>NW_028322247.1:7586586-8851017 GCF_059928025.1 Delphinapterus leucas | reverse complement strand
TCCTGTTTAGCACAGTTTGCAATTTCTGCGCAAGATGAACAGGAATAGGGAGAAGCAATGAGAGACTAGCTGTAGGTGTCTGCACGGGCAAAGGGAACGCTCATTTCCCACCAGGAAGAAAAATCACCGCAAAGGCTCAGCATGCCATGCCGGAACCAGATTAGGGCCTGAAGCAATCCTGCGGGTTTGCGGCCAGCTCACAAGAAAGCGAGTTGAAGAAAGGAGCTGAAGAACATTATCATTCACAAACCTGCAGAGTTATAAATGACAGCTACAGTACAAAAATATATTGAAGTAAGTCTTGGAACAGGACTTGAAAGCGGGGCAGAATTGCAGGAAAACGATTTCAGGGGGTAGACTGGAATTGCATTTAAAGCATAGGAAAAGAGGCAGAACCTTGACAACGATGCACTTGGCCAAAATGGGCATATGCGTTTCTCCTGAATATATTCAGGAAAAAATGCATACGCACTTTTTGGCCAACCTAGCATGCACGTTAAAGAAATCTGCACTACAATGAAGTCTCACTGCCCCCCAGTCAAAAGGGCCATCTGAAAAAAGTGTAAAATCCAAAAAGTCAGCACAGGCCATGGAGAACATGGAGCCTTGTTATGCTGATGGGCGGGATGTAAATTGCCAACAGCCACTCTGGAGAAGTGTATGGTGTTTCCTGAAACACCTAAAAAACAAAGTAACGGTGCGTACGGCACTACCACTTATGGTCCTATACCTTAGGGAAATTAAAATCAGAAACACACAGCCACCCCAAAGTTTTGGACGGCACTGTTTACAAGAACCTCGTCTACGGTACAAGTTAAATATCCGAGAAAGCAAAAAATGGATAAAGAAGTTGTGGTACGTACGTACAATGGAATATCACTCACCAATGAAATCTATGTCATCAGGCCCATAGCGGCATAATGAGTGGATTCAGGTAGGAGGATTCTAAGTGAAATAAGTCACACAGAAAAAGAAACATCATAAGGTATCACTAATCCACGGAATGTAAACTTGGCTACACATGAACTGAATTACAAAACAGAACAGGGTCTCAAATTTAGAAAACCAACTTATGCTTGCTTATGGGGAAAGGTGAGTTGGGGTGCTGCATAAAACCAGAGATTGAAATTAACACAGATACCGTTCCATAGGCCAAATATATAATAGAGAAGACCTACTCCTTGCTCAACGAAATGGACTCAACACCCCATATTCAACGCCTGGGAATATACCTGACAAGTAAGAATCTTAAAACCCATGGATTTATATGTCTCCATAAGGAAATCAAGCGTGTGTACAGCGGCCTAAACGCAGCAGTGAAAATCCGATAAATCCCATTACCAAAATAAATTTCAAAAACAAAACACAATGACAGTGAAATAGAGAGCAATTCTTACATAATTCATTCAGGGCTTGTGATGCAACCTTGATTTCCACATCTACACCCAGAGCTGGGTGAGACATAAGGCTGGACACTTCGGGCTGATAGCATTGGTGAGGTTCGGTGAGCAAACGCAGGCCCTTTGGAGTCATACTACATGGTACCCATTCCATGGGTCCCAACTCTCCAGGTTTAAGGGATTCTTCCTTCAGCTAAAACATGCATGGGAAACCCAGAGTATGGTCCACCGTGTGATTGGGAAACGTTTTCAAAAGCATCTTAGTTTTCGTCCCCTGGTACTCGGGGTCACCGTTCCTGACGCCTTACTAACACTCTCCCCACTTGGAGAGTCAGTGCCTTTAACCTCCTGTTTGGCACAGTTTGCAATTTCTGCGCAAGATGATCAGGAATAAGGAGAACCAATGAGAGACTAGCTGTAGGTGTCTGCACGGGCAAATGGAATGCTCATTTCCCACCAGGAAGAGGAATTAACCAAAGGCTCAGCGTGCCTGCTGGAAAAAGATTAGGGCCTGAAGCAATCCTGCGGTTTTGCGGCCAGCTCACAAGAAAGCGAGTTGAAGAAAGGAGCTCAGGGGCACTGTAATTCACAAACCTGCAGAGTTATGAATGAGAGCTATCGTCCAAAAATATATTGAAGTTAGTTGTCGAAGAGGACTTGAGAGCGGGGCAGAATTTCAGGAAAGCGATTTCAGGGGGTAGACTGGAATTGCACTTAAAGCATAGGAAAAGAGGCAGAATGTCGACAATGATGCACTTGGCCAAAAAGGTCGTATGCGTTCTTTTCCTGAATATATTCAGGAAAAAACGCATACGCACTTTTTGGCCAACCAAGCAAGCGTGTAAAGGAAATCTGCACTACAATGAAGTCTCACTGCCCCCCGGTGAAAAGGGCCATCTGAAAAATGTGTAAAATCCAGAAAGGCAGGACAGGGCATGGAGAACAGGGAGCCTTGTTATGCTGATGGGCGGGATGTAAATTGCCAACAGCCACTCTGGAGAAGTGTATGGTGTTTCCTGAAACACGTAGGAAACAAAGAAACACAGCCTATGGCACTTCCACTTATGGTCGTATAGCTTAGGGAAATTAAAATCAAACACACACAGCCACCCCAAATTTTGGGACGGCTCTGTTTACAAGAACCTCGTCTACGATGCAAGTTAAATATCCGAGAAAGCAAAAAATGAATAAAGAAGTTGTTGTACGTACGTACAATGGAATATCACTCAGCAATGAAATCTACGTCATCAGGCCCGTAGCGGAATAATGAGTGGATTCAGGTACGATGATTCTACGAGAAATAAGTCACACAGAAAAACAAACATCATAAGATATCACTAATACACGGAATGTAAACTTGGCTACACATGAACTGAATTACAAAACAGAACAGGGTCTCAAATTTAGAAAACCAACTTATGCTTGCTTATGGGGAAAGGTGTGTTGGGGTTCTGCATAAAACCAGAGATTGAAATTAGCACAGATACCGTTCCATAAGCCAAATATATAATAGAAAAGACCTACGCCTTGCTCAACGAAATGGACTCAACACCCCATATTCAACGCCTTGGAATATACCTGAGAAGTAAGAATCTTAAAACCCATGGATTTATATGTCTCCATAAGGAAATCAAGCGTGTGTACAGTGGCCTAAACGCAGCAGTGAAAATCCGATAAATCCCATTATCAAAATAAATTTCAAAAAAAAACACAATGACAGTGAAATAGAGAGCAATTCTTAAATAATTCATTCAGGGCTTGTGATGCAATCTGGATTTACCACATCTACAACCAGACCTGGGTGAGACATAAGGCTGGACACTTCGGGCTCATAGCATTGGTGAGGTTCGGTGAGCAAATGCAGACCCTTTGAAGTCATACTGTATGGTACCCATTCCATGGGTCCCAACTCTGCAGGTTTAAGGGATTCTTCCTTCAACTAAACCATGCATGGCAAACCCAGAGTAAGGTCCACCGTGTGATTGGGAAACGTTTTGAAATGCATCTCAGTTTTCGTCCCCTGGTACTCGGGTTCACCATTCCAGACGCTTTACTAACACTCTCCCCACTTGGAGAGTCAGTGCCTTTAACCTCCTCTTTGGCACAGTTTGCAATTTCTGCGCAAGATGAACAGGAATAGGGAGAACCAATGAGAGACTAGCTGTAAGTGTCTGCACGGGCAAATGGAACGCTCATTTCCCACCAGGAAGAGGAATTAACCAAAGGCTCAGCGTGCCCTGCCTGAAACAGATTAGGGCCTGAAGCAATCCTGCAGTTTTGTGGCCAGCTCACAAGAAAGCGAGTTGAAGAAAGGAGCTCAGGGGCACTGTAATTCACAAACCTGCAGAGTTATGAATGACAGCTATCGTCCAAAAATGTACTGAAGTAAGTCTTCGAAGAGGACTTGAAAGCGGGGCAGAATTGCAGGAAAACGATTTCAGGGGGTAGACAGGAAATCCACCTAAAGCTTAGGAAAATAGCAGAATGTCGACAATGATGCACTTGGCCAAAAAGGGCGTATGCGTTTTTTCCTGAATATATTCAGGAATAAACGCATACGCACTTTTTGGCCAACCAAGCAAGCGTGTAAAGAAATCTGCACTACAATGAAGTCTCATTGACCCCTGGTCAAAAGGGCGATCTGAAAAAAGTATAAAAATCAGAAAAGCAGGACAGGCCATGGAGAAAAGGGAGCCTTGTTATGCAGATGGGCGGGACGTAAATTGCCAACAGCCAAACTGGAGAAGTGTATGGCGTTTCCTGAAACACATAGGAAACAAAGCAACGCAGCCTATGGCACTTCCACTTATGGTCCTGTAGCTTAGGGAAAGTAAAATCAAAAACACACAGCCAACCCAAAATTTCAGACGACTCTGTAGACAAGAACCTCGTCTATGGTACAAGTTAAATATCCCAGAAAGCGAAAAATGGATAAAGAAGTTGTGGTACGTACGTACAATGTAATATCACACAGCAATGAAATCTACGTCATCAGGCCCATAGCGGCATAATGAGTGGATTCAGGTAGGACGATTCTACGAGAAATAAGTCACACAGAAAAAGAAACATCATAAGATATCACTAATACACGGAATGTAAACTTGGCTACACATGAACTGAATTACAAAACAGAACAGGGTCTCAAATTTAGAAAACCAACTTATGCTTGCTTAAGGGGAAAGGTGAGTTGGGGTGCTGCATAAAACCAGAGATAGAAATTAGCACAGATACCTTTCCATAAGCCAAATACGTAATAGTCAAGACCTACCCCTTGCTCAACGAAATGGACTAAACACCCCATATTCAACGCCTAGGAATACACCTGACTAGTAAGAATCTTCAAACCCATGGATTTATATGTCTCCATAAGAGAATGAAGCGTGTGTACAGTGTCATGAATGCAGCAGAGAATATCTGATAAATCCCATTATCAAAATGAATTACAAAAACAAAACACTAGGACAGTGAAATAGAGAGCAATTCTTAAATAATTCATTCACGGCTTGTGATGCAACCTGGATTTACCACATCTACACCCAGAGCTGAATGAGACATAATGTTGGGCACTTCGGGCTGATAGCATTGGTGTCGTTCGATGAGCAAATGCAGACCGTTTGAAGTCATACTCTATGGTACCCTTTCCATGGGTCCCAAATCTCCAGGGTTAAGGGATTCTTCCTTCAGCTAAAACATGCATGGGAAACCCACAGTATGGTGCACCGTGTGACCGGGAAACGTTTTCAAATGCATCTCAGATTTCGTCCCCTTTTACTCGGGTTCACCATTCCAGAACCTTTACTAACACTCTCCCCACTTGCAGAGTCAGTGCCTTTAAACTCCTGTTTGGCACAGTTTGCAATTTCTGCGCAAGATGAACAGGAATAGGGAGAAGCAATGAGAGACTAGCTGTAGGTGTCTGCACGGGCAAAGGGAACGCTCATTTCCCACCAGGAAGAGGAATTAACGAAAGGCTCAGCATGCCATGCCGGAACCAGATTAGGGCCTGAAGCAATCCTGCGGGTTTGCGGCCAGCTCACAAGAAAACGAGTTGAAGAAAGGAGCTCAGGGACACTGTAATTCACAAACCTGCAGAGTTATAAATGACAGCTACCGTCCAAAAATATATTGAAGTAAGTCTTGGAACAGGACTTGAAAGCGGGGCAGAATTGCAGGAAAACGATTTCAGGGGGTAGACTGGAATTGCATTTAAAGCATAGGAAAAGAGGCAGAACCTTGACAACGATGCACTTGGCCAAAATGGGCATATGCGTTTCTCCTGAATATATTCAGGAAAAAATGCATACGCACTTTTTGGCCAACCTAGCATGCACGTTAAAGAAATCTGCACTACAATGAAGTCTCACTGCCCCCCAGTCAAAAGGGCCATCTGAAAAAAGTGTAAAATCCAAAAAGTCAGCACAGGCCATGGAGAACATGGAGCCTTGTTATGCTGATGGGCGGGATGTAAATTGCCAACAGCCACTCTGGAGAAGTGTATGGTGTTTCCTGAAACACCTAAAAAACAAAGTAACGGTGCGTACGGCACTACCACTTATGGTCCTATACCTTAGGGAAATTAAAATCAGAAACACACAGCCACCCCAAAGTTTTGGACGGCACTGTTTACAAGAACCTCGTCTACGGTACAAGTTAAATATCCGAGAAAGCAAAAAATGGATAAAGAAGTTGTGGTACGTACGTACAATGGAATATCACTCACCAATGAAATCTATGTCATCAGGCCCATAGCGGCATAATGAGTGGATTCAGGTAGGAGGATTCTAAGTGAAATAAGTCACACAGAAAAAGAAACATCATAAGGTATCACTAATACACGGAATGTAAACTTGGCTACACATGAACTGAATTACAAAACAGAACAGGGTCTCAAATTTAGAAAACCAACTTATGCTTGCTTATGGGGAAAGGTGAGTTGGGGTGCTGCATAAAACCAGAGATTGAAATTAACACAGATACCGTTCCATAGGCCAAATATATAATAGAGAAGACCTACTCCTTGCTCAACGAAATGGACTCAACACCCCATATTCAACGCCTGGGAATATACCTGACAAGTAAGAATCTTAAAACCCATGGATTTATATGTCTCCATAAGGAAATCAAGCGTGTGTACAGCGGCCTAAACGCAGCAGTGAAAATCCGATAAATCCCATTACCAAAATAAATTTCAAAAACAAAACACAATGACAGTGAAATAGAGAGCAATTCTTACATAATTCATTCAGGGCTTGTGATGCAACCTTGATTTCCACATCTACACCCAGAGCTGGGTGAGACATAAGGCTGGACACTTCGGGCTGATAGCATTGGTGAGGTTCGGTGAGCAAACGCAGGCCCTTTGGAGTCATACTACATGGTACCCATTCCATGGGTCCCAACTCTCCAGGTTTAAGGGATTCTTCCTTCAGCTAAAACATGCATGGGAAACCCAGAGTATGGTCCACCGTGTGATTGGGAAACGTTTTCAAAAGCATCTTAGTTTTCGTCCCCTGGTACTCGGGGTCACCGTTCCTGACGCCTTACTAACACTCTCCCCACTTGGAGAGTCAGTGCCTTTAACCTCCTGTTTGGCACAGTTTGCAATTTCTGCGCAAGATGATCAGGAATAAGGAGAACCAATGAGAGACTAGCTGTAGGTGTCTGCACGGGCAAATGGAATGCTCATTTCCCACCAGGAAGAGGAATTAACCAAAGGCTCAGCGTGCCTGCTGGAAAAAGATTAGGGCCTGAAGCAATCCTGCGGTTTTGCGGCCAGCTCACAAGAAAGCGAGTTGAAGAAAGGAGCTCAGGGGCACTGTAATTCACAAACCTGCAGAGTTATGAATGAGAGCTATCGTCCAAAAATATATTGAAGTTAGTTGTCGAAGAGGACTTGAGAGCGGGGCAGAATTTCAGGAAAGCGATTTCAGGGGGTAGACTGGAATTGCACTTAAAGCATAGGAAAAGAGGCAGAATGTCGACAATGATGCACTTGGCCAAAAAGGTCGTATGCGTTCTTTTCCTGAATATATTCAGGAAAAAACGCATACGCACTTTTTGGCCAACCAAGCAAGCGTGTAAAGGAAATCTGCACTACAATGAAGTCTCACTGCCCCCCGGTGAAAAGGGCCATCTGAAAAATGTGTAAAATCCAGAAAGGCAGGACAGGGCATGGAGAACAGGGAGCCTTGTTATGCTGATGGGCGGGATGTAAATTGCCAACAGCCACTCTGGAGAAGTGTATGGTGTTTCCTGAAACACGTAGGAAACAAAGAAACACAGCCTATGGCACTTCCACTTATGGTCGTATAGCTTAGGGAAATTAAAATCAAACACACACAGCCACCCCAAATTTTGGGACGGCTCTGTTTACAAGAACCTCGTCTACGATGCAAGTTAAATATCCGAGAAAGCAAAAAATGAATAAAGAAGTTGTTGTACGTACGTACAATGGAATATCACTCAGCAATGAAATCTACGTCATCAGGCCCGTAGCGGAATAATGAGTGGATTCAGGTACGATGATTCTACGAGAAATAAGTCACACAGAAAAACAAACATCATAAGATATCACTAATACACGGAATGTAAACTTGGCTACACATGAACTGAATTACAAAACAGAACAGGGTCTCAAATTTAGAAAACCAACTTATGCTTGCTTATGGGGAAAGGTGTGTTGGGGTTCTGCATAAAACCAGAGATTGAAATTAGCACAGATACCGTTCCATAAGCCAAATATATAATAGAAAAGACCTACGCCTTGCTCAACGAAATGGACTCAACACCCCATATTCAACGCCTTGGAATATACCTGAGAAGTAAGAATCTTAAAACCCATGGATTTATATGTCTCCATAAGGAAATCAAGCGTGTGTACAGCGGCCTAAACGCAGCAGTGAAAATCCGATAAATCCCATTATCAAAATAAATTTCAAAAAAAAACACAATGACAGTGAAATAGAGAGCAATTCTTAAATAATTCATTCAGGGCTTGTGATGCAATCTGGATTTACCACATCTACAACCAGACCTGGGTGAGACATAAGGCTGGACACTTCGGGCTCATAGCATTGGTGAGGTTCGGTGAGCAAATGCAGACCCTTTGAAGTCATACTGTATGGTACCCATTCCATGGGTCCCAACTCTGCAGGTTTAAGGGATTCTTCCTTCAACTAAACCATGCATGGCAAACCCAGAGTAAGGTCCACCGTGTGATTGGGAAACGTTTTGAAATGCATCTCAGTTTTCGTCCCCTGGTACTCGGGTTCACCATTCCAGACGCTTTACTAACACTCTCCCCACTTGGAGAGTCAGTGCCTTTAACCTCCTCTTTGGCACAGTTTGCAATTTCTGCGCAAGATGAACAGGAATAGGGAGAACCAATGAGAGACTAGCTGTAAGTGTCTGCACGGGCAAATGGAACGCTCATTTCCCACCAGGAAGAGGAATTAACCAAAGGCTCAGCGTGCCCTGCCTGAAACAGATTAGGGCCTGAAGCAATCCTGCAGTTTTGTGGCCAGCTCACAAGAAAGCGAGTTGAAGAAAGGAGCTCAGGGGCACTGTAATTCACAAACCTGCAGAGTTATGAATGACAGCTATCGTCCAAAAATGTACTGAAGTAAGTCTTCGAAGAGGACTTGAAAGCGGGGCAGAATTGCAGGAAAACGATTTCAGGGGGTAGACAGGAAATCCACCTAAAGCTTAGGAAAATAGCAGAATGTCGACAATGATGCACTTGGCCAAAAAGGGCGTATGCGTTTTTTCCTGAATATATTCAGGAATAAACGCATACGCACTTTTTGGCCAACCAAGCAAGCGTGTAAAGAAATCTGCACTACAATGAAGTCTCATTGACCCCTGGTCAAAAGGGCGATCTGAAAAAAGTATAAAAATCAGAAAAGCAGGACAGGCCATGGAGAAAAGGGAGCCTTGTTATGCAGATGGGCGGGACGTAAATTGCCAACAGCCAAACTGGAGAAGTGTATGGCGTTTCCTGAAACACATAGGAAACAAAGCAACGCAGCCTATGGCACTTCCACTTATGGTCCTGTAGCTTAGGGAAAGTAAAATCAAAAACACACAGCCAACCCAAAATTTCAGACGACTCTGTAGACAAGAACCTCGTCTATGGTACAAGTTAAATATCCCAGAAAGCGAAAAATGGATAAAGAAGTTGTGGTACGTACGTACAATGTAATATCACACAGCAATGAAATCTACGTCATCAGGCCCATAGCGGCATAATGAGTGGATTCAGGTAGGACGATTCTACGAGAAATAAGTCACACAGAAAAAGAAACATCATAAGATATCACTAATACACGGAATGTAAACTTGGCTACACATGAACTGAATTACAAAACAGAACAGGGTCTCAAATTTAGAAAACCAACTTATGCTTGCTTAAGGGGAAAGGTGAGTTGGGGTGCTGCATAAAACCAGAGATAGAAATTAGCACAGATACCTTTCCATAAGCCAAATACGTAATAGTCAAGACCTACCCCTTGCTCAACGAAATGGACTAAACACCCCATATTCAACGCCTAGGAATACACCTGACTAGTAAGAATCTTCAAACCCATGGATTTATATGTCTCCATAAGAGAATGAAGCGTGTGTACAGTGTCATGAATGCAGCAGAGAATATCTGATAAATCCCATTATCAAAATGAATTACAAAAACAAAACACTAGGACAGTGAAATAGAGAGCAATTCTTAAATAATTCATTCACGGCTTGTGATGCAACCTGGATTTACCACATCTACACCCAGAGCTGAATGAGACATAATGTTGGGCACTTCGGGCTGATAGCATTGGTGTGGTTCGATGAGCAAATGCAGACCCTTTGAAGTCATACTCTATGGTACCCTTTCCATGGGTCCCAAATCTCCAGGGTTAAGGGATTCTTCCTTCAGCTAAAACATGCATGGGAAACCCACAGTATGGTGCACCGTGTGACCGGGAAACGTTTTCAAATGCATCTCAGATTTCGTCCCCTTTTACTCGGGTTCACCATTCCAGAACCTTTACTAACACTCTCCCCACTTGCAGAGTCAGTGCCTTTAAACTCCTGTTTGGCACAGTTTGCAATTTCTGCGCAAGATGAACAGGAATAGGGAGAAGCAATGAGAGACTAACTGTAGGTGTCTGCACGGGCAAAGGGAACGCTCATTTCCCACCAGGAAGAGGAATTAACGAAAGGCTCAGCATGCCATGCCGGAACCAGATTAGGGCCTGAAGCAATCCTGCGGGTTTGCGGCCAGCTCACAAGAAAGCGAGTTGAAGAAAGGAGCTCAGGGACACTGTAATTCACAAACCTGCAGAGTTATAAATGACAGCTACCGTCCAAAAATATATTGAAGTAAGTCTTGGAACAGGACTTGAAAGCGGGGCAGAATTGCAGGAAAACGATTTCAGGGGGTAGACTGGAATTGCATTTAAAGCATAGGAAAAGAGGCAGAACCTTGACAACGATGCACTTGGCCAAAATGGGCATATGCGTTTCTCCTGAATATATTCAGGAAAAAATGCATACGCACTTTTTGGCCAACCTAGCATGCACGTTAAAGAAATCTGCACTACAATGAAGTCTCACTGCCCCCCAGTCAAAAGGGCCATCTGAAAAAAGTGTAAAATCCAAAAAGTCAGCACAGGCCATGGAGAACATGGAGCCTTGTTATGCTGATGGGCGGGATGTAAATTGCCAACAGCCACTCTGGAGAAGTGTATGGTGTTTCCTGAAACACCTAAAAAACAAAGTAACGGTGCGTACGGCACTACCACTTATGGTCCTATACCTTAGGGAAATTAAAATCAGAAACACACAGCCACCCCAAAGTTTTGGACGGCACTGTTTACAAGAACCTCGTCTACGGTACAAGTTAAATATCCGAGAAAGCAAAAAATGGATAAAGAAGTTGTGGTACGTACGTACAATGGAATATCACTCACCAATGAAATCTATGTCATCAGGCCCATAGCGGCATAATGAGTGGATTCAGGTAGGAGGATTCTAAGTGAAATAAGTCACACAGAAAAAGAAACATCATAAGGTATCACTAATACACGGAATGTAAACTTGGCTACACATGAACTGAATTACAAAACAGAACAGGGTCTCAAATTTAGAAAACCAACTTATGCTTGCTTATGGGGAAAGGTGAGTTGGGGTGCTGCATAAAACCAGAGATTGAAATTAACACAGATACCGTTCCATAGGCCAAATATATAATAGAGAAGACCTACTCCTTGCTCAACGAAATGGACTCAACACCCCATATTCAACGCCTGGGAATATACCTGACAAGTAAGAATCTTAAAACCCATGGATTTATATGTCTCCATAAGGAAATCAAGCGTGTGTACAGCGGCCTAAACGCAGCAGTGAAAATCCGATAAATCCCATTACCAAAATAAATTTCAAAAACAAAACACAATGACAGTGAAATAGAGAGCAATTCTTACATAATTCATTCAGGGCTTGTGATGCAACCTTGATTTCCACATCTACACCCAGAGCTGGGTGAGACATAAGGCTGGACACTTCGGGCTGATAGCATTGGTGAGGTTCGGTGAGCAAACGCAGGCCCTTTGGAGTCATACTACATGGTACCCATTCCATGGGTCCCAACTCTCCAGGTTTAAGGGATTCTTCCTTCAGCTAAAACATGCATGGGAAACCCAGAGTATGGTCCACCGTGTGATTGGGAAACGTTTTCAAAAGCATCTTAGTTTTCGTCCCCTGGTACTCGGGGTCACCGTTCCTGACGCCTTACTAACACTCTCCCCACTTGGAGAGTCAGTGCCTTTAACCTCCTGTTTGGCACAGTTTGCAATTTCTGCGCAAGATGATCAGGAATAAGGAGAACCAATGAGAGACTAGCTGTAGGTGTCTGCACGGGCAAATGGAATGCTCATTTCCCACCAGGAAGAGGAATTAACCAAAGGCTCAGCGTGCCTGCTGGAAAAAGATTAGGGCCTGAAGCAATCCTGCGGTTTTGCGGCCAGCTCACAAGAAAGCGAGTTGAAGAAAGGAGCTCAGGGGCACTGTAATTCACAAACCTGCAGAGTTATGAATGAGAGCTATCGTCCAAAAATATATTGAAGTTAGTTGTCGAAGAGGACTTGAGAGCGGGGCAGAATTTCAGGAAAGCGATTTCAGGGGGTAGACTGGAATTGCACTTAAAGCATAGGAAAAGAGGCAGAATGTCGACAATGATGCACTTGGCCAAAAAGGTCGTATGCATTCTTTTCCTGAATATATTCAGGAAAAAACGCATACGCACTTTTTGGCCAACCAAGCAAGCGTGTAAAGGAAATCTGCACTACAATGAAGTCTCACTGCCCCCCGGTGAAAAGGGCCATCTGAAAAATGTGTAAAATCCAGAAAGGCAGGACAGGGCATGGAGAACAGGGAGCCTTGTTATGCTGATGGGCGGGATGTAAATTGCCAACAGCCACTCTGGAGAAGTGTATGGTGTTTCCTGAAACACGTAGGAAACAAAGAAACACAGCCTATGGCACTTCCACTTATGGTCGTATAGCTTAGGGAAATTAAAATCAAACACACACAGCCACCCCAAATTTTGGGACGGCTCTGTTTACAAGAACCTCGTCTACGATGCAAGTTAAATATCCGAGAAAGCAAAAAATGAATAAAGAAGTTGTTGTACGTACGTACAATGGAATATCACTCAGCAATGAAATCTACGTCATCAGGCCCGTAGCGGAATAATGAGTGGATTCAGGTACGATGATTCTACGAGAAATAAGTCACACAGAAAAACAAACATCATAAGATATCACTAATACACGGAATGTAAACTTGGCTACACATGAACTGAATTACAAAACAGAACAGGGTCTCAAATTTAGAAAACCAACTTATGCTTGCTTATGGGGAAAGGTGTGTTGGGGTTCTGCATAAAACCAGAGATTGAAATTAGCACAGATACCGTTCCATAAGCCAAATATATAATAGAAAAGACCTACGCCTTGCTCAACGAAATGGACTCAACACCCCATATTCAACGCCTTGGAATATACCTGAGAAGTAAGAATCTTAAAACCCATGGATTTATATGTCTCCATAAGGAAATCAAGCGTGTGTACAGCGGCCTAAACGCAGCAGTGAAAATCCGATAAATCCCATTATCAAAATAAATTTCAAAAAAAAACACAATGACAGTGAAATAGAGAGCAATTCTTAAATAATTCATTCAGGGCTTGTGATGCAATCTGGATTTACCACATCTACAACCAGACCTGGGTGAGACATAAGGCTGGACACTTCGGGCTCATAGCATTGGTGAGGTTCGGTGAGCAAATGCAGACCCTTTGAAGTCATACTGTATGGTACCCATTCCATGGGTCCCAACTCTGCAGGTTTAAGGGATTCTTCCTTCAACTAAACCATGCATGGCAAACCCAGAGTAAGGTCCACCGTGTGATTGGGAAACGTTTTGAAATGCATCTCAGTTTTCGTCCCCTGGTACTCGGGTTCACCATTCCAGACGCTTTACTAACACTCTCCCCACTTGGAGAGTCAGTGCCTTTAACCTCCTCTTTGGCACAGTTTGCAATTTCTGCGCAAGATGAACAGGAATAGGGAGAACCAATGAGAGACTAGCTGTAAGTGTCTGCACGGGCAAATGGAACGCTCATTTCCCACCAGGAAGAGGAATTAACCAAAGGCTCAGCGTGCCCTGCCTGAAAGAGATTAGGGCCTGAAGCAATCCTGCAGTTTTGTGGCCAGCTCACAAGAAAGCGAGTTGAAGAAAGGAGCTCAGGGGCACTGTAATTCACAAACCTGCAGAGTTATGAATGACAGCTATCGTCCAAAAATGTACTGAAGTAAGTCTTCGAAGAGGACTTGAAAGCGGGGCAGAATTGCAGGAAAACGATTTCAGGGGGTAGACAGGAAATCCACCTAAAGCTTAGGAAAATAGCAGAATGTCGACAATGATGCACTTGGCCAAAAAGGGCGTATGCGTTTTTTCCTGAATATATTCAGGAATAAACGCATACGCACTTTTTGGCCAACCAAGCAAGCGTGTAAAGAAATCTGCACTACAATGAAGTCTCATTGACCCCTGGTCAAAAGGGCGATCTGAAAAAAGTATAAAAATCAGAAAAGCAGGACAGGCCATGGAGAAAAGGGAGCCTTGTTATGCAGATGGGCGGGACGTAAATTGCCAACAGCCAAACTGGAGAAGTGTATGGCGTTTCCTGAAACACATAGGAAACAAAGCAACGCAGCCTATGGCACTTCCACTTATGGTCCTGTAGCTTAGGGAAAGTAAAATCAAAAACACACAGCCAACCCAAAATTTCAGACGACTCTGTAGACAAGAACCTCGTCTATGGTACAAGTTAAATATCCCAGAAAGCGAAAAATGGATAAAGAAGTTGTGGTACGTACGTACAATGTAATATCACACAGCAATGAAATCTACGTCATCAGGCCCATAGCGGCATAATGAGTGGATTCAGGTAGGACGATTCTACGAGAAATAAGTCACACAGAAAAAGAAACATCATAAGATATCACTAATACACGGAATGTAAACTTGGCTACACATGAACTGAATTACAAAACAGAACAGGGTCTCAAATTTAGAAAACCAACTTATGCTTGCTTAAGGGGAAAGGTGAGTTGGGGTGCTGCATAAAACCAGAGATAGAAATTAGCACAGATACCTTTCCATAAGCCAAATACGTAATAGTCAAGACCTACCCCTTGCTCAACGAAATGGACTAAACACCCCATATTCAACGCCTAGGAATACACCTGACTAGTAAGAATCTTCAAACCCATGGATTTATATGTCTCCATAAGAGAATGAAGCGTGTGTACAGTGTCATGAATGCAGCAGAGAATATCTGATAAATCCCATTATCAAAATGAATTACAAAAACAAAACACTAGGACAGTGAAATAGAGAGCAATTCTTAAATAATTCATTCACGGCTTGTGATGCAACCTGGATTTACCACATCTACACCCAGAGCTGAATGAGACATAATGTTGGGCACTTCGGGCTGATAGCATTGGTGTGGTTCGATGAGCAAATGCAGACCCTTTGAAGTCATACTCTATGGTACCCTTTCCATGGGTCCCAAATCTCCAGGGTTAAGGGATTCTTCCTTCAGCTAAAACATGCATGGGAAACCCACAGTATGGTGCACCGTGTGACCGGGAAACGTTTTCAAATGCATCTCAGATTTCGTCCCCTTTTACTCGGGTTCACCATTCCAGAACCTTTACTAACACTCTCCCCACTTGCAGAGTCAGTGCCTTTAAACTCCTGTTTGGCACAGTTTGCAATTTCTGCGCAAGATGAACAGGAATAGGGAGAAGCAATGAGAGACTAACTGTAGGTGTCTGCACGGGCAAAGGGAACGCTCATTTCCCACCAGGAAGAGGAATTAACGAAAGGCTCAGCATGCCATGCCGGAACCAGATTAGGGCCTGAAGCAATCCTGCGGGTTTGCGGCCAGCTCACAAGAAAGCGAGTTGAAGAAAGGAGCTCAGGGACACTGTAATTCACAAACCTGCAGAGTTATAAATGACAGCTACCGTCCAAAAATATATTGAAGTAAGTCTTGGAACAGGACTTGAAAGCGGGGCAGAATTGCAGGAAAACGATTTCAGGGGGTAGACTGGAATTGCATTTAAAGCATAGGAAAAGAGGCAGAACCTTGACAACGATGCACTTGGCCAAAATGGGCATATGCGTTTCTCCTGAATATATTCAGGAAAAAATGCATACGCACTTTTTGGCCAACCTAGCATGCACGTTAAAGAAATCTGCACTACAATGAAGTCTCACTGCCCCCCAGTCAAAAGGGCCATCTGAAAAAAGTGTAAAATCCAAAAAGTCAGCACAGGCCATGGAGAACATGGAGCCTTGTTATGCTGATGGGCGGGATGTAAATTGCCAACAGCCACTCTGGAGAAGTGTATGGTGTTTCCTGAAACACCTAAAAAACAAAGTAACGGTGCGTACGGCACTACCACTTATGGTCCTATACCTTAGGGAAATTAAAATCAGAAACACACAGCCACCCCAAAGTTTTGGACGGCACTGTTTACAAGAACCTCGTCTACGGTACAAGTTAAATATCCGAGAAAGCAAAAAATGGATAAAGAAGTTGTGGTACGTACGTACAATGGAATATCACTCACCAATGAAATCTATGTCATCAGGCCCATAGCGGCATAATGAGTGGATTCAGGTAGGAGGATTCTAAGTGAAATAAGTCACACAGAAAAAGAAACATCATAAGGTATCACTAATACACGGAATGTAAACTTGGCTACACATGAACTGAATTACAAAACAGAACAGGGTCTCAAATTTAGAAAACCAACTTATGCTTGCTTATGGGGAAAGGTGAGTTGGGGTGCTGCATAAAACCAGAGATTGAAATTAACACAGATACCGTTCCATAGGCCAAATATATAATAGAGAAGACCTACTCCTTGCTCAACGAAATGGACTCAACACCCCATATTCAACGCCTGGGAATATACCTGACAAGTAAGAATCTTAAAACCCATGGATTTATATGTCTCCATAAGGAAATCAAGCGTGTGTACAGCGGCCTAAACGCAGCAGTGAAAATCCGATAAATCCCATTACCAAAATAAATTTCAAAAACAAAACACAATGACAGTGAAATAGAGAGCAATTCTTACATAATTCATTCAGGGCTTGTGATGCAACCTTGATTTCCACATCTACACCCAGAGCTGGGTGAGACATAAGGCTGGACACTTCGGGCTGATAGCATTGGTGAGGTTCGGTGAGCAAACGCAGGCCCTTTGGAGTCATACTACATGGTACCCATTCCATGGGTCCCAACTCTCCAGGTTTAAGGGATTCTTCCTTCAGCTAAAACATGCATGGGAAACCCAGAGTATGGTCCACCGTGTGATTGGGAAACGTTTTCAAAAGCATCTTAGTTTTCGTCCCCTGGTACTCGGGGTCACCGTTCCTGACGCCTTACTAACACTCTCCCCACTTGGAGAGTCAGTGCCTTTAACCTCCTGTTTGGCACAGTTTGCAATTTCTGCGCAAGATGATCAGGAATAAGGAGAACCAATGAGAGACTAGCTGTAGGTGTCTGCACGGGCAAATGGAATGCTCATTTCCCACCAGGAAGAGGAATTAACCAAAGGCTCAGCGTGCCTGCTGGAAAAAGATTAGGGCCTGAAGCAATCCTGCGGTTTTGCGGCCAGCTCACAAGAAAGCGAGTTGAAGAAAGGAGCTCAGGGGCACTGTAATTCACAAACCTGCAGAGTTATGAATGAGAGCTATCGTCCAAAAATATATTGAAGTTAGTTGTCGAAGAGGACTTGAGAGCGGGGCAGAATTTCAGGAAAGCGATTTCAGGGGGTAGACTGGAATTGCACTTAAAGCATAGGAAAAGAGGCAGAATGTCGACAATGATGCACTTGGCCAAAAAGGTCGTATGCGTTCTTTTCCTGAATATATTCAGGAAAAAACGCATACGCACTTTTTGGCCAACCAAGCAAGCGTGTAAAGGAAATCTGCACTACAATGAAGTCTCACTGCCCCCCGGTGAAAAGGGCCATCTGAAAAATGTGTAAAATCCAGAAAGGCAGGACAGGGCATGGAGAACAGGGAGCCTTGTTATGCTGATGGGCGGGATGTAAATTGCCAACAGCCACTCTGGAGAAGTGTATGGTGTTTCCTGAAACACGTAGGAAACAAAGAAACACAGCCTATGGCACTTCCACTTATGGTCGTATAGCTTAGGGAAATTAAAATCAAACACACACAGCCACCCCAAATTTTGGGACGGCTCTGTTTACAAGAACCTCGTCTACGATGCAAGTTAAATATCCGAGAAAGCAAAAAATGAATAAAGAAGTTGTTGTACGTACGTACAATGGAATATCACTCAGCAATGAAATCTACGTCATCAGGCCCGTAGCGGAATAATGAGTGGATTCAGGTACGATGATTCTACGAGAAATAAGTCACACAGAAAAACAAACATCATAAGATATCACTAATACACGGAATGTAAACTTGGCTACACATGAACTGAATTACAAAACAGAACAGGGTCTCAAATTTAGAAAACCAACTTATGCTTGCTTATGGGGAAAGGTGTGTTGGGGTTCTGCATAAAACCAGAGATTGAAATTAGCACAGATACCGTTCCATAAGCCAAATATATAATAGAAAAGACCTACGCCTTGCTCAACGAAATGGACTCAACACCCCATATTCAACGCCTTGGAATATACCTGAGAAGTAAGAATCTTAAAACCCATGGATTTATATGTCTCCATAAGGAAATCAAGCGTGTGTACAGCGGCCTAAACGCAGCAGTGAAAATCCGATAAATCCCATTATCAAAATAAATTTCAAAAAAAAACACAATGACAGTGAAATAGAGAGCAATTCTTAAATAATTCATTCAGGGCTTGTGATGCAATCTGGATTTACCACATCTACAACCAGACCTGGGTGAGACATAAGGCTGGACACTTCGGGCTCATAGCATTGGTGAGGTTCGGTGAGCAAATGCAGACCCTTTGAAGTCATACTGTATGGTACCCATTCCATGGGTCCCAACTCTGCAGGTTTAAGGGATTCTTCCTTCAACTAAACCATGCATGGCAAACCCAGAGTAAGGTCCACCGTGTGATTGGGAAACGTTTTGAAATGCATCTCAGTTTTCGTCCCCTGGTACTCGGGTTCACCATTCCAGACGCTTTACTAACACTCTCCCCACTTGGAGAGTCAGTGCCTTTAACCTCCTCTTTGGCACAGTTTGCAATTTCTGCGCAAGATGAACAGGAATAGGGAGAACCAATGAGAGACTAGCTGTAAGTGTCTGCACGGGCAAATGGAACGCTCATTTCCCACCAGGAAGAGGAATTAACCAAAGGCTCAGCGTGCCCTGCCTGAAACAGATTAGGGCCTGAAGCAATCCTGCAGTTTTGTGGCCAGCTCACAAGAAAGCGAGTTGAAGAAAGGAGCTCAGGGGCACTGTAATTCACAAACCTGCAGAGTTATGAATGACAGCTATCGTCCAAAAATGTACTGAAGTAAGTCTTCGAAGAGGACTTGAAAGCGGGGCAGAATTGCAGGAAAACGATTTCAGGGGGTAGACAGGAAATCCACCTAAAGCTTAGGAAAATAGCAGAATGTCGACAATGATGCACTTGGCCAAAAAGGGCGTATGCGTTTTTTCCTGAATATATTCAGGAATAAACGCATACGCACTTTTTGGCCAACCAAGCAAGCGTGTAAAGAAATCTGCACTACAATGAAGTCTCATTGACCCCTGGTCAAAAGGGCGATCTGAAAAAAGTATAAAAATCAGAAAAGCAGGACAGGCCATGGAGAAAAGGGAGCCTTGTTATGCAGATGGGCGGGACGTAAATTGCCAACAGCCAAACTGGAGAAGTGTATGGCGTTTCCTGAAACACATAGGAAACAAAGCAACGCAGCCTATGGCACTTCCACTTATGGTCCTGTAGCTTAGGGAAAGTAAAATCAAAAACACACAGCCAACCCAAAATTTCAGACGACTCTGTAGACAAGAACCTCGTCTATGGTACAAGTTAAATATCCCAGAAAGCGAAAAATGGATAAAGAAGTTGTGGTACGTACGTACAATGTAATATCACACAGCAATGAAATCTACGTCATCAGGCCCATAGCGGCATAATGAGTGGATTCAGGTAGGACGATTCTACGAGAAATAAGTCACACAGAAAAAGAAACATCATAAGATATCACTAATACACGGAATGTAAACTTGGCTACACATGAACTGAATTACAAAACAGAACAGGGTCTCAAATTTAGAAAACCAACTTATGCTTGCTTAAGGGGAAAGGTGAGTTGGGGTGCTGCATAAAACCAGAGATAGAAATTAGCACAGATACCTTTCCATAAGCCAAATACGTAATAGTCAAGACCTACCCCTTGCTCAACGAAATGGACTAAACACCCCATATTCAACGCCTAGGAATACACCTGACTAGTAAGAATCTTCAAACCCATGGATTTATATGTCTCCATAAGAGAATGAAGCGTGTGTACAGTGTCATGAATGCAGCAGAGAATATCTGATAAATCCCATTATCAAAATGAATTACAAAAACAAAACACTAGGACAGTGAAATAGAGAGCAATTCTTAAATAATTCATTCACGGCTTGTGATGCAACCTGGATTTACCACATCTACACCCAGAGCTGAATGAGACATAATGTTGGGCACTTCGGGCTGATAGCATTGGTGTCGTTCGATGAGCAAATGCAGACCCTTTGAAGTCATACTCTATGGTACCCTTTCCATGGGTCCCAAATCTCCAGGGTTAAGGGATTCTTCCTTCAGCTAAAACATGCATGGGAAACCCACAGTATGGTGCACCGTGTGACCGGGAAACGTTTTCAAATGCATCTCAGATTTCGTCCCCTTTTACTCGGGTTCACCATTCCAGAACCTTTACTAACACTCTCCCCACTTGCAGAGTCAGTGCCTTTAAACTCCTGTTTGGCACAGTTTGCAATTTCTGCGCAAGATGAACAGGAATAGGGAGAAGCAATGAGAGACTAGCTGTAGGTGTCTGCACGGGCAAAGGGAACGCTCATTTCCCACCAGGAAGAGGAATTAACGAAAGGCTCAGCATGCCATGCCGGAACCAGATTAGGGCCTGAAGCAATCCTGCGGGTTTGCGGCCAGCTCACAAGAAAACGAGTTGAAGAAAGGAGCTCAGGGACACTGTAATTCACAAACCTGCAGAGTTATAAATGAAAGCTACCGTCCAAAAATATATTGAAGTAAGTCTTGGAACAGGACTTGAAAGCGGGGCAGAATTGCAGGAAAACGATTTCAGGGGGTAGACTGGAATTGCATTTAAAGCATAGGAAAAGAGGCAGAACCTTGACAACGATGCACTTGGCCAAAATGGGCATATGCGTTTCTCCTGAATATATTCAGGAAAAAATGCATACGCACTTTTTGGCCAACCTAGCATGCACGTTAAAGAAATCTGCACTACAATGAAGTCTCACTGCCCCCCAGTCAAAAGGGCCATCTGAAAAAAGTGTAAAATCCAAAAAGTCAGCACAGGCCATGGAGAACATGGAGCCTTGTTATGCTGATGGGCGGGATGTAAATTGCCAACAGCCACTCTGGAGAAGTGTATGGTGTTTCCTGAAACACCTAAAAAACAAAGTAACGGTGCGTACGGCACTACCACTTATGGTCCTATACCTTAGGGAAATTAAAATCAGAAACACACAGCCACCCCAAAGTTTTGGACGGCACTGTTTACAAGAACCTCGTCTACGGTACAAGTTAAATATCCGAGAAAGCAAAAAATGGATAAAGAAGTTGTGGTACGTACGTACAATGGAATATCACTCACCAATGAAATCTATGTCATCAGGCCCATAGCGGCATAATGAGTGGATTCAGGTAGGAGGATTCTAAGTGAAATAAGTCACACAGAAAAAGAAACATCATAAGGTATCACTAATACACGGAATGTAAACTTGGCTACACATGAACTGAATTACAAAACAGAACAGGGTCTCAAATTTAGAAAACCAACTTATGCTTGCTTATGGGGAAAGGTGAGTTGGGGTGCTGCATAAAACCAGAGATTGAAATTAACACAGATACCGTTCCATAGGCCAAATATATAATAGAGAAGACCTACTCCTTGCTCAACGAAATGGACTCAACACCCCATATTCAACGCCTGGGAATATACCTGACAAGTAAGAATCTTAAAACCCATGGATTTATATGTCTCCATAAGGAAATCAAGCGTGTGTACAGCGGCCTAAACGCAGCAGTGAAAATCCGATAAATCCCATTACCAAAATAAATTTCAAAAACAAAACACAATGACAGTGAAATAGAGAGCAATTCTTACATAATTCATTCAGGGCTTGTGATGCAACCTTGATTTCCACATCTACACCCAGAGCTGGGTGAGACATAAGGCTGGACACTTCGGGCTGATAGCATTGGTGAGGTTCGGTGAGCAAACGCAGGCCCTTTGGAGTCATACTACATGGTACCCATTCCATGGGTCCCAACTCTCCAGGTTTAAGGGATTCTTCCTTCAGCTAAAACATGCATGGGAAACCCAGAGTATGGTCCACCGTGTGATTGGGAAACGTTTTCAAAAGCATCTTAGTTTTCGTCCCCTGGTACTCGGGGTCACCGTTCCTGACGCCTTACTAACACTCTCCCCACTTGGAGAGTCAGTGCCTTTAACCTCCTGTTTGGCACAGTTTGCAATTTCTGCGCAAGATGATCAGGAATAAGGAGAACCAATGAGAGACTAGCTGTAGGTGTCTGCACGGGCAAATGGAATGCTCATTTCCCACCAGGAAGAGGAATTAACCAAAGGCTCAGCGTGCCTGCTGGAAAAAGATTAGGGCCTGAAGCAATCCTGCGGTTTTGCGGCCAGCTCACAAGAAAGCGAGTTGAAGAAAGGAGCTCAGGGGCACTGTAATTCACAAACCTGCAGAGTTATGAATGAGAGCTATCGTCCAAAAATATATTGAAGTTAGTTGTCGAAGAGGACTTGAAAGCGGGGCAGAATTTCAGGAAAGCGATTTCAGGGGGTAGACTGGAATTGCACTTAAAGCATAGGAAAAGAGGCAGAATGTCGACAATGATGCACTTGGCCAAAAAGGTCGTATGCGTTCTTTTCCTGAATATATTCAGGAAAAAACGCATACGCACTTTTTGGCCAACCAAGCAAGCGTGTAAAGGAAATCTGCACTACAATGAAGTCTCACTGCCCCCCGGTGAAAAGGGCCATCTGAAAAATGTGTAAAATCCAGAAAGGCAGGACAGGGCATGGAGAACAGGGAGCCTTGTTATGCTGATGGGCGGGATGTAAATTGCCAACAGCCACTCTGGAGAAGTGTATGGTGTTTCCTGAAACACGTAGGAAACAAAGAAACACAGCCTATGGCACTTCCACTTATGGTCGTATAGCTTAGGGAAATTAAAATCAAACACACACAGCCACCCCAAATTTTGGGACGGCTCTGTTTACAAGAACCTCGTCTACGATGCAAGTTAAATATCCGAGAAAGCAAAAAATGAATAAAGAAGTTGTTGTACGTACGTACAATGGAATATCACTCAGCAATGAAATCTACGTCATCAGGCCCGTAGCGGAATAATGAGTGGATTCAGGTACGATGATTCTACGAGAAATAAGTCACACAGAAAAACAAACATCATAAGATATCACTAATACACGGAATGTAAACTTGGCTACACATGAACTGAATTACAAAACAGAACAGGGTCTCAAATTTAGAAAACCAACTTATGCTTGCTTATGGGGAAAGGTGTGTTGGGGTTCTGCATAAAACCAGAGATTGAAATTAGCACAGATACCGTTCCATAAGCCAAATATATAATAGAAAAGACCTACGCCTTGCTCAACGAAATGGACTCAACACCCCATATTCAACGCCTTGGAATATACCTGAGAAGTAAGAATCTTAAAACCCATGGATTTATATGTCTCCATAAGGAAATCAAGCGTGTGTACAGCGGCCTAAACGCAGCAGTGAAAATCCGATAAATCCCATTATCAAAATAAATTTCAAAAAAAAACACAATGACAGTGAAATAGAGAGCAATTCTTAAATAATTCATTCAGGGCTTGTGATGCAATCTGGATTTACCACATCTACAACCAGACCTGGGTGAGACATAAGGCTGGACACTTCGGGCTCATAGCATTGGTGAGGTTCGGTGAGCAAATGCAGACCCTTTGAAGTCATACTGTATGGTACCCATTCCATGGGTCCCAACTCTGCAGGTTTAAGGGATTCTTCCTTCAACTAAACCATGCATGGCAAACCCAGAGTAAGGTCCACCATGTGATTGGGAAACGTTTTGAAATGCATCTCAGTTTTCGTCCCCTGGTACTCGGGTTCACCATTCCAGACGCTTTACTAACACTCTCCCCACTTGGAGAGTCAGTGCCTTTAACCTCCTCTTTGGCACAGTTTGCAATTTCTGCGCAAGATGAACAGGAATAGGGAGAACCAATGAGAGACTAGCTGTAAGTGTCTGCACGGGCAAATGGAACGCTCATTTCCCACCAGGAAGAGGAATTAACCAAAGGCTCAGCGTGCCCTGCCTGAAACAGATTAGGGCCTGAAGCAATCCTGCAGTTTTGTGGCCAGCTCACAAGAAAGCGAGTTGAAGAAAGGAGCTCAGGGGCACTGTAATTCACAAACCTGCAGAGTTATGAATGACAGCTATCGTCCAAAAATGTACTGAAGTAAGTCTTCGAAGAGGACTTGAAAGCGGGGCAGAATTGCAGGAAAACGATTTCAGGGGGTAGACAGGAAATCCACCTAAAGCTTAGGAAAATAGCAGAATGTCGACAATGATGCACTTGGCCAAAAAGGGCGTATGCGTTTTTTCCTGAATATATTCAGGAATAAACGCATACGCCCTTTTTGGCCAACCAAGCAAGCGTGTAAAGAAATCTGCACTACAATGAAGTCTCATTGACCCCTGGTCAAAAGGGCGATCTGAAAAAAGTATAAAAATCAGAAAAGCAGGACAGGCCATGGAGAAAAGGGAGCCTTGTTATGCAGATGGGCGGGACGTAAATTGCCAACAGCCAAACTGGAGAAGTGTATGGCGTTTCCTGAAACACATAGGAAACAAAGCAACGCAGCCTATGGCACTTCCACTTATGGTCCTGTAGCTTAGGGAAAGTAAAATCAAAAACACACAGCCAACCCAAAATTTCAGACGACTCTGTAGACAAGAACCTCGTCTATGGTACAAGTTAAATATCCCAGAAAGCGAAAAATGGATAAAGAAGTTGTGGTACGTACGTACAATGTAATATCACACAGCAATGAAATCTACGTCATCAGGCCCATAGCGGCATAATGAGTGGATTCAGGTAGGACGATTCTACGAGAAATAAGTCACACAGAAAAAGAAACATCATAAGATATCACTAATACACGGAATGTAAACTTGGCTACACATGAACTGAATTACAAAACAGAACAGGGTCTCAAATTTAGAAAACCAACTTATGCTTGCTTAAGGGGAAAGGTGAGTTGGGGTGCTGCATAAAACCAGAGATAGAAATTAGCACAGATACCTTTCCATAAGCCAAATACGTAATAGTCAAGACCTACCCCTTGCTCAACGAAATGGACTAAACACCCCATATTCAACGCCTAGGAATACACCTGACTAGTAAGAATCTTCAAACCCATGGATTTATATGTCTCCATAAGAGAATGAAGCGTGTGTACAGTGTCATGAATGCAGCAGAGAATATCTGATAAATCCCATTATCAAAATGAATTACAAAAACAAAACACTAGGACAGTGAAATAGAGAGCAATTCTTAAATAATTCATTCACGGCTTGTGATGCAACCTGGATTTACCACATCTACACCCAGAGCTGAATGAGACATAATGTTGGGCACTTCGGGCTGATAGCATTGGTGTGGTTCGATGAGCAAATGCAGACCCTTTGAAGTCATACTCTATGGTACCCTTTCCATGGGTCCCAAATCTCCAGGGTTAAGGGATTCTTCCTTCAGCTAAAACATGCATGGGAAACCCACAGTATGGTGCACCGTGTGACCGGGAAACGTTTTCAAATGCATCTCAGATTTCGTCCCCTTTTACTCGGGTTCACCATTCCAGAACCTTTACTAACACTCTCCCCACTTGCAGAGTCAGTGCCTTTAAACTCCTGTTTGGCACAGTTTGCAATTTCTGCGCAAGATGAACAGGAATAGGGAGAAGCAATGAGAGACTAGCTGTAGGTGTCTGCACGGGCAAAGGGAACGCTCATTTCCCACCAGGAAGAGGAATTAACGAAAGGCTCAGCATGCCATGCCGGAACCAGATTAGGGCCTGAAGCAATCCTGCGGGTTTGCGGCCAGCTCACAAGAAAGCGAGTTGAAGAAAGGAGCTCAGGGACACTGTAATTCACAAACCTGCAGAGTTATAAATGACAGCTACCGTCCAAAAATATATTGAAGTAAGTCTTGGAACAGGACTTGAAAGCGGGGCAGAATTGCAGGAAAACGATTTCAGGGGGTAGACTGGAATTGCATTTAAAGCATAGGAAAAGAGGCAGAACCTTGACAACGATGCACTTGGCCAAAATGGGCATATGCGTTTCTCCTGAATATATTCAGGAAAAAATGCATACGCACTTTTTGGCCAACCTAGCATGCACGTTAAAGAAATCTGCACTACAATGAAGTCTCACTGCCCCCCAGTCAAAAGGGCCATCTGAAAAAAGTGTAAAATCCAAAAAGTCAGCACAGGCCATGGAGAACATGGAGCCTTGTTATGCTGATGGGCGGGATGTAAATTGCCAACAGCCACTCTGGAGAAGTGTATGGTGTTTCCTGAAACACCTAAAAAACAAAGTAACGGTGCGTACGGCACTACCACTTATGGTCCTATACCTTAGGGAAATTAAAATCAGAAACACACAGCCACCCCAAAGTTTTGGACGGCACTGTTTACAAGAACCTCGTCTACGGTACAAGTTAAATATCCGAGAAAGCAAAAAATGGATAAAGAAGTTGTGGTACGTACGTACAATGGAATATCACTCACCAATGAAATCTATGTCATCAGGCCCATAGCGGCATAATGAGTGGATTCAGGTAGGAGGATTCTAAGTGAAATAAGTCACACAGAAAAAGAAACATCATAAGGTATCACTAATACACGGAATGTAAACTTGGCTACACATGAACTGAATTACAAAACAGAACAGGGTCTCAAATTTAGAAAACCAACTTATGCTTGCTTATGGGGAAAGGTGAGTTGGGGTGCTGCATAAAACCAGAGATTGAAATTAACACAGATACCGTTCCATAGGCCAAATATATAATAGAGAAGACCTACTCCTTGCTCAACGAAATGGACTCAACACCCCATATTCAACGCCTGGGAATATACCTGACAAGTAAGAATCTTAAAACCCATGGATTTATATGTCTCCATAAGGAAATCAAGCGTGTGTACAGCGGCCTAAACGCAGCAGTGAAAATCCGATAAATCCCATTACCAAAATAAATTTCAAAAACAAAACACAATGACAGTGAAATAGAGAGCAATTCTTACATAATTCATTCAGGGCTTGTGATGCAACCTTGATTTCCACATCTACACCCAGAGCTGGGTGAGACATAAGGCTGGACACTTCGGGCTGATAGCATTGGTGAGGTTCGGTGAGCAAACGCAGGCCCTGTGGAGTCATACTACATGGTACCCATTCCATGGGTCCCAACTCTCCAGGTTTAAGGGATTCTTCCTTCAGCTAAAACATGCATGGGAAACCCAGAGTATGGTCCACCGTGTGATTGGGAAACGTTTTCAAAAGCATCTTAGTTTTCGTCCCCTGGTACTCGGGGTCACCGTTCCTGACGCCTTACTAACACTCTCCCCACTTGGAGAGTCAGTGCCTTTAACCTCCTGTTTGGCACAGTTTGCAATTTCTGCGCAAGATGATCAGGAATAAGGAGAACCAATGAGAGACTAGCTGTAGGTGTCTGCACGGGCAAATGGAATGCTCATTTCCCACCAGGAAGAGGAATTAACCAAAGGCTCAGCGTGCCTGCTGGAAAAAGATTAGGGCCTGAAGCAATCCTGCGGTTTTGCGGCCAGCTCACAAGAAAGCGAGTTGAAGAAAGGAGCTCAGGGGCACTGTAATTCACAAACCTGCAGAGTTATGAATGAGAGCTATCGTCCAAAAATATATTGAAGTTAGCTGTCGAAGAGGACTTGAAAGCGGGGCAGAATTTCAGGAAAGCGATTTCAGGGGGTAGACTGGAATTGCACTTAAAGCATAGGAAAAGAGGCAGAATGTCGACAATGATGCACTTGGCCAAAAAGGTCGTATGCGTTCTTTTCCTGAATATATTCAGGAAAAAACGCATACGCACTTTTTGGCCAACCAAGCAAGCGTGTAAAGGAAATCTGCACTACAATGAAGTCTCACTGCCCCCCGGTGAAAAGGGCCATCTGAAAAATGTGTAAAATCCAGAAAGGCAGGACAGGGCATGGAGAACAGGGAGCCTTGTTATGCTGATGGGCGGGATGTAAATTGCCAACAGCCACTCTGGAGAAGTGTATGGTGTTTCCTGAAACACGTAGGAAACAAAGAAACACAGCCTATGGCACTTCCACTTATGGTCGTATAGCTTAGGGAAATTAAAATCAAACACACACAGCCACCCCAAATTTTGGGACGGCTCTGTTTACAAGAACCTCGTCTACGATGCAAGTTAAATATCCGAGAAAGCAAAAAATGAATAAAGAAGTTGTTGTACGTACGTACAATGGAATATCACTCAGCAATGAAATCTACGTCATCAGGCCCGTAGCGGAATAATGAGTGGATTCAGGTACGATGATTCTACGAGAAATAAGTCACACAGAAAAACAAACATCATAAGATATCACTAATACACGGAATGTAAACTTGGCTACACATGAACTGAATTACAAAACAGAACAGGGTCTCAAATTTAGAAAACCAACTTATGCTTGCTTATGGGGAAAGGTGTGTTGGGGTTCTGCATAAAACCAGAGATTGAAATTAGCACAGATACCGTTCCATAAGCCAAATATATAATAGAAAAGACCTACGCCTTGCTCAACGAAATGGACTCAACACCCCATATTCAACGCCTTGGAATATACCTGAGAAGTAAGAATCTTAAAACCCATGGATTTATATGTCTCCATAAGGAAATCAAGCGTGTGTACAGTGGCCTAAACGCAGCAGTGAAAATCCGATAAATCCCATTATCAAAATAAATTTCAAAAGAAAACACAATGACAGTGAAATAGAGAGCAATTCTTAAATAATTCATTCAGGGCTTGTGATGCAATCTGGATTTACCACATCTACAACCAGACCTGGGTGAGACATAAGGCTGGACACTTCGGGCTCATAGCATTGGTGAGGTTCGGTGAGCAAATGCAGACCCTTTGAAGTCATACTGTATGGTACCCATTCCATGGGTCCCAACTCTGCAGGTTTAAGGGATTCTTCCTTCAACTAAACCATGCATGGCAAACCCAGAGTAAGGTCCACCGTGTGATTGGGAAACGTTTTGAAATGCATCTCAGTTTTCGTCCCCTGGTACTCGGGTTCACCATTCCAGACGCTTTACTAACACTCTCCCCACTTGGAGAGTCAGTGCCTTTAACCTCCTCTTTGGCACAGTTTGCAATTTCTGCGCAAGATGAACAGGAATAGGGAGAACCAATGAGAGACTAGCTGTAAGTGTCTGCACGGGCAAATGGAACGCTCATTTCCCACCAGGAAGAGGAATTAACCAAAGGCTCAGCGTGCCCTGCCTGAAACAGATTAGGGCCTGAAGCAATCCTGCAGTTTTGTGGCCAGCTCACAAGAAAGCGAGTTGAAGAAAGGAGCTCAGGGGCACTGTAATTCACAAACCTGCAGAGTTATGAATGACAGCTATCGTCCAAAAATGTACTGAAGTAAGTCTTCGAAGAGGACTTGAAAGCGGGGCAGAATTGCAGGAAAACGATTTCAGGGGGTAGACAGGAAATCCACCTAAAGCTTAGGAAAATAGCAGAATGTCGACAATGATGCACTTGGCCAAAAAGGGCGTATGCGTTTTTTCCTGAATATATTCAGGAATAAACGCATACGCACTTTTTGGCCAACCAAGCAAGCGTGTAAAGAAATCTGCACTACAATGAAGTCTCATTGACCCCTGGTCAAAAGGGCGATCTGAAAAAAGTATAGAAATCAGAAAAGCAGGACAGGCCATGGAGAAAAGGGAGCCTTGTTATGCAGATGGGCGGGACGTAAATTGCCAACAGCCAAACTGGAGAAGTGTATGGCGTTTCCTGAAACACATAGGAAACAAAGCAACGCAGCCTATGGCACTTCCACTTATGGTCCTGTAGCTTAGGGAAAGTAAAATCAAAAACACACAGCCAACCCAAAATTTCAGACGACTCTGTAGACAAGAACCTCGTCTATGGTACAAGTTAAATATCCCAGAAAGCGAAAAATGGATAAAGAAGTTGTGGTACGTACGTACAATGTAATATCACACAGCAATGAAATCTACGTCATCAGGCCCATAGCGGCATAATGAGTGGATTCAGGTAGGACGATTCTACGAGAAATAAGTCACACAGAAAAAGAAACATCATAAGATATCACTAATACACGGAATGTAAACTTGGCTACACATGAACTGAATTACAAAACAGAACAGGGTCTCAAATTTAGAAAACCAACTTATGCTTGCTTAAGGGGAAAGGTGAGTTGGGGTGCTGCATAAAACCAGAGATAGAAATTAGCACAGATACCTTTCCATAAGCCAAATACGTAATAGTCAAGACCTACCCCTTGCTCAACGAAATGGACTAAACACCCCATATTCAACGCCTAGGAATACACCTGACTAGTAAGAATCTTCAAACCCATGGATTTATATGTCTCCATAAGAGAATGAAGCGTGTGTACAGTGTCATGAATGCAGCAGAGAATATCTGATAAATCCCATTATCAAAATGAATTACAAAAACAAAACACTAGGACAGTGAAATAGAGAGCAATTCTTAAATAATTCATTCACGGCTTGTGATGCAACCTGGATTTACCACATCTACACCCAGAGCTGAATGAGACATAATGTTGGGCACTTCGGGCTGATAGCATTGGTGTGGTTCGATGAGCAAATGCAGACCCTTTGAAGTCATACTCTATGGTACCCTTTCCATGGGTCCCAAATCTCCAGGGTTAAGGGATTCTTCCTTCAGCTAAAACATGCATGGGAAACCCACAGTATGGTGCACCGTGTGACCGGGAAACGTTTTCAAATGCATCTCAGATTTCGTCCCCTTTTACTCGGGTTCACCATTCCAGAACCTTTACTAACACTCTCCCCACTTGCAGAGTCAGTGCCTTTAAACTCCTGTTTGGCACAGTTTGCAATTTCTGAGCAAGATGAACAGGAATAGGGAGAAGCAATGAGAGACTAACTGTAGGTGTCTGCACGGGCAAAGGGAACGCTCATTTCCCACCAGGAAGAGGAATTAACGAAAGGCTCAGCATGCCATGCCGGAACCAGATTAGGGCCTGAAGCAATCCTGCGGGTTTGCGGCCAGCTCACAAGAAAGCGAGTTGAAGAAAGGAGCTCAGGGACACTGTAATTCACAAACCTGCAGAGTTATAAATGACAGCTACCGTCCAAAAATATATTGAAGTAAGTCTTGGAACAGGACTTGAAAGCGGGGCAGAATTGCAGGAAAACGATTTCAGGGGGTAGACTGGAATTGCATTTAAAGCATAGGAAAAGAGGCAGAACCTTGACAACGATGCACTTGGCCAAAATGGGCATATGCGTTTCTCCTGAATATATTCAGGAAAAAATGCATACGCACTTTTTGGCCAACCTAGCATGCACGTTAAAGAAATCTGCACTACAATGAAGTCTCACTGCCCCCCAGTCAAAAGGGCCATCTGAAAAAAGTGTAAAATCCAAAAAGTCAGCACAGGCCATGGAGAACATGGAGCCTTGTTATGCTGATGGGCGGGATGTAAATTGCCAACAGCCACTCTGGAGAAGTGTATGGTGTTTCCTGAAACACCTAAAAAACAAAGTAACGGTGCGTACGGCACTACCACTTATAGTCCTATACCTTAGGGAAATTAAAATCAGAAACACACAGCCACCCCAAAGTTTTGGACGGCACTGTTTACAAGAACCTCGTCTACGGTACAAGTTAAATATCCGAGAAAGCAAAAAATGGATAAAGAAGTTGTGGTACGTACGTACAATGGAATATCACTCACCAATGAAATCTATGTCATCAGGCCCATAGCGGCATAATGAGTGGATTCAGGTAGGAGGATTCTAAGTGAAATAAGTCACACAGAAAAAGAAACATCATAAGGTATCACTAATACACGGAATGTAAACTTGGCTACACATGAACTGAATTACAAAACAGAACAGGGTCTCAAATTTAGAAAACCAACTTATGCTTGCTTATGGGGAAAGGTGAGTTGGGGTGCTGCATAAAACCAGAGATTGAAATTAACACAGATACCGTTCCATAGGCCAAATATATAATAGAGAAGACCTACTCCTTGCTCAACGAAATGGACTCAACACCCCATATTCAACGCCTGGGAATATACCTGACAAGTAAGAATCTTAAAACCCATGGATTTATATGTCTCCATAAGGAAATCAAGCGTGTGTACAGCGGCCTAAACGCAGCAGTGAAAATCCGATAAATCCCATTACCAAAATAAATTTCAAAAACAAAACACAATGACAGTGAAATAGAGAGCAATTCTTACATAATTCATTCAGGGCTTGTGATGCAACCTTGATTTCCACATCTACACCCAGAGCTGGGTGAGACATAAGGCTGGACACTTCGGGCTGATAGCATTGGTGAGGTTCGGTGAGCAAACGCAGGCCCTTTGGAGTCATACTACATGGTACCCATTCCATGGGTCCCAACTCTCCAGGTTTAAGGGATTCTTCCTTCAGCTAAAACATGCATGGGAAACCCAGAGTATGGTCCACCGTGTGATTGGGAAACGTTTTCAAAAGCATCTTAGTTTTCGTCCCCTGGTACTCGGGGTCACCGTTCCTGACGCCTTACTAACACTCTCCCCACTTGGAGAGTCAGTGCCTTTAACCTCCTGTTTGGCACAGTTTGCAATTTCTGCGCAAGATGATCAGGAATAAGGAGAACCAATGAGAGACTAGCTGTAGGTGTCTGCACGGGCAAATGGAATGCTCATTTCCCACCAGGAAGAGGAATTAACCAAAGGCTCAGCGTGCCTGCTGGAAAAAGATTAGGGCCTGAAGCAATCCTGCGGTTTTGCGGCCAGCTCACAAGAAAGCGAGTTGAAGAAAGGAGCTCAGGGGCACTGTAATTCACAAACCTGCAGAGTTTTGAATGAGAGCTATCGTCCAAAAATATATTGAAGTTAGTTGTCGAAGAGGACTTGAAAGCGGGGCAGAATTTCAGGAAAGCGATTTCAGGGGGTAGACTGGAATTGCACTTAAAGCATAGGAAAAGAGGCAGAATGTCGACAATGATGCACTTGGCCAAAAAGGTCGTATGCGTTCTTTTCCTGAATATATTCAGGAAAAAACGCATACGCACTTTTTGGCCAACCAAGCAAGCGTGTAAAGGAAATCTGCACTACAATGAAGTCTCACTGCCCCCCGGTGAAAAGGGCCATCTGAAAAATGTGTAAAATCCAGAAAGGCAGGACAGGGCATGGAGAACAGGGAGCCTTGTTATGCTGATGGGCGGGATGTAAATTGCCAACAGCCACTCTGGAGAAGTGTATGGTGTTTCCTGAAACACGTAGGAAACAAAGAAACACAGCCTATGGCACTTCCACTTATGGTCGTATAGCTTAGGGAAATTAAAATCAAACACACACAGCCACCCCAAATTTTGGGACGGCTCTGTTTACAAGAACCTCGTCTACGATGCAAGTTAAATATCCGAGAAAGCAAAAAATGAATAAAGAAGTTGTTGTACGTACGTACAATGGAATATCACTCAGCAATGAAATCTACGTCATCAGGCCCGTAGCGGAATAATGAGTGGATTCAGGTACGATGATTCTACGAGAAATAAGTCACACAGAAAAACAAACATCATAAGATATCACTAATACACGGAATGTAAACTTGGCTACACATGAACTGAATTACAAAACAGAACAGGGTCTCAAATTTAGAAAACCAACTTATGCTTGCTTATGGGGAAAGGTGTGTTGGGGTTCTGCATAAAACCAGAGATTGAAATTAGCACAGATACCGTTCCATAAGCCAAATATATAATAGAAAAGACCTACGCCTTGCTCAACGAAATGGACTCAACACCCCATATTCAACGCCTTGGAATATACCTGAGAAGTAAGAATCTTAAAACCCATGGATTTATATGTCTCCATAAGGAAATCAAGCGTGTGTACAGTGGCCTAAACGCAGCAGTGAAAATCCGATAAATCCCATTATCAAAATAAATTTCAAAAGAAAACACAATGACAGTGAAATAGAGAGCAATTCTTAAATAATTCATTCAGGGCTTGTGATGCAATCTGGATTTACCACATCTACAACCAGACCTGGGTGAGACATAAGGCTGGACACTTCGGGCTCATAGCATTGGTGAGGTTCGGTGAGCAAATGCAGACCCTTTGAAGTCATACTGTATGGTACCCATTCCATGGGTCCCAACTCTGCAGGTTTAAGGGATTCTTCCTTCAACTAAACCATGCATGGCAAACCCAGAGTAAGGTCCACCGTGTGATTGGGAAACGTTTTGAAATGCATCTCAGTTTTCGTCCCCTGGTACTCGGGTTCACCATTCCAGACGCTTTACTAACACTCTCCCCACTTGGAGAGTCAGTGCCTTTAACCTCCTCTTTGGCACAGTTTGCAATTTCTGCGCAAGATGAACAGGAATAGGGAGAACCAATGAGAGACTAGCTGTAAGTGTCTGCACGGGCAAATGGAACGCTCATTTCCCACCAGGAAGAGGAATTAACCAAAGGCTCAGCGTGCCCTGCCTGAAACAGATTAGGGCCTGAAGCAATCCTGCAGTTTTGTGGCCAGCTCACAAGAAAGCGAGTTGAAGAAAGGAGCTCAGGGGCACTGTAATTCACAAACCTGCAGAGTTATGAATGACAGCTATCGTCCAAAAATGTACTGAAGTAAGTCTTCGAAGAGGACTTGAAAGCGGGGCAGAATTGCAGGAAAACGATTTCAGGGGGTAGACAGGAAATCCACCTAAAGCTTAGGAAAATAGCAGAATGTCGACAATGATGCACTTGGCCAAAAAGGGCGTATGCGTTTTTTCCTGAATATATTCAGGAATAAACGCATACGCACTTTTTGGCCAACCAAGCAAGCGTGTAAAGAAATCTGCACTACAATGAAGTCTCATTGACCCCTGGTCAAAAGGGCGATCTGAAAAAAGTATAAAAATCAGAAAAGCAGGACAGGCCATGGAGAAAAGGGAGCCTTGTTATGCAGATGGGCGGGACGTAAATTGCCAACAGCCAAACTGGAGAAGTGTATGGCGTTTCCTGAAACACATAGGAAACAAAGCAACGCAGCCTATGGCACTTCCACTTATGGTCCTGTAGCTTAGGGAAAGTAAAATCAAAAACACACAGCCAACCCAAAATTTCAGACGACTCTGTAGACAAGAACCTCGTCTATGGTACAAGTTAAATATCCCAGAAAGCGAAAAATGGATAAAGAAGTTGTGGTACGTACGTACAATGTAATATCACACAGCAATGAAATCTACGTCATCAGGCCCATAGCGGCATAATGAGTGGATTCAGGTAGGACGATTCTACGAGAAATAAGTCACACAGAAAAAGAAACATCATAAGATATCACTAATACACGGAATGTAAACTTGGCTACACATGAACTGAATTACAAAACAGAACAGGGTCTCAAATTTAGAAAACCAACTTATGCTTGCTTAAGGGGAAAGGTGAGTTGGGGTGCTGCATAAAACCAGAGATAGAAATTAGCACAGATACCTTTCCATAAGCCAAATACGTAATAGTCAAGACCTACCCCTTGCTCAACGAAATGGACTAAACACCCCATATTCAACGCCTAGGAATACACCTGACTAGTAAGAATCTTCAAACCCATGGATTTATATGTCTCCATAAGAGAATGAAGCGTGTGTACAGTGTCATGAATGCAGCAGAGAATATCTGATAAATCCCATTATCAAAATGAATTACAAAAACAAAACACTAGGACAGTGAAATAGAGAGCAATTCTTAAATAATTCATTCACGGCTTGTGATGCAACCTGGATTTACCACATCTACACCCAGAGCTGAATGAGACATAATGTTGGGCACTTCGGGCTGATAGCATTGGTGTGGTTCGATGAGCAAATGCAGACCCTTTGAAGTCATACTCTATGGTACCCTTTCCATGGGTCCCAAATCTCCAGGGTTAAGGGATTCTTCCTTCAGCTAAAACATGCATGGGAAACCCACAGTATGGTGCACCGTGTGACCGGGAAACGTTTTCAAATGCATCTCAGATTTCGTCCCCTTTTACTCGGGTTCACCATTCCAGAACCTTTACTAACACTCTTCCCACTTGCAGAGTCAGTGCCTTTAAACTCCTGTTTGGCACAGTTTGCAATTTCTGCGCAAGATGAACAGGAATAGGGAGAAGCAATGAGAGACTAACTGTAGGTGTCTGCACGGGCAAAGGGAACGCTCATTTCCCACCAGGAAGAGGAATTAACGAAAGGCTCAGCATGCCATGCCGGAACCAGATTAGGGCCTGAAGCAATCCTGCGGGTTTGCGGCCAGCTCACAAGAAAGCGAGTTGAAGAAAGGAGCTCAGGGACACTGTAATTCACAAACCTGCAGAGTTATAAATGACAGCTACCGTCCAAAAATATATTGAAGTAAGTCTTGGAACAGGACTTGAAAGCGGGGCAGAATTGCAGGAAAACGATTTCAGGGGGTAGACTGGAATTGCATTTAAAGCATAGGAAAAGAGGCAGAACCTTGACAACGATGCACTTGGCCAAAATGGGCATATGCGTTTCTCCTGAATATATTCAGGAAAAAATGCATACGCACTTTTTGGCCAACCTAGCATGCACGTTAAAGAAATCTGCACTACAATGAAGTCTCACTGCCCCCCAGTCAAAAGGGCCATCTGAAAAAAGTGTAAAATCCAAAAAGTCAGCACAGGCCATGGAGAACATGGAGCCTTGTTATGCTGATGGGCGGGATGTAAATTGCCAACAGCCACTCTGGAGAAGTGTATGGTGTTTCCTGAAACACCTAAAAAACAAAGTAACGGTGCGTACGGCACTACCACTTATGGTCCTATACCTTAGGGAAATTAAAATCAGAAACACACAGCCACCCCAAAGTTTTGGACGGCACTGTTTACAAGAACCTCGTCTACGGTACAAGTTAAATATCCGAGAAAGCAAAAAATGGATAAAGAAGTTGTGGTACGTACGTACAATGGAATATCACTCACCAATGAAATCTATGTCATCAGGCCCATAGCGGCATAATGAGTGGATTCAGGTAGGAGGATTCTAAGTGAAATAAGTCACACAGAAAAAGAAACATCATAAGGTATCACTAATACACGGAATGTAAACTTGGCTACACATGAACTGAATTACAAAACAGAACAGGGTCTCAAATTTAGAAAACCAACTTATGCTTGCTTATGGGGAAAGGTGAGTTGGGGTGCTGCATAAAACCAGAGATTGAAATTAACACAGATACCGTTCCATAGGCCAAATATATAATAGAGAAGACCTACTCCTTGCTCAACGAAATGGACTCAACACCCCATATTCAACGCCTGGGAATATACCTGACAAGTAAGAATCTTAAAACCCATGGATTTATATGTCTCCATAAGGAAATCAAGCGTGTGTACAGCGGCCTAAACGCAGCAGTGAAAATCCGATAAATCCCATTACCAAAATAAATTTCAAAAACAAAACACAATGACAGTGAAATAGAGAGCAATTCTTACATAATTCATTCAGGGCTTGTGATGCAACCTTGATTTCCACATCTACACCCAGAGCTGGGTGAGACATAAGGCTGGACACTTCGGGCTGATAGCATTGGTGAGGTTCGGTGAGCAAACGCAGGCCCTTTGGAGTCATACTACATGGTACCCATTCCATGGGTCCCAACTCTCCAGGTTTAAGGGATTCTTCCTTCAGCTAAAACATGCATGGGAAACCCAGAGTATGGTCCACCGTGTGATTGGGAAACGTTTTCAAAAGCATCTTAGTTTTCGTCCCCTGGTACTCGGGGTCACCGTTCCTGACGCCTTACTAACACTCTCCCCACTTGGAGAGTCAGTGCCTTTAACCTCCTGTTTGGCACAGTTTGCAATTTCTGCGCAAGATGATCAGGAATAAGGAGAACCAATGAGAGACTAGCTGTAGGTGTCTGCACGGGCAAATGGAATGCTCATTTCCCACCAGGAAGAGGAATTAACCAAAGGCTCAGCGTGCCTGCTGGAAAAAGATTAGGGCCTGAAGCAATCCTGCGGTTTTGCGGCCAGCTCACAAGAAAGCGAGTTGAAGAAAGGAGCTCAGGGGCACTGTAATTCACAAACCTGCAGAGTTATGAATGAGAGCTATCGTCCAAAAATATATTGAAGTTAGTTGTCGAAGAGGACTTGAAAGCGGGGCAGAATTTCAGGAAAGCGATTTCAGGGGGTAGACTGGAATTGCACTTAAAGCATAGGAAAAGAGGCAGAATGTCGACAATGATGCACTTGGCCAAAAAGGTCGTATGCGTTCTTTTCCTGAATATATTCAGGAAAAAACGCATACGCACTTTTTGGCCAACCAAGCAAGCGTGTAAAGGAAATCTGCACTACAATGAAGTCTCACTGCCCCCCGGTGAAAAGGGCCATCTGAAAAATGTGTAAAATCCAGAAAGGCAGGACAGGGCATGGAGAACAGGGAGCCTTGTTATGCTGATGGGCGGGATGTAAATTGCCAACAGCCACTCTGGAGAAGTGTATGGTGTTTCCTGAAACACGTAGGAAACAAAGAAACACAGCCTATGGCACTTCCACTTATGGTCGTATAGCTTAGGGAAATTAAAATCAAACACACACAGCCACCCCAAATTTTGGGACGGCTCTGTTTACAAGAACCTCGTCTACGATGCAAGTTAAATATCCGAGAAAGCAAAAAATGAATAAAGAAGTTGTTGTACGTACGTACAATGGAATATCACTCAGCAATGAAATCTACGTCATCAGGCCCGTAGCGGAATAATGAGTGGATTCAGGTACGATGATTCTACGAGAAATAAGTCACACAGAAAAACAAACATCATAAGATATCACTAATACACGGAATGTAAACTTGGCTACACATGAACTGAATTACAAAACAGAACAGGGTCTCAAATTTAGAAAACCAACTTATGCTTGCTTATGGGGAAAGGTGTGTTGGGGTTCTGCATAAAACCAGAGATTGAAATTAGCACAGATACCGTTCCATAAGCCAAATATATAATAGAAAAGACCTACGCCTTGCTCAACGAAATGGACTCAACACCCCATATTCAACGCCTTGGAATATACCTGAGAAGTAAGAATCTTAAAACCCATGGATTTATATGTCTCCATAAGGAAATCAAGCGTGTGTACAGCGGCCTAAACGCAGCAGTGAAAATCCGATAAATCCCATTATCAAAATAAATTTCAAAAAAAAACACAATGACAGTGAAATAGAGAGCAATTCTTAAATAATTCATTCAGGGCTTGTGATGCAATCTGGATTTACCACATCTACAACCAGACCTGGGTGAGACATAAGGCTGGACACTTCGGGCTCATAGCATTGGTGAGGTTCGGTGAGCAAATGCAGACCCTTTGAAGTCATACTGTATGGTACCCATTCCATGGGTCCCAACTCTGCAGGTTTAAGGGATTCTTCCTTCAACTAAACCATGCATGGCAAACCCAGAGTAAGGTCCACCGTGTGATTGGGAAACGTTTTGAAATGCATCTCAGTTTTCGTCCCCTGGTACTCGGGTTCACCATTCCAGACGCTTTACTAACACTCTCCCCACTTGGAGAGTCAGTGCCTTTAACCTCCTCTTTGGCACAGTTTGCAATTTCTGCGCAAGATGAACAGGAATAGGGAGAACCAATGAGAGACTAGCTGTAAGTGTCTGCACGGGCAAATGGAACGCTCATTTCCCACCAGGAAGAGGAATTAACCAAAGGCTCAGCGTGCCCTGCCTGAAACAGATTAGGGCCTGAAGCAATCCTGCAGTTTTGTGGCCAGCTCACAAGAAAGCGAGTTGAAGAAAGGAGCTCAGGGGCACTGTAATTCACAAACCTGCAGAGTTATGAATGACAGCTATCGTCCAAAAATGTACTGAAGTAAGTCTTCGAAGAGGACTTGAAAGCGGGGCAGAATTGCAGGAAAACGATTTCAGGGGGTAGACAGGAAATCCACCTAAAGCTTAGGAAAATAGCAGAATGTCGACAATGATGCACTTGGCCAAAAAGGGCGTATGCGTTTTTTCCTGAATATATTCAGGAATAAACGCATACGCACTTTTTGGCCAACCAAGCAAGCGTGTAAAGAAATCTGCACTACAATGAAGTCTCATTGACCCCTGGTCAAAAGGGCGATCTGAAAAAAGTATAAAAATCAGAAAAGCAGGACAGGCCATGGAGAAAAGGGAGCCTTGTTATGCAGATGGGCGGGACGTAAATTGCCAACAGCCAAACTGGAGAAGTGTATGGCGTTTCCTGAAACACATAGGAAACAAAGCAACGCAGCCTATGGCACTTCCACTTATGGTCCTGTAGCTTAGGGAAAGTAAAATCAAAAACACACAGCCAACCCAAAATTTCAGACGACTCTGTAGACAAGAACCTCGTCTATGGTACAAGTTAAATATCCCAGAAAGCGAAAAATGGATAAAGAAGTTGTGGTACGTACGTACAATGTAATATCACACAGCAATGAAATCTACGTCATCAGGCCCATAGCGGCATAATGAGTGGATTCAGGTAGGACGATTCTACGAGAAATAAGTCACACAGAAAAAGAAACATCATAAGATATCACTAATACACGGAATGTAAACTTGGCTACACATGAACTGAATTACAAAACAGAACAGGGTCTCAAATTTAGAAAACCAACTTATGCTTGCTTAAGGGGAAAGGTGAGTTGGGGTGCTGCATAAAACCAGAGATAGAAATTAGCACAGATACCTTTCCATAAGCCAAATACGTAATAGTCAAGACCTACCCCTTGCTCAACGAAATGGACTAAACACCCCATATTCAACGCCTAGGAATACACCTGACTAGTAAGAATCTTCAAACCCATGGATTTATATGTCTCCATAAGAGAATGAAGCGTGTGTACAGTGTCATGAATGCAGCAGAGAATATCTGATAAATCCCATTATCAAAATGAATTACAAAAACAAAACACTAGGACAGTGAAATAGAGAGCAATTCTTAAATAATTCATTCACGGCTTGTGATGCAACCTGGATTTACCACATCTACACCCAGAGCTGAATGAGACATAATGTTGGGCACTTCGGGCTGATAGCATTGGTGTGGTTCGATGAGCAAATGCAGACCCTTTGAAGTCATACTCTATGGTACCCTTTCCATGGGTCCCAAATCTCCAGGGTTAAGGGATTCTTCCTTCAGCTAAAACATGCATGGGAAACCCACAGTATGGTGCACCGTGTGACCGGGAAACGTTTTCAAATGCATCTCAGATTTCGTCCCCTTTTACTCGGGTTCACCATTCCAGAACCTTTACTAACACTCTCCCCACTTGCAGAGTCAGTGCCTTTAAACTCCTGTTTGGCACAGTTTGCAATTTCTGCGCAAGATGAACAGGAATAGGGAGAAGCAATGAGAGACTAGCTGTAGGTGTCTGCACGGGCAAAGGGAACGCTCATTTCCCACCAGGAAGAGGAATTAACGAAAGGCTCAGCATGCCATGCCGGAACCAGATTAGGGCCTGAAGCAATCCTGCGGGTTTGCGGCCAGCTCACAAGAAAGCGAGTTGAAGAAAGGAGCTCAGGGACACTGTAATTCACAAACCTGCAGAGTTATAAATGACAGCTACCGTCCAAAAATATATTGAAGTAAGTCTTGGAACAGGACTTGAAAGCGGGGCAGAATTGCAGGAAAACGATTTCAGGGGGTAGACTGGAATTGCATTTAAAGCATAGGAAAAGAGGCAGAACCTTGACAACGATGCACTTGGCCAAAATGGGCATATGCGTTTCTCCTGAATATATTCAGGAAAAAATGCATACGCACTTTTTGGCCAACCTAGCATGCACGTTAAAGAAATCTGCACTACAATGAAGTCTCACTGCCCCCCAGTCAAAAGGGCCATCTGAAAAAAGTGTAAAATCCAAAAAGTCAGCACAGGCCATGGAGAACATGGAGCCTTGTTATGCTGATGGGCGGGATGTAAATTGCCAACAGCCACTCTGGAGAAGTGTATGGTGTTTCCTGAAACACCTAAAAAACAAAGTAACGGTGCGTACGGCACTACCACTTATGGTCCTATACCTTAGGGAAATTAAAATCAGAAACACACAGCCACCCCAAAGTTTTGGACAGCACTGTTTACAAGAACCTCGTCTACGGTACAAGTTAAATATCCCAGAATGCAAAAATGGATAAAGAAGTTGTGGTACGTACGTACAATGTAATATCACTCAGCAATGAAATCTATGTCATCAGGCCCATAGCGGCATAATGAGTGGATTCAGGTAGGAGGATTCTAAGTGAAATAAGTCACACAGAAAAAGAAACATCATAAGGTATCACTAATACACGGAATGTAAACTTGGCTACACATGAACTGAATTACAAAACAGAACAGGGTCTCAAATTTAGAAAATCAACTTATGCTTGCTTATGGGGAAAGGTGAGTTGGGGTGCTGCATAAAACCAGAGATTGAAATTAACACAGATACCGTTCCATAGGCCAAATATATAATAGAGAAGACCTACTCCTTGCTCAACGAAATGGACTCAACACCCCATATTCAACGCCTGGGAATATACCTGACAAGTAAGAATCTTAAAACCCATGGATTTATATGTCTCCATAAGGAAATCAAGCGTGTGTACAGCGGCCTAAACGCAGCAGTGAAAATCCGATAAATCCCATTACCAAAATAAATTTCAAAAACAAAACACAATGACAGTGAAATAGAGAGCAATTCTTACATAATTCATTCAGGGCTTGTGATGCAACCTTGATTTCCACATCTACACCCAGAGCTGGGTGAGACATAAGGCTGGACACTTCGGGCTGATAGCATTGGTGAGGTTCGGTGAGCAAACGCAGGCCCTTTGGAGTCATACTACATGGTACCCATTCCATGGGTCCCAACTCTCCAGGTTTAAGGGATTCTTCCTTCAGCTAAAACATGCATGGGAAACCCAGAGTATGGTCCACCGTGTGATTGGGAAACGTTTTCAAAAGCATCTTAGTTTTCGTCCCCTGGTACTCGGGGTCACCGTTCCTGACGCCTTACTAACACTCTCCCCACTTGGAGAGTCAGTGCCTTTAACCTCCTGTTTGGCACAGTTTGCAATTTCTGCGCAAGATGATCAGGAATAAGGAGAACCAATGAGAGACTAGCTGTAGGTGTCTGCACGGGCAAATGGAACGCTCATTTCCCACCAGGAAGAGGAATTAACCAAAGGCTCAGCGTGCCTGCTGGAAAAAGATTAGGGCCTGAAGCAATCCTGCGGTTTTGCGGCCAGCTCACAAGAAAGCGAGTTGAAGAAAGGAGCTCAGGGGCACTGTAATTCACAAACCTGCAGAGTTATGAATGAGAGCTATCGTCCAAAAATATATTGAAGTTAGTTGTCGAAGAGGACTTGAAAGCGGGGCAGAATTTCAGGAAAGCGATTTCAGGGGGTAGACTGGAATTGCACTTAAAGCATAGGAAAAGAGGCAGAATGTCGACAATGATGCACTTGGCCAAAAAGGTCGTATGCGTTCTTTTCCTGAATATATTCAGGAAAAAACGCATACGCACTTTTTGGCCAACCAAGCAAGCGTGTAAAGGAAATCTGCACTACAATGAAGTCTCACTGCCCCCCGGTGAAAAGGGCCATCTGAAAAATGTGTAAAATCCAGAAAGGCAGGACAGGGCATGGAGAACAGGGAGCCTTGTTATGCTGATGGGCGGGATGTAAATTGCCAACAGCCACTCTGGAGAAGTGTATGGTGTTTCCTGAAACACGTAGGAAACAAAGAAACACAACCTATGGCACTTCCACTTATGGTCGTATAGCTTAGGGAAATTAAAATCAAACACACACAGCCACCCCAAATTTTGGGACGGCTCTGTTTACAAGAACCTCGTCTACGATGCAAGTTAAATATCCGAGAAAGCAAAAAATGAATAAAGAAGTTGTTGTACGTACGTACAATGGAATATCACTCAGCAATGAAATCTACGTCATCAGGCCCGTAGCGGAATAATGAGTGGATTCAGGTACGATGATTCTACGAGAAATAAGTCACACAGAAAAACAAACATCATAAGATATCACTAATACACGGAATGTAAACTTGGCTACACATGAACTGAATTACAAAACAGAACAGGGTCTCAAATTTAGAAAACCAACTTATGCTTGCTTATGGGGAAAGGTGTGTTGGGGTTCTGCATAAAACCAGAGATTGAAATTAGCACAGATACCGTTCCATAAGCCAAATATATAATAGAAAAGACCTACGCCTTGCTCAACGAAATGGACTCAACACCCCATATTCAACGCCTTGGAATATACCTGAGAAGTAAGAATCTTAAAACCCATGGATTTATATGTCTCCATAAGGAAATCAAGCGTGTGTACAGCGGCCTAAACGCAGCAGTGAAAATCCGATAAATCCCATTATCAAAATAAATTTCATAAAAAAACACAATGACAGTGAAATAGAGAGCAATTCTTAAATAATTCATTCAGGGCTTGTGATGCAATCTGGATTTACCACATCTACAACCAGACCTGGGTGAGACATAAGGCTGGACACTTCGGGCTCATAGCATTGGTGAGGTTCGGTGAGCAAATGCAGACCCTTTGAAGTCATACTGTATGGTACCCATTCCATGGGTCCCAACTCTGCAGGTTTAAGGGATTCTTCCTTCAACTAAACCATGCATGGCAAACCCAGAGTAAGGTCCACCGTGTGATTGGGAAACGTTTTGAAATGCATCTCAGTTTTCGTCCCCTGGTACTCGGGTTCACCATTCCAGACGCTTTACTAACACTCTCCCCACTTGGAGAGTCAGTGCCTTTAACCTCCTCTTTGGCACAGTTTGCAATTTCTGCGCAAGATGAACAGGAATAGGGAGAACCAATGAGAGACTAGCTGTAAGTGTCTGCACGGGCAAATGGAACGCTCATTTCCCACCAGGAAGAGGAATTAACCAAAGGCTCAGCGTGCCCTGCCTGAAACAGATTAGGGCCTGAAGCAATCCTGCAGTTTTGTGGCCAGCTCACAAGAAAGCGAGTTGAAGAAAGGAGCTCAGGGGCACTGTAATTCACAAACCTGCAGAGTTATGAATGACAGCTATCGTCCAAAAATGTACTGAAGTAAGTCTTCGAAGAGGACTTGAAAGCGGGGCAGAATTGCAGGAAAACGATTTCAGGGGGTAGACAGGAAATCCACCTAAAGCTTAGGAAAATAGCAGAATGTCGACAATGATGCACTTGGCCAAAAAGGGCGTATGCGTTTTTTCCTGAATATATTCAGGAATAAACGCATACGCACTTTTTGGCCAACCAAGCAAGCGTGTAAAGAAATCTGCACTACAATGAAGTCTCATTGACCCCCGGTCAAAAGGGCAATCTGAAAAAAGTATAAAAATCAGAAAAGCAGGACAGGCCATGGAGAAAAGGGAGCCTTGTTATGCAGATGGGTGGGATTTAAATTGCCAACAGCCACTCTGGAGAAGTGTATGGTGTTTCCTGGAACACCTAAAAAACAAAGCAACGGAGCCTACGGCACTTCCACTTATGGTCCTATAGCTTAGGGAAATTAAAATCAAAAACACACAGCCACCCCAAAATTTCAGACGGCTCTGTTTACAAGAACCTCGTCTACGGTACAAGTTAAATATCCCAGAAAGTGAAAAATGGATAAAGAAGTTGTGGTACGTACGTACAAAGGAATATCACTCACCAATGAAATCTATGTCATCTGGCCCGTCATGGCATAATGAGTGGATTCAGGTACGATGATTCTAAGTGAAATAACTCACACAGAAAATGAAACATCATAAGATGTCACTAATACACGGAATGTAATCTTGGCTACACATGAACTGAATTACAAAACAGAATAGGGTCTCAAATTTAGAAAACCAACTTATGTTTGCTTAAGTGGAAAGGTGAGTTGGGGTGCTGCATAAAACCAGAGATAGAAATTAGCACAGATACCATTCCATACGTCAAATATGTAATAGTCAAGAGCTACCCCTTGCTCAACCAAATGGGCTAAACACCCTATATTCAACGTCTAGGAATACACCTGAATAGAAAGAATATTCAAACCCATGGATTTATATGTCTCCATAAGAGAATCAAGCGTGTGTACAGCTGCATGAAGGCAGCAGAGAAAATCCGATAAATCCCATTATCAAAATGAATTACAAAAACAAAACAGAATGACAGTGAAATAGAGAGCAATTCTTAAATAATTCATTCAGGGCTTGTGATGCAACGTGGATTTACCTCATCTACACCCAGAGCTGAGTGAGACATAAGGTTGGACACTTCAGGCTGATAGCATTGGTGAGGTTCGATGAGCAAATGCAGACCATTTGAAGTCATACTACATGGTACCCATTCCATGGGTCCCAACTCTCCTGGTTTAAGTGATTCTTCCTTCAGCTAAAGCATGCATGGGAAACCCACAGTATGGTGCACCATGTGACCGGGAAACGTTTTCAAATGCATCTCAGTTTTTGTCCCCTTTTACTCGGGTTCACAATTCCAGACCCTTTACTAACACTCTCCCCACTTGGAGAGTCAGTGCCTTTAACCTCCTGTTTGGCACAGTTTGCAATTTCTGCGCAAGATGAACAGGAATAGGGAGAACCAATGAGAGACTAGCTGTAGGTGTCTGCACGGGCAAATTTAACGCTCATTTCCAACAAGGAAGAGGAATTAACCAAAGGCTCAGCATGCCGTGCAGGAACCAGATTAGGGCCTGAAGCAATCCTGCGGGTTTGCGGCCAGCTCACAAGAAAGCGATTTGAAGAACAGAGTTCAGGGGCACTGTAATTCACAAACCTGCAGAGTTATAAATGACAGCTATCGTCCGAAAATATATTGAAGGAAGGCTGCGAAGAGGACTTGAAAGCGGGGCAGAATTGCAGGAAAACGATTTCAGGGGGTAGACTGGTATTGCATTTAAAGCATAGGAAAAGAGGCAGAACGTCGACAATGATGCACTTGGCCATAAAGGGCGTATGCGTTTTTTCCTGAATATATTCAGGAAAAAACGCATACGCCCTTTTTGGCCAACCAAGCAAGCATGTTAAAGAAATCTGCACTACAATGAAGTCTCACTGCCCACCAGTCAAAAGGGCCATCTGAAAAAAGTGTAAAATCCAGAAATGCAGCACAGGCCATGGAGAACAGGGAGCCTTGTTATGCTGATGGGTGGGATGTAAATTGCCAACAGCCACTCTGGAGAAGTGTATGGTGTTTCCTGAAACACCTAAAAAACAAAGCAACGGAGCCTACGGCACTTCCACTTATGGTCCTATAGCTTAGGGAAATTAAAATCAAAAACACACAGCCACCCCAAAGTTTCAGACGGCTCTGTTTACAAGAACCTCGTCTACGGTACAAGTTAAATATCCCAGAAAGTGAAAAATGGATAAAGAAGTTGTGGTACGTACGTACAATGGAATATCACTCACCAATGAAATCTATGTCTTCTGGCCCGTCGTGGCATAATGAGTGGATTCAGGTACGATGAGTCTAAGTGAAATAACTCACACAGAAAATGAAACATCATAAGATGTCACTAATACACCGAATGTAATCTTGGCTACACATGAACTGAATTACAAAACAGAACAGTGTCTCAAATTTAGAAAACCAACTTATGTTTGCGTAAGGGGAAAGGTGAGTTGGGGTGCTGCATAAAACCAGAGATAGAAATTAGCACAGATACCATTCCATACGTCAAATATGTAATAGTCAAGACCTACCCCTTGCTCAACCAAATGGGCTAAACACCCTATATTCAACACCTAGGAATACACCTGACTAGTAAGAATCTTCAAACCCATGGTTTTATATATCTCCATAAGAGAATCAAGCGTGTGTACAGCTGCATTAAGGCAGCAGAGAAAATCCGATAAATCCCATTATCAAAATGAATTACAAAAACAAAACACAATGACAGTGAAATAGAGAGCAATTCTTAAATAATTCATTCAGGGCTTGTGATGCAACCTGGATTTACCTCATCTACACCCAGAGCTGAGTGAGACATAAGGTTGGACACTTCAGGCTGATAGCATTGGTGAGGTTCGATGAGCAAATGCAGACCATTTGAAGTCATACTGCATAGTACCCATTCCATGGGTCCCAACTCTCCAGGTTTAAGCGATTCTTCCTTCAGCTAAAACATGCATGGGAAACCCACAGTATGGAGCACCGTGTGACCGGGAAACGTTTTCCAATGCATCTCAGTTTTCGACCCCTTTTAGTCGGGTTCACAATTCCTGACCCTTTACTAACACTCTCCCCACTTGGAGAGTCAGTGCCTTTAACCTGCTGTTTGGCACAGTTTGCAATTTCTGCGCAAGATGAACAGGAATAGGGAGAACCAATGAGAGACTAGCTGTAGGTGTCTGCACGGGCTAATTTAACGCTCATTTCCCACCAGGAAGAGGAATTAACCAAAGGCTCAGCATGCCTAGCCGGAAACAGATTAGGGCCTGAAGCAATCCTGCGGGTTTGCGGCCAGCTCACAAGACAGCGATTTGAAGAAAGGAGCTCAGGGGCACTGTAATTCACAAACCTGCAGAGTTATAAATGACAGCTATCGTCCGAAAATATATTGAAGGAAGGCTGCGAAGAGGACTTGAAAGTGCGGCAGAATTGCAGGAAAACGATGTCAGGGGGTAGACTGGAATTGCATTTAAAGCATAGGAAAAGAGGCAGAACGTCGACAATGATGCACTTGGCCAAAAAGGGCGTATGCGTTTTTTCCTGAATATATTCAGGAAAAAACGCATACGCCCTTTTTGGCCAACCAAGCAAGCATGTTAAAGAAATCTGCACTACAATGAAGTCTCACTGCCCCCCGGTCAAAAGGGCCATCTGAAAATAGTGTAAAATCCAGAAATACAGCACAGGCCATAGAGAACAGGGAGCCTTGTTATGCTGATGGATGGGATGTAAATTGCCAACAGCCACTCTGGAGAAGTGTATGGTGTTTCCTGAAACACCTAAAAAACAAAGCAACGGAGCCTACGGCACTTCCACTTATGGTCCTATAGCTTAGGGAAATTAAAATCAGAAACACACAGCCACCCCAAAGTTTCAGACGGCTCTGTTTACAAGAACCTCGTATACGGTACAAGTTAAATATCCGAGAAAGCGAGAAATGGATAAAGAAGTTGTGGTACGTACGTACAATGGAATATCACTCACCAATGAAATCTATGTCATCTGGCGCGTCGTGGCATAATGAGTGGATTCAGGTACGATGATTCTAAGTGAAATAAGTCACACAGAAAGTGAAATATCATAAGATATCACTAATACACCGAATGTAATCTTGGCTACACATGAACTGAATTACATAGCAGAACAGGGTCTCAAATTTAGAAAACCAACTTATGTTTGCGTAAGGGGAAAGGTGAGTTGGGGTGCTGCATAAAACCAGAGATAGAAATTAGCACAGATACCATTCCATACGTCAAATACGTAATAGTCAAGACCTACCCCTTGCTCAACGAAATGGGCTAAACACCCTATATTCAACACCTAGGAATACACCTGACTAGTAAGAATCTTCAAACCCATGGATTTATATGTCTCCATAAGAGAATCAAGCGTGTGTACAGCTGCATGAAGGCAGCAGAGAAAATCCGATAAATCTTATTATCAAAATGAATTACAAAAACAAAACACAATGACAGTGAAATAGAGAGCAATTCTTAAATAATTCATTCAGGGCTTGTGATGCAACCTGGATTTACCTCATCAAAACCCAGAGCTGAGTGAGACATAAGGTTGGACACTTCGGGCTGATAGCATTGCTGAGGTTCGATGAGCAAATGCAGACCATTTGAAGTCATACTACATGGTACCCATTCCATGGTTCCCAACTCTCCAGGTTTAACTGATTCTTCCTTCAGCTAAAGCATGCATGGGAAACCCACAGTATGGTGCACCATGTGACCGGGAAACGTTTTCAAATGCATCTCAGTTTTTGTCCCCTTTTACTCGGGTTCACAATTCCAGACCCTTTACTAACACTCTCCCCACTTGGAGAGTCAGTGCCTTTAACCTCCTGTTTGGCACAGTTTGCAATTTCTGCGCAAGATGAACAGGAATAGGGAGAACGAATGAGAGACAAGCTGTAGGTGTCTGCACGGGCAAATTTAATGCTCATTTCCCACTAGGAAGCGGAATTAACCAAACGCTCATCATGCCTTGCCAGAACCAGATTAGGGCCTGAAGCAATCCTGTGGGTTTGCGGACAGCTCACAAGAAAGCGATTTGAAGAAAGGAGCTCAGGGGCACTGTAATTCACAAATATGCAGAGTTATAAATGACAGCTATCGTCCAAAAATATATTGAAGGAAGGCTGTGAAGAGGATTTGAATGCGGGGCAGAATTGCAGGAAAATGATTTCAGGGGGTAGACTGGAATTGCATTTAAAGCATAGGAAAAGAGGCAGAACGTCGACAATGATGCACTTGGCCCAAAAGGGCGTATGCGTGTTTTCCTCAATATATTCAGGAAAACACGCATACGCACTTTTTGGCCAACCAAGCAAGCATGTTAAAAAATTCTGCACTACAATGAAGTCTCACTGCCCCCCGGTCAAAAGGGCCATCTGAAAAAAGTGTAAAATCCAGAAATGCAGCACAGGCCATGGAGAACAGGGAGCCTTGTTATGCTGATGGTTGGGATGTAAATTGCCAACAGCCACTCTGGAGAAGTCTATGGTGTTTCATGAAACACCTAAAAAACAAAGCAACGGAGCCTCCGGCACTTCCACTTATGGTCCTATAGCTTGGGAAATTAAAATCAAAAACACACAGCCACCCCAAAGTTTCAGACGGCTCTGTTTACAAGAACCTCGTCTACGGTACATGTTAAATATCCCAGAAAGCGGAAAATGGATAAAGCAGTTGTGGTACGTACGTACAATGGAATATCACTCACCAATGAAATCTATATCATCAGGCCCGTCGTGGCATAGTGAGTGGATTCAGGTACGATGATGCTAAGTGAAATAAGTCACACAGAAAATGAAACATCATAAGATATCACTAATGAACGGAATGTAATCTTGGCTACACATGAACTGAATTACAAAACAGAACAGGGTGTCAAATTTAGAAAAGCAACTTATGTTTGCTTAAGGGGAAAGGTGAGTTGGGGTGCTGCATAAAACCAGAGATAGAAATTAGCACAGATACCATTCCATACGTCAAATATGTAATAGTCAAGACCTACCCCTTGCTCAACGAAATGGGCTAAACACCCTATATTCAACGCCTAGGAATACACCTGACTAGAAAGAATTTTCAAACCCATGGATTTATATGTCTCCATAAGAGAATCAAGCGTGTGTACAGCTGCATGAAGGCAGCAGAGAAAATCCGATAAATCCCATTATCAAAATGAATTACAAAAACAAAACACAATGAGAGTGAAATAGAGAGCAATTCTTAAATAATTCATTCAGGGCTTGTGATGCAACCTGGATTTACCTCAGCTACACCCAGAGCTGAGTGAGACATCAGGTTGGACACTTCGGGCTGATAGCATTGCTGAGGTTCGATGAGCAAATGCAGACCATTTGAAGTCATACTTCATGGAACCCATTCCATGGGTCCCAACTCTCCAGGTTTAAGCGATTCTTCCTTCAGCTAAAACATGCTTGGGAAACCCACAGTATGGTGCACCGTGTGACCGGGAAACGTTTTCAAATGCATCTCAGTTTTCGTCCCCTTTTACTCGGGTTCACCATTCCAGACCCTTTTAACACTCTCCTCACTTGGAGAGCCAGTGCCTTTAACTTGCTGTTTGGCACAGTTCGCAATTTCTGCGCTATATGAACAGGAATAGGGAGAACCAATGAGAGACCAGCTGTAGGTGTCTGCACGGGCAAATTTAACGCTCATTTCCAACCAGGAAGATGAATTAACCAATCGCTCAGCATGCCATGCCGGAACCAGATTAGGGCCTGAAGCAATCCTGCGGGTTTGCGGCCAGCTCACAAGAAAGCGATTAGAAGAAAGGAGCTCAGGGGTACTGTAATTCACAAACCTGCAGAGTTATAAATGACAGCTATCGTCCAAAAATATATTGAAGGAAGGCTGCGAAGAGGTATTGAAAGCGGGGCAGAATTGCAGGAAAACGATTTCAGGGGGTAGACTGGAATTGCATTTGAAGCATAGGAAAAAAGGCAGAACGTCGACAATGATGCACTTGGCCAAAAAGGGCGTATGCGTTTTTTCCTCAATATATTCAGGAAAACACGCATACGCACGTTTTGGCTAACCAAGCTAGCATGTTAAAGAAATCTGCACTACAATGAAGTCTCACTGCCCCCCGGTCAAAAGGGCCATCTGAACAAAGTGTAAAATCCAGAAATGCAGCACAGGCCATGGAGAACAGGGAGCCTTGTTATGCTGATGGGTGGGATGTAAATTGCCAAGAGCCACTCTGGAGAAGTGTATGGTGTTTCCTGAAACACCTAAAAAACAAAGCAACGGAGCCTACGGCACTTCCACTTATGGTCCTATAGCTTAGGGAAATTAAAATCAAAAACACACAGCCACCCCAAGTTTCAGACGGCTCTGTTTACAAGAACCTCGTCTACGGTACAAGTTAAATATCCCAGAAAGCGAAAAAATGGATAAAGAAGTTGTGGTACGTACGTACAATGGAATATCACTCACCAATGAAATCTATGTCATCTGGCCCGTCGTGGCATAATAAGTGGTTCAGGTACGAAGATTCTAAGTGAAATAAGTCCCACAGAAAATGAAACATCATAAGATATCACTAATACTTCGAATGTAATCTTGGCTACACATGAACTGAATTACAAAACAGAACAAGGTGTCAAATTTAGAAAACCAACTTATGTTTGCGTAAGGGGAAAGGTGAGTTGGGGTGCTGCATAAAACCAGAGATAGAAATTAGCACATATACCATTCCATACGTCAAATATGTAATAGTGAAGACCTACCCCTTGCTCAACGAAATGGGCTAAACACCCTATATTCAACACCTAGGAATACACCTGACTAGTAAGAATCTTCAAACCCATGGATTTATATGTCTCCATAAGAGAATCAAGCGTGTGTACAGCTGCATGAAGGCAGCAGAGAAAATCCGATAAATCTTATTATCAAAATGAATTAAAAAACCAAACACAATGACAGTGAAATAGAGAGCAATTCTTAAATAATTCATTCAGGGCTTGTGATGCAACCAGGATTTACCTCATCAAAACCCAGAGCTGAGTGAGACATAAGCTTGGACACTTCAGGCTGATAGCATTGGTGAGGTTCGATGGGCAAATGCAGACCATTTGAAGTCATACTGCATGGTACCCATTCCATGGGTCCCAACTCTCCAGGTTTAAGCGATTCTTCCTTCAGCTAAAACATGCATGGGAAACCGACAGTATGGTGCACCGTGTGACCGGGAAACGTTTTCAAATGCATCTCAGTTTTCGTCCCCTTTTAGTCGGGTTCACAATTCCTGACCCTTTACTAAAACTCTGCCCACTTGGAGAGTCAGTGCCTTTAACCTGCTGTTTGGCACAGTTTGCAATTTCTGCGCAAGATGAACAGGAATAGGGAGAACCAATGAGAGACTAGCTGTAGGTGTCTGCACGGGCTAATTTAACGCTCATTTCCCACCAGGAAGAGGAATTAACCAAAGGCTCAGCATGCCGAGCCGGAAACAGATTAGGGCCTGAAGCAATCCTGCGGGTTTGCGGCCAGCTCACAAGAAACCGATTTGAAGAAAGGAGCTCAGGGGCACTGTAATTCACACACCTGCAGAGTTATAAATGACAGCTATCGTCCAAAAATATATTGAAGGAAGGCTGCGAACAGGACTTGAAAGCGGGGCAGAATTGCAGGAAAACGATTTCAGGGGGTAGACTGGAATTGCATTTAAAGCATAGGAAAAAAGGCAGAACGTCGACAATGATGCACTTGGCCAAAAAGGGCGTATGCGTTTTTTCCGGAATATATTCAGGAAAAAACGCATACGCCCTTTTTGGCCAACCAAGCAAGCATGTTAAAGAAATCTGCACTACAATGAAGTCTCACTGCCCCCCGGTCAAAAGGGCCATCTGAAAAAAGTGTAAAATCCAGAAATGCAGCACAGGCCATGGAGAAAAGGGAGCCTTGTTATGCTGATGGGTGGGATGTAAATTGCCAACAGCCACTCTGGAGAAGTGTATGGTGTTTCCTGAAACACCTAAAAAACAAAGCAACGGAGCCTACGACACTTCCACTTATGGTCCTATAGCTTAGGGAAATTAAAATCAAAAACACACAGCCACCCCAAAGTTTCAGACGGCTCTGTTTACAAGAACCTCGTCTACGGTACAAGTTAAATATCCCAGAAAGTGAGAAATGGATAAAGAAGTTGTGGTACGTACGTACAATGGAATATCACTCACCAATGAAATCTATGTCATCTGGCCCGTCGTGGATAATGAGTGGATTCAGGTACGATGATTCTAAGTGAAATAAGTCACACAGAAAATGAAACATCATAAGATATCACTAATACACCGAATGTAATCTTGGCTACACATGAACTGAATTACAAAACAGAACAGGGTCTCAAATTTAGAAAACCAACTTATGTTTGCGTAACGGGAAAGGTGAGTTGGGGTGCTGCATAAAACCAGAGATAGAAATTAGCACAGATACCATTCCATACGTCAAATATGTAATAGTCAAGACCTACCCCTTGCTCAACGAAATGGGCTAAACACCCTATATTCAAAGCCTAGGAATACACCTGACTAGTAAGAATCTTCAAACCCATGGATTTATATGTCTCCATAAGAGAATCAAGCGTGTGTTCAGCTGCATGAAGGCAGCAGAGAAAATCTGATAAATCCCATTATCAAAATGAATTAAAAAACGAAACACAATGACAGTGAAATAGAGAGCAATTCTTAAATAATTCATTCAGGGCTTGTGATGCAACCTGGATTTACCTCATCTAAACCCAGAGCTGAGTGAGACATAAGGTTGGACACTTCGGGCTGATAGCATTGGTGAGGTTCGATGAGCAAATGCAGACCATTTGAAATCATACGGCATGGTACACATTCCATGGGTCCCAACTCTCCAGGTTTAAGTGATTCTCCCTTCAGCTAAAGCATGCATGGGAAACCCACAGTATGGTGCACCATGTGACCGGGAAACGTTTTCAAATGCATCTCAGTTTTGTCCCCTTTTACTCGGGTTCACAATTCCAGACTCTTTACTAACACTCTCCCCACTTGGAGAGTCAGTGCCTTTAACCTCCTGTTTGGCACAGTTTGCAATTTCTGCGCAAGATGAACAGGAATAGGGAGAACCAATGAGAGACTAGCTGTAGGTGTCTGCACGGGCAAATTTAACGCTCATTTCCAACCAGGAAGGGGAATAAACCAAAGGCTCAGCATGCCGTGCAGGAACCAGATTAGGGCCTGAAGCAGTCCTGCGGGTTTGCAGCCAGCTCACAAGAAAGCGATTTGAAGAAAGGAGCTAAGGGGCACTGTAATTCACAAACCTGCAGAGTTATAAATGACAGCTATCGTCCAAAAATATATTGAAGGAAGGCTGCGAAGAGGACTTGAAAGCGGGGCAGAATTGCAGGAAAACGATTTCAGGGGGTAGACTGGAATTGCATTTAAAGCATAGGGAAAGAGGCAGAACGTCGACAATGATGCACTTGGCCAAAAAGTGCGTATTCGTTTTTTCCCGAATATATTCAGGAAAAAACGCATACGCACTTTTTGGCCAACCAAGCAAGCATGTTAAAGAAATCTGCACTACAATGAAGTCTCACTGCCCCCCGGTCAAAAGGGCCATCTGAAAATAGTGTAAAATCCAGAAATGCAGCACAGGCCATGGAGAACAGGGAGCCTTGTTATGCTGATGGATGGGATGTAAGTTGCCAACAGCCACTCTGCAGAAGTGTATGGTGTTTCCTGAAACACCTAAAAAACAAAGCAACGGAGCCTACGGCACTTCCACTTATGGTCCTATATCTTAGGGAAATTAAAATCAGAAACACACAGCCACCCCAAAGTTTCAGACGGCTCTGTTTACAAGAACCTCGTCTACGGTACAAGTTAAATATCCCAGAAAGCGAGAAATGGATAAAGATGTTGTGGTACGTACGTACAATGGAATATCACTCACCAATGAAATCTATGTCATCTGGCGCGTCGTGGCATAATGAGTGGATTCAGGTACGATGATTCTAAGTGAAATAAGTCACACAGAAAGTGAAATATCATAAGATATCACTAATACACCGAATGTAATCTTGGCTACACATGAACTGAATTACATAGCAGAACAGGGTCTCAAATTTAGAAAACCAACTTATGTTTGCGTAAGGGGAAAGGTGAGTTGGGGTGCTGCATAAAACCAGAGATAGAAATTAGCACAGATACCATTCCATACGTCAAATACGTAATAGTCAAGACCTACCCCTTGCTCAACGAAATGGGCTAAACACCCTATATTCAACACCTAGGAATACACCTGACTAGTAAGAATCTTCAAACCCATGGATTTATATGTCTCCATAAGAGAATCAAGCGTGTGTACAGCTGCATGAAGGCAGCAGAGAAAATCCGATAAATCTTATTATCAAAATGAATTACAAAAACAAAACACAATGACAGTGAAATAGAGAGCAATTCTTAAATAATTCATTCAGGGCTTGTGATGCAACCTGGATTTACCTCATCAAAACCCAGAGCTGAGTGAGACATAAGGTTGGACACTTCGGGCTGATAGCATTGGTGAGGTTCGATGAGCAAATGCAGACCATTTGAAGTCATACTACATGGTACCCATTCCATGGGTCCCAACTCTCCAGGTTTAAGTGATTCTTCCTTCAGCTAAAGCATGCATGGGAAACCCACAGTATGGTGCACCATGTGACCGGGAAACGTTTTCAAATGCATCTCAGTTTTTGTCCCCTTTTACTCGGGTTCACAATTCCAGACCCTTTACTAACACTCTCCCCACTTGGAGAGTCAGTGCCTTTAACCTCCTGTTTGGCACAGTTTGCAATTTCTGCGCAAGATGAACAGGAATAGGGAGAACGAATGAGAGACAAGCTGTAGGTGTCTGCACGGGCAAATTTAATGCTCATTTCCCACTAGGAAGCGGAATTAACCAAACGCTCATCATGCCTTGCCAGAACCAGATTAGGGCCTGAAGCAATCCTGTGGGTTTGCGGACAGCTCACAAGAAAGCGATTTGAAGAAAGGAGCTCAGGGGTACTGTAATTCACAAATATGCAGAGTTATAAATGACAGCTATCGTCCAAAAATATATTGAAGGAAGGCTGCGAAGAGGACTTGAATGCGGGGCAGAATTGCAGGAAAATGATTTCAGGGGGTAGACTGGAATTGCATTTAAAGCATAGGAAAAGAGGCAGAACGTCGACAATGATGCACTTGGCCCAAAAGGGCGTATGCGTGTTTTCCTCAATATATTCAGGAAAACACGCATACGCACTTTTCGGCCAACCAAGCAAGCATGTTAAAAAATTCTGCACTACAATGAAGTCTCACTGCCCCCCGGTCAAAAGGGCCATCTGAAAAAAGTGTAAAATCCAGAAATGCAGCACAGGCCATGGAGAACAGGGAGCCTTGTTATGCTGATGGTTGGGATGTAAATTGCCAACAGCCACTCTGGAGAAGTGTATGGTGTTTCCTGAAACACCTAAAAAACAAAGCAACGGAGCCTCCGGCACTTCCACTTATGGTCCTATAGCTTAGGGAAATTAAAATCAAAAACACACAGCCACCCCAAAGTTTCAGACGGCTCTGTTTACAAGAACCTCGTCTACGGTACATGTTAAATATCCCAGAAAGCGGAAAATGGATAAAGCAGTTGTGGTACGTACGTACAATGGAATATCACTCACCAATGAAATCTATATCATCAGGCCCGTCGTGGCATAGTGAGTGGATTCAGGTACGATGATGCTAAGTGAAATAAGTCACACAGAAAATGAAACATCATAAGATATCACTAATGCACGGAATGTAATCTTGGCTACACATGAACTGAATTACAAAACAGAACAGGGTCTCAAATTTAGAAAACCAACTTATGTTTGCTTAAGGGGAAAGGTGAGTTGGGGTGCTGCATAAAACCAGAGATAGAAATTAGCACAGATACCATTCCATACGTCAAATATGTAATAGTCAAGACCTACCCCTTGCTCAACGAAATGGGCTAAACACCCTATATTCAATGCCTAGGAATACACCTGACTAGTAAGAATCTTCAAACCCATGGATTTATATGTGTCCATAAGAGAATCAAGCGTGTGTACAGCTGCATGAAGGCAGCAGAGAAAATCCGATAAATCCTATTATAAAAATGAATTACAAAAACAAAACACAATGACAGTGAAATAGAGAGCAATTCTTAAAAAATTCATTCAGGGCTTGTGATGCAACCTGGATTTACCTCAGCTACACCCAGAGCTGAGTGAGACATAAGGTTGGACACTTCGGGCTGATAGCATTGCTGAGGTTCGATGAGCAAATGCAGACCATTTGAAGTCATACTTCATGGAACCCATTCCATGGGTCCCAACTCTCCAGGTTTAAGCGATTCTTCCTTCAGCTAAAACATGCTTGGGAAACCCACAGTATGGTGCACCATGTGACCGGGAAACGTTTTCAAATGCATCTCAGTTTTCGTCCCCTTTTACTCGGGTTCACCATTCCAGACCCTTTTAACACTCTCCTCACTTGGAGAGCCAGTGCCTTTAACCTGCTGTTTGGAACAGTTCGCAATTTCTGCGCTATATGAACAGGAATAGGGAGAACCAATGAGAGACCAGCTGTAGGTGTCTGCACGGGCAAATTTAACGCTCATTTCCAACCAGGAAGAGGAATTAACCAAAGGCTCAGCATGCCGTGCCGGAACCAGATTAGGGCCTGAAGCAATCCTGCGGGTTTGCGGCCAGCTCACAAGAAAGCGATTTGAAGAAAGGAGCTCAGGGGCACTGTAATTCACAAACCTGCAGAGTTATAAATGACAGCTATCGTCCAAAAATATATTGAAGGAAGGCTGCGAAGAGGTATTGAAAGCGGGGCAGAATTGCAGGAAAACGATTTCAGGGGGTAGACTGGAATTGCATTTAAAGCATAGGAAAAAAGGCAGAACGTCGACAATGATGCACTTGGCCAAAAAGGGCGTATGCGTTTTTTCCTCAATATATTCAGGAAAACACGCATACGCACGTTTTGGCTAACCAAGCTAGCATGTTAAAGAAATCTGCACTACAATGAAGTCTCACTGCCCCCCGGTCAAAAGGGCCATCTGAACAAAGTGTAAAATCCAGAAATGCAGCACAGGCCATGGAGAACAGGGAGCCTTGTTATGCTGATGGGTGGGATGTAAACTGCCAAGAGCCACTCTGGAGAAGTGTATGGTGTTTCCTGAAACACCTAAAAAACAAAGCAACGGAGCCTACGGCACTTCCACTTATGGTCCTATAGCTTAGGGAAATTAAAATCAAATCACACAGCCACCCCAAAGTTTCAGATGGCTCTGTTTACAAGAACCTTGTCTACGGTACAAGTTAAATATCCCAGAAAGCGAAAAAATGGATAAAGAAGTTGTGGTACGTACGTACAATGGAATATCACTCACCAATGAAATCTATGTCATCTGGCCCGTCGTGGCATAATAAGTGGTTCAGGTACGAAGATTCTAAGTGAAATAAGTCCCACAGAAAATGAAACATCATAAGATATCACTAATACTTCGAATGTAATCTTGGCTACACATGAACTGAATTACAAAACAGAACAAGGTGTCAAATTTAGAAAACCAACTTATGTTTGCTTAAGGGGAAAGGTGAGTTGGGGTGCTGCATAAAACCAGAGATAGAAATTAGCACATATACCATTCCATACGTCAAATATGTAATAGTCAAGACCTACCCCTTGCTCAACGAAATGGGCTAAACACCCTATATTCAACGGCTAGGATTACACCTGACTAGTAAGAATCTTCAAACCCATGGATTTATATGTCTCCATAAGAGAATCAAGCGTGTGTACACCTGCATGAAGGCAGCAGAGAAAATCCGATAAATCCCATTATCAAAATAAATTACAAAAACAAAACACAATGAGAGTGAAATAGAGAGCAATTCTTAAATAATTCATTCAGCGCTTGTGATGCAACCTGGATTTACCTCATCTACACCCAGAGCTGAGTGAGACATAAGGTTGGACACTTCGGGCTGATAGCATTGGTGAGGTTCGATGAGCAAATGCAGACCATTTGAAGTCATACTGCATGGTACCCATTCCATGGGTCCCAACTCTCCAGTTTTAAGCGATTCTTCCTTCAGCTAAAGCATGCTTGGGAAACCCACAGTATGGTGCACCGTGTGACCGGGAAACGTTTTCAAATGCATCTCAGTTTTCATACCCTTTTACTCGGGTTCACAATTCCAGACACTTTACTAACACTCTCCCCAATTGGAGAGTCAGTGCCTTTAACCTCCTGTTTGGCACAGTTTGCAAATTCTGACCAAATAAACAGGAATAGGGAGAACCAATGAGAGACTAGCTGTAGGTGTCTGCACGGGCAAATTTAATGCTCATTTCCAACCAGGAAGAGGAATTAACCAAAGGCTCAGCATGCCGTGCCGGAACCAGATTAGGGCCTGAAGCAATCCTGCGGGTTTGCGGCCAGCTCACAAGAAAGCGATTTGAAGAAAGGAGCTCAGGGGCCAAGTAATTCACAAACCTGCAGAGTTATAAATGACAGCTATCGTCCAAAAATATATTGAAGGAAGGCTGCGAAGAGGACTTGAAAGCGGGCAGAATTGCAGGAAAACGATTTCAGGGGGTAGACTGGAATTGCATTTAAAGCATAGGAAAAGAGGCAGAACTTCGACAATGATGCACTTGGCCAAAAAGGGCGTATGCGTTTTTTCCTGAATATATTCAGGAAAAAACGCATACGCCCTTTTTGGCCAACAAAGCAAGCATGTTAAAGAAATCTGCACTACAATGAAGTCTCACTGCCCCCCGGTCAAAAGGGTCATCTGAAAAAAGTGTAAAATCCAGAAAGGCAGCACAGGCCATGGAGAACAGGGAGCCAGGTTATGCTGATGGGTGGGATGTAAATTGCCAACAGCCACTCTGGAGAAGTGTATGGTGTTTCCTGAAACACCTAAAAAACAAAGCAACGGAGCCTACGGCACTTCCACTTATGGTCCTATAGCTTAGGGAAATTAAAATCAAAAGCACACAGCCGCCCCAAAGTTTCAGACGGCTCTGTTTACAAGAACCTCGTTTACGGTACAAGTTAAATATCCCAGAAAGCGAAAAATGGATAAAGAAATTGTGGTACGCACGTACAATGGAATATCACTCACCAATGAAATCTATGTCATCTGGCCCATCGTGGCATAATGAGTGGATTCAGGTACGATGATTCTAAGTGAAATAAGTCACACAGAAAATGTAACATCATATGATATCACTAATACACGGAATGTAATCTTGGCTACACATGAAGTGAATTACAAAACAGAACAGTGTCTCAAATTTAGAAAACCAACTTATGTTTGCTTAAGGGGAAAGGTGAGTTGGGGTGCTGCATAAAACCAGAGATAGATATTAGCACAGATACCATTCCATAAGTTAAATATGTAATAGTCCAGACCTACCCCTTGCTCAACGAAATGGGAAAAACACCCTATATTCAACGCCTAGGAATACAACTGACTAGTAAGAATCTTCAAACCCATGGATTTATATGTCTCCATAAGAGAATCAAGCATGTGTATAGCTGCATGAATGCAGCAGAAAAAATCCGCTAAATCCCATTATCAAAATGAATTACAAAAACAAAACACAATGACAGTGAAATAGAGAGCAATTCTTAAATAATTCATTCAGGGCTTGTGATGCAACCTGGATTTACCTCATCTACACCCAGAGCTGAGTGAGACATAAGGGTGGACACTTCGGGCTGATAGCATTGGTGAGGTTCGATGAGCAAATGCAGACCACTTGAAGTCATACTGCATGGTACCCATTCCTTGGGTCCCAACTCTCCAGGTTTAAGCGATTCTTCCTTCAGGTAAAGCATGCATGGGAAACCCACAGTATGGTGCAGCGTGTGACCAGGAAACGTTTTCAAATGTATTGCAGTTTTCGTCCCCTTTTACTCGGGTTCACAATTCCAGACCCTTTACTAACACTCTCCCTACTTAGAGAGTCAGTGCCTTTAACCTCCTGTTTGGCACAGTTTGCAATTTCTGCTCAAGAAGAACAGGAAGAGGGAGAACCAATGAGAGATTAGCTGTAGGTGGCTGCACGGGCAAATTTAACGCTCATTCCCCACCAGGAAGAGGAATTAACCAAAGGCTCAGCATGCCCTGCCGGAACCAGATTAGGGCCTGAAGCAATCCAGCGGGTTTGCGGCCAGCTCACAAGATAGCGAGTTGAAGAATGGAGCTCAGGGGCACTGTAACTCACAAACCTGCAGAGTTATAAATGACAGCTATCGTCCAAAAATATATTGAAGGAAGGCTGCGAAGAGAAATTGTAAGCGGGGCAGAATTGCAAGAAAACGATTTCAGGGGGTAGACGGGAATTGCATTTAAAGCATAGGAAAAGAGGCAGAACGTCGACAATGATGCTCTTGGCCAAAAAGGGCGTATGCGTTTTTTCTGAATATATTCAGGAAAAAACGCATACGCCCTTTTTGGCCAACCAAGCAAGCATGTTAAAGAAATCTGCACTACAATGAAGTCTCACTGCCCCCCGGTCAAAAGGGCCATCTGAAAAAAGTGTAAAATCCAGAAAGGCAGCACAGGGCATGGAGAACCGGGAGCCTTGTTATGCTGATGGGCGGGATGTAAATTGCCAACAGCCACTCTGGAGAAGTGTAGGGTGTTTCCTGGAACACCTAAAAAACAAAGCAACGGAGCCTACGGCACTTCCACTTATGGTCCTATAGCTTAGGGAAATTAAAATCAAAAACACACAGCCACCCCAAAGTTTCGGTCGGCTCTGTTTACAAGAACCTCGTCTACGGTACAAGTTAAATATCCCAGAATGTGAAAAATGGATAAAGAAGTTGTGGTACGTACGTACAATGGAATATCACTGAGCAATGAAATCTATGTCATCAGGCCCGTCGCGGCATAATGAGTGGATTCAGGTACCATGATTCTAAGTGAAATAAGTCACACAGAAAATGAAACATCATAAGATATCACTAATACACGGAATATAAACTAGGCTACACATGAACTGAATTACAAAACAGAACAGGGCCTCAAATTTAGAAAACCAACTTATGCTTGCTTAAGGGGAAAGGTGAGTTGGGGTGCCGCATCAAAACAGAGATAGGAATTAGCACAGATACCTTTTCATAAGCCAAATATATAATAGTCAAGACCTACCCCTTGCTCAACGAAATGGACTAAACACCCCATATTCAACGTCTAGGTATACACCTGACTAGTAAGAATCTTCAAACCCATGGAATCATATGTCTCCATAAGAGAATGAAGCGTGTGTACAGCGGCATGAATGCAGCAGAGAAAATCCGATAAATCCCATTATCAAAATATATTACAAAAGCAAAACACAAGGACAGTGAAATAGAGAGCAATTCTTAAATAATTCATTCAGGGTTTGTGATGCAACCTGGATTTACCACATCTACACCCAGAGCTGAGTGAGACATAAGGTTGGGCACTTCGGGCTGATAGCATTGGTGAGGTTCAGTGAGCAAATGCAGACACTTTGAAGTCATACTGCATGGTACCCATTCCAAGGGTCCCAACTCTCCAGGTTTAAGGGATTCTTCCTTCAGCTAAAACATGCATGGGAAACCCACAGTATGGTGCACCGTGTGACCGGCAAACGTTTTCAAATGCATCTCAGTTTTCCTCCCCTTTTACTCGGGTTCACCATTCCAGACCCTTTACTAACACTCTCCCTACTTGGAGAGTCAGTGCTTTAACCTACTCTTTGGCACAGTTTGCAATTTCTGCTCAAGATGAACAGGAATAGGGAGAACCAATGAGAGACTAGCTGTAGGTGTCTGCACGGGCAAATTTAACGCTCATTTCCCGCCAGGAAGAGGAAATAACCTAAGGCTCAACATGCCGTGCTGGAAGCAGATTAGGGCCTGAAGCAATCCTGCGGGTTTGCGACCAGCTCACAAGATAGCGAGTTGAAGAAAGGAGCTCAGGGACACTGTAACTCACAAACCTGCAGAGTTATAAATGACAGCTATCGTCCAAAAATATACTGAAGGAAGGCTGCGAAGAGAACTTGTAAGCGGGGCAGAATTGCAGGAAAATGATTTCAGGGGGTAGACGGGAATTGCACTTAAAGCATAGGAAAAGAGGCAGAACGTCGACAATGATGCTCTTGGCCAAAAAGGGCGTATGCGTTTTTTCCTGAATATATTCAGGAAAAAACGCATACGCCCTTTTTGGCCAACCAAGCAAGCATTTTAAAGAAATCTGCACTACAATGAAGTCTCACTGCCCCCCGGTCAAAACGGCCATCTGAAAAAAGTGTAAAATCCAGAAAGGCAGCACAGGCCATGGAGAACAGGGAGCCTTGTTATGCTGATGGGCGGGATGTAAATTACTAACAGCCACTCTGGAGAAGTGTATGGTATTTCCTGGAACACCTAAAAAACAAAGCAACGGAGCCTACGGCAATTCCACTTATGGTCCTATAGCTTAGGGAAATTAAAATCAAAAACTCACAGCCACCCCAAAGTTTCGGACGGCTCTGTTTACAAGAACCTCGTCTACGGTACAAGTTAAATATCCCAGAATGTGAAAAATTGATAAAGAAGTTGTGGTACGTACGTACAATGGAATATCACTCAGCAATGAAATCTATGTCATCAGGCACGTCGCGGCATAATGAGTGGATTCAGGTACCATGATTCTAAATGAAATAAGTCACACAGAAAATGAAACATCATAAGATATCACTAATACACGGAATGTAAACTTGGCTACACATGAACTGAATTACAAAACAGAGCAGGGCCTCAAATTTAGAAAACCAACTTATGCTTGCTTAAGGGGAAAGGTGAGTTGGGGTGCTGCATAAAACCAGATATAGAAATTAGCACAGATACCATTCCATTCGTCAAATATGTAATAGTCAAGACCTACCCCTTGCTCAACGAAATGGACAAAACACGCCATATTCAACGCCTAGGAATATACCTGACTAGTAAGCATCTTCAAACCCATGGATTTATATGTCTCCATAAGAGAATGAAGCGTGTGTACAGCGGCAGGAATGCAGCAGAGAAAATCCGATAAATCCCATTATCAAAATGAATTACAAAAACAAAACACAAGGACAGTGAAATAGGGAGCAATTCTTAAATAATTCATTCAGGGATTGTGATGCAACCTGGATTTTCCACATCTACATCCAGAGCTGAGTGAGACATAAGGTTGGGGACTTCGGGCTGATAGCATTGGTGAGGTTCGATGAACAAATGCAGACCCTTTGAAGGCATACTGCATGGTACGCATTCCATGGGTCCCAACTCTCCAGGTTTAAGGGATTATTCCTTCAGCTAATACATGCATGGGAAACCCACAGTATGGTGCAGCGTGTGACCGGGAAACGTTTTCAAATGCATTGCAGTTTTCGTCCCCTTTTACTCGGGTTCACAATTCCAGACCCTTTACTAACACTCTCCCTACTTGGAGAGTCAGTGCTTTAACCTCCTCTTTGGCACAGTTTGCAATTTCTGCTCAAGATGAACAGGAATAGGGAGAACCAATGAGAGACTAGCTGTAGGTGTCTGCACGGGCAAATTTAACGCTCATTTCCCGCCAGGAAGAGGAAATAACCTAAGGCTCAACATGCCGTGCTGGAAGCAGATAAGGGCCTGAAGCAATCCTGCGGGTTTGCGACCAGCTCACAAGATAGCGAGTTGAAGAAAGGAGCTCAGGGACACTGTAACTCACAAACCTGCAGAGTTATAAATGACAGCTATCGTCCAAAAATATATTGAAGGAAGCCTGCGAACAGAAATTGTAAGCGGCGCAGAATTGCAGGAAAATGATTTCAGGGGGTAGACGGGAATTGCATTTAAAGCATAGGAAAAGAGGCAGAACGTCGACAATGATGCTCTTGGCCAAAAAGGGCGTATGCGTTTTTTCCTGAATATATTCAGGAAAAAACGCATACGCCCTTTTTGGCCAACCAAGCAAGCATTTTAAAGAAATCTGCACTACAATGAAGTCTCACTGCCCCCCGGTCAAAACGGCCATCTGAAAAAAGTGTAAAATCCAGAAAGGCAGCACAGGCCATGGAGAACAGGGAGCCTTGTTATGCTGATGGGCGGGATGGAAATTACTAACAGCCACTCTGGAGAAGTGTATGGTATTTCCTGGAACACCTAAAAAAGAAAGCAACGGAGCCTACGGCAAATCCACTTATGGTCCTATAGCTTAGGGAAATTAAAATCAAAATCTCACAGCCACCCCAAAGTTTCGGACGGCTCTGTTTACAAGAACCTCGTCTACGGTACAAGTTAAATATCCCAGAATGTGAAAAATGGATAAAGAAGTTGTGGTACGTACGTACAATGGAATATCACTCAGCAATGAAATCTATGTCATCAGGCCCGTCGCGGCATAATGAGTGGATTCAGGTACCATGATTCTAAGTGAAATAAGTCACACAGAAAATGAAACATCATAAGATATCACTAATACACGGAATGTAAAGTTCGCTACACATGAACTGAATTACAAAACAGAACAGGGTCTCAGATTTAGAAAACCAACTTATGCTTGCTTAAGGGGAAAGGTGAGTTGGGGTGCTGCATAAAACCAGAGATAGAAATTAACACAGATACCATTCCATTCGTCAAATATATAATAGTCAAGACCTACCCCTTGCTCAACGAAATGGACAAAACACGCCATATTCAACGCATAGGAATACACCTGACTAGTAAGAATCTTCAAACCCATGGATTTATATGTCTCCATAAGAGAATGAAGCGTGTGTACAGCGGCATGAAGGCAGCAGAGAAAATCCTATAAATCCCATTATCAAAATGAATTACAAAAACAAAACACAAGGACAGTGAAATAGGGAGCAATTCTTAAATAATTCATTCAGGGATTGTGATGCAACCTGGATTTACCACATCTACATCCAGAGCTGAGTGAGACATAAGGTTGGGGACTTCGGGCTGATAGCATTGGTGAGGTTCGATGAACAAATGCAGACCTTTTGAAGGCATACTGCATGGTACGCATTCCATGGGTCCCAACTCTCCAGGTTTAAGGGATTCTTCCTTCAGCTAATACATGCATGGGAAACCCACAGTATGGTGCAGCGTGTGACCGGGAAACCTTTTCAAATGCATTGCAGTTTTTGTCCCCTTTTACTCGGGTTCACAATTCCAGACACTTTACTAACACTCTCCCTACTTGGAGAGTCAGTGCCTTGAACCTCCTGTTGGGCACAGTTTGCAATTTCTGCTCAAGAAGAACAGGAAGAGGGAGAACCAATGAGAGATTAGCTGTAGGTGTCTGCACGGGCAAATTTAACGCTCATTCCCCACCAGGAAGAGGAATTAACCAAAGGCTCAGCATGCCCTGCCGGAACCAGATTAGGGCCTGAAGCAATCCAGCGGGTTTGCGGCCAGCTCACAAGATAGCGAGTTGAAGAAAGGAGCTCAGGGGCACTGTAACTCACAAACCTGCAGAGTTATAAATGACAGCTATCGTCCAAAAATATATTGAAGGAAGGCTGCGAAGAGAACTTGTAAGCGGGGCAGAATTGCAGGAAAACGATTTCAGGGGGTAGACGGGAATTGCATTTAAAGCATAGGAAAAGAGGCAGAACGTCGACAATGATGCTCTTGGCCAAAAAGGGCGTATGCGTTTTTTCTGAATATATTCAGGAAAAAACGCATACGCACTTTTTGGCCAACCAAGCAAGCATGTTAAAGAAATCTGCACTACAATGAAGTCTCACTGCCCCCCGGTCAAAAGGGCCATCTGAAAAAAGTGTAAAATCCAGAAAGGCAGCACAGGGCATGGAGAACCGGGAGCCTTGTTATGCTGATGTGCGGGATGTAAATTGCCAACAGCCACTCTGGAGAAGTGTATGGTGTTTCCTGGAACACCTAAAAAACAAAGCAACGGAGCCTACGGCACTTCCATTTATGGTCCTATAGCTTAGGGAAATTAAAATCAAAAACACACAGCCACCCCAAAGTTTCGGTCGGCTCTGTTTACAAGAACCTCTTCTACAGTACAAGTTAAATATCCCAGAATGTGAAAAATGGATAAAGAAGTTGTGGTACGTACGTACAATGGAATATCACTGAGCAATGAAATCTATGTCATCAGGCCCGTCGCGGCATAATGAGTGGATTCAGGTACCATGATTCTAAGTGAAATAAGTCACACAGAAAATGAAACATCATAAGATATCACTAATACACGGAATGTAAACTTGGCTACACATGAACTGAATTACAAAACAGAACAGGGTCTCAAATTTAGAAAACCAACTTATGCTTGCTTAAGGGGAAAGGTGAGTTGGGGTGCTGCATAAAACCAGAGATAGAAATTAGCACAGATACCATTCCATTCATCAAATATGTAATAGTCAAGACCTACCCCTTGCTCAACGAAATGGACAAAACACGCCATATTCAACGCCTAGGAATAAACCTGACTAGTAAGAATCTTCAAACCCATGGATTTATATGTCTCCATAAGAGAATGAAGCATGTGTACAGCGGCATGAATGCAGCAGAGAAAATCCTATAAATCCCATTATCAAAATGAATTACAAAAACAAAACACAAAGACAGTGAAATAGGGAGCAATTCTTAAATAATTCATTCAGGGATTGTGATGCAACCTGGATTTTCCACATCTACATCCAGAGCTGAGTGAGACATAAGGTTGGGGACTTCGGGCTGATAGCATTGGTGAGGTTCGATGAGCAAATGGAGACCATTTGAAATCATACTGCCTGGTACCCATTCCATGGGTCCCAACTCTCCAGGTTTAAGCGATTCTTCCTTCAGCTAAAGCATGCATGGGAAACCCACAGTATGGTGCACCGTGTGACCGGGAAACGTTTTCAAATGCATCTCAGTTTTTGTCCCTTTTACTCGGGTTCACAATTCCAGACCCTTTATTAACACTCTCCCGACTTGGAGAGTCAGTGCCTTTAACCTCCTGTTTGGCACAGTTTGCAATTTCTGCGCAAGATGAACAGGAATAGGGAGAACCAATGAGAGACTAGCTGTAGGTGTCTGCACGGGCAAATTTAACGCTCATTTCCAACCAGGAAGAGGAATTAACCAAAGGCTCAGCATGCCGTGCCGGAACCAGATTAGAGCCTGAAGCAATCCTGCGGGTTTGCGGCCAGCTCACAAGAAAGCGATTTGAAGAAAGGAGCCCAGGGGCACTGTAATTCACAAACCTGCAGAGTTATAAATGACAGCTATCGTCCAAATATATATTGAAGGAAGGCTGCGAAGAGGACTTGAAAGCGGGGCAGAATTGCAGGAAAACGATTTCAGGGGGTAGACTGGAATTGCATTTAAAGCATAGGAAAAGAGGCAGAACGTCGACAATGATGCACTTGGCCAAAAAGGGAGTATGCGTTTTTTCCTGAATATATTCAGGAAAAAACGCATACGCCCTTTTTGGCCAACCAAGCAAGCATGTTAAAGAAATCTGCACTAAAATGAAGTCTCACTGACCCCGGTCAAAAGGGCCATCTGAAAAAAGTGTAAAATCCAGAAATGCAGTACAAGCCATGGAGAACAGGAAGCCTTGTTATGCTGATGGGTGGGATGTAAATTGCCAAGAGCCACTCTGGAGAAGTGTATGGTGTTTCCTGAAACACCTAAAAAACAAAGCAAAGGAGCCTACGGCACTTCCAATTATGGTCCTATAGCCTAGGGAAATTAAAATAAAAAACACACAGCCACCCAAAATTTCAGACGGCTCTGTTTACAAGAACCTCATCTACGGTAAAAGTTAAATATCCCAGAAAGCGAAAAATGGATAAAGAAGTTGTGGTACGTACCTACAATGGAATATCACTCACCAATGAAATCTATGTCATCTGGCCCGTCGTGGCATAATGAGTGGTTTCAGGTACGATGATTCTAAGTGAAATAAGTCACACAGAAAATGAAACATCATAAGATATCACTAATACACCGAATGTAATCTTGGCTACACATGAACTGAATTACAAAACAGAACAGGGTCTCAAATTTAGAAAACCAACTTATGTTTGCTTAAGGGGAAAGGTGAGTTGGGGTGCTGCATAAAACCAGAGATAGAAATTAGCACAGATACCATTCCATACGTCAAATATGTAATAGTCAAGACCTATCCCTTGCTCAACGAAATGGGCTAAACCCCCTATATTCAACGCCTACGATTACACCTGACTAGTAAGAATCTTCAAACCCATGGATTTATATGTCTCCATAAGAAAATCAAGCGTGTGTACAGCTGCATGAAGGCAGCAGAGAAAATCCGATAAATCCCATTATCAAAATACATTACAAAAACAAAACACAATGACAGTGAAATAGAGAGCAATTCTTAAATAATTCATTCAGGGCTTGTGATCCAACCTGGATTTACTTCATCTGCACCCAGAGCTGAGTGAGACATAAGGTTAGACACTTCGGGCTGATAGCATTGGTGAGGTTTGATGAGCAAATGCAGACCATTTGAAGTCATACTGCATGGTACCCATTCCATGGGTCCCAACTCTCCAGATTTAAGCGATTCTTCCTTCAGCTAAAGCATGCCTGGGAAACCCACAGTATGGTGCACGGTGTGACCGGGGAACGTTTTCAAATGCATCTCAGTTTTTGTCCCTTTTACTCGGGTTCACAATTCCAGACCCTTTATTAACACTCTCCCGACTTGGAGAGTCAGTGCCTTTAACCTCCTGTTTGGCACAGTTTGCAATTTCTGCGCAAGATGAACAGGAATAGGGAGAACCAATGAGAGACTAGCTGTAGGTGTCTGCACGGGCAAATTTAACGCTCATTTCCAACCAGGAAGAGGAATTAACCAAAGGCTCAGCATGCCGTGCCGGAACCAGATTAGGGCCTGAAGCAATCCTGCGGGTTTGCGGCCAGCTCACAAGAAAGCGATTTGAAGAAAGGAGCTCAGGGGCCAAGTAATTCACAAACCTGCAGAGTTATAAATGACAGCTATCGTCCAAGAATATATTGAAGGAAGGCTGCGAAGAGGACTTGAAAGCGGGGCAGAATTGCAGGAAAACGATTTCAGGGGGTAGACTGGAATTGCATTTAAAGCATAGGAAAAGAGGCAGAACGTCGACAATGATGCACTTGGCCAAAAAGGGCGTATGCGTTTTTTCCTGAATATATTCAGGAAAAAACGCATACGCCCTTTTTGGCCAACCAAGCAAGCATGTTAAAGAAATCTGCACTAAAATGAAGTCTCACTGCCCCCGGTCAAAAGGGCCCTCTGAAAAAAGTGTAAAATCCAGAAATGCAGTACAGGCCATGGAGAACAGGAAGCCTTGTTATGCTGATGGGTGGGATGTAAATTGCCAAGAGCCACTCTGGAGAAGTGTATGGTGTTTCCTGAAACACCTAAAAAACAAAGCAACGGAGCGTACGGCACTTCCACTTATGGTCCTATAGCCTAGGGAAATTAAAATAAAAAACACACAGCCACCCAAAGTTTCAGACAGCTCTGTTTACAAGAACCTCATCTACGGTACAAGTTAAATATCCCAGAAAGCGAAAAATGGATAAAGAAGTTGTGGTACGTACGTACAATGGAATATCACTCACCAATGAAATCTATGTCATCTGGCCCGTCGTGGCATAATGAGTGGATTCAGGTACGATGATTCTAAGTGAAATAAGTCACACAGAAAATGAAACATCATAAGATATCACTAATACACGGAATGTAATCTTGGCTATACATGAACTGAATTACAAAACAGAACAGGGTCTCAAATTTAGAAAACCAACTTATGTTTGCTTAAGGAAAGGTGAGTTGGGGTGCTGCATAAAACCAGAGATAGAAATTAGCACAGATACCATTCCATACGTCAAATATGTAATAGTCAAGACCTACACCTTGCTCAACGAAATGGGCTAAACACCCTATATTCAACGCCTAGGAATACACCTGACTAGAAAGAATTTTCAAACCCATGGATTTATATGTCTCCATAAGAGAATCAAGCGTGTGTATAGCTGCATGAATGCAGCAGAGAAAAGCCGATAAATCCCATTATCAAAATGCATTAAAAAAACAAAACACAATGACAGTGAAATAGAGAGCAATTCTTAAATAATGCATTCAGGGCTTGTGATGCAACCTGGATTTACCTCATCTACACCCAGAGCTGAGTGAGACATAAGGTTGGACACTTCGGGCTGATAGCATTGGTGAGGTTCGATGAGCAAATGGAGACCATTTGAAGTCATACTTCATGGAACCCATTGCAAGGGTCCCAACTCTCCAGGTTTAAGCGATTCTTCCTTCAGCTAAAACATGCATGGGAAACCCAAAGTATGGTGCACCGTGTGACCGGGAAACGTTTTCAAATGCATCTCAGTTTTCGTCCCCTTTTACTCGGGTTCACCATTCCAGACCCTTTTAACACTCTCCTCACTTGGAGAGCCAGTGCCTTTAACCTGCTGTTTGGCACAGTTTGCAATTTCTGCGCAAGATGAACAGGAATAGGGAGAACGAATGAGAAACCAGCTGTAGGTGTCTGCACGGGCAAATTTAACGCTCATTTCCAACAAGGAAGAGGAATTAACCAAAGGCTCAGCATGCCATGCCGGAACCAGATTAGGGCCTGAAGCAATCCTGCGGGTTTGCGGCCAGCTCACAAGAAAGCGATTTGAAGAAAGGAGCTCAGGGGCACTGTAATTCACAAACCTGCAGAGTTATGAATGACAGCTATCGTCCAGAAATATATTGAAGGGAGGCTGCGAAGAGGACTTGAAAGCGGGGCAGAATTGCAGGAAAACGATTTCAGAGGTTAGGCTGGAATTGCATTCAAAGCATAGGAAAAAAGGCAGAATGTCGACAATGATGCACTTGGCCAAAAAGGGCGTATGCGTTTTTTCCTGAATATATTCAGGAAAAAACGCATACGCCCTTTTTGGCCAACCAAGCAAGCATGTTAAAGAAATCTGCACTACAATGAAGTCTCACTGCCCCCCGGTCAAAAGGGCCATCTGAAAAAAGTGTAAAATCCAGAAATGCAGTACAGGCCATGGAGAACAGGAAGCCTTGTTATGCTGATGGGTGGGATGTAAATTGCCAAGAGCCACTCTGGAGAAGTGTATGGTGTTTCCTGAAACACCTAAAAAACAAAGCAACGGAGCTTACGGCACTTCCAATTATGGTCCTATAGCTTAGGGAAATTAAAATCAAATACTCACAGCCACCGCAAAGTTTCGGACGGCTCTGTTTACAAGAACCTCGTCTACGGTACAAGTTAAATATCCCAGAATGTAAAAAATTGATAAAAAAGTTGTGGTACGTACGTACAATGGAATATCACTCAGCAATGAAATCTATGTCATCAGGCCCGTCGCGGCATAATGAGTGGATTCAGGTACCATGATTCTAACTGAAATAAGTCACACAGAAAATGAAACATCATAAGATATCACTAATACACGGAATGTAAACTTGGCTACACATGAACTGAATTACAAAACAGAACAGGGCCTCAAATTTAGAAAACCAACTTATGCTTGCTTAAGGGGAAAGGTGAGTTGGGGTGCTGCATAAAACCAGAGATAGAAATTAGCACAGATACCATTCCATTCATTAAATATGTAATAGTCAAGACCTACCCCTTGCTCAACGAAATGGACAAAACACGCCATAATCAACGCCTAGGAATACACCTGACTAGTAAGAATCTTCAAACCCATGGATTTATATGTCTCCATAAGAGAATGAAGCGTGTGTACAGCGGCATGAATGCAGCAGAGAAAATCCGATAAATCCCATTATCAAAATGAATTACAAAAACAAAACACAAGGACAGTGAAATAGGGAACAATTCTTAAATAATTCATTCAGGGATTGTGATGCAACCTGGATTTACCACATCTACATCCAGAGCTGAGTGAGAGATAAGGTTGGGGACTTCGGGCTGATAGCATTGGTGAGGTTCGATGAACAAATGCAGACACTTTGAAGGCATACTGCATGGTACGCATTCCATGGGTCCCAATTCTCCAGGTTTAAGGGATTCTTCCTTCAGCTAATACATGCATGGGAAACCCACAGTATGGTGCAGCGTGTGACCGGGAAACGTTTTCAAATGCATTGCAGTTTTCGTCCCCTTTTACTGGGGTTCACAATTCCAGACCCTTTACTAACACTCTCCCTACTTGGAGAGTCAGTGCCTTTAACCTCCTGTTGGGCACAGTTTGCAATTTCTGCTCAAGAAGAACAGGAAGAGGGAGAACCAATGAGAGATTAGCTGTAGGTGTCTGCACGGGCAAATTTAAAACTCATTCCCCACAAGGAAGAGGAATTAACCAAAGGCTCAGCATGCCCTGCCAGAACCAGATTAGGGCCTGAAGCAATCCAGCGGGTTTGCGGCAGGCTCACAAGATAGCGAGTTGAAGAAAGGAGCTCAGGGGCACTGTAACTCACAAACCTGCAGAGTTATAAATGACAGCTATCGTCCAAAAATATATTGAAGGAATGCTGCAAAGAGAACTTGTAAGCGGGGCAGAATTGCAGGAAAACGATTTCAGGGTGTAGACGGTAATTGCATTTAAACATAGGAAAAGAGGCAGAACGTCGACAATGATGCTCTTGGCCAAAAAGGGCGTATGCGTTTTTTCTGAATATATTCAGGAAAAAACGCATACGCACTTTTTGGCCAAACAAGCAAGCATGTTAAAGAAATCTGCACTACAATGAAGTCTCACTGCCCCCCGGTCAAAAGGGCCATCTGAAAAAAGTGTAAAATCCAGAAAGGCAGCTCAGAGCATGGAGAACCGGGAGCCTTGTTATGCTGATGGGCGGGATGTAAATTGCCAACAGCCACTCTGGAGAAGTGTATGGTGTTTCCTGAAACATGTAGGAAACAAAGCAACACAGCCTATGGCACTTCCACTTATGGTCCAGTAGCTTAGGGACATTAAAATCAAAAACACACATCCACCCCAAAATTTGGGATGGCTCTGTTTACAAAAAGCTCATCTACGGTACAAGTTAAATATCTCAGAAAGCGAAAAATGGATTAAGAAGTTGTGGTACGTACGTACAATGTAATATCACTCAGCAATGAAATCTATGTCATCAGGCCCGTAACGGCATAATGAGTGGATTCAGGTACGATGGTTCTACGTGAAATAAGTCTCACAGAAAAAGAAACATCATAAAGTATCACTAATACACGGAATGTAAACTTGGCTACAGATGAACTGAACTACAAAACAGAACAGGGTCTCAAATTTAGAAAACCAACTTATGCTTGCTTATGTGGAAAGGTGAGTTGTGGTGCTGCATAAAACCAGAGATTTTAATTAGCACAGATACCGTTCCTTAAGCCAAATATGTAAGAGACAAGACCTACTTCTTGCTCAATGAAATGGGCTCAACACCACATATTCTACCCTTAGGAATATACGCGATTAGTAAGAATGTTAAAACCCATAGATTTATATGTCTCCATAAGAGAATCAAGCGTGTGTACAGCGGCCTAAAGGCAGCAATGAAAATCCGATAAATCCCGTTATAAAAAAAATTTCAAAAACAAAACACAATGACAGTGAAATAGAGAGCAATTCTTAAATAATTCATTCAGAGCTTGTGATGCAACCTGGATTTACCACATCTACACCCAGAGCTCGGTGAGACATAATTTTCGACACTTATGGCTGATAGCATTGGTGAGGTTCGGTTAGCAAATGCAGACCCTTTGAAGTCATACTGCTTGGTACCCATTCCAAGGGTCCCAACTCTCTAGGTTTAAGAAATTCTTCCTTCAGCTAAAACACGCATGGGAAACCCAGACTATGGTACACTGGGTGATTGGGAAATGTTTTCAAATGCATCTCAGTTTTTGTCCCCTGGTACTCGGGATCACCATTCCAGACCCTTCACTAACACTCTCCCCACTCGGAGAGTCAGTGCCTTTAACCTCCTGTTTGGCACAGTTTGCAATTTCTGCGCAAGATGAACAGGAATAGGGAGAACCAACGAGAGACTAGCTGTAGGAGTCTGTACGGGCAAATGTATCGCTCACTGCCCACAAGGAAGAGGAATCAATCAAAGGCTCAGCGTGCCCTGCCGGAAACAGATTAGGGACTGAAGCAATCCTGCGGTTTTGCAGCCAGCTCAGAAGAATGCGAGTTGAAGAAAGGAGCTCAGGGGCACTGTAATTCACAAACCTGCAGAGTTATGAATGACAGCTATCGTCCAAAAATATATTGAAGTAAGTCTGCGAAGAGGACTAGAAAGCGGGGCAGAATTCCAGGAAAACGATTTCAGGGGGTAGACTGGAATTGCACTTAAAGCACAGGAAAAGAGACAGAATGTTGACAATGATGCACTTGGCCAAAATGGGCGTAAGCGTTTTTTCCTTAATATATTCAGGAAAAAACGCATACGCACTTTTTGGCCAACCAAACAAGCGTGTACAGGAAATCTGCACTACAATGAAGTCTCACTGCGCCCCAGTCAAAAGGGCCATCTGAAAAAAGTGTAAAATCGAGAAAGACAGGACAGGCCATGGAGAACAGGGAGCCTTATAATATTGATTTACGGGATGTAAATTGCCAACAGCCACTCTGGAGAAGTGTATGGTGTTTCCTGAAACACGTAGGAAACAAAGCAACACAACCTATGGCACTTCCACTTATGGTCCTATAGCTTTGGGAAATTAAAATCAAAAACACACAGCCACCCCAAAGTTTGGGACGGCTCTGTTTACAAGAACCTCATCTACGGTACGAGTTAAATATCCCAGAAAATGAAAAATGGATAAAGAAGTTCTGGTACATACGTACAATGGAATATCACTCAGCAATTATATCTATGTCATCAGGCCCATAGCGGCATAATGAGAGTATTCAGGTACGATGATTCTACGTGAAATAAGTCACACAGAAATAGAAACATCATAAGATATCACTAATACACGGAATGTAAACTTGGCTACACATGAACTGAATTACAAAACAGAACAGGGTCTCAAATTTAGAAAACCAACTTATGCTTGCTTATGGGGAAAGGTGAGTTGGGGTGCTGCATAAAACCAGAGATTGAAATTAGCACAGATACCGTTCCATAAACCAAATAAGTAATAGACCAGACCTACTCATTGCTCAACGAAATGGACTCAACACCCCATATCAAGGCCTAGGAATATACCTGACTAGTAAGAATCTTAAAACCCACGGATTTATATATCTCCATAAGAGAAACATGCGTGTGTACAGCGGCATAAAGGTAGCAGTGAAAACCCGATAAATCCCATTATCAAAATAATTTTCAAATACAAAACACAATGACAGTGAAATAGAGAGCAATTCTTAAATAATTCATTCAGGGCTTGTGATGCAACCTGGACTTACCACATCTACACACAGAGCTGGGTGAGACATAAGGCTGGACACTTCGGGCTGATAGCATTGGTGAGGTTCAGTGAGCAAATGCAGACCCTTTGAAGTCATACTGCATGGAACCCTTTCCATGGGTCCCAACTCTCCAGGTTTAAGGGATTCTTCCTTCAGCTAAAACATGCATGGGAAACCCAGAGTATGGTCCACCGTGTGATTGGGAAACGTTTTCAAATGCATCTCAGTTTTCGTCCCCTGGTACTCGGGTTCACCATTCCAGACGCTTTACTAACCCTCTCCCCAGTTGGAGAGTCAGTGCCTTTAAGCTCCTGTTTGGCACAGTTTGCAATTTCTGCGCAAGGTGAACAGGAATAGGGAGAAGCAATGAGAGACTAGCTGTAGGTGTCTGCACGGGCAAATGTAACGCCCATTTCCCACCAGGAAGAGGAATTAACCAATGGCTCAGCGTGCCCTGCCAGAAAGAGATTAGGGCCTAAAGCAATCCTGCGGTTTTGCTGCCAGCTCACAAGAAAACGAGTTGAAGAAATGAGCTCAGGGGCACTGTAATTCACAAACCTGCAGAGTTATGAATGACAGCTATCGTCCAAAAATATATTGAAGTAAGTCTGCGAAGAGGACTTGAAATAGGGGCAGAATTTCAGGAATACGATTTCAGGGGGTAGACTGGAATTGCACTTAAACCATAGGAAAAGAGGCAGAATGTCGACAATGATGCACTTGGCCAAAAAGGGCGTATGCGTTTTTTCCTGAATATATTCAGAAAAAAGCATACGCCCTATTTGGCCAACCAAGCAAGCGTGTCAAGGAAATCTCCACTACAAGGGAAGTCTCACTGCCCCCCGGTCAACAGGGCCATCTGAAAAAAGTGTAAAATCCAGAAAGACAGGCTAGGCCATGGAGAACAGGGAGTCTTGTTATGCTGATGGGCGGGATGAAAATTGCCAACAGCCACTCTGGAGAAGTGTATGGTTTTTCCTGAAACACGAAGGAAGCAAAGCAACATAGCCTATGGCATTTTCACTTATGGTCCTATAGCTTAGGGACATTAAAATCAAAAACACACAGCCACCCCAAAGTTTGGGACGGCTCTGTTTAGTAGAACCTCATCTAAGGTACGAGGTAAATATCCGAGAAAGCGAAAAATGGATAAAGAAGTTGTGGTACGTACGTACAATGGAATATCACTCAGCAATGAAATCTATGTCATCAGACCCGTTGCGGCATAATGAGTGGATTCAGGTATGATGATTCTACGTGAAATAAGTCACAGAGAAAAAGAAACATCATAAGATATCACTAATACACGGAATGAAAACTTGGCTACACATGAACTGAATTACAAAACAGAACAGGTACTTAAATGTAGAAAACCAACTTATGCTTGCTTATGGGGAAAGGTGAGTTGGGGTGCTGCATAAAACCAGAGATAGAAATTAGCACAGATACCATTCCATAATCCAAATATGTAACAGACAAGACCTACTCCTTGCTCAACGAAATGGACTCAACACCCCATATTCAACGCCTAGGAATATACCTGACTAGTAAGAAACTTAAAACCCATGGATTAATATGTCTCCTTAAGAGAATCAAGCGTGTGTACAGCAGCATAAACGCAGCAGTGAAAATGCGATAAATCCCATTATAAAAATAATTTTCAAATACAAAACACAATGACAGTGAAATAGAGAGCAATTCTTAAATAATTCATTCAGGGCTTGTGATGCAACCTGGATTTACCACATCTAAACCCAGAGCTGCGTGAGACATAAGCCTGGACACTTCGGGCTGATAGCATTGGTGAGGTTCGATGAGCAAATGCAGACCATTTGAAGTCATATTGCATGGTACCCATTCCATGGGTCCCAACTCTCCTGGTTTAAGTGATTCTTCCTTCAGCTAAAGAATGCATGGGAAACCCACAGTATGGTGCACCATTTGACCGGGAAACGTTTTCAGATGCATCTCAGTTTTTGTCCCCTTTTACTCGGGTTCACAATTCCAGACCCTTTACTAACACTCTCCCCACTTATAGAGTCAGTGCCTTTAAACTCCTGTTTGGCACAGTTTGCAATTTCTGCGCAAGATGAACAGGAATAGGGAGAACCAATGAGAGACTAGCTGTAGGTGTCTGCACGGGCAAATTTAACGCTCATTTCCAACCAGGAAGAGGAATTAACCAAGGGCTCAGCATGCCGTGCCGGAACTAGATTAGGGCCTGAAGCAATCCTGCGGGTTTGCGGCCAGCTCACAAGAAAGCGATTTGAAGAAAGGAGCTCAGGGGCACTGTAATTCACAAACCTGCAGAGTTATAAATGACAGCTATCGTCCAAAAACGTATTGAAGGAAGGCTGCGAAGAGGACTTGAAAGCGGGGCAGAATTGCAGGAAAACGATTTCAGGGTGTAGACTGGAATTGCATTTAAAGCATAGGAAAAGAGGCAGAACGTCGACAATGATGCACTTGGCCAAAAAGGGCGTATGCGTTTTTTCCTGAATATATTCAGGAAAAAACGCATACGCCCTTTTTGGCCAACCAAGCAAGCATGTTAAAGAAATCTGCACTACAATGAAGTCTCACTGCCCACCGGTCAAAAGGGCCATCTAAATAAAGTGTAAAATCCAGAAATGCAGTACAGGCCATGGAGAACAGGGAGCCTTGTTATGCTGATGGGTGGGATGTAAATTGCCAACAGCCACTCTGGAGAAGTGTATGGTGTTTCCTGAAACACCTAAAAAACAAAGCAACGGAGCTTACGGCACTTCCACTTATGGTCCTATAGCTTAGGGAAATTAAAATCAAAAACACACAGCCACCCCAAAGTTTCAGACGGCTCTGTTTACAAGAACCTCGTCTACGGTACAAGTTAAATATCCCAGAAAGCGAAAAATGGATAAAGAAGTTGTGGTACGTTCGTACAATGGAATATCACTCACCAATGAAATCTATGTCATCTGGTCCGTCGTGGCATAATGAGTGGATTCAGGTACGATGATTCTAAGTGAAATAACTCACACAGAAAATGAAACATCATAAGGTGTCACTAATACACGGAATGTAATCTTGGCTACACATGAACTGAATTACAAAACAGAACAGGGTCTCAAATTTAGAAAACCAACTTATGTTTGCGTAAGGGGAAAGGTGAGTTGGGGTGCTGCATAAAACCAGAGTTAGAAATTAGCACAGATACCATTCAATATGTCAAATACGTAATAGTCAAGACATACACCTTGCTCAACGAAATGGGCTAAACACTCTATATTCAACGCCTAGGAATACACCTGACTAGTAAGAATCTTCAAACCCATGGATTTATATGTCTCCATAAGAGAATCAAGCGTGTGTACAGCTGCATGAAGGCAGCAGAGAAAATCTGATAAATCCCATTATCAAAATGAATTAAAAAACCAAACACAATGACAGTGAAATAGAGAGCAATTCTTAAATAATTCATTCAGGGCTTGTGATGCAACCTGGATTTACCTCATCTAAACCCAGAGCTGAGTGAGACATAAGGTTGGACACTTCGGGCTGATAGCATTGGTGATGTTCGATGAGCAAATGCAGACCATTTGAAGTCATACTGCATGGTACCCATTCCATGGGTCCCAACTCTCCAGGTTTAAGTGATTCTTCCTTCAGCTAAAGCATGCATGGGAAACCCACAGTATGGTGCACCATGTGACCGGGAAACGTTTTCAAATGCATCTCAGTTTTTGTCCACTTTTACTCGGGTTGACAATTCCAGACCCTTTACTAAAACTCTCACCACTTGGAGAGTCAGTGCCTTTAACCTCCTGTTTGGCACAGTTTGCAATTTCTGCGCAAGATGAACAGGAATAGGGAGAACCAATGAGAGGCTAGCTGTAGGTGTCTGCACGGGCAAATTTAACGCTCATTTCCAACCAGGAAGAGGAATTAACCAAAGGCTCAGCATGCCGTGCAGGAACCAGATTAGGGCCTGAAGCAATCCTGCGGGTTTGCGGCCAGCTCACAAGAAAGCGATTTGAAGAAAGGAGCTCAGGGGCACTGTAATTCACAAACCTGCAGAGTTATAAATGACAGCTATCGTCCGAAAATATATTGAAGGAAGGCTGCGAAGAGGACTTGAAAGCGGGGCAGAATTGCAGGAAAACGATTTCAGGGGGTAGACTGGAATTGCATTTAAAGCATAGGAAGAGGCAGAACGTCGACAATGATGCACTTGGCCAAAAAGGGCGTATGCGTTTTTTCCTGAATATATTCAGGAAAAAACGCATACGCACTTTTTGGCCAACCAAGCAAGCATGTTAAAGAAATCTGCACTATAGTGAAGTCTCACTGCCCACCGGTCAAAAGGGCCATCTGAAAAATGTGTAAAATCCAGAAATGCAGCACAGGCCATGGAGAACAGGGAGCCTTGTTATGCTGATGGGTGGGATGTAAATTGCCAACAGCCACTCTGGAGAAGTGTATGGTGTTTCCTGAAACACCTAAAAAACAAAGCAATGGAGCTTACGGCACTTCCACTTATGGTCCTATAGCTTAGGGAAATTAAAATCAAAAACACACAGCCACCCCAAAGTTTCAGACGGCTCTGTTTACAAGAACCTCGTCTACGGTACAAGTTAAATATCCCAGAAAGTGAAAAATGGATAAAGAAGTTGTGGTACGTACGTACAATGGAATATCACTCACCAATGAAATCTATGTCATCTGGCCCGTCGTGACATAATGAGTGGATTCAGGTACGATGATTCTAAGTGAAATAACTCACACAGAATATAAAACATCATAAGTTGTCACTAATACACGGAATGTAATCTTGGCTACACATGAACTGAATTACAAAACAGAACAGGGTCTCAAATTTAGAAAACCAACTTATGTTTGCTTAAGGGGAACGGTGAGTTGGGGTGCTGCATAAAACCAGAGATAGAAATTAGCACAGATACCATTCCATACGTCAAATATGTAATAGTCTAGACCTACCCCTTGCTCAACCAAATGGGCTAAACACCCTATATTCAAAGTCTAGGAATACACATGACTAGAAAGAATATTCAAACCCATGGATTTATATGTCTCCATAAGAGAATCAAGCGTGTGTACAGCTGCATGAAGGCAGCAGAGAAAATCCGATAAATCCCATTATCAAAATGAATTACAAAAACCAAACAGACTGACAGTGAAATAGAGAGCAATTCTTAAATAATTCATTCAGGGCTTGTGATGCAACCTGGATTTACCTCATCTACACCAAGAGCTGAGTGAGACATAAGGTTGGACACTTCAGGCTGATAGCATTGGTGAGGTTCGATGAGCAAATGCAGACCATTTGAAGTCATACTGCATGGTACCCATTCCATGGGTCCCAACTCTCCAGGTTTAAGTGATTCTTCCTTCAGCTAAAGCATGCATGGGAAACCCACAGTATGGTGCACCGTGTGACTGGGAAACGTTTTCAAATGCATCTCAGTTTTCGTACCCTTTAACTCGGGTTCACAATTCCAGACACTTTACTAACACTCTCCCCACTTGGAGAGTCAGTGCCTTTAACCTCCTGTTTGGCACAGTTTGCAATTTCTGCGCAAGATGAACAGGAATAGGGAGAACCAATGAGAGACTAGCTGTAGGAGTCTGAACGGGCAAATGTATCGCTTGCTGCCCACCAGGAAGAGGAATTAACCAATGGCTCAGCATGCCCTGCCAGAAAGAGAGTAGGGCCTAAAGCAATCCTGCGGTTTTGCTGCTAGCTCACAAGAAAACGAGTTGAAGAAATGAGCTCAGGGGCACTGTAATTCACAAACCTGCAGAGTTATGAATGACAGCTATCGTCCAAAAATATATTGAAGTAAGTCTGCGAAGAGGACTTGAAATAGGGGCAGAATTTCAGGAATACGATTTCAGGGGGTAGACTGGAATTGCACTTAAACCATAGGAAAAGAGGCAGAATGTCGACAATGATGCACTTGGCCAAAAAGGGCGTATGCGTTTTTTCCTGAATATATTCAGAAAAAAGCATACGCCCTATTTGGCCAACCAAGCAAGCGTGTCAAGGAAATCTCCGCTACAAGGGAAGTCTCACTGCCCCTCGGTCAACAGGGCCATCTGAAAAAAGTGTAAAATCCAGAAAGACAGGCTAGGCCATGGAGAACAGGGAGTCTTGTTATGCTGATGGGCGGGATGAAAATTGCCAACAGCCACTCTGGAGAAGTGTATGGTTTTTCCTGAAACACGAAGGAAGCAAAGCAACACAGCCTATGGCATTTCCACTTATGGTCCTATAGCTTAGGGACATTAAAATCAAAAACACACAGCCACCCCAAAGTTTGGGACGGCTCTGTTTAGTAGAACCTCATCTAAGGTACGAGGTAAATATCCGAGAAAGCGAAAAATGGATAAAGAAGTTGTGGTACGTACGTACAATGGAATATCACTCAGCAATGAAATCTATGTCATCAGACCCGTTGCGGCATAATGAGTGGATTCAGGTATGATGATTCTACGTGAAATAAGTCACAGAGAAAAAGAAACATCATAAGATATCACTAATACACGGAATGAAAACTTGGCTACACATGAACTGAATTACAAAACAGAACAGGTACTTAAATGTAGAAAACCAACTTATGCTTGCTTATGGGGAAAGGTGAGTTGGGGTGCTGCATAAAACCAGAGATAGAAATTAGCACAGATACCATTCCATAATCCAAATATGTAACAGACAAGACCTACTCCTTGCTCAACGAAATGGACTCAACACCCCATATTCAACGCCTAGGAATATACCTGACTAGTAAGAAACTTAAAACCCATGGATTAATATGTCTCCTTAAGAGAATCAAGCGTGTGTACAGCAGCATAAACGCAGCAGTGAAAATGCGATAAATCCCATTATAAAAATAATTTTCAAATACAAAACACAATGACAGTGAAATAGAGAGCAATTCTTAAATAATTCATTCAGGGCTTGTGATGCAACCTGGATTTACCACATCTAAACCCAGAGCTGCGTGAGACATAAGCCTGGACACTTCGGGCTGATAGCATTGGTGAGGTTCGATGAGCAAATGCAGACCATTTGAAGTCATATTGCATGGTACCCATTCCATGGGTCCCAACTCTCCTGGTTTAAGTGATTCTTCCTTCAGCTAAAGAATGCATGGGAAACCCACAGTATGGTGCACCATTTGACCGGGAAACGTTTTCAGATGCATCTCAGTTTTTGTCCCCTTTTACTCGGGTTCACAATTCCAGACCCTTTACTAACACTCTCCCCACTTATAGAGTCAGTGCCTTTAAACTCCTGTTTGGCACAGTTTGCAATTTCTGCGCAAGATGAACAGGAATAGGGAGAACCAATGAGAGACTAGCTGTAGGTGTCTGCACAGGAAAATTTAACGCTCATTTCCAACCAGGAAGAGGAATTAACCAAAGGCTCAGCATGCCGTGCAGGAACCAGATTAGGGCCTGAAGCAATCCTGCGGGTTTGCGGCCAGCTCACAAGAAAGCGATCTGAAGAAAGGAGCTCAGGGGCACTGTAATTCACAAACCTGCAGAGTTATAAATGACAGCTATCGTCCGAAAATATATTGAAGGAAGGCTGCGAAGAGGACTTGAAAGCGGGGCAGAATTGCAGGAAAACGATTTCAGGGTGTAGACTGGATTTGCATTTAAAGCATAGGAAAAGAGGCAGAACGTCGGCAATGATGCACTTGGCCAAAAAGGGCGTATGCGTTTTTTCCTGAATATATTCAGGAAGAAACGCATACGCCCTTTTTGGCCAACCAAGCAAGCATGTTAAAGAAATCTGCACTACAATGAAGTCTCACTGCCCACCGGTCAAAAGGGCCATCTGAAAAAAGTGTAAAATCCAGAAATGCAGCACAGGCCATGGAGAACAGGGAGCCTTGTTATGCTGATGGGTGGGATGTAAATTGCCAACAGCCACTCTGGAGAAGTGTATGGTGTTTCCTGAAACACCTAAAAAACAAAGCAACGGAGCCTACGGCACTTCCACTTATGGTCCTATAGCTTAGGGAAATTAAAATCAAAAACACACAGCCACCCCAAAGTTTCAGACGGCTCTGTTTACAAGAACCTCGTCTACGGTACAAGTTAAATATCCCAGAAAGTGAAAAATGGATAAAGAAGTTGTGGTACGTACGTACAATGGAATATCACTCACCAATGAAATCTATGTCATCTGGCCCGTCGTGACATAATGAGTGGATTCAGGTACGATGATTCTAAGTGAAATAACTCACACAGAATATAAAACATCATAAGTTGTCACTAATACACGGAATGTAATCTTGGCTACACATGAACTGAATTACAAAACAGAACAGGGTCTCAAATTTAGAAAACCAACTTATGTTTGCTTAAGGGGAACGGTGAGTTGGGGTGCTGCATAAAACCAGAGATAGAAATTAGCACAGATACCATTCCATACGTCAAATATGTAATAGTCTAGACCTACCCCTTGCTCAACCAAATGGGCTAAACACCCTATATTCAAAGTCTAGGAATACACCTGACTAGAAAGAATATTCAAACCCATGGATTTATATGTCTCCATAAGAGAATCAAGCGTGTGTACAGCTGCATGAAGGCAGCAGAGAAAATCCGATAAATCCCATTATCAAATGAATTACAAAAACCAAACAGAATGACAGTGAAATAGAGAGCAATTCTTAAATAATTCATTCAGGGCTTGTGATGCAACCTGGATTTACCTCATCTACACCAAGAGCTGAGTGAGACATAAGGTTGGACACTTCCGGCTGATAGCATTGGTGAGGTTCGATGAGCAAATGCAGACCAACCGAAGTCATACTGCATGGTACCCATTCCATGGGTCCCAACTCTCCAGGTTTAAGTGATTCTTCCTTCAGCTAAAGCATGCATGGGAAACCCACAGTATGGTGCACCGTGTGACTGGGAAACGTTTTCAAATGCATCTCAGTTTTCGTACCCTTTAACTCGGGTTCACAATTCCAGACACTTTACTAACACTCTCCCCACTTGGAGAGTCAGTGCCTTTAACCTCCTGTTTGGCACAGTTTGCAATTTCTGCGCAAGATGAACAGGAATAGGGAGAACCAATGAGAGACTAGCTGTAGGTGTCTGCACGGGCAAATTTAACGCTCATTTCCAACCAGGAAGAGGAATTAACCAAACGCTCAGCATGCCGTGCCGGAACCAGATTAGGGCCTGAAGCAATCCTGCGGGTTTGCGGCCAGCTCACAAGAAAGCGATTTGAAGAAAGGAGCTCAGGGGCACTGTAATTCACAAACCTGCAGAGTTATAAATGACAGCTATCGTCCAAAAATATATTGAAGGAAGGCTGCGAAGAGGACTTGAAAGCGGGGCAGAATTGCAGGAAAAGGATTTCAGGGTGTAGACTGGAATTGCATTTAAAGCATAGATAAAGAGGCAGAACGTCGACAATGATGCACTTGGCCAAAAAGTGCGTATGCGTTTTTTCCGGAATATATTCAGGAAAAAACGCATACGCACTTTTTGGCCAACCAAGCAAGCATGTTAAAGAAATCTGCACTACAATGAAGTCTCACTGCCCCCCTGTCAAAAGGGCCATCTGAAAAAAGTGTAAAATCCAGAAATGCAGCACAGGCCATGGAGAACAGGGAGCCTTGTTATGCTGATGGGTGGGATGTAAATTGCCAACAGCCACTCTGGAGAAGTGTATGGTGTTTCCTGAAACACCTAAAAAACAAAGCAACAGAGCCTACGGCACTTCCTCTTATGGTCCTATAGGTTAGGGAAATTAAACTCCACAACACACAGCCACCCCAAAGTTTCAGACGGCTCTGTTTACAAGAACCTCGTCTACGGTACAAGTTAAATATCCCAGAAAGCGGAAAATGGATAAAGAAATTGTGGTACGTACGTACAATGGAATATCCCTCACCACTGAAATCTATGTAATCAGGCCCGTCGTGGCATAATGAGTGGAGTCAGGTACGATGATGCTAAGTGAAATAAGTCACACAGAAAATGAAACATCAAAAGATATCACTAATGCACGGAATGTAATCTTGGCTACACATGAACTGAATTACAAAACAGAACAGGGTCTCAAATTTAGAAAACCAACTTATGTTTGCTTAAGGGGAAAGGTGAGTTGGGGTGCTGCATAAAACCAGAGATAGAAATTAGCACAGATACCATTCCATAAGTCAAATATGTAATAGTCAAGACCTACCTCTTGCTCAACGAAATGGGCTAAACACCATATTTTCAACGCCTAGGAATACACCTGACTAGTAAGAATCTTCAAACCCATGGATTTATATGTCTCCATAAGAGAATCAAGCGTGTGTATAGCTGCATGAATGCAGCAGATAAAATCCGATAAATCCCATTATCAAAATGAATTACCAAAACAAAACACAATGACAGTGAAATAGACAGCAATTCTTAAATAATTCATTCAGGGCTTGTGATGCAACCTGGATTTACCTCATCTAAACCCAGGGCTGAGTGAGACATAAGGTTGGACACTTCGGGCTGATAGCATTGGTGAGGTTTGATGAGCAAATGCAGACCATTTGCAGTCATACTGCATGGTACCTATTCCATGGGTCCCAACTCTCCAGGTTTAAGCGATTCTTCCTTCAGCTAAAACATGCATGGGAAACCCACAGTATGGTGCACCGTGTGACTGGGAAACGTTTTCAAATGCATCTCAGTTTTCATTCCCTTTTACTCGGGTTCACAATTCCAGACCCTTTACTAACACTCTCCCCACTTGGAGAGTCAGTGCCTTTAACCTCCTGTTTGGCACAGTTTGCAATTTCTGCGCAAGATGAACAGGAATAGGGAGAACCAATGAGAGACTAGCTGTAGGTGTCTGCACGGGCAAATTTAATGCTCATTTCCCACCAGGAAGCGGAATTAACCAAACGCTCAGCATGCCTTGCCAGAACCAGATTAGGGCCTGAAGCAATCCTTCGGGTTTGCGGCCAGCTCACAAGAAAGCGATTTGAAGAAAGGAGCTCAGGGGCACTGTAATTCTCAAACCTGCAAAGTTATAAATGACAGCTATTGTCCAAAAATATATTGAAGGAAGGCTGCGAAGAGGACTTGAAATCGGGGCAGAATTGCAGGAAAGCGGTTTCAGGGAGTAGAGTGGAATTGCATTTAAAGCATAGGAAAAGAGGCAGAACGTCGACAATGATGCACGTGGCCAAAAAGGGCGTATGCGTTTTTTCCTGAATATATTCAGGAAAAAGGCATACGCCCTTTTTGGTCAACCAAGCAAGCATGTTAGAGAAATCTTCACTACAATGAAGTCTCACTGCCCCCCAATCAAAAGGGCCATCTGAAAAAAGTGTAAAATCCGGAAAGGCAGCACAGGCCATGGAGAACAGGGAGCCATGTTATGCTGATGGGTGGGATGTAAATTGCCAACAGCCACTCTGGAGAAGTGTATGGTGTTTCCTGAAACACCTAAAAAACAAAGCAACGGAGCCTACGGCACTTCCACTTATGGTCCTATAGCTTAGGGAAATTAAAATCAAAAACACACAGCCGCCCCAAAGTTTCAGACGGCTCTGTTTACAAGAACATCTTCTACGGTACAAGTTAAATATCCCAGAAAGCGAAAAATGGATAAAGAAGTTGTGGTACGTATGTACAAGGGAATATCACTCACCAATGAAATCTATATCATCAGGCCCGTCGTGGCATAATGACTGAAATCAGGTACAATGATTCTAAGGGAAATAAGTCACACAGAAAATGAAATATCATAAGATATCACTAATACACGGAATGTAAACTTGGCTACACATGAACTGAATTACAAAACACAACAGGGTCTCAAATTTAGAAAACCAACTTATGTTTGCTTAAGGGGAAAGGTGAGTTGGGTGCTGCATAAAACCAGAGATAGAAATTAGCACAGATACCATTCCATAAGTCAAATATGTAATAGTCAAGACCTACCACTTGCTCAACGAAATGGGCTAAACACCCTATATTCAACGCCTAGGAATACACCTGACTAGTAAGAATCTTCAAACCTATGGATTTATATGTCTCCATAAGAGAATCAAGCGTGTGTACAGATGCATGAAGGCAGCAGAGAAAATCCGATAAATCCAATTATCAAAATGAATTACAAAAACCAAACAGAATGACAGTGAAATAGAGAGCAATTCTTAAATAATTCATTCAGGGCTTGTGATGCAACCTGGATTTACCTCATCTACACCAAGAGCTGAGTGAGACATAAGGTTGGACACTTCAGGCTGATAGCATTGGTGAGGTTCGATGAGCAAATGCAGACCATTTGAAGTCATACTGCATGGTACCCATTCCATGGGTCCCAACTCTCCAGGTTTAAGTGATTCTTCCTTCAGCTAAAGCATGCATGGGAAACCCACAGTATGGTGCACCGTGTGACTGCGAAACGTTTTCAAATGCATCTCAGTTTTCGTACCCTTTAACTCGGGTTCACAATTCCAGACACTTTACTAACACTCTCCCCACTTGGAGAGTCAGTGCCTTTAACCTCCTGTTTGGCACAGTTTGCAATTTCTGCGCAAGATGAACAGGAATAGGGAGAACCAATGAGAGACTAGCTGTAGGAGTCTGTACGGGCAAATGTATCGCTTGCTGCCCACCAGGAAGAGGAATTAACCAATGGCTCAGCATGCCCTGCCAGAAAGAGAGTAGGGCCTAAAGCAATCCTGCGGTTTTGCTGCTAGCTCACAAGAAAACGAGTTGAAGAAATGAGCTCAGGGGCACTGTAATTCACAAACCTGCAGAGTTATGAATGACAGCTATCGTCCAAAAATATATTGAAGTAAGTCTGCGAAGAGGACTTGAAATAGGGGCAGAATTTCAGGAATACGATTTCAGGGGGTAGACTGGAATTGCACTTAAACCATAGGAAAAGAGGCAGAATGTCGACAATGATGCACTTGGCCAAAAAGGGCGTATGCGTTTTTTCCTGAATATATTCAGAAAAAAGCATACGCCCTATTTGGCCAACCAAGCAAGCGTGTCAAGGAAATCTCCACTACAAGGGAAGTCTCACTGCCCCTCGGTCAACAGGGCCATCTGAAAAAAGTGTAAAATCCAGAAAGACAGGCTAGGCCATGGAGAACAGGGAGTCTTGTTATGCTGATGGGCGGGATGAAAATTGCCAACAGCCACTCTGGAGAAGTGTATGGTTTTTCCTGAAACACGAAGGAAGCAAAGCAACACAGCCTATGGCATTTCCACTTATGGTCCTATAGCTTAGGGACATTAAAATCAAAAACACACAGCCACCCCAAAGTTTGGGACGGCTCTGTTTAGTAGAACCTCATCTAAGGTACGAGGTAAATATCCGAGAAAGCGAAAAATGGATAAAGAAGTTGTGGTACGTACGTACAATGGAATATCACTCAGCAATGAAATCTATGTCATCAGACCCGTTGCGGCGTAATGAGTGGATTCAGGTATGATGATTCTACGTGAAATAAGTCACAGAGAAAAAGAAACATCATAAGATATCACTAATACACGGAATGAAAACTTGGCTACACATGAACTGAATTACAAAACAGAACAGGTACTTAAATGTAGAAAACCAACTTATGCTTGCTTAAGGGGAAAGGTGAGTTGGGGTGCTGCATAAAACCAGAGATAGAAATTAGCACAGATACCATTCCATAATCCAAATATGTAACAGACAAGACCTACTCCTTGCTCAACGAAATGGACTCAACACCCCATATTCAACGCCTAGGAATATACCTGACTAGTAAGAAACTTAAAACCCATGGATTAATATGTCTCCTTAAGAGAATCAAGCGTGTGTACAGCAGCATAAACGCAGCAGTGAAAATCCGATAAATCCCATTATAAAAATAATTTTCAAATACAAAACACAATGACAGTGAAATAGAGAGCAATTCTTAAATAATTCATTCAGGACTTGTGATGCAACCTGGATTTACCACATCTAAACCCAGAGCTGCGTGAGACATAAGCCTGGACACTTCGGGCTGATAGCATTGGTGAGGTTCGATGAGCAAATGCAGACCATTTGAAGTCATATTGCATGGTACCCATTCCATGGGTCCCAACTCTCCTGGTTTAAGTGATTCTTCCTTCAGCTAAAGAATGCATGGGAAACCCACAGTATGGTGCACCATTTGACCGGGAAACGTTTTCAGATGCATCTCAGTTTTTGTCCCCTTTTACTCGGGTTCACAATTCCAGACCCTTTACTAACACTCTCCCCACTTATAGAGTCAGTGCCTTTAAACTCCTGTTTGGCACAGTTTGCAATTTCTGCGCAAGATGAACAGGAATAGGGAGAACCAATGAGAGACTAGCTGTAGGTGTCTGCACAGGAAAATTTAACGCTCATTTCCAACCAGGAAGAGGAATTAACCAAAGGCTCAGCATGCCGTGCAGGAACCAGATTAGGGCCTGAAGCAATCCTGCGGGTTTGCGGCCAGCTCACAAGAAAGCGATCTGAAGAAAGGAGCTCAGGGGCACTGTAATTCACAAACCTGCAGAGTTATAAATGACAGCTATCGTCCGAAAATATATTGAAGGAAGGCTGCGAAGAGGACTTGAAAGCGGGGCAGAATTGCAGGAAAACGATTTCAGGGGGTAGACTGGAATTGCATTTAAAGCATAGGAAAAGAGGCAGAACGTCGGCAATGATGCACTTGGCCAAAAAGGGCGTATGCGTTTTTTCCTGAATATATTCAGGAAAAAACGCATACGCCCTTTTTGGCCAACCAAGCAAGCATGTTAAAGAAATCTGCACTACAATGAAGTCTCACTGCCCACCGGTCAAAAGGGCCATCTGAAAAAAGTGTAAAATCCAGAAATGCAGCACAGGCCATGGAGAACAGGGAGCCTTGTTATGCTGATGGGTGGGATGTAAATTGCCAACAGCCACTCTGGAGAAGTGTATGGTGTTTCCTGAAACACCTAAAAAACAAAGCAACGGAGCCTACGGCACTTCCACTTATGGTCCTATAGCTTAGGGAAATTAAAATCAAAAACACACAGCCACCCCAATGTTTCAGACGGCTCTGTTTACAAGAACCTCGTCTACGGTACAAGTTAAATATCCCAGAAAGCGAGAAATGGATAAAGAAGTTGTGGTACGTACGTACAATGGAATATCACTCACCAATGAAATCTATGTCATCTGGCCCATCGTGGCATAATGAGTGGATTCAGGTACGATGATTCTAAGTGAAATAAGTCACACAGAAAATGGAACATCATAAGATATCACTAATACACCGAATGTAATCTTGGCTACACATGAACTGAATTACAAAACAGAACAGGGTCTCAAATTTAGAAAACCAACTTATGTTTGCGTAAGGGGAAAGTTGAGTTGGGGTGCTGCATAAAACCAGAGTTAGAAATTAGCACAGATACCATTCCATATGTCAAATACGTAATAGTCAAGACATACCCCTTGCTCAACGAAATGGGCTAGACACTCTATATTCAACGCCTAGGAATACACCTGACTAGTAAGAATCTTCAAACCCATGGATTTATATGTCTCCATAAGAGAATCAAGCGTGTGTACAGCTGCATGAAGGCAGCAGAGAAAATCCGATAAATCTTATTATCAAAATGAATTACAATAACAAAACACAATGACAGTGAAATAGAGAGCAATTCTTAAATAATTCATTCAGGGCTTGTGATGCAACCTGGATTTACCTCATCAAAACCCAGAGCTGAGTGAGACATAAGGTTGGACACTTCGGGCTGATAGCATTGGTGAGGTTCGATGAGCAAATGCAGACCATTTGAAGTCATACTGCATGGTACCCATTCCATGGGTCCCAACTCTCCAGGTTTAAGTGATTCTTCCTTCAGCTAAAGCATGCATGGGAAACCCACAGTATGGTGCACCATGTGACCGGGAAACCTTTTCAAATGCATCTCAGTTTTTGTCCCCTTTTAGTCGGGTTCACAATTCCAGACCCTTTACTAACACTCTCCCCACTTGGAGAGTCAGTGCCTTTAAACTCCTGTTTGGCACAGTTTGCAATTTCTGCGCAAGATGAACAGGAATAGGGAGAACCAATGAGAGACTAGCTGTAGGTGTCTGCACGGGCAAATTTAACGCTCATTTCCAACCAGGAAGAGGAATTAACCAAGGGCTCAGCATGCCGTGCCGGAACTAGATTAGGGCCTGAAGCAATCCTGCGGGTTTGCGGCCAGCTCACAAGAAAGCGATTTGAAGAAAGGAGCTCAGGGGCACTGTAATTCTCAAACCTGCAGAGTTATAAATGACAGCTATCGTCCAAAAACGTATTGAAGGAAGGCTGCGAAGAGGACTTGAAAGCGGGGCAGAATTGCAGGAAAACGATTTCAGGGTGTAGACTGGAATTGCATTTAAAGCATAGGAAAAGAGGCAGAACGTCGACAATGATGCACTTGGCCAAAAAGGGCGTATGCGTTTTTTCCTGAATATATTCAGGAAAAAACGCATACGCCCTTTTTGGCCAACCAAGCAAGCATGTTAAAGAAATCTGCACTACAATGAAGTCTCACTGCCCACCGGTCAAAAGGGCCATCTGAAAAATGTGTAAAATCCAGAAATGCAGCACAGGCCATGGAGAACAGGGAGCCTTGTTATGCTGATGGGTGGGATGTAAATTGCCAACAGCCACTCTGGAGAAGTGTATGGTGTTTCCTGAAACACCTAAAAAACAAAGCAACGGAGCCTACGGCACTTCCACTTATGGTCCTATAGCTTAGGGAAATTAAAATCAAAAACACACAGCCACCCCAAAGTTTCAGACGGCTCTGTTTACAAGAACCTCGTCTACGGTACAAGTTATATATCCCAGAAAGTGAAAAATGGATAAAGAAGTTGTGGTACGTACCTACAATGGAATATCACTCACCAATGAAATCTATGTCATCTGGCCCGTCGTGACATAATGAGTGGATTCAGGTACGATGATTCTAAGTGAAATAACTCACACAGAATATAAAACATCATAAGTTGTCACTAATACACGGAATGTAATCTTGGCTACACATGAACTGAATTACAAAACAGAACAGGGTCTCAAATTTAGAAAACCAACTTATGTTTGCTTAAGGGGAACGGTGAGTTGGGGTGCTGCATAAAACCAGAGATAGAAATTAGCACAGATACCATTCCATACGTCAAATATGTAATAGTCTAGACCTACCCCTTGCTCAACCAAATGGGCTAAACACCCTATATTCAAAGTCTAGGAATACACCTGACTAGAAAGAATATTCAAACCCATGGATTTATATGTCTCCATAAGAGAATCAAGCGTGTGTACAGCTGCATGAAGGCAGCAGAGAAAATCCGATAAATCCCATTATCAAAATGAATTACAAAAACCAAACAGAATGACAGTGAAATAGAGAGCAATTCTTAAATAATTCATTCAGGGCTTGTGATGCAACCTGGATTTACCTCATCTACACCAAGAGCTGAGTGAGACATAAGGTTGGACACTTCAGGCTGATAGCATTTGTGAGGTTCGATGAGCAAATGCAGACCATTTGAAGTCATACTGCATGGTACCCATTCCATGGGTCCCAACTCTCCAGGTTTAAGTGATTCTTCCTTCAGCTAAAGCATGCATGGGAAACCCACAGTATGGTGCACCGTGTGACTGGGAAACGTTTTCAAATGCATCTCAGTTTTTGTACCCTTTAACTCGGGTTCACAATTCCAGACACTTTACTAACACTCTCCCCACTTGGAGAGTCAGTGCCTTTAACCTCCTGTTTGGCACAGTTTGCAATTTCTGCGCAAGATGAACAGGAATAGGGAGAACCAATGAGAGACTAGCTGTAGGAGTCTGTACGGGCAAATGTATCGCTTGCTGCCCACCAGGAAGAGGAATTAACCAATGGCTCAGCATGCCCTGCCAGAAAGAGAGTAGGGCCTAAAGCAATCCTGCGGTTTTGCTGCTAGCTCACAAGAAAACGAGTTGAAGAAATGAGCTCAGGGGCACTGTAATTCACAAACCTGCAGAGTTATGAATGACAGCTATCGTCCAAAAATATATTGAAGTAAGTCTGCGAAGAGGACTTGAAATAGGGGCAGAATTTCAGGAATACGATTTCAGGGGGTAGACTGGAATTGCACTTAAACCATAGGAAAAGAGGCAGAATGTCGACAATGATGCACTTGGCCAAAAAGGGCGTATGCGTTTTTTCCTGAATATATTCAGAAAAAAGCATACGCCCTATTTGGCCAACCAAGCAAGCGTGTCAAGGAAATCTCCACTACAAGGGAAGTCTCACTGCCCCTCGGTCAACAGGGCCATCTGAAAAAAGTGTAAAATCCAGAAAGACAGGCTAGGCCATGGAGAACAGGGAGTCTTGTTATGCTGATGGGCGGGATGAAAATTGCCAACAGCCACTCTGGAGAAGTGTATGGTTTTTCCTGAAACACGAAGGAAGCAAAGCAACACAGCCTATGGCATTTCCACTTATGGTCCTATAGCTTAGGGACATTAAAATCAAAAACACACAGCCACCCCAAAGTTTGGGACGGCTCTGTTTAGTAGAACCTCATCTAAGGTACGAGGTAAATATCCGAGAAAGCGAAAAATGGATAAAGAAGTTGTGGTACGTACGTACAATGGAATATCACTCAGCAATGAAATCTATGTCATCAGACCCGTTGCGGCGTAATGAGTGGATTCAGGTATGATGATTCTACGTGAAATAAGTCACAGAGAAAAAGAAACATCATAAGATATCACTAATACACGGAATGAAAACTTGGCTACACATGAACTGAATTACAAAACAGAACAGGTACTTAAATGTAGAAAACCAACTTATGCTTGCTTATGGGGAAAGGTGAGTTGGGGTGCTGCATAAAACCAGAGATAGAAATTAGCACAGATACCATTCCATAATCCAAATATGTAACAGACAAGACCTACTCCTTGCTCAACGAAATGGACTCAACACCCCATATTCAACGCCTAGGAATATACCTGACTAGTAAGAAACTTAAAACCCATGGATTAATATGTCTCCTTAAGAGAATCAAGCGTGTGTACAGCAGCATAAACGCAGCAGTGAAAATCCGATAAATCCCATTATAAAAATAATTTTCAAATACAAAACACAATGACAGTGAAATAGAGAGCAATTCTTAAATAATTCATTCAGGGCTTGTGATGCAACCTGGATTTACCACATCTAAACCCAGAGCTGCGTGAGACATAAGCCTGGACACTTCGGGCTGATAGCATTGGTGAGGTTCGATGAGCAAATGCAGACCATTTGAAGTCATATTGCATGGTACCCATTCCATGGGTCCCAACTCTCCTGGTTTAAGTGATTCTTCCTTCAGCTAAAGAATGCATGGGAAACCCACAGTATGGTGCACCATTTGACCGGGAAACGTTTTCAGATGCATCTCAGTTTTTGTCCCCTTTTACTCGGGTTCACAATTCCAGACCCTTTACTAACACTCTCCCCACTTATAGAGTCAGTGCCTTTAAACTCCTGTTTGGCACAGTTTGCAATTTCTGCGCAAGATGAACAGGAATAGGGAGAACCAATGAGAGACTAGCTGTAGGTGTCTGCACAGGAAAATTTAACGCTCATTTCCAACCAGGAAGAGGAATTAACCAAAGGCTCAGCATGCCGTGCAGGAACCAGATTAGGGCCTGAAGCAATCCTGCGGGTTTGCGGCCAGCTCACAAGAAAGCGATCTGAAGAAAGGAGCTCAGGGGCACTGTAATTCACAAACCTGCAGAGTTATAAATGACAGCTATCGTCCGAAAATATATTGAAGGAAGGCTGCGAAGAGGACTTGAAAGCGGGGCAGAATTGCAGGAAAACGATTTCAGGGGGTAGACTGGAATTGCATTTAAAGCATAGGAAAAGAGGCAGAACGTCGGCAATGATGCACTTGGCCAAAAAGGGCGTATGCGTTTTTTCCTGAATATATTCAGGAAAAAACGCATACGCCCTTTTTGGCCAACCAAGCAAGCATGTTAAAGAAATCTGCACTACAATGAAGTCTCACTGCCCACCGGTCAAAAGGGCCATCTGAAAAAAGTGTAAAATCCAGAAATGCAGCACAGGCCATGGAGAACAGGGAGCCTTGTTATGCTGATGGGTGGGATGTAAATTGCCAAGAGCCACTCTGGAGAAGTGTATGGTGTTTCCTGAAACACCTAAAAAACAAAGCAACGGAGCCTACGGCACTTCCACTTATGGTCCTATAGCTTAGGGAAATTAAAATCAAAAACACACAGCCACCCCAAAGTTTCAGACGGCTCTGTTTACAAGAACCTCGTCTACGGTACAAGTTAAATATCCCAGAAAGCGAGAAATGGATAAAGAAGTTGTGGTACGTACGTACAATGGAATATCACTCACCAATGAAATCTATGTCATCTGGCCCATCGTGGCATAATGAGTGGATTCAGGTACGATGATTCTAAGTGAAATAAGTCACACAGAAAATGGAACATCATAAGATATCACTAATACACCGAATGTAATCTTGGCTACACATGAACTGAATTACAAAACAGAACAGGGTCTCAAATTTAGAAAACCAACTTATGTTTGCGTAAGGGGAAAGTTGAGTTGGGGTGCTGCATAAAACCAGAGTTAGAAATTAGCACAGATACCATTCCATATGTCAAATACGTAATAGTCAAGACATACCCCTTGCTCAACGAAATGGGCTAGACACTCTATATTCAACGCCTAGGAATACACCTGACTAGTAAGAATCTTCAAACCCATGGATTTATATGTCTCCATAAGAGAATCAAGCGTGTGTACAGCTGCATGAAGGCAGCAGAGAAAATCCGATAAATCTTATTATCAAAATGAATTACAATAACAAAACACAATGACAGTGAAATAGAGAGCAATTCTTAAATAATTCATTCAGGGCTTGTGATGCAACCTGGATTTACCTCATCAAAACCCAGAGCTGAGTGAGACATAAGGTTGGACACTTCGGGCTGATAGCATTGGTGAGGTTCGATGAGCAAATGCAGACCATTTGAAGTCATACTGCATGGTACCCATTCCATGGGTCCCAACTCTCCAGGTTTAAGTGATTCTTCCTTCAGCTAAAGCATGCATGGGAAACCCACAGTATGGTGCACCATGTGACCGGGAAACCTTTTCAAATGCATCTCAGTTTTTGTCCCCTTTTAGTCGGGTTCACAATTCCAGACCCTTTACTAACACTCTCCCCACTTGGAGAGTCAGTGCCTTTAAACTCCTGTTTGGCACAGTTTGCAATTTCTGCGCAAGATGAACAGGAATAGGGAGAACCAATGAGAGACTAGCTGTAGGTGTCTGCACGGGCAAATTTAACGCTCATTTCCAACCAGGAAGAGGAATTAACCAAGGGCTCAGCATGCCGTGCCGGAACTAGATTAGGGCCTGAAGCAATCCTGCGGGTTTGCGGCCAGCTCACAAGAAAGCGATTTGAAGGAAGGAGCTCAGGGGCACTGTAATTCACAAACCTGCAGAGTTATAAATGACAGCTATCGTCCAAAAACGTATTGAAGGAAGGCTGCGAAGAGGACTTGAAAGCGGGGCAGAATTGCAGGAAAACGATTTCAGGGTGTAGACTGGAATTGCATTTAAAGCATAGGAAAAGAGGCAGAACGTCGACAATGATGCACTTGGCCAAAAAGGGCGTATGCGTTTTTTCCTGAATATATTCAGGAAAAAACGCATACGCCCTTTTTGGTCAACCAAGCAAGCATGTTAGAGAAATCTTCAGTAAAATGAAGTCTCACTGCCCCCCAATCAAAAGGGCCATCTGAAAAAAGTGTAAAATCCGGAAAGGCAGCACAGGCCATGGAGAACAGGGAGCCATGTTATGCTGATGGGTGGGATGTAAATTGCCAACAGCCACTCTGGAGAAGTGTATGGTATTTCCTGAAACACCTAAAAAACAAAGCAACGGAGCCTACGGCACTTCCACTTATGGTCCTATAGCTTAGGGAAATTAAAATCAAAAACACACAGCCGCCCCAAAGTTTCAGACGGCTCTGTTTACAAGAACATCTTCTACGGTACAAGTTAAATATCCCAGAAAGTGAAAAATGGATAAAGAAGTTGTGGTACGTACGTACAATGGAATATCACTCACCAATGAAATCTATATCATCAGGCCCGTCGTGGCATAATGACTGAAATCAGGTACAATGATTCTAAGGGAAATAAGTCACACAGAAAATGAAATATCATAAGATATCACTAATACACGGAATGTAAACTGGGCTACACATGAACTGAATTACAAAACACAACAGGGTCTCAAATTTAGAAAACCAACTTATGTTTGCTTAAGGGGAAAGGTGAGTTGGGTGCTGCATAAAACCAGAGATAGAAATTAGCACAGATACCATTCCATAAGTCAAATATGTAATAGTCAAGACCTACCACTTGCTCAACGAAATGGGCTAAACACCCTATATTCAACGCCTAGGAATACACCTGACTAGTAAGAATCTTCAAACCTATGGATTTATATGTCTCCATAAGAGAATCAAGCGTGTGTACAGATGCATGAAGGCAGCAGAGAAAATCCGATAAATCCAATTATCAAAATGAATTACAAAAACAAAACACAATGACAGTGAAATAGAGAGCAATTCTTAAATAATTCATTCAGGGCTTGTGATGCAACCTGGATTTACCTCATCTAAACCCAGAGCTGAGTGAGACATAAGGTTGGACACTTCGGGCTGATAGCATTGGTGAGGTTCGATAAGCAAATGCAGACCGTTTGAAGTCATACTGCATGGTACCCATTCCATGGGTCCCAACTCTCCAGGTTTAAGCGATTCTTCCTTCAGCTAAAGCATGCATGGGAAACCCACAGTATGGTGCACGTGTGACCGGGAAACGTTTTCAAATGCATCTCAGTTTCTGTCCCCTTTTACTCGGGTTCACAATTCCAGACCCTTTACTAAAACTCTCCCCACTTGGAGAGTCAGTGCCTTTAACCTCCTGTTTGGCACAGTTTGCAATTTCTGCGCAAGATGAACAGGAATAGGGAGAACCAATGAGAGACTAGCTGTAGGTGTCTGCACGGGCAAATTTAAAGCTCATTTCCAACCAGGAAGTGGAATTAACCAAAGGCTCAGCATGCCGTGCTGGAACCAGATTAGGGCCTGAAGCAATCCTGCGGGTTTGCGGCCAGCTCACAAGAAAGCGATTTGAAGAAAGGAGCTCAGGGGCCAAGTAATTCACAAACCTGCAGAGTTATAAATGACAGCTATCGTCCAAAAATATATTGAAGGAAGGCTGCGAAGAGGACTTGAAAGCGGGGCAGAATTGCTGGATAACAATTTCAGGGGGTAGACTGCAATTGCATTTAAAGCATAGGAAAAGAGGCAGAACGTCGACAATGATGCAGTTGGCCAAAAATAGCGTATGCGTTTTTTCCTGAATATATTCAGGAAAAAACGCATAGGCCCTTTTTGGCAAACCAAGGAAGCATATTAAAGAAATCTGCACTACAATGAAGTCTCACTACCCACCTGTCAAAAGGGCCATCTGAAAAAAGTGTAAAATCCAGAAATGCAGCACAGGCCATGGAGAACAGGGAGCCTTTTTATGCTGATGGGTGGGATGTAAATTGCCAAGAGCCACTCTGGAGAACTGTATGGTGTTTCCTGAAACACCTAAAAAACAAAGCAACGGAGCCTACGGCACTTCCACTTATGGTCCTATAGCTTAGGGAAATTAAAATCAAAAACACACAGCCACCCCAAAGTTTCAGACGGCTCTGATTACAAGAACCTCATCTACGGTACAAGTAAAATATCCCAGAAAGCGAAAAATGGATAAAGAAATTGTGGTACGTACGTACAATGGAATATCACTCACCAATGAAATCTATGTCATCTGGCCCGTCGTGGCATAATGAGTAGAATCAGGTACGATGATTCTAAGTGTAATAAGTCACACAGAAAATGAAACATTATAAGATATCACTAATACACGGAATGTAATCTTGGCTACACATGAACTGAATTACAAAACAGAACAGGGTCTCAAATTTAGAAAACCAATTTATGTTTGCTTAAGAGGAAAGGTGAGTTGGGGTGCTGCATAAAACCAGAGATAGAAGTTAGCACAGATACCATTCCATAAGTCAAATATGTAATAGTCAAGACCTACCACTTGCTCAACAAAATGGGTTCAACACCCTCTATTCAATGCCTAGGAATACACCTGACTAGTAAGAATATTCAAACCCATGGATTTCTATGTCTCCATAAGAGAATCAAGCGTGTGTACAGCTGCATGAAGGCAGCAGAGAAAATCCGATAAATCCCATTATCAAAATGAATTACAAAAACAAAACACAATGACAGTGAAATAGAGAGCAATGCTTAAATAATTCTTTCAGGGCTTGTGATGCAACCTGGATTTACCTCATCTACACCCAGAGCTGAGTGAGACATAAGGTTGGACACTTCGGGCTGATAGCATTGGTGAGGTTCGATGAGCAAATGCAGACCATTTGAAGTCATACTGCATGGTACCCATTCCATGGGTCCCAACTCTCCAGGTTTAAGCGATTCTTCCTTCAGCTAAAACATGCACGGGAAACCCAGAGTATGGTCCACCGTGTGATTGGGAAATGTTTTCAAATGGATCTCAGTTTTCGTCCCTTGGTACTCGGGTTCACCATTCCAGATGCTTTACTAACACTCTCCCCACTTGGAGAGTCAGTGCCTTTAACCTCCTGTTTGGCACAGTTTGCAATTTCTGCGCAAGATGAACAGTAATAGGGAGAACCAATGAGAGACTAGCTATAGGTGTCTGCACGGGCAAATGTAACGCTCATTTCCCACCAGGAAGAGGAATTAACCAAAGGCTCAGCATGCCCTGCCGGAACCAGATGAGGGCCTGAAGCAATCCTGCGGTTTTGCGGACAGCTCACAAGAAAGCGAGTTGAAGAAAGGAGCTCAGGGGCACTGTAATTCACAAACCTGCAGAGTTATGAATGAGAGCTTTCGTCCAAAAATATATTGAAGTAAGTCTTCGAAGAGGACTTGAAAGTGGGGCAGAATTTCAGGAAAACGATTTCAGGGGGTAGACTGGAATTGCACTTAAAGCATAGGAAAAGAGGCAGAAGGTCGACAAAGATGCACTTGGCCAAAAAGGGGCGTATGCCTCTTTATGGCCAATCAAGCAAGCGTATAAAGGAAATCTGCACTACAATGAAGTCTCACTGCCCCCCGGTCAAAAGAGTCATCTGAAAAAAGTGTAAAATCCAGAAAGGCAGGACAGGTCTTGGAGAACAGGGAGCCTTTTTATGCTGATGGGAGGCATGTAAATTGCCAACAGCCACTCTGAAGATGTGTATGGTGTTTGCTGAAACACATAGGAAACAAAGCAACACAGCCTATGGCACTTCCACTTATGTTCCTATAGCTTAGGGAAATTAAAATCAAAAACACCCAGCCACCCCAAAGTTTGGGACGGCTCTGTTTACAAGAACCTCGTCTACGGTACAAGTTAAATATCCGAGAAAGCAAAAAATGGATAAAGAAGTTGTGGTACGTACGTCCAATCGAATATCACTCAGCAATGTAATCTACGTCATCAGGCCCATAGCGGAATAATGAGTGGATTAAGGTACGAGGATTCTATGAGAAATAAGTCACACATAAAACGAAACATCATAAGATATCACTAATACACGGAATGTAAACTTGGCTACACATGAACTGAATTACAAAGCAGAACAGGGTCTCAAATTTAGAAAACCACCTTATGTTTGCTTATGGGGAAAGGTGAGTTGTGGTGCTGCACAAAACCAGAGATTGAAATTAGCACAGATACCGTTCCATAAGCCAAATATATAATAGACAAGACCTACTCCTTGCTCAACGAAATGGACTCAACACCCCATATTCAACGCCTGGGAATATACCTGACAAGTAAGAATCTTAAAACCCATGGATTTATATATCTCCCATTAGGAAATCAAGCGTGTGTACAGCGGCCTAAACGCAGCAGTGAAAATCCGATAAATCCCATTATCAAAATAAATTTCAAAAACAAAACACAATGACACTGAAATAGAGAGCAATTCTTAAATAATTCATTCAGGGCATGTGATGCAACCTGGATTTACCACATCTACACCCAGAGCTGGGTGAGACATAAGGCTGGACACTTCGGGCTGATAGCATTGGTGAGGTTCGTTGAGCAAACGCAGACCCTTTGAAGTCATACTGCATGGTACCCATTCCATGGGTCCAAATTCTCCAGGTTGAAGGGATTCTTCTTTCAGGTAAAACATGCATGGGAAACCCAGAGTATGGTCCACCATGTGATTGGGAAACATTTTCAAATGCATCTCAGTTTTCGTCCCCTGGTACTCGGGTTCACCATTCGAGACGCTTTACTAACACTCTCCCCACTTGGAGAGTCAGTGCCTTTAACCTCCTGTTTGGCACAGTTTGCAATTTCTGCCCAAGATGATCAGGAATAAGGAGAACCAATGACAGACTAGCTGTAGGTGTGTGCACGGGCAAATGGAACGCTCATTTCCTACCAGGAAGAGGAATTAACCAAAGGCTCAGCGTGCCTGCTGGAAAAAGATTAGGGCCTGAAGCAATCCTGCGGTTTTGCGGCCAGCTCACAAGAAAGCGATTTGAAGAAAGGAGCTCAGGGGCACTGTAATTCACAAACCTGCAGAGTTATGAATGAGAGCTATCGTCCAAAAATATATTGAAGTTAGTCTTCGAAGAGGACTTGAAAAAGGGGCAGAATTTCAGGAAAACGATTTCAGGGGGTAGACTGGAATTGCACTTAAAGCATAGGAAAAGAGGCAAAATGTCGACAATGATGCACTTGGCCAAAAAGGGCGTATGCGTTCTTTTCCTGAATATATTCAGGAAAAAACGCATACGCACTTTTTGGCCAACCAAGCAAGTGTGTAAAGGAAATCTGCACTACAATGAAGTCTCACTGCCCCCCGGTGAACAGGGCCATCTGAAAAAGGTGTAAAATCCAGAAAGGCAGGACAGGGCATGGAGAACAGGGAGCCTTGTTATGCTGATGGGCGGGATGTAAATTGCCAACAGCCACTCTGGAGAAGTGTATGGTGTTTCCTGAAACACGTAGGAAACAAAGAAACACAGCCTATGGCACTTCCACTTATGGTCGTATAGCTTAGGGAAATTAAAATGAAACACACACAGCCACCCCAAATTTTGCGACGGCTCTGTTTACAAGAACCTCATCTACGATGCAAGTTAAATATCCGAGAAAGCAAAAAATGAATAAAGAAGTTGTTGTACGTACGTACAATGGAATATCACTCAGCAATGAAATCTACGTCATCAGGCCCGTAGCGGAATAATGAGTGGATTCAGGTATGATGATTCTACCAGAAATAAGTCACACAGAAAAACAAACATCATAAGATATCACTAATACACGGAATGTAAACTTGGCTACACATGAACTGAATTACAAAACAGAACAGGGTCTCAAATTTAGAAAACCAACTTATGCTTGCTTATAGGGAAAGGTGTGTTGGGGTTCTGCATAAAACCAGAGATTGAAATTAGCACAGATACCGTTCCATAAGCCAAATATATAATAGAAAAGACTTACGCCTTGCTCAACGAAATGGACTCAACACCCCATATTCAACGCCTTGGAATATACCTGAGAAGTAAGAATCTTAAAACCCATGGATTTATATGTCTCCATAAGGAAATCAAGCGTGTGTACAGCAGCCTAAACGCAGCAGTGAAAATCCGATAAATCCCATTATCAAAATAAATTTCAAAAAAAAACACAATGACAGTGAAATAGAGAGCAATTCTTAAATAATTCATTCAGGGCTTGTGATGCAATCTGGATTTACCACATCTACAACCAGACCTGGGTGAGACATAAGGCTGGACACTTCGGGCTCATAGCATTGGTGAGGTTCGGTGAGCAAATGCAGACCCTTTGAAGTCATACTGTATGGTACCCATTCCATGGGTCCCAACTATGCAGGTTTAAGGGATTCTTCCTTCAACTAAACCATGCATGGCAAACCCAGAGTAAGGTCCACCGTGTGATTGGGAAACGTTTTGAAATGCATCTCAGTTTTTGTCCTCTTTTACTCGGGTTCACCATTCCAGACGCTTTACTAACACTCTCCCCACTTGGAGAGTCAGTGCCTTTAACCTCCTCTTTGGCACAGTTTGCAATTTCTGCGCAAGATGAACAGGAATAGGGAGAACCAATGAGAGACTAGCTGTAAGTGTCTGCACAGGCAAATGGAACGCTCATTTCCCACCAGAAAGAGGAATTAACCAAAGGCTCAGCGTGCCCTGCCTGAAACAGATTCGGGCCTGAAGCAATCCTGCAGTTTTGCAACCAGCTCACAAGAAAGCGAGTTGAAGAAAGGAGCTCAGGGGCACTGTAATTCACAAACCTGCAGAGTTATTAATGACAGCTATCGTCCAAAAATGTACTGAAGTAAGTCTTCGAAGAGGACTTGAAAGCGGGGCAGAATTGCAGGAAAACGATTTCAGGGGGTAGACAGGAAATCTACCTAAAGCTTAGGAAAATAGCAGAATGTCGAAAATGATGCACTTGGCCAAAAAAGGCGTATGCGTTTTTTCCTGGATATATTCAGGAATAAACGCATACGCACTTTTTGGCCAACCAAGCAAGCGTGTAAAGAAATCTGCACTACAATGAAGTCTCATTGACCCCGGTCAAAAGTGCGATCTGAAAAAAGTATAAAAATCAGAAAAGCAGGACAGGCCATGGAGAAAAGGGAGCCTTGTTATGCAGATGGGCGAGACGTAAATTGCCAACAGCCAAACTGGAGAAGTGTATGGCGTTTCCTGAAACACATAGGAAACAAAGCAACGCAGCCTATGGCACTTCCACTTATGGTCCTGTAGCTTAGGGAAAGTAAAATCAAAAACACACAGCCAACCCAAAATTTCAGACGACTCTGTATACAAGAACCTCATCTATGGTACAAGTTAAATATCTCAGAAAGCGAAAAATGGATAAAGAAGTTGTGGTACGTACGTACAATGTAATATCACACAGCAATGAAATCTACGTCATCAGGCCCATAGCGGCATAATGAGTGGATTCAGGTAGGACGATTCTACGAGAAATAAGTCACACAGAAAAAGAAACATCATAAGATATCACTAATACACGGAATGTAAACTTGGCTACACATGAACTGAATTACAAAACAGAACAGGGTCTCAAATTTAGAAAATCAACTTATGCTTGCTTAAGGGGAAAGGTGTGTTGGGGTGCTGCATAAAACCAGAGATTGAAATTAGCACAGATACCGTTCCATAAGCCAAATATATAATAGAAAAGACCTACTCCTTGCTCAACGAAATGGACTCGACACCACATATTCAACACCTGGGAATATACCTGACAAGTAAGAATCTTAAAACCCATGGATTTATATGTCTCCATAAGAGAATCAAGCGTGTGTACAGCTGCATGAATGCAGCAGAGAAAATCCGATAAATCCCATTATCAAAATGAATTACAAAAACAAAACACAAAGACAGTGAAATAGAGAGCAATTCTTAAATAATTCATTCAGGGCTTGTGATGCAACCTGGATTTACCACATCTACACCCAGAGCTGAGTGAGACATAAGGTTGGGCACTTCGGGCTGATAGCATTGGTGAGGTTCGATGAGCAAATGCAGACCCTTTGAAGTCATACTGCATGGTACCCGTGCCATGGGTCCCAACTCTCCAGGTTTAAGGGATTCTTCCTTCAGCTAAAACATGCGTCGGAAACCCACAGTACGGTGCACCGTGTGACCGGGAAACGTTTTAAATGTATCTCAGTTTTCGTCCCCTTTTACTCGGGTTCACCATTCCAGACCCTTTACTCACACTCTCCCCACTTGGAGAGTCAGTGCCTTTAACCTCCTGTTTGGCACAGTTTGCAATTTCTGCGCAACATGAACAGGAATAGGGAGAACCAATGAGAGACTAGCTGTAGGTGTCTGCACGGGCAAATTTAACACTCATTTCCCACCAGGAAGAGGAATTAACCACAGGCTCAGCATGCCATGCCGGAACCAGATTAGGGCCTGAAGTAATCCTGCGGGTTTGCGGCCAGCTCACAAGATAGCGAGTTGAAGAAAGGAGCTCAGGGGCACTGTAACTCACAAACATGCAGAGTTATAAATGACAGCTATCGTCCAAAAAAATATTGAAGGAAGGCTGCGAAGACGACTTGTAAGTGGGGCAGAATTGCAGGAAAACGATTTCAGGGGGTAGACGGGAATTGCATTTAAAGCATAGGAAAAGAGGCAGAACGTCGACAATGATGCTCTTGGCCAAAAAGGGCATATGCGTTTTTTCCTGAATATATTCAGGAAAAAACGCATACGCCCTTTTTGGCCAACCAAGAAAGCATGTTAAAGAAATCTGCACTACAAAGAAGTCTCACTGCCCCCCGGTCAAAAGGGCCATCTGAAAAAAGTGTAAAATCCAGAAAGGCAGCACAGGCCATGGAGAACAGGTTGCCTTGTTATGCTGATGGGCGGGAAGTAAATTGCCAACAGCCGCTCTGGAGAAGTGTATGGTGTTTCATGGAACACCTAAAAAACAAAGCAACGGAGCCTACGGCACTTCCACTTATGGTCCTATAGCTTAGGGAAATTAAAATCAAAAACACACAGCCACCCCAAAGTGTCGGACGGCTCTGTTTAAAACATCCTCGTCTACGGTACAAGATAAATATCCCAGAATGTGAAAAATGGATAAAGAAATTGTGGTACGTACGTACAATGGAATATCACTCAGCAATGATATCTATGTCATCAGGCCCGTGGCGGCATAATGAGTGGATTCAGGTACGATGATTCTAAGGGAAATAAGTCACACAGAAAATGAAACATCATAAGATATCACTACTACAAGGAATGTAAACTTGGCTACACATGACCTAAATTACAAAACAGAACAGGGTCTCAAATTTAGAAAACCAACTTATGCTTGCTTAAGGGGAAAGGTGAGTTGGGGTGTTGCATCAAACCAGAGATAGAAATTAGCACAGATACCATTCCATACGTCAAATATGTAATAGTCAAGACCTACCCCTTGCTCAACGAAATGGGCTAAACACCCTATATTCAACGCCTAGGAATACACCTGACTAGAAAGAATTTTCAAACCCATGGATTTATATGTCTCCATAAGAGAATCAAGCGTGTGTACAGCTGCATGAATGCAGCAGAGAAAAGCCGATAAATCCCATTATCAAAATGCATTACAAAAACAAAACACAAGGACAGTGAAATAGAGAGCAATTCTTAAATAATTCATTCAGGGCTTGTGATGCAACCTGGATTTACCTCATCTACACCCAGAGCAGAGTGAGACATAAGTTTGGACACTTCGGGCTGATAGCATTGGTGAGGTTCGATGAGCAAATGCAGACCATTTGAAGTCATACTTCATGGAACCCATTCCATGGGTCCCAACTCTCCAGGTTTAAGCGATTCTTCCTTCAGCTAAAACACACATGGGAAACCCACAGTATGGTGCACCGTGTGACCGGGAAACGTTTTCAAATGCATCTCAGTTTTTGTCCTCTTTTACTCGGGTTCACAATTCCAGACACTTTACTAACACTCTCCCCACTTGTAGAGTCAGTGCTTTTAACCTCCTGTTTGGCACAGTTTGCAATTTCTGCGCAAGATGAACAGGAATAGGGAGAACCAATGAGAGACTAGCTGTAAGTGTCTGCACGGGCAAATGGAACGCTCATTTCCCACCAGGAAGAGGAATTAACCAAAGGCTCAGCGTGCCCTGCCTGAAACAGATTCGGGCCTGAAGCAATCCTGCAGTTTTGCGGCCAGCTCACAAGAAAGCGAGTTGAAGAAAGGAGCTCAGGGGCACTGTAATTCACAAACCTGCAGAGTTATTAATGACAGCTATCGTCCAAAAATGTACTGAAGTAAGTCTTCGAAGAGGACTTGAAAGCGGGGCAGAATTGCAGGAAAACGATTTCAGGGAGTAGACAGGAAATCCACCTAAAGCTTAGGAAAATAGCAGAATGTCGAAAATGATGCACTTGGCCAAAAAGGGCGTATGCGTTTTTTCCTGAATATATTCAGGAATAAACGCATACGCCCTTTTTGGCCAACCAAGCAAGCGTGTTAAAGAAATATGCACTACAATGAAGTCTCATTGACCCCCGGTCAAAAGGGCCATCTGAAAAAAGTGTAAAATCCAGAAAGGCAGTACAGGCCATGGAGAACAGGGAGCCTTGTTATGCTGATGGGTGGGATGTCAATTGCCAACAGCCACTCTGGAGAAGTGTATGGTGTTTCCTGAAACACCTAAAAAACAAAGCAACGGAGCCTACGGCACTTCCACTTATGGTCCTATAGCTTAGGGAAATTAAAATCAAAAACACACAGCCACCCCAAAGTTTCAGACGGCTCTGTTTACAAGAACCTCGTCTACGGTACAAGTTAAATATCCCAGAAAGCGAAAAATGGATAAAGAAGTTGTGGTACGTACGTACAATGGAATATCACTCACCAATGAAATCTATGTCATCTGGCCCGTCGTGGCATAATGAGTGGATTCAGGTACGATGATTCTAAGTGAAATAAGTCACACAGAAAATGAAACATCATAAGATATCACTAATACACCGAATGTAATCTTGGCTACACATGAACTGAATTACAAAACAGAACAGGGTCTCAAATTTAGAAAACCAACTTATGTTTGCTTAAGGGGAAAGGTGAGTCGGGGTGCTGCATAAAACCAGAGTTAGAAATTAGCACAGATACCATTCCATACGTCAAATACGTAATAGTCAAGACCTACCCCTTGCTCAACGAAATGGGCTAAACACCCTATATTCAACGCCTAGGAATACACCTGACTAGTAAGAATTTTCAAACCCATGGATTTATATGTCTCCATAAGATAATCAAGCGTGTGTACAGCTGCATGAAGGCAGCAGAGAAAATCCGATAAATCCTATTATCAAAATGAATTACAAAAACAAAACACAATGGCAGTGAAATAGAGAGCAATTCTTAAATAATTCATTCAGGGCTTGTGATGCAACCTGGATTTACCTCATCTAAACCCAGAGCTGAGTGAGACATAAGGTTGGACACTTCGGGCTGATAGCATTGGTGAGGTTCGATGAGCAAATGCAGACCATTTGAAGTCATACTGCATGGTACCCATTCCATGGGTCCCAACTCTCCAGGTTTAAGCGATTCTTCCTTCAGCTAAAACATGCATGGGAAACCCACAGTATGGTGCACCGTGTGACCGGGAAACGTTTTCAAATGCATCTCAGTTTTTGCCCCTTTTACTCGGGTTCACAATTCCAGACCCTTTACTAACACTCTCCCCACTTGGAGAGTCAGTGCCTTTAACCTCCTGTTTGGGACAGTTTCCAATTTCTGCGCAAGATGAACAGGAATAGGGAGAACCAATGAGAAACTAGCTGTAGGTGTCTGCACGGGCAAATTTAATGCTCATTTCCACCAGGAAGAGGAATTAACCAAAGGCTCAGCATGCCGTGCCGGAACCAGATTAGGGCCTGAAGCAATCCTGCGGGTTTGCGGCCAGCTCACAAGAAAGCGATTTGAAGAAAGGAGTTCAGGGGCACTGTAATTCACAAACCTGCAGAGTTATAAATGACAGCTATCGTCCAAAAATATATTGAAGGAAGGCTGCGAAGAGGACTTGAACGCAGGGCAGAATTGCAGGAAAACGATTTCAGGGGGTAGACTGGAATTGCATTTAAAGCATAGGAAAAGAGGCAGAACGTCGACAATGATGCACTTGGACAAAAAGTGCGTATGCGTTTTTTCCTGAATATATTCAGGAAAAAACGCATACGCACTTTTTGGCCAACCAAGCAAGCATGTTAAAGAAATCTGCACTACAATGAAGTCTCACTGCCCCCCGGTCAAAAGGGTCATCTGAAAAAAGTGTAAAATCCAGAAAGGCAGCACAGGCCATGGAGAACAGGGAGCCTGGTTATGCTGATGGGTGGGATGTAAATTGCCAACAGCCACTCTGGAGAAGTGTATGGTGTTTCCTGAAACACCTAAAACACAAGCCAAAGGAGCCTACAGCACTTCCACTTATGGTCCTATAGCTTAGGGAAATTAAAATCAAAAACACACAGCCACCCCTAAATTTCAGACGGATCTGTTTACAAGAACCTCTTCTACGGTACAAGTTAAATATCCCAGAATGCGAAAAATGGATAAAGAAGTTGTGGTACGTACGTACAATGGAATATCACTCACCAATGAAGTCTATGTCATCTGGCCCGTCCTGGCATAATGAGTGGATTCAGGTATGATGATTCTAAGTGAAATAAGTCACACAGAAAATTAAACATCATAAGATATCACTAATACACGGAATGTAATCTTGGCTACACATGAACTGAATTACAAAACAGAACAGGTTCTCAAATTTAGAAAACCAAATTATGTTTGCTTAAGGGGAAAGGTGAGTTGGGATGCTGCATAAAACCAGAGATAGAAATTAGCACAGATACCATTCCATACGTCAAATATGTAATAGTCAAGACCTACCCCTTGCTCAACGAAATGGGCTAAATACCCTATATTCAACGCCTAGGAATACACCTGACTAGTAAGAATCTTCAAACCCATGGATTTATATGTCTCCATAAGAGAATCAAGCGTGTGTACAGCTGCATGAAGGCAGCAGAGAAAATCCGATAAATCCTATTATCAAAATGAATTACAAAAACAAAACACAATGACAGTGAAATAGAGAGCAATTCTTAAATAATTCATTCAGGGCTTGTGATGCAACCTGGATTTACCTCATCTAAACTCAGAGCTGAGTGAGACATAAGGTTCGACACTTCGGGCTGATAGCATTGGTGAGGTTCGATGAGCAAATGCACACCATTTGAAGTCATACTGCACGGTACCCATTCCATTGGTCCCAACTCTCCAGGTTTATGTGATTCTTCCTTCAGCTAAAGCATGCATGGGAAACCCACAGTATGGTGCACCGTGTGACCGGGAAACGTTTTCAAATGCATCTCAGTTTTTGTCCCATTTTACTGGGGTTCACATTTCCAGACCCTTTACTAACACTATCCCCACTTGGAGAGTCAGTGCCTTTAACCTCCTGTTTGGGACAGTTTGCAATTTCTGCACAAGATGAACAGGAATAGGGAGAACCAATGAGAGACTAGCTGTAGGTGTCTGAACGGGCAAATTTAACGCTCATTTCCAACCAGGAATAGGAATTAACCAAACGCTCGGCATGCCGTGCCGGAACCAGATAATGGCCTGGATCAATCCTGAGGGTTTGCGGCCAGCTCAAAAGAAAGCGATTTGAAGAAAGGAGCTCAGGGGCACTGTAATTCAGAAACCTGCAGAGTTATAAATGACAGCTATCGTCCAAAAATATATTGAAGGAAGGCTGCGAAGAGGACTTGAAAGCGGGGCAGAATTGCAGGAAAACGATTTCAGGGGGTAGACTGGAATTGCATTTAAAGCATAGGAAAAGAGGCAGAACGTCGACAATGATGCACTTGGCCAAAAAGAGCGTATGCGTTTTTTCCTGAATATATTCAGGAAAAAACGCATACGCCCTTTTTGGCCAACAAAGCAAGCATGTTAAAGAAATCTGCACTACAATGAAGTCTCACTGCCCCCCGGTCAAAAGGGCCATCTGAAAAAAGTGTAAAATCCAGAAATGCAGCACAGGCCATGGAGAACAGGGAGCCTTGTTATGCTGATGGGTGGGATGTAAATTGCCAACAGCCACTCTGGAGAAGTGTATGGTGTTTCCTGAAACACCTAAAAAACAAAGCAACTTAGCCTATGGCACTTCCACTTATGGTCCTATAGATTAGGGAAATTAAAATCAAAAACAAACAGCCACCACAAAGTTTCAGACGGCTCTGTTTCCAAGAACTTCATCTACGGTACAAGTTAAATATCCCAGAAAGCGAAAAATAGATAAAGAAGTTGTGGTACGTACGTACAATGGAATATCACTCACCAATGAAATCTATGTCATCTGGCCCATCGTGGCATAATGAGTGGATTCAGGTACGGTGATTCTAAGTGAAATAAGTCACACAGAAAATGAAACATCATAAGATATCACTAATACACGGAATGTAATCTTGGCTACACATGAACTCAATTACAAAACAGAACAGGGTCTCAAATTTAGAAAACCAACTTATGTTTGCTTAAGGGGAAAGGTGAGTTGGGGTGCTGCATAAAACCAGAGATAGAAATTAGCACAGATACCATTCCATACGTCAAACATGTAATAGTCAAGACCTACCCCTTGCTCAACAAAATGGGCTAAACACCCTATATTCAATGCCTAGGAATACACCTGACTAGAAAGAAATTTTCAAACCCATGGATTTATATGACTCCATAAGAGAATCAAGCATGTGTACAGCTGCATGAAGGCAGCACAGAAAATCCGATAAATCCCATTATCAAAATGAATTACAAAAACAAAACACAATGACAGTGAAATAGAGAGCAATTCTTAAATAATTCATTCAGGGCTTGTGATGCAACCTGGATTTACCTCATCTACACCCAGAGCTGAGTGAGACATAAGGTTGGACACTTCGGGCTGATAACATTGGTGAGGTTCGATGAGCAAATGCAGACCATTTGAAGTCATACTGCATGGTACCCATTCCATGGGTCCCAACTCTCCAGGTTTAAGTGATTCTTCCTTCAGCTAAAGCATGAATGGGAAACCCACAGTATGGTGCACCGTGTGACAGGGAAACGTTTTCAAATGCATCTCAGTTTTTGCCCCTTTTACTCGGGTTCACAGTTCCAGACACTTTACTAACACTCTCCCCACTTGGAGAGTCAGTGCATTTAACCTGCTGTTTGGCACAGTTTGCAATTTCTGCGCAAGATGAACAGGAATAGGGAGAACCAATGAGAGACTAGCTGTAGGTGTCTGCACGGGCAAATTTAACACTCATTTCCCACCAGGAAGAGGAATCAACCAAAGGCTCAGCATGCCGTGCCGGAACCAGATTAGGGCCTGAAGCAATCCTGCGGGTTTGCGGCCAGCTCACAAGAAAGCGATTTGAAGAAAGGAGCTCAGGGGCACTGTAATTCACGAACCTGCAGAGTTATAAATGACAGCTATCGTCCAAAAATATATTGAAGGAAGGCTGCGAAGAGGACTTGAAAGCGGGGCAGAATTGCAGGAAAACGATTTCATTGGGTAGACTGGAATTGCATTTAAAGCATAGGAAAAGAGGCAGAACGTCGACAATGATGCACTTGGCCAAAAAGGGCGTATGCGTTTTTTCCTGAATATATTCAGGAAAAAACGCATACACCCGTTTTGGACAACCAAGCAAGCATGTTAAAGGAATCTGCAGTACAATGAAGTCTCACTGCCCCCCGGTCAAAAGGGCCATCTGAAAAAAGTGTAAAATCCAGAAATGCAGCACAGGCCATAGAGAACAGGGAGCCTTGTTATGCTGATGGGTGGGATGTAAATTGCCAAGAGCCACTCTGGAGAAGTGTATGGTGTTTCCTGAAACACCTAAAAAACAAAGCAACGGAGCCTACGGCACTTCCACTTATGGTCCTATAGCTTAGGGAAATTAAAATCAAAAACACACAGCCACCCCAAAGTTTCAGACGGCTCTGTTTACAAGAACCACGTCTACGGTACAAGTTAAATATCCCAGAAAGCGAAAAATGGATAAAGAAGTTGTGGTACGTACGTACAATGGAATATCACTCACCAATGAAATCTATGTCATTTGGCCCGTCGTGGCATAATGAGTGGATTCAGGTACGATGATTCTAAGTGAAATAAGTCACACAGAAAATGAAACATCATAAGATATCACTAATACACGGAATGTAATGTGGCTACACATGAACTGAATTACAAAACAGAACAGGGTCTCAAATGTAGAAAACCAACTTATGTTTGTTTAAGGGGAAAGGTGAATCAGGGTGCTGCATAAAACCAGAGTTAGAAATTAGCACAGATACCATTCCATACGTCAAATACGTAATAGTCAAGACCTACCCCTTGCTCAACGAAATGGGCTAAACACCCTATATTCAACGCCTAGGAATACCCCTGACTAGTAAGAATCTTCAAACCCATGGATTTATATATCTCCATAAGAGAATCAAGCGTGTGTACAGCTGCATGAAGGCAGCAGAGAAAATCCGATAAATCCTATTATCAAAATGAATTACAAAAACAAAACACAATGGCAGTGAAATAGAGAGCAATTCTTAAATAATTCATTCAGGGCTTGTGATGCAACCTGGATTTACCTCATCTAAACCCAGAGCTGAGTGAGTCATAAGGTTGGACACTTCGGGCTGATAGCATTGGTGAGGTTCGATGAGCAAATGCAGACCAATTGAGTCATACTGCATGGTACCCATTCCATGGGTCCCAACTCTCCAGGTTTAAGCGATTCTTCCTTCAGCTAAAACATGCATGGGAAACCCACAGTATGGTGCACCGTGTGACCGGGAAACGTTTTCAAATGCATCTCAGTTTTCGCCCCCATTTCCTCGGGTTCACAATTCCAGACCCTTTACTAACACTCTCCCCACTTGGAGAGCCAGTGCCTTTAACCTGCTGTTTGGCACAGTTTGCAATTTCTGCGCAAGATGAACAGGAATAGGGAGAACCAATGAGAGACTAGCTGTAGGTGTCTGCACGGGCAAATTTAATGCTCATTTCCCACCAGGAAGTGTAATTAACCAAAGGCTCAGCATGCCGTGCCGGAACAAGATTAGGGCCTGAAGCAATCCTGTGGGTTTGCGGCCAGCTCACAAGAAAGCGATTTGAAGAAAGGAGCTCAGGGGCACTGTAATTCACAAACCTGCAGAGTTATAAATGACAGCTATCGTCCAAAAATATATTGAAGGAAGGCTGCGAAGAGGACTTGAAAGCGGGGCAGAATTGCAGGACAACGATTTCAGGGTGCAGACTGGAATTGCATTTAAAGCATAGGAAAAGAGGCAGAACGTCGACAATGATGCACTTGGCCAAAAAGGGCGTATGCGTTTTTTCCGGAATATATTCAGGAAAAAACGCATACGCACTTTCTTGCCAACCAAGCAAGCATGTTAAAGAAATCTGCACTACAATGAAGTCTCACTGCCCCCCGGTCAAAAGGGCCATCTGAAAAAAGTGTAAAATCCAGAAATGCAGCACAGGCCATGGAGAACAGGGAGCCTTGTTATGCTGATGGGTGGGATGTAAATTGCCAACAGCCACTCTGGAGAAGTGTATGGTGTTTCCTGAAACACCTAAAAAACAAAGCAACGGAGCCTACGGCACTTCCACTTATGGTCCTATAGCTTAGGGAAATTAAAATCAAAAACACACAGCCACCCCAAAGTTTCAGACGGCTCTGTTTACAAGAACCTCTTCAACGGTACAAGTTAAATATCCCAGAAAGCGAAAAATGGATAAAGAAGTTGTGGTACGTACGTACAATGGAATATCACTCAACAATGAAATCTATGTCATCTGGCCCGTCGTGGCATAATGAGTGGATTCAGGTACGATGATTCTAAGTGAAATAAATCACACAGAAAATGAAACATCATAAGATGTCACTAATACACGGAATGTATTCTTCGCTACACATGAACTGAATTACAAAACAGAACAGGGTCTCAAATTAAGAAAACCAACTTATGTTTGCTTAAGGGGAAAGGTGAGTTGGGGTCCTGCATAAAATCAGAGATAGAAATTAGCACAGATACCATTCCATACGTCAAATATGTAATAGTCAAGACCTACCCCTTGCTCAACCAAATGGGCTAAACACCCTATATTCAACGCCTAGGAATACACCTGACTAGAAAGAATCTTCAAACACATGGATTTATTTGTCTCCATAAGAGAATCAAGCGTGTGTACAGCTGCATGAAGGCAGCAGAGACAATCCGATAAATCCCATTATCAAAATGAATTATAAAAAGAAAACACAATGACAGTGAAATAGAGAGCAATTCTTAAATAATTCATTCAGGGCTTGTGATGCAACCTGGATTTACCTAATCTACACCCAGAGCTGAGTGAGACATAAGGTTGGACACTTCGGGATGATAGCATTGGTGAGGTTCGATGAGCAAATGCAGACCATTTGAAGTCATACTGCATGGTACCCATTCCGTGGGTCCCAACTCTCCAGGTTTAAGCGATTCTTCCTTCAGCTGAAACATGCATGGGAAACCCACAGTATGGTGCACCGTGTGACCGGGAAACGTTTTCAAATGCATCTCAGTGTTCGTCCCCATTTACTCGGGTTCACAATTCCAGACCCTTTACTAAAACTCTCCCCACTTGGAGAGGCAGTGCCTTTAACCTGCTGTTTGGCACAGTTTGCAATTTTTGCGCAAGATGAACAGGAATAGGGAGAACCAATGAGAGACTAGCTGTAGGTGTCTGCACGGGCAAATTTAATGCTCATTTCCCACCAGGAAGAGGAATTAACCAAAGGCTCAGCATGCCGTGCCGGAACCAGATTAGGGCCTGAAGCAATCCTGTGGGTTTGCGGCCAGCTCACAAGAAAGCGATTTGAAGAAAGGAGCTCAGGGGCACTGTAATTCACAAAACTGCAGAGTTATAAATGACAGCTATCGTCCAAAAATATATTGAAGGTAGGCTGCGAAGAGGACTTGAAAGCGGGGCAGAATTGCAGGAAAACGATTTCAGGGAGTAGACAGGAAATCCACCTAAAGCTTAGGAAAATAGCAGAATGTCGAAAATGATGCACTGGGCCAAAAAGGGCGTATGCGTTTTTTCCTGAATATATTCAGGAATAAACGCATACGCCCTTTTTGGCCAACCAAGCAAGCGTGTTAAAGAAATATGCACTACAATGAAGTCTCATTGACCCCCGGTCAAAAGGGCCATCTGAAAAAAGTGTAAAATCCAGAAAGGCAGTACAGGCCATGGAGAACAGGGAGCCTTGTTATGCTGATGGGTGGGATGTCAATTGCCAACAGCCACTCTGGAGAAGTGTATGGTGTTTCCTGAAACACCTAAAAAACAAAGCAACGGAGCCTACGGCACTTCCACTTATGGTCCTATAGCTTAGGGAAATTAAAATCAAAAACACACAGCCACCCCAAAGTTTCAGACGGCTCTGTTTACAAGAACCTCGTCTACGGTACAAGTTAAATATCCCAGAAAGCGAAAAATGGATAAAGAAGTTGTGGTACGTACGTACAATGGAATATCACTCACCAATGAAATCTATGTCATCTGGCCCGTCGTGGCATAATGAGTGGATTCAGGTACGATGATTCTAAGTGAAATAAGTCACACAGAAAATGAAACATCATAAGATATCACTAATACACCGAATGTAATCTTGGCTACACATGAACTGAATTACAAAACAGAACAGGGTCTCAAATTTAGAAAACCAACTTATGTTTGCTTAAGGGGAAAGGTGAGTCGGGGTGCTGCATAAAACCAGAGTTAGAAATTAGCACAGATACCATTCCATACGTCAAATACGTAATAGTCAAGACCTACCCCTTGCTCAACGAAATGGGCTAAACACCCTATATTCAACGCCTAGGAATACACCTGACTAGTAAGAATTTTCAAACCCATGGATTTATATGTCTCCATAAGATAATCAAGCGTGTGTACAGCTGCATGAAGGCAGCAGAGAAAATCCGATAAATCCTATTATCAAAATGAATTACAAAAACAAAACACAATGGCAGTGAAATAGAGAGCAATTCTTAAATAATTCATTCAGGGCTTGTGATGCAACCTGGATTTACCTCATCTAAACCCAGAGCTGAGTGAGACATAAGGTTGGACACTTCGGGCTGATAGCATTGGTGAGGTTCGATGAGCAAATGCAGACCATTTGAAGTCATACTGCATGGTACCCATTCCATGGGTCCCAACTCTCCAGGTTTAAGCGATTCTTCCTTCAGCTAAAACATGCATGGGAAACCCACAGTATGGTGCACCGTGTGACCGGGAAACGTTTTCAAATGCATCTCAGTTTTTGCCCCTTTTACTCGGGTTCACAATTCCAGACCCTTTACTAACACTCTCCCCACTTGGAGAGTCAGTGCCTTTAACCTCCTGTTTGGGACAGTTTGCAATTTCTGCGCAAGATGAACAGGAATAGGGAGAACCAATGAGAAACTAGCTGTAGGTGTCTGCACGGGCAAATTTAATGCTCATTTCCACCAGGAAGAGGAATTAACCAAAGGCTCAGCATGCCGTGCCGGAACCAGATTAGGGCCTGAAGCAATCCTGCGGGTTTGCGGCCAGCTCACAAGAAAGCGATTTGAAGAAAGGAGTTCAGGGGCACTGTAATTCACAAACCTGCAGAGTTATAAATGACAGCTATCGTCCAAAAATATATTGAAGGAAGGCTGCGAAGAGGACTTGAACGCAGGGCAGAATTGCAGGAAAACGATTTCAGGGGGTAGACTGGAATTGCATTTAAAGCATAGGAAAAGAGGCAGAACGTCGACAATGATGCACTTGGACAAAAAGTGCGTATGCGTTTTTTCCTGAATATATTCAGGAAAAAACGCATACGCACTTTTTGGCCAACCAAGCAAGCATGTTAAAGAAATCTGCACTACAATGAAGTCTCACTGCCCCCCGGTCAAAAGGGCCATCTGAAAAAAGTGTAAAATCCAGAAAGGCAGCACAGGCCATGGAGAACAGGGAGCCTGGTTATGCTGATGGGTGGGATGTAAATTGCCAACAGCCACTCTGGAGAAGTGTATGGTGTTTCCTGAAACACCTAAAACACAAGCCAAAGGAGCCTACAGCACTTCCACTTATGGTCCTATAGCTTAGGGAAATTAAAATCAAAAACACACAGCCACCCCTAAATTTCAGACGGATCTGTTTACAAGAACCTCTTCTACGGTACAAGTTAAATATCCCAGAATGCGAAAAATGGATAAAGAAGTTGTGGTACGTACGTACAATGGAATATCACTCACCAATGAAGTCTATGTCATCTGGCCCGTCCTGGCATAATGAGTGGATTCAGGTATGATGATTCTAAGTGAAATAAGTCACACAGAAAATTAAACATCATAAGATATCACTAATACACGGAATGTAATCTTGGCTACACATGAACTGAATTACAAAACAGAACAGGTTCTCAAATTTAGAAAACCAAATTATGTTTGCTTAAGGGGAAAGGTGAGTTGGGATGCTGCATAAAACCAGAGATAGAAATTAGCACAGATACCATTCCATACGTCAAATATGTAATAGTCAAGACCTACCCCTTGCTCAACGAAATGGGCTAAATACCCTATATTCAACGCCTAGGAATACACCTGACTAGTAAGAATCTTCAAACCCATGGATTTATATGTCTCCATAAGAGAATCAAGCGTGTGTACAGCTGCATGAAGGCAGCAGAGAAAATCCGATAAATCCTATTATCAAAATGAATTACAAAAACAAAACACAATGACAGTGAAATAGAGAGCAATTCTTAAATAATTCATTCAGGGCTTGTGATGCAACCTGGATTTACCTCATCTAAACTCAGAGCTGAGTGAGACATAAGGTTCGACACTTCGGGCTGATAGCATTGGTGAGGTTCGATGAGCAAATGCACACCATTTGAAGTCATACTGCACGGTACCCATTCCATTGGTCCCAACTCTCCAGGTTTATGTGATTCTTCCTTCAGCTAAAGCATGCATGGGAAACCCACAGTATGGTGCACCGTGTGACCGGGAAACGTTTTCAAATGCATCTCAGTTTTTGTCCCATTTTACTGGGGTTCACATTTCCAGACCCTTTACTAACACTATCCCCACTTGGAGAGTCAGTGCCTTTAACCTCCTGTTTGGGACAGTTTGCAATTTCTGCACAAGATGAACAGGAATAGGGAGAACCAATGAGAGACTAGCTGTAGGTGTCTGAACGGGCAAATTTAACGCTCATTTCCAACCAGGAATAGGAATTAACCAAACGCTCGGCATGCCGTGCCGGAACCAGATAATGGCCTGGATCAATCCTGTGGGTTTGCGGCCAGCTCAAAAGAAAGCGATTTGAAGAAAGGAGCTCAGGGGCACTGTAATTCAGAAACCTGCAGAGTTATAAATGACAGCTATCGTCCAAAAATATATTGAAGGAAGGCTGCGAAGAGGACTTGAAAGCGGGGCAGAATTGCAGGAAAACGATTTCAGGGGGTAGACTGGAATTGCATTTAAAGCATAGGAAAAGAGGCAGAACGTCGACAATGATGCACTTGGCCAAAAAGGGCGTATGCGTTTTTTCCTGAATATATTCAGGAAAAAACGCATACGCCCTTTTTGGCCAACCAAGCAAGCATGTTAAAGAAATCTGCACTACAATGAAGTCTCACTGCCCCCCGGTCAAAAGGGCCATCTGAAAAAAGTGTAAAATCCAGAAATGCAGCACAGGCCATGGAGAACAGGGAGCCTTGTTATGCTGATGGGTGGGATGTAAATTGCCAACAGCCACTCTGGAGAAGTGTATGGTGTTTCCTGAAACACCTAAAAAACAAAGCTACTTAGCCTATGGCACTTCCACTTATGGTCCTATAGATTAGGGAAATTAAAATCAAAAACAAACAGCCACCACAAAGTTTCAGACGGCTCTGTTTCCAAGAACTTCATCTACATTACAAGTTAAATATCCCAGAAAGCGAAAAATAGATAAAGAAGTTGTGGTACATACGTACAATGGAATATCACTCACCAATGAAATCTATGTCATCTGGCCCATCGTGGCATAATGAGTGGATTCAGGTACGGTGATTCTAAGTGAAATAAGTCACACAGAAAATGAAACATCATAAGATATCACTAATACAAGGAATGTAATCTTGGCTACACATGAACTCAATTACAAAACAGAACAGGGTCTCAAATTTAGAAAACCAACTTATGTTTGCTTAAGGGGAAAGGTGAGTTGGGGTGCTGCATAAAACCAGAGATAGAAATTAGCACAGATACCATTCCATACGTCAAACATGTAATAGTCAAGACCTACCCCTTGCTCAACAAAATGGGCTAAACACCCTATATTCAATGCCTAGGAATACACCTGACTAGAAAGAAATTTTCAAACCCATGGATTTATATGACTCCATAAGAGAATCAAGCATGTGTACAGCTGCATGAAGGCAGCACAGAAAATCCGATAAATCCCATTATCAAAATGAATTACAAAAACAAAACACAATGACAGTGAAATAGAGAGCAATTCTTAAATAATTCATTCAGGGCTTGTGATGCAACCTGGATTTACCTCATCTACACCCAGAGCTGAGTGAGACATAAGGTTGGACACTTCGGGCTGATAACATTGGTGAGGTTCGATGAGCAAATGCAGACCATTTGAAGTCATACTGCATGGTACCCATTCCATGGGTCCCAACTCTCCAGGTTTAAGTGATTCTTCCTTCAGCTAAAGCATGAATGGGAAACCCACAGTATGGTGCACCGTGTGACAGGGAAACGTTTTCAAATGCATCTCAGTTTTTGCCCCTTTTACTCGGGTTCACAGTTCCAGACACTTTACTAACACTCTCCCCACTTGGAGAGTCAGTGCATTTAACCTGCTGTTTGGCACAGTTTGCAATTTCTGCGCAAGATGAACAGGAATAGGGAGAACCAATGAGAGACTAGCTGTAGGTGTCTGCACGGGCAAATTTAACACTCATTTCCCACCAGGAAGAGGAATCAACCAAAGGCTCAGCATGCCGTGCCGGAACCAGATTAGGGCCTGAAGCAATCCTGCGGGTTTGCGGCCAGCTCACAAGAAAGCGATTTGAAGAAAGGAGCTCAGGGGCACTGTAATTCACGAACCTGCAGAGTTATAAATGACAGCTATCGTCCAAAAATATATTGAAGGAAGGCTGAGAAGAGGACTTGAAAGCGGGGCAGAATTGCAGGAAAACGATTTCATTGGGTAGACTGGAATTGCATTTAAAGCATAGGAAAAGAGGCAGAACGTCGACAATGATGCACTTGGCCAAAAAGGGCGTATGCGTTTTTTCCTGAATATATTCAGGAAAAAACGCATACACCCGTTTTGGACAACCAAGCAAGCATGTTAAAGGAATCTGCAGTACAATGAAGTCTCACTGCCCCCCGGTCAAAAGGGCCATCTGAAAAAAGTGTAAAATCCAGAAATGCAGCACAGGCCATAGAGAACAGGGAGCCTTGTTATGCTGATGGGTGGGATGTAAATTGCCAAGAGCCACTCTGGAGAAGTGTATGGTGTTTCCTGAAACACCTAAAAAACAAAGCAACGGAGCCTACGGCACTTCCACTTATGGTCCTATAGCTTAGGGAAATTAAAATCAAAAACACACAGCCACCCCAAAGTTTCAGACGGCTCTGTTTACAAGAACCACGTCTACGGTACAAGTTAAATATCCCAGAAAGCGAAAAATGGATAAAGAAGTTGTGGTACGTACGTACAATGGAATATCACTCACCAATGAAATCTATGTCATTTGGCCCGTCGTGGCATAATGAGTGGATTCAGGTACGATGATTCTAAGTGAAATAAGTCACACAGAAAATGAAACATCATAAGATATCACTAATACACGGAATGTAATGTGGCTACACATGAACTGAATTACAAAACAGAACAGGGTCTCAAATGTAGAAAACCAACTTATGTTTGTTTAAGGGGAAAGGTGAATCAGGGTGCTGCATAAAACCAGAGTTAGAAATTAGCACAGATACCATTCCATACGTCAAATACGTAATAGTCAAGACCTACCCCTTGCTCAACGAAATGGGCTAAACACCCTATATTCAACGCCTAGGAATACCCCTGACTAGTAAGAATCTTCAAACCCATGGATTTATATATCTCCATAAGAGAATCAAGCGTGTGTACAGCTGCATGAAGGCAGCAGAGAAAATCCGATAAATCCTATTATCAAAATGAATTACAAAAACAAAACACAATGGCAGTGAAATAGAGAGCAATTCTTAAATAATTCATTCAGGGCTTGTGATGCAACCTGGATTTACCTCATCTAAACCCAGAGCTGAGTGAGACATAAGGTTGGACACTTCGGGCTTATAGCATTGGTGAGGTTCGATGAGCAAATGCAGACCAATTGAGTCATACTGCATGGTACCCATTCCATGGGTCCCAACTCTCCAGGTTTAAGCGATTCTTCCTTCAGCTAAAACATGCATGGGAAACCCACAGTATGGTGCACCGTGTGACCGGGAAACGTTTTCAAATGCATCTCAGTTTTCGTCCCCATTTCCTCGGGTTCACAATTCCAGACCCTTTACTAACACTCTCCCCACTTGGAGAGCCAGTGCCTTTAACCTGCTGTTTGGCACAGTTTGCAATTTCTGCGCAAGATGAACAGGAATAGGGAGAACCAATGAGAGACTAGCTGTAGGTGTCTGCACGGGCAAATTTAATGCTCATTTCCCACCAGGAAGTGTAATTAACCAAAGGCTCAGCATGCCGTGCCGGAACAAGATTAGGGCCTGAAGCAATCCTGTGGGTTTGCGGCCAGCTCACAAGAAAGCGATTTGAAGAAAGGAGCTCAGGGGCACTGTAATTCACAAACCTGCAGAGTTATAAATGACAGCTATCGTCCAAAAATATATTGAAGGAAGGCTGCGAAGAGGATTTGAAAGCGGGGCAGAATTGCAGGACAACGATTTCAGGGTGCAGACTGGAATTGTATTTAAAGCATAGGAAAAGAGGCAGAACGTCGACAATGATGCACTTGGCCAAAAAGGGCGTATGCGTTTTTTCCGGAATATATTCAGGAAAAAACGCATACGCCCTTTTTGGCCAACCAAGCAAGCATGTTAAAGAAATCTGCACTACAATGAAGTCTCACTGCCCCCCGGTCAAAAGGGCCATCTGAAAAAAGTGTAAAATCCAGAAATGCAGCACAGACCATGGAGAACAGGGAGCCTTGTTATGCTGATGGGTGGGATGTAAATTGCCAACAGCCACTCTGGAGAAGTGTATGGTGTTTCCTGAAACACCTAAAAAACAAAGCAACGGAGCCTACGGCACTTCCACTTATGGTCCTATAACTTAGGGAAATTAAAATCAAAAACACACAGCCACCCCAAAGTTTCAGACGGCTCTCTTCACAAAAACCTCGTTTACGGTACAAGTTAAATATCCCAGAAAGCGAAAAATGGAAAAAGAAATTGTGTTACGTACGTACAATGGAATATCACTCACCAATGAAATCTATATCATCAGGTCCGTCGTGGCATAATGAGTGGATTCAGGTACAATGATTCTAAGTGAAATAAGTCACACAGAAAATGAAACATCATATCACTAATACACGGAATGTAATCTTGGCTACACATGAACTGAATTACAAAACAGTACAGGGTCTCAAATTTTCAAAACCAACTTATGTTTGCTTAAGGGGAAAGGTGAGTTGGGGTGCTGCATAAAACCAGAGATAGACATTAGCACAGATACCATTCCATACGTCACATACGTAATAGTCAAGACCTACCCCTTGCTGAACGAAATGGGCTAAACAACCTCTATTCAATGCCTAGGAATACACCTGACTAGTAAGAATCTTCAAACCCATGGATTTATATGTCTCCATAAGAGAATCAAGGGTGTGTACAGCTGCATGAAGGCAGCAGAGAAAATCCGATAAATCCTATTATCAAAATGAATTACACAAACAAAACACAATGACAGTGAAATAGTGAGCAATTCTTAAATAATTCATTCAGGGCTTGTGATGCAACCTGCATTTACCTCATCTACACCCAGAGCTGTGTGAGACATAAGATTGGACACTTCGGGCTGATAACATTGGTGAGGTTCGATGAGCAAATGCAGACCATTTGAAGTCATACTGCATGGTACCAATTCCAAGGGTCCCAACTCTCCAGGTTTAAGCGATTCTTCCTTCAGCTAAAACATGCATGGGAAACCCACAGTATGGTACACCGTGTGACGGGGAAACGTTTTCAAATGCATCTCAGTTTTCGTCCCCTTTTACTCGGGTTCACAATTCCAGACCCTTTACTAACACTCTCCCCACTTGGAGAGTCAGTGCCTTTAACCTCCTGTTTGGCACAGTTTGCAATTTTTGCGCAAGATGAACAGGAATAGGGAGAACCAATGAGAGACTAGCTGTAGGTGTCTGCACGGGCAAATTTAACGCTCACTTCCCACCGGGAAGAGGAATTAACCAAAGGCTCAGCATGCCATGCCGGAACCAGATTAGGGCCTGAAGCAATCCTGCGGGTTTGCGGCCAGCTCACAAGAAAGCGATTTAAAGAAAGGAGCTCAGGGGCACTGTAATTCACAAACCTGCAGAGTTATAAATGACAGCTATCGTCCAAAACTATAATGAAGCAAGGCTGCGAAGAGGACTTGAAAGCGGGGCAGAATTGCAGGAAAACGATTTCAGGGGGTAGACAGGAATTGCACTTAAAGCATAGGAAAAGAGGAAGAACGTCAACAATGATGCACTTGGACAAAAAGGGCGTATGCGTTTTTTCCAGAATATATTCAGGAAAAAACGCATACGCCCTTTTGGCAAACCAAGCAAGCATGTTAAAGAAATCTGCACTACAATGAAGTCTCACTGCTCCCCGGTCAAAAGGGCCATCTGAAAAAAGTGTAAAATCCAGAAATGCAGCACAGACCATGGAGAACAGGGAGCCTTGTTATGCTGATGGGTGGGATGTAAATTGCCAAGAGCCACTCTGAAGAAGTGTATGGTGTTTCCTGAAACACCTAAAAAACAAAGCAACGGAGCCTACGGCACTTCCACTTATGGTCCTATAGCTTAGGGAAATTAAAATCAAAAACACACAGCCACCCCAAAGTTTCAGACGGCTCTTTTTGCAAGAAACTCGTCTACGGTACAAGTTAAATATCCCAGAAAGCGAAAAATGGATAAAGAAGTTGTGGTACGTACGTACAATGGAATATCACTCACCAATGAAATCTATGTCATCTGGCCCGTCGTGGCATAATGAGTGGATTCAGGTACGATGATTCTAAGTGAAATAAGTCACACAGAAAATGAAACATCATAAGATGTCACTAATACACGGAATATAATCTTGGCTACACATGAACTGAATTACAAAACAGAACAGGGTCTCAAATTTAGAAAACCAACTTATGTTTGCTTAAGGGGAAAGGTGAGTTGCGGTGCTGCATAAAACCAGAGATAGAAATTAGCACAGATATCATTCCACACGTCAAATATGTAATAGTCAAGACCTACCCCTTGCTCAACCAAATGGGCTAAACACGCCATATTCAACGCCTAGGAATACACCTGACTAGTAAGAATCTTCAAACCCATGGATTTATATGTCTCCAAAAGAGAATCAAGCGTGTGTACACCTGCATGAAGGCAGCAGAGAAAATCCGATAAATCCTATTATCAAAATGAATTACAAAAACAAAACACAATGACAGTGAAATAGAGAGCAATTCTTAAATAATTCATTCAAGGCTTGTGATGCAACCTGGATTTACCTCATTAAAACCCAGAGCTGAGTGAGACATAACGTTGGACACTTCGGGCTGATAGCATTGGTGAGGTTCGATGAGCAAATGCAGACCATTTGAAGTCATACTGCATGGTACCCATTCCATGGGTCCCAACTCTCCAGGTTTAAGTGATTCTTCCTTCAGCTAAGGCATGCATGGGAAACCCACAGTATGGTGCACCATGTGAACGGGAAACGTTTTCAAATGCATCTCAGTTTTTGTCCCCTTTTACTCGGGTTCACAATTCCAGACCCTTTACTGACACTCTCCCCACTTGGAGAGTCAGTGCCTTTAACCTCCTGTTTAGCACAATTTGCAATTTCTGCACAAGATGAACAGTAATAGGGAGAACCAATGAGAGACTAGCTGTAGGTGTCTGCATGGGCAAATTTAACGCTCATTTCCAACCAGGAAGAGGAATTAACCAAAGGCTCAGCATGCCGTGCCGGAACCAGATTAGGGCCTGAAGCAATCCTGTGGGTTTGCGGCCAGCTCACAAGAAAGAGATTTGAAGAAAGGAGCTCAGGGGCACTGTAATTCACAAACCTGCAGAGTTATAAATGACAGCTATCGTCCAAAAATATATTGAAGTAAGGCTGCGAAGAGGACTTGAAAGCGGGGCAGAATTGCAGGAAAACGATTTCAGGGGGTAGACTGGAATTGCATTTAAAGCATAGGAAAAGAGGCAGAACGTCGACAATGATGCACTTGGCCAAAAAGTGCGTATGCGTTTTTTCCTGAATATATTCAGGAAAAAACGCATACGCCCTTTTTGGCCAACCAAGCAAGCATGTTAAAGAAATCTGCACTACAATGAAGTCTCACTGCCCCCCGGTCAAAAGGGCCATCTGAAAAAAGTGTAAAATCCAGAAATGCAGCACAGGCCATGGAGAACAGGGAGCCTTGTTATGCTGATGGGTGGGATGTAAATTGCCAAGAACCACTCTGGAGAAGTGTATGGTGTTTCCTGAAACAGCTAAAAAACAAAGCAACGGAGCCTATGGCACTTCCACTTATGGTCCTATAGCTTAGGGAAATTAAAATCAAAAACACACAGCCACCCCAAAGTTTCAGACGGATCTGTTTACAAGAACCTCGTCTACGGTACAGGTTAAATATCCCAGAAAGCAAAAAATGGATAAAGAAGTTGTGGTACGTACGTACAATGGAATATCACTCACCAATGAAATCTATGTCATCTGGCCCGTCGTGGCATAATGAGTGGATTCAGGTACAATGAAACTAAGTGAAATAAGTCACACAGAAAATGAAACATCATAAGATGTCACTAATACACGGAATGTAATCTTGGCTACACATGAACTGAATTACAAAACAGAACAGGGTCTCAAATTTAGAAAACGAACTTATGTTTGCGTAAGGGGAAAGGTGAGTTGGGGTGCTGCATAACACCAGAGATAGAAATTAGCACAGATACCATTCCATATTTCAAATACGTAATAGTCAAGACATACCCCTTGCTCAACGAAATGGGCTAAACACCCTATATTCAACACCTAGGAATACACCTGACTAGAAAGAATCTTCAAACCCATGGATTTATATGTGTCCATAAGAGAATCAAGCGTGTGTACAGCTGCATGAAGGCAGCAGAGAAAATCCGATAAATCCTATTATCAAAATGAATTACAAAAACAAAACACAATGACAGTGAAATAGAGAGCAATTCTTAAATAATTCATTCAGGGCTTGTGATGCAACCTGGATTTACCTCATCTACACCCAGAGCTGAGTGAGACATAAGGTTGGACACATCGGGCTGATAGCATTGGTGAGGTTCGATGAGCAAATGCAGACCATTTGAAGTCATAATACATGGTACACATTCCATGGGTCCCAACTCTCCAGTTTTAAGCGATTCTTCCTTCAGCTAAAGCATGCATGGGAAACCCACAGTATGGTGCACCGTGTGACCGGGAAACGTTTTCAAATCCATCTCAGTTTTCGTCCCCTTTTACTCGGGTTCATAATTCCAGACCCTTTACTAACACTCTCCCCACTTGGAGAGTCAGTGCCTTTAAACTCCTGTTTGGCACAGTTTGCAATTTCTGCACAAGATGAACAGGAATAGGGAGAACCAATGAGAGACTAGCTGTAGGTGTCTGCCCGGGCAAATTTAACGCTCATTTCCAACCAGGAACAGGAATTAACCAAAGGCTCAGCATGCCGTGCCGGAACATGATTAGGGCCTGAAGCAATCCTGCGGGTTTGCGGCCAGCTCACAAGAAAGCGATTTGAAGAAAGGAGCTCAGGGGCACTGTAATTCTCAAACCTGCAAAGTTATAAATGACAGCTATTGTCCAAAAATATATTGAAGGAAGGCTGCGAAGAGGACTTGAAATCGGGGCAGAATTGCAGGAAAGCGGTTTCAGGGAGTAGAGTGGAATTGCATTTAAAACATAGGAAAAGAGGCAGAACGTCGACAATGATGCACGTGACCAAAAAGTGCGTATGCGTTTTTTCCTGAATATATACAGGAAAAAACGCATACGCACTTTTTGGCCAACCAAGCAAGCATGTTAAAGAAATCTGCACTACAATGAAGTCTCACTGCCCCCCGGTCAAAAGGGCCATCTGAAAAAAGTGTAAAATCCAGAAATGCAGCACAGGCCATGGAGAACAGGGAGCCTTGTTATTCTGATGGGTGGGATGTAAATTGCCAACAGCCACTCTGGAGAAGTGTATGGTGTTTCCTGAAACACCTAAAAAACAAAGCAACGGAGCCTACGGCACTTCCACTTATGGTCCTATAGCTTAGGGAAATTAAAATCAAAAACACACAGCCACCCCAAAATTTCAGACGGCTCTGTTTACAAGAACCTCGTCTACGGTACAAGTTAAATATCCCAGAAAGCGAAAAATGGATAAAGAAGTTGTGGTACGTACGTACAATGGAATATCACTCACCAATGAAATCTATGTCATCTGGCCTGTCGTGGCATAATGAGTGGATTCAGGTACGATGATTCTAAGTGAAATAAGTCACACAGAAAATGAAACATCATAAGATATCACTAATACACCGAATGTAATCTTGGCTACACATGAACTGAATTACAAAACAGAACAGGGTCTCAAATTTAGAAAACCAACTTATGTTTGCGTAACGGGAAAGGTGAGTTGGGGTGCTGCATAAAACCAGAGATAGAAATTAGCACAGATACCATTCCATACGTCAAATATGTAATACTCAAGACCTACCCCTTGCTCAACGAAATGGGCTAAACACCCTATATTCAACACCTAGGAATACACCTGACTAGTAAGAATCTTCAAACCCATGGATTTATATGTCTCCATAAGAGAATCAAGCGTGTGTACAGCTGCATGAAGGCAGCAGAGAAAATCTGATAAATCTTATTATCAAAATGAATTACAAAAACAAAACACAATGACAGTGAAATAGAGAGCAATTCTTAAATAATTCATTCAGGGCTTGTGATGCAACCTGGATTTACCTCATCAAAACCCAGAGCTGAGAGAGACATAAGGTTGGACACTTCGGGCTGATAGCATTGGTGAGGTTCGATGAGCAAATGCAGACCATTTGAAGTCATACTACCTGGTACCCATTCCATGGGTCCCAACTCTCCAGGTTTAAGTGATTCTTCCTTCAGCTAAAGCATGCATGGGAAACCCACAGTATGGTGCACCATGTGACCAGGAAACGTTTTCAAATGCATCCCAGTTTTTGTCCCCTTTTACTCGGGTTCACAATTCCAGACCCTTTACTAACACTCTCCCAACTTGGAGAGTCACTGCCTTTAACCTCCTGTTTGGCACAGTTTGCAATTTCTGCGCAAGATGAACAGGAATAGGGAGAACCAATGAGAGACTAGCTGTAGGTGTCTGCACGGGCAAATTTAATTCTCATTTCCCACCAGGAAGAGGAATTAACCAAAGGATCAGCATGCCATGTCGGAAACAGATTAGGGCCTGAAGCAATCCTGCGGGTTTGCGGCCAGCTCACAAGAAAGCGATTTGAAGAAAGGAGCTCAGGGGCACTGTAATTCACAAACCTGCAGAGTTATAAATGACAGCTATCGTCCAAAAATATATTGAAGGAAGGCTGCGAAGAGGACTTGAAAGCGGGGCAGAATTGCAGGAAAACGATTTCAGGGGGTACACTGGAACTGCATTTAAAGCATAGGAAAAGAGGCAGAACGTCGACAATGATGCACTTGGCCAAAAAGGGCGTATGCGTTTACGCCCTTTTTGGCCTACCAAGCAAGCATGTTAAAGAAATCTGCACTACAATGAAGTCTCACTGCCCACCGGTCAAAAGGGCCATCTGAAAAAAGTGTAAAATCCAGGAATACAGCACAGGATATGGAGAACAGGGAGCCTTGTTATGCTGATGGGTGGGATGTAAATTGCCAACAGCCACTCTGGAGAATTGTATGGTGTTTCCTGAAACACCTAAAAAACAAAGCAACGGAGCCTATGGCACTTCCACTTATGGTCCTATAGCTTAGGGAAATTAAAATCAAAAACACACAGCCACCCCAAAGTTTCAGACGGCTCTGTTTACAAGAACCTCGTCTACGGTACAAGTTAAATATCCCAGAAAGCGAAAAATGGATAAAGAAGTTGTGGTACGTACGTACAATGGAATATCACTCACCAATGAAATCTATGTCATCTGGCCCGTCGTGGCATAATGAGTGGATTCAGGTACGATGATTCTAAGTGAAATAAGTCACACAGAAAATGAAACATCATAAGATATCACTAATACACCGAATGTAATCTTGGCTACACATGAACTGAATTACAAAACAGAACAGGGTCTCAAATTTAGAAAACCAACTTATGTTTGCGTAAGGGGAAAGGTGAGTTGGGGTGCTGCATAAAACCAGAGTTAGAAATTAGCACAGATACCATTCCATATGTCAAATACGTAATAGTCAAGACCTACCCCTTGCTCAACGAAATGGGCTAAACACCCTATATTCAACCCCTAGGAATACACCTGACTAGTAAGAATCTTCAAACCCATGGATTTATATGTCTCCATAAGAGAATCAAGCGTGTGTACAGCTGCATGAAGGCAGCAGAGAAAATCCGATAAATCCTATTATCAAAATGAATTACAAAAACAAAACACAATGACAGTGAAATAGAGAGCAATTCTTAAATAATTCATTCAGGGCTTGTGATGCAACCTGGATTTACCTCATCAAAACCAAGAGCTGAGTGAGACATAAGGTTGGACACTTCGGGCTGATAGCATTGGTGGGGTTCGATGAGCAAATGCAGACCATTTGAAGTCATACTTCATGGTACCCATTCCATGGGTTCCAACTCTCCAGGTTTAAGTGATTCTTCCTTCAGCTAAAGCATGCATGCGAAACCCACAGTATGGTGCACCATGTGACCGGGAAACGTTTTCAAATGCATCTCAGTTTTTGTCCCCTTTTACTCGGGTTCACAATTCCTGACCCTTTACTAACACTCTCCCCACTTGGAGAGTCAGTGCCTTTAACCTGCTGTTTGGCACAGTTTGCAATTTCTGCGCAAGATGAACAGGAATAGGGAGAACCAATGAGAGACTAGCTGTAGGTGTCTGCACGGGCAAATTTAATTCTCATTTCCAACCAGGAAGAGGAATTAACCAAAGGCTCAGCATGCCGTGCAGGAACCAGATTAGGGCCTGAAGCAATCCTGCGGGTTTGCGGCCAGCTCACAAGAAAGCGATTTGAAGAAAGGAGCTCAGGGACACTGTAATTCACAATCCTGCAGAGTTATAAATGACAGCTATCGTCCAAAAATATATTGAAGGAAGGCTGCGAAGAGGACTTGAAAGCGGGGCAGAATTGCAGGAAAACGATTTCAGGGGGTAGACTGGAATTGCATTTAAAGCATAGGAAAAGAGGCAGAACGTCGACAATGATGCACTTGGCCAAAAAGGGCGTATGCGTTTTTTCCTGAATATATTCAGGAAAAAACGCATACGCCCGTTTTGGCCAACCAAGCAAGCATGTTAAAGAAATCTGCACTACAATGAAGTCTCACTGCCCCCCGGTCAAAAGGGCCATCTGAAAAAAGTGTAAAATCCAGAAATGCAGCACAGGCCATGGAGAACAGGGAGCCTTGTTATGCTGATGGGTGGGATGTAAATTGACAACAGCCACTCTGGAGAAGTGTATGGTGTTTCCTGAAACACCTAAAAAACAAAGCAACGGAGCCTACGACACTTCCACTTATGGTCCTATAGCTTAGGGAAATTAAAATCAAAAACACACAGCCACCCCAAAGTTTCAGACGGCTCTGTTTACAAGAACCTCGTCTACGGTACAAGTTAAATATCCCAGAAAGCGAGAAATGGATAAAGAAGTTGTGGTATGTACGTACAATGGAATATCACTCACCAATGAAATCTATGTCATCTGGCCCGTCGTGGCATAATGAGTGGATTCAGGTACGATGATTCTAAGTGAAATAAGTCACACAGAAAATGAAACATCATAAGGTATCACTAATACACAGAATGTAATCTTGGCTACACATGAACTGAATTACAAAAGAGAACAGGGTCTCAAATTTAGAAAACCAACTTATGTTTGCGTAAGGGGAAAGGTGAGTTGGGGTGCTGCATAAAACCAGAGATAGAAATTAGCACAGATACCATTCCATACGTCAAATATGTAATAGTCCAGACCTACCCCTTGCTCAACCAAATGGGCTAAACACCCTATATTCAACGCCTAGGAATACACCTGACTAGTAAGAATCTTCAATCCCATGGATTTATATGTCTCCATAAGAGAATCAAGCGTGTGTACAGCTGCATGAAGGCAGCAGAGAAAATCCGCTAAATCTTATTATCAAAATGAATTACTAAAACAAAACACAATGACAGTGAAATAGAGAGCAATTCTTAAATAATTCATTCAGGGCTTGTGATGCAACCTGGATTTACCTCATCAAAACCCAGAGCTGAGAGAGACATAAGGTTGGACACTTCGGGCTGATAGCATTGGTGAGGTTCGATGAGCAAATGCAGACCATTTGAAGTCATACTACATGGTACCCATTCCATGGGTCCCAACTCTCCAGGTTTAAGTGATTCTTCCTTCAGCTAAAGCATGCATGCGAAACCCACAGTATGGTGCACCATGTGACCGGGAAACGTTTTCAAATGCATCTCAGTTTTTGTCCCCTTTTACTCGGGTTCACAATTCCACACCCTTTACTAACACTCTCCCCACTTGGAGAGTCAGTGCCTTTAACCTCCTGTTTGGCACAGTTTGCAATTTCTGCGCAAGATGAACAGGAATAGGGAGAACCAATGAGAGACTAGCTGTAGGTGTCTGCACGGGCAAATTTAACGCTCATTTCCAACCAGGAAGAGGAATTAACCAAAGGCTCAGCATGCCGTGCAGGAACCAGATTAGGGCCTGAAGCAAACCTGCGGGTTTGCGGCCAGCTCACAAGAAAGCAATTTGAAGAAAGGAGCTAAGGGGCACTGTAATTCACAAACCTGCAGTTATAAATGACAGCTATCGTCCGAAAATATATTGAAGGAAGGCTGCGAAGAGGACTTGAAAGCGGGGCAGAATTGCAGGAAAACGATTTCAGGGGGTAGACTGGAATTGCATTTAAAGCATAGGAAAAGAGGCAGAATGTCGACAATGATGCACTTGGCCAAAAAGGGCGTATGCGTTTTTTCCTGAATATATTCAGGAGAAAACGCATACGCACTTTTTGGCCAACCAAGCAAGCATGTTAAAGAAATCTGCACTACAATGAAGTCTCACTGCCCCCCGGTCAAAAGGGCCATCTGAAAAAAGCGTAAAATCCAAAAATGCAGCACAGGCCATGGAGAACAGGGAGCCTTGTTATGCTGATCGGTGGGATGTAAATTGCCAACAGCCACTCTGGAGAAGTGTATGGTGTTTCCTGAAACACCTAAAAAACAAAGCAACGGAGCCTACGGCACTTCCACTTATGGTCCTATAGCTTAGGGAAATTAAAATCAAAAACACACAGCCACCCCAAAGTTTCAGACGGCTCTGTTTACAAGAACTTCGTCTACGGTACAAGTTAAATATCCCAGAAAGCGAGAAATGGATAAAGAAGTTGTGGTACGTACGTACAATGGAATATCACTCATCAATGAAATCTATGTCATCTGGCCCGTCGTGGCATAATGAGTGGATTCAGGTACGATGATTCTAAGTGAAATAAGTCACACAGAAAATGAAACATCATAAGATATCACTAATACACGGAATGTAATCTTGGCTACACATGAACTGAATTACAAAACAGAACAGGGTCTCAAATTTAGAAAACCAACTTATGTTTGCGTAAGGGGAAAGGTGAGTTGGGGTGCTGCATAAAACAAGAGATAGAAATTAGCACAGATACCATTCCATACGTCAAATATGTAATAGTCAAGACCTACCCCTTGCTCAACGAAATGGGCTAAACACACTATATTCAACACCTAGGAATACACCTGACTAGTAAGAATCTTCAAACCCATGGATTTATATGTCTCCATAAGAGAATCAAGCGTGTGTACAGCTGCATGAAGGCAGCAGAGAAAATCCGATAAATCTTATTATCAAAATGAATTACAAAAACATAACACAATGACAGTGAAATAGAGAGCAATTTTTAAATAATTCATTCAGGGCTTGTGATGCAACCTGGATTTACCTCATCTACACCCAGAGCTGAGTGAGACATAAGGTTGGACACTTCGGGCTGATAGCATTGGTGAGGTTCGATGAGCAAATGCAGACCATTTGAAGTCATACTGCATGGTACCCATTCCAAGGGTCCCAACTCTCCAGGTTTAAGTGATTCTTCCTTCAGCTAAAGCATGCATGCGAAACCCACAGTATGGTGCACCATGTGACCGGGAAACGTTTTCAAATGCATCTCAGTTTTTGTCCCCTTTTACTCGGGTTCACAATTCCACACCCTTTACTAACACTCTCCCCACTTGGAGAGTCAGTGCCTTTAACCTGCTGTTTGGCACAGTTTGCAATTTCTGCACAAGATGTACAGGAATAGGGAGAACCAATGAGAGACTAGCTGTAGGTGTCTGCACGGGCAAATTTAACGCTCATTTCCAACCAGGAAGAGGAATTAACCAAAGGCTCAGCATGCCGTGCAGGAACCAGATTAGGGCCTGAAGCAATCCTGCGGGTTTGCGGCCAGCTCACAAGATAGCGATTTGAAGAAAGAGCTCAGGGGCACTGTAATTCACAAACCTGCAGAGTTATAAATGACAGCTATCGTCCAAAAATATATTAAAGGAAGGCTGCGAAGAGGACTTGCAAGCGGGGCAGAATTGCAGGAAAACGATTTCAGGGGGTAGACTGGAATTGCATTTAAAGCATAGGAAAAGAGGCAGCAGGTCGACAATGATGCACTTGGCCAAAAAGGGCGTATGCGTTTTTTCCTGAATATATTCAGGAAAAAACGCATACGCACTTTTTGGCCAACGAAGCAAGCATGTTAAAGAAATCTGCACTACAATGAAGTCTCACTGCCCACCGGTCAAAAGGGCCATATGAAAAATGTGTAAAATCCAGAAATGCAGCACAGGCCATAGAGAACAGGGAGCCTTGTTATGCTGATGGGTGGGATGTAAATTGCCAACAGCCACTCTGGAGAAGTGTATGGTGTTTCCTGAAACACCAAAAAACAAAGCAACGGAGCCTACGGCACTTCCACTTATGGTCCTATAGCTTAGGGAAATTAAAATCAAAAACACACAGCCACCCCAAAGTTTCAGACGGCTCTGTTTACAAGAACCTCGTCTACGGTACAAGTTAAATATCCCAGAAAGCGAAAAATGGATAAAGAAGTTGTGGTACGTACGTACAATGGAATATCACTCACCAATGAAATCTATGTCATCTGGCCCGTCGTGGCATAATGAGTGGATTCAGGTACGATGATTCTAAGTGAAATAAGTCACACAGAAAATGAAGCGTCATAAGATATCACTAATACACCGAATGTAATCTTGGCTACACATGAACTGAATTACAAAACAGAACAGGGTCTCAAATTTAGAAAACCAACTTATGTTTGCTTAAGGGGAAAGGTGAGTTGGGGTGCTGCATAAAACCAGAGTTAGAAATTAGCACAGATACCATTCCATATGTCAAATACGTAATAGTCAAGACATACCCCTTGCTCAACGAAATGGGCTAAACACCCTATATTCAACGCCTAGGAATACACCTGACTAGTAAGAATCTTCAAACCCATGGATTTATATGTCTCCATAAGAGAATCAAGCGTGTGTACAGCTGCATGAAGGCAGCAGAGAAAATCTGATAAATCCTATTATCAAAATGAATTAAAAAACCAAACACAATGACAGTGAAATAGAGAGCAATTCTTAAATACTTCATTCAGGGCTGTGATGCAACCTGGATTTACCTCATCTAAACCCAGAGCTGAGTGAGACATAAGGTTGGACACTTCGGGCTGATAGCATTGGTGAGGTTCGATGAGCAAATGCAGACCATTTGAAATCATACTGCCTGGTACCCATTCCATGGGTCCCAACTCTCCAGGTTTAAGTGATTCTTCCTTCAGCTAAAGCATGCATGGGAAACCCACAGTATGGTGCACCATGTGACCGGGAAACGTTTTCAAATGCATCTCAGTTTTTGTCCCCTTTTACTCGGGTTCACAATTCCTGACCCTTTACTAACACTCGCCCCACTTGGAGAGTCAGTGCCTTTAACCTCCTGTTTGGCACAGTTTGCAATTTCTGCGCAAGATGAACAGGAATAGGGAGAACCAATGAGAGACTAGCTGTAGGTGTCTGCACGGGCAAATTTAACGCTCATTTCCAACCAGGAAGAGGAATTAACCAAAGGATCAGCATGCCGTGCAGGAACCAGATTAGGGCCTGAAGCAATCCTGCGGGTTTGCGGCCAGCTCACAAGAAAGCGATTTGAAGAAAGGAGCTCAGGGGCACCGTAATTCACAAACCTGCAGAGTTATAAATGACAGCTATCGTCCGAAAATATATTGAAGGAAGGCTGCGAAGAGGACTTGAAAGCTGGGCAGAATTGCAGGAAAACGATTTCAGGGGGTAGACTGGAATTGCATTTAAAGCATAGGAAAAGAGGCAGAACGTCGACAATGATGCACTTGACCAAAAAGTGCGTATGCGTTTTTTCCTGAATATATTCAGGAAAAAACGCATACGCCCTTTTTGGCCAACCAAGCAAGCATGTTAAAGAAATCTGCACTACAATGAAGTCTCACTGCCCACCGGTCAAAAGGGCCATCTGAAAAAAGTGTAAAATCCAAAAATGCAGCACAGGCCATGGAGAACAGGGAGCCTTGTTATGCTGATGGGTGGGATGTAAATTGCCAACAGCCACTCTGGAGAAGTGTATGGTGTTTCCTGAAACACCTAAAAAACAAAGCAACGGAACCTACGGCACTTCCACTTATGGTCCTATAGCTTAGGGAAATTAAAATCAAAAACACACAGCCACCCCAAAGTTTCAGACGGCTGTGTTTACAAGAACCTCGTCTACGGTACAAGTTAAATATCCCAGAAAGCGAGAAATGGATAAAGAAGTTGTGGTACGTACGTACAATGGAATATCACTCACCAATGAAATCTATGTCATCTGGCCCGTCGTGGCATAATGAGTGGATTCAGGTACGATGATTCAAAGTGAAATAACTCACACAGAAAATGAAACATCATAAGATGTCACTAATACACGGAATGTAATCTTGGCTACACATGAACTGAATTACAAAACAGAACAGGGTCTCAAATTTAGAAAACCAACTTATGTTTGCTTAAGGGGAAAGGTGAGTTGGGGTGCTGCATAAAACCAGAGATAGAAATTAGCACAGATACCATTCCATACGTCAAATATGTAATAGTCAAGACCTACCCCTTGCTCAACGAAATGGGCTAAACACCCTATATTCAACGCCTAGGAATACACCTGACTAGTAAGAATCTTCAAACCCATGGATTTATATGTCTCCATAAGAGAATCAAGCGTGTGTACAGCTGCATGAAGGCAGCAGAGAAAATTCGATAAATCCTATTATCAAAATGAATTACAAAAACAAAACACAATGACAGTGAAATAGAGAGCAATTCTTAAATAATTCATTCAGGGCTTGTGATGCAACCTGGATTTACCTCATCTAAACCCAGAGCTGAGAGAGACATAAGGTTGGACACTTCGGGCTGATAGCATTGGTGAGGTTCGATGAGCAAATGCAGACCATTTGAAGTCACACTGCATGGTACCCATTCCATGGGTCCGAACTCTCCAGATTTTAGTGATTCTTCCTTCAGCTAAAACACGCATGGGAAACCCAGACTATGGTACACTGGGTGATTGGGAAATGTTTTCAAATGCATGTCAGTTTTTGTCCCCTGGTACTCGGGTTCACCATTCCAGACCCTTCACTAACACTCTCCCCACTCGGAGAGTCAGTGCCTTTAACCTCCTGTTTGGCACAGTTTGCAATTTCTGCGCAAGATGAACAGGAATAGGGAGAACCAATGAGAGACTAGCTGTAGGAGTCTGTACGGGCAAATGTATCGCTTGCTGCCCACCAGGAAGAGGAATTAATCAAAGGCTCAGCGTGCCCTGCCGGAAACAGATTAGGGGCTGAAGCAATCCTGCGGTTTTGCAGCCAGCTCAGAAGAATGCGAGTTGAAGAAAGGAGCTCAGGGGGACTGTAATTCACAAACCTGCAGAGTTATGAATGACAGCTATCGTCCAAAAATATATTGAAGGAAGTCTGCGAAGAGGACTAGAAAGCAGGGCAGAATTCCAGGAAAACGATTTCAGGGGCTAGACTGGAATTGCACTTAAAGCACAGGAAAAGGGACAGAATGTTGACAATGATGCACTTGGCCAAAATGAGCGTAAGCGTTTTTTCCTTAATATATTCAGGAAAAAACGCATACGCACTTTTTGGCCAACCAAGCAAGCGTGTACAGGAAATCTGCACTACAATGAAGTCTCACTGCGCCCCAGTCAAAAGGGTCATCTGAAAAAAGTGTAAAATCCAGAAAGACAGGACAGGCCATGGAGAACAGGGAGCCTTATAATATTGATTTACGGGATGTAAATTGCCAACAGCCACTCTGGAGAAGTGTATGGTGTTTCCTGAAACACGTAGGAAACAAAGCAACACAGCCTATGGCACTTCCACTTATGGTCCTATAGCTTTGGGAAATTAAAATCAAAAGCACACAGCCACCCCAAAGTTTGGGACGGCTCTGTTTACAAGAACCTCATCTACGGTACGAGTTAAATATCCCAGAAAGTGAAAAATGGATAAAGAAGTTCTGGTACATACGTACAATGGAATATCACTCAGCAATTATATCTATGTCATCAGGCCCATAGCGGCATAATGAGAGTATTCAGGTACGATGATTCTACGTGAAATAAGTCACACAGAAAAAGAAACATCATAAGATATCACTAATACACGGAATGTAAACTTGGCTACACATGAACTGAATTACAAAACAGAACAGGGTCTCAAATTTAGAAAACAAACTTATGCTTGCTTATGGGGAAAGGTGAGTTGGGGTGCTGCATAAAACCAGAGATTGAAATTAGCACAGATACCGTTCCATAAGCCAAATAAGTAATAGACAAGACCTACTCCTTGCTCAACGAAATGGACTCAACACCCCATATTCAGGGCCTAGGAATATACCTGACTAGTAAGAATCTTAAAACCCATGGATTTATATGTCTCCGTAAGAGAAACATGCGTGTGTACAGCGGCATAAAGGTAGCAGTGAAAACCCGATAAATCCCATTATCAAAATAATTTTCAAATACAAAACACAATGACAGTGAAATAGAGAGCAATTTTTAAATAATTCATTCAGGGTTGTGATGCAACCTGGATTTACCACATCTACACCCAGAGCTGGGTGAGACATAAGGCTGGACACTTCGGGCTGATAGCATTGGTGAGGTTCGGTGAGCAAATGCAGACCCTTTGAAGTCATACTGCATGGAACCCTTTCCATGGGTCCCAACTCTCCAGGTTTAAGGGATTCTTCCTTCAGCTAAAACATTCATGGGAAACCCAGAGTATGGTCCACCGTGTGATTGGGAAACGTTTTCAAATGCATCTCAGTGTTCGTCCCCTGGTACTCGGGTTCACCATTCCAGACGCTTTACTAAACCTCTCCCCACTTGGAGAGTCAGTGCCTTTAAGCTCCTGTTTGGCACAGTTTGCAATTTCTGCGCAAGGTGAACAGGAATAGGGAGAACCAATGAGAGACTAGCTGTAGGTGTCTGCACGGGCAAATGTAATGCTCATTTCCCACCAGGAAGAGGAATTAACCAATGGCTCAGCATGCCCTGCCAGAAAGAGAGTAGGGCCTAAAGCAATCCTGCGGTTTTGCTGCCAGCTCACAAGAAAACGAGTTGAAGAAATGAGCTCAGGGGCACTGTAATTCACAAACCTGCAGAGTTATGAATGACAGCTATCTTCCAAAAATATATTGAAGTAAGTCTGCGAAGTGGACTTGAAAGAGGGGCAGAATTTCAGGAAAACGGTTTCAGGGGGTAGACTGGAATTACACTTAAAGCATAGGAAAAGAGGCAGAATGTCGACAACGATGCACTTGGCCAAAAAGGGCATATGCGTTTTTTCCTGAATATATTCAGAAAAAACGCATACGCCCTTTTTGGCCAACTAAGCAAGCGTGTAAAGAAATGTGCACTACAAGGGAAGTCTCACTGCCCCCCAGTCAACAGGGCCATCTGGAAAAAGTGTAAAACCCAGAAAGGCAGGACAGGCCATGGAGAACATGGAGCCTTGTTATGCTGATGGGCAGGATGTAAATTGCCAACAGCCACACTGGAGAAGTGTATGGTGTTTCCTGAAACACGTAGGAAACAAAGCAACACAGCCTATGGCACTTCCACTTATGGTCCAGTAGCTTAGGGACATTAAAATCAAAAACACACAGCCACCCCAAAGTTTCAGACGGCTCTGTTTACAAGAACCTCGTCTACGGTACAAGTTAAATATCCCAGAAAGCGAAAAATGGATAAAGAAGTTGTGGTACGTACGTACAAAGGAATATCACTCACCAATGAAATCTATTTCATCTGGCCCGTCGTGGCATAATGAGTGGATTCAGGTACGATGATTCTAAGTGAAATAAGTCACACAGAAAATGAAACATCATAAGATATCACTAATACACCGAATGTAATCTTGGCTACACATGAACTGAATTACAAAACAGAAGAGGGTCTCAAATTTAGAAAACCAACTTATGTTTGCTTAAGGGGAAAGGTGAGTTGGGGTGCTGCATAAAACCAGAGATAGAAATTAGCACAGATACCATTCCATACGTCAAATATGTAATAGTCAAGACCTACCCCTTGCTCAACGAAATGGGCTAAACACCCTATATTCAACGCCTAAGAATACACCTGACCAGAAAGAATTTTCAAACCCATGGATATTTATGTCTCCATAAGAGAATCAAGCGTGTGTACAGCTGCATGAAGGCAGCAGAGAAAATCCGATAAATCCCATTATCAAAATGAATTACAAAAACAAAACACAATGACAGTGAAATAGAGAGCAATTCTTAAATAATTCATTCAGGGCTTGTGATGCAACCTGGATTTACCTCATCTACACCCAGAGCTGAGTGAGACATAAGGTTGGACACTTCGGGCTGATAGCATTGGTGAGGTTCGATGAGCAAATGCAGACCATTTGAAGTCATACTGCATGGAACCCATTCCATGGGTCCCAACTTTTCAGGTGTAAGTGATTCTTCCTTCAGCTAAAGCATGCATGGGAAACCCAGAGTATGGTGCACTGTGTGACCGGGGAACGTTTTCAAATGCATCTCAGTTTTTGTCCTCTTTTACTCGGGTTCACAATTCCAGACCCTTTACTAACACTCTCCCCACTTGGAGAGTCAGTGCCTTTAACCTCCTGTTTGGCACAGTTTGCAATTTCTGTGCAAGATGAACAGGAATAGGGAGAACCAATGAGAGACTAGCTGTAGGTGTCTGCAGGGGCAAATTTAACGCTCATTTCCAACCAGGAAGAGGAATTAACCAAAGGCTTAGCATGCCGTGCCGGAACAAGATTAGGGCCTGAAGAAATCCTGCGGGTTTGCGGCCAGCTCACAAGAAAGCGAGTTGAAGAAAGGAGCTCAGGGGCACTGTAATTTACAAACCTGCAGAGTTATAACTGATAGCTATTGTCCAAAATATATTGAAGGAAGGCTGTGAAGAGGATTTGTAAGCGGGGCAGAATTGCAGGAAAACGATTTCAGGGGGCAGACTGGAATTCATTTAAAGCATAGGAAAAGAGGCAGAACTTCGACAATGATGCACTTGGTCAAAAAGTGCGTATGCGTTTTTTCAGGGCCCTCATTACCGAGGGTAGAAGGCTCCCAGCATGCTTTCGTGGCCAACAGAGTGCCCACATTGCCAAGGCGATGTGAGCCAGCCAGGCAGGAGTGACCTCACATCCGAGGGCCCACCTCACAGAAGGGTAAGGAACCCAGCCAGGATCAGACTCTCACCACAGGGCCCACATCACCAAGGGAATGGGAGCCAGGCTGGAGTGTCCTCACACCAGTGGGGCCTCATCACCGAAATGTGAGTGACCCAGCACACATGGCTTCAAACCAGAGGACACATATCACCAAGAGGCTGGGAGTGAGGCAGACAGGAGGAGCCTCAAAACAGGGACCATAGAATAAAAATGGTGAGGAATCCCGCAGTTGGAACCTCCTAGCAGGCGGCCAGGAGCAGCGAGGCTATGGGATCCAGACCTGACTGAACTCAAAACAGAGGGCCCTCATCATGAAACTGTGAACAACCCAGCCGTTGGGACCTCAGAGCAGAAGGCCCACATTCCCATGTGGTTGGGAACATGGCATAAGTGTACTCGCACCACAGGGCACACATCAGAGAATTTTGGAAGCCCAGAAGTTAGCGCCTGACGCCAGAGGGCCCTCATTACCAAGGGGAGGAGACTCCAAGCAGGCACCAACTCCCAACTGAGGGCCCATGTCGCCAAGGTGACGTGTGACAGCCAGGCAGGAGTGACCTCACAGCAGAGGGCCTACGTCACAGAAGGGGGAGGAACCCAGCCAGGATAAGACTCTCACCAGAGGGCCCACATCACCAATGGGATCTGAACCAGGCAGGACTGTCTTCACACCTGTGTGGCCACATCATAGAAAGGTGAGGAACCCAGCACATGTGGCCTAAACCAGAGGACCCACATCTCCAAGGGGCTCGGAGTGAGGCAGGCAGGAAGAGCCTCACAACACAGGGCCCATAGAATAAAAAAGCTGAGGAATCTTGCAGTGGGACCCTCCCAGCAGGTGGCCCAGAGCACCAAGTCTATGTGATCCAGGCTGCAGTAAACTCACAGCAGAGGGCCCACTTCATGAAACTGTGAGCAACCCAGACATTGGGACCTCAGAGCAGAAGGCCCACATCCCCATGGGGATGGGAACTTCGCAGGAGTGTCCTCGCACCACTTAGCACGTATCAGAAAATGTGGGTACCCAGCAGTTAGGGCCTGACGCAAGAGGGCCCTCATCACCGAGGGGAGGAGGCTCCCAGCAGGCTACACCTGCCACAAGAGGGCCGATGTTGCCCAGGCGGGGTGTGCCAGCCAGGCAGGAGTGACCTCACAGCAGAGGACCCACCTCACAGAAGAGTGAGGAACCCAGCCATGATCAGACTCTCACCATAGGGCCCACATCATCAAGGGGATAGGAACCAGGCAGGAGTTTCCTCACACCAGTGGGGCCACATCATCAAAAGGTGAGGGACACAGCACACGTGGCCTCAAACCAGAGGACACACATCACCAAGGGGCTGGGAGTGAGGCAGGCAGGAGGAGTCTCAAAACAGAGGGCCCATAGAAGAAAAAATGTGAGGAATCGCGCAGTTATAACCTCCCCGCAGGTGGCCAGGAGCAGCGTGGCTATGGGATCCAGGCCGGAGTGAACTCACACCAGAGGGCCCTCATCATGAAACTGAGCAACCCACCGTTGGGACCGCAGAGCAGAAGGCCCACATTCCCATGAGGTTGTGAACTTGGCAGGAATGTACTCGTACCACAGGGCGCACATCCGAAAATTTTGGGAGCCCAGGAGTTAGGGCCTGACGCCAGAGGGCCCTCATTACCGAGGGGAGGAGACTCCCAGCAGGCACCAACTCCCACCAGATGGCCGACGTCACCAAGGCGGGGTGTGCCAGCCAGGCAGGAGTGACCTCAGAGAAGAGGGCCCACCTCACAGAAGTGTGAGTAACCCAACCAGGATCAGACTCTCACCGGAGGGCCCACATCACCAAGGGGATGGGAACCAAGCAGGAGTGTCCTCACACCAGTGGGGCCACATCAGCCAAAGGTGAGGAATCCAGCACATGTGGCCTCAAACCAGAGGACACACATCACCAAGGGGCTGGGAGTGAGGCAGGTGTCTGGAGGGGCACATTGAACTCTAATATCCCACCAGGAAGAGGAATTAACCAAAGGCTCAGAGTGCCATGCCGGACCCTGATTATGGCCTGAAGCAAACCTGCGGGTCTGTGGCCAGCTTTCAAGGAAACGAGTTAAGAAAGGAAATCACGGGCACTGTAATTCACAAACCTGCAGAGTTATAAATGACAGCTATTGGCAAAAATATATTGAAGTAAGTCTGCAAAGAGGACTTGAAAACGAGGCAGAATTGCAGGAATCATATTTCAGGAGGAAGATTGGAATTGCATTTAAAGCATGTGAAATGCGGCAGATCTTTGACAGTGATGCACTTGGACAAAAGTGCATATACATTTTTTCCTGAATATATTCAGGAAAAAATGCATATGCCCTTTGTGGCCAACCAAGCACTCGAGCAATGGAAATCTGCACTACAATGAAGTCTCATTTCCCATTCGTCAAAAGGGCCATCTGAAAACAGTGTAAAAACCAGAAACACAGGACAGGCCATGGAGAACAGGGAGCCTTGTTATGCTGATGGGCGGGATGTAAATTGCCAACAGACACTCTGGAGATGTTTATGGTGTATCCTGAAACATCTGACAAACAAAGCTACAGACCCTAGGGCACTTCCACTTTTGGCCCTATAGCTTAGGAAAATTAAAATCAAGAAGACACAGCCAACACAAAATTTAGGGCTGCTGTGTTTACAAGAACCTCGAGTCCAGTACAAATTAAATATCCCAGAAAGAAAAAAATGGATAAAGGAGTTGTGCTACTTACGTACAACGGAATATCACTCAGCAATGAAATCAATGTCATCAGGCCTGTAGCAGCAAATTGAGTGGATTTAAGTATGATGATTCTAAGAGAAATATGTCACACAGAGTAAGATAATTATCATAAGATATCACTAATAGAGGGAGTGTAAACTTGGCTACACATAAACTGAATTACAAAACCGAACAGAGCCTCACATTTAGATAAAAACTTATGCTTGCTTAAGGGGAAAGTTGAGTTGGGGTGCTGTATAAAACCAGAGATTGAAATGAGCACACATACCGTTCCATAAGCCAAATATGTAATAGACAAGACCTACTCTTTGCTCAACGAAATAGACTCATCCATGGTGTATCACCTCACACCTGTTAGAATGGGCATCATCAGAAAATCTACAAACAACAAATGCTGGAAAGGGTGTGGAGATAAGGAACCCTCTTCCACTATTGTTGGGAATGTAAATTGATACAGTCACTGTGGAGAACATTATGGAGTTTCTTATAAAACTAAGAATAGAATTACCATATGATACAGCAATCCCACTACTGGGCATATACCCAGACAAAACGATAAATCAAAAAGAGACATTCACCACAATGTTCATTGCATCACTATTTACAATATCCAGGTAATGGAAGCAACCTAAATGCCCACAGACAGACGAATGCATAAAGATGTGGTACAAGTATAAAATCGAATATTACTAAGCCATAAAAAGGAATGAAATTGGGTCATTTGTAGAGACGTTGATGGATCTAGAGACTGTCATACAGAGTGAAGTAAGTCAGAAATAGAAAAACAAATCTTGTATATTAATGCATATATGTGGAACCTAGAAAAATTGTACAGATGAACCGTTTTGCAAGACAGAAATAGAGCAACAGATATAGACAACAAACGTATGGACACCAAGGGGGGAAAGCTGTTGGGGGGTGGTGGTGGGAGGAGTTGAGTGATTGGGATTGGCATGTATACATTTATATGTATAAAATAGATAACCAAAAAGAACCTGCTGTATAAAAAAATAAAATATAATTCAAAATTAAAAAAGTAAAACAGAAAAAATATTCTTCCCTTCACATACATGTATTTATATGAATAAATTATTTTCATGCTTATATCTGTAAATACAAAAAAGAGGAATAAAATCTACCTTGAACCAAAAACGAAAAAAAGAAAAAAAAAAACAAAACCCAGTAGTTACACAGAGGAAAACCATATCAGGCCACTTGCTCCAGTTGTAAACAATTCTGAAGTTGGTCAGTGGTGGGGAATCATCTCCCATTCAGCCAGCAGGCCCCACGCAAAAAGCGTCCTCATTGCAAAGCTGGGGGACCGTGCCGAGGCATCTGTGAGTAAACGTGGGCCGAGCCCCAGGCCAGCTGCTGCTGAAATGTTCCCACCCTTCCCAGGTAAAACACCTGAATATGTACAAGGACTTGAAAGCCTAGAGGAAGGGCCATGGAGCCACATGGGCGACAGCATGCCAGCCGACTTGGTGCCTGCAGGCCAACCAGGATGGTCCTGGCCCTGGGTGCTCTTCTGGAAGCTTTCCATTTCCCTGCCTGAGATACCCCTGCTGTCCCGGCCCCCACTGATTTCTCCCTCACTCACCTCTGTCCAGGGAGAAATTCCAGCAGCAGGTATCGGTGACACATCCTCTTCTTTAGCAGGTGGCATCTTGGCAACTGCTGCAGAAAGTCCAGCAGAGCCCCACTCACACTGGGCCACCCACAAAGCCGTGGCCTCTCACTCCCTCCCACCAGTCCAGCCCCGAGACTGCTGACAGGGCAGAGAAAATGGCGTCAGGCACAGCTGCAGGGGCTCTTGCTGCCTGGTGCAGTGTTTATATTGATCCCAACCCAGGCACACCAGGGGAGGGATAGGGGGCAGGGTCAGGCTTCCCAGGCCAGCCAATAATCATCCCTCAGGGGCTCACAGTTGCAGAAAATGGAACTTGCTGAATCGGCCAGGTCCAAGGAACAGGTGTGGGCTCCTGAGAGTCAGGATAGACAAGGGGCTGCAGCTCTGGCTTGTTTTCTAATTATATTATCTGGCCCATGAGTGGGAGACAACTTCAAGAAAACCCTCTCCTCATGAGAGGAACCCAGGAGTCAGGGAGAGGAGGGGTGGGTGGTGGGTGGAGACAGAGGTCTGGTGCCCCGGGTGCAGTGGAAGTCTCTGGAAGTCCAGGTGGGGGGAGGCCACACAGAGTGATGCCCAGGGTCACAGACCTGTCGGAGCTGCTGTCTGTTAGTTCAAGTCCTGCTCTGAGGTGCTCTGTCAGATCTGAGTGACAGGTGAGCTGGGAGTGCTCTGAAATGAGGGCGATGTGCACGGTTCCTGTGTGCCCAGCCCTGCCACGGTATCTGCAAGGGTAGCTCTGTATCCTGGGAAGGGCCTGACCACGAGAGCCCCATGGGCTGCAGGGGAACCTGCCCAGGGAATCCCATATCCTGGGAGGGGCCTGAACACGAGAGCCCCGTGGGCTGGGGTGGGGGTGGGGTACCTGCCCAGGTGAGCTCCATATCCTGGGATTGGCCTGACCTCGAGAGCCCCATGGGCTGCTGGAATTCTGGTAAAGGATGTCAGGACAGTCAGTGAAGCCACCGAGGATATACCTCCAGTAGTTCCTAAATCCTACACCCTGCTGCTCATTCTACCAACCACTAGGACATGGTATTCTGTATTAGTCTTCAATGATGCCTTCTTTTGTATTCTACTAGTCCCAGACTCACAAGAAATTTTGGCTTGTGAGTGGCAGGACTCAACATACAACTAAAACAATACTTCTGGGCCGTCTTGACCCAAGAGTTCAAAACTTCCCACACCATCTTTGGGGAAAGCTCAGCTAAAGACCTAAAAGTTCTACCTCTGGAAAAGGAAACACTCCTTCAATATGCAGACGACATTCTGATCGCCAGCCCTACTAAGGAGACCTCTGAACTACCAAGCCAATAAAGGATACAAGTTGTCCAAGGAAAAGCTCAAATATCACAGACTACGGTGACCTGCCTGGGCTTCATTCTCACAGAAGGTCGGAGAAGCCCATCCCAGGAAAGGGAAGAAACAATTTACAGCCTTACCCCTTTCTAAAACTAGAAGACAGCTTAGGGGTTCCTGGCGAGGCCAGGGTTTGCTGCTTCTGGATCCCTAACTACAGTCTACTAGCTGGGCCTCTATATGAAACACTGAAAGAAAAAGATGATGATCCTTTTGAATAGAATCCAGAAGTGGCCTTTCAAGAATGGAAAGAGCAGTCAATTCAGACCCTTGCCCTGGAACTCCCTAATTTAGTTAAACCCTTTGACCTTTACTTTCCTGGTGAACAGTGAATCACCATTGGAGTATTAGTGCAAAACCTGGGACCACTTGAAATGGAACAATGCAAGAATGCCATCCAGGTAGGATAAACTACGGTCACCAAGGGGCTTGGCCGACCGCCACATCTAGCCAAGATACTGGCAGTATCTGAAAACCTGGAAATCAGCAGCCCAAAAGGCCACCTCCCTCCTAAGGGAAAAGGACCCCACGTGGTGATCCTAACCCCCAACCATGCCCTGAATTTGCAGGGTTTGCTCCGTGGGCACACTGACCTTGAGTGAGGAGGTCCTCCAACTCCAACCTCCAGAGAGATAACTGGGGCAAAGGGGCACCATGACGACTCGTGTGACCATCACTTGACCTGGAGTTTCTCTCATAAAACAACAAGAGTGTGTCCCAAAAGAGTAGACTACTGCTTGCAGGACTTACTGCACCCAGAGGGGAGGTAATAATCTTGGCGGGGGAACCGTATATCATGCTGTCACCATAGAAAAGCCTACAGACACTGTGATGATGGTGGCCAATAAGACCGGCTGGACTCCTGTTTACTTCAAAAGGCTGTTGACTCAGTGACCATCATGGTCCTTCATCACCACTGACCCTTGACTGTCTGGGAGTTGGGCAGTCAGGGTCCTGACACCTGGTGCTGTTTTTACGTTAATTCAGGGGCCTAACTGAAGAAAGCACAGACTACTGGTCAGAGCATCTAGGCTGGCAGAAACGTTCAGCCTAAGGTGGCCGAACAAATGTGGGGCGGGGTGAAACTGGACCTCACAGCGTCACTGCACGTCTCCTTCCTGGACCCTTAAAGGTCATTAGAATCTATAACACTTCCAATACTGGTGCTCAGGCGGACGAGCAGGGAGGCAGGAGGCCTGCGGACAATCAACATCACCTGGAGGCTGCTGGGGAGAAGTTCAGACCCTTGCCCACGGGTATGAGGGCTCCTAACTCAGCACTCAGCAGTTACAGATGAAGGGTCTGCACCCTCAGCACTCTAAGAATGAGGAAGGGGACAAAATGCAGAAGAGGGGTTTGTCCCAGGCAAAGCCCCTTAAAAATCTCTGGGAGATAAAAATAGAATCTGGGCAATAAAATAAAGTCTAACCTTTTTTATCCTTTGTGCTTTGTCTAATTTCACGTGCTCCTAGGGTCCCGCATACAGAGGATCAACAGCCGGCACTTCAGACGAGATTCCCTAGTGCAGAATGGCTGGGTCGACACCTCAGCTCCTGGGGCACAGTGCAGACTCCGTGATATAGAGCCTGAGCTGCAGCCAACCGGGCCCTCGAGAGCTCCGCCCGCTCCCTCCCACTGACTCTGACAGGATCTCTACACAGCAGCCCAGCCCACAGCCCACGGGGTAGCACATGCTCTCACCTCTCCATTCTCTGATCAAAATATAAAGTTTCCTTTGCTTCTGAACCAAACTCAGTCTCGATCTGTTGGCTCCAATGACACTGGGCAGGGGGACACTTGTTGGGGTCCACTCTGGAGGATCAGTAACAGAAATTCAGAACATTGTAACTTCAATGAACAGATGTGTGAGCCAAACTGTAATTAACATAGAACAGTGTATAAGGCTCGGGTAAAATAAGATGTTTCTAACACTTCCATTTGATATTTCCATCACTTTATTATAAGCAAGTTCAGTGAAAAGGTTTGTCTTATTTGTCAGGTCAATATTAGAGAAACGAAGTGATTTCTTTCCAAGGATGTACATCTAATAATCTTGGTTAAAGCTTCAATCTTGTTTTAAATGCTTTTCCATTGAAAATGATACCTCTCTTTCAGCTCCCCCATTTCTGAGAAGTATAAAATCTTATAATTTATTATTACCAAAGGGGAAAGGTGGGAGGAGGGATAAATTAACAGTTTGGGATTAACACATACACACTGCTATGTATAAAATCGATCATCAACAGGAACTACTGTATAGCACAGGGAACTACCCTCAATATTCTGCAATAACCTATAAGGGGAAATAATCTGAAAAAAAATAGATATTTTTATTGACATCATCTATTAATGACAGTTAAAATGGAACCTAAGGGAAGCCGGTGGTGAGTGCTTCTGACCAGGAAGATTTCAATCATCTAAAGTTTGGACTCTGCCTACTTCCCAAGGCCCTTAATGAACATATGTGTAGCCGTAGCTTAAAAAATTCCCCAGTTTGGGTTGTGGAGAGACAGTGATTTTGAAAAAGCCCTGGTGTTCTCCTCACATGAATGGGACACTTCCTACAGCTAAAACATGCCTGTCACACCCAGAGGATGGTATACCGTCTGATCGGGAAGAGTTTGGAAAAGGCATCTCATCTCCTCATCTCCTGGTGCTCGGGTTCACCCCTCTAGCGTCTTTACGAACAGTCTCCCCACTTGGAGATGTCAGCACTGTCAACATCCTGTTGCATACAGTTTGGAATTTGACCAGAGGATGAAGCAGAAGGAGGAGGAACAATGAGAGACAAGTCCTAGGTGTTCGGACAGGCACATGTCACTCTAATTTCCAATCAGGAAGACGAATTGACCAAAGGCTAGGGTTGCCCATGGAAACAGAATAGGGCTTGAGGAAATCCCACTGCTTTGTGGCCAGTTCCCATAAACACAAGTTGAAAAATGGAACTCAGGGCCGCTAAAATTCACGAAACTGCAGAGTTGAAAATATCTCTCACTGAAAAATGTCTTGAGGAAAGTCAGAGAAAAGGACTTGTAAGCAACGGAGAATGGCAGGGAAGGGATTGGAAGAGGTAGAAAGGCCTCGCCATTAAGCACAAGAAAAGGGGCTGAACATTGCCAACATTGCAGGTGGCCAAAAAGGGTGTATGCGTCTTTTTCTGTATATATTCAAGAAAAGGGCATACACTTTTTTAGCCAACCAAACAGGTGGGCACTGGAAATCAGTACTACAAAACATATCACTTCGCATCAGTCAGAAGAGCCTTCCTCATAAAGTGTAAACACCAGAAATGCAGGACAGGGCAAGGAGAAAAGGGAGCCCTGTGAGGCTTATACTGGAAATGTATATTGCCAATGGTCACTCTTGAGAAGTGTATTGTGTTTACTAAAGCATCTAAAAAATGAGTTACAGAGCACAGGGCACTTACACTCATGGACGTATATCTTGGGAAAGACAAAAATCGAGAGGACACAGGCACCCCAATGTTTACCGCCTCTCTGTTTAAAAGATCCTCGACTAGGATATAATTTATATGTCTCTGGAGGGAAAAAATGGATAGAGATGTGGCACTTATGTAGAGTGGAATATTACTCAGCCTGAAAATCAGTGAAATATGGACAGTTGTAACAACCCCAGAGGAGTTACGTATGATCATTCGAAGTCACATAATTCAAAAAGAAAAAGACATACGATATTACTAATACATGGAATGTAAACGTGGCTACATATGATCTGAATTACAAAACAGAACGGGGTCTCAAATTTAGAAGACCAACTTATGTTTGCTTAAGGATAAAGGAGAGTTGGGGAGCTGCATAAAACCAGAGATTGAAATTAGCACAGATACCGCTCCATAAGCCAAATATGTACTAGAAAAAACCTACACCCTGGTAAACGAAATGGACTCAACACCCCATATTCAACGCCTACGAATACACCTGACTAGTAAGAATCTTCAAACCCATGGATTTATATGTCTCTGTAAGAGAATCAAGCGTGAGTACAGCGGCATGAACGCAGCAGTGATAATGCGATAAATCCCATTATCAAAATAAATTACAAAAACAAAACACAATAACAGTGAAATAGAGAGCAATTCTTAAATAATTCATTCAGAGCTTGTGATGCAACCTGGATTTACCACATCTACACCCAGAGCTGAATGAGACATAAGGTTGGGCACTTCGGGCTGATAGCATTGGTTAGGTTTGATGCGCAGATGCAGACCCTTTGAAGTTATACTGCATGGTACCCATTCCATGGGTCCCAACTCTCCAGGTTTAAGGGATTCTTCCTTCAGCTAAAACATGCATGGGAAACCCACAGTATGGTGCACCGTGTGACCGGGAAACGTTTTCAAATGCATCTCAGTTTTCGTCCCCCTTCACTCGCGTTCACCATTCCAGACCCTTTACTAACACTCTCCCCACTTGGAGAGCCAGTGCCTTTAACCTCCTGTTTGGCACAGTTTGCAATTTCTGTGCAAGATGAACAGGAATAGGGAGAACCAATGAGAGAGTAGCTGTAGGTGTCTGCACGGGCAAATTTAACACACATTTCCCACCAGGAAGAGGAATTAACCACAGGCTCAGCATGCCATGCCGGAACCAGATTAGGGCCTGAAGCAATCCTGCGGATTTGCGGCCAGCTCACAAGATAGCGAGTTGAAGAAAGGAGCTCAGGGACACTGTACCTCACAAAACTGCAGAGTTATAAATGACAGCTATCGTCCAAAAATATATTGAAGTAAGTCTGCGAAGAGGACTTGTAAGTGGGGCAGAATTGCAGGAAAACGATTTCAGGGGGTAGACAGGAATTGCACTTAAAGCATAGGAAAAGAGGCAGAATGTCGACAATGATGCACTTGGCCAAAAAGGGCGTATACATTTTTTCCTGAATATATCCAGGAAAAAACGCATACGCACATTTTGGCCAACCAAGCCAGCGTGTAAAGGAAATCTGCACTACAATGAAGTCTCACTGCCCCCCGGTCTAAAGGGACATCTGAAAAAAGTGTAAAATCCAGAAAGGCAGGACAGGCCATGGAGAAGAGGGAGCATTGTTATCCTGATGGGCGGGATGTGAATTGCCAACAGCCACTCTGGAGAAGTGTATGGTGTTTCCTGAAACACGTAAGACACAAAGCAACACAGCCTATGGCACTTCCACTTATGGTCCTATAGCATAGGGAAATTAAAATCAAAACCACACAGCCACCCCAAAGTTTGGAACGGCTCTGTTTACAAGAACCTCGTCTACGGTACAATTTTAATATCCCAGAGGGCGGAAAATGGATAAAGAAGTTGTGGTTCTTACGTACAATGGAATATCACTCAGCAATGAAATCTATGTCATCAGGCCCGTAGCGGCATAATGAGTGGATTCAGGTACGATGATTCTACGTGCAATAGGTCACACAGAAAAAGAAACATCATAAGATATCACTAATACACGGAATGTAAACTTGGCTACACATGAACTGAATTACAAAACAGAACAGTGTCTCAAATTTAGATAACCAACATATGCTTGCTTTTTTGGAAAGGTGAGTTCGGGTGCTGCATAAAAACAGAGATTGAAATTCGCACAGATACCGTTCCATAAGCCAAATATGTAATAGACAAGACCTACTGCTTGCTCAACGAAATGGACTCAACACCCCATATTCAACGCCTAGGAATATACCTGCCTAGCAAGAATCTTGAAACCCATGGATTTATATGTGTCCGTAAGAGAATCAAGCATGTGTTCAGTGGCCTAAAGGCAACAGTGAAAATCCGATAAATCCCATTATCAAAATAAATTTCAAAAACAAAACAAAATGACAGTGAAATAGAGAGCAATTCTTAAATAATTCACTCAGGGCTTCTGAGGCATCCTGGATTTACCACATGTACTCCCATAGCTGGGGAGACATAAGGCTGGACACTTCGGCCTGATAGCATTGGTGAGGTTCGGTGAGCAAATGCAGACCCTTTGGAGTCATACTGCATGGTACCCATTCCATGGGTCCCAACTCTCCAGGTTTAAGGGATTCTGACTTCCGCTAAATCATGTATGGGAAACCTAGAGTATGGTCCACCATGTGATTGGGAAACATTTTCAAGTGCATTTCAGTATTCGTCCCTTTATACTCGGGTTCACCATTCCAGACGCTTAACTAACACTGTCCCCACTTGGAGAGTCAGTGCCTTTAACCTCCTGTTTGGCACAGTTTGCAATTTCTGCGCAAGATGAACAGGAATAGGGAAAACCAATGAGAGACTAACTGTAGGTGTCTGCACTGGCAAATGGAACGCTCATTTCCCACCAGGAAGAGGAATTAACCAAAGGCTCAGCATGCCCTGCCAGAACCAGATTAGGGCCTGAAGCAATACTGTGGGTGTGCAGGCAGCTCACAAGATAGTGAGTTGAAGAAAGGAGCTCAGGGGCACTGTAATTCACAAACCTGCAGAGTTATGAATGACAGCTATCGTCCAAAAATATATTGAAGGAAGGCTGCAAAGAGGACTTGGAAGCGGGGCAGAATTCCAGGAAAACGATTTCAGGAGGTAGACGGAAAGTGCACTGAAAGCATAGGAGAAGAGGCAGAACCTCGACAATGATGCACTTGTTCAAAAAGTGCATATGCGTTTTTTCCAAGGCCCTCCTTAAAGAGGGTAGTGGGCTCCCAGCATGCTTCAGTGGCCAACAGAGGGCCCACATCGCCAAGGTGACATGAGCCAGCTAGGCAGGAGTGACCTCACATCAGAGGGCCCACAACACAGAAGGGTAAGGGACCCAGCCATTATCAGACTCTCAACAGAGGGCCCACATCAGCAATGGGCTGGGAACCAGGCAGGAGTGTCTTCACACCCGTGGGGCCACATCATCGCAAGATGAGGTACCCAGCACATGTGGCCTCAAACCAGAGGACCCACATCTCCATGGGTCTCGGAGCGAGGCAGGCAGGATGAACCTCAAAACACGTGGCCCATTGTATAAAAAAGGTGAGGAATCCAGCAGTTGGAACATCCCAGCAGGCGGCCCAGAGCACCGAGGCTATGGGATCCAGGCGATGATGAACTCACAACAGAGGGCCCTCATCATGAAACTGTGAGCAACCTAGCCATTGTGACCTCAGAGCACAAGGCCCACATCCCCATGGGGAAGCGAACCAAGCAGGAGTGTCATCGTACCAGTGGGCACACATCAGAAAATGTGGGGAGCCCAGCAGTTAGGGCCTGACGCCAGAGGGCCCTCATCACCGAGGAGAGGAGGCTCCCAGCAGGCTCCAACTGCTACAAGAGGGCCAACGTCGCCAATGCGGGGTGTGCCAGCCAGGCAGGAGTGACCTCAGAGCAGAGGGCCAACCTCAAAAAAGTGTGAGGAACCCAAAGAGGATTAGACTCTGACCAGAGGGCCCACATCACCAAGAGGATCAGAACCAGGCAGGACTGTCTGCACACCAGTGTGACCACATCATAGAAAGGTGAGGAACCCAGCACATGTGGCCTAAACCAGAAGACCCACATCTCCAAGGGGCTCGGAGTGAGGCATGCAGGAGTAACCTCACAACACAGGGCCCATAGAATAAAAAAGCTGAGGAATCCTGCAGTGGGAACCTCCCAGCAGGCGGCCCAGAGCACCGAGTCTATGCGATCCAGACTGCAGTGAACTCACAGCAGAGGGCCCATATCATGAAACTGTGAGCAACCCAGCCATTTGGACCTCACAGCAGAAGGCCCACATCCCCATGGGGTTGGGAACATGGCAAGAGTGTCCTCGCACCACTTAGCACGTATCAGAAAAAGTGGGTACCCAGAAGTTACGGCCTGACGCTAGAGAGCCCTCATCACCGAGGGGAGGTGGCTCCCAGCAGGCTCCAACTGCCACAAGAGGGCCGATGTCGCCAAGGCGGGGTGTGCCAGCCAGTCAGTAGTGACCTCACAGCAGAGGACCCACCTCACAGAAGGGTGAGGAACCCAGCCACGATCAGACTCTCACCAGAGGGCCCACATCACCAAGGGGATAGAAACCAGGCAGGAGTGTCCTCACACCAGTGGGGCCACATCATCGAAAGGTGAGGGACCCAGCACACGTGGCCTCAAACCAGAGGACACACATCACCAAGGGGCTGGGAGTGAGTCAGGCAGGAGGAGTCTCCAAACAGAGGGCCCATAGAAGAAAAAAGGTGAGGAATCCCGCAGTTGGAACCTCCCCGCAGGCGGCCAGGAGCAGCGAGGCTATGGGATCCAGGCCGGAGTGAACTCACACCAGAGGGCCCTCATCATGAAACTGAGCCACCCACCGTTGGGACCTCAGAGCAGAAGGCCCATATTCCCATGGGGATGGAAACCTGGCAGGAGTGTACTCACACCACAGGGCGCACATCAGAAAATTTTGGGAGCCCAGGAGTTAGAGCCTGACGCCAGAGGACCCTCATTACCGAGGGGAGAGACTCCCAGCAGGCACCAACTCCCAACTGAGGGCCCACGTCGCCAAGGTGACGTGTGCCAGTCAGGCAGGAGTGACCTCACAGCAGAGGGCCTACCTCACAGAAGGGTGAGGAAACCAGCCAGGATAAGACTCTCACCAGAGAGCCCACATCACCAAGGGGACCGGAACAAGGCAGGAGTGTCCTCACACCAGTGTGGCCACATTATAGAAAGGTGAGGAACCCAGCACATGTGGCCTAAACCAGAGGACCCACATTTCCAAGGTGCTCCGAGTGAGGCAGGCAGGAGTAGCCTAACAACACAGGGCCCACAGAATAAAAAATGTGAGGAATCCAGCAGTTGGAACCCCCCAGCAGGTGGCCCAGAGTACGGAGTCTATGGGATCCAGGCCACAGTGAACTCACAGCAGAGGGCTCACATCATGACACTGTGAGCAACCCAGCTGGTGGGACCTCAGAGCAGAAGGCCCACATCCCCATGGGGATGGGAACGTGGCAGGAGTGTACTCGCACGACAGGGCACATATCAGAAAATTTTGGGAGCCCATGAGTTAGGGCCTGACGCCAGAGGGCCCTCATTACCGAGGGGAGGAGACTCCCAGCAGGCACCAACTCCCAACTGAGGGCGCACATCGCCAAGGTGATGTGTGCCAGCCAGGCAGGAGTGACCTCACAGCAGAGGGCCCACCTCCCAGAAGGGTGAGGAATCCAGCCAGGATCAGACTCTCACCAGAGGGCCCCCATCACCAAGGGGATGGGAACCAGGCAGGAGTGTCCTCACACCAGTGGGGCCACATCAATAAAGGTGAGGAAACCAGCACATGTGGCCTCAAACCAGAGGACCTACATCACAAATGGGCTGGGAGTGAGTCAGGAAGGAGGAGCATGAAAACACAGGACCCAAAGAATAAAAATGGTAAGGAATCCAGCAGTAGGAACCTCCCAGCAGGCGGCTCAGAGCACAGAGTCTATGGGATCTAGGCCTGAGTGAACTAACACCAGAGAGCCAACATCCTGAAACTGTGAACAACACAGGTGTTGGGACCATAGAGCAGAAGGCACATGGGGATGGGAACCTGGCAGGAGTGCCCTCACACCACTTAGCACGTATCAGAAAATGTGGGTAACCAGCAGTTAGGGCCTAATGCCAGAGGGCCTCATCACTGAGGGGAGGAGGCTCCCAGCGGGCTCCAACTGCCACCAGAGGGCCGACGTCGCCAAGGCGGGGTGTGTCAGCCAGGCAGGAGTGACCTCAGAGAAGAGGGCCCACCTCACAGAAGTGTGAGGAGCCCAACCAGGATCAGACTCTCACTGGAGGGCTCACATCACCAAGGGGATGGGAACCAGGCAGGAGTGTCCGCACACCAGTGGGACCACATCTGCGAAAGGTGAGGAACCCAGCACATGTGGCCTCAAACCAGAGGACACACATCACCAAGGGGCTGGGAGTGAGGCAGGTGTCTGGAGGGGCACATTTAACTCTAATTTCCCACCAGGAAGAGGAATTAACCAAAGGCTCAGGGTGCCGTGCGGGACCCTGATTACGGCCTGAAGCAAACCTGCGGTTCTGTGGCCAGCTTTCAAGGAAACGAGTTAAGAAAGGAAATCACAGGCACTGTAATTCACAAACCTGCAGAGTTATAAATGACAGCTATTGGCAAAAATATATTGAAGTAAGTCTGCACAGAGGACTTGAAAACGAGGCAGAATTGCAGGAATCATATTTCAGGAGGTAGATTGGAATTGCATTTAAAGCATGTGAAAAGCGGCAGATCTTTGACAGTGATGCACTTGGACAAAAAGTGCGTATACATTTTTTCCTGAATATATTCAGGAAAAAACGCATATGCCCTTTGTGGCCAACCAAGAATTCGAGCAATGGAAATCCGCACTACAATGAACTCTCATTTCCCATTCGTCAAAAGAGCCATCTGAAAAAAGTGTAAAACCCAGAAACACAGGACAGGCCATGGAGAACAGGGAGCCTTGTTATGCTGATGGACGGGATGTAAATTGCCAACAGACACTCTGGTGATGTTTATGGTGTATGCTGAAACATCTAAAAAACAAAGCTACAGAGCCTAGGGCACTTCCACTTTTGGCCCTATAGCTTAGGAAAATTAAAATCAACAAGACACAGCCAACACAATATCCAGGGCTGCTGTGTTTACAAGAACCTCGAGTCCAGTACAAACTAAATATCCCAGAAAGAAAAAAATGGATAAAGGAGTTGTCCTACTTACGTACAACGGAATATCACTCAGCAATGAAATCAATGTCATCAGGCCTGTAGCAGCAAATTGAGTGGATTTAAGTATGATGATTCTAAGAGAAATATGTCACACAGAGAAACATAATTATCATAAGATATCACAAATAGAGGGAGTGTAAACTTGGCTACACATAAACTGAATTACAAAACCGAACAGAGTCTCACATTTAGATAAAAACTTATGCTTGCTTAAGGGGAAAGTTGAGTTGGGGTCCTGTATAAAACCAGAGATTGAAATGAGCACACATACCGTTCCATAAGCCAAATATGTAATAGACAAGACCTACTCTTTGCTCAACGAAATAGACTAATCCATGGTGTATCACCTCACACCTGTTAGAATGGGCATCATCAGAAAATCTACAAACAACAAATGCTGGAAAGGTGCGGAGATAAGGAAACCTCTTCCACTATTGTTGGGAATGTAAATTGATGCAGTCACTGTGGAGAACATTATGGAGTTTCTTATAAAACTAAGAATAGGATTACCATATAATACAGCAATCCCACTACTGGGCATATACCCAGACAAAACCATAAAACGAAAAGAGACATTCACCGCAATGTTCATTGCATCACTATTTACAATATCCAGGTAATGGAAGCAACCTAAATGCCCACAGACAGACAAATGCATAAAGATGAGGTACATATATAAAATGGAATATTACTAAGCCATAAAAAGGAATGAAATTGGGTCATTTGTAGAGACGTTGATGGATCTAGAGACTGTCATACAGAGTGAAGTAAGTCAGAAAGAGAAAAACAAATCCTGTATATAAATGCATATATGTGGAACCTAGAAAAGTTGTACAGATGAACCGTTTTGCAAGGCAGAAATAGAGCAACAGATGTAGACAACAAACGTATGGACACCAAGGGGGGAAAGCTGTTAGGGGGGTGGTGGTGGGAGGAGTTGAGAGATTGGGATTGGCATGTATACATTTCTATGTATAAAATAGGTAACCAAAAAGAAGCTGCTGTATAAAAAAATAAAATAAAATTCAAAATTACAAAAAGTAAAACAGAAAAAATATTCTTCCCTTCACATACATGTATTTATATGAATAAATTATTTCCATGCTTATATCTGTAAATACAAAAAAGAGGAATAAAATCTACCTTGAACCAAAAACGAAAAAAAGAAAAAAAAAAAGAACCCACCAGTTACACAGAGGAAAACCGTATCAGGGCCCTTGCTCCAGTTGTAAACAATTCTGAAGTTGGTCAGTGGTGGGGAATCATCTCCCATTCAGCCAGCAGGCCCCACGCAACAAGCGTCCTCATTGCAAAGCTGGGGGCCCGTGCCGAGGCATCTGTGAGTAAACGTGGGCCGAGCCCCAGGCCAGCTGCTGCTGAAATGTTCCCACCCTTCCCAGGTAAAACACCTGAATATGTACAAGGACTTGAAAGCCTAGAGGAAGGGCCATGGAGCCACATGAGCGACAGCATGCTAGCCGACTTGGTGCCTACAGGCCAGACAGGATGGTCCTGGCCCTGGGTGCTCTTCTGGAAGCTTTCCATTTCCCTGCCTGAGATACCCCTCCTGTCCCGGCCCCCACTGCTTTCTTCCTTACTCACCTCTGCCCAGGGAGAAATTCCAGCGGCAGGTATGGGTGACACATCCTCTTCTTTAGCATGTGGCATCTTGGCAACTGCTGCAGAAAGTCCAGCAGAGCCCCACTCACACTGGGCCACCCACAAAGCCGTGGCCTCTCACTCCCTCCCACCAGTCCAGCCCCGAGACTGCTGACAGGGCAGAGAAAATGGCGTCAGGCACAGCTGCAGGAGCTCTTGCTGCCTGGAGTGGTGTTTATATTGATCTCAACCCAGGCACACCTGGGGAGGACTGGCCGGCATGGTCAGGCTTCCCAGGCCAGCCAATAATCACCCCTCAGGGGCTCACAGTTGCAGAAAATGGAACTTTCTGAATCGGCCAGGTCCAAGGAACAGGTGTGGGCTCCTGAGAGTCAGGATAGACAAGGGGCTGCAGCTCTGGCTTGTTTTCTAATTATATTATCTGGCCCATGAGTGGGAGACAACTTCAAGAAAACCCTCTCCTAATGAGAGGAACCCAGGAGTCAGGGAGAGGAGGGGTGGGTGGTGGGTGGAGACAGAGGCCTGGTGCCCCGGGTGCAGTGGAAGTCTCTGGAAGACCAGGTGGAGGGAGGCCACACAGAGTGATGCCCAGGGTCACAGACCTGTCGGAGCTGCTGTTTGTTAGTTCAAGTCCTGCTCTGAGGTGCTCTGTGTCAGATCTGAGTGACAGGTGAGCTGGGAGTGCTCTGCAATGAGGGCGATGTGCACGGTTCCTGTGTGCCCAGCCCTGCCACCGTAACTGCAAGGGTAGCTCTGTATCCTGAGAGGGGCCTGACCATGAGAGCCCCGTGTTCTGGGGTGGGGGTAGGGTACCTGCGCAGGTGATCTAAATATCCTGGGATTGGCCTGATCTCGAGAGCCCCATGGGCTGCTGGAGCCCTGGTAAAGGATGTCAGGACAGTCAGTGAAGCCACCGAGGATATACCTCCAGTAGTTCCTAAATCCTACACCCTGCTGGTCATTCTACCAACCACCAGGACATGGTATTCTGTATTAGTCTTCAATGATGCCTTCTTTTGTATTCCATTAGTGTCAGAGTCACAAGAAATTTTGGCTTGTGAGTGGCAGGACTCAACATACAACTAAAACAATACTTCTGGGCCGTCTTGCCCCAAGGGTTCAAAAATTCCCACACCATCTTTGGGGAAAGCTCAGCTAAAGACCTAAAAGTTCTACCACTGGAAAAGGAAACACTCCTTCAATATGCAGACGACATTCTGATCACCAGCCCTACTAAGGGGACCCCTGAACTACCAAGCCAATAAAGGATACAAGTTGTCCAAGAAAAAGCTCAAATATCACAGACTACGGTGACCTGCCTGGGCTTCATTCTCACAGAAGGTCGGAGAAGCACATCCCAGGAAAGGGAAGAAACAATTTACAGCCTTACCCATATCTAAAACTAGAAGACAGCTTAGGGGTTCCTGGGGAGGCCAGGGTTTGCTGCTTCTGGATCCCTAACTACAGTCTACTAGCTGGGTCTCTATATGAAACACTGAAAGGAAAAGATGATGATCCTTTTGAATAGAATCCAGAAGTGGCCTTTCAAGAATGGAAAGAGCAGTCAATTCAGACCCTTGCCCTGGAACTCCCTAATTTAGCTAAACCCTTTGATCTTTACATTCCTGGTGAAAAGTGAATCGCCATTGGAGGATTAGTGCAAAAACTGGGACCACTTGAAATGGAACAATGCAAAAATGCCATCCAGGTAGGATAAACTACAGTCACCAAGGGGCTTGGCCCACTGCCACATCTGGCCAAGATACTGGCAGTATCTAAAAACCTGAAATCAGCAGCCCAAAAGGCCACCTCCCTCCTAAGGGAAAAGGGTCCCACGTGGTGATCCTAACCCCCAACCATGCCCTGAAGTTGCAGGGTTTGCTCCGTGGGCACACTGACCTCGAGTGAGGAGGCCCTCCAACTCCAACCTCCAGAGAGATAACCGGGGGCAACGGGGCACCATGACGACTCATGTGACCATCACTTGACCTGGAGTTTCTCTCATAAAACAACAAGAGTGTGTCCCAAAAGAGTAGACTACTGCTTGCAGGACTTACTGCACCCAGATCAGACCTAATAATCTTGGTGGGGGAACCGTATATCATGCTGTCACCATAGAAAAGCCTACAGACACTGTGATAATGGTGGCCAATAAGACCGGCTGGACTCCTGTTTACTTCAAAAGGCTGTTGACTCAGTGGCCATCATGGTCCTTCATCACCACTGACCCTGGACTGTCTGGGAGTTGAGCGGACAGGGTCCTGACACCTGGTGCTGTTTTTACGTTAATTCAGGGGCCTAATTGAAGAAAGCGCAGACTACTGGTCAGAGCATCTACGCTGGCAGAAACGGTCAGCCTAAGGTGGCCGAACAAATGAGGGGCGGGGTGAAACTGGACCTCACAGCGTCACTGCACATCTCCTTCCTGGACCCTTAAAGGTCATTAGAATCTATAACACTTCCAATACTGGTGCTCAGGCGGACGAGCAGGGAGGCAGGAGGCCTGGGGACAATCAACGTCACCTGGAGGCTGCTGGGGAGAAGTTCTGACCCTCGCCCACGGGTATGAGGGCTCCTAACTCAGCACTCAGCAGTTACAGAAGAAGGGTCTGCACCCTCAGCACTCCAAGAATGAGGAAGGGGACAAAAGGCAGAAGAGGGGTTTGTCCGAGGCAAAGACCCTTAAAAATCCCTGGGAGAGAAAAATAGAATCTGGGCAATAAAATAAAGTCTAACCTTTTTTATCCTTTGTGCTTTGTCTAATTACACGTGCTCCTAGGGTCCCGCATACAGAGGTTCCACACCCGGCACTTCAGACCAGATTTCCTAGTGCAGAATGGCTGGGTCGACAACTCAGCTCCTGGGGCACAGTGCACACTCCGTGATATAGAGCCTGAGCTGCAGCCAACTGGGCCCTCAAGAGCTCTGCCCCCTCCCTCTGACTGACTCTGACAGGATCTCTACACAGCAGCCCAGCCCACAGCCCACGGGGTAGCACATGCTCTCACCTCTCCATTCTCTGATCAAAATATAAAGTTTCCTTTGCTTCTGAACCAAACTCAGTCTCGATCTGTTGGCTCCAATGACCCTGGGCAGGGGGACACTTGTTGGGGTCCACTCTGGAGGATCAGTAACAGAAATTCAGAACCTTGTAACTTCAATGAACAGATGTGTGAGCCAAACTGTAATTAACATAGAACAGTGTATAAGGCTCGGGTAAAATAAGATGTTTCTAACACTTCCATTTGGTATTTCCATCACTTTATTATAAGCAAGTTCACTGAAAAGGTTTGTCTTATTTGTCAGGTCAATATTAGAGAAACGAAGTGATTTCTTTCCAAGGATGTACATCTAATAATCTTGGTTAAAGCTTCAATCTTGTTTTAAATGCTTTTCCATTGACAATGATACCTCTCTTTCAGCTCCCCCATTTCTGAGAAGTATAAAGTCTTATAATTTATTATTACCAAAGGGGAAAGGTGAGAGGAGGGATAAATTAACAGTTTGGGATTAACACATACACACTGCTATGTATAAAATCGATCATCAACAAGGAACTGCTGTATAGCACAGGGAACTACACTCAATATTTTGCAATAACTTATAAGGGGAAATAATCTGAAAAAGAATAGATATTTTTATTGACATCATCTATTAATGACAGTTAAAATGGAACCTAAGGGAAGCCGGTGGTGAGTCCTTCTGACCCTGAAGACTTCAATCATCTAAAGTTTGGACTCTGCCTACTTCCTAAGGCCCTTAATGAACATATGTGTAGCCGTAGCTTAAAACACTCCCCACTTTGGGTTGCGGAGAGACACTGATTTTGAAAAAGCCCTGGTGTTCTCCTCACATGAATGGGACCCTTCCTACAGCTAAAGCATGCCTGTCACACCCAGAGGATGGTATACCGTCTGATCGGGAAGAGTTTGGAAAAGGCATCTCATCTCCTCTTCTCCTGGTGCTCGGGTTCACCCCTCCAGCGTCTTTACGAACAGTCTCCCCACTTGGAGATGTCAGCACTGTCAACATCCTGTTGCATACAGTTTGGAATTTGTCCAGAGGATGAAGCAGAAGGAGGAGGAACAATGAGAGACAAGTCCTAGGTGTTCGGACAGGCACATGTCACTCTAATTTCCAATCAGGAAGACGAATTGACCAAAGGCTAGGGTTGCCCATGGAAACAGAATAGGCCTTGAGGAAATCCCGCTGCTCTGTGGCCAGTTCCCATAAACACAAGTTGAAAAATGGAGCTCAGTGGCACTAAAATTCACGAAACTGCAGAGTTGAAAATATCTATCACTGAAAAATGTCTTGAGGAAAGTCAGAGAAAAGGACTTGTAAGCAACGGAGAATGGCAGGAAAGGGATTGGAAGAGGTAGAAAGGACTTGCCATTAAGCACAAGAAAAGGGGCTGAACATTGCCAACATTGCAGTTGGCCAAAAAGGGTGTATGCGTCATTTTCTGTATATATTCAAGAAAAGGGCATACACTTTTTTAGCCAACCAAACAGGTGGGCACTGGAAATCAATACTACAAATCATATCACTTCGCATCAGTCAGAAGAGCTGTCCTCATAAAGTGTAAACACCAGAAATGCAGGACAGGGCAAGGAGAAAAGGGAGCCCTGTGAAGCTTATACTGGAAATGTATATTGCCAACGGTCACTCTGGAGAAGTGTACTGTGTTTACTAAAGCATCTAAAAAATGAGCTACAGAGCACAGGGCACTTGCACTCATGGACGTATATCATGGGAAAAACAAAAATCGAGAGGACACAGGCACCCCAATGTATACCGCCTCACTGTTTAAAAGATCCTCGACTAGGATATAACTTAAATGTCTCTGGAGGGAAAAAATGGATACAGATGTGGTGCTTATGTAGAGTGGAATATGAATCAGCCTGGAAATCAATGCAATATGGCCACTTGAAACAACTCCAGAGGAGTTACGTATGATCATTCAAAGTCACAGAATTCAAAAAGAAAAAGACATACTATATCACTAATACATGGAATGTAAACTTGGCTACACATGAACTGAATTACGAAACAGAACAGGGTCTCAAATATAGAAAAGCAACTTATTCTTGCTTAAGGATAAAGGTGAGTTGGGGTGCTGCATAAAACCAGAGATTGAAATTAGCACAGATACTGGTCCATAAGCCAAATATGTAATAGTCAAGACCTACTGCTTGCTCAACAAAATGGACTCAACACCCCATATTCAACGCTTAGGAATATACCTGACTAGTAAGAATCTTCAAACCCAAGGGTTTATATGTCTCCGTAAGAGAATCAAGCGTGTCTACAGAGGCATGAACACAGCAGTGAAAATACGATAAATCCCATTATCAAAATAAATTACAGAAACAAAAAACACAATGACAGTGAAATAGAGAGCAATTCTTAAATAATTCATTCAGGGCCTGTGATGCAACCTGGATTTACCACATCTACACCCAGAGCTGAGTGAGACATAAGGCTGGACACCAGGCTGATAGCATTGGTGAGGTTCGGTGAGCAAATGCAGACCCCTTGAAGTACCCATTCCAAGGGTCCCAACTCTCCAGGTTTAAGGGATTCTTCCTTCAGCTAAAGCATGCATGGGAAACCCACAGTATGGTGCACCGTGTGACCGGGAAACTTTTTCAAATGCATCTCAGTGTTCGTCCCCTTTTACTCGGGTTCACAATTCCAGACCCTTTACTAACACTCTCCCCACTTGGAGAGTCAGTGCCTTTAACCTGCTGTTTGGCACAGTTTGCAATTTCTGCCCAAGATGAACAGGAATAGGGAGAACCAATGAGAGACTAGCTGTAGGTGTCTGCACGGGCAAATTTAACGCTCATTTCCCACCAGGAAGAGGAATTAACCAAAGCCTCAGCATGCCGTCCTGGAACCAGATTAGGGCCTGAGGCAATCCTGCGGGTTTGCGGCCAGCTCACAAGAAAGCGATTTGAAGAAAGGAGCTCAGGGGAATTGTAATTCACAAACCTGCAAAGTTATAAATGACAGCTATCGTCCAAAAATATATTGAAGGACGGCTGCGAAGAGGACTTGAAAGCGGGGCAGAATTGCAGGACAACGATTTCAGGGGGTAGACTGGAATTGCATTTAAAGCATAGGAAAAGAGGCAGAACGTCGACAATGATGCACTTTGCCAAAACGGGCGTATGCGTCTTTTCCTGAATATATTCAGGAAAAAACGCATACGCCCTTTTTGGCCAACCAAGCAAGCATGTTAAAGAAATCTGCACTACAGTGAAGTCTCACTGCCCCCCGGTCAAAAGGGCCATCTGAAAAAAGTGTAAAATCCACAAAGGCAGCATAGGCCATGGAGAACAGGGAGCCTTGTTATGCTGATGGGCGGGATGTAAATTGCCAAGAGCCACTCTGGAGAAGTGTATGGTGTTTCCCCAAACACCTAAAAAACAAAGCAACGGAGCCTACGGCACTTCCACTTATGGTCCTATAGCTTAGGGAAATTAAAATCAGACAAACAGCCACCCCAAAGTGTCGGACGGCTCTGTTTACAAGAACCTCGTGTACGGCACAAGTTAAATATCGCAGAAAGCAAAAAATGGATAAAGAGGTTGTGGTACGTATGTACAATGGAATATCACTCTCCAATGAAATCTATGTCATCAGGCCCGTCACGGCATAATGAGTGGCTTCAGGTACGATGATTCTAAGTGAAATAAGTCACACAGAAAATGAAACATCATAAGATATCACTAATACACCGAATGTAATCTTGGCTACACATGAACTGAAATACAAAATAGAACAGGGTCTCAAATTTAGAAAACCAACTTATATTGGCTTAAGGGGAAAGGTGAGTTGGGGTGCTGCATAAAACCAGAGATAGAAGTTACCACAGATACCATTCCATAAATCAAATATGTAATAGTCAAAACCTACCCCTTGCTCAACGAAATGGACTAACAACCCTATATTCAACACCTAGGAATACACGTAACTAGTAAGAATCTTCAAACCCAAGGATTTATATGTCTCCATAAGAGAATCAAGCGTGTGTACAGCTGCATGAAGGCAGCAGAGAAAATGTGATAAATCCCATTTTCAAAATGAATTACAAAAACTGAACACAATGACAGTGAAATAGAGAGCAATTCTTAAATAATTCATTCAGGGCTTGTGATGCAACCTGGATTTACCTCATCTACACCCAGAGCTGAGTGAGACATAAGGTTGGACACTTCGGGCTGATAACATTGGTGAGGTTCGATGAGCAAATGCAGATCCTTTGAAGTCATAATTCATGGGACCCATTCCATGGATCCCAACTCTCCAGGTTTAAGGGATGTTTCCTACAGCTAAAACATGCATGGGAAACCCACAGTATGGTGCACCGTGTGATCTGGAAACGTTTTCAAATGCATCTCAGGTTTAGTCCTCTTTTATTCGGGTTCACAATTCCAGACCCATTACTATCACTCTCCCCACTTGGAGAGTCAGTGCCTTTAACCTCCTGTTTGGCACAGTTTGCAATTTCTGCGCACGATGAACAGGAATAGGGAGAACCAATGAGAGAGTAGCTGTAGGTGTCTGCACGGGCAAATTTAACGATCATTTCCCACCAGGAAGAGGATTTAACGAAACGCTCAGCATGCCGTCCCAGAACCAGATTAGGGCCTGAAGCAATCCTGCGGGTTTGCGGCTAGCTCACAAGAAAGCGATTTGAAGAAAAGAGCTCAGGGGCACTGTAATTCACAAACCTACAGAGTTATAAATGACAGCTATCGTCCAAAAATATATTGAAGGAAGGCTGCGAAGAGGACTTGAATGCGGGGCAGAATTGCAGGAAAACGATTTCAGGGGCTAGACTGGAATTGCATTTAAAGCATAGGAAAGGAGGCAGAACGTCGAAAATGATGCACTTGGCCAAAAAGGGCGTATGCGTTTTTTCCTGAATATATTCAGGAAAAAACGCATACGCACTTTTTGGTCAACCAAGCAAGCATGTTAAAGAAATCTGCACTACAGTGATGTCTCACTGCCCCCCGGTCAAAAGGGCCATCTGAAAAAAGTGTAAAATCCAGAAAAGCAGCACAGGCCATGGAGAACAGGGAGCCTTGTTATGCTGATGGGCGGGATGTAAATTGCCAAGAGTCACTCTGGAGAACTGTATGGTGTATCCTCAAACACCTAAAAAACAAAGCAACGGACCCTACGGCACTTCTACTTATGGTACTATAGCTTAGGGAAATTAAAATCAGAAACACATAGCCACCCCAAAGTTTCAGACGGCTCTGTTTACAAGAACCTCGTCTACGGTACAAGTTAAATATCCCAGAAAGCGAAAAATGGATAAAGAAGTTGTGGTACGTATGTACAATGGAATATCACTCACCAATGAAATCTATGTCATCAGGCCCGTTGTGGCATAATGAGTGGATTCAGGTACGATGATTCTAAGTGAAGTAAGTCACACAGAAAATGCAACATCATAAGATATCACTAATACACGGAATGTAATCTTGGCTACACATGAACTGAATTACAAAACAGGGCAGGGTCTCAAATTTAGAAAACCAACTTATGTTTGCTTAAGGGGAAAGTTGAGTTGGGGTGCTGCATAAAACCAGAGATAGAAATTAGCACAAATACCATTCCATAAGTCAAATATGTAATAGTCAAGACCTACCCCTTGCTCAACGAAATGGGCTAAACACCCTATATTCAACGCCTAGGAATACACCTGACTAGTAGGAATCTTCAACCCCATGGATTTATATGTCTCCATAAGAGAAACAAGCGTGTGTACAGCTGCATGAAGGCAGCAGAGAAAATCCGATAAATCCCATTATCGAAATGAATTACAAAAACAAAACACAATGACAGTGAAATAGAGAGCAATTCTTAAATAATTCATGCAGGGCTTGTGATGCAACCTGGATTTACCTTATCTACACCCAGAGCTGAGTGAGACATAAGGTTGGACACTTCGGGCTGATAGCATTGGTGAGGTTCGATGAGCAAATGCAGACCCTTTGAAGTCATACTGCATGGTACCCATTCCATGGGTGCCAACTCTCCAGGTTTAAGCGATTCTTCCTTCAGCTAAATCATGCATGGCAAACCCAAAGTATGGTGCACCGTGTGACCGGGAAACGTTTTCAAATGCATCTCAGTTTCCGTCCCCTTTTACTCGGGTTCACAATTCCAGACCGTTTACTAATACTCTCCCCACTTGGAGAGTCAGTGCCTTTAACTTCCCGTTTGTCACAGTTTGCAATTTCTGCGCAAGATGAACAGGAATAGGGAGAACCAATGAGAGACTAGCTGTAGGTGTCTGCACAGGCAAATTTAACGCTCATTTGCCACCAGGAAGTGGAATTAACCAAATGCTCAGCATGCCATGCCGGAACCAGATTAGGGCCTGAAGCAATCCTGCGGGTTTGCGGCCAGCTCACAAGAAAGCGATTTGAAGAAAGGAGCTCTGGGGCACTGTAATTCACAAACCTGCAGAGTTATAAATGACAGCTATCGGCCAAAAATGTATTGAAGGAAGGCTGCGAAGAGGACTTGAATGCGGGGCAGAATTGCAGGAGAACGATTTCAGGGGGTAGACTGGAATTGCATTTAAAGCATAGGAAAAGAGGCAGAACGTCGACAATGATGCACTTGGCCAAAAAGGGCGTATGCGTTTTTTCCTGAATATATTCTGGAAAAAAAGCATACGCACTTTTTGGCCAACCAAGCAAGCATGTTAAAGAAATCTGCACTATAGTGACGTCTCACTGCCCACCGGTCAAAAGGGACATCTGAAAAAAGTGTAAAATCCAGAAATGCAGCACAGGCCTTGGAGAACAGGGAGCCTTGTTATGCTGATGGGTGGGATGTAAATTGCCAACAGCCACTCTGGAGTAGTGTATGGTGTTTCCTGAAACACCTAAAAAACAAAGCAACGGAGCCTACGGCACTTCCACTTATGGTCCTATAGCTTAGGGAAATTAAAGTCAGAAACACACAGCCACCCCAAAGTTTCAGACGGCTCTGTTTACAAGAACCTCGTCTACGGTACAAGTTAAATATCCCAGAAAGTGAAAAATGGATAAAGAAGTTGTGGTACGTACGTACAAAGGAATATCACTCACCAATGAAATCTATGTCATCAGGCCCGTCGTGGCATAATGAGTGGATTCAGGTACGATGATTAAAGTGAAATAAGTCACACAGAAAATGAAACATCATAAGATATCACTAATACACGGAATGTAATCTTGGCTACACATGAACTGAATTACAAAACAGAACAGGGTCTCAAATTTAGAAAACCAACTTATGTTTGCTTAAGGGGAAAGGTGAGTTGGGGTGCTGCATAAAACCAGAGATAGAAATTAGCACAGATACCATTCCATAAGTCAAATATGTAATAGTCAAGACCTACCCCTTGCTCAACGAGATGGACTATACACCCCATATTTAACGCCTAGCAATACACCTTACTAGTAAGAATCTTCAAACCCATGGATTTATATGTCTCCATAAGAGAATCAAGCGTGTGTACAGCTGCATGAATGCAGCAGGGAAAATCCGATAAATCCCATTATCAAAATTAATTACAAAAACAAAACACAATGACAGTGAAATGGAGAGCAATTCTTAAATATTTCATTCAGTGCTTGTGATGCAACCTGGATTTACCTCATCTACACACAGAGCTGAGTGAGACATAAGGTTGGACACTTCGGGTTGATAGTATTGGTGAGGTTCGATGAGCAATGCAGACCCTTTGAAGTCATACTGCATGGTACCCATTCCATGGGTCCCAACTCTCCAGGTTTAAGGGCTTCTTCCTTCAGCTAAAACATGCATGGGCATCCCACAGTATGGTGCACCATGTGACCGGGAAACGTTTTCAAATGCATGTTCGTTTTCGTCCGCTTTTTCTCGGTTTCACAATTCCAGACCCTTTACTAAAAGTCTCCCCACTTGGACAGTCAGTGCCTTTATCTCCTGTTTGGCACAGTTTGCAATTTCTGCGCAAGATGAACAGGAATAGGGAGAACTAATGAGAGAGTAGCTGTAGCTGTCTGCACGGGCAAATTTAACTCTCATTTCCCACCAGGAAGAGGAATGAACCAAAGTCTCAGCGTGCCATGCCGGAACAAGATTAGGGCCTGAAGCAATCCTGCAGTTTTGCGGCCAGCTCAAAAGAAAGCTAGTTGAAAATAAGAGCTCAGGGTCACTGTCATTCACAAACCTGCAGTTATCAATGACAGCTATCTCCCAAAAATATATTGAAGTAAGACTGCAAAGCAGACTTGAAAGTGGGGCAGAATTGAAGGAAACCGATTTCAGGAGGTAGACAGTAACTGCATTTAAAGCATAGGAAAAGAGGCAGTACGTCGACAATGATGCACTTGGCCAAGAAGGGCATATGCGTTTTATCCAGGGCCCTCATTAAAGAGGGGAGGAGGCTCCCAGCACACTCCAATGGCCAACAGAGGACCCATGTCACCAAGGCGACGTGTGCCACCCAGGCAGGAGTGACCTCATGTCAGAGGGCCCACCTCACAGAAGGGTGAGGTACCCAGCCAGGATCAGACTCTCACCAGAGGGCCCACATCACCAAGGGGATCGGATCCAGGCAGGAGTGGCCTCACACCAGTGTGGCCAAATAATAGAAAGGTGAGGAACCCAGAACATGTGGCCTAAACAAGAGGACCCACATCTCCAAGGGGCTGGAAGTGAGGCAGGAAGGAGGAGCCAGAAAACAGAGGACCCATAGAATAAAAAAGTGAGGAATCCCGCAGTTGGAACCTCCTAGCATGCGGCAAGGAGCAGCGAGGCTATGGGTTCCCAGCCAGTGTGAACTCACAACAGAGGGCCCTCATCATTAAACTGTGAACAACACAGCTGTTGGGACCACAGAACAGAAGGCCCACATTCCCATGGGGTTGGCATCCTGGCAGGAGTGTACTCGCACCACAGGGCACACATCAGAAAATTTTGGGAGCCCAGGAGTTAGGGCCGGACGCCAAACGGCCCTAATTACAGAGGGGAGCAGACTCCTAGCAGGCACCAACTCTCAACTGAGGGCACACGTCACCAATGTGACGTGTGACAGCCAGGCAGGAATGACCTCACAGCCAAGGGCCTACGTCACAGAAGGGGGAGGAACCCAGCCAGGATAAGACTCCCACCAGAGGGCCCACATCACCAAGGGGATCAGAACCAGGCAGGAGTGGCCTCAAACCAGTATGGCCAAATCATAGAAAAGTGAAGAAACCAGAACATATGGCCTAAACCAGAGGACCCACATCAACAAGGGGCTCAGAGTGAGGCAGGCAGTAGGTGTCTCAAACAGAGGGCCCATAAAATAAAAAAGGTGGGGAATCCCGCAGTTGGAACCTCCCAGCAGGCGGCAAGGTACAGCGAGGCTATGGGATCCCGGCCGGTGTGAACTCACAACAGAGGGCCCTCATCACGAAACTGTGAACAACCCAGCAGTTGGGACAACAGAGCAGAAGGCCCACATTCCCATGTGGTTGGGAACCTGACAGGAGTGTCCTCCCACCAGAGGGCACACATCAGAAAAGTATGGGAGCCCAGGAGGTAGGGCCTGACGCCAGAGTGTCCTCATCACCGAGAGGAGAATGCTCCCAGCATGCTCCAACTGCCGCCAGAGGGCCGACGTCACCAAGGCGGGGTGTGCCAGCCAGGCAGGAGTGACCTCAGGGCCGAGGGTCAACCTTACGGAACTGTGAGGAACCCAACCAAGATGAGACTCTCACCAGAGGGCCCACATCACCAAGGGGATGGGAACCAGGCAGGAGTGTTCTCACCACAGTGGTGCCACATCACTGAAAGGCGAGGAACCCACAACATGTGGCCTCAATCCAGAACACCCACATCAACAAGGGGCTCAGAGTGAGGGAGGCAGGAAGTGTCTCACAACACAGGGCCCATAGAAGAATAAAGGTAAGGAATCCTGCATTTGGAAGCTCCAAGCAGGTGGCCCAGAGCACCGAGGCTCTGGGATGCATGCCGGAGTGAACTCACAGCAGAGGGCCCACATCCTGACACTGGGAGCAACCCAGCCGTTGGCACCTCAGAACAGAAGTCCCAAATCCGCATGGGGATGGGAACCTGGAAGGAGTGACATTGCACCAGTGGGCTCACATCAGAAAATGTGCGGAGCCCAGCAGTTAGGGCCTGACGCAAGAGGGCCCTCATCACCTTGGAGAGGAGCGTACAAGAAGGCTCCAACTGCCACCAGAGGTCCGACGTCACCAAGGCAACGGGAGCAAGCCAGGCAGGAGTGGCCTCACACCAGTGTGGCCAAATCATAGAAAGGTGAGGAACCCAGAATATGTGGCCCAAACAAGCCGACCCACATCTCCAAGGGGCTGGGAGTGAGGCAGGCAGGAGGACCCTCAAAACAGAGGACCCATAGAATAAAAAATGTGACGAATCCCGCAGTTGGAAACTCCTAGCATGCAGCAAGGAGCAGCGAGGCTATGGGATCCCAGCCAGTGTGAACTCACAACAGAGGGCCCTCATCATGAAACTGTGAACAACACAGCTGTTGGGACCACAGAACAGAAGGCCCACATTCCCATGGGTTTGGTAACATGGCAGGAGTGTACTCGCACCACAGGGCACACATCAGAAAAGTTTGGGAGCCCAGGAGTTAGGGCCTGACTCCAGACAGCCCTAATTACCGAGGGGAGCAGACTACTAGCAGGCACCAACTCCCAACTGAGGGTCCACGTCGCCAAGGTGACGTGCGTCAGCCAGGCAGGAGTGACCTCACAGCAGAGGGCCTACGTCACAGAAGGGGGAGGAACCCAGCCAGGATAAGACAATCACCAGAGGGCCCACATCACCAAGGGGATCAGAACCAGGCACGAGTGGCCTCACACCAGTATGGCCAAATCATAGAAAAGTGAGGAACCCAGAACATATGGCCTAAACCAGAGGACCCATATCAACAAGGGGCTCAGAGTGAGGCAGGCAGGAGGTGTCTCAAACAGAGGGCCCATAAAATAAAAAAGGTGGGGAATCCCGCAGTTGGAAGCTCCAAGCAGTTGTCCCAGAGCACCGAGGCTATGGGATCCATGCCGGATTGAACTCACAGCAGAGGGCCCACATCCTGACACTGTGAGCAACCCAGCCGTTGGCACCTCAGAACAGAAGGCCCAAATCCGCATGGGGATGGGAACCTGGCCGGAGTGTCCTCTCACCACTTAGCACGTATCAGAAAATATGGGTACCCAGCAGTTAGGGCCTGACACCAGAGTGTCCTCATCACCGAGAGGAGAAGGCTCCCAGCACGCTCCATCTGCGGCCAGATGGCCGACGTCACCAAGGCGGTGTGTGCCAGCCAGGCAGGAGTGACCTCAGGGCAGACGGCCAACCTTACGTAACTGTGAGTAACCCAACCAGGATGAGACTCTCACCAGAGGGCCCACATCACCAAGGGGATGGGAACCAGGCAGGAGTGTTCTGACCCCAGTGGGGCCACATCATTGAAAGGCGAGAAACCCACCACATGTGGCCTCAAACCAGAAGACCCACAACAACAAGGGGCTCAGAGTGAGGCAGGCAGGAAGTGTCTCACAACACACGGCCCATAGAAGTAAAAAGGTAAGGAATCCTGCAGTTGGAAGCTCCAAGCAGGTGGCCCAGAACACCGAGGATATGGGATGCATGCCGGAGTGAACTCACAGCAGAGGGCCCACATCCTGACACTGTGAGCAACCCACACATTGGCACCTCAGAACAGAAGGCCCAAATCCGCATGGAGATGGGAATCCGGCAGGAGTGTCATCGCACCAGTGAGCACATATCAGAAAATGTGGGGAGCCCAGCAGTTAGGGCCTGACGCCAGAGGGCCCTCATCACCGATGGGAGGAGGCTCCCAGCACGCTCCAACTGCAACCAGAGGGCCCATGTGGCCAAGGCGACGTGTGCCAGCCAGGCAGGAGTGACCTCACAGCAGAGGACCCACCTCCCAGAAGTATGAGGAATCAAGCCAGGGTCCAACTCTCACCAGAGGGTCCACATCAACAAGAGGATGGGAACCAGTCACGAGTGTCCTCACACCAGTGGGGTCACATACCTAAAAGGTGAGGCAACCGGCACATGTTGCCTCAAACCAGAGGACCTACATCACCAAGGGGCTTGGAGTGAGGCAGGCAGGAGGAGCCTCACAACAGAGGGCCCAAAGTATAAAAAAGGGGCAGAATCCAGCAGTTGAAACCTCCCAGCAGTCGGCCCAGAGCACAGAGGCTATGGGATCTAGGCCTGAGTGAACTAACACCAGAGAACCAACATCACGAAACTGTGAGCAACCCAGGCTTTGGGACCACTGAGCAGAAGGCCCACTTCCTCATGGGGATGGGAACCTTACAGGAGTGTCCTGGCATCACAGGGCTCAGTCAGAAAACGTGGGGTGCCCAGCAGTTAGAGCCTGATGCCAGAGGGCCCTCATCACCTAGGAGAGGAGGCTCCCAGCAGGCTCCAACTGCCACCAGATGGCCGACGTCACCAAGGCAATGTGAGCAAGCCAGGCAGGAGTTACCTCACAGAAGAGGGCCCACCTCAAAGAAGGGTCAGGAACCCAGCAAGGATCAGACTTTCACCAGAGGGCCCACAACACCAAGGGGATGTGAACCAGGCAGGAGTGTCCTCACACCATTGGGGCCATATCATCGAAAGGTGAGGGACCCAACACACGTGGCCTCAAACCAGAGGACACACATCACCAAGGGTCTGGGAGGGAGGCAGGCAGGAGTAGCCTCAAAACAGAGGGCCCATAGAATAAAAAAGGTGAGGTATCCCGCAGTTGGAACGTCCCAGCAGGTGGCAAGGAGCAGCGAGGCTATGGGTTCCTGGTCGGTGTGAACTCACAAAAGAGGGTCCTCATCATGAAACTGTGAACAACCCAGCCATTGTGTCCACAGAGCAGAAGGCCCACATTTCCATGGGGTTGGGAACCTGGCAGGAGTGTACTCGCACCACAGGGCACACATCAGAAAAATTTGGGAGCCCAGGAGTTAGGGCCAGACGCCAGAGGGCCCTCATTACCGAAGGGAGGAAACTCCCAGCAGGCACCAAATCCCAACTGAGGGCCCACGTCGCCAAGGTGACGTGCGCCAGCCAGGCAGGAGTGACCTCACAGCAGAGGGCAAACGTCACAGAAGGGAGAGGAACCCAGCCAGGATAAGACTCTCACCAGAGGGCCCACATCACCAAGGGGATCGGAACCAGGCAGAAGTATCCTCACACCAGTGTGGCCAAATAATGGAAAGGTGAGGAACCCAGAACATGTGGCCTAAACCACAGGAACCACATCTCCAAGGTGCTCAGAGTGAGGCAGGCAGGAGTAGCCTAACAACAAACGTCCCAGCAGGCGGCCAGGAGCAGCGAGGCAATGGGATCCTTTCTGGAATGAACTCACACCAGAGTGCCCTCATCATTAAACTGTGAGCGACCCAACCGTTGGGACCTCACAGCAGAAGGCGCACATCCACATGGGGATGGGAACCCGGCAGGAGTGTCATCGCACAAGTGGGCAAACATCAGAAAAAATGGGGAGCCCAGCAGTTATTGACTGATGCCACAGGGCCCTCATCACCGAGGGGAGGAGACTCCCAGCAAGCTCCAACTGCCACCAGAGGGCCGACGTCTCCAAGGCAACGGGAACAAGCCAGGCAGGTGTGACCTCAGAGCAGAGGGACCACCTCACAGAAAGGTGACGAAACCAGCCAGGATCAGACTCTCACCAGACAGCCCACATCACCAAGGGGATATGAACCAGGCAGGAGTGTCCTCACACCAGTGGGTCCACATCTTTAATAGGTGAGTAAACTGGCACATGTGGCCTCAAACCAGAGGACACACATCACCAATGGGCTGGGAGTGAGGCAGGTGTCTGGACGGGCACATTTAACTCTCATTTCCCACCAGGAAGAGGAATTAACCAAACGCTCAGCGTGCCGTGCCGGAACCAGATTACGGCCTGAAGCAAACCTGCGGTTTTGTGGCCAGCTTACAAGGAAGCGAGTTGAGAAAGGAAATCAGGGACACTGTAATTCACAAACCTGCAGAGTTATAAATGACAACTATTGTCAAAAATATATTGAAGTAAGGCTGCAAAGAAGACTTGAAAACACGGCAGAATTCCAGGAATCAGATTTCAGGAGGTAGATTTGAATTGCATTTAAAGCATATGAAAAGCAGCAGATCTTTGACAGTGATGCACTTGGACAAAAAGAGCGTATGCATTTTTTCGTGAATATATTCAGGAAAAAACGCATACACCCTTTTTGGTCAACCAAGCACTCGAGCAATGGAAATCCGCACTACAATGAAGTCTCTTTTCCCATTCGTCAAAAGGGCCATCTGAAAAAAGTGTAAAAACGAGAAACACAGGACAGGCCATGGAGAACAGGGAGCCTTGTTATGCTGATGGGTGGGATGTAAATTGCCAACAGACACTCTGGAGATGTTTATGGTGTATCCTGAAACATCTAAAAAACAAAGCTACAGAGCCTAGGGCACTTCCACTTATGGTCCTATAGCTTAGGAAAATTAAAATCAACAAGACACAGCCAACACAAAATTTAGGGCTGCTGTGTTTACAAGAACCTTGAGTCCAGTACAAATTAAATATCCCAGAAAGAAAAAAATGGATAAAGAAGTTGTGCTACTTACGTACAACGGAATATCACTCAGCAATGAAATCAATGTCATCAGGCCTGTAGCAGCAAATTGAGTGGATTTAAGCACGATGACTCTAAGAGAAATATGTCACACAGAGAAAGACAGTAATCATAAGATATCACTAATAGAGGGAGTGTAAACTTGGCTCCACATGAACTGAATTACAAAACCGAACAGTGTCTCACATTTAGCTAAAAAACTTATGCTTGCTTAAGGGGAAAGTTGAGTTGGGGTGCTGTATAAAACCAGAGATTGAAATTAGCACAGATACCTTTCCATAAGCCAAATATGTAATAGACAAGACCTACTCCTTGCTCAACGAAATAGACTCATCCATGCTGTATCATCTCCCACCTGTTAGAATGGGCATCATCAGAAAATCTACAAACAACAAATGCTGGAAAGGGTGTGGAGATAAGGAACCCTCTTCCACTATTGTTGGGAATGTAAATAGATACAGTCACTGTGGAGAACATTATGGAGTTTCTTATAAAACTAAAAATAGAATTACCATATGATACAGCAATCCCACTACTGGGCATATACCCAGACAAAACCAAAAATCAAAAAGAGACATTCACCGCAATGTTCATTGCATCACTATTTACAATATCCAGGTAATGGAAGCAACCTAAATGCCCAGACAGACGAATGCATAAAGATGTGGTACATATATAAAATGGAATATTACTAAGCCATAAAAAGGAATGAAATTGGATCATTTGTAGAGACGTTGATGGATCTAGAGACTGTCATACAGAGTGAAGTAAGTCAGAAAGAGAAAAACAAAACAAATCTTGTATATTAATGCATATATGTGGAACCTAGAAAAATTGTACAGATGAACCGTTTTGCAAGACAGAAATAGAGCAACAGATGTAGACAACAAACGTATGGACACCAAGGGGGGAGAGCGGTTGGGGGGGTGGTGGTGGGAGGAGTTGAGAGATTGGGATTGGCATGTATACATTTATATGTATAAAATAGATAACCAATAAGAACCTGCTGTATAAAAAATAAAATAAAATTCAAAATTAAAAAAATAAAAGTAAAAAAAGTAAAACAGAAAAAATATTCTTCCCTTCACATACATGTATTAATATGAATAAATTATTTCCATGCTTATATCTGTAAATACAAAAAAGAGGAATAAAATCTACCTTGAACCAAAAACGGAAAAAAGAAAAAAAATCAGAACCCACCATTTACACAGAGGAAAACCGTATCAGGGCACTTGCTCCAGTTGTAAACAATTCTGAAGTTGGTCAGTGGTGGGGAATCATCTCCCATTCAGCCAGCAGGCCCCACGCAACAAGCGTCCTCTTTGCAAAGCTGGGGGACCATGCCGAGGCATCTGTGAGTAAACGTGGGCCGAACCCCAGGCCAGCTGCTGCTGAAATGTTCCCACCCTTCCCAGGTAAAACACCTGAATATGTACAAGGACTTGAAAGCCTAGAGGAAGGGCCATGGAGCCACACGAGTGACAGCATGCCGGCCGACTTGGTGCCTGCAGGCCAGCCAGGATGGCCCTGGCCCTGGGTGCTCTTCTGGAAGCTTTCCATTTCCCTGCCTGAGATACCCCTCCTGTCCTCGCCCCCACTGCTTTCTTCCTTCCTCACCTCTGCCCAGGAAGAAATTCCAGCGGCAGGTATGGGTGTCACATCCTCTTCTTTAGCAGGTGGCATCTTGGCAACTGCTGCAGAAAGTCCAGCAGAACCCCACTCACACTGGGCCACCCACAAAGCCGTGGCCTCTCACTCCGTCCCACCAGCCCAGCCCCGAGACTGTTGACAGGGCAGAGAAAATGGCGTCAGGCACAGCCATTTTATATGTGTGTTTATATCGATCTCAACCCAGGCACACCTGGGGAGGGCTGGCCGGCACGGTCAGGCTGCCCAGGTCAGCCAATCATCACCCCTCAGGGTCTCACAATTGCAGAAAATGGAAATTGCTGAATCAGCCAGGTCCAAGGAACAGGTGTGGGCTCTTGAGAGTCAGGATAGACAAGGGGTTGTAGCTCCGGCTTGTTTTCTAATCATTTTAACTGGCCCATGAGTGGGAGACAACTTCAAGAAAACCCTCTCCTAATGAGAGGACCCCAGGAGTCAGGGAGAGGAGGGGTGGGTGGTGGGTGGAGACAGAGGCCTGGTGCCCCGGGTGCAGTGGAAGTCTCTGGAAGACCAGGTGGAGGGAGGCCGCACAGAGTGATGCCCAGGGTCACAGACCTGACGGAGGTGCTATTTGTTAGTTCAAGTCCTGCTCTGAGGTGCTCTGTGTCAGATCTGAGCGACAGGTGAGCTGGGAGTGCTCTGCAATGTGGGCTATGTGCACGGTTCCCGTGTGCCCAGCCTTGCCACGGTACCTGCAAGGGTAGCTCTGTATCCTGGGAGGGGCCTGACCACGAGAGCCCCATGGGCTGCAGGGGACCTGCGCAGGGAACCCCATATCCTGGGAGGGGCCTGAACACGAGAGCCCCGTGGGCTGGCGTGGGGGTGGGGTACCTGCCCAGGTGAGCTTCATATCCTGGGATTGGCCTGACCTCGAGAGCCCCATGGGCTGCTGGAGTCCTGGTAAAGGATGTCAGGACAGTCAGTGAAGCCACCGAGGATATACCTCCAGTAGTTCCTAAATCCTACACCCTGCTGGTCATTCTACCAACCACCAGGACTTGGTATTCTGTATTAGTCTTGAATGATGCCTTCTTTTGTATTCCATTAGTCCGAGAGTCACAAAAAATTTTGGCTTGTGAGTGGCAGGACTCAACATACAACTAAAACAATACTTCCGGGCCGTCTTGCCCCAAGGGTTCAAAAATTCCCACACCACCTTTGGGGAAAGCTCAGCTAAAGACCTAAAAGCTCTACCTCTGGAAAAGGAAACACTCCTTCAATATGCAGACGACATTCTGATCGCCAGCCCTACTAAGGAGACCTCTGAACTACCAAGCCAATAGAGGATAGAAGTTGTCCAAGAAAAAGCTCAAATATCACAGACTACGGTGACCTGCCTGGGCTTCATTCTCACAGAAGGTCGGAGAAGCACATCCCAGGAAAGGGAAGAAACAATTTATAGCCTTACCCCTTTCTAAAACTAGAAGACAGCTTAGGGGTTCCTGGGGAGGCCAGGGTTTGCTGCTTCTGGATCCCTAACTACAGTCTACTAGCTGGGCCTCTATATGAAACACTGAAAGGAAAAGATGATGATCCTTTTGAATAGAATCCAGAAGTGGCCTTTCAAGAATGGAAAGAGCAGTCAATTCAGACCCTTGCCCTGGAACTCCCTAATTTAGCTAAACCCTTTGACCTTTACATTCCTGGTGAAAGGTGAATCGCCATTGGAGTATTAGTGCAAAAACTGAGACCACTTGAAATGGAACAATGCAAGAATGCCATATAGGTAGGATAAACTACGGTCACCATGGAGCTTGGCCCACCGCCACATCTGCCCAAGATACTGGCGGTATCTAAAAACCTGGAAATCAGCAGCCCTAAAGGCCACCTCCCTCTTAAGGGAAAAGGACCCCACGTGGTGATCCTAACCCCCAACCATGCCCTGAAGTTGCAGGGTTTGCTCCGTGGGCACACTGACCTCGAGTGAGGAGGCCCTCCAACTCCAACCTCCAGAGAGATAACCAGGGGCAACGGGGCAACATGACAACTCATGTGACCATCACTTGACCTGGAGTTTCTCTCATAAAACAACAAGAGTGTGTCCCAAAAGAGTAGACTACTGCTTGCAGGACTTACTGCACCCAGAGGGGAGCTAATAATCTTGGCGGGGGAACCGAATATCACGCTGTCACCATAGAAAAGCCTAGAAACACCGTGATGATGGTGGCCAATAAGACCGGCTGGACTCCTGTTTACTTCAAAAGGCTGTTGACTCAGTGGCCATCATGGTCCTTCATCACCACTGACCCTGGGCTGTCTGGGAGTTGAGCGGGCAGGGTCCTGACACCTGGTGCTGTTTTTACGTTAATTCAGGGGCCTAATTGAAGAAAGCGCAGACTACTGGTCAGAGCATCTAGGCTGGCAGAAACGGTCAGCCTAAGGTGGCCAAATAAATGTGGGGCGGGGTGAAACTGGACCTCACAGCATCACTGCACATCTCCTTCCTGGACCCTTAACGGTCATTAGAATCTATAACACTTCCAATACTGGTGCTCAGGCGGACGAGCAGGGAGGCAGCAGCCCTGGGGACAATCAACGTCACCTGGAGGCTGCTGGGGAGAAGTTCTGACCCTCGCCCACGAGTATGAGTGCTCTTAACTCAGCACTCAGCAGTTACAGATGAAGGGTCTGCACCCTCAGCACTCCAAGAATGAGGAAGGGGACAAAAGGCAGAAGCGGGGTTTGTCCCAGGCAAAGCCCCTTAAAAATCCCTGGGAGATAAAAATAGAATCTGGGCAATAAAATAAAGTCTAACCTTTTTATCCTTTGTGCTTTGTCTAATTTCACATGCTCCTAGGGTCCCGCATACAGAGGTTCCACACCTGGCACTTCAGACCAGATTTTCTAGTGCAGAATGGCTGGGTCGACACATCAGATCCTGGGGCCCAGGGCAGACTCCGTGATATAGAGCCTGAGCTGCAGCCAACCGGGCCCTCGAGAGAGCTCTGCCCCCTCCCTCCCACTGACTCTGACAGGATCTCTACACAGCAGCCCAGCCCACAGCCCACAGGGTAGCACATGCTCTCACCTCTCCATTCTCTGATCAAAATATAAAGTTTCCTTTGCTTCTGAACCAAACTCAGTCTCGATCTGTTGGCTCCAATGACACCGGGCAGGGGGACACTTGTTGGGGTCCACTCTGGAGGATCAGTAACAGAAATTGAGAACCTTGTAACTTCAATGAACAGATGTGTGAGCCAAACTGTAATTAACATAGAACAGTGTATAAGGCTCGGGTAAAATAAGATGTTTCTAACACTTCCATTTGATATTTCCATCACTTTATTATAAGCAAGTTCACTGAAAAGGTTTGTCTTATTTGTCAGGACAATATTAGAGAAACGAAATGATTTCTTTCCAAGGATGTACATCTAATAATCTTGGTTAAATCTTCAATCTTGTTTTAAATGCTTTTCCATTGAAAATGATACCTCTCTTTCAGCTCCCCCATTTCTGAGAAGTATAAAATCTTATAATTTATGATTACCAAAGAGGAAAGGTGGGAGGAGGGATAAATTAACAGTTTGGGATTAACACATACACACTGCTATGTATATAATCAATCATCAACAAGGAACTACTGTATAGCACAGGGAACTACACTCAATATTTTGCAATAACCTATAAGGGGAAATAATCTGAAAAAGAATAGATATTTTTATTGACATCATCTATCAATGACAGTTAAAATGGAACCTAAGGGAAGCCGTTGGTGAGTGCTTCTGACCCTGAAGACTTCAATCATCTAAAGTTTGGACTCTGCCTACTTCCCAAGGCCCTTAATGAACATATGTGTAGCCGTAGCTTAAAAAATTCCCCAGTTTGGGTTGCGGAGAGACACTGATTTTGAAAAAGCCCTGGTGGTCTCCTCACATGAATGGGATCCTTCCTACAGCTAAAACATGCCTGTCACACCCAGAGGATGGTATACCGTCTGATCGGGAAGAGTTTGGAAAAGGCATCTCATCTCCTCATCTCCTGGTGCTCGGGTTCACCACTCCGGCGTCTTTACTAACAGTCTCCCCACTTGGAGATGTCAGCACTGTCAACATCCTGTTGTGTACAGTTTGGAATTTGTCCAGAGGATGAAGCGGAAGGAGGAGGAACAATGAGAGACAAGTCCTAGGTGCTCGGACAGCCACATGTCACTTTAATTTCCAATCAGAAAGACGAATTGACCAAAGGCTAGGGTTGCCCATGGAAACAGAATAGGCCTTGAGGAAATCCCGCTGCTTTGTGGCCAGTTCCCATAAACACAAGTAAAAAATGGAACTCAGGGGCACTAAAATTCACGAAACTGCAGAGTTGAAAATATCTATCCCTAAAAAATGTCTTGAGGATAGTCAGAGAAAAGGACTTGTAAGCAAGGGAGAATGGCAGGAAAGGGATTGGAAGAGGTAGAAAGGACTCGCCATTAAGCACCAGAAAAGGGGCTGAACATTTGCAACTTTGCACTTGGTCAAAAAGGGTGTATGCGTCTCTTTCTGTATATATTCAAGAAAAGGGCACACACATTTTTAGCCAACCAAACAGGTGGGCACTGGAAATCAATACTACAAAAGATATCACTTCACATCAGTCAGAAGAGCCGTCCTCATAAAGTGTAAACACCAGAAATGCAGGACAGGAAAGGAGAAAAGGGAGCCCTGTGAGGCTTATAGTGGAAATGTATATTGCCAACGGTCACTCTGGAGAAGTGTACTGTGTTTACTAAAGCATCTAAAAAATGAGCTACAGAGCACAGGGCACTTGCACTCATGGACGTGTATCTTGGGAAAAACAAAAATCGAGAGGACACAGGCACCCCAATGTTTACCGCCTCTCTGTTTAAAAGAACCTCGACTAGGATATAACTTAAATGTCTCTGGAGGGAAAAAATGGATAGAGATGTGGTACTTACGTAGAGTGGAATATTACTCAGCCTGGAAATCAATGAAATATGGCCATTTGTAACAACTCCAGAGGAGTTACGTATGATCATTCGAAGTCACATAATTCAAAAGAAAAAGACACATATCATAAGATATCATTTAAAGCAACATAAGATATCACTAATACACGGAATGTAAACTTGGGGACACATGAATGGAACTACAAAACAGAACAGGTACTTAAATGTAGAAAACCAACTTATGCTTGCTTATGGGGAAAGGTGAGTTGGGGTGCTGCATAAAACCAGAGATAGAAATTAGCACAGATACCATTCCATAAGCCAAATATGTAACAGACAAGACCTACGCCTTGCTCAACGAAATGGACTCAACACCCCATATTCAACGCCTAGGAATATACCTGACTAGTAAGAAACTTAAAACCCATGGATTAATATTTCTCCTTAAGAGAATCAAGCGTGTGTACAGCGGCATGAACGCAGCAGTGAAAATCCGATAAATACCATTATAAAAATAATTTTCAAATACAAAACACAATGACAGTGAAATAGAGAGCAATTCTTAAATAATTCATTCAGGGCTTGTGATGCAACCTGGATTTACCACATCTACACCCAGAGCTGCGTGAGACATAAGCCTGGACACTTCGGGCTGATAGCATTGGTGAGGTTCGGTGAGCAAATGCATACACTTCGCAGTCATACTGCATGGTACCCATTCCATGGGTCCCAACTCTCCAGGTTTAAGGGATTCTTCCTTCAGCTAAAACATGCATGGGAAACCCAGAGTATGGTCCACCGTGTGATTGGGAAACGGTTTCAAATGCATCTCAGTTTTCGTCCCCTGGTACTCGGGTTCACCATTCCAGACCCTTTACTAACACTCTCCCCACTTGGAGAGACAGTGCCTTTAACCTCCTGTTTGGCACAGTTTGCAATTTCTGCGCAAGATGAACAGGAATAGGGAGAATCAATGAGAGACTAGCTGTAGGTGTCTGCACTGGCAAATGTAACGATCATTTCCCACCATGAAGAGCAATTAACCAAATGCTCAGCGTCCCCTGCTGGAAAGAGCTTAGGGCCTAAAGCAATCCTGCGGTTTTGCTGCCAGCTCACAAGAAAACGAGTTGATGAAAGGAGCTCAGGGGCACTGTAATTCACAAACGTGCAGAGTTATGAATGACAGCTATCGTCCAAAAATATACTGAAGTAAGTCTGCGAAGATGACTTGAAAGAGGGGCAGAATTTCAGGAAAACGATTTCAGGGGGTAGACTGGAATTGCACTTAAAGCATAGGAAAAGAGGCAGAATGTCGACAATGATGCACTTGGCCAAAAGGGGCATATGCGTTTTTTCCTGAATATATTCAGGAGAAAACGCATATACCATTTTTGGCCAACCAAGCAAGCGTGAAAAAAAATCTGCACTACAAGGGAAGTCTCACTGCCCCCCGGTCAACAGGGCCATCTGAAAAAAGTGTAAAATCCAGAAATACAGGACAGGCCATGGAGAACAGGGAGCCTTGTTATGCTGACGAGCGGGATGTAAATTGCCAACAGCCACACTGGAGAAGTGTATGGTGTTTACTGAAACTTGTAGGAAACAAAGCAACACAGCCTATGGCACTTCCACTTATGGTCCTGTAGCTTAGGGACATTAAAATCTAAAACACACATCCACCCCAATGTTTGGGACGGCTCTGTTTACAAGAACCTCGTCTACGGTACAAGTTAAATATCCCAGAAAGCGAAAAATGGATAAAGAAGTTGTGGTACGTACGTACAATGTAATATCACTCAGCAATCAAATCTATGTCATCAGGCCCGTAGCGGCATAATGAGTGGATTCAGGTACGATGATTCTAAGTGAAATAAGTCACACAGAAAAAGAAACATCATAAGATATCACTAATACACGGAATGTAAACTTGGCTACACATGAACTGAATTACAAAACAGAACAGGGCCTTAAATTTAGAAAAACAACTTATGCTTGCTTATGGGGAAAGATGAGTTGGCGTGCTGCATAGTACCAGAGATTGAAATTAACACAGATACCATTCCATAAGCCAAATATGTAATAGACAAGACCTACTCCTTGCTCAACGAAATGGACTCAACACCCCATATTCAACGCCTAGGAATATACCTGACTAGTAAGAATCTTAAAACCCACGGATTTATATGTCTCCGTAAGAGAAACATGCGTGTGTACAGCGGCATAAAGGTAGCAGTGAAAACCCGATAAATCCCATTATCAAAATAATTTTCAAATACAAAACACAATGACAGTGAAATAGAGAGCAATTCTTAAATAATTCATTCAGGGCTTGTGATGCAACCTGGATTTACCACATCTACACCCAGAGCTGGGTGAGACATAAGGCTGGACACTTCGGGCTGATAGCATTGGTGAGGTTCGGTGAGCAAATGCAGACCCTTTGAAGTCATACTGCATGGAACCCTTTCCATGGGTCCCAACTCTCCAGGTTTAAGGGATTCTTCCTTCAGCTAAAACATGCATGGGAAACCCAGAGTATGGTCCACCGTGTGATTGGGAAACGTTTTCAAATGCATCTCAGTTTTCGTTCCCTGGTACTCGGGTTCACCATTCCAGACGCTTTACTAACACTCTCCCCACTTGGAGAGAAAGTGCCTTTAACCTCCTGTTTGGCACAGTTTGCAATTTCTGCGCAAGATGAACAGGAATAGGGAGAACCAATGAGAGACTAGCTGTAGGTGTCTGCACAGGCAAATTTAACGCTCATTTCCCACCAGGAAGAGGAATTAACCAAAGGCTAAGCATGCCCTGCCCGAACCAGATTAGGGCCTGAAGCAATCTTGCGGGTTTGCGACCAGCTCACAAGATAGCGAGTTGAAGAGAGGAGCTCAGGGGCACTGTAACTCACAAACCTGCAGAGTTATAAATGACAGCTATCGTCCAAAAATATATTGAAGGAAGGATGCAAAGAGAACTTGTAAGCGTGGCAGAATTGCAGGAAAAAGTTTTCAGGGGGTACACGGGAATTGCATTTAAAGCATAGGAAAAGAGGCAGAACGTCGACAATGATGCACTTGGCCAAAAAGTGCATATGCGTTTTTTCCTGAATATATTCAGGAAAAAAGGCATACGCCCTTTTTGGCCAACTAAGCAAGCATGTAAAGGAAATCTGCACTACAAGGGAAGTCTCACTGCCCCCCAGTCAACAGGGCCATCTGGAAAAAGTGTAAAATCCAGAAAGGCAGGACAGGCCATGGAGAACATGGAGCCTTGTTATGCTAATGGGCAGGATGTAAATTGCCAACAGCCACACTGGAGAAGTGTATGGTGTTTCCTGAAACACGTAGGAAACAAAGCAACACAGCCTATGGCACTTCCACTTATGGTCCAGTAGCTTAGGCACATTAAAATCAAAAACACACATCCACCCCAAAATTTGGGATGGCTCTGTTTACAAAAACCTCATCTACGGTACAAGTTAAATATCCCAGAAAGCGAAAAATGGATTAAGAAGTTGTGGTACGTACATACAATGGAATATCACTCACCAATGAAATCTATGTCATCTGGCCCGTCGTGGCATAATGAGTGGATTCAGGTACGATGATTCTAAGTGAAATAAGTCACACAGAAAATGAAACATCATAAGATATCACTAATACACCGAATGTAATCTTGGCTACACATGAACTGAATTACAAAACAGAACAGGGTTTCAAATTTAGAATAGCAACTTATGTTTGCTTAAGGGGAAAGGTGAGTTGGGGTGCTGCATAAAACCAGAGATAGAAATGAGCACAGATACCAGTCCATACGTCAAATATGTAAGTCAAGACCTAACCCTTGCTCAACGAAATGGGCTAAACACCCTATATTCAACGCCTAGGAATACCCCTGACTAGTAAGAATCTTCAAACCCATGGATTTATATGTCTCCATAAGAGAATCAAGCGTTTGTACAGCTGCATGAAGGCAGCAGAGAAAATCCGATAAATCCTAATATGAAAATGAATTACAAAAACAAAACACAATGACAGTGAAATAGAGAGCAATTCTTATATAATTCATTCAGGGCTTGTGATGCAACCTAGATTTACCTCATCTACACCCAGAGCTGAGTGAGACATAAGGTTGTACACTTCGGGCTGATAACATTGGTGAGGTTCGATGAGCAAATGCAGACCATTTGAAGTCATACTGCATGGTACCCATTCCATGGGTCCCAACTCTCCAGGTTTAAGCGATTCTTCCTTCAGCTAAAGCATGCATGGGAAACCCACAGTATGGTGCACCGTGTGACTGGGAAACGTTTTCAAATGCATCTCAGTTTTCGTCCCCTTTTACTCGGGTTCACAATTCCAGAACCTTTACTAACACTCTCCCCACTTGGAGAGTCAGTGCCTTTAACCTGCTGTTTGGCACAGTTTGCAATTTCTACGCAAGATGAACAGGAATAGGGAGAACCAATGAGAGACTAGCTGTAGGTGTCTGCACGGGCAAATTTAACGCTCATTTCCCACCAGGAAGAGGAATTAACCAAAGGCTCAGCATGCCGTGCTGGAACCAGATTAGGGCCTGAAGCAATCCTGCGGGTTTGCGGCCAGCTCACAAGAAAGCGATTTGAAGAAAGGAGGTCAGGGGCACTGTAATTCACAAAACTGCAGAGTTATAAATGACAGCTATCGTCCAAAAACATATTGAAGGAAGTCTGCGAAGAGGACTTGAAAGCGGGGCAGAATTGCAGGAAAACAATTTCAGGGGGTAGACTGGAATTGCATTTAAAGCATAGGAAAAGAGGCAGAACGTCAACAATGATGCACTCGGCTAAAAAGGGCGTATGAGATTTTTCCTAAATATATTCAGGAAAAAACGCATACACCCTTTTTGGCCAACCAAGCAAGCATGTTAGAGAAATCTGCACTACAATGAAGTCTCACTGCCACCCAATCAAAAGGGCCATCTGAAAAAAGTGTAAAATCCAGAAATGCAGCACAGGCCATGGAGAACAGGGAGCCTTGTTATGCTGATGGGTGGGATGTAAATTGCCAACAGCCACTCTGGAGAAGTGTATGGTGTTTCCTGAAACACCTAAAAAACAAAGCAATGGAGCCTACGGCACTTCCACTTCTGGTCCTATAGCTTAGGGAAATTAAAATCAAAAACACACAGCCACCCCAAAGTTTCAGACGGCTCTGTTTACAAGAACCACCTCTACGGTAAAAGTTAAATATCCCACAAAGCAAAAAATGGATAAAGAAGTTGTGGTACGTACGTACAACGGAATATCACTCACCAATGAAATCTATATCATCTGGCCCGTCGTGGCATAATGAGTGGATTCAGGTACAATGATTCTAAGTGAAATAAGTCACACAGAAAATGAAACATCATAAGATATCACTAATACACGGAATGTAATCTTGGCTACACATGAACTGAATTACAAAACAGAACAGGGTCTCAAATTTAGAAAACCAACTTATGTTTGCTTAAGGGGAAAGGTGAGTTGGTGTGCTGCATAAAACCAGAGATAGAAATTAGCACAGACACCATTCCATACGTCAAATATGTAATAGTCAAGATCTACAACTTGCTCAACGAAATGGGCTAAACACCCTATATTCAACGCCTAGGAATACACCTGACTATAAAGAATCTTCAAACCCATGTATTTATATGACTCCATAAGAGAATCAAGCGTGTGTACAGCTGCATGAAGGCAGCAGAGAAAATCCGATAAATCCAATTATCAAAATGAATTACAAAAACAAAACACAATGACAGTGAAATAGAGAGCAATTCTTAAATAATTCATTCAGGGCTTGTGATGCAACCTGGATTTACCTCATCTACATCGAGAGCTGAGTGAGACATAAGGTTGGACACTTCGGGCTGATAGCATTGGTGAGGTTCGATGAGCAAATGCAGACCATTTGAAGTCATACTGCATGGTACCCATTCCATGGGTCCCAACTCTCCAGGTTTAAGCGATTCTTCCTTCAGCTATAACATGCATGGGAACCCACAGTATGGTGCACCGTGTGACCGGGAAACGTTTTCAAATGCATCTCAGTTTTTGTCCCCTTTTACTCGGGTTCACAATTCCAGAACCTTTACTAACACTCTCCCCACTTGGAGAGTCACTGCCTTTAACCTGCTGTTTGGCACAGTTTGCAATTTCTGCGCAAGATGAACAGGAATAGGGAGAACCAATGAGAGACTAGTTGTAGGTGTCTGCACGGGCAAATTTAACGCTCATTTCCAACCAGGAAGAGGAATTAACCAAAGGCTCAGCATGCCGTGCAGGAACCAGATTAGGGCCTGAAGCAATGCTGCGGGTTTGCGGCCAGCTCACAAGAAAGCGATTTGAAGAAAGGAGCTCAGGGGCACTGTAATTCACAAACCTGCAGAGTTATAAATGACAGCTATCGCCCAAAAATATATTGAAGGAATGCTGCGAAGAGGACTTGAAAGCGGGGCAGAATTGCAGGAAATCGATTTCAGGGGGTAGACTGGAATTGCATTTAAAGCATAGGAAAAGAGGCAGAATGTCGACAATGATGCACTTGGCCAAAAAGGGCGTATGCGTTTTTTCCTGAATATATTCAGGAAAAAACGCATATGCAGTTTTTGGCCAACCAAGCAAGCATGTAAAAGAAATCTGCACTACAATGAAGTCTCACTGCCCCCCAGTCAAAAGGGCCATCTGAAAAAAGTGTAAAATACAGAAATGCAGCACAGGCCATGGAGAACAGGGAGCCATGTTATGCTGATGGGTGGGATGTAAATTGCCAAGAGCCACTCTGGACAAGTGTATGGTGTTTCCTGAAACACCTAAAAAACAAAGCAACGGAGCCTCCGGCACTTCCACTTATGGTCCAATAGCTTAGGGAATTTAAATTCAAAAACACGCAGCCACCCCAATGTTTCAGACGGCTCTGTTTACAAGAAGCTCGTCTACGGTACAAGTTAAATATCCCAGAAAGCGAAAAATGGATAAAGAAGTTGTGGTACGTACGTACAATGGAATATCACTCACCAATGAAATCTATGTCATCTGGCCAATCGTGGCATAATGAGTGGATTCAGGTACGATGATTCTAAGTGAAATAAGTCACACAGAAAATGAAACATCATAAGATATCAATAATACACGGAATGTAATCTTGGCTACACATGAACTGAATTACAAAACAGAACAGGGTCTAAATTTAGAAAACCAACTTATGTTTGCTTAAGGGAAAAGGTGAGTTGGGGTGCTGCATAAAACCAGAGATAGAAATTAGCACAGATACCATTCCATACGTCAAATATGTAATAGTCAAGACCTACCCCTTGCTCAACGAAATGGGCTAAACACCCTATATTCAACGCCTAGGAATACACCTGACTAGAAAGAATTTTCAAACCCATGGATTTATATGTCTCCAAAAGAGAATCAACCGTGTGTACAGCTGCATGAAGGCAGCAGAGACAATCCGATAAATCCCATTATCAAAATGAATTACAAAAACAAAACACAATGACAGTGAAATAGAGAGCAATTCTTAAATAATTCATTCAGGGCTTGTGATGCAACCTGGATTTACCTCATCTACACCCAGAGCTGAGTGAGACATAAGGTTGGACACTTCGGGCTGATAGCATTGGTGAGGTTCGATGAGCAAATGCAGACCATTTGAAGTCATACTGCATGGTACCATTCCATGGGTCCCAACTCTCCAGGTTTAAGCGATTCTTCCTTCAGCTAAAGCATGCATGGGAAACCCACAGTATGGTGCACAGTGTGACCGGGAAACGTTTTCAAATGCATCTCAGTTTTGTCCTCTTTTACTCGGGTTCACAATTCCAGACCATTTACTAACACTCTCCCCACTTGTAGAATCAACGCCTTTAACCTCCTGTTTGTCACAGTTTGCAATTTCTGCGCAAGCTGAACAGGAATAGGGAGAACCAATGAGACACTAGCTGTAGGTGTGTGCACGGGCAAATTTAACACTCATTTCCCACCAGGAAGAGGAATTAACCAAAGGCTCAGCATGCCGTGCCGGAACCAGATTAGGGCCTGAAGCAATCCTGCGGGTTTGCGGCCAGCTCACAAGAAAGCGATTTGAAGAAAGGAGCTCAGGGGCACTGTAATTCACAAACCTGCAGAGTTATAAATGACAGCTATCGTCCGAAAATATATTGAAGGAAGGCTGCGAAGAGGACTTGAAAGCGGGGCAGAATTGCAGGAAAACGATTTCAGGGGGTAGACTGGGATTGCATTTAAAGCATAGGAAAAGAGGCAGAACGTCGACAATGATGCACTTGGCCAAAAAGGGCGTATGCGTTTTTTCCTGAATATATTCAGGAAAAAACGCATACGCCCTTTTTGGCCAACCAAGCAAGCATGTTAAAGAAATCTGCACTACAATGAAGTCTCACTGCCCACCGGTCAAAAGGGCCATCTGAAAAAAGTGTAAAATCCAGAAATGCAGCACAGGCCATGGAGAACAGGGAGCCTTGTTATGCTGATGGGTGGGAGGTAAATTGCCAACAGCCACTCTGGAGAAGTGTATGGTGTTTCCTGAAACACCTAAAAAACAAAGCAACGGAGCCTACGGCACTTCCACTTATGGTCCTATAGCTTAGGGAAATTAAAATCAAAAACACACAGCCACCCCAAAGTTTCAGACGGCTCTGTTTACGAGAACCTCGTCTACGGTACAAGTTAAATATCCCAGAAAGCGAAAAATGGATAAAGAAGTTGTGGTACGTACGTACAATGGAATATCACTCACCAATGAAATCTATGTCATCTGGCCCGTCGTGGCATAATGAGTGGATTCAGGTACGATGATTCTAAGTGAAATAAGTCACACAGAAAATGAAACATCATAAGATATCACTAATACACCGAATGTAATCTTGGCTACACATGAACTGAATTACAAAACAGAACAGGGTCTCAAATTTAGAAAACCAACTTATGTTTGCTTAAGGGGAAAGGTGAGTCGGGGTGCTGCATAAAACCAGAGTTAGAAATTAGCACAGATACCATTCCATACGTCAAATACGTAATAGTCAAGACCTACCCCTTGCTCAACGAAATGGGCTAAACACCCTATATTCAACGCCTAGGAATACACCTGACTAGTAAGAATTTTCAAACCCATGGATTTATATGTCTCCATAAGAGAATCAAGCGTGTGTACAGCTGCATGAAGGCAGCAGAGAAAATCCGATAAATCCTATTATCAAAATGAATTACAAAAACAAAACACAATGGCAGTGAAATAGAGAGCAATTCTTAAATAATTCATTCAGGGCTTGTGATGCAACCTGGATTTACCTCATCTAAACCCAGAGCTGAGTGAGACATAAGGTTGGACACTTCGGGCTGATAGCATTGGTGAGGTTCGATGAGCAAATGCAGACCATTTGAAGTCATACTGCATGGTACCCATTCCATGGGTCCCAACTCTCCAGGTTTAAGCGATTCTTCCTTCAGCTAAAACATGCATGGGAAACCCACAGTATGGTGCACCGTGTGACTGGGAAACGTTTTCAAATGCATCTCAGTTTTTGCCCCTTTTACTCGGGTTCACAATTCCAGACCCTTTAGTAACACTCTCCCCACTTGGAGAGTCAGTGCCTTTAACCTCCTGTTTGGGACAGTTTCCAATTTCTGCGCAAGATGAACAGGAATAGGGAGAAACAATGAGAAACTAGCTGTAGGTGTCTGCACGGGCAAATTTAATGCTCATTTCCACCAGGAAGAGGAATTAACCAAAGGCTCAGCATGCCGTGCCGGAACCAGATTAGGGCCTGAAGCAATCCTGCGGGTTTGCAGCCAGCTCACAAGAAAGCGATTTGAAGAAAGGAGCTCAGGGGCACTGTAATTCACAAACCTGCAGAGTTATAAATGACAGCTATCGTCCAAAAATATATTGAAGGAAGGCTGCGAAGAGGACTTGAACGCAGGGCAGAATTGCAGGAAAACGATTTCAGGGGGTAGACTGGAATTGCATTGAAAGCATAGGAAAAGAGGCAGAACGTCGACAATGATGCACTTGGCCAAAAAGTGCGTATGCGTTTTTTCCTGAATATATTCAGGAAAAAACGCATATGCACTTTTTGGCCAACCAAGCAAGCATGTTAAAGAAATCTGCACTACAATGAAGTCTCACTGCCCCCCGGTCAAAAGGGCCATCTGAAAAAAGTGTAAAATCCAGAAAGGCAGCACAGGCCATGGAGAACAGGGAGCCTGGTTATGCTGATGGGTGGGATGTAAATTGCCAAAAGCCACTCTGGAGAAGTGTATGGTGTTTCCTGAAACACCTAAAACACAAGCCAAAGGAGCCTACAGCACTTCCACTTATGGTCCTATAGCTTAGGGAAATTAAAATCAAAAACACACAGCCACCCCTGAATTTCAGACGGATCTGTTTACAAGAACCTGTTCTACGGTACAAGTTAAATATCCCAGAATGCGAAAAATGGATAAAGAAGTTGTGGTACGTACGTACAATGGAATATCACTCACCAATGAAGTCTATGTCATCTGGCCCGTCCTGGCATAATGAGTGGATTCAGGTATGATGATTCTAAGTGAAATAAGTCACACAGAAAATGAAACATCATAAGATATCACTAATACACGGAATGTAATCTTGGCTACACATGAACTCAATTACAAAACAGAACAGGGTCTCAAATTTAGAAAACCAACTTATGTTTGCTTAAGGGGAAAGGTGAGTTGGGGTGCTGCATAAAACCAGAGATAGAAATTAGCACAGATACCATTCCATACGTCAAACATGTAATAGTCAAGACCTACCCCTTGCTCAACAAAATGGGCTAAACACCCTATATTCAATGCCTAGGAATACACCTGACTAGAAAGAAATTTTCAAACCCATGGATTTATATGACTCCATAAGAGAATCAAGCATGTGTACAGCTGCATGAAGGCAGCACAGAAAATCCGATAAATCCCATTATCAAATGAATTACAAAAACAAAACACAATGACAGTGAAATAGAGAGCAATTCTTAAATAATTCATTCAGGGCTTGTGATGCAACCTGGATTTACCTCATCTACACCCAGAGCTGAGTGAGACATAAGGTTGGACACTTCGGGCTGATAACATTGGTGAGGTTCGATGAGCAAATGCAGACCATTTGAAGTCATACTGCATGGTACCCATTCCATGGGTCCCAACTCTCCAGGTTTAAGTGATTCTTCCTTCAGCTAAAGCATGAATGGGAAACCCACAGTATGGTGCACCGTGTGACAGGGAAACGTTTTCAAATGCATCTCAGTTTTTGCCCCTTTTACTCGGGTTCACAGTTCCAGACACTTTACTAACACTCTCCCCACTTGGAGAGTCAGTGCATTTAACCTGCTGTTTGGCACAGTTTGCAATTTCTGCGCAAGATGAACAGGAATAGGGAGAACCAATGAGAGACTAGCTGTAGGTGTCTGCACGGGCAAATTTAACACTCATTTCCCACCAGGAAGAGGAATCAACCAAAGGCTCAGCATGCCGTGCCGGAACCAGATTAGGGCCTGAAGCAATCCTGCGGGTTTGCGGCCAGCTCACAAGAAAGCGATTTGAAGAAAGGAGCTCAGGGGCACTGTAATTCACGAACCTGCAGAGTTATAAATGACAGCTATCGTCCAAAAATATATTGAAGGAAGGCTGCGAAGAGGACTTGAAAGCGGGGCAGAATTGCAGGAAAACGATTTCATTGGGTAGACTGGAATTGCATTTAAAGCATAGGAAAAGAGGCAGAACGTCGACAATGATGCACTTGGCCAAAAAGGGCGTATGCGTTTTTTCCTGAATATATTCAGGAAAAAACGCATACGCACTTTTTGGACAACCAAGCAAGCATGTTAAAGGAATCTGAAGTACAATGAAGTCTCACTGCCCCCCGGTCAAAAGGGCCATCTGAAAAAAGTGTAAAATCCAGAAATGCAGCACAGGCCATGGAGAACAGGGAGCCTTGTTATGCTGATGGGTGGGATGTAAATTGCCAACAGCCACTCTGGAGAAGTGTATGGTGTTTCCTGAAACACCTAAAAAACAAAGCAATGGAGCCTACGGCACTTCCACTTCTGGTCCTATAGCTTAGGGAAATTAAAATCAAAAACACACAGCCACCCCAAAGTTTCAGACGGCTCTGTTTACAAGAACCACCTCTACGGTAAAAGTTAAATATCCCACAAAGCGAAAAATGGATAAAGAAGTTGTGGTACGTACGTACAACGGAATATCACTCACCAATGAAATCTATATCATCTGGCCCGTCGTGGCATAATGAGTGGATTCAGGTACAATGATTCTAAGTGAAATAAGTCACACAGAAAATGAAACATCATAAGATATCACTAATACACGGAATGTAATCTTGGCTACACATGAACTGAATTACAAAACAGAACAGGGTCTCAAATTTAGAAAACCAACTTATGTTTGCTTAAGGGGAAAGGTGAGTTGGTGTGCTGCATAAAACCAGAGATAGAAATTAGCACAGACACCATTCCATACGTCAAATATGTAATAGTCAAGATCTACAACTTGCTCAACGAAATGGGCTAAACACCCTATATTCAACGCCTAGGAATACACCTGACTATAAAGAATCTTCAAACCCATGGATTTATATGACTCCATAAGAGAATCAAGCGTGTGTACAGCTGCATGAAGGCAGCAGAGAAAATCCGATAAATCCAATTATCAAAATGAATTACAAAAACAAAACACAATGACAGTGAAATAGAGAGCAATTCTTAAATAATTCATTCAGGGCTTGTGATGCAACCTGGATTTACCTCATCTACATCGAGAGCTGAGTGAGACATAAGGTTGGACACTTCGGGCTGATAGCATTGGTGAGGTTCGATGAGCAAATGCAGACCATTTGAAGTCATACTGCATGGTACCCATTCCATGGGTCCCAACTCTCCAGGTTTAAGCGATTCTTCCTTCAGCTATAACATGCATGGGAACCCACAGTATGGTGCACCGTGTGACCGGGAAACGTTTTCAAATGCATCTCAGTTTTTGTCCCCTTTTACTCGGGTTCACAATTCCAGAACCTTTACTAACACTCTCCCCACTTGGAGAGTCACTGCCTTTAACCTGCTGTTTGGCACAGTTTGCAATTTCTGCGCAAGATGAACAGGAATAGGGAGAACCAATGAGAGACTAGTTGTAGGTGTCTGCACGGGCAAATTTAACGCTCATTTCCAACCAGGAAGAGGAATTAACCAAAGGCTCAGCATGCCGTGCAGGAACCAGATTAGGGCCTGAAGCAATGCTGCGGGTTTGCGGCCAGCTCACAAGAAAGCGATTTGAAGAAAGGAGCTCAGGGGCACTGTAATTCACAAACCTGCAGAGTTATAAATGACAGCTATCGCCCAAAAATATATTGAAGGAATGCTGCGAAGAGGACTTGAAAGCGGGGCAGAATTGCAGGAAATCGATTTCAGGGGGTAGACTGGAATTGCATTTAAAGCATAGGAAAAGAGGCAGAATGTCGACAATGATGCACTTGGCCAAAAAGGGCGTATGCGTTTTTTCCTGAATATATTCAGGAAAAAACGCATATGCAGTTTTTGGCCAACCAAGCAAGCATGTTAAAGAAATCTGCACTACAATGAAGTCTCACTGCCCCCCAGTCAAAAGGGCCATCTGAAAAAAGTGTAAAATACAGAAATGCAGCACAGGCCATGGAGAACAGGGAGCCATGTTATGCTGATGGGTGGGATGTAAATTGCCAAGAGCCACTCTGGACAAGTGTATGGTGTTTCCTGAAACACCTAAAAAACAAAGCAACGGAGCCTCCGGCACTTCCTCTTATGGTCCAATAGCTTAGGGAATTTAAATTCAAAAACACGCAGCCACCCCAATGTTTCAGACGGCTCTGTTTACAAGAAGCTCGTCTACGGTACAAGTTAAATATCCCAGAAAGCGAAAAATGGATAAAGAAGTTGTGGTACGTACGTACAATGGAATATCACTCACCAATGAAATCTATGTCATCTGGCCAATCGTGGCATAATGAGTGGATTCAGGTACGATGATTCTAAGTGAAATAAGTCACACAGAAAATGAAACATCATAAGATATCAATAATACACGGAATGTAATCTTGGCTACACATGAACTGAATTACAAAACAGAACAGGGTCTAAATTTAGAAAACCAACTTATGTTTGCTTAAGGGAAAAGGTGAGTTGGGGTGCTGCATAAAACCAGAGATAGAAATTAGCACAGATACCATTCCATACGTCAAATATGTAATAGTCAAGACCTACCCCTTGCTCAACGAAATGGGCTAAACACCCTATATTCAACGCCTAGGAATACACCTGACTAGAAAGAATTTTCAAACCCATGGATTTATATGTCTCCAAAAGAGAATCAACCGTGTGTACAGCTGCATGAAGGCAGCAGAGACAATCCGATAAATCCCATTATCAAAATGAATTACAAAAACAAAACACAATGACAGTGAAATAGAGAGCAATTCTTAAATAATTCATTCAGGGCTTGTGATGCAACCTGGATTTACCTCATCTACACCCAGAGCTGAGTGAGACATAAGGTTGGACACTTCGGGCTGATAGCATTGGTGAGGTTCGATGAGCAAATGCAGACCATTTGAAGTCATACTGCATGGTACCATTCCATGGGTCCCAACTCTCCAGGTTTAAGCGATTCTTCCTTCAGCTAAAGCATGCATGGGAAACCCACAGTATGGTGCACAGTGTGACCGGGAAACGTTTTCAAATGCATCTCAGTTTTGTCCTCTTTTACTCGGGTTCACAATTCCAGACCATTTACTAACACTCTCCCCACTTGTAGAATCAACGCCTTTAACCTCCTGTTTGTCACAGTTTGCAATTTCTGCGCAAGCTGAACAGGAATAGGGAGAACCAATGAGACACTAGCTGTAGGTGTGTGCACGGGCAAATTTAACACTCATTTCCCACCAGGAAGAGGAATTAACCAAAGGCTCAGCATGCCGTGCCGGAACCAGATTAGGGCCTGAAGCAATCCTGCGGGTTTGCGGCCAGCTCACAAGAAAGCGATTTGAAGAAAGGAGCTCAGGGGCACTGTAATGCACAAACCTGCAGAGTTATAAATGACAGCTATCGTCCGAAAATATATTGAAGGAAGGCTGCGAAGAGGACTTGAAAGCGGGGCAGAATTGCAGGAAAACGATTTCAGGGGGTAGACTGGGATTGCATTTAAAGCATAGGAAAAGAGGCAGAACGTCGACAATGATGCACTTGGCCAAAAAGGGCGTATGCGTTTTTTCCTGAATATATTCAGGAAAAAACGCATACGCCCTTTTTGGCCAACCAAGCAAGCATGTTAAAGAAATCTGCACTACAATGAAGTCTCACTGCCCCTCGGTCAAAAGGGCCATCTGAAAAAAGTGTAAAATCCAGAAATGCAGCACAGGCCATGGAGAACAGGGAGCCTTGTTATGCTGATGGGTGGGAGATAAATTGCCAACAGCCACTCTGGAGAAGTGTATGGTGTTTCCTGAAACACCTAAAAAACAAAGCAACGGAGCCTACGGCACTTCCACTTATGGTCCTATAGCTTAGGGAAATTAAAATCAAAAACACACAGCCACCCCAAAGTTTCAGACGGCTCTGTTTACGAGAACCTCGTCTACGGTACAAGTTAAATATCCCAGAAAGCGAAAAATGGATAAAGAAGTTGTGGTACGTACGTACAATGGAATATCACTCACCAATGAAATCTATGTCATCTGGCCCGTCGTGGCATAATGAGTGGATTCAGGTACGATGATTCTAAGTGAAATAAGTCACACAGAAAATGAAACATCATAAGATATCACTAATACACCGAATGTAATCTTGGCTACACATGAACTGAATTACAAAACAGAACAGGGTCTCAAATTTAGAAAACCAACTTATGTTTGCTTAAGGGGAAAGGTGAGTCGGGGTGCTGCATAAAACCAGAGTTAGAAATTAGCACAGATACCATTCCATACGTCAAATACGTAATAGTCAAGACCTACCCCTTGCTCAACGAAATGGGCTAAACACCCTATATTCAACGCCTAGGAATACACCTGACTAGTAAGAATTTTCAAACCCATGGATTTATATGTCTCCATAAGAGAATCAAGCGTGTGTACAGCTGCATGAAGGCAGCAGAGAAAATCCGATAAATCCTATTATCAAAATGAATTACAAAAACAAAACACAATGGCAGTGAAATAGAGAGCAATTCTTAAATAATTCATTCAGGGCTTGTGATGCAACCTGGATTTACCTCATCTAAACCCAGAGCTGAGTGAGACATAAGGTTGGACACTTCGGGCTGATAGCATTGGTGAGGTTCGATGAGCAAATGCAGACCATTTGAAGTCATACTGCATGGTACCCATTCCATGGGTCCCAACTCTCCAGGTTTAAGCGATTCTTCCTTCAGCTAAAACATGCATGGGAAACCCACAGTATGGTGCACCGTGTGACCGGGAAACGTTTTCAAATGCATCTCAGTTTTTGCCCCTTTTACTCGGGTTCACAATTCCAGACCCTTTAGTAACACTCTCCCCACTTGGAGAGTCAGTGCCTTTAACCTCCTGTTTGGGACAGTTTCCAATTTCTGCGCAAGATGAACAGGAATAGGGAGAAACAATGAGAAACTAGCTGTAGGTGTCTGCACGGGCAAATTTAATGCTCATTTCCACCAGGAAGAGGAATTAACCAAAGGCTCAGCATGCCGTGCCGGAACCAGATTAGGGCCTGAAGCAATCCTGCGGGTTTGCAGCCAGCTCACAAGAAAGCGATTTGAAGAAAGGAGCTCAGGGGCACTGTAATTCACAAACCTGCAGAGTTATAAATGACAGCTATCGTCCAAAAATATATTGAAGGAAGGCTGCGAAGAGGACTTGAACGCAGGGCAGAATTGCAGGAAAACGATTTCAGGGGGTAGACTGGAATTGCATTGAAAGCATAGGAAAAGAGGCAGAACGTCGACAATGATGCACTTGGCCAAAAAGTGCGTATGCGTTTTTTCCTGAATATATTCAGGAAAAAACGCATACGCACTTTTTGGCCAACCAAGCAAGCATGTTAAAGAAATCTGCACTACAATGAAGTCTCACTGCCCCCCGGTCAAAAGGGCCATCTGAAAAAAGTGTAAAATCCAGAAAGGCAGCACAGGCCATGGAGAACAGGGAGCCTGGTTATGCTGATGGGTGGGATGTAAATTGCCAAAAGCCACTCTGGAGAAGTGTATGGTGTTTCCTGAAACACCTAAAACACAAGCCAAAGGAGCCTACAGCACTTCCACTTATGGTCCTATAGCTTAGGGAAATTAAAATCAAAAACACACAGCCACCCCTGAATTTCAGACGGATCTGTTTACAAGAACCTGTTCTACGGTACAAGTTAAATATCCCAGAATGCGAAAAATGGATAAAGAAGTTGTGGTACGTACGTACAATGGAATATCACTCACCAATGAAGTCTATGTCATCTGGCCCGTCCTGGCATAATGAGTGGATTCAGGTATGATGATTCTAAGTGAAATAAGTCACACAGAAAATGAAACATCATAAGATATCACTAATACACGGAATGTAATCTTGGCTACACATGAACTCAATTACAAAACAGAACAGGGTCTCAAATTTAGAAAACCAACTTATGTTTGCTTAAGGGGAAAGGTGAGTTGGGGTGCTGCATAAAACCAGAGATAGAAATTAGCACAGATACCATTCCATACGTCAAACATGTAATAGTCAAGACCTACCCCTTGCTCAACAAAATGGGCTAAACACCCTATATTCAATGCCTAGGAATACACCTGACTAGAAAGAAATTTTCAAACCCATGGATTTATATGACTCCATAAGAGAATCAAGCATGTGTACAGCTGCATGAAGGCAGCACAGAAAATCCGATAAATCCCATTATCAAATGAATTACAAAAACAAAACACAATGACAGTGAAATAGAGAGCAATTCTTAAATAATTCATTCAGGGCTTGTGATGCAACCTGGATTTACCTCATCTACACCCAGAGCTGAGTGAGACATAAGGTTGGACACTTCGGGCTGATAACATTGGTGAGGTTCGATGAGCAAATGCAGACCATTTGAAGTCATACTGCATGGTACCCATTCCATGGGTCCCAACTCTCCAGGTTTAAGTGATTCTTCCTTCAGCTAAAGCATGAATGGGAAACCCACAGTATGGTGCACCGTGTGACAGGGAAACGTTTTCAAATGCATCTCAGTTTTTGCCCCTTTTACTCGGGTTCACAGTTCCAGACACTTTACTAACACTCTCCCCACTTGGAGAGTCAGTGCATTTAACCTGCTGTTTGGCACAGTTTGCAATTTCTGCGCAAGATGAACAGGAATAGGGAGAACCAATGAGAGACTAGCTGTAGGTGTCTGCACGGGCAAATTTAACACTCATTTCCCACCAGGAAGAGGAATCAACCAAAGGCTCAGCATGCCGTGCCGGAACCAGATTAGGGCCTGAAGCAATCCTGCGGGTTTGCGGCCAGCTCACAAGAAAGCGATTTGAAGAAAGGAGCTCAGGGGCACTGTAATTCACGAACCTGCAGAGTTATAAATGACAGCTATCGTCCAAAAATATATTGAAGGAAGGCTGCGAAGAGGACTTGAAAGCGGGGCAGAATTGCAGGAAAACGATTTCATTGGGTAGACTGGAATTGCATTTAAAGCATAGGAAAAGAGGCAGAACGTCGACAATGATGCACTTGGCCAAAAAGGGCGTATGCGTTTTTTCCTGAATATATTCAGGAAAAAACGCATACGCACTTTTTGGACAACCAAGCAAGCATGTTAAAGGAATCTGAAGTACAATGAAGTCTCACTGCCCCCCGGTCAAAAGGGCCATCTGAAAAAAGTGTAAAATCCAGAAATGCAGCACAGGCCATGGAGAACAGGGAGCCTTGTTATGCTGATGGGTGGGATGTAAATTGCCAACAGCCACTCTGGAGAAGTGTATGGTGTTTCCTGAAACACCTAAAAAACAAAGCAATGGAGCCTACGGCACTTCCACTTCTGGTCCTATAGCTTAGGGAAATTAAAATCAAAAACACACAGCCACCCCAAAGTTTCAGACGGCTCTGTTTACAAGAACCACCTCTACGGTAAAAGTTAAATATCCCACAAAGCGAAAAATGGATAAAGAAGTTGTGGTACGTACGTACAACGGAATATCACTCACCAATGAAATCTATATCATCTGGCCCGTCGTGGCATAATGAGTGGATTCAGGTACAATGATTCTAAGTGAAATAAGTCACACAGAAAATGAAACATCATAAGATATCACTAATACACGGAATGTAGTCTTGGCTACACATGAACTGAATTACAAAACAGAACAGGGTCTCAAATTTAGAAAATCAACTTATGTTTGCTTAAGGGGAAAGGTGAGTTGGGGTGCTGCATAAAACCAGAGTTAGAAATTAGCACAGACACCATTCCATACGTCAAATATGTAATAGTCAAGATCTACAACTTGCTCAACGAAATGGGCTAAACACCCTATATTCAACGCCTAGGAATACACCTGACTATAAAAAATCTTCAAACCCATGGATTTATATGACTCCATAAGAGAATCAAGCGTGTGTACAGCTGCATGAAGGCAGCAGAGAAAATCCGATAAATCCAATTATCAAAATGAATTACAAAAACAAAACACAATGACAGTGAAATAGAGAGCAATTCTTAAATAATTCATTCAGGGCTTGTGATGCAACCTGGATTTACCTCATCTACATCGAGAGCTGAGTGAGACATAAGGTTGGACACTTCGGGCTGATAGCATTGGTGAGGTTCGATGAGCAAATGCAGACCATTTGAAGTCATACTGCATGGTACCCATTCCATGGGTCCCAACTCTCCAGGTTTAAGCGATTCTTCCTTCAGCTATAACATGCATGGGAACCCACAGTATGGTGCACCGTGTGACCGGGAAACGTTTTCAAATGCATCTCAGTTTTTGTCCCCTTTTACTCGGGTTCACAATTCCAGAACCTTTACTAACACTCTCCCCACTTGGAGAGTCACTGCCTTTAACCTGCTGTTTGGCACAGTTTGCAATTTCTGCGCAAGATGAACAGGAATAGGGAGAACCAATGAGAGACTAGTTGTAGGTGTCTGCACGGGCAAATTTAACGCTCATTTCCAACCAGGAAGAGGAATTAACCAAAGGCTCAGCATGCCGTGCAGGAACCAGATTAGGGCCTGAAGCAATGCTGCGGGTTTGCGGCCAGCTCACAAGAAAGCGATTTGAAGAAAGGAGCTCAGGGGCACTGTAATTCACAAACCTGCAGAGTTATAAATGACAGCTATCGCCCAAAAATATATTGAAGGAATGCTGCGAAGAGGACTTGAAAGCGGGGCAGAATTGCAGGAAATCGATTTCAGGGGGTAGACTGGAATTGCATTTAAAGCATAGGAAAAGAGGCAGAATGTCGACAATGATGCACTTGGCCAAAAAGGGCGTATGCGTTTTTTCCTGAATATATTCAGGAAAAAACGCATATGCAGTTTTTGGCCAACCAAGCAAGCATGTTAAAGAAATCTGCACTACAATGAAGTCTCACTGCCCCCCAGTCAAAAGGGCCATCTGAAAAAAGTGTAAAATACAGAAATGCAGCACAGGCCATGGAGAACAGGGAGCCATGTTATGCTGATGGGTGGGATGTAAATTGCCAAGAGCCACTCTGGACAAGTGTATGGTGTTTCCTGAAACACCTAAAAAACAAAGCAACGGAGCCTCCGGCACTTCCTCTTATGGTCCAATAGCTTAGGGAATTTAAATTCAAAAACACGCAGCCACCCCAATGTTTCAGACGGCTCTGTTTACAAGAAGCTCGTCTACGGTACAAGTTAAATATCCCAGAAAGCGAAAAATGGATAAAGAAGTTGTGGTACGTACGTACAATGGAATATCACTCACCAATGAAATCTATGTCATCTGGCCAATCGTGGCATAATGAGTGGATTCAGGTACGATGATTCTAAGTGAAATAAGTCACACAGAAAATGAAACATCATAAGATATCAATAATACACGGAATGTAATCTTGGCTACACATGAACTGAATTACAAAACAGAACAGGGTCTAAATTTAGAAAACCAACTTATGTTTGCTTAAGGGAAAAGGTGAGTTGGGGTGCTGCATAAAACCAGAGATAGAAATTAGCACAGATACCATTCCATACGTCAAACATGTAATAGTCAAGACCTACCCCTTGCTCAACAAAATGGGCTAAACACCCTATATTCAATGCCTAGGAATACACCTGACTAGAAAGAAATTTTCAAACCCATGGATTTATATGACTCCATAAGAGAATCAAGCATGTGTACAGCTGCATGAAGGCAGCACAGAAAATCCGATAAATCCCATTATCAAATGAATTACAAAAACAAAACACAATGACAGTGAAATAGAGAGCAATTCTTAAATAATTCATTCAGGGCTTGTGATGCAACCTGGATTTACCTCATCTACACCCAGAGCTGAGTGAGACATAAGGTTGGACACTTCGGGCTGATAACATTGGTGAGGTTCGATGAGCAAATGCAGACCATTTGAAGTCATACTGCATGGTACCCATTCCATGGGTCCCAACTCTCCAGGTTTAAGTGATTCTTCCTTCAGCTAAAGCATGAATGGGAAACCCACAGTATGGTGCACCGTGTGACAGGGAAACGTTTTCAAATGCATCTCAGTTTTTGCCCCTTTTACTCGGGTTCACAGTTCCAGACACTTTACTAACACTCTCCCCACTTGGAGAGTCAGTGCATTTAACCTGCTGTTTGGCACAGTTTGCAATTTCTGCGCAAGATGAACAGGAATAGGGAGAACCAATGAGAGACTAGCTGTAGGTGTCTGCACGGGCAAATTTAACACTCATTTCCCACCAGGAAGAGGAATCAACCAAAGGCTCAGCATGCCGTGCCGGAACCAGATTAGGGCCTGAAGCAATCCTGCGGGTTTGCGGCCAGCTCACAAGAAAGCGATTTGAAGAAAGGAGCTCAGGGGCACTGTAATTCACGAACCTGCAGAGTTATAAATGACAGCTATCGTCCAAAAATATATTGAAGGAAGGCTGCGAAGAGGACTTGAAAGCGGGGCAGAATTGCAGGAAAACGATTTCATTGGGTAGACTGGAATTGCATTTAAAGCATAGGAAAAGAGGCAGAACGTCGACAATGATGCACTTGGCCAAAAAGGGCGTATGCGTTTTTTCCTGAATATATTCAGGAAAAAACGCATACGCACTTTTTGGACAACCAAGCAAGCATGTTAAAGGAATCTGAAGTACAATGAAGTCTCACTGCCCCCCGGTCAAAAGGGCCATCTGAAAAAAGTGTAAAATCCAGAAATGCAGCACAGGCCATGGAGAACAGGGAGCCTTGTTATGCTGATGGGTGGGATGTAAATTGCCAACAGCCACTCTGGAGAAGTGTATGGTGTTTCCTGAAACACCTAAAAAACAAAGCAATGGAGCCTACGGCACTTCCACTTCTGGTCCTATAGCTTAGGGAAATTAAAATCAAAAACACACAGCCACCCCAAAGTTTCAGACGGCTCTGTTTACAAGAACCACCTCTACGGTAAAAGTTAAATATCCCACAAAGCGAAAAATGGATAAAGAAGTTGTGGTACGTACGTACAACGGAATATCACTCACCAATGAAATCTATATCATCTGGCCCGTCGTGGCATAATGAGTGGATTCAGGTACAATGATTCTAAGTGAAATAAGTCACACAGAAAATGAAACATCATAAGATATCACTAATACACGGAATGTAATCTTGGCTACACATGAACTGAATTACAAAACAGAACAGGGTCTCAAATTTAGAAAACCAACTTATGTTTGCTTAAGGGGAAAGGTGAGTTGGTGTGCTGCATAAAACCAGAGATAGAAATTAGCACAGACACCATTCCATACGTCAAATATGTAATAGTCAAGATCTACAACTTGCTCAACGAAATGGGCTAAACACCCTATATTCAACGCCTAGGAATACACCTGACTATAAAGAATCTTCAAACCCATGGATTTATATGACTCCATAAGAGAATCAAGCGTGTGTACAGCTGCATGAAGGCAGCAGAGAAAATCCGATAAATCCAATTATCAAAATGAATTACAAAAACAAAACACAATGACAGTGAAATAGAGAGCAATTCTTAAATAATTCATTCAGGGCTTGTGATGCAACCTGGATTTACCTCATCTACATCGAGAGCTGAGTGAGACATAAGGTTGGACACTTCGGGCTGATAGCATTGGTGAGGTTCGATGAGCAAATGCAGACCATTTGAAGTCATACTGCATGGTACCCATTCCATGGGTCCCAACTCTCCAGGTTTAAGCGATTCTTCCTTCAGCTATAACATGCATGGGAACCCACAGTATGGTGCACCGTGTGACCGGGAAACGTTTTCAAATGCATCTCAGTTTTTGTCCCCTTTTACTCGGGTTCACAATTCCAGAACCTTTACTAACACTCTCCCCACTTGGAGAGTCACTGCCTTTAACCTGCTGTTTGGCACAGTTTGCAATTTCTGCGCAAGATGAACAGGAATAGGGAGAACCAATGAGAGACTAGTTGTAGGTGTCTGCACGGGCAAATTTAACGCTCATTTCCAACCAGGAAGAGGAATTAACCAAAGGCTCAGCATGCCGTGCAGGAACCAGATTAGGGCCTGAAGCAATGCTGCGGGTTTGCGGCCAGCTCACAAGAAAGCGATTTGAAGAAAGGAGCTCAGGGGCACTGTAATTCACAAACCTGCAGAGTTATAAATGACAGCTATCGCCCAAAAATATATTGAAGGAATGCTGCGAAGAGGACTTGAAAGCGGGGCAGAATTGCAGGAAATCGATTTCAGGGGGTAGACTGGAATTGCATTTAAAGCATAGGAAAAGAGGCAGAATGTCGACAATGATGCACTTGGCCAAAAAGGGCGTATGCGTTTTTTCCTGAATATATTCAGGAAAAAACGCATATGCAGTTTTTGGCCAACCAAGCAAGCATGTTAAAGAAATCTGCACTACAATGAAGTCTCACTGCCCCCCAGTCAAAAGGGCCATCTGAAAAAAGTGTAAAATACAGAAATGCAGCACAGGCCATGGAGAACAGGGAGCCATGTTATGCTGATGGGTGGGATGTAAATTGCCAAGAGCCACTCTGGACAAGTGTATGGTGTTTCCTGAAACACCTAAAAAACAAAGCAACGGAGCCTCCGGCACTTCCTCTTATGGTCCAATAGCTTAGGGAATTTAAATTCAAAAACACGCAGCCACCCCAATGTTTCAGACGGCTCTGTTTACAAGAAGCTCGTCTACGGTACAAGTTAAATATCCCAGAAAGCGAAAAATGGATAAAGAAGTTGTGGTACGTACGTACAATGGAATATCACTCACCAATGAAATCTATGTCATCTGGCCAATCGTGGCATAATGAGTGGATTCAGGTACGATGATTCTAAGTGAAATAAGTCACACAGAAAATGAAACATCATAAGATATCAATAATACACGGAATGTAATCTTGGCTACACATGAACTGAATTACAAAACAGAACAGGGTCTAAATTTAGAAAACCAACTTATGTTTGCTTAAGGGAAAAGGTGAGTTGGGGTGCTGCATAAAACCAGAGATAGAAATTAGCACAGATACCATTCCATACGTCAAATATGTAATAGTCAAGACCTACCCCTTGCTCAACGAAATGGGCTAAACACCCTATATTCAACGCCTAGGAATACACCTGACTAGAAAGAATTTTCAAACCCATGGATTTATATGTCTCCAAAAGAGAATCAACCGTGTGTACAGCTGCATGAAGGCAGCAGAGACAATCCGATAAATCCCATTATCAAAATGAATTACAAAAACAAAACACAATGACAGTGAAATAGAGAGCAATTCTTAAATAATTCATTCAGGGCTTGTGATGCAACCTGGATTTACCTCATCTACACCCAGAGCTGAGTGAGACATAAGGTTGGACACTTCGGGCTGATAGCATTGGTGAGGTTCGATGAGCAAATGCAGACCATTTGAAGTCATACTGCATGGTACCATTCCATGGGTCCCAACTCTCCAGGTTTAAGCGATTCTTCCTTCAGCTAAAGCATGCATGGGAAACCCACAGTATGGTGCACAGTGTGACCGGGAAACGTTTTCAAATGCATCTCAGTTTTGTCCTCTTTTACTCGGGTTCACAATTCCAGACCATTTACTAACACTCTCCCCACTTGTAGAATCAACGCCTTTAACCTCCTGTTTGTCACAGTTTGCAATTTCTGCGCAAGCTGAACAGGAATAGGGAGAACCAATGAGACACTAGCTGTAGGTGTGTGCACGGGCAAATTTAACACTCATTTCCCACCAGGAAGAGGAATTAACCAAAGGCTCAGCATGCCGTGCCGGAACCAGATTAGGGCCTGAAGCAATCCTGCGGGTTTGCGGCCAGCTCACAAGAAAGCGATTTGAAGAAAGGAGCTCAGGGGCACTGTAATGCACAAACCTGCAGAGTTATAAATGACAGCTATCGTCCGAAAATATATTGAAGGAAGGCTGCGAAGAGGACTTGAAAGCGGGGCAGAATTGCAGGAAAACGATTTCAGGGGGTAGACTGGGATTGCATTTAAAGCATAGGAAAAGAGGCAGAACGTCGACAATGATGCACTTGGCCAAAAAGGGCGTATGCGTTTTTTCCTGAATATATTCAGGAAAAAACGCATACGCCCTTTTTGGCCAACCAAGCAAGCATGTTAAAGAAATCTGCACTACAATGAAGTCTCACTGCCCCTCGGTCAAAAGGGCCATCTGAAAAAAGTGTAAAATCCAGAAATGCAGCACAGGCCATGGAGAACAGGGAGCCTTGTTATGCTGATGGGTGGGAGATAAATTGCCAACAGCCACTCTGGAGAAGTGTATGGTGTTTCCTGAAACACCTAAAAAACAAAGCAACGGAGCCTACGGCACTTCCACTTATGGTCCTATAGCTTAGGGAAATTAAAATCAAAAACACACAGCCACCCCAAAGTTTCAGACGGCTCTGTTTACGAGAACCTCGTCTACGGTACAAGTTAAATATCCCAGAAAGCGAAAAATGGATAAAGAAGTTGTGGTACGTACGTACAATGGAATATCACTCACCAATGAAATCTATGTCATCTGGCCCGTCGTGGCATAATGAGTGGATTCAGGTACGATGATTCTAAGTGAAATAAGTCACACAGAAAATGAAACATCATAAGATATCACTAATACACCGAATGTAATCTTGGCTACACATGAACTGAATTACAAAACAGAACAGGGTCTCAAATTTAGAAAACCAACTTATGTTTGCTTAAGGGGAAAGGTGAGTCGGGGTGCTGCATAAAACCAGAGTTAGAAATTAGCACAGATACCATTCCATACGTCAAATACGTAATAGTCAAGACCTACCCCTTGCTCAACGAAATGGGCTAAACACCCTATATTCAACGCCTAGGAATACACCTGACTAGTAAGAATTTTCAAACCCATGGATTTATATGTCTCCATAAGAGAATCAAGCGTGTGTACAGCTGCATGAAGGCAGCAGAGAAAATCCGATAAATCCTATTATCAAAATGAATTACAAAAACAAAACACAATGGCAGTGAAATAGAGAGCAATTCTTAAATAATTCATTCAGGGCTTGTGATGCAACCTGGATTTACCTCATCTAAACCCAGAGCTGAGTGAGACATAAGGTTGGACACTTCGGGCTGATAGCATTGGTGAGGTTCGATGAGCAAATGCAGACCATTTGAAGTCATACTGCATGGTACCCATTCCATGGGTCCCAACTCTCCAGGTTTAAGCGATTCTTCCTTCAGCTAAAACATGCATGGGAAACCCACAGTATGGTGCACCGTGTGACCGGGAAACGTTTTCAAATGCATCTCAGTTTTTGCCCCTTTTACTCGGGTTCACAATTCCAGACCCTTTAGTAACACTCTCCCCACTTGGAGAGTCAGTGCCTTTAACCTCCTGTTTGGGACAGTTTCCAATTTCTGCGCAAGATGAACAGGAATAGGGAGAAACAATGAGAAACTAGCTGTAGGTGTCTGCACGGGCAAATTTAATGCTCATTTCCACCAGGAAGAGGAATTAACCAAAGGCTCAGCATGCCGTGCCGGAACCAGATTAGGGCCTGAAGCAATCCTGCGGGTTTGCAGCCAGCTCACAAGAAAGCGATTTGAAGAAAGGAGCTCAGGGGCACTGTAATTCACAAACCTGCAGAGTTATAAATGACAGCTATCGTCCAAAAATATATTGAAGGAAGGCTGCGAAGAGGACTTGAACGCAGGGCAGAATTGCAGGAAAACGATTTCAGGGGGTAGACTGGAATTGCATTGAAAGCATAGGAAAAGAGGCAGAACGTCGACAATGATGCACTTGGCCAAAAAGTGCGTATGCGTTTTTTCCTGAATATATTCAGGAAAAAACGCATACGCACTTTTTGGCCAACCAAGCAAGCATGTTAAAGAAATCTGCACTACAATGAAGTCTCACTGCCCCCCGGTCAAAAGGGCCATCTGAAAAAAGTGTAAAATCCAGAAAGGCAGCACAGGCCATGGAGAACAGGGAGCCTGGTTATGCTGATGGGTGGGATGTAAATTGCCAAAAGCCACTCTGGAGAAGTGTATGGTGTTTCCTGAAACACCTAAAACACAAGCCAAAGGAGCCTACAGCACTTCCACTTATGGTCCTATAGCTTAGGGAAATTAAAATCAAAAACACACAGCCACCCCTAAATTTCAGACGGATCTGTTTACAAGAACCTCTTCTACGGTACAAGTTAAATATCCCAGAATGCGAAAAATGGATAAAGAAGTTGTGGTACGTACGTACAATGGAATATCACTCACCAATGAAGTCTATGTCATCTGGCCCGTCCTGGCATAATGAGTGGATTCAGGTATGATGATTCTAAGTGAAATAAGTCACACAGAAAATGAAACATCATAAGATATCACTAATACACGGAATGTAATCTTGGCTACACATGAACTCAATTACAAAACAGAACAGGGTCTCAAATTTAGAAAACCAACTTATGTTTGCTTAAGGGGAAAGGTGAGTTGGGGTGCTGCATAAAACCAGAGATAGAAATTAGCACAGATACCATTCCATACGTCAAACATGTAATAGTCAAGACCTACCCCTTGCTCAACAAAATGGGCTAAACACCCTATATTCAATGCCTAGGAATACACCTGACTAGAAAGAAATTTTCAAACCCATGGATTTATATGACTCCATAAGAGAATCAAGCATGTGTACAGCTGCATGAAGGCAGCACAGAAAATCCGATAAATCCCATTATCAAATGAATTACAAAAACAAAACACAATGACAGTGAAATAGAGAGCAATTCTTAAATAATTCATTCAGGGCTTGTGATGCAACCTGGATTTACCTCATCTACACCCAGAGCTGAGTGAGACATAAGGTTGGACACTTCGGGCTGATAACATTGGTGAGGTTCGATGAGCAAATGCAGACCATTTGAAGTCATACTGCATGGTACCCATTCCATGGGTCCCAACTCTCCAGGTTTAAGTGATTCTTCCTTCAGCTAAAGCATGAATGGGAAACCCACAGTATGGTGCACCGTGTGACAGGGAAACGTTTTCAAATGCATCTCAGTTTTTGCCCCTTTTACTCGGGTTCACAGTTCCAGACACTTTACTAACACTCTCCCCACTTGGAGAGTCAGTGCATTTAACCTGCTGTTTGGCACAGTTTGCAATTTCTGCGCAAGATGAACAGGAATAGGGAGAACCAATGAGAGACTAGCTGTAGGTGTCTGCACGGGCAAATTTAACACTCATTTCCCACCAGGAAGAGGAATCAACCAAAGGCTCAGCATGCCGTGCCGGAACCAGATTAGGGCCTGAAGCAATCCTGCGGGTTTGCGGCCAGCTCACAAGAAAGCGATTTGAAGAAAGGAGCTCAGGGGCACTGTAATTCACGAACCTGCAGAGTTATAAATGACAGCTATCGTCCAAAAATATATTGAAGGAAGGCTGCGAAGAGGACTTGAAAGCGGGGCAGAATTGCAGGAAAACGATTTCATTGGGTAGACTGGAATTGCATTTAAAGCATAGGAAAAGAGGCAGAACGTCGACAATGATGCACTTGGCCAAAAAGGGCGTATGCGTTTTTTCCTGAATATATTCAGGAAAAAACGCATACGCACTTTTTGGACAACCAAGCAAGCATGTTAAAGGAATCTGAAGTACAATGAAGTCTCACTGCCCCCCGGTCAAAAGGGCCATCTGAAAAAAGTGTAAAATCCAGAAATGCAGCACAGGCCATGGAGAACAGGGAGCCTTGTTATGCTGATGGGTGGGATGTAAATTGCCAACAGCCACTCTGGAGAAGTGTATGGTGTTTCCTGAAACACCTAAAAAACAAAGCAATGGAGCCTACGGCACTTCCACTTCTGGTCCTATAGCTTAGGGAAATTAAAATCAAAAACACACAGCCACCCCAAAGTTTCAGACGGCTCTGTTTACAAGAACCACCTCTACGGTAAAAGTTAAATATCCCACAAAGCGAAAAATGGATAAAGAAGTTGTGGTACGTACGTACAACGGAATATCACTCACCAATGAAATCTATATCATCTGGCCCGTCGTGGCATAATGAGTGGATTCAGGTACAATGATTCTAAGTGAAATAAGTCACACAGAAAATGAAACATCATAAGATATCACTAATACACGGAATGTAATCTTGGCTACACATGAACTGAATTACAAAACAGAACAGGGTCTCAAATTTAGAAAACCAACTTATGTTTGCTTAAGGGGAAAGGTGAGTTGGTGTGCTGCATAAAACCAGAGATAGAAATTAGCACAGACACCATTCCATACGTCAAATATGTAATAGTCAAGATCTACAACTTGCTCAACGAAATGGGCTAAACACCCTATATTCAACGCCTAGGAATACACCTGACTATAAAGAATCTTCAAACCCATGGATTTATATGACTCCATAAGAGAATCAAGCGTGTGTACAGCTGCATGAAGGCAGCAGAGAAAATCCGATAAATCCAATTATCAAAATGAATTACAAAAACAAAACACAATGACAGTGAAATAGAGAGCAATTCTTAAATAATTCATTCAGGGCTTGTGATGCAACCTGGATTTACCTCATCTACATCGAGAGCTGAGTGAGACATAAGGTTGGACACTTCGGGCTGATAGCATTGGTGAGGTTCGATGAGCAAATGCAGACCATTTGAAGTCATACTGCATGGTACCCATTCCATGGGTCCCAACTCTCCAGGTTTAAGCGATTCTTCCTTCAGCTATAACATGCATGGGAACCCACAGTATGGTGCACCGTGTGACCGGGAAACGTTTTCAAATGCATCTCAGTTTTTGTCCCCTTTTACTCGGGTTCACAATTCCAGAACCTTTACTAACACTCTCCCCACTTGGAGAGTCACTGCCTTTAACCTGCTGTTTGGCACAGTTTGCAATTTCTGCGCAAGATGAACAGGAATAGGGAGAACCAATGAGAGACTAGTTGTAGGTGTCTGCACGGGCAAATTTAACGCTCATTTCCAACCAGGAAGAGGAATTAACCAAAGGCTCAGCATGCCGTGCAGGAACCAGATTAGGGCCTGAAGCAATGCTGCGGGTTTGCGGCCAGCTCACAAGAAAGCGATTTGAAGAAAGGAGCTCAGGGGCACTGTAATTCACAAACCTGCAGAGTTATAAATGACAGCTATCGCCCAAAAATATATTGAAGGAATGCTGCGAAGAGGACTTGAAAGCGGGGCAGAATTGCAGGAAATCGATTTCAGGGGGTAGACTGGAATTGCATTTAAAGCATAGGAAAAGAGGCAGAATGTCGACAATGATGCACTTGGCCAAAAAGGGCGTATGCGTTTTTTCCTGAATATATTCAGGAAAAAACGCATATGCAGTTTTTGGCCAACCAAGCAAGCATGTTAAAGAAATCTGCACTACAATGAAGTCTCACTGCCCCCCAGTCAAAAGGGCCATCTGAAAAAAGTGTAAAATACAGAAATGCAGCACAGGCCATGGAGAACAGGGAGCCATGTTATGCTGATGGGTGGGATGTAAATTGCCAAGAGCCACTCTGGACAAGTGTATGGTGTTTCCTGAAACACCTAAAAAACAAAGCAACGGAGCCTCCGGCACTTCCTCTTATGGTCCAATAGCTTAGGGAATTTAAATTCAAAAACACGCAGCCACCCCAATGTTTCAGACGGCTCTGTTTACAAGAAGCTCGTCTACGGTACAAGTTAAATATCCCAGAAAGCGAAAAATGGATAAAGAAGTTGTGGTACGTACGTACAATGGAATATCACTCACCAATGAAATCTATGTCATCTGGCCAATCGTGGCATAATGAGTGGATTCAGGTACGATGATTCTAAGTGAAATAAGTCACACAGAAAATGAAACATCATAAGATATCAATAATACACGGAATGTAATCTTGGCTACACATGAACTGAATTACAAAACAGAACAGGGTCTAAATTTAGAAAACCAACTTATGTTTGCTTAAGGGAAAAGGTGAGTTGGGGTGCTGCATAAAACCAGAGATAGAAATTAGCACAGATACCATTCCATACGTCAAATATGTAATAGTCAAGACCTACCCCTTGCTCAACGAAATGGGCTAAACACCCTATATTCAACGCCTAGGAATACACCTGACTAGAAAGAATTTTCAAACCCATGGATTTATATGTCTCCAAAAGAGAATCAACCGTGTGTACAGCTGCATGAAGGCAGCAGAGACAATCCGATAAATCCCATTATCAAAATGAATTACAAAAACAAAACACAATGACAGTGAAATAGAGAGCAATTCTTAAATAATTCATTCAGGGCTTGTGATGCAACCTGGATTTACCTCATCTACACCCAGAGCTGAGTGAGACATAAGGTTGGACACTTCGGGCTGATAGCATTGGTGAGGTTCGATGAGCAAATGCAGACCATTTGAAGTCATACTGCATGGTACCATTCCATGGGTCCCAACTCTCCAGGTTTAAGCGATTCTTCCTTCAGCTAAAGCATGCATGGGAAACCCACAGTATGGTGCACAGTGTGACCGGGAAACGTTTTCAAATGCATCTCAGTTTTGTCCTCTTTTACTCGGGTTCACAATTCCAGACCATTTACTAACACTCTCCCCACTTGTAGAATCAACGCCTTTAACCTCCTGTTTGTCACAGTTTGCAATTTCTGCGCAAGCTGAACAGGAATAGGGAGAACCAATGAGACACTAGCTGTAGGTGTGTGCACGGGCAAATTTAACACTCATTTCCCACCAGGAAGAGGAATTAACCAAAGGCTCAGCATGCCGTGCCGGAACCAGATTAGGGCCTGAAGCAATCCTGCGGGTTTGCGGCCAGCTCACAAGAAAGCGATTTGAAGAAAGGAGCTCAGGGGCACTGTAATGCACAAACCTGCAGAGTTATAAATGACAGCTATCGTCCGAAAATATATTGAAGGAAGGCTGCGAAGAGGACTTGAAAGCGGGGCAGAATTGCAGGAAAACGATTTCAGGGGGTAGACTGGGATTGCATTTAAAGCATAGGAAAAGAGGCAGAACGTCGACAATGATGCACTTGGCCAAAAAGGGCGTATGCGTTTTTTCCTGAATATATTCAGGAAAAAACGCATACGCCCTTTTTGGCCAACCAAGCAAGCATGTTAAAGAAATCTGCACTACAATGAAGTCTCACTGCCCCTCGGTCAAAAGGGCCATCTGAAAAAAGTGTAAAATCCAGAAATGCAGCACAGGCCATGGAGAACAGGGAGCCTTGTTATGCTGATGGGTGGGAGATAAATTGCCAACAGCCACTCTGGAGAAGTGTATGGTGTTTCCTGAAACACCTAAAAAACAAAGCAACGGAGCCTACGGCACTTCCACTTATGGTCCTATAGCTTAGGGAAATTAAAATCAAAAACACACAGCCACCCCAAAGTTTCAGACGGCTCTGTTTACGAGAACCTCGTCTACGGTACAAGTTAAATATCCCAGAAAGCGAAAAATGGATAAAGAAGTTGTGGTACGTACGTACAATGGAATATCACTCACCAATGAAATCTATGTCATCTGGCCCGTCGTGGCATAATGAGTGGATTCAGGTACGATGATTCTAAGTGAAATAAGTCACACAGAAAATGAAACATCATAAGATATCACTAATACACCGAATGTAATCTTGGCTACACATGAACTGAATTACAAAACAGAACAGGGTCTCAAATTTAGAAAACCAACTTATGTTTGCTTAAGGGGAAAGGTGAGTCGGGGTGCTGCATAAAACCAGAGTTAGAAATTAGCACAGATACCATTCCATACGTCAAATACGTAATAGTCAAGACCTACCCCTTGCTCAACGAAATGGGCTAAACACCCTATATTCAACGCCTAGGAATACACCTGACTAGTAAGAATTTTCAAACCCATGGATTTATATGTCTCCATAAGAGAATCAAGCGTGTGTACAGCTGCATGAAGGCAGCAGAGAAAATCCGATAAATCCTATTATCAAAATGAATTACAAAAACAAAACACAATGGCAGTGAAATAGAGAGCAATTCTTAAATAATTCATTCAGGGCTTGTGATGCAACCTGGATTTACCTCATCTAAACCCAGAGCTGAGTGAGACATAAGGTTGGACACTTCGGGCTGATAGCATTGGTGAGGTTCGATGAGCAAATGCAGACCATTTGAAGTCATACTGCATGGTACCCATTCCATGGGTCCCAACTCTCCAGGTTTAAGCGATTCTTCCTTCAGCTAAAACATGCATGGGAAACCCACAGTATGGTGCACCGTGTGACCGGGAAACGTTTTCAAATGCATCTCAGTTTTTGCCCCTTTTACTCGGGTTCACAATTCCAGACCCTTTAGTAACACTCTCCCCACTTGGAGAGTCAGTGCCTTTAACCTCCTGTTTGGGACAGTTTCCAATTTCTGCGCAAGATGAACAGGAATAGGGAGAAACAATGAGAAACTAGCTGTAGGTGTCTGCACGGGCAAATTTAATGCTCATTTCCACCAGGAAGAGGAATTAACCAAAGGCTCAGCATGCCGTGCCGGAACCAGATTAGGGCCTGAAGCAATCCTGCGGGTTTGCAGCCAGCTCACAAGAAAGCGATTTGAAGAAAGGAGCTCAGGGGCACTGTAATTCACAAACCTGCAGAGTTATAAATGACAGCTATCGTCCAAAAATATATTGAAGGAAGGCTGCGAAGAGGACTTGAACGCAGGGCAGAATTGCAGGAAAACGATTTCAGGGGGTAGACTGGAATTGCATTGAAAGCATAGGAAAAGAGGCAGAACGTCGACAATGATGCACTTGGCCAAAAAGTGCGTATGCGTTTTTTCCTGAATATATTCAGGAAAAAACGCATACGCACTTTTTGGCCAACCAAGCAAGCATGTTAAAGAAATCTGCACTACAATGAAGTCTCACTGCCCCCCGGTCAAAAGGGCCATCTGAAAAAAGTGTAAAATCCAGAAAGGCAGCACAGGCCATGGAGAACAGGGAGCCTGGTTATGCTGATGGGTGGGATGTAAATTGCCAAAAGCCACTCTGGAGAAGTGTATGGTGTTTCCTGAAACACCTAAAACACAAGCCAAAGGAGCCTACAGCACTTCCACTTATGGTCCTATAGCTTAGGGAAATTAAAATCAAAAACACACAGCCACCCCTGAATTTCAGACGGATCTGTTTACAAGAACCTGTTCTACGGTACAAGTTAAATATCCCAGAATGCGAAAAATGGATAAAGAAGTTGTGGTACGTACGTACAATGGAATATCACTCACCAATGAAGTCTATGTCATCTGGCCCGTCCTGGCATAATGAGTGGATTCAGGTATGATGATTCTAAGTGAAATAAGTCACACAGAAAATGAAACATCATAAGATATCACTAATACACGGAATGTAATCTTGGCTACACATGAACTCAATTACAAAACAGAACAGGGTCTCAAATTTAGAAAACCAACTTATGTTTGCTTAAGGGGAAAGGTGAGTTGGGGTGCTGCATAAAACCAGAGATAGAAATTAGCACAGATACCATTCCATACGTCAAACATGTAATAGTCAAGACCTACCCCTTGCTCAACAAAATGGGCTAAACACCCTATATTCAATGCCTAGGAATACACCTGACTAGAAAGAAATTTTCAAACCCATGGATTTATATGACTCCATAAGAGAATCAAGCATGTGTACAGCTGCATGAAGGCAGCACAGAAAATCCGATAAATCCCATTATCAAATGAATTACAAAAACAAAACACAATGACAGTGAAATAGAGAGCAATTCTTAAATAATTCATTCAGGGCTTGTGATGCAACCTGGATTTACCTCATCTACACCCAGAGCTGAGTGAGACATAAGGTTGGACACTTCGGGCTGATAACATTGGTGAGGTTCGATGAGCAAATGCAGACCATTTGAAGTCATACTGCATGGTACCCATTCCATGGGTCCCAACTCTCCAGGTTTAAGTGATTCTTCCTTCAGCTAAAGCATGAATGGGAAACCCACAGTATGGTGCACCGTGTGACAGGGAAACGTTTTCAAATGCATCTCAGTTTTTGCCCCTTTTACTCGGGTTCACAGTTCCAGACACTTTACTAACACTCTCCCCACTTGGAGAGTCAGTGCATTTAACCTGCTGTTTGGCACAGTTTGCAATTTCTGCGCAAGATGAACAGGAATAGGGAGAACCAATGAGAGACTAGCTGTAGGTGTCTGCACGGGCAAATTTAACACTCATTTCCCACCAGGAAGAGGAATCAACCAAAGGCTCAGCATGCCGTGCCGGAACCAGATTAGGGCCTGAAGCAATCCTGCGGGTTTGCGGCCAGCTCACAAGAAAGCGATTTGAAGAAAGGAGCTCAGGGGCACTGTAATTCACGAACCTGCAGAGTTATAAATGACAGCTATCGTCCAAAAATATATTGAAGGAAGGCTGCGAAGAGGACTTGAAAGCGGGGCAGAATTGCAGGAAAACGATTTCATTGGGTAGACTGGAATTGCATTTAAAGCATAGGAAAAGAGGCAGAACGTCGACAATGATGCACTTGGCCAAAAAGGGCGTATGCGTTTTTTCCTGAATATATTCAGGAAAAAACGCATACGCCCTTTTTGGACAACCAAGCAAGCATGTTAAAGGAATCTGAAGTACAATGAAGTCTCACTGCCCCCCGGTCAAAAGGGCCATCTGAAAAAAGTGTAAAATCCAGAAATGCAGCACAGGCCATAGAGAACAGGGAGCCTTGTTATGCTGATGGGTGGGATGTAAATTGCCAAGAGCCACTCTGGAGAAGTGTATGGTGTTTCCTGAAACACCTAAAAAACAAAGCAACGGAGCCTACGGCACTTCCACTTATGGTCCTATAGCTTAGGGAAATTAAAATCAAAAACACACAGCCACCCCAAAGTTTCAGACGGCTCTGTTTACAAGAACCTCGTCTACGGTACAAGTTAAATATCCCAGAAAGCGAAAAATGGATAAAGAAATTGTGGTACGTACGTACAATGGAATATCACTCACCAATGAAATCTATGTCATCTGGCCCGTCGTGGCATAATGAGTGGATTCAGGTACGATGATTCTAAGTGAAATAAGTCACACAGAAAATGAAACATCATAAGATATCACTAATACACGGAATGTAATCTTGGCTACACATGAACTGAATTACAAAACAGAACAGGGTCTCAAATTTAGAAAACCAACTTATGTTTGCTTAAGGGGAAAGGTGAATCAGGGTGCTGCATAAAACCAGAGTTAGAAATTAGCACAGATACCATTCCATACGTCAAATACTTAATAGTCAAGACCTACCCCTTGCTCAACGAAATGGGCTAAACACCCTATATTCAACGCCTAGTAATACCCCTGACTAGTAAGAATCTTCAAACCCATGGATTTATATATCTCCATAAGAGAATCAAGCGTGTGTACAGCTGCATGAAGGCAGCAGAGAAAATCCGAGAAATCCTATTATCAAAATGAATTACAAAAACAAAACACAATGGCAGTGAAATAGAGAGCAATTCTTAAATAATTCATTCAGGGCTTGTGATGCAACCTGGATTTACCTCATCTAAACCCAGAGCTGAGTGAGACATAAGGTTGGACACATCGGGCTGATAGCATTGGTGAGGTTCGATGAGCAAATGCAGACCAATTGAGTCATACTGCATGGTACCCATTCCATGGGTCCCAACTCTCCAGGTTTAAGCGATTCTTCCTTCAGCTAAAACATGCGTGGGAAACCCACAGTATGGTGCACCGTGTGACCGGGAAACGTTTTCAAATGCATCTCAGTTTTCGTCCCCATTTCCTCGGGTTCACAATTCCAGACCCTTTACTAACACTCTCCCCACTTGGAGAGCCAGTGCCTTTAACCTGCTGTTTGGCACAGTTTGCAATTTCTGCGCAAGATGAACAGGAATAGGGAGAACCAATGAGAGACTAGCTGTAGGTGTCTGCACGGGCTAATTTAATGCTCATTTCCCAACCGGAAGTGTAATTAACCAAAGGCTCAGCATGCCGTGCCGGAACAAGATTAGGGCCTGAAGCAATCCTGTGGGTTTGCGGCCAGCTCACAAGAAAGCGATTTGAAGAAAGGAGCTCAGGGGCACTGTAATTCACAAACCTGCAGAGTTATAAATGACAGCTATCGTCCAAAAATATATTGAAGGAAGGCTGCGAACAGGACTTGAAAGCGGGGCAGAATTGCAAGACAACGATTTCAGGGTGCAGACTGGAATTGCATTTAAAGCATAGGAAAAGAGGCAGAACGTCGACAATGATGCACTTGGCCAAAAAGGGCGTATGCGTTTTTTCCGGAATATATTCAGGAAAAAACGCATACGCACTTTCTTGCCAACCAAGCAAGCATGTTAAAGAAATCTGCACTACAATGAAGTCTCACTGCCCACCGGTCAAAAGGGCCATCTGAAAAAAGTGTAAAATCCAGAAATGCAGCACAGGCCATGGAGAACAGGGAGCCTTGTTATGCTGATGGGTGGGATGTAAATTGCCAAGAGCCACTCTGGAGAAGTGTATGGTGTTTCCTGAAACAACTAAAAAACAAAGCAACGGAGCCTACGGCACTTCCACTTATGGTCCTATAACTTAGGGAAATTAAAATCAAAGACACACAGCCACCCCAAAGTTTCAGACGGCTCTCTTCACAAAAACCTCGTTTACGGTACAAGTTAAATATCCCAGAAAGCGAAAAATGGATAAAGAAATTGTGTTACGTACGTACAATGGAATATCACTCACCAATGAAATCTATATCATCAGGCCCGTCGTGGCATAATGAGTGGATTCAGGTACAATGATTCTAAGTGAAATAAGTCACACAGAAAATGAAACATCATATCACTAATACACGGAATGTAATCTTGGCTACACATGAACTGAATTACAAAACAGTACAGGGTCTCAAATTTTCAAAACCAACTTATGTTTGCTTAAGGGGAAAGGTGAGTTGGGGTGCTGCATAAAACCAGAGATAGACATTAGCACAGATACCATTCCATACGTCACATACGTAATAGTCAAGACCTACCCCTTGCTGAACGAAATGGGCTAAACAACCTCTATTCAATGCCTAGGAATACACCAGACTAGTAAGAAGCTTCAAACCCATGGATTTATATGTCTCCATAAGAGAATCAAGGGTGTGTACAGCTGCATGAAGGCAGCAGAGAAAATCCGATAAATCCTATTATCAAAATGAATTACAAAAACAAAACACAATGACAGTGAAATAGTGAGCAATTCTTAAATAATTCATTCAGGGCTTGTGATGCAACCTGCATTTACCTCATCTACACCCAGAGCTGTGTGAGACATAAGATTGGACACTTCGGGCTGATAACATTGGTGAGGTTCGATGAGCAAATGCAGACCATTTGAAGTCATACTGCATGGTACCAATTCCATCGGTCCCAACTCTCCAGGTTTAAGCGATTCTTCCTTCAGCTAAAACATGCATGGGAAACCCACAGTATGGTACACCGTGTGACGGGGAAACGTTTTCAAATGCATCTCAGTTTTCGTCCCCTTTTACTCGGGTTCACAATTCCAGACCCTTTACTAACACTCTCCCCACTTGGAGAGTCAGTGCCTTTAACCTCCTGTTTGGCACAGTTTGCAATTTTTGCGCAAGATGAACAGGAATAGGGAGAACCAATGAGAGACTAGCTGTAGGTGTCTGCACGGGCAAATTTAACGCTCATTCCCCACCAGGAAGAGGAATTAACCAAAGGCTCAGCATGCCCTGCCGGAACCAGATTAGGGCCTGAAGCAATCGAGCGGGTTTGCTGCCAGCTCACAAGATAGCGATTTGAAGAAAGGAGCTCAGGGGCACTGTAACTCACAAAACTGCAGAGTTATAAATGACAGCTATCGTCAAAAATATATTGAAGGAAGGCTGTGAAGAGAACTTGTAAGCGGGGCAGAATTGCAGGAAAACGATTTCAGGGGGTAGACGGTAATTGCATTTAAAGCATAGGAAAAGAGGCAGAACATCGACAATGATGCTCTTGGCCAAAAAGGGCGTATGCGTTTTTTCTGAATATATTCAGGAAAAAACGCATACGCCCTTTTTGGCCAACCAAGCAAGCATGTTAAAGAAATCTGCACTACAATGAAGTCTCACTGCCCCCCGGTCAAAAGGGCCATCTGAAAAAAGTGTAAAATCCAGAAAGGCAGCACAGGCACGGAGAACAGGGAGCCTTGTTATGCTGATGGGCGGGATGTAAATTGCCAACAGCCAATCTGGAGAAGTGTATGGTGTTTCCGGAAACACCTAAAAAACAAAGCAACGGAGCCTACGGCACTTCCACTTATGGTCCTATAGCTTAGGGAAATTAAAATCAAAAACACTCAGCCACCCCAAAGTTTCGGTCGGCTCTGTTTACAAGAACCTCGTCTACGGTACAAGTTAAATATCCCAGAATGTGAAAAATGGATAAAGAAGTTGTGGTACGTACGTACAATGGAATATCACTGAGCAATGAAATCTATGTCATCAGGCCCGTCGCGGCATAATGAGTGGATTCAGGTACCATGATTCTAAGTGAAATAAGTCACACAGAAAATGAAACATCATAAGATATCACTAATACACGGAATATAAACTAGGCTACACATGAACTGAATTACAAAACAGAAGAGGGCTTCAAATTTAGAAAACCAACTTATGCTTGCTTAAGGGGAAAGGTGAGTTGGGGTGCCGCATCAAAACAGAGATAGAAATTACCACAGATACCTTTTCATAAGCCAAATATGTAATAGTCAAGACCTACCACTTGCTCAACGAAATGGACTAAACACCCCATATTCAACGCCTAGGAATACACCTGACTAGTAAGAATCTTCAAACCCATGGATTCATATGTCTCCGTAAGAGAATGAAGCGTGTGTACAGCGGCATGAATGCAGCAGACAAAATCCGATAAATCCCATTATCAAAATATATTACAAAAACAAAACACAAGGACAGTGAAATAGAGAGCAATTCTTAAATAATTCATTCAGGGTTTGTGATGCAACCTGGATTTACCACATCTACACCCAGAGCTGAGTGAGACATAAGGTTGGGCACTTCGGGCTGATAGCATTGGTGAGGTTCAGTGAGCAAATGCAGACACTTTGAAGTCATACTGCATGGTACCCATTCCAAGGGTCCCAACTCTCCAGGATTAAGGGATTCTTTCTTCAGCTAAAACATGCATGGGAAACCCACAGTATGGTGCACCGTGTGACCGGGAAACGTTTTCAAATGCATCGCAGTTTTCGTCCCCTTTTACTCGGGTTCACAATTCCAGACCCTTTCCTAACACTCTCCCTACTTGTAGAGTCAGTGCTTTAACCTACTGTTTGGCACAGTTGCAATTCCTGCGCAAGATGAACAGGAATAGGGAGAACGAATGAGAGACTAGCTGTAGGTGTCTGCACAGGCAAATTTAACGCTCATTTCCTGCCAGGAAGAGGAATTAACTTAATGCTCAGCATGCCGTGCCGGAACCAGATTAGGGCCTGAAGCAATCCTGCGGGTTTGCGGCCAGCTCACAAGAAAGCGATTTGAAGAAAGGAGCTCAGGGGCACTGTAATTCACAAACCTGCAGAGTTATAAATGACAGCTATCGTCCAAAAATATATTGAAGGAAGGCTGCGAAGAGGACTTGAAAGCGGGGCAGAATTGCAGGAAAACGATTTCAGGGGGTAGACAGGAATTGCATTTAAAGCATAGGAAAAGAGGCAGAACGTCCACAATGATGCACTTGGCCAAAAAGGGCGTATGCGTTTTTTCCTGAATATATTCAGGAAAAAACGCATACGCCCTTTTTGGACAACCAAGCAAGCATGTTAAAGAAATCTGCACTACAATGAAGTCTCACTGCCCCCCGGTCAAAAGGGCCATCTGAACAATGTAAAATCCAGAAATGCAGCACAGGCCATGGAGAACAGGGAGTCTTGTTATGCTGATGGGTGGGATGTAAATTGCCAACAGCCACTCTGGAGAAGTGTATGGTGTTTCCTGAAACACCCAAACAACAAAGCAACGGAGCCTACGGCACTTCCACTTATGGTTCTATAGCTTAGGGAAATTAAAATCAAAAACACACAGCCACCCCAAAGTTTCAGACGGCTCTGTTTACAAGAACCTCGTCTACGGTACAAGTTAAATATCCCAGAAAGCGAAAAATGGATAAAGAAGTTGTGGTACGTACGTACAATGGAATATCACTCACCAATGAAGTCTATGTCATCTGGCCCGTCGTGGCATAATGAGTGGATTCAGGTATGATGATTCTAAGTGAAATAAGTCACAGAGAAAATGAAACATCATAAGATATCACTAATACACCGAATGTAATCTTGGCTACATATGAACTGAATTACAAAACAGAACAGGGTCTCAAATTTAGAAAACCAACTTATGTTTGCTTAAGGGGAAAGGTGAGTTGGGTGCTGCATAAAACCAGAGATAGAAATTAGCACAGATACCATTCCATAAGTCAAATATGTAATAGTCAAGTCCTACCACTTGCTCAACGAAATGGGCTAAACACCCTATATTCAACACCTAGGAATACACCTGACTAGTAAAATCTTCAAACCCATGGATTTATATGTCTCCATAAGAGAATCAAGCGTGTGTACAGTTGCATGAAGGCAGCAGAAAAAATCCGATAAATCCTATTATCAAAATGAATTACAAAAACAAAACACAATGACAGTAAAATAGAGAACAATTCTTAAATAATTCATTCAGGGCTTGTGATGCAACCTGGATTTACCTCATCTAAACCCAGAGCTGAGAGAGACATAAGGTTGGACACTTCGGGCTGATAGCATTGGTGAGGTTCGATGAGCAAATGCAGACCATTTGAAGTCATACTGCATGGTACCCATCCCATGGGTCCCAACTCTCCAGGTTTAAGTGATTCTTCCTTCAGCTAAAGCATGCATGGGAAACCCACAGTATGGTGCACCGTGTGACCGGGAAACGTTTTCAAATGCATCTCAGTTTTGTCCCCTTTTACTCGGGTTCACAATTCCAGACCCTTTACTAACACTCTCCCCACTTGGAGAGTCAGTGCCTTTAACCTCCTGTTTGGCACAGTTTGCAATTTCTGCGCAAGATGAACAGGAATAGGGAGAACCAATGAGAGACTAGCTGTAGGTGTCTGCACGGGCAAATTTAACGCTCATTTCCAACCAGGAAGAGGAATTAACCAAAGGCTCAGCATGCCGTGCAGGAACCAGATTAGGGCCTGAAGCAATCCTGCGGGTTTGCGGCCAGCTCACAAGAAAGCGATTTGAAGAAAGGAGCTCAGGGGCACTGTAATTCACAAACCTGCAGAGTTATAAATGACAGCTATCGTCCGAAAATATATTGAAGGAAGGCTGCGAAGAGGACTTGAAAGCGGGGCAGAATTGCAGGAAAACGATTTCAGGGGGTAGACAGGAATTGCATTTAAAGCATAGGAAAAGAGGCAGAACGTCGACAATGATGCACTTGGCCAAAAAGGGCGTATGCGTTTTTTCCTGAATATATTCAGGAAAAAACGCATACGCCCTTTTTGGCCAACCAAGCAAGCATGTTAAAGAAATCTGGACTACAATGAAGTCTCACTGCCCCCCGGTCAAAAGGGCCATCTGAAAAAAGTGTAAAATCCAGAAATGCAGCACAGGCCATGGAGAACAGGGAGCCTTGTTATGCTGATGGGTGGGATGTAAATTGCCAACAGCCACTCTGGAGAAGTGTATGGTGTTTCCTGAAACACCTAAAAAACAAAGCAACGGAGCCTACGGCACTTCCACTTATGGTCCTATAGCTTAGGGAAATTAAAATCAAAAACACACAGCCACCCCAAAGTTTCAGACGGCTCTGTTTACAAGAACCTCGTCTACGGTACAAGTTAAATATCCCAGAAAGCGAAAAATGGATAAAGAAGTTGTGGTACGTACGTACAATGGAATATCGCTCACCAATGAAATCTATGTCATCTGGCCCATCGTGGCATAATGAGTGGATTCAGGTACGATGATTCTAAGTGAAATAAGTCACACAGAAAATGAAACATCATAAGATATCACTAATACACGGAATGTAATCTTGGCTACACATGAACTGAATTACAAAACAGAACAGGGTCTCAAATTTAGAAAACCAACTTATGTTTGCTTAAGGGGAAAGGTGAGTTGGGTGCTGCATAAAACCAGAGATAGAAATTAGCACAGATACCATTCCATAAGTCAAATATGTAATAGTCAAGTCCTACCACTTGCTCAACGAAATGGGCTAAACACCCTATATTCAACACCTAGGAATACACCTGACTAGTAAAATCTTCAAACCCATGGATTTATATGTCTCCATAAGAGAATCAAGCATGTGTACACTTGCATGAAGGCAGCAGAAAAAATCCGATAAATCCTATTATCAAAATGAATTACAAAAACAAAACACAATGACAGTAAAATAGAGAACAATTCTTAAATAATTCATTCAGGGCTTGTGATGCAACCTGGATTTACCTCATCAAAACCAAGAGCTGAGTGAGACATAAGGTTGGACACTTCGGGCTGATAGCATTGATGAGGTTCGATGAGCAAATGCAGACCATTTGAAGTCATACTACATGGTCCCCATTCCATGGGTCCCAACTCTCCAGGTTTAAGTGATTCTTCCTTCAGCTAAAGCATGCATGGGAAACCCACAGTATGGTGCACCATGTGACCGGGAAACGTTTTCAAATGCATCTCAGTTTTTGTCCCCTTTTACTCGGGTTCACAATTCCAGACGCTTTACTAACACTCTCCCCACTTGGAGAGTCAGTGCCTTTAAACTCCTGTTTAGCACAGTTTGCAATTTCTGCGCAAGATGAACAGGAATAGGGAGAACCAATGAGAGACTAGCTGTAGGTGTCTGCACGGGCAAATTTAACGCTCATTTCCAACCAGGAAGAGGAATTAACCAAAGGCTCAGCATGCCGTGCAGGAACCAGATTAGGGCCTGAAGCAATCCTGCGGGTTTGCGGCCAGCTCACAAGAAAGCGAATTGAAGAAAGGAGCTCAGGGGCACTGTAATTCACAAACCTGCAGAGTTATAAATGACAGCTATCGTCCGAAAATATATTGAAGGAAGGCTGCCAAGAGGACTTGAAAGCGGGGCAGAATTGCAGGAAAACGATTTCAGGGTGTAGACTGGAATTGCATTTAAAGCATAGGAAAAGAGGCAGAACGTCGACAATGATGCACTTGGCCAAAAAGGGCGTATGCGTTTTTTCTTGAATATATTCAGGAAAAAACCCATACGCACTTTTTGGCCAACCAAGCAAGCATGTTAAAGAAATCTGCACTACAATGAGGTCTCACTGCCCACCGGTCAAAAGGGCCATCTGAATAAAGTGTAAAATCCAGAAATGCAGCACAGGCCATGGAGAACAGGGAGCCTAGTTATGCTGATGGGTGGGATGTAAATTGCCAACAGCCACTCTGGAGAAGTGTATGGTGTTTACTGAAACACCTAAAAAACAAAGCAACGGAGCCTACGGCACTTCCACTTATTTTCCTATAGCTTAGGGAAATTAAAATCAAAAACACACAGCCACCCCAAAGTTTCAGACGGCTCTGTTTACAAGAACCTCGTCTACGGTACCAGTTATATATCCCAGAAAGCGAGAAATGGCTAAAGAAGTTGTGGTACGTACGTACAATGGAATATCACTCACCAATGAAATCTATGTCATCTGGCCCGTCGTGGCATAATGAGTGGATTCAGGTACGATGATTCTAAGTGAAATAACTCACACAGAAAATCAAACAACATAAGATGTCACTAATACACGGAATGTAATCTTGGCTACACATGAACTGAATTACAAAACAGAACAGGGTCTCAAATTTAGAAAACCAACTTATGTTTGCTTAAGGGGAAAGGTGAGTTGGGGTGCTGCATAAAACCAGAGATAGAAATTAGCACAGATACCATTCCATACGTCAAATATGTAATAGTCAACACCTACCCCTTGCTCAACCAAATGGGCTAAACACCCTATATTCAACGTGTAGGAATACACCTGACTAGAAAGAATATTCAAACCCATGGATTTATATGTCTCCATAAGAGAATCAAGCGTGTGTACAGCTGCATGAAGGCAGCAGAGAAAATCCGATAAATCCCATTATCAAAATGAATTACAAAAACCAAACAGAATGACAGTGAAATAGAGAGCAATTCTTAAATAATTCATTCAGGGCTTGTGATGCAACCTGGATTTACCTCATCTACACCCAGAGCTGAGTGAGACATAAGGTTGGACACTTCGGGCTGATAGCATTGGTGAGGTTCGATGAGCAAATGCAGACCATTTGAAGTCATACTGCATGGTACCCATTCCAAGGGTCCCAACTCTCCAGGTTTAAGTGATTCTTCCTTCAGCTAAAGCATGCATGGGAAACCCACAGTATGGTGCACCATGTGACCGGGAAACGTTTTCAAATGCATCTCAGTTTTTGTCCCCTTTTACTCGGGTTCACAATTCCAGACCCTTTACTAACACTCTCCCCACTTGGAGAGTCAGTGCCTTTAACCTGTTGTTTGGCACAGTTTGCAATTTCTGCACAAGATGTACAGGAATACGGAGAACCAAGGAGAGACTAGCTGTAGGTGTCTGCACGGGCAAATTTAACGCTCATTTCCAACCAGGAAGTGGAATTAACCAAAGGCTCAGCATGCTGTGCAGGAACCAGATTAGGGCCTGAAGCAATCCTGCGGGTTTGCGGCCAGCTCACAAGAAAGCGATTTGAAGAATGGAGCTCAGGGGCACTGTAATTCACAAACCTGCAGAGTTATAAATGACAGCTATCGTCCAAAAATATATTAAAGGAAGGCTGCGAAGAGGACTTGAAAGCGGGGCAGAATTGCAGGAAAACGATTTCAGGGGGTAGACTGGAATTGCATTTAAAGCATAGGAAAAGAGGCAGAACGTCGACAATGATGCACTTGGCCAAAAAGGGCGTATGCGTTTTTTCCTGAATATATTCAGGAAAAAACGCATACGCCCTTTTTGGCCAACCAAGCAAGCATGTTAAAGAAATCTGCACTACAATGAAGTCTCACTGCCCACCGGTCAAAAGGGCCATCTGAAAAATGTGTAAAATCCAGAAATGCAGCACAGGCCATAGAGAACAGGGAGCCTTGTTATGCTGATGGGTGGGATGTAAATTGCCAACAGCCACTCTGGAGAAGTGTATGGTGTTTCCTGAAACACCAAAAAACAAAGCAACGGAGCCTACGACACTTCCACTTATGGTCCTATAGCTTAGGGAAATTAAAATCAAAAATACACAGCCACCCCAAAGTTTCATACGGCTCTATTTACAAGAACCTCGTCTACGGTACAAGTTAAATATCCCAGAAAGTGAGAAATGGATAAAGAAGTTGTGGTACGTACGTACAATGGAATATCACACACCAATGAAATCTATGTCATCTGGCCCGTCGTGGCATAATGAGTGGATTCAGGTACGATGATTCTAAGTGAAATAACTCACACAGAAAATGAAACATCATAAGATGTCACTAATACACGGAATGTAATCTTGGCTACACATGAACTGAATTACAAAACAGAACAGGGTCTCAAATTTAGAAAACCAACTTATGTTTGCGTAAGGGGAAAGGTGAGTTGGGGTGCTGCATAAAACCAGCGATAGAAATTAGCACAGATACCATTCCATACGTCAAATGTCTAATAGTCAATACCTACCCCGTGCTCAACGAAATGGGCAAAACACCTTATATTCAACGTCTAGGAATACACCTGACTAGAAAGAATATTCAAACCCATGGATTTATATGTCTCCATAAGAGAATCAAGCGTGTGTACAGCTGCATGAAGGCAGCAGAGAAAATCCGATAATCCTATTATCAAAATGAATTACAAAAACAAAACACAATGACAGTGAAATAGAGAGCAATTCTTAAATAATTCATTCAGGGCTTGTGATGCAACCTGGATTTACCTCATCTACACCCAGAGCTGAGAGAGACATAAGGTTGGACACTTCGGGCTGATATCATTGGTGAGGTTCGATGAGCAAATGCAGACCATTTGAAGTCACACTGCATGGTACCCATTCCATGGGTCCGAACTCTCCAGGTTTAAGTGATTCTTCCTTCAGCTAAAACACGCATGGGAAACCCAGACTATGGTACACTGGGTGATTGGGAAATGTTTTCAAATGCATCTCAGTTTTTGTCCCCTGGTACTCGGGTTCACCATTCCAGACCCTTCACTAACACTTTCCCAATCGGAGAGTCAGTGCCTTTAACCTCCTGTTTGGCACAGTTTGCAATTTCTGCGCAAGATGAACAGGAATAGGGAGAACCAATGAGAGACTAGCTGTAGGAGTCTGTACGGGCAAATGTATCGCTTGCTGCCCACCAGGAAGAGGAATTAATCAAAGGCTCAGCGTGCCCTGCCTGAAACAGATTAGGGACTGAAGCAATCCTGCGGTTTTGCAGCCAGCTCAGAAGAATGCGAGTTGAAGAAAGGAGCTCAGGGGCACTGTAATTCACAAACCTGCAGAGTTATGAATGACAGCTATCGTCCAAAAATATATTGAAGTAAGTCTGCGAAGAGGACTAGAAAGCAGGGCAGAATTCCAGGAAAACTATTTCAGGGGGTAGACTGGAATTGCACTTAAAGCACAGGAAAAGGGACAGAATGTTGACAATGATGCACTTGGCCAAAATGGGCGTAAGCGTTTTTTCCTTAATATATTCAGGAAAAAACGCATACGCACTTTTTGGCCAACCAAGCAAGCGTGTACAGGAAATCTGCACTACAATGAAGTCTCACTGCACCCCAGTCAAAAGGGTCATCTGAAAAAAGTGTAAAATCCAGAAAGACAGGACAGGCCATGGAGAACAGGGAGCCTTATAATATTGATTTACGGGATGTAAATTGCCAACAGCCACTCTGGAGAAGTGTATGGTGTTTCCTGAAACACGTAGGAAACAAAGCAACACAGCCTATGGCACTTCCACTTATGGTCCTATAGCTTTGGGAAATTAAAATCAAAAACACACAGCCACCCCAAAGTTTGGGACGGCTCTGTTTACAAGAACCTCATCTACGGTACGAGTTAAATATCCCAGAAAGTGAAAAATGGATAAAGAAGTTCTGGTACATACGTACAATGGAATATCACTCAGCAATTATATCTATGTCATCAGGCCCATAGCGGCATAATGAGAGTATTCAGGTACGATGATTCTACGTGAAATAAGTCACACAGAAAAAGAAACATCATAAGATATCACTAATACACGGAATGTAAACTTGGCTACACATGAACTGAATTACAAAACAGAACAGGGTCTCAAATTTAGAAAACCAACTTATGCTTGCTTATGGGGAAAGGTGAGTTGGGGTGCTGCATAAAACCAGAGATTGAAATTAGCACAGATACCGTTCCATAAGCCAAATAAGTAATAGACCAGACCTACTCCTTGCTCAACGAAATGGACTCAACACCCCATATTCAGGGCCTAGGAATATACCTGACTAGTAAGAATCTTAAAACCCACGGATTTATATGTCTCCGTAAGAGAAACATGCGTGTGTACAGCGGCATAAAGGTAGCAGTGAAAACCCGATAAATCCCATTATCAAAATAATTTTCAAATACAAAACACAATGACAGTGAAATAGAGAGCAATTTTTAAATAATTCATTCAGGGTTGTGATGCAACCTGGATTTACCACATCTACACCCAGAGCTGGGTGAGACATAAGGCTGGACACTTCGGGCTGATAGCATTGGTGATGTTCGGTGAGCAAATGCATACCCTTTGAAGTCATACTGCATGGAACCCTTTCCATGGGTCCCAACTCTCCAGGTTTAAGGGATTCTTCCTTCAGCTAAAACATGCATGGGAAACCCAGAGTATGGTCCACCGTGTGATTGGGAAACGTTTTCAAATGCATCTCAGTTTTCGTCCCCTGGTACTCGGGTTCACCATTCCAGACGCTTTACTAACCCTCTCCCCACTTGGAGAGTCAGTGCCTTTAAGCTCCTGTTTGGCACAGTTTGCAATTTCTGCGCAAGGTGAACAGGAATAGGGAGAACCAATGAGAGACTAGCTGTAGGTGTCTGCACGGGCAAATGTAACGCTCATTTCCCACCAGGAAGAGGAATTAACCAATGGCTCAGCATGCCCTGCCAGAAAGAGAGTAGGGCCTAAAGCAATCCTGCGGTTTTGCTGCCAGCTCACAAGAAAACGAGTTGAAGAAATGAGCTCAGGGGCACTGTAATTCACAAACCTGCAGAGTTATGAATGACAGCTATCGTCCAAAAATATATTGAAGTAAGTCTGCGAAGTGGACTTGAAAGAGGGGCAGAATTTCAGGAAAACGGTTTCAGGGGGTAGACTGGAATTACACTTAAAGCATAGGAAAAGAGGCAGAATGTCGACAATGATGCACTTGGCCAAAAAGGGCGTATGCGTTTTTTCCTGAATATATTCAGGAAAAAACGCATACGCCCTTTTTGGCCAACTAAGCAAGGGTGTAAAGAAATGTGCACTACAAGGGAAGTCTCACTGCCCCCCAGTCAACAGGGCCATCTGGAAAAAGTGTAAAACCCAGAAAGGCAGGACAGGCCATGGAGAACATGGAGCCTTGTTAGGCTGATGGGCAGGATGTAAATTGCCAACAGCCACACTGGAGAAGTGTATGGTGTTTCCTGAAACATGTAGGAAACAAAGCAACACAGCCTATGGCACTTCCACTTATGGTCCAGTAGCTTAGGGACATTAAAATCAAAAACACACATCCACCCCAAAATTTGGGATGGCGCTGTTTACAAAAACCTCATCTACGGTACAAGTTAAATATCCCAGAAAGCGAAAAATGGATTAAGAAGTTGTGGTACGTACGTACAATGGAATATCCCTCAGCAATGAAATCTATGTCATCAGACCCGTTGCGGCATAATGAGTGGATTCAGGTACGATGATTCTACGTGAAATAAGTCACACAGAAAAAGAAACATCATAAGATATCACTAATACACGGAATGAAAACTTGGCTACACATGAACTGAATTACAAAACAGAACGGGTACTTAAATGTAGAAAACCAACTTATGCTTGCTTACGGGGAAAGGTGAGTTGGGGTGCTGCATAAAACCAGAGATAGAAATTAGCACAGATAGCATTCCATAATCCAAATATGTAACAGACAAGACCTACTCCTTGCTCAAGGAAATGGACTCAACACCCCATATTCAACGCCTGGGAATATACCTGACTAGTAAGAATCTTCAAACCCATGGATTTATATGTCTCCATAAGGAAATCCAGTGTGTATACAGCGGCATGAATGCAGCAGAGAAAATCCGATAAATCCCATTATCAAATGAATTACAAAAACAAAACACAAGGACAGTGAAATAGAGAGCAATTCTTAAATAATTCATTCAGGGCTTGTGATGCAACCTGGATTTACCACATGTACACCCAGAGCTGAGTGAGACATAAGGTTGGGCACTTCGGGCTGATAGCATTGGTGAGGTTCGATGAGCAAATGCAGACCCTTTGAAGTCATACTGCATGGTACCCATTCCATGGGTCCCAACTCTCCAGGTTTAAAGGATTCTTCCTTCAGCTAAAACATGCATGGGAACCCACAGTATGGTGCACCATGTGACAGGGAAACGTTTTCAAATTCATCTCAGTTTTCGTCCCCTTTTACTCGGGTTCATAATTCCAGACCCTTTACTAACACTCTCCCCACTTGGAGAGTCAGTGCCTTTAACCTCGTGTTTGGCACAGTTTGCAATTTCTGCGCAAGATGAACAGGAATAGGGAGAACCAATGAGAGACTAGTTGTAGGTGTCTGCACAGGCAAATTTAACGCTCATTTCCCACCAGGAAGAGGAATTAACCAAAGGCTCAGCATGCCCTGCCCGAACCAGATTAGGGCCTGAAGCAATCTTGCGGGTTTGCGACCAGCTCACAAGATAGCGAGTTGAAGAAAGGAGCTCAGGGGCACTGTAACTCACAAACCTGCAGAGTTATAAATGACAGCTATCGTCCAAAAATATATTGAAGGAAGGATGCAAAGAGAACTTGTAAGCGTGGCAGAATTGCAGGAAATCGATTTCAATGGGTAGACGGGAATTGCATTTAAAGCATAGGAAAAGAGGCAGAACGTCGACAATGATGCACTTGACCAAAAAGTGCATATGCGTTTTTTCCTAAATATATTCAGGAAAAAACGCATACGCCCATTTTGGCCAACTAAGCAAGCATGTAAAGGAAATCTGCACTACAAGGGATGTCTCACTGCCCCCCAGTCAACAGGGCCATCTGGAAAAAGTGTAAAATCCAGAAAGGCAGGACAGGCCATGGAGATCATGGAGCCTTGTTATCCTGATGGGCAGGATGTAAATTGCCAACAGCCACACTGGAGAAGTGTATGGTGTTTCCTGAAACACGTAGGAAACAAAGCAACACAACCTATGGCACTTCCACTTATGGTCCAGTAGCTTAGGCACATTAAAATAAAAAACACACATCCACCCCAAAACTTGGGATGGCTCTGTTTACAAAAACCTCATCTACGGTACAAGTTAAATATCCCAGAAAGCGAAAAATGGATTAAGAAGTTGTGGTACGTACATACAATGGAATATCACTCACCAATGAAATCTATGTCATCTGGCCCGACGTGGCATAATGAGTGGATTCAGGTACGATGATTCTAAGTGAAATAACTCACACAGAAAAAGAAACATCATAAGATATCACTAATACACCGAATGTAATCTTGGCTACACATGAACTGAATTACAAAACAGAACAGGGTCTCAAATTTAGAAAAACAACTTATGTTTGCTTAAGGGGAAAGGTGAGTTGGGGTGCTGCATAAAACCAGAGATAGAAATTAGCACAGATACCATTCCATATGTCAAATACGTAATAGTCAAGACCTACCCCTTGCTCAACGAAATGGGCTAAACACCCTATATTCAAGGCCTAGGAATACACCTGACTAGTAAGAATCTTCAAACCCATGGATTTATATGTCTCCAAAAGAGAATCAAGCGTGTGTACACCTGCATGAAGGCAGCAGAGAAAATCCGATAAATCCTATTATCAAAATGAATTACAAAAACAAAACACAATGACAGTGAAATAGAGAGCAATTTTTAAATAATTCATTCAAGGCTTGTGATGCAACCTGGATTTACCTCATTAAAACCCAGAGCTGAGTGAGACATAACGTTGGACACTTCGGGCTGATAGCATTGGTGAGGTTCGATGAGCAAATGCAGACCATTTGAAGTCATACTGCATGGTACCCATTCCATGGGTCCCAACTCTCCAGGTTCAAGTGATTCTTCCTTCAGCTAAGGCATGCATGGGAAACCCACAGTATGGTGCACCATGTGAACGGGAAACGTTTTCAAATGCATCTCAGTTTTCGTCCCCTTTTACTCGGGTTCACAATTCCAGACCCTTTACTGACACTCTCCCCACTTGGAGAGTCAGTGCCTTTAACCTCCTGTTTGGCACAATTTGCAATTTCTGCACAAGATGAACAGTAATAGGGAGAACCAATGAGAGACTAGCTGTAGGTGTCTGCATGGGCAAATTTAACGCTCATTTCCAACCAGGAAGAGGAATTAACCAAAGGCTCAGCATGCCGTGCCGGAACCAGATTAGGGCCTGAAGCAATCCTGCGGGTTTGCGGCCAGCTCACAAGAAAGAGATTTGAAGAAAGGAGCTCAGGGGCACTGTAATTCACAAACCTGCAGAGTTATAAATGACAGCTATCGTCCAAAAATATATTGAAGGAAGGCTGCGAAGAGGACTTGAAAGCGGGGCAGAATTGCAGGAAAACGATTTCAGGGGGTAGACTGGAATTGCATTTAAAGCATAGGAAAAGAGGCAGAACGTCGACAATGATGCACTTGGCCAAAAAGGGCGTATGCGTTTTTTCCTGAATATATTCAGGAAAAAACGCATACGCCCTTTTTGGCCAACCAAGCAAGCATGTTAAAGAAATCTGCACTACAATGAAGTCTCACTGCCCCCCGGTCAAAAGGGCCATCTGAAAAAAGTGTAAAATCCAGAAATGCAGCACAGGCCATGGAGAACAGGGAGCCTTGTTATGCTGATGGGTGGGATGTAAATTGCCAAGAACCACTCTGGAGAAGTGTATGGTGTTTCCTGAAACAGCTAAAAAACAAAGCAACGGAGCCTATGGCACTTCCACTTATGGTCCTATAGCTTAGGGAAATTAAAATCAAAAACACACAGCCACCCCAAAGTTTCAGACGGATCTGTTTACAAGAACCTCGTCTACGGTACAGGTTAAATATCCCAGAAAGCAAAAAATGGATAAAGAAGTTGTGGTACGTACGTACAATGGAATATCACTCACCAATGAAATCTATGTCATCTGGCCCGTCGTGGCATAATGAGTGGATTCAGGTACAATGAAACTAAGTGAAATAAGTCACACAGAAAATGAAACATCATAAGATGTCACTAATACACGGAATGTAATCTTGGCTACACATGAACTGAATTACAAAACAGAACAGGGTCTCAAATTTAGAAAACGAACTTATGTTTGCGTAAGGGGAAAGGTGAGTTGGGGTGCTGCATAACACCAGAGATAGAAATTAGCACAGATAGAATTCCATACGTCAAATATGTAATACTCAAGACCTACACCTTGCTCAACGAAATGGGCTAAACACCCTATATTCAACACCTAGGAATACACCTGACTAGTAAGAATCTTCAAACCCATGGATTTATATGTCTCCATAAGAGAATCAAGCGTGTGTACAGCTGCATGAAGGCAGCAGAGAAAATCTGATAAATCTTATTATCAAAATGAATTACAAAAACAAAACACAATGACAGTGAACTAGAGAGCAATTCTTAAATAATTCATTCAGGGCTTGTGATGCAACCTGGATTTACCTCATCAAAACCCAGAGCTGAGAGAGACATAAGGTTGGACACTTCGGGCTGATAGCATTGGTGAGGTTCGATGAGCAAATGCAGACCATTTGAAGTCATACTACCTGGTACCCATTCCATGGGTCCCAACTCTCCAGGTTTAAGTGATTCTTCCTTCAGCTAAAGCATGCATGGGAAACCCACAGTATGGTGCACCATGTGACCAGGAAACGTTTTCAAATGCATCCCAGTTTTTGTCCCCTTTTACTCGGGTTTACAATTCCAGACCCTTTACTAACACTCTCCCAACTTGGAGAGTCACTGCCTTTAACCTCCTGTTTGGCACAGTTTGCAATTTCTGCGCAAGATGAACAGGAATAGGGAGAACCAATGAGAGACTAGCTGTAGGTGTCTGCACGGGCAAATTAAATTCTCATTTCACACCAGGAAGAGGAATTCACCAAAGGATCAGCATGCCATGTCGGAAACAGATTAGGGCCTGAAGCAATCCTGCGGGTTTGCGGCCAACTCACAAGAAAGCGATTTGAAGAAAGGAGCTCAGGGGCACTGTAATTCACAAACCTGCACAGTTATAAATGACAGCTATCGTCCAAAAATATATTGAAGGAAGGCTGCGAAGAGGACTTGAAAGCGGGGCAGAATTGCAGGAAAACGATTTCAGGAGGTAGACTGGAATTGCATTTAAAGCATAGGAAAAGAGGCAGAACGTCGACAATGATGCACTTGGCCAAAAAGGGCGTATGCGTTTACGCCCTTTTTGGCCTACCAAGCAAGCATGTTAAAGAAATCTGCACTACAATGAAGTCTCACTGCCCACCGGTCAAAAGGGCCATCTGAAAAAAGTGTAAAATCCAGGAATACAGCACAGGATATGGAGAACAGGGAGCCTTGTTATGCTGATGGGTGGGATGTAAATTGCCAACAGCCACTCTGGAGAATTGTATTGTGTTTCCTGAAACACCTAAAAAACAAAGCAACGGAGCCTATGGCACTTCCACTTATGGTCCTATAGCTTAGGGAAATTAAAATCAAAAACACACAGCCACCCCAAAGTTTCAGACGGCTCTGTTTACAAGAACCTCGTCTACGGTACAAGTTAAATATCCCAGAAAGCGAAAAATGGATAAAGAAGTTGTGGTACGTACGTACAATGGAATATCACTCACCAATTAAATCTATGTCATCTGGCCCATCGTGGCATAATGAGTGGATTCAGGTACGATGATTCTAAGTGAAATAAGTAACACAAAAAATGAAACATCATAAGATATCACTAATACACCGAATGTAATCTTGGCTACACATGAACTGAATTACAAAACAGAACAGGGTCTCAAATTTAGAAAACCAACTTATGTTTGCTTAAGGGGAAAGGTGAGTTGGGGTGCTGCATAAAACCAGAGTTAGAAATTAGCACAGATACCATTCCATATGTCAAATACGTAATAGTCAAGACCTACCCCTTGCTCAACGAAATGGGCTAAACACCCTATATTCAACGCCTAGGAATACACCTGACTAGTAAGAATCTTCAAACCCATGGATTTATATGTCTCCATAAGAGAATCAAGCGTGTGTACAGCTGCATGAAGGCAGCAGAGAAAATCCGATAAATCCTATTATCAAAATGAATTACAAAAACAAAACACAATGACAGTGAAATAGAGAGCAATTCTTAAATAATTCATTCAGGGCTTGTGATGCAACCTGGATTTACCTCATCAAAACCCAGAGCTGAGAGAGACATAAGGTTGGACACTTCGGGCTGATAGCATTGGTGGGGTTCGATGAGCAAATGCAGACCATTTGAAGTCATACTTCATGGTACCCATTCCATGGGTTCCAACTCTCCAGGTTTAAGTGATTCTTCCTTCAGCTAAAGCATGCATGCGAAACCCACAGTATGGTGCACCATGTGACCGGGAAACGTTTTCAAATGCATCTCAGTTTTTTTCCCCTTTTACTCGGGTTCACAATTCCTGACCCTTTACTAACACTCTCCCCACTTGGAGAGTCAGTGCCTTTAACCTGCTGTGTGGCACAGTTTGCAATTTCTGCGCAAGATGAACAGGAATAGGGAGAACCAATGAGAGACTAGCTGTAGGTGTCTGCACGGGCAAATTTAATTCTCATTTCCCACCAGGAAGAGGAATTAACCAAAGGATCAGCATGCCATGTCGGAAACAGATTAGGGCCTGAAGCAATCCTGCGCGTTTGCGGCCAGCTCACAAGAAAGCGATTTGAAGAAAGGAGCTCAGGGGCACTGTAATTCACAAACCTGCAGAGTTATAAATGACAGCTATCGTCCAAAAATATATTGAAGGAAGGCTGCGAAGAGGACTTGAAAGCGGGGCAGAATTGCAGGAAAACGATTTCAGGGGGTAGACTGGAATTGCATTTAAAGCATAGGAAAAGAGGCAGAACGTCGACAATGATGCACTTGGCCAAAAAGGGCGTATGCGTTTTTTCCTGAATATATTCAGGAAAAAACGCATACGCTCTTTTTGGCCAACCAAGCAAGCATGTTAAAGAAATCTGCACTACAATGAAGTCTCACTGCCCCCCGGTCAAAAGGGCCATCTGAAAAAAGTGTAAAATCCAGAAATGCAGCACAGGCCATGGAGAACAGGGAGCCTTGTTATGCTGATGGGTGGGATGTAAATTGCCAAGAACCACTCTGGAGAAGTGTATGGTGTTTCCTGAAACAGCTAAAAAACAAAGCAACGGAGCCTATGGCACTTCCACTTATGGTCCTATAGCTTAGGGAAATTAAAATCAAAAACACACAGCCACCCCAAAGTTTCAGACGGATCTGTTTACAAGAACCTCGTCTACGGTACAGGTTAAATATCCCAGAAAGCAAAAAATGGATAAAGAAGTTGTGGTACGTACGTACAATGGAATATCACTCACCAATGAAATCTATGTCATCTGGCCCGTCGTGGCATAATGAGTGGATTCAGGTACAATGAAACTAAGTGAAATAAGTCACACAGAAAATGAAACATCATAAGATGTCACTAATACACGGAATGTAATCTTGGCTACACATGAACTGAATTACAAAACAGAACAGGGTCTCAAATTTAGAAAACGAACTTATGTTTGCGTAAGGGGAAAGGTGAGTTGGGGTGCTGCATAACACCAGAGATAGAAATTAGCACAGATAGAATTCCATACGTCAAATATGTAATACTCAAGACCTACACCTTGCTCAACGAAATGGGCTAAACACCCTATATTCAACACCTAGGAATACACCTGACTAGTAAGAATCTTCAAACCCATGGATTTATATGTCTCCATAAGAGAATCAAGCGTGTGTACAGCTGCATGAAGGCAGCAGAGAAAATCTGATAAATCTTATTATCAAAATGAATTACAAAAACAAAACACAATGACAGTGAACTAGAGAGCAATTCTTAAATAATTCATTCAGGGCTTGTGATGCAACCTGGATTTACCTCATCAAAACCCAGAGCTGAGAGAGACATAAGGTTGGACACTTCGGGCTGATAGCATTGGTGAGGTTCGATGAGCAAATGCAGACCATTTGAAGTCATACTACCTGGTACCCATTCCATGGGTCCCAACTCTCCAGGTTTAAGTGATTCTTCCTTCAGCTAAAGCATGCATGGGAAACCCACAGTATGGTGCACCATGTGACCAGGAAACGTTTTCAAATGCATCCCAGTTTTTGTCCCCTTTTACTCGGGTTTACAATTCCAGACCCTTTACTAACACTCTCCCAACTTGGAGAGTCACTGCCTTTAACCTCCTGTTTGGCACAGTTTGCAATTTCTGCGCAAGATGAACAGGAATAGGGAGAACCAATGAGAGACTAGCTGTAGGTGTCTGCACGGGCAAATTAAATTCTCATTTCACACCAGGAAGAGGAATTCACCAAAGGATCAGCATGCCATGTCGGAAACAGATTAGGGCCTGAAGCAATCCTGCGGGTTTGCGGCCAGCTCACAAGAAAGCGATTTGAAGAAAGGAGCTCAGGGGCACTGTAATTCACAAACCTGCAGAGTTATAAATGACAGCTATCGTCCAAAAATATATTGAAGGAAGGCTGCGAAGAGGACTTGAAAGCGGGGCAGAATTGCAGGAAAACGATTTCAGGGGGTAGACTGGAATTGCATTTAAAGCATAGGAAAAGAGGCAGAACGTCGACAATGATGCACTTGGCCAAAAAGGGCGTATGCTTTTTTCCTGAATATATTCAGGAAAAAACGCATACGCTCTTTTTGGCCAACCAAGCAAGCATGTTAAAGAAATCTGCACTACAATGAAGTCTCACTGCCCCCCGGTCAAAAGGGCCATCTGAAAAAAGTGTAAAATCCAGAAATGCAGCACAGGCCATGGAGAACAGGGAGCCTTGTTATGCTGATGGGTGGGATGTAAATTGCCAAGAACCACTCTGGAGAAGTGTATGGTATTTCCTGAAACAGCTAAAAAACAAAGCAATGGAGCCTATGGCACTTCCACTTATGGTCCTATAGCTTAGGGAAATTAAAATCAAAAACACACAGCCACCCCAAAGTTTCAGACGGATCTGTTTACAAGAACCTCGTCTACGGTACAGGTTAAATATCCCAGAAAGCAAAAAATGGATAAAGAAGTTGTGGTACGTACGTACAATGGAATATCACTCACCAATGAAATCTATGTCATCTGGCCCATCGTGGCATAATGAGTGGATTCAGGTACGATGATTCTAAGTGAAATAAGTAACACAAAAAATGAAACATCATAAGATATCACTAATACACCGAATGTAATCTTGGCTACACATGAACTGAATTACAAAACAGAACAGGGTCTCAAATTTAGAAAACCAACTTATGTTTGCTTAAGGGGAAAGGTGAGTTGGGGTGCTGCATAAAACCAGAGTTAGAAATTAGCACAGATACCATTCCATATGTCAAATACGTAATAGTCAAGACCTACCCCTTGCTCAACGAAATGGGCTAAACACCCTATATTCAACGCCTAGGAATACACCTGACTAGTAAGAATCTTCAAACCCATGGATTTATATGTCTCCATAAGAGAATCAAGCGTGTGTACAGCTGCATGAAGGCAGCAGAGAAAATCCGATAAATCCTATTATCAAAATGAATTACAAAAACAAAACACAATGACAGTGAAATAGAGAGCAATTCTTAAATAATTCATTCAGGGCTTGTGATGCAACCTGGATTTACCTCATCAAAACCCAGAGCTGAGTGAGACATAAGGTTGGACACTTCGGGCTGATAGCATTGGTGGGGTTCGATGAGCAAATGCAGACCATTTGAAGTCATACTTCATGGTACCCATTCCATGGGTTCCAACTCTCCAGGTTTAAGTGATTCTTCCTTCAGCTAAAGCATGCATGCGAAACCCACAGTATGGTGCACCATGTGACCGGGAAACGTTTTCAAATGCATCTCAGTTTTTTTCCCCTTTTACTCGGGTTCACAATTCCTGACCCTTTACTAACACTCTCCCCACTTGGAGAGTCAGTGCCTTTAACCTGCTGTGTGGCACAGTTTGCAATTTCTGCGCAAGATGAACAGGAATAGGGAGAACCAATGAGAGACTAGCTGTAGGTGTCTGCACGGGCAAATTTAATTCTCATTTCCCACCAGGAAGAGGAATTAACCAAAGGATCAGCATGCCATGTCGGAAACAGATTAGGGCCTGAAGCAATCCTGCGCGTTTGCGGCCAGCTCACAAGAAAGCGATTTGAAGAAAGGAGCTCAGGGGCACTGTAATTCACAAACCTGCAGAGTTATAAATGACAGCTATCGTCCAAAAATATATTGAAGGAAGGCTGCGAAGAGGACTTGAAAGCGGGGCAGAATTGCAGGAAAACGATTTCAGGGGGTAGACTGGAATTGCATTTAAAGCATAGGAAAAGAGGCAGAACGTCGACAATGATGCACTTGGCCAAAAAGGGCGTATGCGTTTTTTCCTGAATATATTCAGGAAAAAACGCATACGCTCTTTTTGGCCAACCAAGCAAGCATGTTAAAGAAATCTGCACTACAATGAAGTCTCACTGCCCCCCGGTCAAAAGGGCCATCTGAAAAAAGTGTAAAATCCAGAAATGCAGCACAGGCCATGGAGAACAGGGAGCCTTGTTATGCTGATGGGTGGGATGTAAATTGCCAAGAACCACTCTGGAGAAGTGTATGGTGTTTCCTGAAACAGCTAAAAAACAAAGCAACGGAGCCTATGGCACTTCCACTTATGGTCCTATAGCTTAGGGAAATTAAAATCAAAAACACACAGCCACCCCAAAGTTTCAGACGGATCTGTTTACAAGAACCTCGTCTACGGTACAGGTTAAATATCCCAGAAAGCAAAAAATGGATAAAGAAGTTGTGGTACGTACGTACAATGGAATATCACTCACCAATGAAATCTATGTCATCTGGCCCGTCGTGGCATAATGAGTGGATTCAGGTACAATGAAACTAAGTGAAATAAGTCACACAGAAAATGAAACATCATAAGATGTCACTAAGACACGGAATGTAATCTTGGCTACACATGAACTGAATTACAAAACAGAACAGGGTCTCAAATTCAGAAAACGAACTTATGTTTGCGTAAGGGGAAAGGTGAGTTGGGGTGCTGCATAACACCAGAGATAGAAATTAGCACAGATACCATTCCATATGTCAAATACGTAATAGTCAAGACATACCCCTTGCTCAACGAAATGGGCTAAACACCCTATATTCAATGCCTAGGAATACACCTGACTAGAAAGAATCTTCAAACCCATGGATTTATATGTCTCCATAAGAGAATCAAGCGTGTGTACAGCTGCATGAAGGCAGCAGAGAAAATCCGATAAATCCTATTATCAAAATGAATTACAAAAACAAAACACAATGACAGTGAAATAGAGAGCAATTCTTAAATAATTCATTCAGGGCTTTTGATGCAACCTGGATTTACCTCATCTACACCCAGAGCTGAGGGAGACATAAGGTTGGACACATCGGGCTGATAGCATTGGTGAGGTTCGATGAGCAAATGCAGACCATTTGAAGTCATAATACATGGTACACATTCCATGGGTCCCAACTCTCCAGTTTTAAGCGATTCTTCCTTCAGCTAAAGCATGCATGGGAAACCCACAGTATGGTGCACCGTGTAACCGGGAAACGTTTTCAAATGCATCTCAGTTTTCGTCCCCTTTTACTCGGGTTCATAATTCCAGACCCTTTACTAACACTCTCCCCACTTGGAGAGTCAGTGCCTTTAAACTCCTGTTTGGCACAGTTTGCAATTTCTGCACAAGATGAACAGGAATAGGGAGAACCAATGAGAGACTAGCTGTAGGTGTCTGCACGGGCAAATTTAACGCTCATTTCCAACCAGGAACAGGAATTAACCAAAGGCTCAGCATGCCGTGACGGAACAAGATTAGGGCCTGAAGCAATCCTGCGGGTTTGCGGCCAGCTCACAAGAAAGCGATTTGAAGAAAGGAGCTCAGGGGCACTGTAATTCTCAAACCTGCAAAGTTATAAATGACAGCTATTGTCCAAAAATATATTGAAGGAAGGCTGCGAAGAGGACTTGAAAGCGGGGCAGAATTGCAGGAAAGCGGTTTCAGGGAGTAGAGTGGAATTGCATTTAAAGCATAGGAAAAGAGGCAGAACGTCGACAATGATGCACGTGGCCAAAAAGTGCGTATGCGTTTTTTCCTGAATATATACAGGAAAAAACGCATACGCACTTTTTGGACAACCAAGCAAGCATGTTAAAGAAATCTGCACTACAATGAAGTCTCACTGCCCCCCGGTCAAAAGGGCCATCTGAAAAAAGTGTAAAATCCAGAAATGCAGCACAGGCCATGGAGAACAGGGAGCCTTGTTATGCTGGTGGGTGGGATGTAAATTGCCAACAGCCACTCTGGAGAAGTGTATGGTGTTTCCTGAAACACCTAAAAAACAAAGCAACGGAGCCTACGGCACTTCAACTTATGGTCCTATAGCTTAGGGAAATTAAAATCAAAAACACACAGCCACCCCAAAGTTTCAGACGGCTCTGTTTACAAGAACCTCGTCTACGGTACAAGTTAAATATCCCAGAAAGCGAGAAATGGATAAAGAAGTTGTGGTACGTACGTACAATGGAATATCACTCACCAATGAAATCTATGTCATCTGGCCTGTCGTGGCATAATGAGTGGATTAAGGTACGATGATTCTAAGTGAAATAAGTCACACAGAAAATGAAACATCATAAGATATCACTAATACACCGAATGTAATCTTGGCTACACATGAACTGAATTACAAAACAGAACGGGGTCTCAAATTTAGAAAACCAACTTATGTTTGCGTAACGGGAAAGGTGAGTTGGGGTGCTGCATAAAACCAGAGATAGAAATTAGCACAGATACCATTCCATACGTCAAATATGTAATACTCAAGACCTACCCCTTGCTCAACGAAATGGGCTAAACACCCTATATTCAACACCTAGGAATACACCTGACTAGTAAGAATCTTCAAACCCATGGATTTATATGTCTCCATAAGAGAATCAAGCGTGTGTACAGCTGCATGAAGGCAGCAGAGAAAATCTGATAAATCTTATTATCAAAATGAATTACAAAAACAAAACACAATGACAGTGAAATAGAGAGCAATTCTTAAATAATTCATTCAGGGCTTGTGATGCAACCTGGATTTACCTCATCAAAACCCAGAGCTGAGAGAGACATAAGGTTGGACACTTCGGGCTGATAGCATTGGTGAGGTTCGATGAGCAAATGCAGACCATTTGAAGTCATACTACATGGTACCCATTCCATGGGTCCCAACTCTCCAGGTTTAAGTGATTCTTCCTTCAGCTAAAGCATGCATGGGAAACCCACAGTATGGTGCACCATGTGACCAGGAAACGTTTTCAAATGCATCTCAGTTTTTGTCCCCTTTTACTCGGGTTCACAATTCCAGACCCTTTACTAACACTCTCCCAACTTGGAGAGTCACTGCCTTTAACCTCCTGTATGGCACAGTTTGCAATTTCTGCGCAAGATGAACAGGAATAGGGAGAACCAATGAGAGACTAGCTGTAGGTGTCTGCACGGGCAAATTTAATTCTCATTTCCCACCAGGAAGAGGAATTAACCAAAGGATCAGCATGCCATGTCGGAAACAGATTAGGGCCTGAAGCAATCCTGCGCGTTTGCGGCCAGCTCACAAGAAAGCGATTTGAAGAAAGGAGCTCAGGGGCACTGTAATTCACAAACCTGCAGAGTTATAAATGACAGCTATCGTCCAAAAATATATTGAAGGAAGGCTGCGAAGAGGACTTGAAAGCGGGGCAGAATTGCAGGAAAACGATTTCAGGGGGTAGACTGGAATTGCATTTAAAGCATAGGAAAAGAGGCAGAACGTCGACAATGATGCACTTGGCCAAAAAGGGCGTATGCGTTTATGCCCTTTTTGGCCTACCAAGCAAGCATGTTAAAGAAATCTGCACTACAATGAAGTCTCACTGCCCCCCGGTCAAAAGGGCCATCTGAAAAAAGTGTAAAATCCAGGAATACAGCACAGGACATGGAGAACAGGGAGCCTTGTTATGCTGATGGGTGGGATGTAAATTGCCAACAGCCACTCTGGAGAATTGTATGGTGTTTCCTGAAACACCTAAAAAAAAAGCAACGGAGCCTATGGCACTTCCACTTATGGTCCTATAGCTTAGGGAAATTAAAATCAAAAACACACAGCCACCCCAAAGTTTCAGACGGCTCTGTTTACAAGAACCTCGTCTACGGTACAAGTTAAATATCCCAGAAAGCGAAAAATGGATCAAGAAGTTGTGGTACGTACGTACAATGGAATATCACTCACGAATGAAATCTATGTCATCTGGCCCATCGTGGCATAATGAGTGGATTCAGGTACGATGATTCTAAGTGAAATAAGTCACACAGAAAATGAAACATCATAAGATATCACTAATACACCGAATGTAATCTTGGCTACACATGAATTGAATTACAAAACAGAACAGGGTCTCAAATTTAGAAAACCAACTTATGTTTGCGTAAGGGGAAAGGTGAGTTGGGGTGCTGCATAAAACCAGAGTTAGAAATTAGCACAGATACCATTCCATATGTCAAATACGTAATAGTCAAGACCTACCCCTTGCTCAGCGAAATGGGCTAAACACCCTATATTCAACGCCTAGGAATACACCTGACTAGTAAGAATCTTCAAACCCATGGATTTATATGTCTCCATAAGAGAATCAAGCGTGTGTACAGCTGCATGAAGGCAGCAGAGAAAATCCGCTAAATCTTATTATCAAAATGAATTACTAAAACAAAACACAATGACAGTGAAATAGAGAGCAATTCTTAAATAATTCATTCAGGGCTTGTGATGCAACCTGGATTTACCTCATCAAAACCCAGAGCTGAGAGAGACATAAGGTTGGACACTTCGGGCTGATAGCATTGGTGAGGTTCGATGAGCAAATGCAGACCATTTGAAGTCATACTACATGGTACCCATTCCATGGGTCCCAACTCTCCAGGTTTAAGTGATTCTTCCTTCAGCTAAAGCATGCATGCGAAACCCACAGTATGGTGCACCATGTGACCGGGAAACGTTTTCAAATGCATCTCAGTTTTTGTCCCCTTTTACTCGGGTTCACAATTCCAGACCCTTTACTAAAACTCTCCCCACTTGGAGAGTCAGTGCCTTTAACCTCCTGTTTGGCACAGTTTGCAATTTCTGCGCAAGATGAACAGGAATAGGGAGAACCAATGAGAGACTAGCTGTAGGTGTCTACACGGGCAAATTTAACACTCATTTCCAACCAGGAAGAGGAATTAACCAAAGGCTCAGCATGCCGTGCAGGAACCAGATTAGGGCCTGAAGCAATCCTGCGGGTTTGCGGCCAGCTCACAAGAAAGCGATTTGAAGAAAGGAGGTCAGGGGCACTGTAATTCACAAAACTGCAGAGTTATAAATGACAGCTATCGTCCAAAAACATATTGAAGGAAGGCTGCGAAGAGGACTTGAAAGCGGGGCAGAATTGCAGGAAAACGATTTCAGGGGGTAGACTGGAATTGCATTTAAAGCATAGGAAAAGAGGCAGAACGTCGACAATGATGCACTTGGCTTAAAAGGGCGTATGCGTTTTTTCCTAATTATATTCAGGAAAAAACGCATACGCCCTTTTTGGCCAACCAAGCAAGCATGTTAAAGAAATATGCACTACAATGAAGTCTCACTGCCCCCCGGTCAAAAGGGCCATCTGAAAAAAGTGTAAAATCCAGAAATGCAGCACAGGCCATGGAGAACAGGGAGCCTTGTTATGCTGATGGGTGGGAGGTAAATTGCCAACAGCCACTCTGGAGAAGTGCATGGTGTTTCCTGAAACACCTAAAAAACAAAGCAACGGAGCCTACGGCACTTCCACTTATGGTCCTATAGCTTAGGGAAATTAAAATCAAAAACACACAGCCACCCCAAAGTTTCAGACGGATCTGTTTACAAGAACCTCGTCTACGGTACAAGTTAAATATCCCAGAAAGCGAAAAATGGATAAAGAAGATGTGGTACGTACGTACAATGGAATATCACTCACCAATGAAATCTATGTCATCTGGCCCATCGTGGCATAATGAGTGGATTCAGGTACGATGATTCTAAGTGAAATAAGTCACACAGAAAATGAAACATCATAAGATGTCACTAATACACGGAATGTAATCTCGGCTACACATGAACTGAATTACAAAACAGAACAGGGTCTCAAATTTAGAAAACCAACTTATGTTTGCATAAGGGGAAAGGTGAGTTGGGGTGCTGCATAACTCCTGAGATAGAAATTAGCACAGATACCATTCCATATGTCAAATACGTAATAGTCAAGACATACCCCTTGCTCAACGAAATGGGCTAAACACCCTATATTCAACGCCTAGGAATACACCTGACTAGAAAGAATCTTCAAACCCATGGATTTATATGTCTCCATAAGAGAATCAAGCGTGTTTACAGCTGCATGAAGGCAGCAGAGAAAATCCGATAAATCCAATTATCAAAATGAATTACAAAAACAAAACACAAGGACAGTGAAATAGAGAGCAATTCTTAAATAATTCATTCAGGGCTTGTGATGCAACCTGGATTTACCACATGTACACCCAGAGCTGAGTGAGACATAAGGTTGGGCACTTCGGGCTGATAGCATTGGTGAGGTTCGATGAGCAAATGCAGACCCTTTGAAGTCATACTGCATGGTACCCATTCCATGGGTCCCAACTCTCCAGGTTTAAAGGATTCTTCCTTCAGCTAAAACATGCATGGGAACCCACAGTATGGTGCACCATGTGACAGGGAAACGTTTTCAAATTCATCTCAGTTTTCGTCCCCTTTTACTCGGGTTCATAATTCCAGACCCTTTACTAACACTCTCCCCACTTGGAGAGTCAGTGCCTTTAACCTCCTGTTTGGCACAGTTTGCAATTTCTGCGCAAGATGAACAGGAATAGGGAGAACCAATGAGAGACTAGTTGTAGGTGTCTGCACGGGCAAATTTAACGCTCATTTCCAACCAGGAAGAGGAATTAACCAAAGGCTCAGCATGCCGTGCAGGAACCAGATTAGGGCCTGAAGCAATCCTGCGGGTTTGCGGCCAGCTCACAAGAAAGCAATTTGAAGAAAGGAACTCAGGGGCACTGTAATTCACAAACCTGCAGAGTTATAAATGACAGCTATCGTCCGACAATATATTGAAGGAAGGCTGCGAAGAGGACTTGAATGCGGGGCAGAATTGCAGGAAAACCATTTCAGGGGGTAGACTGGAATTGCATTTAAAGCATAGGAATAGAGGCAGAACGTCGACAATGATGCACTTGGCCAAAAAGGGCGTATGCGTTCACGCCCTTTTTGGCCAACCAAGCAAGCATGTTAAAGAAATCTGCACTACAATGAAGTCTCACTGCCCCCCGGTCAAAAGGGCCATCTAAAAAAAGTGTAAAATCCAGAAATGCAGCACAGGCCATGGAGAACAGGGAGCCTTGTTATGCTGATGGGTGGGATGTAAATTGCCAACAGCCACTCTGGAGAAGTGTATGGTGTTTCCTGAAACACCTAAAAAACAAAGCAACGGAGCCTACGGCACTTCCACTTATGGTCCTATAGCTTAGGGAAATTAAAATCAAAAACACACAGCCACCCCAAAGTTTCAGACGGCTCTGTTTACAAGAACCTCGTCTACAGTACAAGTTAAATACCCCAGAAAGCGAGAAATGGATAAAGAAGTTGTGGTACGTACATACAATGGAATATCACTCACCAATGAAATCTATGTCATCTGGCCCGTCGTGGCATAATGAGTGGATTCAGGTACGATGATTCTAAGTGAAATAAGTCACACAGAAAATGAAACATCCTAAGATATCACTAATACACCGAATATAATCTTGGCTACACATGAACTGAATTACAAAACAGAACAGGGTCTCAAATTTAGAAAACCAACTTATGTTTGCGTAAGGGGAAAGGTGAGATGGGGTGCTGCATAAAACCAGAGATAGAAATTGGCACAGATACCATTCCATACGTCAAATATGTAATAGTCAAGACCTACCCCTTGCTCAACGAAATGGGCTAAAAACCCTATATTCAACACCTAGGAATACACCTGACTAGTAAGAATCTTCAAACCCATGGATTTATATGTCTCCATAAGAGAATCAAGCGTGTGTACAGCTGCATGAAGGCAGCAGAGAAAATCCGATAATCTTATTATCAAAATGAATTACGAAAACAAAACACAATGACAGTGAAATAGAGAGCAATTCTTAAAAAATTCATTCAGGGCTTGTGATGCAACCTGGATTTACCTCATCAAAACCCAGAGCTGAGTGAGACATAAGGTTGGACACTTCGGGCTGATAGCATTGGTGAGGTTCGATGAGCAAATGCAGACCATTTGAAGTCATACTACATGGTACCCATTCCATGGGTCCCAACTCTCCAGGTTTAAGTGATTCTTCCTTCAGCTAAAGCATGCATGGGAAACCCACAGTATGGTGCACCATGTGACTGGGAAACGTTTTCAAATGCATCTCAGTTTTTGTCCCCTTTTACTCGGGTTCACAATTCCAGACCCTATACTAACACTCTCCGCACTTGGAGAGTCAGTGCCTTTAAACTCCTGTTTAGCACAGTTAGCAATTTCTGCGCAAGATGAACAGGAATAGGGAGAACCAATGAGAGACTAGCTGTAGGTGTCGGCACGGGCAAATTTAACGCTCATTTCCAACCAGGAAGAGGAATTAACCAAAGGCTCAGCATGCCGTGCAGGAACCAGATTAGGGCCTGAAGCAATCCTGCGGGTTTGCGGGCAGCTCACAAGAAAGCGATTTGAAGAAAGGAGCTAAGGGGCACTGTAATTCACAAAACTGCAGAGTTATAAATGACAGCTATCGTCCGAAAATATATTGAAGGAAGGCTGCGAAGAGGACTTGAAAGCGGGGCAGAATTGCAGGAAAACGATTTCAGGGGGTAGACTGGAATTGCATTTAAAGCATAGGAAAAGAGGCAGAATGTCGACAATGATGCACTTGGCCAAAAAGGGCGTATGCGTTTTTTCCTGAATATATTCAGGAGAAAAAGCATACGCCCTTTTTGGCCAAGCAAGCATGTTAAAGAAATATGCACTACAATGAAGTCTCACTGCCCCCCGGTCAAAAGGGCCATCTGAAAAAAGTGTAAAATCCAAAAATGCAGCGCAGGCCATGGAGAACAGGGAGCCTTGTTATGCTGATGGGTGGGATGTAAATTGCCAACAGCCACTCTGGAGAAGTGTATGGTGTTTCCTGAAACACCTAAAAAACAAAGCAACGGAGCCTACGGCACTTCCACTTATGGTCCTATAGCTTAGGGAAATTAAAATCAAAAACACACAGCCACCCCAAAGTTTCAGACGGCTCTGTTTACAAGAACTTCGTCTACGGTACAAGTTAAATATCCCAGAAAGCGAGAAATGGATAAAGAAGTTGTGGTACGTACGTACAATGGAATATCACTCATCAATGAAATCTATGTCATCTGGCCCGTCGTGGCATAATGAGTGGATTCAGGTACGATGATTCTAAGTGAAATAAGTCACACAGAAAATGAAACATCATAAGATATCACTAATACACCGAATGTAATCTTGGCTACACATGAACTGAATTACAAAACAGAACAGGGTCTCAAATTTAGAAAACCAACTTATGTTTGCGTAAGGGGAAAGGTGAGTTGGGGTGCTGCATAAAACCAGAGATAGAAATTAGCACAGATACCATTCCATACGTCAAATATGTAATAGTCAAGACCTACCCCTTGCTCAACGAAATGGGCTAAACACACTATATTCAACACCTAGGAATACACCTGACTAGTAAGAATCTTCAAACCCATGGATTTATATGTCTCCATAAGAGAATCAAGCGTGTGTACAGCTGCATGAAGGCAGCAGAGAAAATCCGATAAATCTTATTATCAAAATGAATTACAAAAACAAAACACAATGACAGTGAAATAGAGAGCAATTCTTAAATAATTCATTCAGGGCTTGTGACGCAACCTGGATTTACCTCATCAAAACCCAGAGCTGAGTGAGACATAAGGTTGGACACTTCGGGCTGATAGCATTGGTGAGGTTCGATGAGCAAATGCAGACCATTTGAAGTCATACTTCATGGTACCCATTCCATGGGTCCCAACTCTCCAGGTTTAAGTGATTCTTCCTTCAGCTAAAGCATGCATGGGAAACCCACAGTATGGTGCACCATGTGACCGGGAAACGTTTTCAAATGCATCTCAGTTTTTGTCCCCTTTTACTCGGGTTCACAATTCCAGACCCTTTACTAACACTCTCCCCACTTGCTGAGTCAGTGCCTTTAACCTCCTGTTTGGCACAGTTTGCAATTTCTGCGCAAGATGAACAGGAATAGGGAGAACCAATGAGAGACTAGCTGTAGGTGTCTGCACGGGCAAATTTAACGCTCATATCCAACCAGGAAGAGGAATTAACCAAAGGCTCAGCATGCCGTGCAGGAACCAGATTAGGGCCTGAAGCAATCCTGCGGGTTTGCGGCCAGCTCACAAGAAAGCAATTTGAAGGAAGGAGCTCAGGGACACTGTAATTCACAAACCTGCAGAGTTATAAATGACAGCTATCGTCCGAAAATATATTGAAGGAAGGCTGCGAAGAGGACTTGAAAGCGGGGCAGAATTGCAGGAAAACGGTTTCAGGGGGTAGACTGGAATTGAATTTAAAGCATAGGAAAAGAGGCAGAACGTCGACAATGATGCACTTGGCCAAAAAGGGCGTATGCGTTTTTTCCTGAATATATTCAGGAGAAAACGCATACGCCCTTTTTGGCCAACCAAGCAAGCATGTTAAAGAAATCTGCACTACAATGAAGTCTCACTGCCCCCCGGTCAAAAGGGCCATCTGAAAAAAGTGTAAAATCCAAAAATGCAGCACAGGCCATGGAGAACAGGGAGCCTTGTTATGCTGATGGGTGGGATGTAAATTGCCAACAGCCACTCTGGAGAAGTGTATGGTGTTTCCTGAAACACCTAAAAAACAAAGCAACGGAGCCTACGGCACTTCCACTTATGGTCCTATAGCTTAGGGAAATTAAAATCAAAAACACACAGCCACCCCAAAATTTCAGACGGCTCTGTTTACAAGAACTTCGTCTACGGTACAAGATAAATATCCCAGAAAGCGAGAAATGGATAAAGAAGTTGTGGTACGTACGTACAATGGAATATCACTCATCAATGAAATCTATGTCATCTGGCCCGTCGTGGCATAATGAGTGGATTCAGGTACGATGATTCTAAGTGAAATAAGTCACACAGAAAATGAAACATCATAAGATATCACTAATACACCGAATGTAATCTTGGCTACACATGAACTGAATTACAAAACAGAACAGGGTCTCAAATTTAGAAAACCAACTTATGTTTGCGTAAGGGGAAAGGTGAGTTGGGGTGCTGCATAAAACAAGAGATAGAAATTAGCACAGATACCATTCCATACGTCAAATATGTAATAGTCAAGACCTACCCCTTGCTCAACGAAATGGGCTAAACACACTATATTCAACACCTAGGAATACACCTGACTAGTAAGAATCTTCAAACCCATGGATTTATATGTCTCCATAAGAGAATCAAGCGTGTGTACAGCTGCATGAAGGCAGCAGAGAAAATCCGATAAATCTTATTATCAAAATGAATTACAAAAACATAACACAATGACAGTGAAATAGAGAGCAATTTTTAAATAATTCATTCAGGGCTTGTGATGCAACCTGGATTTACCTCATCAAAACCCAGAGCTGAGTGAGACATAAGGTTGGACACTTCGGGCTGATAGCATTGGTGAGGTTCGATGAGCAAATGCAGACCATTTGAAGTCATACTGCATGGTACCCTTTCCATGGGTCCCAACTCTCCAGGTTTAAGTGATTCTTCCTTCAGCTAAAGCATGCATGGGAAACCCACAGTATGGTGCACCATGTGACCGGGAAACGTTTTCAAATACATCTCAGTTTTTGTCCCCTTTTACTCGGGTTCACAATTCCAGACCCTTTACTAACACTCTCCCCACTTGCAGAGTCAGTGCCTTTAACCTCCTGTTTGGCACAGTTTGCAATTTCTGCGCAAGATGAACAGGAATAGGGAGAACCAATGAGAGACTAGCTGTAGGAGTCTGTACGGGCAAATGTATCGTTTGCTGCCCACCAGGAAGAGGAATTAATCAAAGGCTCAGCGTGCCCTGCCGGAAACAGATTAGGGGCTGAAGCAATCCTGCGGTTTTGCAGCCAGCTCAGAAGAATGCGAGTTGAAGAAAGGAGCTCAGGGGCACTGTAATTCACAAACCTGCAGAGTTATGAATGACAGCTATCGTCCAAAAATATATTGAAGTAAGTCTGCGAAGAGGACTAGAAAGCAGGGCAGAATTCCAGGAAAACGATTTCAGGGGGTAGACTGGAATTGCACGTAAAGCACAGGAAAAGTGACAGAATGTTGACAATGATGCACTTGGCCAAAATGAGCGTAAGCGTTTTTTCCTTAATATATTCAGGAAAAAACGCATACGCACTTTTTGGCCAGCCAAGCAAGCGTGTACAGGAAATCTGCACTACAATGAAGTCTCACTGCGCCCCAGTCAAAAGGGTCATCTGAAAAAAGTGTAAAATCCAGAAAGACAGGACAGGCCATGGAGAACAGGGAGCCTTATAATATTGATTTACGGGATGTAAATTGCCAACAGCCACTCTGGAGAAGTGTATGGTGTTTCCTGAAACACGTAGGAAACAAAGCAACACAGCCTATGGCACTTCCACTTATGGTCCTATAGCTTTGGGAAATTAAAATCAAAAGCACACAGCCACCCCAAAGTTTGGGACGGCTCTGTTTACAAGAACCTCATCTACGGTACGAGTTAAATATCCCAGAAAGTGAAAAATGGATAAAGAAGTTCTGGTACATACGTACAATGGAATATCACTCAGCAATTATATCTATGTCATCAGGCCCATAGCGGCATAATGAGAGTATTCAGGTACGATGATTCTACGTGAAATAAGTCACACAGAAAAAGAAACATCATAAGATATCACTAATACACGGAATGTAAACTTGGCTACAAATGAACTGAATTACAAAACAGAACAGGGTCTCAAATTTAGAAAACCAACTTATGCTTGCTTATGGGGAAAGGTGAGTTGGGGTGCTGCATAAAACCAGAGATTGAAATTAGCACAGATACCGTTCCATAAGCCAAATAAGTAATAGACCAGACCTACTCCTTGCTCAACGAAATGGACTCAACACCCCATATTCAGGGCCTAGGAATATACCTGACTAGTAAGAATCTTAAAACCCACGGATTTATATGTCTCCGTAAGAGAAACATGCGTGTGTACAGCGGCATAAAGGTAGCAGTGAAAACCCGATAAATCCCATTATCAAAATAATTTTCAAATACAAAACACAATGACAGTGAAATAGAGAGCAATTTTTAAATAATTCATTCAGGGTTGTGATGCAACCTGGATTTACCACATCTACACCCAGAGCTGGGTGAGACATAAGGCTGGACACTTCGGGCTGATAGCATTGGTGAGGTTCGGTGAGCAAATGCAGACCCTTTGAAGTCATACTGCATGGAACCCTTTCCATGGGTCCCAACTCTCCAGGTTTAAGGGATTCTTCCTTCAGCTAAAACATGCATGGGAAACCCAGAGTATGGTCCACCATGTGATTGGGAAACGTTTTCAAATGCATCTCAGTTTTCGTCCCCTGGTACTCGGGTTCACCATTCCAGACGCTTTACTAACCCTCTCCCCACTTGGAGAGTCAGTGCCTTTAAGCTCCTGTTTGGCACAGTTTGCAATTTCTGCGCAAGGTGAACAGGAATAGGGAGAACCAATGAGAGACTAGCTGTAGGTGTCTGCACGGGCAAATGTAATGCTCATTTCCCACCAGGAAGAGGAATTAACCAATGGCTCAGCATGCCCTGCCAGAAAGAGAGTAGCGCCTAAAGCAATCCTGCGGTTTTGCTGCCAGCTCACAAGAAAACGAGTTGAAGAAATGAGCTCAGGGGCACTGTAATTCACAAACCTGCAGAGTTATGAATGACAGCTATCGTCCAAAAATATATTGAAGTAAGTCTGCGAAGTGGACTTGAAAGAGGGGCAGAATTTCAGGAAAACGGTTTCAGGGGGTAGACTGGAATTACACTTAAAGCATAGGAAAAGAGGCAGAATGTCGACAACGATGCACTTGGCCAAAAAGGGCGTATGCGTTTTTTCCTGAATATATTCAGGAAAAAACGCATACGCCCTTTTTGGCCAACTAAGCAAGCGTGTAAAGAAATGTGCACTACAAGGGAAGTCTCACTGCCCCCCAGTCAACAGGGCCATCTGGAAAAAGTGTAAAACCCAGAAAGGCAGGACAGGCCATGGAGAACATGGAGCCTTGTTATGCTGATGGGCAGGATGTAAATTGCCAACAGCCACACTGGAGAAGTGTATGGTGTTTCCTGAAACACGTAGGAAACAAAGCAACACAGCCTATGGCTCTTCCACTTATGGTCCAGTAGCTTAGGGACATTAAAATCAAAAACACACATCAACCCCAAAATTTGGGATGGCGCTGTTTACAAAAACCTCATCTACGGTACAAGTTAAATATCCCAGAAAGCGAAAAATGGATTAAGAAGTTGTGGTACGTACGTACAATGGAATATCCCTCAGCAATGAAATCTATGTCATCAGACCCGTTGCGGCATAATGAGTGGATTCAGGTACGATGATTCTACGTGAAATAAGTCACACAGAAAAAGAAACATCATAAGATATCACTAATACACGGAATGAAAACTTGGCTACACATGATCTGAATTACAAAACAGAACAGGTACTTAAATGTAGAAAACCAACTTATGCTTGCTTATGGGGAAAGGTGAGTTGGGGTGCTGCATAAAACCAGAGATAGAAATTAGCACAGATACCATTCCATAATCCAAATATGTAACAGACAAGACCTACTCCTTGCTCAACGAAATGGACTCAACACCCCATATTCAATGCCTGGGAATATACCTGACTAGTAAGAATCTTCAAACCCATGGATTTATATGTCTCCATAAGGAAATCAAGTGTGTATACAGCGGCATGAATGCAGCAGAGAAAATCCGATAAATCCCATTATCAAATGAATTACAAAAACAAAACACAAGGACAGTGAAATAGAGAGCAATTTTTAAATAATTCATTCAGGGCTTGTGATGCAACCTGGATTTACCTCATTAAAACCCAGAGCTGAGTGAGACATAAGGTTGGACACTTCGGGCTGATAGCATTGGTGAGGTTCGATGAGAAAATGCAGACCATTTGAAGTCATACTGCATGGTACCCATTCCATGGGTCCCAACTCTCCAGGTTTAAGTGATTCTTCCTTCAGCTAAGGCATGCATGGGAAACCCACAGTATGGTGCAACATGTGACCGGGAAACGTTTTCAAATGCATCTCAGTTTTCGTCCCCTTTTACTCGGGTTCACAATTCCAGACCCTTTACTAACACTCTCCCCACTTGGAGAGCCAGTGCCTTTAACCTCCTGTTTGGCACAATTTGCAATTTCTGCGCAAGATGAACAGGAATAGGGAGAACCAATGAGAGACTAGCTGTAGGTGTCTGCATGGGCAAATTTAACGCTCATTTCCAACCAGGAAGAGGAATTAACCAAAGGCTCAGCATGCCATGCCGGAACCAGATTAGGGCCTGAAGCAATCCTGCGGGTTTGCGGCCAGCTCACAAGAAAGTGATTTGAAGAAAGGAGCACAGGGGCACTGTAATTCACAAACCTGCAGAGTTATAAATGACAGCTATCGTCCAAAAATATAGTGAAGGAAGGCTGCGAAGAGGACTTGAAAGCGGGGCAGAATTGCAGGATAACGATTACAGGGGGTAGACTGGAATTGCATTTAAAGCATAGGAAAAGAGGCAGAACGTCGACAATGATGCACTTGGCCAAAAAGGGCGTATGCGTTTTTTCCTGAATATATTCAGGAAAAAACGCATACGCTCTTTTTGGCCAACCAAGCAAGCATGTTAAAGAAATCTGCACTACAATGAAGTCTCACTGCCCCCTGGTCAAAAGGGCCATCTGAAAAAAGTGTAAAATCCAGAAATGCAGCACAGGCCATGGAGAACAGGGAGCCTTGTTATGCTGATGGGTGGGATGTAAATTGCCAAGAACCACTCTGGAGAAGTGTATGGTGTTTCCTGAAACACCTAAAAAACAAAGCAACGGAGCCTATGGCACTTCCACTTATGGTCCTATAGCTTAGGGAAATTAAAATCAAAAACACACAGCCACCCCAAAGTTTCAGACGGATCTGTTTACAAGAACCTCGTCTACGGTACAGGTTAAATATCCCAGAAAGCAAAAAATGGATAAAGAAGTTGTGGTACGTACGTACAATGGAATATCACTCACCAATGAAATCTATGTCATCTGGCCCGTCGTGGCATAATGAGTGGATTCAGGTACAATGAAACTAAGTGAAATAAGTCACACAGAAAATGAAACATCATAAGATGTCACTAATACACGGAATGTAATCTTGGCTACACATGAACTGAATTACAAAACAGAACAGGGTCTCAAATTTAGAAAACGAACTTATGTTTGCGTAAGGGGAAAGGTGAGTTGGGGTGCTGCATAACACCAGAGATAGAAATTAGCACAGATACCATTCCATATGTCAAATACATAATAGTCAAGACATACCCCTTGCTCAACGATATGGGCTAATCACCCTATATTCAACACCTAGGAATACACCTGACTACAAAGAATCTTCAAACCCATGGATTTATATGTCTCCATAAGAGAATCAAGCGTGTGTACAGCTGCATGAAGGCAGCAGAGAAAATCCGATAAATCCTATTATCAAAATGAATTACAGAAACAAAACACAATGACAGTGAAATAGAGAGCAATTCTTAAATAATTCATTCAGGGCTTGTGATGCAAGCTGGATTTACCTCATCTACACCCAGAGCTGAGTGAGACATAAGGTTGGACACATCGGGCTGATAGCATTGGTGAGGTTCGATGAGCAAATGCAGACCATTTGAAGTCATAATACATGGTACACATTCCATGGGTCCCAACTCTCCAGTTTTAAGCGATTTTTCCTTCAGCTAAAGCATGCATGGGAAACCCACAGTATGGTGCACCGTGTGACCGGGAAACGTTTTCAAATGCATCTCAGTTTTCGTCCCCTTTTACTCGGGTTCATAATTCCAGACCCTTTACTAACACTCTCCCCACATGGAGAGTCAGTGCCTTTAAACTCCTGTTTGGCACAGTTTGCAATTTCTGCACAAGATGAACAGGAATAGGGAGAACCAATGAGAGACTAGCTGTAGGTGTCTGCACGGGCAAATTTAACGCTCATTTCCAACCAGGAACAGGAATTAACCAAAGGCTCAGCATGCCGTGCCAGAACAAGATTAGGGCCTGAAGCAATCCTGTGGGTTTGCGGCCAGCTCACAAGGAAGCGATTTGAAGAAAGGAGCTCAGGGGCACTGTAATTCTCAAACCTGCAAGTTATAAATGACAGCTATTGTCCAAAAATATATTGAAGGAAGGCTGCGAAGAGAACTTGAAATCGGGGCAGAATTGCAGGAAAGCGGTTTCAGGGAGTAGAGTGGAATTGCATTTAAAGCATAGGAAAAGAGGCAGAACGTCGACAATGATGCACGTGGCCAAAAAGGGCGTATGCGTTTTTTCCTGAATATATTCAGGAAAAAACCCATATGCACTTTTTGAACAACCAAGCAAGCATGTTAGAGAAATCTGCACTACAATGAAGTCTCACTGCCCCCTAATCAAAAGGGCCATCTGAAAAAAGTGTAAAATCCAAAAAGGCAGCACAGGCAATGGAGAACAGGGAGCCATGTTATGCTGATGGGTGGGATGTAAGTTGCCAACAGCCACCATGGAGAAGTGTATGGTGTTTCCTGAAACACCTAAAAAACAAAGCAACGGAGCCTACGGTACTTCCACTTATGGTCCTATAGCTTAGGGAAATTAAAATCAAAAACACACAGCCACCCCAATGTTTCAGACGGCTCTGTTTACAAGAACATCTTCTACGGTACAAGTTAAATATCCCAGAAAGCGAAAAATGGATAAAGAAGTTGTGGTACGTACGTACAATGGAATATCACTCACCAATGAAATCTATATGATCAGGCCCGTCGTGGCATAATGATTGAATTCAGGTACAATGATTCTAAGTGAAATAAGTCACACAGAAAATGAAACAGCATAAGATATCACTAATACACGGAATGTAATCTTGGCTACACATGAACTGAATTACAAAACAGAACAGGGTCTCAAATTTAGAAAACCAACTTATGTTTGCTTAAGGGGAAAGGTGAGTTGGGTGCTGCATAAAACCAGAGATAGAAATTAGCACAGATACCATTCCATAAGTCAAATATGTAATAGTCAAGTCCTACCACTTGCTCAACGAAATGGGCTAAACACCCTATATTCAACACCTAGGAATACACCTGACTAGTAAAATCTTCAAACCCATGGATTTATATGTCTCCATAAGATAATCAAGCATGTGTACAGTTGCATGAAGGGAGCAGAGAAAATCCGATAAATCCTATTATCAAAATGAATTACAAAAACAAAACACAATGACAGTGAAATAGAGAACAATTCTTAAATAATTCATTCAGGGCTTGTGATGCAACCTGGATTTACCTTATCTAAACACAGAGGTGAGAGAGACATAAGGTTGGACACTTCGGGCTGATAGCATTGGTGAGGTTCGATGAGCAAATACAGACCATTTGAAGTCATACTGCATGGTACCCATTCCATGGGTCCCAACTCTCCAGGTTTAAGTGATTCTTCCTTCAGCTAAAGCATGCATGGGAAACCCACAGTATGGTGCACCGTGTGACCGGGAAACGTTTTCAAATGCATCTCAGTTTTGTCCCCTTTTACTCGGGTTCACAATTCCAGACCCTTTACTAACACTCTCCCCACTTGGAGAGTCAGTGCCTTTAACCTCCTGTTTGGCACAGTTTGCAATTTCTGCGCAAGATGAACAGGAATAGGGAGAACCAATGAGAGACTAGCTGTAGGTGTCTGCACGGGCAAATTTAATTCTCATTTCCCACCAGGAAGAGGAATTAACCAAAGGCTCAGCATGCCATGTCGGAAACAGATTAGGGCCTGAAGCAATGCTGCGGGTTTGCGGCCAGCTCACAAGAAAGCGATTTGAAGAAAGAGCTCAGGGGCACTGTAATTCACAAACCTGCAGAGTTATAAATGACAGCTATCGTCCGAAAATATATTGAAGGAAGGCTGCGAAGAGGTCTTGAAAGCGGGGCAGAATTGCAGGAAAACGATTTCAGGGGGTAGACTGGAATTGCATTTAAAGCATAGGAAAAGAGGCAGAACGTCGACAATGATGCACTTGGCCAAAAAGGGCGTATGTGTTTTTTCCTGAATATATTCAGGAAAAAACGCATACGCTCTTTTTGGCCAACCAAGCAAGCATGTTAAAGAAATCTGCACTACAATGAAGTCTCACTGCCCACCGGTCAAAAGGGCCATCTGAAAAAAGTGTAAAATCCAGAGATGCAGCACAGGCCATGGAGAACAGGGAGCCTTGTTATGCTGATGGGTGGGATGTAAATTGCCAACAGCCACTCTGGAGAAGTGTATGGTGTTTCCTGAAACACCTAAAAAACAAAGCAACGGAGCCTACGGCACTTCCACTTACGGTCCTATAGCTTAGGGAAATTAAAATCAAAAACACACAGCCACCCCAAAGTTTCAGACGGCTCTGTTTACAAGAACCTCGTCTACGGTACAAGTTAAATATCCCAGAAAGCGAAAAATGGATAAAGAAGTTGTGGTACGTACGTACAATGGAATATCACTCACCAATGAAATCTATGTCATCTGGCCCGTCGTGGCATAATGAGTGGATTCAGGTACGATGATTCTAAGTGAAATAAGTCACACAGAAAATGAAACATCATAAGATATCACTAATACACCGAATGTAATCTTGGCTACACATGAACTGAATTACAAAACAGAACAGGGTCTCAAATATAGAAAACCAACTTATGTTTGCGTAAGGGAAAAGGTGAGTTGGGGTGCTGCATAAAACCAGAGTTAGAAATTAGCACAGATACCATTCCATATGTCAAATACGTAATAGTCAAGACCTACCCCTTGCTCAACGAAATGGGCTAAACACCCTATATTCAATGCCTAGGAATACACCTGACTAGTAAGAATCTTCAAACCCATGGATTTATATGTCTCCATAAGAGAATCAAGCGTGTGTACACCTGCATGAAGGCAGCAGAGAAAATCCGATAAATCCTATTTTCAAAATGAATTACAAAAACAAAACACAATGACAGTGAAATAGAGAGCAATTCTTAAATAATTCATTCAGGGCTTGTGATGCAACCTGGATTTACCTCATCAAAACCCAGAGCTGAGTGAGACATAAGGTTGGACACTTCGGGCTGATAGCATTGGTGAGGTTCGATGAGCAAATGCAGACCATTTGAAGTCATACTGCATGGTACCCATTCCATGGGTCCCAACTTACCAGGTTTAAGTGACTCTTCCTTCAGCTAAATCATGCATGGGCAACCCACAGTATGGTGCACCATGTGACCGGGAAACGTTTTCAAATGCATCTCAGTTTTTGTCCCCTTTTACTCGGGTTCACAATTCCAGACCCTTTACTAAAACTCTCCCCACTTGGAGAGTCAGTGCCTTTAACCTCCTGTTTGGCACAGTTTGCAAATTCTGCGCAAGATGAACAGGAATAGGGAGAACCAATGAGAGACTAGCTGTAGGTGTCTGCACGGGCAAATTTAACGCTCATTTACCTACAGGAAGAGGAATTAACCAAAGGCTCAGCATGCCGTGCAGGAACCAGAGTAGGGCCTGAAGCAATCCTGCGGGTTTGCGGCCAGCTCACAAGAAAGCGATTTGAAGAAAGAGCTCAGGGGCACTGTAATTCACAAACCTGCAGAGTTATAAATGACAGCTATCGTCCGAAAATATATTGAAGGAAGGCTGCGAAGAGGTCTTGAAAGCGGGGCAGAATTGCAGGAAAACGATTTCAGGGGGTAGACTGGAATTGCATTTAAAGCATAGGAAAAGAGGCAGAACGTCGACAATGATGCACTTGGCCAAAAAGGGCGTATGCGTTTTTTCCTGAATATATTCAGGAGAAAACGCATACGCCCTTTTTGGCCAACCAAGCAAGCATGTTAAAGAAATCTGCACTACAATGAAGTCTCACTGCCCCCCGGTCAAAAGGGCCATCTGAAAAAAGTGTAAAATCCAAAAATGCAGCACAGGCCATGGAGAACAGGGAGCCTTGTTATGCTGATGGGTGGGATGTAAATTGCCAACAGCCACTCTGGAGAAGTGTATGGTGTTTCCTGAAACACCTAAAAAACAAAGCAACGGAGCCTACGGCACTTCCACTTATGGTCCTATAGCTTAGGGAAATTAAAATCAAAAACACACAGCCACCCCAAAATTTCAGACGGCTCTGTTTACAAGAACTTCGTCTACGGTACAAGATAAATATCCCAGAAAGCGAGAAATGGATAAAGAAGTTGTGGTACGTACGTACAATGGAATATCACTCATCAATGAAATCTATGTCATCTGGCCCGTCGTGGCATAATGAGTGGATTCAGGTACGATGATTCTAAGTGAAATAAGTCACACAGAAAATGAAACATCATAAGATATCACTAATACACCGAATGTAATCTTGGCTACACATGAACTGAATTACAAAACAGAACAGGGTCTCAAATTTAGAAAACCAACTTATGTTTGCGTAAGGGGAAAGGTGAGTTGGGGTGCTGCATAAAACAAGAGATAGAAATTAGCACAGATACCATTCCATACGTCAAATATGTAATAGTCAAGACCTACCCCTTGCTCAACGAAATGGGCTAAACACACTATATTCAACACCTAGGAATACACCTGACTAGTAAGAATCTTCAAACCCATGGATTTATATGTCTCCATAAGAGAATCAAGCGTGTGTACAGCTGCATGAAGGCAGCAGAGAAAATCCGATAAATCTTATTATCAAAATGAATTACAAAAACATAACACAATGACAGTGAAATAGAGAGCAATTTTTAAATAATTCATTCAGGGCTTGTGATGCAACCTGGATTTACCTCATCAAAACCCAGAGCTGAGTGAGACATAAGGTTGGACACTTCGGGCTGATAGCATTGGTGAGGTTCGATGAGCAAATGCAGACCATTTGAAGTCATACTGCATGGTACCCTTTCCATGGGTCCCAACTCTCCAGGTTTAAGTGATTCTTCCTTCAGCTAAAGCATGCATGGGAAACCCACAGTATGGTGCACCATGTGACCGGGAAACGTTTTCAAATACATCTCAGTTTTTGTCCCCTTTTACTCGGGTTCACAATTCCAGACCCTTTACTAACACTCTCCCCACTTGCAGAGTCAGTGCCTTTAACCTCCTGTTTGGCACAGTTTGCAATTTCTGCGCAAGATGAACAGGAATAGGGAGAACCAATGAGAGACTAGCTGTAGGAGTCTGTACGGGCAAATGTATCGTTTGCTGCCCACCAGGAAGAGGAATTAATCAAAGGCTCAGCGTGCCCTGCCGGAAACAGATTAGGGGCTGAAGCAATCCTGCGGTTTTGCAGCCAGCTCAGAAGAATGCGAGTTGAAGAAAGGAGCTCAGGGGCACTGTAATTCACAAACCTGCAGAGTTATGAATGACAGCTATCGTCCAAAAATATATTGAAGTAAGTCTGCGAAGAGGACTAGAAAGCAGGGCAGAATTCCAGGAAAACGATTTCAGGGGGTAGACTGGAATTGCACGTAAAGCACAGGAAAAGTGACAGAATGTTGACAATGATGCACTTGGCCAAAATGAGCGTAAGCGTTTTTTCCTTAATATATTCAGGAAAAAACGCATACGCACTTTTTGGCCAGCCAAGCAAGCGTGTACAGGAAATCTGCACTACAATGAAGTCTCACTGCGCCCCAGTCAAAAGGGTCATCTGAAAAAAGTGTAAAATCCAGAAAGACAGGACAGGCCATGGAGAACAGGGAGCCTTATAATATTGATTTACGGGATGTAAATTGCCAACAGCCACTCTGGAGAAGTGTATGGTGTTTCCTGAAACACGTAGGAAACAAAGCAACACAGCCTATGGCACTTCCACTTATGGTCCTATAGCTTTGGGAAATTAAAATCAAAAGCACACAGCCACCCCAAAGTTTGGGACGGCTCTGTTTACAAGAACCTCATCTACGGTACGAGTTAAATATCCCAGAAAGTGAAAAATGGATAAAGAAGTTCTGGTACATACGTACAATGGAATATCACTCAGCAATTATATCTATGTCATCAGGCCCATAGCGGCATAATGAGAGTATTCAGGTACGATGATTCTACGTGAAATAAGTCACACAGAAAAAGAAACATCATAAGATATCACTAATACACGGAATGTAAACTTGGCTACAAATGAACTGAATTACAAAACAGAACAGGGTCTCAAATTTAGAAAACCAACTTATGCTTGCTTATGGGGAAAGGTGAGTTGGGGTGCTGCATAAAACCAGAGATTGAAATTAGCACAGATACCGTTCCATAAGCCAAATAAGTAATAGACCAGACCTACTCCTTGCTCAACGAAATGGACTCAACACCCCATATTCAGGGCCTAGGAATATACCTGACTAGTAAGAATCTTAAAACCCACGGATTTATATGTCTCCGTAAGAGAAACATGCGTGTGTACAGCGGCATAAAGGTAGCAGTGAAAACCCGATAAATCCCATTATCAAAATAATTTTCAAATACAAAACACAATGACAGTGAAATAGAGAGCAATTTTTAAATAATTCATTCAGGGTTGTGATGCAACCTGGATTTACCACATCTACACCCAGAGCTGGGTGAGACATAAGGCTGGACACTTCGGGCTGATAGCATTGGTGAGGTTCGGTGAGCAAATGCAGACCCTTTGAAGTCATACTGCATGGAACCCTTTCCATGGGTCCCAACTCTCCAGGTTTAAGGGATTCTTCCTTCAGCTAAAACATGCATGGGAAACCCAGAGTATGGTCCACCATGTGATTGGGAAACGTTTTCAAATGCATCTCAGTTTTCGTCCCCTGGTACTCGGGTTCACCATTCCAGACGCTTTACTAACCCTCTCCCCACTTGGAGAGTCAGTGCCTTTAAGCTCCTGTTTGGCACAGTTTGCAATTTCTGCGCAAGGTGAACAGGAATAGGGAGAACCAATGAGAGACTAGCTGTAGGTGTCTGCACGGGCAAATGTAATGCTCATTTCCCACCAGGAAGAGGAATTAACCAATGGCTCAGCATGCCCTGCCAGAAAGAGAGTAGCGCCTAAAGCAATCCTGCGGTTTTGCTGCCAGCTCACAAGAAAACGAGTTGAAGAAATGAGCTCAGGGGCACTGTAATTCACAAACCTGCAGAGTTATGAATGACAGCTATCGTCCAAAAATATATTGAAGTAAGTCTGCGAAGTGGACTTGAAAGAGGGGCAGAATTTCAGGAAAACGGTTTCAGGGGGTAGACTGGAATTACACTTAAAGCATAGGAAAAGAGGCAGAATGTCGACAACGATGCACTTGGCCAAAAAGGGCGTATGCGTTTTTTCCTGAATATATTCAGGAAAAAACGCATACGCCCTTTTTGGCCAACTAAGCAAGCGTGTAAAGAAATGTGCACTACAAGGGAAGTCTCACTGCCCCCCAGTCAACAGGGCCATCTGGAAAAAGTGTAAAACCCAGAAAGGCAGGACAGGCCATGGAGAACATGGAGCCTTGTTATGCTGATGGGCAGGATGTAAATTGCCAACAGCCACACTGGAGAAGTGTATGGTGTTTCCTGAAACACGTAGGAAACAAAGCAACACAGCCTATGGCTCTTCCACTTATGGTCCAGTAGCTTAGGGACATTAAAATCAAAAACACACATCAACCCCAAAATTTGGGATGGTGCTGTTTACAAAAACCTCATCTACGGTACAAGTTAAATATCCCAGAAAGCGAAAAATGGATTAAGAAGTTGTGGTACGTACGTACAATGGAATATCCCTCAGCAATGAAATCTATGTCATCAGACCCGTTGCGGCATAATGAGTGGATTCAGGTACGATGATTCTACGTGAAATAAGTCACACAGAAAAAGAAACATCATAAGATATCACTAATACACGGAATGAAAACTTGGCTACACATGATCTGAATTACAAAACAGAACAGGTACTTAAATGTAGAAAACCAACTTATGCTTGCTTATGGGGAAAGGTGAGTTGGGGTGCTGCATAAAACCAGAGATAGAAATTAGCACAGATACCATTCCATAATCCAAATATGTAACAGACAAGACCTACTCCTTGCTCAACGAAATGGACTCAACACCCCATATTCAATGCCTGGGAATATACCTGACTAGTAAGAATCTTCAAACCCATGGATTTATATGTCTCCATAAGGAAATCAAGTGTGTATACAGCGGCATGAATGCAGCAGAGAAAATCCGATAAATCCCATTATCAAATGAATTACAAAAACAAAACACAAGGACAGTGAAATAGAGAGCAATTTTTAAATAATTCATTCAGGGCTTGTGATGCAACCTGGATTTACCTCATTAAAACCCAGAGCTGAGTGAGACATAAGGTTGGACACTTCGGGCTGATAGCATTGGTGAGGTTCGATGAGAAAATGCAGACCATTTGAAGTCATACTGCATGGTACCCATTCCATGGGTCCCAACTCTCCAGGTTTAAGTGATTCTTCCTTCAGCTAAGGCATGCATGGGAAACCCACAGTATGGTGCAACATGTGACCGGGAAACGTTTTCAAATGCATCTCAGTTTTCGTCCCCTTTTACTCGGGTTCACAATTCCAGACCCTTTACTAACACTCTCCCCACTTGGAGAGCCAGTGCCTTTAACCTCCTGTTTGGCACAATTTGCAATTTCTGCGCAAGATGAACAGGAATAGGGAGAACCAATGAGAGACTAGCTGTAGGTGTCTGCATGGGCAAATTTAACGCTCATTTCCAACCAGGAAGAGGAATTAACCAAAGGCTCAGCATGCCATGCCGGAACCAGATTAGGGCCTGAAGCAATCCTGCGGGTTTGCGGCCAGCTCACAAGAAAGTGATTTGAAGAAAGGAGCACAGGGGCACTGTAATTCACAAACCTGCAGAGTTATAAATGACAGCTATCGTCCAAAAATATAGTGAAGGAAGGCTGCGAAGAGGACTTGAAAGCGGGGCAGAATTGCAGGATAACGATTACAGGGGGTAGACTGGAATTGCATTTAAAGCATAGGAAAAGAGGCAGAACGTCGACAATGATGCACTTGGCCAAAAAGGGCGTATGCGTTTTTTCCTGAATATATTCAGGAAAAAACGCATACGCTCTTTTTGGCCAACCAAGCAAGCATGTTAAAGAAATCTGCACTACAATGAAGTCTCACTGCCCCCTGGTCAAAAGGGCCATCTGAAAAAAGTGTAAAATCCAGAAATGCAGCACAGGCCATGGAGAACAGGGAGCCTTGTTATGCTGATGGGTGGGATGTAAATTGCCAAGAACCACTCTGGAGAAGTGTATGGTGTTTCCTGAAACACCTAAAAAACAAAGCAACGGAGCCTATGGCACTTCCACTTATGGTCCTATAGCTTAGGGAAATTAAAATCAAAAACACACAGCCACCCCAAAGTTTCAGACGGATCTGTTTACAAGAACCTCGTCTACGGTACAGGTTAAATATCCCAGAAAGCAAAAAATGGATAAAGAAGTTGTGGTACGTACGTACAATGGAATATCACTCACCAATGAAATCTATGTCATCTGGCCCGTCGTGGCATAATGAGTGGATTCAGGTACAATGAAACTAAGTGAAATAAGTCACACAGAAAATGAAACATCATAAGATGTCACTAATACACGGAATGTAATCTTGGCTACACATGAACTGAATTACAAAACAGAACAGGGTCTCAAATTTAGAAAACGAACTTATGTTTGCGTAAGGGGAAAGGTGAGTTGGGGTGCTGCATAACACCAGAGATAGAAATTAGCACAGATACCATTCCATATGTCAAATACATGATAGTCAAGACATACCCCTTGCTCAACGATATGGGCTAATCACCCTATATTCAACACCTAGGAATACACCTGACTACAAAGAATCTTCAAACCCATGGATTTATATGTCTCCATAAGAGAATCAAGCGTGTGTACAGCTGCATGAAGGCAGCAGAGAAAATCCGATAAATCCTATTATCAAAATGAATTACAGAAACAAAACACAATGACAGTGAAATAGAGAGCAATTCTTAAATAATTCATTCAGGGCTTGTGATGCAAGCTGGATTTACCTCATCTACACCCAGAGCTGAGTGAGACATAAGGTTGGACACATCGGGCTGATAGCATTGGTGAGGTTCGATGAGCAAATGCAGACCATTTGAAGTCATAATACATGGTACACATTCCATGGGTCCCAACTCTCCAGTTTTAAGCGATTTTTCCTTCAGCTAAAGCATGCATGGGAAACCCACAGTATGGTGCACCGTGTGACCGGGAAACGTTTTCAAATGCATCTCAGTTTTCGTCCCCTTTTACTCGGGTTCATAATTCCAGACCCTTTACTAACACTCTCCCCACATGGAGAGTCAGTGCCTTTAAACTCCTGTTTGGCACAGTTTGCAATTTTTGCACAAGATGAACAGGAATAGGGAGAACCAATGAGAGACTAGCTGTAGGTGTCTGCACGGGCAAATTTAACGCTCATTTCCAACCAGGAACAGGAATTAACCAAAGGCTCAGCATGCCGTGCCAGAACAAGATTAGGGCCTGAAGCAATCCTGCGGGTTTGCGGCCAGCTCACAAGAAAGCGATTTGAAGAAAGGAGCTCAGGGGCACTGTAATTCTCAAACCTGCAAGTTATAAATGACAGCTATTGTCCAAAAATATATTGAAGGAAGGCTGCGAAGAGAACTTGAAATCGGGGCAGAATTGCAGGAAAGCGGTTTCAGGGAGTAGAGTGGAATTGCATTTAAAGCATAGGAAAAGAGGCAGAACGTCGACAATGATGCACGTGGCCAAAAAGGGCGTATGCGTTTTTTCCTGAATATATTCAGGAAAAAACCCATATGCACTTTTTGAACAACCAAGCAAGCATGTTAGAGAAATCTGCACTACAATGAAGTCTCACTGCCCCCTAATCAAAAGGGCCATCTGAAAAAAGTGTAAAATCCAAAAAGGCAGCACAGGCAATGGAGAACAGGGAGCCATGTTATGCTGATGGGTGGGATGTAAGTTGCCAACAGCCACCATGGAGAAGTGTATGGTGTTTCCTGAAACACCTAAAAAACAAAGCAACGGAGCCTACGGTACTTCCACTTATGGTCCTATAGCTTAGGGAAATTAAAATCAAAAACACACAGCCACCCCAATGTTTCAGACGGCTCTGTTTACAAGAACATCTTCTACGGTACAAGTTAAATATCCCAGAAAGCGAAAAATGGATAAAGAAGTTGTGGTACGTACGTACAATGGAATATCACTCACCAATGAAATCTATATGATCAGGCCCGTCGTGGCATAATGATTGAATTCAGGTACAATGATTCTAAGTGAAATAAGTCACACAGAAAATGAAACAGCATAAGATATCACTAATACACGGAATGTAATCTTGGCTACACATGAACTGAATTACAAAACAGAACAGGGTCTCAAATTTAGAAAACCAACTTATGTTTGCTTAAGGGGAAAGGTGAGTTGGGTGCTGCATAAAACCAGAGATAGAAATTAGCACAGATACCATTCCATAAGTCAAATATGTAATAGTCAAGTCCTACCACTTGCTCAACGAAATGGGCTAAACACCCTATATTCAACACCTAGGAATACACCTGACTAGTAAAATCTTCAAACCCATGGATTTATATGTCTCCATAAGATAATCAAGCATGTGTACAGTTGCATGAAGGGAGCAGAGAAAATCCGATAAATCCTATTATCAAAATGAATTACAAAAACAAAACACAATGACAGTGAAATAGAGAACAATTCTTAAATAATTCATTCAGGGCTTGTGATGCAACCTGGATTTACCTTATCTAAACACAGAGGTGAGAGAGACATAAGGTTGGACACTTCGGGCTGATAGCATTGGTGAGGTTCGATGAGCAAATACAGACCATTTGAAGTCATACTGCATGGTACCCATTCCATGGGTCCCAACTCTCCAGGTTTAAGTGATTCTTCCTTCAGCTAAAGCATGCATGGGAAACCCACAGTATGGTGCACCGTGTGACCGGGAAACGTTTTCAAATGCATCTCAGTTTTGTCCCCTTTTACTCGGGTTCACAATTCCAGACCCTTTACTAACACTCTCCCCACTTGGAGAGTCAGTGCCTTTAACCTCCTGTTTGGCACAGTTTGCAATTTCTGCGCAAGATGAACAGGAATAGGGAGAACCAATGAGAGACTAGCTGTAGGTGTCTGCACGGGCAAATTTAATTCTCATTTCCCACCAGGAAGAGGAATTAACCAAAGGCTCAGCATGCCATGTCGGAAACAGATTAGGGCCTGAAGCAATGCTGCGGGTTTGCGGCCAGCTCACAAGAAAGCGATTTGAAGAAAGAGCTCAGGGGCACTGTAATTCACAAACCTGCAGAGTTATAAATGACAGCTATCGTCCGAAAATATATTGAAGGAAGGCTGCGAAGAGGTCTTGAAAGCGGGGCAGAATTGCAGGAAAACGATTTCAGGGGGTAGACTGGAATTGCATTTAAAGCATAGGAAAAGAGGCAGAACGTCGACAATGATGCACTTGGCCAAAAAGGGCGTATGTGTTTTTTCCTGAATATATTCAGGAAAAAACGCATACGCTCTTTTTGGCCAACCAAGCAAGCATGTTAAAGAAATCTGCACTACAATGAAGTCTCACTGCCCACCGGTCAAAAGGGCCATCTGAAAAAAGTGTAAAATCCAGAGATGCAGCACAGGCCATGGAGAACAGGGAGCCTTGTTATGCTGATGGGTGGGATGTAAATTGCCAACAGCCACTCTGGAGAAGTGTATGGTGTTTCCTGAAACACCTAAAAAACAAAGCAACGGAGCCTACGGCACTTCCACTTATGGTCCTATAGCTTAGGGAAATTAAAATCAAAAACACACAGCCACCCCAAAGTTTCAGACGGCTCTGTTTACAAGAACCTCGTCTACGGTACAAGTTAAATATCCCAGAAAGCGAAAAATGGATAAAGAAGTTGTGGTACGTACGTACAATGGAATATCACTCACCAATGAAATCTATGTCATCTGGCCCGTCGTGGCATAATGAGTGGATTCAGGTACGATGATTCTAAGTGAAATAAGTCACACAGAAAATGAAACATCATAAGATATCACTAATACACCGAATGTAATCTTGGCTACACATGAACTGAATTACAAAACAGAACAGGGTCTCAAATTTAGAAAACCAACTTATGTTTGCGTAAGGGAAAAGGTGAGTTGGGGTGCTGCATAAAACCAGAGTTAGAAATTAGCACAGATACCATTCCATATGTCAAATACGTAATAGTCAAGACCTACCCCTTGCTCAACGAAATGGGCTAAACACCCTATATTCAATGCCTAGGAATACACCTGATTAGTAAGAATCTTCAAACCCATGGATTTATATGTCTCCATAAGAGAATCAAGCGTGTGTACACCTGCATGAAGGCAGCAGAGAAAATCCGATAAATCCTATTTTCAAAATGAATTACAAAAACAAAACACAATGACAGTGAAATAGAGAGCAATTCTTAAATAATTCATTCAGGGCTTGTGATGCAACCTGGATTTACCTCATCAAAACCCAGAGCTGAGTGAGACATATGGTTGGACACTTCGGGCTGATAGCATTGGTGAGGTTCGATGAGCAAATGCAGACCATTTGAAGTCATACTGCATGGTACCCATTCCATGGGTCCCAACTTACCAGGTTTAAGTGACTCTTCCTTCAGCTAAATCATGCATGGGCAACCCACAGTATGGTGCACCATGTGACCGGGAAACGTTTTCAAATGCATCTCAGTTTTTGTCCCCTTTTACTCGGGTTCACAATTCCAGACCCTTTACTAAAACTCTCCCCACTTGGAGAGTCAGTGCCTTTAACCTCCTGTTTGGCACAGTTTGCAAATTCTGCGCAAGATGAACAGGAATAGGGAGAACCAATGAGAGACTAGCTGTAGGTGTCTGCACGGGCAAATTTAACGCTCATTTACCTACAGGAAGAGGAATTAACCAAAGGCTCAGCATGCCGTGCAGGAACCAGAGTAGGGCCTGAAGCAATCCTGCGGGTTTGCGGCCAGCTCACAAGAAAGCGATTTGAAGAAAGAGCTCAGGGGCACTGTAATTCACAAACCTGCAGAGTTATAAATGACAGCTATCGTCCGAAAATATATTGAAGGAAGGCTGCGAAGAGGTCTTGAAAGCGGGGCAGAATTGCAGGAAAACGATTTCAGGGGGTAGACTGGAATTGCATTTAAAGCATAGGAAAAGAGGCAGAACGTCGACAATGATGCACTTGGCCAAAAAGGGCGTATGTGTTTTTTCCTGAATATATTCAGGAAAAAACGCATACGCTCTTTTTGGCCAACCAAGCAAGCATGTTAAAGAAATCTGCACTACAATGAAGTCTCACTGCCCACCGGTCAAAAGGGCCATCTGAAAAAAGTGTAAAATCCAGAGATGCAGCACAGGCCATGGAGAACAGGGAGCCTTGTTATGCTGATGGGTGGGATGTAAATTGCCAACAGCCACTCTGGAGAAGTGTATGGTGTTTCCTGAAACACATAAAAAACAAAGCAACGGAGCCTACGGCACTTCCACTTATGGTCCTATAGCTTAGGGAAATTAAAATCAAAAACACACAGCCACCCCAAAGTTTCAGACGGCTCTGTTTAAAAGAACCTCGTCTACGGTACAAGTTAAATATCCCAGAAAGTGAAAAATGGATAAAGAAGTTGTGGTACGTACGTACAATGCAATATCACTCACCAATGAAATCTATGTCATCTGGCCCGTCGTGGCATAATGAGTGGATTTAGGTACGATGATTCTAAGTGAAATAACTCACACAGAAAATGAAACATCATAAGATGTCACTAATACACGGAATGTAATCTTGGCTACACATGAACTGAATTACAAAACAGAACAGGGTCTCAAATTTAGAAAACCAACTTATGTTTGCTTAAGGGGAAAGGTGAGTTGGGGTGCTGCATAAAACCAGAGATAGAAATTAGCACAGATACCATTCCATACATCAAATATGTAATAGTCAAGACCTACCCCTTGCTCAACCAAATGGGCTAAACACCCTATATTCAACGTCTAGGAATACACCTGACTAGAAAGAATATTCAAACCCATGGATTTATATGTCTCCATAAGAGAATCAAGCGTGTGCACAGCTGCATGAAGGCAGCAGAGAAAATCGGATAAATCCCATTATCAAAATGAATTACAATAACAAAACAGAATGACAGTGAAATAGAGAGCAATTCTTAAATAATTCATTCAGGGCTTGTGATGCAACCTGGATTTACCTCATCTACACCCAGAACTGAGTGAGACATAAGGTTGGACACTTCAGGCTGATAGCATTGGTGAGGTTCGATGAGCAAATGCAGACCATTTGAAGTCATACTGCATGGTACCCATTCCATGGGTCCCAACTCTCCAGGTTTTAGCAATTCTTCCTTCAGCTAAAACATGCATGGGAAACCCACAGTATGGTGCACCGTGTGACCGGGAAACGTTTTCAAATGCATCTCAGTTTTCGTCCCCTTTTAGTCGGGTTCACAATTCCAGACCCTTTACTAACACTCTCCCCACTTGGAGAGTCAGTGCCTTTAAACTCCTGTTTGGCACAGTTTGCAATTTCTGCGCGAGATGAACAGGAATAGGGAGAACCAATGAGAGACTAGCTGTAGGTGTCTGCACGGGCTAATTTAACGCTCATTTCCCACCAGGAAGAGGAATTAACCAAAGGCTCAGCATGCCGAGCCGGAAACAGATTAGGGCCTGAAGCAATCCTGCGGGTTTGCGGCCAGCTCACAAGAAAGCGATTTGAAGAAAGGAGCTCAGGGGCACTGTAATTCACAAACCTGCAGAGTAATAAATGTCAGCTATCGTCCGAAAATATATTGAAGGAAGGCTGCGAAGAGGACTGAAAGTGGGGCAGAATTGCAGGAAAACGATTTCAGGGGGTAGACTGGAATTGCATTTAAAGCATAGGAAAAGAGGCAGAACGTCGACAATGATGCACTTGGCCAAAAAGGGCGTATGCGTTTTTTCCTGAATATATTCAGGTAAAAACGCATACGCACTTTTTTGCCAACCAAGCAAGAATGTTAAAGAAATCTGCACTACAATGAAGTCTCACTGCCCACCGGTCAAAAGGGCCATCTGAAAAAAGTGTAAAATCCAGAAATGCAGCACAGGCCATGGAGAACAGGGAGCCTTGTTATGCTGATGGGTGGGATGTAAATTGCCAACAGCCACTCTGGAGAAGTGTATGGTGTTTCCTGAAACACCTAAAAAACAAAGCAACGGAGCCTACGGCACTTCCACTTACGGTCCTATAGCTTAGGGAAATTAAAATCAAAAACACACAGCCACCCCAAAGTTTCAGACGGCTCTGTTTACAAGAACCTCGTCTACGGTACAAGTTAAATATCCCAGAAAGCGAAAAATGGATAAAGAAGTTGTGGTACGTACGTACAATGGAATATCACTCACCAATGAAATCTATGTCATCTGGCCCGTCGTGGCATAATGAGTGGATTCAGGTACCATGATTCTAAGTGAAATAAGTCACACAGAAAATGAAACATCATAAGATATCACTAATACACCGAATGTAATCTTGGCTACACATGAACTGAATTACAAAACAGAACAGGGTCTCAAATTTAGAAAACCAACTTATATTTGCGTAAGGGGAAAGGTGAGTTGGGGTGCTGCATAAAACCAGAGATAGATATTAGCACAGATAACATTCCATAAGTTAAATATGTAATAGTCCAGACCTACCCCTTGCTCAACAAAATGGGATAAACACCCTATATTCAACGCCTAGGAATACACCTGACTAGTAAGAATCTTCAAACCCATGGATTTATATGTCTCCATAGGAGAATCAAGCGTGTGTACAGCTGCATGAATGTAGCAGAGAAAATCCGATAAATCCCATTATCAAAATGAATTTCAAAAACAAAACACAATGACAGTGAAATAGAGAGCAATTCTTAAATAATTCATTCAGGGCTTGTGATGCAACCTGGATTTACCTCATCTACACCCAGAGCTGAGGGAGACATAAGGTTGGACACTTCGGGCTGATAGCATTGGTGAGGTTCGATGAGCAAATGCAGACCATTTGAAGTCATACTACATGGTACCCATTCCATGGGTCCCAACTCTCCAGGTTTAAGTGATTCTTCCTTCAGCTAAAGCATGCATGGGAAACCACAGTATGGTGCACCATGTGACTGGGAAACGTTTTCAAATGCATCTCAGTTTTTGTCCCCTTTTACTCGGGTTCACAATTCCAGACCCTTTACTAACACTCTCCCAACTTGGAGAGTCATTGCCTTTAACCTCCTGTTTGGCACAGTTTGCAAATTCTGCGCAAGATGAACAGGAATAGGGAGAACCAAAGAGAGACTAGCTGTAGGTGTCTGCACGGACAAATTTAACGCTCATTTCCAACCAGGAAGAGGAATTAACCAAAGGCTCAGCATGCCGTGCAGGAACCAGATTAGGGCCTGAAGCAAATCTGCGGGGTTGCGGCCAGCTCACAAGAAAGCTATTTGAAGAAAGGTGCTCAGGGGCACTGTAATTCACAAACCTGCAGAGTTATAAATGACAGCTATCGTCCGAAAATATATTGAAGGAAGGCTGCGAAGAGGACTTGAAAGCGGGGCAGAATTGCAGGAAAACGATTTCAGGGGGTAGACTGGAATTGCATTTAAAGCATAGGAAAAGAGGCAGAACGTCGACAATGATGCACATGGCCAAAAAGGGCGTATGCGTTTTTTCCTGAATATATTCAGGAAAAAACGCATACGCCCTTTTTGGCCAACCAAGTAAGCATGTTAAAGAAATCTGCACTACAATGAAGTCTCACTGCCCCCCGGTCAAAAGGGCCATCTGAAAAAAGTGTAAAATCCAGAAATGCAGCACAGGCCATGGAGAACAGGGAGCCTTGTTATGCTGATGGGTGGGATGTAAATTGCCAACAGCCACTCTGGAGAAGTGTATGGTGTTTCCTGAAACACCTAAAAAACAAAGCAACGGAGCCTACGGCACTTCCACTTATGGTTCTATAGCTTAGGGAAATTAAAATCAAAAACACACAGCCACCCCAAAGTTTCAGACGGCTCTGTTTACAAGAACCTCGTCTACGGTACAAGTTAAATATCCCAGAAAGCGAAAAATGGATAAAGAAGTTGTGGTACGTACGTACAATGGAATATCACTCACCAATGAAATCTATGTCATCTGGCCCGTCGTGGCATAATGAGTGGATTCAGGTACGATGATTCTAAGTGAAATAAGTCACACAGAAAATGAAACATCATAAGATATCACTAATACACCGAATGTAATCTTGGCTACACATGAACTGAATTACAAAACAGAACAGGGTCTCAAATTTAGAAAACCAACTTATGTTTGCGTAACGGGAAAGGTGAGTTGGGGTGCTGCATAAAACCAGAGTTAGAAATTAGCACAGATACCATTCCATATGTCAAATACGTAATAGTCAAGACATACCCCTTGCTCAACGAAATGGGCTAAACACCATATATTCAACGCCTAGGAATACACCTGACTAGTAAGAATCTTCAAACCCATGGATTTATATGTCTCCATAAGAGAATCAAGCGTGTGTACAGCTGCATGAAGGCAGCAGAGAAAATCTGATAAATCCCATTATCAAAATGAATTAAAAAACCAAACACAATGACAGTGAAATAGAGAGCAATTCTTAAATAATTCATCCAGGGCTTGTGATGCAACCTGGATTTACTTCATCTAAACCCAGAGCTGAGTGAGACATAAGGTTGGACACTTCGGGCTGATAGCATTGGTGAGGTTCGATGAGCAAATGCAGACCATTTGAAATCATACTGCATGGTACCCATTCCATGGGTCCCAACTCTCCAGGTTTAAGTGATTCTCCCTTCAGCTAAATCATGCATGGGAAACCCACAGTATGGTGCAACATGTGACCGGGAAACGTTTTCAAATGCATCTCAGTTTTGTCCCCTTTTACTCGGGATCACAATTCCAGACCCTTTACTAACACTCTCCCCACTTGGAGAGTCAGTGCCTTTAACCTCCTGTTTGGCACAGTTTGCAATTTCTGCGCAAGATGAACAGGAATAGGGAGAACCAATGAGAGACTAGCTGTAGGTGTCTGCACGGGCAAATTTAACGCTCATTTCCAACCAGGAAGGGGAATAAACCAAAGGCTCAGCATGCCGTGCAGGAACCAGTTTAGGGCCTGAAGCAATCCTGCGGGTTTGCAGCCAGCTCACAAGAAAGCGATTTGAAGAAAGGAGCTCAGGGGCACTCTAATTCTCAAACCTGCAAAGTTATAAATGACAGCTATTGTCCAAAAATATATTGAAGGAAGGCTGCGAAGAGGACTTGAAATCGGGGCAGAATTGCAGGAAAGCGGTTTCAGGGAGTAGAGTGGAATTGCATTTAAAGCATAGGAAAAGAGGCAGAACGTCGACAATGATGCACGTGGCCAAAAAGGGCGTATGCGTTTTTTCCTGAATATATTCAGGAAAAAACGCATACGCCCTTTTTGGCCAACCAAGCAAGCATGTTAGAGAAATCTGCACTACAATGAAGTCTCACTGCCCCCCAATCAAAAGGGCCATCTGAAAAAAGTGTAAAATGCAAAAAGGCAGCACAGGCCATGGAGAACAGGGAGCCATGTTATGCTGATGGGTGGGATGTAAATTGCCAACAGCCACCCTGGAGAAGTGTATGGTGTTTCTTGAAACACCTAAAAAACAAAGCAACGGAGCCTACGGCACTTCCACTTATGGTCCTATAGCTTAGGGAAATTAAAATCAAAAACACACAGCCGCCCCAATGTTTCAGACGGCTCTGTTTACAAGAACATGTTCTACGGTACAAGTTAAATATCCCAGAAAGCGAAAAATGGATAAAGAAGTTGTGATACGTACGTACAATGCAATATCAATCACCAATGAAATCTATATCATCAGGCCCGTCGTGGCATAATGATTGAATTAAGGTACAATGATTCTAAGTGAAATAAGTCACACAGAAAATGAAACATCATAAGATATCACTAATACACGGAATGTAATCTTGGCTACACATGAACTGAATTACAAAACAGAACAGGGTCTCAACTTTAGAAAACCAACTTATGTTTGCTTAAGGGGAAAGGTGAGTTGGGTGCTGCATAAAACCAGAGATAGAAATTAGCACAGATACCATTCCATAAGTCAAATATGTAATAGTCAAGTCCTACCACTTGCTCAACGAAATGGGCTAAACACCCTATATTCAACACCTAGGAATACACCTGTCTAGTAAAATCTTCAAACCCATGGATTTATATGTCTCCATAAGAGAATCAAGCGTGTGTACAGTTGCATGAAGGCAGCAGAGAAAATCCGATAAATCCTATTATCAAAATGAATTACAAAAACAAAACACAATGACAGTAAAATAGAGAACAATTCTTAAATAATTCATTCAGGGCTTGTGATGCAACCTGGATTTACCTCATCTAAACCCAGAGCTGAGAGAGACATAAGGTTGGACACTTCGGGCTGATAGCATTGGTGAGGTTCGATGAGCAAATGCAGACCATTTGAAGTCATACTGCATGGTACCCATTCCATGGGTCCCAACTCTCCAGGTTTAAGTGATTCTTCCTTCAGCTAAAGCATGCATGGGAAACCCACAGTATGGTGCACCGTGTGACCGGGAAACGTTTTCAAATGCATCTCAGTTTTGTCCCCTTTTACTCGGGTTCACAATTCCAGACCCTTTACTAAAACTCTCCCCACTTGGAGAGTCAGTGCTTTTAACCTCCTGTTTGGCACAGTTTGCAATTTCTGCGCAAGATGAACAGGAATAGGGAGAACCAATGAGAGACTAGCTGTAGGTGTCTGCACGGGCAAATTTAATTCTCATTTCCCACCAGGAAGAGGAATTAACACAAGGCTCAGCATGCCGTGCAGGAACCAGATTAGGGCCTGAAGCAATCCTGCGGGTTTGCGGCCAGCTCACAAGAAAGCGATTTGAAGAAAGGAGCTCAGGGGCACTGTAATTCACAATCCTGCAGAGTTATAAATGACAGCTATCGTCCAAAAATATATTGAAGGAAGTCTGCGAAGAGGACTTGAAAGCGGGGCAGAATTGCAGGAAAACGATTTCAGGGGGTAGACTGGAATTGCATTTAAAGCATAGGAAAAGAGGCAGAACGTCGACAATGATGCACTTGGCCAAAAAGGGCGTATGCGTTCACGCCCTTTTTGGCCAACCAAGAAAGCATGTTAAAGAAATCTGCACTACAATGAAGTCTCACTGCCCACCGGTCAAAAGGGCCATCTGAAAAAAGTGTAAAATCCAGAAATGCAGCACAGGCCATGGAGAACAGGGAGCCTTGTTATGCTGATGGGTGGGATGTAAATTGCCAACAGCCACTCTGGAGAAGTGTATGGTGTTTCCTGAAACACCTAAAAAACAAAGCAACGGAGACTACGGCTCTTCCACTTATGGTCCTATAGCTTAGGGAAATTAAAATCAAAAACACACAGCCACCCCAAAGTTTCAGACGGCTCTGTTTACAAGAACCTCGTCTACGGTACAAGTTAAATATCCCAGAAAGCGAAAAATGGATAAAGAAGTTGTGGTACGTACGTACAATGGAATATCACTCACCAATGAAATCTATGTCATCTGGCCCGTCGTGGCATAATGAGTGGATTCAGGTACAATGATTCTAAGTGAAATAAGTCACACAGAAAATGAAACATCATAAGATGTCACTAATACACGGAATGTAATCTCGGCTACACATGAACTGAATTACAAAACAGAACAGGGTCTCAAATTTAGAAAACCAACTTATGTTTGCATAAGGGGAAAGGTGAGTTGGGGTGCTGCATAACTCCAGAGATAGAAATTAGCACAGATACCATTCCATATGTCAAATACGTAATAGTCAAGACATACCCCTTGCTCAACGAAATGGGCTAAACACCCTATATTCAACGCCTAGGAATACACCTGACTAGAAAGAATCTTCAAACCCATGGATTTATATGTCTCCAAAAGAGAATCAAGCGTGTGTACAGCTGCATGAAGGCAGCAGAGAAAATCCGATAAATCCCATTATCAAAATGAATTACAGAAACCAAACAGAATGACAGTGAAATAGAGAGCAATTCTTAAATAATTCATTCAGGGCTTGTGATGCAACCTGGATTTACCTCATCTACACCCAGAGCTGAGTGAGACATAAGGTTGGACCCTTCGGGCTGATAGCATTGGTGAGGTTCGATGAGCAAATGCAGACCATTTGAAGTCATATTGCATGGTACCCATTACAAGGGTCCCAACTCTCCAGGTTTAAGTGATTCTTCCTTCAGCTAAAGCATGCATGGGAAACCCACAGTATGGTGCACCATGTGACCGGGAAACATTTTCAAATGCATCTCAGGTTTGTCCCCTTTTACTCGGGTTCACAATTCCAGACCCTTTACTAACCCTCTGCCCACTTGGAGAGTCAGTGCCTTTAAACTCCTGTTTGGCACAGTTTGCAATTTCTGCACAAGATGTACAGGAATACGGAGAACCAATGAGAGACTAGCTGTAGGTGTCTGCACGGGCAAATTTAACGCTCATTTCCAACCAGGAAGAGGAATTAACCAAAGGCTCAGCATGCCGTGCTGGAACCAGATTAGGGCCTGACGCAATCCTGCGGGTTTGCGGCCAGCTCACAAGAAAGCGATTTGAAGAAAGGAGCTCAGGGGCACTGTAATTCACAAACCTGCAGAGTTATAAATGACAGCTATCGTCCAAAAATATATTGAAGGAAGGCTGCGAAGAGGACTTGAAAGCGGGGCAGAATTGCAGGAAAACGATTTCAGGGGGTAGAATGGAATTGCATTTAAAGCATAGAAAAAAAGGCAGAACGTCGACAATGATGCACTTGGCCAAAAAGGGCGTATGCGTTTTTTCCTGAATATATTCAGGAAAACACGCATACGCCCTTTTTGGCCAACCAAGCAAGCATGTTAAAGAAATCTGCACTACAATGAAGTCTCACTGCCCCCCGGTCAAAAGGGCCATCTGAAAAAAGTGTAAAATCCAGAAATGCAGCACAGGCCATGGAGAACAGGGAGCCTTGTTATGCTGATGGGTGGGATGTAAATTGCCAACAGACACTCTGGAGAAGTGTATGGTGTTTCCTGATACACCTAAAAAACAAAGCAACAGAGCCTACGGCACTTCCTCTTATGGTCCTATAGCTTAGGGAAATTAAACTCCACAACACACAGCCACCCCAAAGTTTCAGACGGCTCTGTTTACAAGAACCTCGTCTACGGTACAAGTTAAATATCCCAGAAAGCGGAAAATGGATAAAGAAATTGTGGTACGTACGTACAATGGAATATCCCTCACCAATGAAATCTATGTCATCAGGCCCGTCGTGGCATAATGAGTGGATTCAGGTACGATGACGCTAAGTGAAATAAGTCACACAGAAAATGAAACATCATAAGATATCACTAATACACGGAATGTAATCTTGGCTACACATGAACTGAATTACAAAACAGAACAGTGTCTCAAATTTAGAAAACCAACTTATGTTTGCTTAAGGGGAAAGGTGAGTTGGGGTGCTGCATAAAACCAGAGATAGAAATTAGCACAGATACCATTCCATAAGTCAAATATGTAATAGTCAAGACCTACCCCTTGCTCAACGAAATGGGCTAAACACCATATTTTCAACGCCTAGGAATACACCTGACTAGTAAGAAACTTCAAACCCATGGATTTATATGTCTCCATAAGAGAATGAAGCGTGTGTACAGCTGAATGAAGGCAGCAGAGAAAATCCGATAAATCCCATTATCAAAATGAATTAAAAAACAAAACACAATGACAGTGAAATAGAGAGAAATTCTTAAATAATTCATTCAGGGCTTGTGATGCAACCTGGATTTACCTCATCTAAACCCAGAGCTGAGTGAGACATAAGGTTGGACACTTCGGGCTGATAGCATTGGTGAGGTTCGAAGAGCAAATGCAGGCCATTTGAAGTCATACTACATGGTAACCATTCCATGGGTCCCAACTCTCCAGGTTTAAGCGATTCTTCCTTCAGCTAAAGAATGCATGGGAAAACCACAGTATGGTGCACCGTGTGACCGGGAAACGTTTTCAAATGCATCTCAGATTTTGTCCCCTTTTACTCGGGTTCACACTTCCAGACCCTTTACTAACACTCTCCCCACTTGGAGAGTCAGTGCCTTTAACCTCCTATTTGGCACAGTTTGCAATTTCTGCGCAAGATGAACAGGAATAGGGAGAACCAATGAGAGACTAGCTGTAGGTGTCTGCACGGGCAAATTTAACGCTCATTTCACACCAGGAAGAGGAATTAACCAAAGGCTCATCATGCCGTGCCGGAAAAAGATTGGGCCTGAAGCAATCCTGCAGGTTTGCGGCCAGCTCAAAAGAAAGCGATTTGAAGAAAGGAGCTCAGGGGCACTGTAATTCACAAACCTGCAGAGTTATAAATGACAGCTATCGTCCAAAAATATATTGAAGGAAGGCTGCGAAGAGGACTTGAAAGCGGGGCAGAATTGCAGGAAAACGATTTCAGGGGGTAGACTGGAATTGCATTTAAAGCATAGGAAAAGAGGCAGAACGTCGACAATGATGCACTTGGCCAAAAAGGGCATATGCGTTTTTTCCTGAATATATTCAGGAAAACACGCATACGCCCTTTTTGGCCAACCAAGCAAGCATGTTAAAGAAATCTGCACTACAATGAAGTCTCACTGCCCCCCGGTCAAAAGGGCCATCTGAAAAAAGTGTAAAATCCAGAAATGCAGCACAGGCCATGGAGAACAGGGAGCCTTGTTATGCTGATGGGTGGGATGTAAATTGCCAACAGACACTCTGGAGAAGTGTATGGTGTTTCCTGATACACCTAAAAAACAAAGCAACAGAGCCTACGGCACTTCCTCTTATGGTCCTATAGCTTAGGGAAATTAAACTCCACAACACACAGCCACCCCAAAGTTTCAGACGGCTCTGTTTACAAGAACCTCGTCTACGGTACAAGTTAAATATCCCAGAAAGCGGAAAATGGATAAAGAAATTGTGGTACGTACGTACAATGGAATATCCCTCACCAATGAAATCTATGTCATCAGGCCCGTCGTGGCATAATGAGTGGATTCAGGTACGATGACGCTAAGTGAAATAAGTCACACAGAAAATGAAACATCATAAGATATCACTAATACACGGAATGTAATCTTGGCTACACATGAACTGAATTACAAAACAGAACAGTGTCTCAAATTTAGAAAACCAACTTATGTTTGCTTAAGGGGAAAGGTGAGTTGGGGTGCTGCATAAAACCAGAGATAGAAATTAGCACAGATACCATTCCATAAGTCAAATATGTAATAGTCAAGACCTACCCCTTGCTCAACGAAATGGGCTAAACACCATATTTTCAACGCCTAGGAATACACCTGACTAGTAAGAAACTTCAAACCCATGGATTTATATGTCTCCATAAGAGAATGAAGCGTGTGTACAGCTGAATGAAGGCAGCAGAGAAAATCCGATAAATCCCATTATCAAAATGAATTAAAAAACAAAACACAATGACAGTGAAATAGAGAGAAATTCTTAAATAATTCATTCAGGGCTTGTGATGCAACCTGGATTTACCTCATCTAAACCCAGAGCTGAGTGAGACATAAGATTGGACACTTCGGGCTGATAGCATTGGTGAGGTTTGAAGAGCAAATGCAGACCATTTGAAGTCATACTACATGGTAACCATTCCATGGGTCCCAACTCTCCAGGTTTAAGCGATTCTTCCTTCAGCTAAAGAATGCATGGGAAAACCACAGTATGGTGCACCGTGTGACCGGGAAACGTTTTCAAATGCATCTCAGATTTTGTCCCCTTTTACTCGGGTTCACACTTCCAGACCCTTTACTAACACTCTCCCCACTTGGAGAGTCAGTGCCTTTAACCTCCTGTTTGGCACAGTTTGCAATTTCTGCGCAAGATGAACAGGAATAGGGAGAACCAATGAGAGACTAGCTGTAGGTGTCTGCACGGGCAAATTTAACGCTCATTTCACACCAGGAAGAGGAATTAACCAAAGGCTCATCATGCCGTGCCGGAACAAGTTTGGGCCTGAAGCAATCCTGCAGGTTTGCGGCCAGCTCAAAAGAAAGCGATTTGAAGAAAGGAGCTCAGGGGCACTGTAATTCACAAACCTGCAGAGTTATAAATGACAGCTATCGTCCAAAAATATATTGAAGGAAGGCTGCGAAGAGGACTTGAAAGCAGGGCAGAATTGCAGGAAAACGATTTCAGGGGGTAGACTGGAATTGCATTTAAAGCATAGGAAAAGTGGCAGAACGTCGACAATGATGCACTTGGCCAAAAAGGGCGTATGTGTTTTTTCCTAAATATATTCAGGAAAAAACTCATACGCCCTTTTTGGCCAACCAAGCAAGCATGTTAAAGAAATCTGCACTACAATGAAGTCTCACTGCCCCCCGGTCAAAAGGGCCATCTGAAAAAAGTGTAAAATCCAAAAATGCAGCACAGACCATGGAGAACAGGGAGCCTTGTTATGCTGATGGGTGGGATGTAAATTGCCAACAGCCACTCTGGAGAAGTGTATGGTGTTTCCTGAAACACCTAAAAAACAAAGCAACGGAGCCGACGGCACTTCCACTTATGGTCCTATAGCTTAGGGAAATTAAAATCAAAAACACACAGCCACCCCAAAGTTTCAGATGGCTCTGTTTACAAGAACCTCGTCTACGGTACAAGTTAAATATCCCAGAAAGCGAAAAATGGATAAAGAAATTGTGGTACGTACGTACAATGGAATATCACTCACCAATGAAATCTATGTCATCTGGCCCGTCGTGGCATAATGAGTGGATTCAGGTACGATGATTCTAAGTGAAATAAATCACAGAGAAAATGAAACATCATAAGATGTCACTAATACAAGGAATGTAATCTTGGCTACACATGAACTGAATTACAAAACAGAACAGGGTCTCAAATATAGAAAACCAACTTATGTTTGCGTAAGGGAAAAGGTGAGTTGGGGTGCTGCATAAAACCAGAGATAGAAATTAGCACAGATACCATTCCATACGTCAAATATGTAATAGTCAAGGCCTACCTCTTGCTCAACCAAATGGGCTAAACACCCTATATTCAACGTCTAGGAATACACCTGACTAGAAAGAATATTCAAACCCATGGATTTATATGTCTCCATAAGAGAATCAAGCGTGTGTACAGCTGCATGAAGGCAGCAGAGAAAATCCGATAAATCCCATTATCAAAATGAATTACAAAAAGCAAACAGAATGACAGTGAAATAGAGAGCAATTCTTAAATAATTCATTCAGGGCTTGTGATGCAACCTGGATTTACCTCATCTACACCCAGAGCTGAGTGAGACATAAGGTTGGACACTTCGGGCTGATAGCATTGTTGAGGTTCGATGAGCAAATGCAGACCATTTGAAGTCATACTGCATGGTACCCATTCCATGGGTCCCAACTCTCCAGGTTTAAGTGATTCTCCCTTCAGCTAAAGCATGCATGGGAACCCACAGTATGGTGCACCATGTGACCGGGAAACATGTTCAAATGCATCTCAGTTTTTGTCCCCTTTTACTCGGGTTCACAATTCCAGACCCTTTACTAACACTCTCCCCACTTGGAGAGTCAGTGCCTTTAACCTCCTGTTTGGCACAGTTTGCAATTTCTGCGCAAGATGAACAGGCATAGGGAGAACCAATGAGAGACTAGCTGTAGGTGTCTGCACGGGCAAATTTAATGCTCATTTCGCACCAGGAAGAGGAATTAAGCAAACGCTCAGCATGCCGTGCCGGAACCAGATTAGGGCCTGAAGCAATCCTGCGGGTTTGCGGCCAGCTCACAAGAAAGCGATTTGAAGAAAGGAGCTCAGGGGCACTGTAATTCACAAACCTGCAGAGTTATAAATGACAGCTATCGTCCAAAAATATATTGAAGGATTGCTGCGAAGAGGACTTGAAAGCGGGGCAGAATTACAGGAAAACGATTTCAGGGGGTAGACTGGAATTGCATTTAAAGCGTAGGAAAAGAGGCAGAACGTCGACAATGATGCACTTGGCCAAAAAGGGCGTATGCGTTTTTTCCTGAATATATTCAGGAAAAAACGCATACGCCCTTTTTGGCCAACCAAGCAAGCATGTTAAAGAAATCTGCACTACAATGTAGTCTCACTGCCCCCCGGTCAAAAGGGCCATCTGAAAAAAGTGTAAAATCCAGAAATGCAGCACAGGCCATGGAGAACAGGGAGCCTTGTTATGCTGATGGGTGGGATGTAAATTACCAACAGCCACTCTGTAGAAGAGTATGGTGTTTCCTGAAACACCTAAAAAACAAAGCAACGGAGCCTACGGCACTTCCACTTATGGTCCTATAGCTTAGGGAAATTAAAATCAAAAACACACAGCCACCCCAAAGTTTCAGACGGCTCTGTTTACAAGAACCTCGTCTACGGTACAAGTTAAATATCCCAGAAAGCGGAAAATGGATAAAGAAGTTGTGGTACGTACGTATAATGGAATATCACTCACCAAAGAAATCTATGTCATCAGGCCCCTCGTGGCATAATGAGTGGATTCAGGTACGATGATTCTAAGTGAAATAAGTCACACAGAAAATGAAACATCATAAGATATCACTAATACACGGAATGTAATCTTGGCTACACATGAACTGAATTACAAAACAGAACAGGTTCTCAAATTTAGAAAACCAACTTATGTTTGCTTAAGGGGAAAGGTGAGTTGGGGTGCTGCATAAAACCAGAGATAGAAATTAGCACAGATACCATTCCATACGTCAAATATGTAATAGTCAATACCTACCCCTTGCTCAACGAAATGGGCTAAACACCCTATATTCAACACTAAGGAATACACCTGACTAGAAAGAATTTTCAAACCCATGGATTTATATGTCTCCATAAGAGAATCAAGCGTGTGTACAGCTCCATGAATGCAGCAGAGAAAAGCCGATAAATCCCATTATCAAAATGAATTACAAAAACAAAACACAATGACAGTGAAATAGAGAGCAATTCTTAAATAATTCATTCAGGGCTTGTGATGCAACCTGGATTTACCTCATCTACACCCAGAGCTGAGTGAGACATAAGGTTGGACACTTCGGGCTGATAGCATTGGTGAGGTTCGATGAGCAAATGCAGACCATTTGAAGTCATACTTCATGGTACCCATTCCATGGGTCCCAACTCTCCAGGTTTAAGCGATTCTTCCTTCAGCTAAAACATGCATGGGAAACCCACAGTATGGTGCACCGTGTGACCGGGAAACATTTTCAAATGCATCTCAGTTTTTGTCCTCTTTTACTCGGGTCCACAATTCCAGACCCTTTACTAACACTCTCTCCACTTGGAGAGTCAGTGCCTTTAACCTCCTCTTTGGCACAGTTTGCAATTTCTGCGCAAGATGAACAGGAATAGGGAGAACCAATGAGAGACTAGCTGTAGGTGTCTGCACGGGCAAATTTAACACTCATTTCCCACCAGGAAGAGGAATTAACCAAAGGCTCAGCATGCCGTGCCAGAACCAGATTAGGGCCTGAAGCAATCCTGCGGGTTTGCGGCCAGCTGACAAGAAAGCGAATTGAAGAAAGGAGCTCAGGGGCACTGTAATTCACAAACATGCAGAGTTATAAATGACAGCTATCGTCCAAAAATATATTGAAGGTAGGCTGCGAAGAGGACTTGAATGCGGGGCAGAATTGCAGGAAAACGATTTCAGGGGGTAGACTGGAATTGCATTTAAAGCATAGGAAAAGAGGCAGAACGTCGACAATGATGCACTTGGCCAAAAAGAGCGTATGCGTTTTTTCCTGAATATATTCAGAAAAAACTCATACGCCCTTCTTGGCCAACCAAGCAAGCATGTTAAAGAAATCTGCACTACAATGAAGTCTCACTGCCCACCGGTCAAAAGGGCCATCTGAAAAAAGTGTAAAATCCAGAAATGCAGCACAGGCCATGGAGAACAGGGAGCCTTGTTATGCTGATGGGTGGGATGTAAATTGCCAACAGCCACTCTGGAGAAGTGTATGGTGTTTCCTGAAACACCTAAAAAACAAAGCAACGGAGACTACGGCTCTTCCACTTATGGTCCTATAGCTTAGGGAAATTAAAATCAAAAACACACAGCCACCCCAAAGTTTCAGACGGCTCTGTTTACAAGAACCTCGTCTACGGTACAAGTTAAATATCCCAGAAAGCGAAAAATGGATAAAGAAGTTGTGGTACGTACGTACAATGGAATATCACTCACCAATGAAATCTATGTCATCTGGCCCGTCGTGGCATAATGAGTGGATTCAGGTACAATGATTCTAAGTGAAATAAGTCACACAGAAAATGAAACATCATAAGATGTCACTAATACACGGAATGTAATCTCGGCTACACATGAACTGAATTACAAAACAGAACAGGGTCTCAAATTTAGAAAACCAACTTATGTTTGCATAAGGGGAAAGGTGAGTTGGGGTGCTGCATAACTCCAGAGATAGAAATTAGCACAGATACCATTCCATATGTCAAATACGTAATAGTCAAGACATACCCCTTGCTCAACGAAATGGGCTAAACACCCTATATTCAACGCCTAGGAATACACCTGACTAGAAAGAATCTTCAAACCCATGGATTTATATGTCTCCAAAAGAGAATCAAGCGTGTGTACAGCTGCATGAAGGCAGCAGAGAAAATCCGATAAATCCCATTATCAAAATGAATTACAGAAACCAAACAGAATGACAGTGAAATAGAGAGCAATTCTTAAATAATTCATTCAGGGCTTGTGATGCAACCTGGATTTACCTCATCTACACCCAGAGCTGAGTGAGACATAAGGTTGGACCCTTCGGGCTGATAGCATTGGTGAGGTTCGATGAGCAAATGCAGACCATTTGAAGTCATATTGCATGGTACCCATTACAAGGGTCCCAACTCTCCAGGTTTAAGTGATTCTTCCTTCAGCTAAAGCATGCATGGGAAACCCACAGTATGGTGCACCATGTGACCGGGAAACATTTTCAAATGCATCTCAGGTTTGTCCCCTTTTACTCGGGTTCACAATTCCAGACCCTTTACTAACCCTCTGCCCACTTGGAGAGTCAGTGCCTTTAAACTCCTGTTTGGCACAGTTTGCAATTTCTGCACAAGATGTACAGGAATACGGAGAACCAATGAGAGACTAGCTGTAGGTGTCTGCACGGGCAAATTTAACGCTCATTTCCAACCAGGAAGAGGAATTAACCAAAGGCTCAGCATGCCGTGCTGGAACCAGATTAGGGCCTGACGCAATCCTGCGGGTTTGCGGCCAGCTCACAAGAAAGCGATTTGAAGAAAGGAGCTCAGGGGCACTGTAATTCACAAACCTGCAGAGTTATAAATGACAGCTATCGTCCAAAAATATATTGAAGGAAGGCTGCGAAGAGGACTTGAAAGCGGGGCAGAATTGCAGGAAAACGATTTCAGGGGGTAGACTGGAATTGCATTTAAAGCATAGAAAAAAAGGCAGAACGTCGACAATGATGCACTTGGCCAAAAAGGGCGTATGCGTTTTTTCCTGAATATATTCAGGAAAACACGCATACGCCCTTTTTGGCCAACCAAGCAAGCATGTTAAAGAAATCTGCACTACAATGAAGTCTCACTGCCCCCCGGTCAAAAGGGCCATCTGAAAAAAGTGTAAAATCCAGAAATGCAGCACAGGCCATGGAGAACAGGGAGCCTTGTTATGCTGATGGGTGGGATGTAAATTGCCAACAGACACTCTGGAGAAGTGTATGGTGTTTCCTGATACACCTAAAAAACAAAGCAACAGAGCCTACGGCACTTCCTCTTATGGTCCTATAGCTTAGGGAAATTAAACTCCACAACACACAGCCACCCCAAAGTTTCAGACGGCTCTGTTTACAAGAACCTCGTCTACGGTACAAGTTAAATATCCCAGAAAGCGGAAAATGGATAAAGAAATTGTGGTACGTACGTACAATGGAATATCTCTCACCAATGAAATCTATGTCATCAGGCCCGTCGTGGCATAATGAGTGGATTCAGGTACGATGACGCTAAGTGAAATAAGTCACACAGAAAATGAAACATCATAAGATATCACTAATACACGGAATGTAATCTTGGCTACACATGAACTGAATTACAAAACAGAACAGTGTCTCAAATTTAGAAAACCAACTTATGTTTGCTTAAGGGGAAAGGTGAGTTGGGGTGCTGCATAAAACCAGAGATAGAAATTAGCACAGATACCATTCCATAAGTCAAATATGTAATAGTCAAGACCTACCCCTTGCTCAACGAAATGGGCTAAACACCATATTTTCAACGCCTAGGAATACATCTGACTAGTAAGAAACTTCAAACCCATGGATTTATATGTCTCCATAAGAGAATGAAGCGTGTGTACAGCTGAATGAAGGCAGCAGAGAAAATCCGATAAATCCCATTATCAAAATGAATTAAAAAACAAAACACAATGACAGTGAAATAGAGAGAAATTCTTAAATAATTCATTCAGGGCTTGTGATGCAACCTGGATTTACCTCATCTAAACCCAGAGCTGAGTGAGACATAAGATTGGACACTTCGGGCTGATAGCATTGGTGAGGTTTGAAGAGCAAATGGAGACCATTTGAAGTTATACTACATGGTAACCATTCCATGGGTCCCAACTCTCCAGGTTTAAGCGATTCTTCCTTCAGCTAAAGAATGCATGGGAAAACCACAGTATGGTGCACCGTGTGACCGGGAAACGTTTTCAAATGCATCTCAGATTTTGTCCCCTTTTACTCGGGTTCACACTTCCAGACCCTTTACTAACACTCTCCCCACTTGGAGAGTCAGTGCCTTTAACCTCCTGTTTGGCACAGTTTGCAATTTCTGCGCAAGATTAACAGGAATAGGGAGAACCAATGAGAGACTAGCTGTAGGTGTCTGCACGGGCAAATTTAACGCTCATTTCACACCAGGAAGAGGAATTAACCAAAGGCTCATCATGCCGTGCCGGAACAAGTTTGGGCCTGAAGCAATCCTGCAGGTTTGCGGCCAGCTCAAAAGAAAGCGATTTGAAGAAAGGAGCTCAGGGGCACTGTAATTCACAAACCTGCAGAGTTATAAATGACAGCTATCGTCCAAAAATATATTGAAGGAAGGCTGCGAAGAGGACTTGAAAGCAGGGCAGAATTGCAGGAAAACGATTTCAGGGGGTAGACTGGAATTGCATTTAAAGCATAGGAAAAGAGGCAGAACGTCGACAATGATGCACTTGGCCAAAAAGGGCGTATGCGTTTTTTCCTGAATATATTCAGGAAAAAACTCATACGCCCTTTTTGGCCAACCAAGCAAGCATGTTAAAGAAATCTGCACTACAATGAAGTCTCACTGCCCCCCGGTCAAAAGGGCCATCTGAAAAAAGTGTAAAATCCAAAAATGCAGCACAGACCATGGAGAACAGGGAGCCTTGTTATGCTGATGGGTGTGATGTAAATTGCCAACAGCCACTCTGGAGAAGTGTATGGTGTTTACTGAAACACCTAAAAAACAAAGCAACGGAGCCGACGGCACTTCCACTTATGGTCCTATAGCTTAGGGAAATTAAAATCAAAAACACACAGCCACCCCAAAGTTTCAGATGGCTCTGTTTACAAGAACGTCGTCTACGGTACAAGTTAAATATCCCAGAAAGCGAAAAATGGATAAAGAAGTTGTGGTACGTACGTACAATGGAATATCACTCACCAATGAAATCTATGTCATCTGGCCCGTCGTGGCATAATGAGTGGATTCAGGTACGATGATTCTAAGTGAAATAAATCACAGAGAAAATGAAACATCATAAGATGTCACTAATACAAGGAATGTAATCTTGGCTACACATGAACTGAATTACAAAACAGAACAGGGTCTCAAATTTAGAAAACCAACTTATGTTTGCTGAAGGGAAAAGGTGAGTTGGGGTGCTGCATAAAACCAGAGATAGAAATTAGCACAGATACCATTCCATACGTCAAATATGTAATAGTCAAGGCCTACCTCTTGCTCAACCAAATGGGCTAAACACCCTATATTCAACGTCTAGGAATACACCTGACTAGAAAGAATATTCAAACCCATGGATTTATATGTCTCCATAAGAGAATCAAGCGTGTGTACAGCTGCATGAAGGCAGCAGAGAAAATCCGATAAATCCCATTATCAAAATGAATTACAAAAAGCAAACAGAATGACAGTGAAATAGAGAGCAATTCTTAAATAATTCATTCAGGGCTTGTGATGCAACCTGGATTTACCTCATCTACACCCAGAGCTGAGTGAGACATAAGGTTGGACACTTCGGGCTGATAGCATTGTTGAGGTTCGATGAGCAAATGCAGACCATTTGAAGTCATACTGCATGGTACCCATTCCATGGGTCCCAACTCTCCAGGTTTAAGTGATTCTCCCTTCAGCTAAAGCATGCATGGGAACCCACAGTATGGTGCACCATGTGACCGGGAAACATGTTCAAATGCATCTCAGTTTTTGTCCCCTTTTACTCGGGTTCACAATTCCAGACCCTTTACTAACACTCTCCCCACTTGGAGAGTCAGTGCCTTTAACCTCCTGTTTGGCACAGTTTGCAATTTCTGCGCAAGATGAACAGGCATAGGGAGAACCAATGAGAGACTAGCTGTAGGTGTCTGCACGGGCAAATTTAACGCTCATTTCGCACCAGGAAGAGGAATTAACCAAACGCTCAGCATGCCGTGCCGGAACCAGATTAGGGCCTGAAGCAATCCTGCGGGTTTGCGGCCAGCTCACAAGAAAGCGATTTGAAGAAAGGAGCTCAGGGGCACTGTAATTCACAAACCTGCAGAGTTATAAATGACAGCTATCGTCCAAAAATATATTGAAGGATTGCTGCGAAGAGGACTTGAAAGCGGGGCAGAATTACAGGAAAACGATTTCAGGGGGTAGACTGGAATTGCATTTAAAGCGTAGGAAAAGAGGCAGAACGTCGACAATGATGCACTTGGCCAAAAAGGGCGTATGCGTTTTTTCCTGAATATATTCAGGAAAAAACGCATACGCCCTTTTTGGCCAACCAAGCAAGCATGTTAAAGAAATCTGCACTACAATGAAGTCTCACTGCCCCCCGGTCAAAAGGGCCATCTGAAAAAAGTGTAAAATCCAGAAATGCAGCACAGGCCATGGAGAACAGGGAGCCTTGTTATGCTGATGGGTGGGATGTAAATTACCAACAGCCACTCTGTAGAAGAGTATGGTGTTTCCTGAAACACCTAAAAAACAAAGCAACGGAGCCTACGGCACTTCCACCTATGGTCCTATAGCTTAGGGAAATTAAAATCAAAAACACACAGCCACCCCAAAGTGTCAGACGGCTCTGTTTACAAGAACCTCGTCTACGGTACAAGTTAAATATCCCAGAAAGCGAAAAATGGATAAAGAAGTTGTGGTACGTACGTATAATGGAATATCACTCACCAATGAAATCTATGTCATCAGGCCCCTCGTGGCATAATGAGTGGATTCAGGTACGATGATTCTAAGAGAAATAAGTCACACAGAAAATGAAACATCATAAGATATCACTAATACACGGAATGTAATCTTGGCTACACATGAACTGAATTACAAAACAGAACAGGGTCTCAAATTTAGAAAACCAACTTATGTTTGCTTAAGGGGAAAGGTGAGTTGGGGTGCTGCATAAAACCAGAGATAGAAATTAGCACAGATACCATTCCATACGTCAAATATGTAATAGTCAAGACCTACCCCTTGCTCAACGAAATGGGCTAAACACCCTATATTCAACACTAAGGAATACACCTGACTAGAAAGAATTTTCAAACCCATGGATTTATATGTCTCCATAAGAGAATCAAGCGTGTGTACAGGTCCATGAATGCAGCAGAGAAAAGCCGATAAATCCCATTATCAAAATGAATTACAAAAACAAAACACAATGACAGTGAAATAGAGAGCAATTCTTAAATAATTCATTCAGGTCTTGTGATGCAACCTGGATTTACCTCATCTACACCCAGAGCTGAGTGAGACATAAGGTTGGACACTTCGGGCTGATAGCATTGGTGAGGTTCGATGAGCAAATGCAGACCATTTGAAGTCATACTTCATGGTACCCATTCCATGGGTCCCAACTCTCCAGGTTTAAGCGATTCTTCCTTCAGCTAAAACATGCATGGGAAACCCACAGTATGGTGCACCGTGTGACCGGGAAACATTTTCAAATGCATCTCAGTTTTTGTCCTCTTTTACTCGGGTCCACAATTCCAGACCCTTTACTAACACTCTCTCCACTTGGAGAGTCAGTGCCTTTAACCTCCTCTTTGGCACAGTTTGCAATTTCTGCGCAAGATGAACAGGAATAGGGAGAACCAATGAGAGACTAGCTGTAGGTGTCTGCACGGGCAAATTTAACGCTCATTTCCAACCAGAAAGAGGAATTAACCAAACGCTCATCATGCCGTGCCGGAACCAGATTAGGGCCTGAAGCAATCCTGCGGGTTTGCGGCCACCTCACAAGAAAGCGATTTGAAGAAAGGAGATCAGGGGCACTGTAATTCACAAACCTGCAGAGTTATAAATGACAGCTATCGTCCAAAAATATATTGAAGGAAGGCTGCGAAGAGGACTTGAAAGCGGGGCAGAATTGCAGGAAAACGATTTCAGGGGGTAGACTGGAATTGCATTTAAAGCATAAGAAAAGAGGCAGAACGTCGACAATGATGCACTTGGCCAAAAAGGGCGTATGCGTTTTTTCCTGAATATATTCATGAAAAAACGCATACGGGCTTTCTGGCCAACCAAGCAAGCATGTTAAAGAAATCTGCACTACAATGAAGTCTCACTGCCCCCCGGTCAAAAAGGCCATCAGAAAAAAGTGTAAAATCCAGAAATGCAGCACAGGCCATGGAGAACAGGGAGTCTTGTTATGCTGATGGGTGTGATGTAAATTTCCAACAGCCACTCTGGAGAAGTGTATGGTGTTTCCTGAAACACCTAAAAAACAAAGCAACGGAGCCTACGGCACTTCCACTTATGGTCCTATAGCTTAGGGAAATTAAAATCAAAAACACACAGCCACCCCAAAGTTTCAGACGGCTCTGTTTACAAGAACCTCGTCTACGGTACAAGTTAAATATCCCAGAAAGCGAAAAATGGATAAAGAAGTTGTGGTACGTACGTACAATGGAATATCACTCACCAATGAAATCTATTTCATCTGGCCCGTCGTGGCATAATGAGTGGATTCAGGTACGATGATTCTAAGTGAAATAAGTCACACAGAAAATGAAACATCATAAGATATCACTAATACACCGAATGTAATCTTGGCTACACATGAACTGAATTACAAAACAGAAGAGGGTCTCAAATTTAGAAAACCAACTTATGTTTGCTTAAGGGGAAAGGTGAGTTGGGGTGCTGCATAAAACCAGAGATAGAAATTAGCACAGATACCATTCCATACGTCAAATATGTAATAGTCAAGACCTACCCCTTGCTCAACGAAATGGGCTAAACACCCTATATTCAACGCCTAAGAATACACCTGACCAGAAAGAATTTTCAAACCCATGGATATTTATGTCTCCATAAGAGAATCAAGCGTGTGTACAGCTGCATGAAGGCAGCAGAGAAAATCCGATAAATCCCATTATCAAAATGAATTACAAAAACAAAACACAATGACAGTGAAATAGAGAGCAATTCTTAAATAATTCATTCAGGGCTTGTGATGCAACCTGGATTTACCTCATCTACACCCAGAGCTGAGTGAGACATAAGGTTGGACACTTCGGGCTGATAGCATTGGTGAGGCTCGATGAGCAAATGCAGACCATTTGAAGTCATACTGCATGGAACCCATTCCATGGGTCCCAACTTTTCAGGTGTAAGTGATTCTTCCTTCAGCTAAAGCATGCATGGGAAACCCAGATTATGGTGCACTGTGTGACCGGGGAACGTTTTCAAATGCATCTCAGTTTTTGTCCTCTTTTACTCGGGTTCACCATTCCAGACCCTTTACTAACACTCTCCCCACTTGGAGAGTCAGTGCCTTTAACCTCCTGTTTGGCACAGTTTGCAATTTCTGTGCAAGATGAACAGGAATAGGGAGAACCAATGAGAGACTAGCTGTAGGTGTCTGCTGGGGCAAATTTAACGCTCATTTCCAACCAGGAAGAGGAATTAACCAAAGGCTTAGCATGCCGTGCCGGAACAAGATTAGGGCCTGAAGAAATCCTGCGGGTTTGCGGCCAGCTCACAAGAAAGCGAGTTGAAGAAAGGAGCTCAGGGGCACTGTAATTTACAAACCTGCAGAGTTATAACTGATAGCTATTGTCCAAAATATATTGAAGGAAGGCTGTGAAGAGGATTTGTAAGCGGGGCAGAATTGCAGGAAAACGATTTCAGGGGGCAGACTGGAATTCATTTAAAGCATAGGAAAAGAGGCAGAACTTCGACAATGATGCACTTGGTCAAAAAGTGCGTATGCGTTTTTTCAGGACCCTCATTACCGAGGGTAGAGGGCTCCCAGCATGCTTTCGTGGCCAACAGAGGGCCCACATCGCCAAGGCGATGTGAGCCAGCCAGGCAGGAGTGACCTCACATCCGAGGGCCCACCTCACAGAAGGGTAAGGAACCCAGCCAGGATCAGACTCTCACCACAGGGCCCACATCACCAAGGGAATGGGAGCCAGGCTGGAGTGTCCTCACACAAGTGGGGCCTCATCACCGAAATGTGAGTGACCCAGCACACATGGCTTCAAACCAGAGGACACATATCACCAAGAGGCTGGGAGTGAGGCAGACAGGAGGAGCCTCAAAACAGGGACCATAGAATAAAAATGGTGAGGAATCCCGCAGTTGGAACCTCCTAGCAGGCGGCCAGGAGCAGCGAGGCTATGGGATCCAGACCTGACTGAACTCAAAACAGAGGGCCCTCATCATGAAACTGTGAACAACCCAGCCGTTGGGACCTCAGAGCAGAAGGCCCACATTCCCATGTGGTTGGGAACATGGCATAAGTGTACTCGCACCACAGGGCACACATCAGAGAATTTTGGAAGCCCAGAAGTTAGCGCCTGACGCCAGAGGGCCCTCATTACCAAGGGGAGGAGACTCCAAGCAGGCACCAACTCCCAACTGAGGGCCCATGTCGCCAAGGTGACGTGTGACAGCCAGGCAGGAGTGACCTCACAGCAGAGGGCCTACGTCACAGAAGGGGGAGGAACCCAGCCAGGATAAGACTCTCACCAGAGGGCCCACATCACCAATGGGATCTGAACCAGGCAGGACTGTCTTCACACCTGTGTGGCCACATCATAGAAAGGTGAGGAACCCAGCACATGTGGCCTAAACCAGAGGACCCACATCTCCAAGGGGCTCGGAGTGAGGCAGGCAGGAAGAGCCTCACAACACAGGGCCCATAGAATAAAAAAGCTGAGGAATCTTGCAGTGGGACCGTCCCAGCAGGTGGCCCAGAGCACCAAGTCTATGTGATCCAGGCTGCAGTAAACTCACAGCAGAGGGCCCACATCATGAAACTGTGAGCAACCCAGACATTGGGACCTCAGAGCAGAAGGCCCACATCCCCATGGGGATGGGAACTTCGCAGGAGTGTCCTCGCACCACTTAGCACGTATCAGAAAATGTGGGTACCCAGCAGTTAGGGCCTGACGCAAGAGGGCCCTCATCACCGAGGGGAGGAGGCTCCCAGCAGGCTACACCTGCCACAAGAGGGCCGATGTTGCCCAGGCGGGGTGTGCCAGCCAGGCAGGAGTGACCTCACAGCAGAGGACCCACCTCACAGAAGAGTGAGGAACCCAGCCATGATCAGACTCTCACCATAGGGCCCACATCATCAAGGGGATAGGAACCAGGCAGGAGTTTCCTCACACCAGTGGGGCCACATCATCAAAAGGTGAGGGACACAGCACACGTGGCCTCAAACCAGAGGACACACATCACCAAGGGGCTGGGAGTGAGGCAGGCAGGAGGAGTCTCAAAACAGAGGGCCCATAGAAGAAAAAATGTGAGGAATCGCGCAGTTATAACCTCCCCGCAGGTGGCCAGGAGCAGCGTGGCTATGGGATCCAGGCCGGAGTGAACTCACACCAGAGGGCCCTCATCATGAAACTGAGCAACCCACCGTTGGGACCGCAGAGCAGAAGGCCCACATTCCCATGAGGTTGTGAACTTGGCAGGAATGTACTCGTACCACAGGGCGCACATCCGAAAATTTTGGGAGCCCAGGAGTTAGGGCCTGACGCCAGAGGGCCCTCATTACCGAGGGGAGGAGACTCCCAGCAGGCACCAACTCCCACCAGATGGCCGACGTCACCAAGGCGGGGTGTGCCAGCCAGGCAGGAGTGACCTCAGAGAAGAGGGCCCACCTCACAGAAGTGTGAGTAACCCAACCAGGATCAGACTCTCACCGGAGGGCCCACATCACCAAGGGGATGGGAACCAAGCAGGAGTGTCCTCACACCAGTGGGGCCACATCAGCCAAAGGTGAGGAATCCAGCACATGTGGCCTCAAACCAGAGGACACACATCACCAAGGGGCTGGGAGTGAGGCAGGTGTCTGGAGGGGCACATTGAACTCTAATATCCCACCAGGAAGAGGAATTAACCAAAGGCTCAGAGTGCCATGCCGGACCCTGATTATGGCCTGAAGCAAACCTGCGGGTCTGTGGCCAGCTTTCAAGGAAACGAGTTAAGAAAGGAAATCACGGGCACTGTAATTCACAAACCTGCAGAGTTATAAATGACAGCTATTGGCAAAAATATATTGAAGTAAGTCTGCAAAGAGGACTTGAAAACGAGGCAGAATTGCAGGAATCATATTTCAGGAGGAAGATTGGAATTGCATTTAAAGCATGTGAAATGCGGCAGATCTTTGACAGTGATGCACTTGGACAAAAGTGCATATACATTTTTTCCTGAATATATTCAGGAAAAAATGCATATGCCCTTTTTGGCCAACCAAGCACTCGAGCATGGAAATCTGCACTACAATGAAGTCTCATTTCCCATTCGTCAAAAGGGCCATCTGAAAACAGTGTAAAAACCAGAAACACAGGACAGGCCATGGAGAACAGGGAGCCTTGTTATGCTGATGGGCGGGATGTAAATTGCCAACAGACACTCTGGAGATGTTTATGGTGTATCCTGAAACATCTGACAAACAAAGCTACAGACCCTAGGGCACTTCCACTTTTGGCCCTATAGCTTAGGAAAATTAAAATCAAGAAGACACAGCCAACACAAAATTTAGGGCTGCTGTGTTTACAAGAACCTCGAGTCCAGTACAAATTAAATATCCCAGAAAGAAAAAAATGGATAAAGGAGTTGTGCTACTTACGTACAACGGAATATCACTCAGCAATGAAATCAATGTCATCAGGCCTGTAGCAGCAAATTGAGTGGATTTAAGTATGATGATTCTAAGAGAAATATGTCACACAGAGTAAGATAATTATCATAAGATATCACTAATAGAGAGAGTGTAAACTTGGCTACACATAAACTGAATTACAAAACCGAACAGAGTCTCACATTTAGATAAAAACTTATGCTTGCTTAAGGGGAAAGTTGAGTTGGGGTGCTGTATAAAACCAGAGATTGAAATGAGCACACATACCGTTCCATAAGCCAAATATGTAATAGACAAGACCTACTCTTTGCTCAACGAAATAGACTCATCCATGGTGTATCACCTCACACCTGTTAGAATGGGCATCATCAGAAAATCTACAAACAACAAATGCTGGAAAGGGTGTGGAGATAAGGAACCCTCTTCCACTATTGTTGGGAATGTAAATTGATACAGTCACTGTGGAGAACATTATGGAGTTTCTTATAAAACTAAGAATAGAATTACCATATGATACAGCAATCCCACTACTGGGCATATACCCAGACAAAACGATAAATCAAAAAGAGACATTCACCACAATGTTCATTGCATCACTATTTACAATATCCAGGTAATGGAAGCAACCTAAATGCCCACAGACAGACGAATGCATAAAGATGTGGTACAAGTATAAAATCGAATATTACTAAGCCATAAAAAGGAATGAAATTGGGTCATTTGTAGAGACGTTGATGGATCTAGAGACTGTCATACAGAGTGAAGTAAGTCAGAAATAGAAAAACAAATCTTGTATATTAATGCATATATGTGGAACCTAGAAAAATTGTACAGATGAACAGTTTTGCAAGACAGAAATAGAGCAACAGATATAGACAACAAACGTATGGACACCAAGGGGGGAAAGCTGTTGGGGGGTGGTGGTGGGAGGAGTTGAGTGATTGGGATTGGCATGTATACATTTATATGTATAAAATAGATAACCAAAAAGAACCTGCTGTATAAAAAAATAAAATATAATTCAAAATTAAAAAAGTAAAACAGAAAAAATATTCTTCCCTTCACATACATGTATTTATATGAATAAATTATTTTCATGCTTATATCTGTAAATACAAAAAAGAGGAATAAAATCTACCTTGAACCAAAAAGGAAAAAAAGAAAAAAAAAAACAAAACCCAGTAGTTACACAGAGGAAAACCATATCAGGCCACTTGCTCCAGTTGTAAACAATTCTGAAGTTGGTCAGTGGTGGGGAATCATCTCCCATTCAGCCAGCAGGCCCCACGCAAAAAGCGTCCTCATTGCAAAGCTGGGGGACCGTGCCGAGGCATCTGTGAGTAAACGTGGGCCGAGCCCCAGGCCAGCTGCTGCTGAAATGTTCCCACCCTTCCCAGGTAAAACACCTGAATATGTACAAGGACTTGAAAGCCTAGAGGAAGGGCCATGGAGCCACATGGGCGACAGCATGCCAGCCGACTTGGTGCCTGCAGGCCAACCAGGATGGTCCTGGCCCTGGGTGCTCTTCTGGAAGCTTTCCATTTCCCTGCCTGAGATACCCCTGCTGTCCCGGCCCCCACTGATTTCTCCCTCACTCACCTCTGTCCAGGGAGAAATTCCAGCAGCAGGTATCGGTGACACATCCTCTTCTTTAGCAGGTGGCATCTTGGCAACTGCTGCAGAAAGTCCAGCAGAGCCCCACTCACACTGGGCCACCCACAAAGCCGTGGCCTCTCACTCCCTCCCACCAGTCCAGCCCCGAGACTGCTGACAGGGCAGAGAAAATGGCGTCAGGCACAGCTGCAGGGGCTCTTGCTGCCTGGTGCAGTGTTTATATTGATCCCAACCCAGGCACACCAGGGGAGGGATGGGGGGCACGGTCAGGCTTCCCAGGCCAGCCAATAATCATCCCTCAGGGGCTCACAGTTGCAGAAAATGGAACTTGCTGAATCGGCCAGGTCCAAGGAACAGGTGTGGGCTCCTGAGAGTCAGGATAGACAAGGGGCTGCAGCTCTGGCTTGTTTTCTAATTATATTATCTGGCCCATGAGTGGGAGACAACTTCAAGAAAACCCTCTCCTCATGAGAGGAACCCAGGAGTCAGGGAGAGGAGGGGTGGGTGTTGGGTGGAGACAGAGGTCTGGTGCCCCGGGTGCAGTGGAAGTCTCTGGAAGTCCAGGTGGGGGGAGGCCACACAGAGTGATGCCCAGGGTCACAGACCTGTCGGAGCTGCTGTCTGTTAGTTCAAGTCCTGCTCTGAGGTGCTCTGTCAGATCTGAGTGACAGGTGAGCTGGGAGTGCTCTGAAATGAGGGCGATGTGCACGGTTCCTGTGTGCCCAGCCCTGCCACGGTATCTGCAAGGGTAGCTCTGTATCCTGGGAAGGGCCTGACCACGAGAGCCCCATGGGCTGCAGGGGAACCTGCCCAGGGAACCCCATATCCTGGGAGGGGCCTGAACACGAGAGCCCCGTGGGCTGGGGTGGGGGTGGGGTACCTGCCCAGGTGAGCTCCATATCCTGGGATTGTCCTGACCTCGAGAGCCCCATGGGCTGCTGGAATTCTGGTAAAGGATGTCAGGACAGTCAGTGAAGCCACCGAGGATATACCTCCAGTAGTTCCTAAATCCTACACCCTGCTGCTCATTCTACCAACCACTAGGACATGGTATTCTGTATTAGTCTTCAATGATGCCTTCTTTTGTATTCTACTAGTCCCAGACTCACAAGAAATTTTGGCTTGTGAGTGGCAGGACTCAACATACAACTAAAACAATACTTCCGGGCCGTCTTGACCCAAGAGTTCAAAAATTCCCACACCATCTTTGGGGAAAGCTCAGCTAAAGACCTAAAAGTTCTACCTCTGGAAAAGGAAACACTCCTTCAATATGCAGACGACATTCTGATCGCCAGCCCTACTAAGGAGACCTCTGAACTACCAAGCCAATAAAGGATACAAGTTGTCCAAGGAAAAGCTCAAATATCACAGACTACGGTGACCTGCCTGGGCTTCATTCTCACAGAAGGTCGGAGAAGCCCATCCCAGGAAAGGGAAGAAACAATTTACAGCCTTACCCATTTCTAAAACTAGAAGACAGCTTAGGGGTTCCTGGCGAGGCCAGGGTTTGCTGCTTCTGGATCCCTAACTACAGTCTACTAGCTGGGCCTCTATATGAAACACTGAAAGAAAAAGATGATGATCCTTTTGAATAGAATCCAGAAGTGGCCTTTCAAGAATGGAAAGAGCAGTCAATTCAGACCCTTGCCCTGGAACTCCCTAATTTAGTTAAACCCTTTGACCTTTACTTTCCTGGTGAACAGTGAATCACCATTGGAGTATTAGTGCAAAACCTGGGACCACTTGAAATGGAACAATGCAAGAATGCCATCCAGGTAGGATAAACTACGGTCACCAAGGGGCTTGGCCGACCGCCACATCTAGCCAAGATACTGGCAGTATCTGAAAACCTGGAAATCAGCAGCCCAAAAGGCCACCTCCCTCCTAAGGGAAAAGGACCCCACGTGGTGATCCTAACCCCCAACCATGCCCTGAAGTTGCAGGGTTTGCTCCGTGGGCACACTGACCTTGAGTGAGGAGGTCCTCCAACTCCAACCTCCAGAGAGATAACTGGGGCAAAGGGGCACCATGACGACTCGTGTGACCATCACTTGACCTGGAGTTTCTCTCATAAAACAACAAGAGTGTGTCCCAAAAGAGTAGACTACTGCTTGCAGGACTTACTGCACCCAGAGGGGAGGTAATAATCTTGGCGGGGGAACCGTATATCATGCTGTCACCATAGAAAAGCCTACAGACACTGTGATGATGGTGGCCAATAAGACCGGCTGGACTCCTGTTTACTTCAAAAGGCTGTTGACTCAGTGACCATCATGGTCCTTCATCACCACTGACCCTTGACTGTCTGGGAGTTGGGCAGTCAGGGTCCTGACACCTGGTGCTGTTTTTACGTTAATTCAGGGGCCTAACTGAAGAAAGCACAGACTACTGGTCAGAGCATCTAGGCTGGCAGAAACGTTCAGCCTAAGGTGGCCGAACAAATGTGGGGCGGGGTGAAACTGGACCTCACAGCGTCACTGCACGTCTCCTTCCTGGACCCTTAAAGGTCATTAGAATCTATAACACTTCCAATACTGGTGCTCAGGCGGACGAGCAGGGAGGCAGGAGGCCTGCGGACAATCAACATCACCTGGAGGCTGCTGGGGAGAAGTTCAGACCCTTGCCCACGGGTATGAGGGCTCCTAACTCAGCACTCAGCAGTTACAGATGAAGGGTCTGCACCCTCAGCACTCTAAGAATGAGGAAGGGGACAAAATGCAGAAGAGGGGTTTGTCCCAGGCAAAGCCCCTTAAAAATCTCTGGGAGATAAAAATAGAATCTGGGCAATAAAATAAAGTCTAACCTTTTTTATCCTTTGTGCTTTGTCTAATTTCACGTGCTCCTAGGGTCCCGCATACAGAGGATCAACAGCCGGCACTTCAGACGAGATTCCCTAGTGCAGAATGGCTGGGTCGACACCTCAGCTCCTGGGGCACAGTGCAGACTCCGTGATATAGAGCCTGAGCTGCAGCCAACCGGGCCCTCGAGAGCTCCGCCCGCTCCCTCCCACTGACTCTGACAGGATCTCTACACAGCAGCCCAGCCCACAGCCCACGGGGTAGCACATGCTCTCACCTCTCCATTCTCTGATCAAAATATAAAGTTTCCTTTGCTTCTGAACCAAACTCAGTCTCGATCTGTTGGCTCCAATGACACTGGGCAGGGGGACACTTGTTGGGGTCCACTCTGGAGGATCAGTAACAGAAATTCAGAACATTGTAACTTCAATGAACAGATGTGTGAGCCAAACTGTAATTAACATAGAACAGTGTATAAGGCTCGGGTAAAATAAGATGTTTCTAACACTTCCATTTGATATTTCCATCACTTTATTATAAGCAAGTTCAGTGAAAAGGTTTGTCTTATTTGTCAGGTCAATATTAGAGAAACGAAGTGATTTCTTTCCAAGGATGTACATCTAATAATCTTGGTTAAAGCTTCAATCTTGTTTTAAATGCTTTTCCATTGAAAATGATACCTCTCTTTCAGCTCCCCCATTTCTGAGAAGTATAAAATCTTATAATTTATTATTACCAAAGGGGAAAGGTGGGAGGAGGGATAAATTAACAGTTTGGGATTAACACATACACACTGCTATGTATAAAATCGATCATCAACAGGAACTACTGTATAGCACAGGGAACTACCCTCAATATTCTGCAATAACCTATAAGGGGAAATAATCTGAAAAAAAATAGATATTTTTATTGACATCATCTATTAATGACAGTTAAAATGGAACCTAAGGGAAGCCAGTGGTGAGTGCTTCTGACCAGGAAGATTTCAATCATCTAAAGTTTGGACTCTGCCTACTTCCCAAGGCCCTTAATGAACATATGTGTAGCCGTAGCTTAAAAAATTCCCCAGTTTGGGTTGTGGAGAGACAGTGATTTTGAAAAAGCCCTGGTGTTCTCCTCACATGAATGGGACACTTCCTACAGCTAAAACATGCCTGTCACACCCAGAGGATGGTATACCGTCTGATCGGGAAGAGTTTGGAAAAGGCATCTCATCTCCTCATCTCCTGGTGCTCGGGTTCACCCCTCTAGCGTCTTTACGAACAGTCTCCCCACTTGGAGATGTCAGCACTGCCAACATCCTGTTGCATACAGTTTGGAATTTGACCAGAGGATGAAGCAGAAGGAGGAGGAACAATGAGAGACAAGTCCTAGGTGTTCGGACAGGCACATGTCACTCTAATTTCCAATCAGGAAGACGAATTGACCAAAGGCTAGGGTTGCCCATGGAAACAGAATAGGGCTTGAGGAAATCCCACTGCTTTGTGGCCAGTTCCCATAAACACAAGTTGAAAAATGGAACTCAGGGCCGCTAAAATTCACGAAACTGCAGAGTTGAAAATATCTCTCACTGAAAAATGTCTTGAGGAAAGTCAGAGAAAAGGACTTGTAAGCAACGGAGAATGGCAGGGAAGGGATTGGAAGAGGTAGAAAGGCCTCGCCATTAAGCACAAGAAAAGGGGCTGAACATTGCCAACATTGCAGGTGGCCAAAAAGGGTGTATGCGTCTTTTTCTGTATATATTCAAGAAAAGGGCATACACTTTTTTAGCCAACCAAACAGGTGGGCACTGGAAATCAGTACTACAAAACATATCACTTCGCATCAGTCAGAAGAGCCTTCCTCATAAAGTGTAAACACCAGAAATGCAGGACAGGGCAAGGAGAAAAGGGAGCCCTGTGAGGCTTATAGTGGAAATGTATATTGCCAATGGTCACTCTTGAGAAGTGTATTGTGTTTACTAAAGCATCTAAAAAATGAGTTACAGAGCACAGGGCACTTACACTCATGGACGTATATCTTGGGAAAGACAAAAATCGAGAGGACACAGGCACCCCAATGTTTACCGCCTCTCTGTTTAAAAGATCCTCGACTAGGATATAATTTATATGTCTCTGGAGGGAAAAAATGGATAGAGATGTGGCACTTATGTAGAGTGGAATATTACTCAGCCTGAAAATCAGTGAAATATGGACAGTTGTAACAACCCCAGAGGAGTTACGTATGATCATTCGAAGTCACATAATTCAAAAAGAAAAAGACATACGATATTACTAATACATGGAATGTAAACGTGGCTACATATGATCTGAATTACAAAACAGAACGGGGTCTCAAATTTAGAAGACCAACTTATGTTTGCTTAAGGATAAAGGAGAGTTGGGGAGCTGCATAAAACCAGAGATTGAAATTAGCACAGATACCGCTCCATAAGCCAAATATGTACTAGAAAAAACCTACACCCTGGTAAACGAAATGGACTCAACACCCCATATTCAACGCCTACGAATACACCTGACTAGTAAGAATCTTCAAACCCATGGATTTATATGTCTCTGTAAGAGAATCAAGCGTGAGTACAGCGGCATGAACGCAGCAGTGATAATGCGATAAATCCCATTATCAAAATAAATTACAAAAACAAAACACAATAACAGTGAAATAGAGAGCAATTCTTAAATAATTCATTCAGAGCTTGTGATGCAACCTGGATTTACCACATCTACACCCAGAGCTGAATGAGACATAAGGTTGGGCACTTCGGGCTGATAGCATTGGTTAGGTTTGATGCGCAGATGCAGACCCTTTGAAGTTATACTGCATGGTACCCATTCCATGGGTCCCAACTCTCCAGGTTTAAGGGATTCTTCCTTCAGCTAAAACATGCATGGGAAACCCAAAGTATGGTGCACCGTGTGACCGGGAAACGTTTTCAAATGCATCTCAGTTTTCGTCCCCCTTCACTCGCGTTCACCATTCCAGACCCTTTACTAACACTCTCCCCACTTGGAGAGCCAGTGCCTTTAACCTCCTGTTTGGCACAGTTTGCAATTTCTGTGCAAGATGAACAGGAATAGGGAGAACCAATGAGAGAGTAGCTGTAGGTGTCTGCACGGGCAAATTTAACACACATTTCCCACCAGGAAGAGGAATTAACCACAGGCTCAGCATGCCATGCCGGAACCAGATTAGGGCCTGAAGCAATCCTGCGGATTTGCGGCCAGCTCACAAGATAGCGAGTTGAAGAAAGGAGCTCAGGGACACTGTACCTCACAAAACTGCAGAGTTATAAATGACAGCTATCGTCCAAAAATATATTGAAGTAAGTCTGCGAAGAGGACTTGTAAGTGGGGCAGAATTGCAGGAAAACGATTTCAGGGGGTAGACAGGAATTGCACTTAAAGCATAGGAAAAGAGGCAGAATGTCGACAATGATGCACTTGGCCAAAAAGGGCGTATGCATTTTTTCCTGAATATATCCAGGAAAAAACGCATACGCACATTTTGGCCAACCAAGCCAGCGTGTAAAGGAAATCTGCACTACAATGAAGTCTCACTGCCCCCCGGTCTAAAGGGACATCTGAAAAAAGTGTAAAATCCAGAAAGGCAGGACAGGCCATGGAGAAGAGGGAGCATTGTTATCCTGATGGGCGGGATGTGAATTGCCAACAGCCACTCTGGAGAAGTGTATGGTGTTTCCTGAAACACGTAAGACACAAAGCAACACAGCCTATGGCACTTCCACTTATGGTCCTATAGCATAGGGAAATTAAAATCAAAACCACACAGCCACCCCAAAGTTTGGAACGGCTCTGTTTACAAGAACCTCGTCTACGGTACAATTTTAATATCCCAGAGGGCGGAAAATGGATAAAGAAGTTGTGGTTCTTACGTACAATGGAATATCACTCAGCAATGAAATCTATGTCATCAGGCCCGTAGCGGCATAATGAGTGGATTCAGGTACGATGATTCTACGTGCAATAGGTCACACAGAAAAAGAAACATCATAAGATATCACTAATACACGGAATGTAAACTTGGCTACACATGAACTGAATTACAAAACAGAACAGTGTCTCAAATTTAGATAACCAACATATGCTTGCTTTTTTGGAAAGGTGAGTTCGGGTGCTGCATAAAAACAGAGATTGAAATTCGCACAGATACCGTTCCATAAGCCAAATATGTAATAGACAAGACCTACTGCTTGCTCAACGAAATGGACTCAACACCCCATATTCAACGCCTAGGAATATACCTGCCTAGCAAGAATCTTGAAACCCATGGATTTATATGTGTCCGTAAGAGAATCAAGCATGTGTTCAGTGGCCTAAAGGCAACAGTGAAAATCCGATAAATCCCATTATCAAAATAAATTTCAAAAACAAAACAAAATGACAGTGAAATAGAGAGCAATTCTTAAATAATTCACTCAGGGCTTCTGAGGCATCCTGGATTTACCACATGTACTCCCATAGCTGGGGAGACATAAGGCTGGACACTTCGGCCTGATAGCATTGGTGAGGTTCGGTGAGCAAATGCAGACCCTTTGGAGTCATACTGCATGGTACCCATTCCATGGGTCCCAACTCTCCAGGTTTAAGGGATTCTGACTTCCGCTAAATCATGTATGGGAAACCTAGAGTATGGTCCACCATGTGATTGGGAAACATTTTCAAGTGCATTTCAGTATTCGTCCCTTTATACTCGGGTTCACCATTCCAGACGCTTAACTAACACTGTCCCCACTTGGAGAGTCAGTGCCTTTAACCTCCTGTTTGGCACAGTTTGCAATTTCTGCGCAAGATGAACAGGAATAGGGAAAACCAATGAGAGACTAACTGTAGGTGTCTGCACTGGCAAATGGAACGCTCATTTCCCACCAGGAAGAGGAATTAACCAAAGGCTCAGCATGCCCTGCCAGAACCAGATTAGGGCCTGAAGCAATACTGTGGGTGTGCAGGCAGCTCACAAGATAGTGAGTTGAAGAAAGGAGCTCAGGGGCACTGTAATTCACAAACCTGCAGAGTTATGAATGACAGCTATCGTCCAAAAATATATTGAAGGAAGGCTGCAAAGAGGACTTGGAAGCGGGGCAGAATTCCAGGAAAACGATTTCAGGAGGTAGACGGAAAGTGCACTGAAAGCATAGGAGAAGAGGCAGAACCTCGACAATGATGCACTTGTTCAAAAAGTGCATATGCGTTTTTTCCAAGGCCCTCCTTAAAGAGGGTAGTGGGCTCCCAGCATGCTTCAGTGGCCAACAGAGGGCCCACATCGCCAAGGTGACATGAGCCAGCTAGGCAGGAGTGACCTCACATCAGAGGGCCCACAACACAGAAGGGTAAGGGACCCAGCCATTATCAGACTCTCAACAGAGGGCCCACATCAGCAATGGGCTGGGAACCAGGCAGGAGTGTCTTCACACCCGTGGGGCCACATCATCGCAAGATGAGGTACCCAGCACATGTGGCCTCAAACCAGAGGACCCACATCTCCATGGGTCTCGGAGCGAGGCAGGCAGGATGAACCTCAAAACACGTGGCCCATTGTATAAAAAAGGTGAGGAATCCAGCAGTTGGAACATCCCAGCAGGCGGCCCAGAGCACCGAGGCTATGGGATCCAGGCGATGATGAACTCACAACAGAGGGCCCTCATCATGAAACTGTGAGCAACCTAGCCATTGTGACCTCAGAGCACAAGGCCCACATCCCCATGGGGAAGCGAACCAAGCAGGAGTGTCATCGTACCAGTGGGCACACATCAGAAAATGTGGGGAGCCCAGCAGTTAGGGCCTGACGCCAGAGGGCCCTCATCACCGAGGAGAGGAGGCTCCCAGCAGGCTCCAACTGCTACAAGAGGGCCAACGTCGCCAATGCGGGGTGTGCCAGCCAGGCAGGAGTGACCTCAGAGCAGAGGGCCAACCTCAAAAAAGTGTGAGGAACCCAAAGAGGATTAGACTCTGACCAGAGGGCCCACATCACCAAGAGGATCAGAACCAGGCAGGACTGTCTGCACACCAGTGTGACCACATCATAGAAAGGTGAGGAACCCAGCACATGTGGCCTAAACCAGAAGACCCACATCTCCAAGGGGCTCGGAGTGAGGCATGCAGGAGTAACCTCACAACACAGGGCCCATAGAATAAAAAAGCTGAGGAATCCTGCAGTGGGAACCTCCCAGCAGGCGGCCCAGAGCACCGAGTCTATGCGATCCAGACTGCAGTGAACTCACAGCAGAGGGCCCATATCATGAAACTGTGAGCAACCCAGCCATTTGGACCTCACAGCAGAAGGCCCACATCCCCATGGGGTTGGGAACATGGCAAGAGTGTCCTCGCACCACTTAGCACGTATCAGAAAAAGTGGGTACCCAGAAGTTACGGACTGACGCTAGAGAGCCCTCATCACCGAGGGGAGGTGGCTCCCAGCAGGCTCCAACTGCCACAAGAGGGCCGATGTCGCCAAGGCGGGGTGTGCCAGCCAGTCAGTAGTGACCTCACAGCAGAGGACCCACCTCACAGAAGGGTGAGGAACCCAGCCACGATCAGACTCTCACCAGAGGGCCCACATCACCAAGGGGATAGAAACCAGGCAGGAGTGTCCTCACACCAGTGGGGCCACATCATCGAAAGGTGAGGGACCCAGCACACGTGGCCTCAAACCAGAGGACACACATCACCAAGGGGCTGGGAGTGAGTCAGGCAGGAGGAGTCTCCAAACAGAGGGCCCATAGAAGAAAAAAGGTGAGGAATCCCGCAGTTGGAACCTCCCCGCAGGCGGCCAGGAGCAGCGAGGCTATGGGATCCAGGCCGGAGTGAACTCACACCAGAGGGCCCTCATCATGAAACTGAGCCACCCACCGTTGGGACCTCAGAGCAGAAGGCCCATATTCCCATGGGGATGGAAACCTGGCAGGAGTGTACTCACACCACAGGGCGCACATCAGAAAATTTTGGGAGCCCAGGAGTTAGAGCCTGACGCCAGAGGACCCTCATTACCGAGGGGAGAGACTCCCAGCAGGCACCAACTCCCAACTGAGGGCCCACGTCGCCAAGGTGACGTGTGCCAGTCAGGCAGGAGTGACCTCACAGCAGAGGGCCTACCTCACAGAAGGGTGAGGAAACCAGCCAGGATAAGACTCTCACCAGAGAGCCCACATCACCAAGGGGACCGGAACAAGGCAGGAGTGTCCTCACACCAGTGTGGCCACATTATAGAAAGGTGAGGAACCCAGCACATGTGGCCTAAACCAGAGGACCCACATTTCCAAGGTGCTCCGAGTGAGGCAGGCAGGAGTAGCCTAACAACACAGGGCCCACAGAATAAAAAATGTGAGGAATCCAGCAGTTGGAACCCCCCAGCAGGTGGCCCAGAGTACGGAGTCTATGGGATCCAGGCCACAGTGAACTCACAGCAGAGGGCTCACATCATGACACTGTGAGCAACCCAGCTGGTGGGACCTCAGAGCAGAAGGCCCACATCCCCATGGGGATGGGAACGTGGCAGGAGTGTACTCGCACGACAGGGCACATATCAGAAAATTTTGGGAGCCCATGAGTTAGGGCCTGACGCCAGAGGGCCCTCATTACCGAGGGGAGGAGACTCCCAGCAGGCACCAACTCCCAACTGAGGGCGCACATCGCCAAGGTGATGTGTGCCAGCCAGGCAGGAGTGACCTCACAGCAGAGGGCCCACCTCCCAGAAGGGTGAGGAATCCAGCCAGGATCAGACTCTCACCAGAGGGCCCCCATCACCAAGGGGATGGGAACCAGGCAGGAGTGTCCTCACACCAGTGGGGCCACATCAATAAAGGTGAGGAAACCAGCACATGTGGCCTCAAACCAGAGGACCTACATCACAAATGGGCTGGGAGTGAGTCAGGAAGGAGGAGCATGAAAACACAGGACCCAAAGAATAAAAATGGTAAGGAATCCAGCAGTAGGAACCTCCCAGCAGGCGGCTCAGAGCACAGAGTCTATGGGATCTAGGCCTGAGTGAACTAACACCAGAGAGCCAACATCCTGAAACTGTGAACAACACAGGTGTTGGGACCATAGAGCAGAAGGCACATGGGGATGGGAACCTGGCAGGAGTGCCCTCACACCACTTAGCACGTATCAGAAAATGTGGGTAACCAGCAGTTAGGGCCTAATGCCAGAGGGCCTCATCACTGAGGGGAGGAGGCTCCCAGCGGGCTCCAACTGCCACCAGAGGGCCGACGTCGCCAAGGCGGGGTGTGTCAGCCAGGCAGGAGTGACCTCAGAGAAGAGGGCCCACCTCACAGAAGTGTGAGGAGCCCAACCAGGATCAGACTCTCACTGGAGGGCTCACATCACCAAGGGGATGGGAACCAGGCAGGAGTGTCCGCACACCAGTGGGACCACATCTGCGAAAGGTGAGGAACCCAGCACATGTGGCCTCAAACCAGAGGACACACATCACCAAGGGGCTGGGAGTGAGGCAGGTGTCTGGAGGGGCACATTTAACTCTAATTTCCCACCAGGAAGAGGAATTAACCAAAGGCTCAGGGTGCCGTGCGGGACCCTGATTACGGCCTGAAGCAAACCTGCGGTTCTGTGGCCAGCTTTCAAGGAAACGAGTTAAGAAAGGAAATCACAGGCACTGTAATTCACAAACCTGCAGAGTTATAAATGACAGCTATTGGCAAAAATATATTGAAGTAAGTCTGCACAGAGGACTTGAAAACGAGGCAGAATTGCAGGAATCATATTTCAGGAGGTAGATTGGAATTGCATTTAAAGCATGTGAAAAGCGGCAGATCTTTGACAGTGATGCACTTGGACAAAAAGTGCGTATACATTTTTTCCTGAATATATTCAGGAAAAAACGCATATGCCCTTTGTGGCCAACCAAGAATTCGAGCAATGGAAATCCGCACTACAATGAACTCTCATTTCCCATTCGTCAAAAGAGCCATCTGAAAAAAGTGTAAAACCCAGAAACACAGGACAGGCCATGGAGAACAGGGAGCCTTGTTATGCTGATGGACGGGATGTAAATTGCCAACAGACACTCTGGTGATGTTTATGGTGTATGCTGAAACATCTAAAAAACAAAGCTACAGAGCCTAGGGCACTTCCACTTTTGGCCCTATAGCTTAGGAAAATTAAAATCAACAAGACACAGCCAACACAATATCCAGGGCTGCTGTGTTTACAAGAACCTCGAGTCCAGTACAAACTAAATATCCCAGAAAGAAAAAAATGGATAAAGGAGTTGTCCTACTTACGTACAACGGAATATCACTCAGCAATGAAATCAATGTCATCAGGCCTGTAGCAGCAAATTGAGTGGATTTAAGTATGATGATTCTAAGAGAAATATGTCACACAGAGAAACATAATTATCATAAGATATCACAAATAGAGGGAGTGTAAACTTGGCTACACATAAACTGAATTACAAAACCGAACAGAGTCTCACATTTAGATAAAAACTTATGCTTGCTTAAGGGGAAAGTTGAGTTGGGGTCCTGTATAAAACCAGAGATTGAAATGAGCACACATACCGTTCCATAAGCCAAATATGTAATAGACAAGACCTACTCTTTGCTCAACGAAATAGACTAATCCATGGTGTATCACCTCACACCTGTTAGAATGGGCATCATCAGAAAATCTACAAACAACAAATGCTGGAAAGGTGCGGAGATAAGGAAACCTCTTCCACTATTGTTGGGAATGTAAATTGATGCAGTCACTGTGGAGAACATTATGGAGTTTCTTATAAAACTAAGAATAGGATTACCATATAATACAGCAATCCCACTACTGGGCATATACCCAGACAAAACCATAAAACGAAAAGAGACATTCACCGCAATGTTCATTGCATCACTATTTACAATATCCAGGTAATGGAAGCAACCTAAATGCCCACAGACAGACAAATGCATAAAGATGAGGTACATATATAAAATGGAATATTACTAAGCCATAAAAAGGAATGAAATTGGGTCATTTGTAGAGACGTTGATGGATCTAGAGACTGTCATACAGAGTGAAGTAAGTCAGAAAGAGAAAAACAAATCCTGTATATAAATGCATATATGTGGAACCTAGAAAAGTTGTACAGATGAACCGTTTTGCAAGGCAGAAATAGAGCAACAGATGTAGACAACAAACGTATGGACACCAAGGGGGGAAAGCTGTTAGGGGGGTGGTGGTGGGAGGAGTTGAGAGATTGGGATTGGCATGTATACATTTCTATGTATAAAATAGGTAACCAAAAAGAAGCTGCTGTATAAAAAAATAAAATAAAATTCAAAATTACAAAAAGTAAAACAGAAAAAATATTCTTCCCTTCACATACATGTATTTATATGAATAAATTATTTCCATGCTTATATCTGTAAATACAAAAAAGAGGAATAAAATCTACCTTGAACCAAAAACGAAAAAAAGAAAAAAAAAAAGAACCCACCAGTTACACAGAGGAAAACCGTATCAGGGCCCTTGCTCCAGTTGTAAACAATTCTGAAGTTGGTCAGTGGTGGGGAATCATCTCCCATTCAGCCAGCAGGCCCCACGCAACAAGCGTCCTCATTGCAAAGCTGGGGGCCCGTGCCGAGGCATCTGTGAGTAAACGTGGGCCGAGCCCCAGGCCAGCTGCTGCTGAAATGTTCCCACCCTTCCCAGGTAAAACACCTGAATATGTACAAGGACTTGAAAGCCTAGAGGAAGGGCCATGGAGCCACATGAGCGACAGCATGCTAGCCGACTTGGTGCCTACAGGCCAGACAGGATGGTCCTGGCCCTGGGTGCTCTTCTGGAAGCTTTCCATTTCCCTGCCTGAGATACCCCTCCTGTCCCGGCCCCCACTGCTTTCTTCCTTACTCACCTCTGCCCAGGGAGAAATTCCAGCGGCAGGTATGGGTGACACATCCTCTTCTTTAGCATGTGGCATCTTGGCAACTGCTGCAGAAAGTCCAGCAGAGCCCCACTCACACTGGGCCACCCACAAAGCCGTGGCCTCTCACTCCCTCCCACCAGTCCAGCCCCGAGACTGCTGACAGGGCAGAGAAAATGGCGTCAGGCACAGCTGCAGGAGCTCTTGCTGCCTGGAGTGGTGTTTATATTGATCTCAACCCAGGCACACCTGGGGAGGACTGGCCGGCATGGTCAGGCTTCCCAGGCCAGCCAATAATCACCCCTCAGGGGCTCACAGTTGCAGAAAATGGAACTTTCTGAATCGGCCAGGTCCAAGGAACAGGTGTGGGCTCCTGAGAGTCAGGATAGACAAGGGGCTGCAGCTCTGGCTTGTTTTCTAATTATATTATCTGGCCCATGAGTGGGAGACAACTTCAAGAAAACCCTCTCCTAATGAGAGGAACCCAGGAGTCAGGGAGAGGAGGGGTGGGTGGTGGGTGGAGACAGAGGCCTGGTGCCCCGGGTGCAGTGGAAGTCTCTGGAAGACCAGGTGGAGGGAGGCCACACAGAGTGATGCCCAGGGTCACAGACCTGTCGGAGCTGCTGTTTGTTAGTTCAAGTCCTGCTCTGAGGTGCTCTGTGTCAGATCTGAGTGACAGGTGAGCTGGGAGTGCTCTGCAATGAGGGCGATGTGCACGGTTCCTGTGTGCCCAGCCCTGCCACCGTAACTGCAAGGGTAGCTCTGTATCCTGAGAGGGGCCTGACCATGAGAGCCCCGTGTTCTGGGGTGGGGGTAGGGTACCTGCGCAGGTGATCTAAATATCCTGGGATTGGCCTGATCTCGAGAGCCCCATGGGCTGCTGGAGCCCTGGTAAAGGATGTCAGGACAGTCAGTGAAGCCACCGAGGATATACCTCCAGTAGTTCCTAAATCCTACACCCTGCTGCTCATTCTACCAACCACCAGGACATGGTATTCTGTATTAGTCTTCAATGATGCCTTCTTTTGTATTCCATTAGTGTCAGAGTCACAAGAAATTTTGGCTTGTGAGTGGCAGGACTCAACATACAACTAAAACAATACTTCTGGGCCGTCTTGCCCCAAGGGTTCAAAAATTCCCACACCATCTTTGGGGAAAGCTCAGCTAAAGACCTAAAAGTTCTACCACTGGAAAAGGAAACACTCCTTCAATATGCAGACGACATTCTGATCACCAGCCCTACTAAGGGGACCTCTGAACTACCAAGCCAATAAAGGATACAAGTTGTCCAAGAAAAAGCTCAAATATCACAGACTACGGTGACCTGCCTGGGCTTCATTCTCACAGAAGGTCGGAGAAGCACATCCCAGGAAAGGGAAGAAACAATTTACAGCCTTACCCATATCTAAAACTAGAAGACAGCTTAGGGGTTCCTGGGGAGGCCAGGGTTTGCTGCTTCTGGATCCCTAACTACAGTCTACTAGCTGGGTCTCTATATGAAACACTGAAAGGAAAAGATGATGATCCTTTTGAATAGAATCCAGAAGTGGCCTTTCAAGAATGGAAAGAGCAGTCAATTCAGACCCTTGCCCTGGAACTCCCTAATTTAGCTAAACCCTTTGATCTTTACATTCCTGGTGAAAAGTGAATCGCCATTGGAGGATTAGTGCAAAAACTGGGACCACTTGAAATGGAACAATGCAAAAATGCCATCCAGGTAGGATAAACTACAGTCACCAAGGGGCTTGGCCCACTGCCACATCTGGCCAAGATACTGGCAGTATCTAAAAACCTGAAATCAGCAGCCCAAAAGGCCACCTCCCTCCTAAGGGAAAAGGGTCCCACGTGGTGATCCTAACCCCCAACCATGCCCTGAAGTTGCAGGGTTTGCTCCGTGGGCACACTGACCTCGAGTGAGGAGGCCCTCCAACTCCAACCTCCAGAGAGATAACCGGGGGCAACGGGGCACCATGACGACTCATGTGACCATCACTTGACCTGGAGTTTCTCTCATAAAACAACAAGAGTGTGTCCCAAAAGAGTAGACTACTGCTTGCAGGACTTACTGCACCCAGATCAGACCTAATAATCTTGGTGGGGGAACCGTATATCATGCTGTCACCATAGAAAAGCCTACAGACACTGTGATAATGGTGGCCAATAAGACCGGCTGGACTCCTGTTTACTTCAAAAGGCTGTTGACTCAGTGGCCATCATGGTCCTTCATCACCACTGACCCTGGACTGTCTGGGAGTTGAGCGGACAGGGTCCTGACACCTGGTGCTGTTTTTACGTTAATTCAGGGGCCTAATTGAAGAAAGCGCAGACTACTGGTCAGAGCATCTACGCTGGCAGAAACGGTCAGCCTAAGGTGGCCGAACAAATGAGGGGCGGGGTGAAACTGGACCTCACAGCGTCACTGCACATCTCCTTCCTGGACCCTTAAAGGTCATTAGAATCTATAACACTTCCAATACTGGTGCTCAGGCGGACGAGCAGGGAGGCAGGAGGCCTGGGGACAATCAACGTCACCTGGAGGCTGCTGGGGAGAAGTTCTGACCCTCGCCCACGGGTATGAGGGCTCCTAACTCAGCACTCAGCAGTTACAGAAGAAGGGTCTGCACCCTCAGCACTCCAAGAATGAGGAAGGGGACAAAAGGCAGAAGAGGGGTTTGTCCGAGGCAAAGACCCTTAAAAATCCCTGGGAGAGAAAAATAGAATCTGGGCAATAAAATAAAGTCTAACCTTTTTTATCCTTTGTGCTTTGTCTAATTACACGTGCTCCTAGGGTCCCGCATACAGAGGTTCCACACCCGGCACTTCAGACCAGATTTCCTAGTGCAGAATGGCTGGGTCGACAACTCAGCTCCTGGGGCACAGTGCACACTCCGTGATATAGAGCCTGAGCTGCAGCCAACTGGGCCCTCAAGAGCTCTGCCCCCTCCCTCTGACTGACTCTGACAGGATCTCTACACAGCAGCCCAGCCCACAGCCCACGGGGTAGCACATGCTCTCACCTCTCCATTCTCTGATCAAAATATAAAGTTTCCTTTGCTTCTGAACCAAACTCAGTCTCGATCTGTTGGCTCCAATGACCCTGGGCAGGGGGACACTTGTTGGGGTCCACTCTGGAGGATCAGTAACAGAAATTCAGAACATTGTAACTTCAATGAACAGATGTGTGAGCCAAACTGTAATTAACATAGAACAGTGTATAAGGCTCGGGTAAAATAAGATGTTTCTAACACTTCCATTTGGTATTTCCATCACTTTATTATAAGCAAGTTCACTGAAAAGGTTTGTCTTATTTGTCAGGTCAATATTAGAGAAACGAAGTGATTTCTTTCCAAGGATGTACATCTAATAATCTTGGTTAAAGCTTCAATCTTGTTTTAAATGCTTTTCCATTGACAATGATACCTCTCTTTCAGCTCCCCCATTTCTGAGAAGTATAAAGTCTTATAATTTATTATTACCAAAGGGGAAAGGTGAGAGGAGGGATAAATTAACAGTTTGGGATTAACACATACACACTGCTATGTATAAAATCGATCATCAACAAGGAACTGCTGTATAGCACAGGGAACTACACTCAATATTTTGCAATAACTTATAAGGGGAAATAATCTGAAAAAGAATAGATATTTTTATTGACATCATCTATTAATGACAGTTAAAATGGAACCTAAGGGAAGCCGGTGGTGAGTCCTTCTGACCCTGAAGACTTCAATCATCTAAAGTTTGGACTCTGCCTACTTCCTAAGGCCCTTAATGAACATATGTGTAGCCGTAGCTTAAAACACTCCCCACTTTGGGTTGCGGAGAGACACTGATTTTGAAAAAGCCCTGGTGTTCTCCTCACATGAATGGGACCCTTCCTACAGCTAAAGCATGCCTGTCACACCCAGAGGATGGTATACCGTCTGATCGGGAAGAGTTTGGAAAAGGCATCTCATCTCCTCTTCTCCTGGTGCTCGGGTTCACCCCTCCAGCGTCTTTACGAACAGTCTCCCCACTTGGAGATGTCAGCACTGTCAACATCCTGTTGCATACAGTTTGGAATTTGTCCAGAGGATGAAGCAGAAGGAGGAGGAACAATGAGAGACAAGTCCTAGGTGTTCGGACAGGCACATGTCACTCTAATTTCCAATCAGGAAGACGAATTGACCAAAGGCTAGGGTTGCCCATGGAAACAGAATAGGCCTTGAGGAAATCCCGCTGCTCTGTGGCCAGTTCCCATAAACACAAGTTGAAAAATGGAGCTCAGTGGCACTAAAATTCACGAAACTGCAGAGTTGAAAATATCTATCACTGAAAAATGTCTTGAGGAAAGTCAGAGAAAAGGACTTGTAAGCAACGGAGAATGGCAGGAAAGGGATTGGAAGAGGTAGAAAGGACTTGCCATTAAGCACAAGAAAAGGGGCTGAACATTGCCAACATTGCAGTTGGCCAAAAAGGGTGTATGCGTCATTTTCTGTATATATTCAAGAAAAGGGCATACACTTTTTTAGCCAACCAAACAGGTGGGCACTGGAAATCAATACTACAAATCATATCACTTCGCATCAGTCAGAAGAGCCGTCCTCATAAAGTGTAAACACCAGAAATGCAGGACAGGGCAAGGAGAAAAGGGAGCCCTGTGAGGCTTATACTGGAAATGTATATTGCCAACGGTCACTCTGGAGAAGTGTACTGTGTTTACTAAAGCATCTAAAAAATGAGCTACAGAGCACAGGGCACTTGCACTCATGGACGTATATCATGGGAAAAACAAAAATCGAGAGGACACAGGCACCCCAATGTATACCGCCTCACTGTTTAAAAGATCCTCGACTAGGATATAACTTAAATGTCTCTGGAGGGAAAAAATGGATACAGATGTGGTGCTTATGTAGAGTGGAATATAAATCAGCCTGGAAATCAATGCAATATGGCCACTTGAAACAACTCCAGAGGAGTTACGTATGATCATTCAAAGTCACAGAATTCAAAAAGAAAAAGACATACTATATCACTAATACATGGAATGTAAACTTGGCTACACATGAACTGAATTACGAAACAGAACAGGGTCTCAAATATAGAAAAGCAACTTATTCTTGCTTAAGGATAAAGGTGAGTTGGGGTGCTGCATAAAACCAGAGATTGAAATTAGCACAGATACTGGTCCATAAGCCAAATATGTAATAGTCAAGACCTACTGCTTGCTCAACAAAATGGACTCAACACCCCATATTCAACGCTTAGGAATATACCTGACTAGTAAGAATCTTCAAACCCATGGGTTTATATGTCTCCGTAAGAGAATCAAGCGTGTCTACAGAGGCATGAACACAGCAGTGAAAATACGATAAATCCCATTATCAAAATAAATTACAGAAACAAAAAACACAATGACAGTGAAATAGAGAGCAATTCTTAAATAATTCATTCAGGGCCTGTGATGCAACCTGGATTTACCACATCTACACCCAGAGCTGAGTGAGACATAAGGCTGGACACCAGGCTGATAGCATTGGTGAGGTTCGGTGAGCAAATGCAGACCCCTTGAAGTACCCATTCCAAGGGTCCCAACTCTCCAGGTTTAAGGGATTCTTCCTTCAGCTAAAGCATGCATGGGAAACCCACAGTATGGTGCACCATGTGACTGGGAAACGTTTTCAAATGCATCTCAATTTCGTCCCCTTTTCCTCGGGTTCACAATTCCAGACACTTTACTAACACTCTCCCCACTTGGAGAGTCAGTGCCTTTAACCTCCTGTTTGGCACAGTTTGCAATTTCTGCGCAAGATGAACAGGAATAGGGAGAACCAATGAGAGACTAGCTGTAGGTGTCTGCACGGGCAAATTTAACGCTCATTTCCAACCAGGAAGAGGAAGTAACCAAACGCTCAGCATGCCATGCCGGAACCAGATTACGGCCTGAAGCAATCCTGCGGGTTTGCGGCCAGCTCACAAGTAAGCGATTTGAAGAAAGGAGCTCAGGGGCACTGTAATTCACAAACCTGCAGAGTTATAAATGACAGCTATCGTCCAAAAATATATTGAAGGAAGGCTGCGAAGAGGACTTGAAAGCGGGGCAGAATTGCAGGAAAACGATTTCAGGGGGTAGACTGGAATTGCATTTAAAGCATAGGAAAAGAGGCAGAACGTCAACAATGATGCACTTGGCCACAAAGAGCGTATGCTTTTTTTCCTGAATATATTCAGGAAAAAACGCATAAGCCCTTTTTGGCCAACAAAGCAAGCATGTAAAAGAAATCTGCACTACAATGAAGTCTCACTGCCCCCTGGTCAAAAGGGCCATCTGAAAAAAGTGTAAAATCCAGAAATGCAGCACAGGCCATGGAGAACAGGGAGCCTTGTTATGCTGATGGGTGGGATGTAAATTGCCAAGAGCCACTCTGGAGAAGTGTATGGTGTTTCCTGAAACACATAAAAAACAAAGCAACGGAGCCTCCGGCACTTCCACTTACGGTCCTATAGCTTAGGGAATTTAAAATCAAAAACACACGGCCACCCCAATGTTTCAGACGGCTCTGTTTACAAGAACCACGTCTACGGTACAAGTTAAATATCCCAGAAAGCAAAAAATGGATAAAGAAGTTGTGGTACGTACGTACAATGGAATATCACTCACCAATGAAATCTATGACATCTGGCCCATCGTGGCATAATGAGTGGATTCAGGTACGATGATTCTAAGTGAAATAAGTCACACAGAAAATGAAACATCATAAGATATCACTAATACACCGAATGTAATCTTGGCTACACATGAACTGAATTACAAAACAGAACAGGGTCTAAATTTAGAAAACCAACTTATGTTTGCTTAAGAGGAAAGGTGAGTTGGGGTGCTGCATAAAACCAGAGATACAAATTAGCACAGATACCATTCCATATGTCAAATATGTAATAGTCAAGACCTACCCCTTGCTCAACAAAATGGGCTAAACACCCTATATTCAACGCCTAGGAATACACCTGACTAGAAAGAATTTTCAAACACATGGATTTATATGTCTCCATAAGAGAATCAAGCGTGTGTACAGCTGCATGAAGGCAGCAGAGACAATCCGATAAATCCCATTATCAAAATGAATTACAAAAACAAAACACAATGACAGTGAAATAGAGAGCAATTCTTAAATAATTCATTCAGGGCTTGTGATGCAACCTGGATTTACCTCATCTACACCCAGAGCTGAGTGAGACATAAGGTTGGACACTTCGGGCTGATAGCACTGGTGAGGTTCGATGAGCAAATGCCGACCATTTGAAGTCATACTTCATGGTACCCATTCCATGGGTCCCAACTCTCCAGGTTTAAGCGATTCTTCCTTCAGCTAAAGCATGCATGGGAAACCCACAGTATGGTGCACCGTGTGACCGGGAAACTTTTTCAAATGCATCTCAGTGTTCGTCCCCTTTTACTCGGGTTCACAATTCCAGACCCTTTACTAACACTCTCCCCACTTGGAGAGTCAGTGCCTTTAACCTGCTGTTTGGCACAGTTTGCAATTTCTGCCCAAGATGAACAGGAATAGGGAGAACCAATGAGAGACTAGCTGTAGGTGTCTGCAGGGGCAAATTTAACGCTCATTTCCCACCAGGAAGAGGAATTAACCAAAGCCTCAGCATGCCGTCCTGGAACCAGATTAGGGCCTGAGGCAATCCTGCGGGTTTGCGGCCAGCTCACAAGAAAGCGATTTGAAGAAAGGAGCTCAGGGGAACTGTAATTCACAAACCTGCAAAGTTATAAATGACAGCTATCGTCCAAAAATATATTGAAGGACGGCTGCGAAGAGGACTTGAAAGCGGGGCAGAATTGCAGGACAACGATTTCAGGGGGTAGACTGGAATTGCATTTAAAGCATAGGAAAAGAGGCAGAACGTCGACAATGATGCACTTTGCCAAAAAGGGCGTATGCGTCTTTTCCTGAATATATTCAGAAAAAAACGCATACGCCCTTTTTGGCCAACCAAGCAAGCATGTTAAAGAAATCTGCACTACAGTGAAGTCTCACTGCCCCCCGGTCAAAAGGGCCATCTGAAAAAAGTGTAAAATCCACAAAGGCAGCATAGGCCATGGAGAACAGGGAGCCTTGTTATGCTGATGGGCGGGATGTAAATTGCCAAGAGCCACTCTGGAGAAGTGTATGGTGTTTCCCCAAACACCTAAAAAACAAAGCAACGGAGCCTCCGGCACTTCCACTTATGGTCCTATAGCTTAGGGAAATTAAAATCAGACAAACAGCCACCCCAAAGTGTCGGACGGCTCTGTTTACAAGAACCTCGTGTACGGCACAAGTTAAATATCGCAGAAAGCAAAAAATGGATAAAGAGGTTGTGGTACGTATGTACAATGGAATATCACTCTCCAATGAAATCTTTGTCATCAGGCCCGTCACGGCATAATGAGTGGCTTCAGGTACGATGATTCTAAGTGAAATAAGTCACACAGAAAATGAAACATCATAAGATATCACTAATACACCGAATGTAATCTTGGCTACACATGAACTGAAATACAAAATAGAACAGGGTCTCAAATTTAGAAAACCAACTTATATTGGCTTAAGGGGAAAGGTGAGTTGGGGTGCTGCATAAAACCAGAGATAGAAGTTACCACAGATACCATTCCATAAGTCAAATATGTAATAGTCAAAACCTACCCCTTGCTCAACGAAATGGACTAACAACCCTATATTCAACACCTAGGAATACACCTGACTAGTAAGAATCTTCAAACCCAAGGATTTATATGTCTCCATAAGAGAATCAAGCGTGTGTACAGCTGCATGAAGGCAGCAGAGAAAATCTGATAAATCCCATTTTCAAAATGAATTACAAAAACTGAACACAATGACAGTGAAATAGAGAGCAATTCTTAAATAATTCATTCAGGGCTTGTGATGCAACCTGGATTTACCTCATCTACACCCAGAGCTGAGTGAGACATAAGGTTGGACACTTCGGGCTGATAACATTGGTGAGGTTCGATGAGCAAATGCAGATCCTTTGAAGTCATAATTCATGGGACCCATTCCATGGATCCCAACTCTCCAGGTTTAAGGGATGTTTCCTACAGCTAAAACATGCATGGGAAACCCACAGTATGGTGCACCGTGTGATCTGGAAACGTTTTCAAATGCATCTCAGGTTTAGTCCTCTTTTATTCGGGTTCACAATTCCAGACCCATTACTATCACTCTCCCCACTTGGAGAGTCAGTGCCTTTAACCTCCTGTTTGGCACAGTTTGCAATTTCTGCGCACAATGAACAGGAATAGGGAGAACCAATGAGAGAGTAGCTGTAGGTGTCTGCACGGGATAATTTAACGATCATTTCCCACCAGGAAGAGGATTTAACGAAACGCTCAGCATGCCGTCCCGGAACCAGATTAGGGCCTGAAGCAATCCTGCGGGTTTGCGGCTAGCTCACAAGAAAGCAATTTGAAGAAAAGAGCTCAGGGGCACTGTAATTCACAAACCTACAGAGTTATAAATGACAGCTATCGTCCAAAAATATACTGAAGGAAGGCTGCGAAGAGGACTTGAATGCGGGGCAGAATTGCAGGAAAACGATTTCAGGGGCTAGACTGGAATTGCATTTAAAGCATAGGAAAGGAGGCAGAACGTCGAAAATGATGCACTTGGCCAAAAAGGGCGTATGCGTTTTTTCCTGAATATATTCAGGAAAAAACGCATACGCACTTTTTGGTCAACCAAGCAAGCATGTTAAAGAAATCTGCACTACAGTGAAGTCTCACTGCCCCCCGGTCAAAAGGGCCATCTGAAAAAAGTGTAAAATCCAGAAAAGCAGCACAGGCCATGGAGAACAGGGAGCCTTGTTATGCTGATGGGCGGGATGTAAATTGCCAAGAGTCACTCTGGAGAACTGTATGGTGTATCCTCAAACACCTAAAAAACAAAGCAACGGAGCCTACGGCACTTCTACTTATGGTACTATAGCTTAGGGAAATTAAAATCAGAAACACATAGTCACCCCAAAGTTTCAGACGGCTCTGTTTACAAGAACCTCGTCTACGGTACAAGTTAAATATCCCAGAAAGCGAAAAATGGATAAAGAAGTTGTGGTACGTATGTACAATGGAATATCACTCACCAATGAAATCTATGTCATCAGGCCCGTTGTGGCATAATGAGTGGATTCAGGTACGATGATTCTAAGTGAAGTAAGTCACACAGAAAATGCAACATCATAAGATATCACTAATACACGGAATGTAATCTTGGCTACACATGAACTGAATTACAAAACAGGACAGGGTCTCAAATTTAGAAAACCAACTTATGTTTGCTTAAGGGGAAAGTTGAGTTGGGGTGCTGCATAAAACCAGAGATAGAAATTAGCACAAATACCATTCCATAAGTCAAATATGTAATAGTCAAGACCTACCCCTTGCTCAACGAAATGGGCTAAACACCCTATATTCAACGCCTAGGAATACACCTGACTAGTAGGAATCTTCAACCCCATGGATTTATATGTCTCCATAAGAGAAACAAGCGTGTGTACAGCTGCATGAAGGCAGCAGAGAAAATCCGATAAATCCCATTATCGAAATGAATTACAAAAACAAAACACAATGACAGTGAAATAGAGAGCAATTCTTAAATAATTCATGCAGGGCTTGTGATGCAACCTGGATTTACCTTATCTACACCCAGAGCTGAGTGAGACATAAGGTTGGACACTTCGGGCTGATAGCATTGGTGAGGTTCGATGAGCAAATGCAGACCCTTTGAAGTCATACTGCATGGTACCCATTCCATGGGTCCCAACTCTCCAGGTTTAAGCGATTCTTCCTTCAGCTAAATCATGCATGGGAAACCCAAAGTATGGTGCACCGTGTGACCGGGAAACGTTTTCAAATGCATCTCAGTTTCCGTCCCCTTTTACTCGGGTTCACAATTCCAGACCGTTTACTAATACTCTCCCCACTTGGAGAGTCAGTGCCTTTAACTTCCCGTTTGTCACATTTTGCAATTTCTGCGCAAGATGAACAGGAATAGGGAGAACCAATGAGAGACTAGCTGTAGGTGTCTGCACAGGCAAATTTAACGCTCATTTGCCACCAGGAAGTGGAATTAACCAAACGCTCAGCATGCCATGCCGGAACCAGATTAGGGCCTGAAGCAATCCTGCGGGTTTGCGGCCAGCTCACAAGAAAGCGATTTGAAGAAAGGAGCTCTGGGGCACTGTAATTCACAAACCTGCAGAGTTATAAATGACAGCTATCGGCCAAAAATGTATTGAAGGAAGGCTGCGAAGAGGACTTGAATGCGGGGCAGAATTGCAGGAGTACGATTTCAGGGGGTAGCCTGGAATTGCATTTAAAGCATAGGAAAAGAGGCAGAACGTCGACAATGATGCACTTGGCCAAAAAGGGCGTATGCGTTTTTTCCTGAATATATTCTGGAAAAAAAGCATACGCCCTTTTTGGCCAACCAAGCAAGCATGTTAAAGAAATCTGCACTATAGTGACGTCTCACTGCCCACCGGTCAAAAGGGACATCTGAAAAAAGTGTAAAATCCAGAAATGCAGCACAGGCCTTGGAGAACAGGGAGCCTTGTTATGCTGATGGGTGGGATGTAAATTGCCAACAGCCACTCTGGAGTAGTGTATGGTGTTTCCTGAAACACCTAAAAAACAAAGCAACGGACCCTACGGCACTTCCACTTATGGTCCTATAGCTTAGGGAAATTAAAGTCAGAAACACACAGCCACCCCAAAGTTTCAGACGGCTCTGTTTACAAGAACCTCGTCTACGGTACAAGTTAAATATCCCAGAAAGTGAAAAATGGATAAAGAAGTTGTGGTACGTACGTACAAAGGAATATCACTCACCAATGAAATCTATGTCATCAGGCCCGTCGTGGCATAATGAGTGGATTCAGGTACGATGATTCAAGTGAAATAAGTCACACAGAAAATGAAACATCATAAGATATCACTAATACACGGAATGTAATCTTGGCTACACATGAACTGAATTACAAAACAGAACAGGGTCTCAAATTTAGAAAACCAACTTATGTTTGCTTAAGGGGAAAGGTGAGTTGGGGTGCTGCATAAAACCAGAGATAGAAATTAGCACAGATACCATTCCATAAGTCAAATATGTAATAGTCAAGACCTACCCCTTGCTCAACGAGATGGACTATACACCCCATATTTAACGCCTAGCAATACACCTTACTAGTAAGAATCTTCAAACCCATGGATTTATATGTCTCCATATGAGAATCAAGCGTGTGTACAGCTGCATGAATGCAGCAGGGAAAATCCGATAAATCCCATTATCAAAATTAATTACAAAAACAAAACACAATGACAGTGAAATGGAGAGCAATTCTTAAATATTTCATTCAGTGCTTGTGATGCAACCTGGATTTACCTCATCTACACACAGAGCTGAGTGAGACATAAGGTTGGACACTTCGGGCTGATAGTATTGGTGAGGTTCGATGAGCAATGCAGACCCTTTGAAGTCATACTGCATGGTACCCGTTCCATGGGTCCCAACTCTCCAGGTTTAAGGGATTCTTCCTTCAGCTAAAACATGCATGGGAATCCCACAGTATGGTGCACCATGTGACCGGGAAACGTTTTCAAATGCATGTTCGTTTTCGTCCGCTTTTTCTCGGTTTCACAATTCCAGACCCTTTACTAAAAGTCTCCCCACTTGGACAGTCAGTGCCTTTATCTCCTGTTTGGCACAGTTTGCAATTTCTGCGCAAGATGAACAGGAATAGGGAGAACTAATGAGAGAGTAGCTGTAGCTGTCTGCACGGGCAAATTTAACTCTCATTTCCCACCAGGAAGAGGAATGAACCAAAGTCTCAGCATGCCATGCCGGAACAAGATTAGGGCCTGAAGCAATCCTGCAGTTTTGCGGCCAGCTCAAAAGAAAGCTAGTTGAAAAAAAGAGCTCAGGGTCACTGTCATTCACAAACCTGCAGTTATCAATGACAGCTATCTCCCAAAAATATATTGAAGTAAGGCTGCAAAGCAGACTTGAAAGTGGGGCAGAATTGAAGGAAACCGATTTCAGGAGGTAGACAGTAACTGCATTTAAAGCATAGGAAAAGAGGCAGTACGTCGACAATGATGCACTTGGCCAAGAAGGGCATATGCGTTTTATCCAGGGCCCTCATTAAAGAGGGGAGGAGGCTCCCAGCACACTCCAATGGCCAACAGAGGACCCATGTCACCAAGGCGACGTGTGCCACCCAGGCAGGAGTGACCTCATGTCAGAGGGCCCACCTCACAGAAGGGTGAGGTACCCAGCCAGGATCAGACTCTCACCATAGGGCCCACATCACCAAGGGGATCGGATCCAGGCAGGAGTGGCCTCACACCAGTGTGGCCAAATAATAGAAAGGTGAGGAACCCAGAACATGTGGCCTAAACAAGAGGACCCACATCTCCAAGGGGCTGGAAGTGAGGCAGGAAGGAGGAGCCAGAAAACAGAGGACCCATAGAATAAAAAAGTGAGGAATCCCGCAGTTGGAACCTCCTAGCATGCGGCAAGGAGCAGCGAGGCTATGGGTTCCCAGCCAGTGTGAACTCACAACAGAGGGCCCTCATCATTAAACTGTGAACAACACAGCTGTTGGGACCACAGAACAGAAGGCCCACATTCCCATGGGGTTGGCATCCTGGCAGGAGTGTACTCGCACCACAGGGCACACATCAGAAAATTTTGGGAGCCCAGGAGTTAGGGCCGGACGCCAAACGGCCCTAATTACAGAGGGGAGCAGACTCCTAGCAGGCACCAACTCTCAACTGAGGGCACACGTCACCAATGTGACGTGTGACAGCCAGGCAGGAATGACCTCACAGCCAAGGGCCTACGTCACAGAAGGGGGAGGAACCCAGCCAGGATAAGACTCCCACCAGAGGGCCCACATCACCAAGGGGATCAGAACCAGGCAGGAGTGGCCTCAAACCAGTATGGCCAAATCATAGAAAAGTGAAGAAACCAGAACATATGGCCTAAACCAGAGGACCCACATCAACAAGGGGCTCAGAGTGAGGCAGGCAGTAGGTGTCTCAAACAGAGGGCCCATAAAATAAAAAAGGTGGGGAATCCCGCAGTTGGAACCTCCCAGCAGGCGGCAAGGGGCAGCGAGGCTATGGGATCCCGGCCGGTGTGAACTCACAACAGAGGGCCCTCATCACGAAACTGTGAACAACCCAGCAGTTGGGACAACAGAGCAGAAGGCCCACATTCCCATGTGGTTGGGAACCTGACAGGAGTGTCCTCCCACCAGAGGGCACACATCAGAAAAGTATGGGAGCCCAGGAGGTAGGGCCTGACGCCAGAGTGTCCTCATCACCGAGAGGAGAATGCTCCCAGCATGCTCCAACTGCCGCCAGAGGGCCGACGTCACCAAGGCGGGGTGTGCCAGCCAGGCAGGAGTGACCTCAGGGCCGAGGGTCAACCTTACGGAACTGTGAGGAACCCAACCAGGATGAGACTCTCACCAGAGGGCCCACATCACCAAGGGGATGGGAACCAGGCAGGAGTGTTCTCACCACAGTGGTGCCACATCACTGAAAGGCGAGGAACCCACAACATGTGGCCTCAATCCAGAACACCCACATCAACAAGGGGCTCAGAGTGAGGGAGGCAGGAAGTGTCTCACAACACAGGGCCCATAGAAGAATAAAGGTAAGGAATCCTGCATTTGGAAGCTCCAAGCAGGTGGCCCAGAGCACCGAGGCTCTGGGATGCATGCCGGAGTGAACTCACAGCAGAGGGCCCACATCCTGACACTGGGAGCAACCCAGCCGTTGGCACCTCAGAACAGAAGTCCCAAATCCGCATGGGGATGGGAACCTGGAAGGAGTGACATTGCACCAGTGGGCTCACATCAGAAAATGTGCGGAGCCCAGCAGTTAGGGCCTGACGCAAGAGGGCCCTCATCACCTTGGAGAGGAGCGTACAAGAAGGCTCCAACTGCCACCAGAGGTCCGACGTCACCAAGGCAACGGGAGCAAGCCAGGCAGGAGTGGCCTCACACCAGTGTGGCCAAATCATAGAAAGGTGAGGAACCCAGAATATGTGGCCCAAACAAGCCGACCCACATCTCCAAGGGGCTGGGAGTGAGGCAGGCAGGAGGACCCTCAAAACAGAGGACCCATAGAATAAAAAATGTGAGGAATCCCGCAGTTGGAAACTCCTAGCATGCGGCAAGGAGCAGCGAGGCTATGGGATCCCAGCCAGTGTGAACTCACAACAGAGGGCCCTCATCATGAAACTGTGAACAACACAGCTGTTGGGACCACAGAACAGAAGGCCCACATTCCCATGTGTTTGGTAACATGGCAGGAGTGTACTCGCACCACAGGGCACACATCAGAAAAGTTTGGGAGCCCAGGAGTTAGGGCCTGACTCCAGACAGCCCTAATTACCGAGGGGAGCAGACTACTAGCAGGCACCAACTCCCAACTGAGGGCCCACGTCGCCAAGGTGACGTGCGTCAGCCAGGCAGGAGTGACCTCACAGCAGAGGGCCTACGTCACAGAAGGGGGAGGAACCCAGCCAGGATAAGACAATCACCAGAGGGCCCACATCACCAAGGGGATCAGAACCAGGCACGAGTGGCCTCACACCAGTATGGCCAAATCATAGAAAAGTGAGGAACCCAGAACATATGGCCTAAACCAGAGGACCCATATCAACAAGGGGCTCAGAGTGAGGCAGGCAGGAGGTGTCTCAAACAGAGGGCCCATAAAATAAAAAAGGTGGGGAATCCCGCAGTTGGAAGCTCCAAGCAGTTGTCCCAGAGCACCGAGGCTATGGGATCCATGCCGGATTGAACTCACAGCAGAGGGCCCACATCCTGACACTGTGAGCAACCCAGCCGTTGGCACCTCAGAACAGAAGGCCCAAATCCGCATGGGGATGGGAACCTGGCCGGAGTGTCCTCTCACCACTTAGCACGTATCAGAAAATATGGGTACCCAGCAGTTAGGGCCTGACACCAGAGTGTCCTCATCACCGAGAGGAGAAGGCTCCCAGCACGCTCCATCTGCGGCCAGATGGCCGACGTCACCAAGGCGGTGTGTGCCAGCCAGGCAGGAGTGACCTCAGGGCAGACGGCCAACCTTACGTAACTGTGAGTAACCCAACCAGGATGAGACTCTCACCAGAGGGCCCACATCACCAAGGGGATGGGAACCAGGCAGGAGTGTTCTGACCCCAGTGGGGCCACATCATTGAAAGGCGAGAAACCCACCACATGTGGCCTCAAACCAGAAGACCCACAACAACAAGGGGCTCAGAGTGAGGCAGGCAGGAAGTGTCTCACAACACACGGCCCATAGAAGTAAAAAGGTAAGGAATCCTGCAGTTGGAAGCTCCAAGCAGGTGGCCCAGAACACCGAGGATATGGGATGCATGCCGGAGTGAACTCACAGCAGAGGGCCCACATCCTGACACTGTGAGCAACGCACACATTGGCACCTCAGAACAGAAGGCCCAAATCCGCATGGAGATGGGAATCCGGCAGGAGTGTCTTCGCACCAGTGAGCACATATCAGAAAATGTGGGGAGCCCAGCAGTTAGGGCCTGACGCCAGAGGGCCCTCATCACCGATGGGAGGAGGCTCCCAGCACGCTCCAACTGCAACCAGAGGGCCCATGTGGCCAAGGCGACGTGTGCCAGCCAGGCAGGAGTGACCTCACAGCAGAGGACCCACCTCCCAGAAGTATGAGGAATCAAGCCAGGGTCCAACTCTCACCAGAGGGTCCACATCAACAAGAGGATGGGAACCAGTCACGAGTGTCCTCACACCAGTGGGGTCACATACCTAAAAGGTGAGGCAACCGGCACATGTTGCCTCAAACCAGAGGACCTACATCACCAAGGGGCTTGGAGTGAGGCAGGCAGGAGGAGCCTCACAACAGAGGGCCCAAAGTATAAAAAAGGGGCGGAATCCAGCAGTTGGAACCTCCCAGCAGTCGGCCCAGAGCACAGAGGCTATGGGATCTAGGCCTGAGTGAACTAACACCAGAGAACCAACATCACGAAACTGTGAGCAACCCAGGCTTTGGGACCACTGAGCAGAAGGCCCACTTCCTCATGGGGATGGGAACCTTACAGGAGTGTCCTGGCATCACAGGGCTCAGTCAGAAAACGTGGGGTGCCCAGCAGTTAGAGCCTGATGCCAGAGGGCCCTCATCACCTAGGAGAGGAGGCTCCCAGCAGGCTCCAACTGCCACCAGATGGCCGACGTCACCAAGGCAATGTGAGCAAGCCAGGCAGGAGTTACCTCACAGAAGAGGGCCCACCTCAAAGAAGGGTCAGGAACCCAGCAAGGATCAGACTTTCACCAGAGGGCCCACAACACCAAGGGGATGTGAACCAGGCAGGAGTGTCCTCACACCATTGGGGCCATATCATCGAAAGGTGAGGGACCCAACACACGTGGCCTCAAACCAGAGGACACACATCACCAAGGGTCTGGGAGGGAGGCAGGCAGGAGTAGCCTCAAAACAGAGGGCCCATAGAATAAAAAAGGTGAGGTATCCCGCAGTTGGAACGTCCCAGCAGGTGGCAAGGAGCAGCGAGGCTATGGGTTCCTGGTCGGTGTGAACTCACAAAAGAGGGTCCTCATCATGAAACTGTGAACAACCCAGCCATTGTGTCCACAGAGCAGAAGGCCCACATTTCCATGGGGTTGGGAACCTGGCAGGAGTGTACTCGCACCACAGGGCACACATCAGAAAAATTTGGGAGCCCAGGAGTTAGGGCCAGACGCCAGAGGGCCCTCATTACCGAAGGGAGGAAACTCCCAGCAGGCACCAAATCCCAACTGAGGGCCCACGTCGCCAAGGTGACGTGCGCCAGCCAGGCAGGAGTGACCTCACAGCAGAGGGCAAACGTCACAGAAGGGAGAGGAACCCAGCCAGGATAAGACTCTCACCAGAGGGCCCACATCACCAAGGGGATCGGAACCAGGCAGAAGTATCCTCACACCAGTGTGGCCAAATAATGGAAAGGTGAGGAACCCAGAACATGTGGCCTAAACCACAGGAACCACATCTCCAAGGTGCTCAGAGTGAGGCAGGCAGGAGTAGCCTAACAACAAACGTCCCAGCAGGCGGCCAGGAGCAGCGAGGCAATGGGATCCTTTCTGGAATGAACTCACACCAGAGTGCCCTCATCATTAAACTGTGAGCGACCCAACCGTTGGGACCTCACAGCAGAAGGCGCACATCCACATGGGGATGGGAACCTGGCAGGAGTGTCATCGCACAAGTGGGCAAACATCAGAAAAAATGGGGAGCCCAGCAGTTATTGACTGATGCCACAGGGCCCTCATCACCGAGGGGAGGAGACTCCCAGCAAGCTCCAACTGCCACCAGAGGGCCGACGTCTCCAAGGCAACGGGAACAAGCCAGGCAGGTGTGACCTCAGAGCAGAGGGACCACCTCACAGAAAGGTGACGAAACCAGCCAGGATCAGACTCTCACCAGACAGCCCACATCACCAAGGGGATATGAACCAGGCAGGAGTGTCCTCACACCAGTGGGTCCACATCTTTAATAGGTGAGTAAACTGGCACATGTGGCCTCAAACCAGAGGACACACATCACCAATGGGCTGGGAGTGAGGCAGGTGTCTGGACGGGCACATTTAACTCTCATTTCCCACCAGGAAGAGGAATTAACCAAACGCTCAGCGTGCCGTGCCGGAACCAGATTACGGCCTGAAGCAAACCTGCGGTTTTGTGGCCAGCTTACAAGGAAGCGAGTTGAGAAAGGAAATCAGGGACACTGTAATTCACAAACCTGCAGAGTTATAAATGACAACTATTGTCAAAAATATATTGAAGTAAGGCTGCAAAGAAGACTTGAAAACACGGCAGAATTCCAGGAATCAGATTTCAGGAGGTAGATTTGAATTGCATTTAAAGCATATGAAAAGCAGCAGATCTTTGACAGTGATGCACTTGGACAAAAAGAGCGTATGCATTTTTTCGTGAATATATTCAGGAAAAAACGCATACACCCTTTTTGGTCAACCAAGCACTCGAGCAATGGAAATCCGCACTACAATGAAGTCTCTTTTCCCATTCGTCAAAAGGGCCATCTGAAAAAAGTGTAAAAACGAGAAACACAGGACAGGCCATGGAGAACAGGGAGCCTTGTTATGCTGATGGGTGGGATGTAAATTGCCAACAGACACTCTGGAGATGTTTATGGTGTATCCTGAAACATCTAAAAAACAAAGCTACAGAGCCTAGGGCACTTCCACTTATGGTCCTATAGCTTAGGAAAATTAAAATCAACAAGACACAGCCAACACAAAATTTAGGGCTGCTGTGTTTACAAGAACCTTGAGTCCAGTACAAATTAAATATCCCAGAAAGAAAAAAATGGATAAAGAAGTTGTGCTACTTACGTACAATGGAATATCACTCAGCAATGAAATCAATGTCATCAGGCCTGTAGCAGCAAATTGAGTGGATTTAAGCACGATGACTCTAAGAGAAATATGTCACACAGAGAAAGACAGTAATCATAAGATATCACTAATAGAGGGAGTGTAAACTTGGCTCCACATGAACTGAATTACAAAACCGAACAGTGTCTCACATTTAGCTAAAAAACTTATGCTTGCTTAAGGGGAAAGTTGAGTTGGGGTGCTGTATAAAACCAGAGATTGAAATTAGCACAGATACCTTTCCATAAGCCAAATATGTAATAGACAAGACCTACTCCTTGCTCAACGAAATAGACTCATCCATGCTGTATCATCTCACACCTGTTAGAATGGGCATCATCAGAAAATCTACAAACAACAAATGCTGGAAAGGGTGTGGAGATAAGGAACCCTCTTCCACTATTGTTGGGAATGTAAATAGATACAGTCACTGTGGAGAACATTATGGAGTTTCTTATAAAACTAAAAATAGAATTACCATATGATACAGCAATCCCACTACTGGGCATATACCCAGACAAAACCAAAAATCAAAAAGAGACATTCACCGCAATGTTCATTGCATCACTATTTACAATATCCAGGTAATGGAAGCAACCTAAATGCCCAGACAGACGAATGCATAAAGATGTGGTACATATATAAAATGGAATATTACTAAGCCATAAAAAGGAATGAAATTGGATCATTTGTAGAGACGTTGATGGATCTAGAGACTGTCATACAGAGTGAAGTAAGTCAGAAAGAGAAAAACAAAACAAATCTTGTATATTAATGCATATATGTGGAACCTAGAAAAATTGTACAGATGAACCGTTTTGCAAGACAGAAATAGAGCAACAGATGTAGACAACAAACGTATGGACACCAAGGGGGGAGAGCGGTTGGGGGGGTGGTGGTGGGAGGAGTTGAGAGATTGGGATTGGCATGTATACATTTATATGTATAAAATAGATAACCAATAAGAACCTGCTGTATAAAAAATAAAATAAAATTCAAAATTAAAAAAATAAAAGTAAAAAAAGTAAAACAGAAAAAATATTCTTCCCTTCACATACATGTATTAATATGAATAAATTATTTCCATGCTTATATCTGTAAATACAAAAAAGAGGAATAAAATCTACCTTGAACCAAAAACGGAAAAAAGAAAAAAAATCAGAACCCACCATTTACACAGAGGAAAACCGTATCAGGGCACTTGCTCCAGTTGTAAACAATTCTGAAGTTGGTCAGTGGTGGGGAATCATCTCCCATTCAGCCAGCAGGCCCCACGCAACAAGCGTCCTCTTTGCAAAGCTGGGGGACCATGCCGAGGCATCTGTGAGTAAACGTGGGCCGAACCCCAGGCCAGCTGCTGCTGAAATGTTCCCACCCTTTCCAGGTAAAACACCTGAATATGTACAAGGACTTGAAAGCCTAGAGGAAGGGCCATGGAGCCACACGAGTGACAGCATGCCGGCCGACTTGGTGCCTGCAGGCCAGCCAGGATGGCCCTGGCCCTGGGTGCTCTTCTGGAAGCTTTCCATTTCCCTGCCTGAGATACCCCTCCTGTCCTCGCCCCCACTGCTTTCTTCCTTCCTCACCTCTGCCCAGGAAGAAATTCCAGCGGCAGGTATGGGTGTCACATCCTCTTCTTTAGCAGGTGGCATCTTGGCAACTGCTGCAGAAAGTCCAGCAGAACCCCACTCACACTGGGCCACCCACAAAGCCGTGGCCTCTCACTCCGTCCCACCAGCCCAGCCCCGAGACTGTTGACAGGGCAGAGAAAATGGCGTCAGGCACAGCCATTTTATATGTGTGTTTATATCGATCTCAACCCAGGCACACCTGGGGAGGGCTGGCCGGCACGGTCAGGCTGCCCAGGTCAGCCAATCATCACCCCTCAGGGTCTCACAATTGCAGAGAATGGAAATTGCTGAATCAGCCAGGTCCAAGGAACAGGTGTGGGCTCTTGAGAGTCAGGATAGACAAGGGGTTGTAGCTCCGGCTTGTTTTCTAATCATTTTAACTGGCCCATGAGTGGGAGACAACTTCAAGAAAACCCTCTCCTAATGAGAGGACCCCAGGAGTCAGGGAGAGGAGGGGTGGGTGGTGGGTGGAGACAGAGGCCTGGGGCCCCGGGTGCAGTGGAAGTCTCTGGAAGACCAGGTGGAGGGAGGCCGCACAGAGTGATGCCCAGGGTCACAGACCTGACGGAGGTGCTATTTGTTAGTTCAAGTCCTGCTCTGAGGTGCTCTGTGTCAGATCTGAGCGACAGGTGAGCTGGGAGTGCTCTGCAATGTGGGCTATGTGCACGGTTCCCGTGTGCCCAGCCTTGCCACGGTACCTGCAAGGGTAGCTCTGTATCCTGGGAGGGGCCTGACCACGAGAGCCCCATGGGCTGCAGGGACCTGCGCAGGGAACCCCATATCCTGGGAGGGGCCTGAACACGAGAGCCCCGTGGGCTGGCGTGGGGGTGGGGTACCTGCCCAGGTGAGCTTCATATCCTGGGATTGGCCTGACCTCGAGAGCCCCATGGGCTGCTGGAGTCCTGGTAAAGGATGTCAGGACAGTCAGTGAAGCCACCGAGGATATACCTCCAGTAGTTCCTAAATCCTACACCCTGCTGGTCATTCTACCAACCACCAGGACTTGGTATTCTGTATTAGTCTTGAATGATGCCTTCTTTTGTATTCCATTAGTCCGAGAGTCACAAAAAATTTTGGCTTGTGAGTGGCAGGACTCAACATACAACTAAAACAATACTTCCGGGCCGTCTTGCCCCAAGGGTTCAAAAATTCCCACACCACCTTTGGGGAAAGCTCAGCTAAAGACCTAAAAGCTCTACCTCTGGAAAAGGAAACACTCCTTCAATATGCAGACGACATTCTGATCGCCAGCCCTACTAAGGAGACCTCTGAACTACCAAGCCAATAGAGGATAGAAGTTGTCCAAGAAAAAGCTCAAATATCACAGACTACGGTGACCTGCCTGGGCTTCATTCTCACAGAAGGTCGGAGAAGCACATCCCAGGAAAGGGAAGAAACAATTTATAGCCTTACCCCTTTCTAAAACTAGAAGACAGCTTAGGGGTTCCTGGGGAGGCCAGGGTTTGCTGCTTCTGGATCCCTAACTACAGTCTACTAGCTGGGCCTCTATATGAAACACTGAAAGGAAAAGATGATGATCCTTTTGAATAGAATCCAGAAGTGGCCTTTCAAGAATGGAAAGAGCAGTCAATTCAGACCCTTGCCCTGGAACTCCCTAATTTAGCTAAACCCTTTGACCTTTACATTCCTGGTGAAAGGTGAATCGCCACTGGTGTATTAGTGCAAAAACTGAGACCACTTGAAATGGAACAATGCAAGAATGCCATATAGGTAGGATAAACTACGGTCACCATGGAGCTTGGCCCACCGCCACATCTGCCCAAGATACTGGCGGTATCTAAAAACCTGGAAATCAGCAGCCCTAAAGGCCACCTCCCTCTTAAGGGAAAAGGACCCCACGTGGTGATCCTAACCCCCAACCATGCCCTGAAGTTGCAGGGTTTGCTCCGTGGGCACACTGACCTCGAGTGAGGAGGCCCTCCAACTCCAACCTCCAGAGAGATAACCAGGGGCAACGGGGCAACATGACAACTCATGTGACCATCACTTGACCTGGAGTTTCTCTCATAAAACAACAAGAGTGTGTCCCAAAAGAGTAGACTACTGCTTGCAGGACTTACTGCACCCAGAGGGGAGCTAATAATCTTGGCGGGGGAACCGAATATCACGCTGTCACCATAGAAAAGCCTAGAAACACCGTGATGATGGTGGCCAATAAGACCGGCTGGACTCCTGTTTACTTCAAAAGGCTGTTGACTCAGTGGCCATCATGGTCCTTCATCACCACTGACCCTGGGCTGTCTGGGAGTTGAGCAGGCAGGGTCCTGACACCTCGTGCTGTTTTTACGTTAATTCAGGGGCCTAATTGAAGAAAGCGCAGACTACTGGTCAGAGCATCTAGGCTGGCAGAAACGGTCAGCCTAAGGTGGCCAAATAAATGTGGGGCGGGGTGAAACTGGACCTCACAGCATCACTGCACATCTCCTTCCTGGACCCTTAACGGTCATTAGAATCTATAACACTTCCAATACTGGTGCTCAGGCGGACGAGCAGGGAGGCAGCAGCCCTGGGGACAATCAACGTCACCTGGAGGCTGCTGGGGAGAAGTTCTGACCCTCGCCCACGAGTATGAGTGCTCTTAACTCAGCACTCAGCAGTTACAGATGAAGGGTCTGCACCCTCAGCACTCCAAGAATGAGGAAGGGGACAAAAGGCAGAAGCGGGGTTTGTCCCAGGCAAAGCCCCTTAAAAACCCCTGGGAGATAAAAATAGAATCTGGGCAATAAAATAAAGTCTAACCTTTTTATCCTTTGTGCTTTGTCTAATTTCACGTGCTCCTAGGGTCCCGCATACAGAGGTTCCACACCTGGCACTTCAGACCAGATTTTCTAGTGCAGAATGGCTGGGTCGACACATCAGATCCTGGGGCCCAGGGCAGACTCCGTGATATAGAGCCTGAGCTGCAGCCAACCGGGCCCTCGAGAGAGCTCTGCCCCCTCCCTCCCACTGACTCTGACAGGATCTCTACACAGCAGCCCAGCCCACAGCCCACAGGGTAGCACATGCTCTCACCTCTCCATTCTCTGATCAAAATATAAAGTTTCCTTTGCTTCTGAACCAAACTCAGTCTCGATCTGTTGGCTCCAATGACACCGGGCAGGGGGACACTTGTTGGGGTCCACTCTGGAGGATCAGTAACAGAAATTGAGAACCTTGTAACTTCAATGAACAGATGTGTGAGCCAAACTGTAATTAACATAGAACAGTGTATAAGGCTCGGGTAAAATAAGATGTTTCTAACACTTCCATTTGATATTTCCATCACTTTATTATAAGCAAGTTCACTGAAAAGGTTTGTCTTATTTGTCAGGTCAATATTAGAGAAACGAAATGATTTCTTTCCAAGGATGTACATCTAATAATCTTGGTTAAATCTTCAATCTTGTTTTAAATGCTTTTCCATTGAAAATGATACCTCTCTTTCAGCTCCCCCATTTCTGAGAAGTATAAAATCTTATAATTTATGATTACCAAAGAGGAAAGGTGGGAGGAGGGATAAATTAACAGTTTGGGATTAACACATACACACTGCTATGTATATAATCAATCATCAACAAGGAACTACTGTATAGCACAGGGAACTACACTCAATATTTTGCAATAACCTATAAGGGGAAATAATCTGAAAAAGAATAGATATTTTTATTGACATCATCTATCAATGACAGTTAAAATGGAACCTAAGGGAAGCCGTTGGTGAGTGCTTCTGACCCTGAAGACTTCAATCATCTAAAGTTTGGACTCTGCCTACTTCCCAAGGCCCTTAATGAACATATGTGTAGCCGTAGCTTAAAAAATTCCCCAGTTTGGGTTGCGGAGAGACACTGATTTTGAAAAAGCCCTGGTGGTCTCCTCACATGAATGGGATCCTTCCTACAGCTAAAACATGCCTGTCACACCCAGAGGATGGTATACCGTCTGATCGGGAAGAGTTTGGAAAAGGCATCTCATCTCCTCATCTCCTGGTGCTCGGGTTCACCACTCCGGCGTCTTTACTAACAGTCTCCCCACTTGGAGATGTCAGCACTGTCAACATCCTGTTGTGTACAGTTTGGAATTTGTCCAGAGGATGAAGCAGAAGGAGGAGGAACAATGAGAGACAAGTCCTAGGTGCTCGGACAGCCACATGTCACTTTAATTTCCAATCAGAAAGACGAATTGACCAAAGGCTAGGATTGCCCATGGAAACAGAATAGGCCTTGAGGAAATCCCGCTGCTTTGTGGCCAGTTCCCATAAACACAAGTAAAAAATGGAACTCAGGGGCACTAAAATTCACGAAACTGCAGAGTTGAAAATATCTATCCCTAAAAAATGTCTTGAGGATAGTCAGAGAAAAGGACTTGTAAGCAAGGGAGAATGGCAGGAAAGGGATTGGAAGAGGTAGAAAGGACTCGCCATTAAGCACCAGAAAAGGGGCTGAACATTTGCAACTTTGCACTTGGTCAAAAAGGGTGTATGCGTCTCTTTCTGTATATATTCAAGAAAAGGGCACACACATTTTTAGCCAACCAAACAGGTGGGCACTGGAAATCAATACTACAAAAGATATCACTTCACATCAGTCAGAAGAGCCGTCCTCATAAAGTGTAAACACCAGAAATGCAGGACAGGAAAGGAGAAAAGGGAGCCCTGTGAGGCTTATACTGGAAATGTATATTGCCAACGGTCACTCTGGAGAAGTGTATTGTGTTTACTAAAGCATCTAAAAAATGAGCTACAGAGCACAGGGCACTTGCACTCATGGACGTGTATCTTGGGAAAAACAAAAATCGAGAGGACACAGGCACCCCAATGTTTACCGCCTCTCTGTTTAAAAGAACCTCGACTAGGATATAACTTAAATGTCTCTGGAGGGAAAAAATGGATAGAGATGTGGTACTTACGTAGAGTGGAATATTACTCAGCCTGGAAATCAATGAAATATGGCCATTTGTAACAACTCCAGAGGAGTTACGTATGATCATTCGAAGTCACATAATTCAAAAGAAAAAGACACATATCATAAGATATCATTTAAAGCAACATAAGATATCACTAATACACGGAATGTAAACTTGGGGACACATGAATGGAACTACAAAACAGAACGGGGCCTCAAATTTAGAAAACCAACATATGCTTGCTTAAGGGGAAAGGTGAGTTCGGGTGCTGAATAAAACCAGAGATTGAAATTAGCACAGATACTGTTCCATAAGCCAAATATGTAATAGAAAAGACCTACTTTTTGGTCAACGAAATGACTCAACACCCCATATTCACCACCTAGGAATATACCTGATTAGTAAGAGTCTTAAAACGTATGGATTTATATGTCTCCGTAAGAGAATCAAGCGTGTGTAGAGCGACATAAACGCAGCAGTGAAAATCAGCTAAATCACATTTTCAAAATAAATTTCAAAAACATAACAAAATGGCAGTGAAATAGAGAGCAATTCTTAAAAAATTCTTTCAGGGCTTGTGATGCAACCTGGATTTAACACATCTACACCCACAGCTGGATGAGACATAAGGCTGGACACTTCGAGCTGATAGCATTGGTGAGGTTCTGTGAGCAAATGCAGACCATTTGAAGTCATACAGCATTTTACCCATTCCATGGGTTTCAACTCTCCAGGTTTAAGGGATTCTTCCTTCAGCTAAAACGTGCATGGGAAACCCAGTGTATGGTCCACCGTGTGATTGGGAAACGTTTTTAAATGCATCTCAGTTTTCGTCCCCTGGTACTCGGGTTCACCATTCCAGACGCTTTACTAACACTCTCCCCACTTGGAGAGTCAGTGTCTTTAACCTCCTGTCTGGCTCAGTTTGCAATTTACGCAGAAGATGTACAGGAATAGGGAGAACCAATGAGAGATTAGCTGTAGGTGTCTGCATGGGCAAATGTAATGCTCATTTCCCACCAGGAAGGAGAATTAAACAAACGGTCAGCGTGCAATGCCGGAACAAGATTAGGGCCAGAAGCAATCCTATGGTTTTGCAGCCAGCTCAAAAGAAAACGAGTTGAAGAAACGAGCTCAGGGGCACTGTAATTCACAAACATGCAGAGTTATAAATGACAGCTATTGTCCAAAAATATATTGAAGTAAGGACGCGAAGAGGACTTGAAAGTGGGGCAGAATTGCAGGAAACCGATATCAGGAGTTAGACTGAAAATGCATTTAAAGCATAGGAAAAGAGGCAGAACGTTGACAATGATGCACTTGGCTAAAAAGGGCGTATTCGATTTTTCCTGAATATAGTCAGGAAAAAACGCATACACGCTTTTTGGCCAACCAAGCAAGCTTGCAAAGGAAATCTGCACTACAATGAAGTCTCACTTCCCCCTGGTCATAAGGGCCATCTGAAAAAACTGTAAAATCCAGAAAGACAGGACAGGCCATGGAGAAAACGGAGCATTGTTATGCTGATGGGTGGGATGTAAATTGCCAACAGCCACTCTGGAGAGTGTATGGCGTTTCCTGAAACACCTAAAAAAGAAAGGAACTGAGCCCAGTGCACTTCCACATATGGTCTTTTAGCTTAGAGAAATTAAAATCAGAAAGACGCAGCCACCACAAACTTTGGGACAGCTCTGTTTAGAACCTTGTCTACCCTACAAGTTAAATATCCCAGAGAGCAAAAAAGGGATAAAGAAGTTGTAGTACTTACGTAAAATGGAATATCACTCAGCAAGGAAATCTATGTCATCAGGCCCAAAGCAGCATAAGGACTGGATTCAGGTACGATGTCTCTAAGTGAAATAAATCACACAGATAAAGAAACCTCATAAGATGTCACTAATACACGGAATGTACACTTGGCTACACATGAACTGAAATACAAAACAGAACAGGGTCTCAAATTTAGAAAACCAACTTATGCTTGCTTATGGGGAAAGGTGAGTTGGGGTGCTACATAAAAACAGAGATTGAAATTAGCACAGATACCGTTCCATAAGCCAAATACGTAATAGACAAGACCTACTCCTTGCTCAAGGAAATGCACTAAACAACCTATATTCAACGCCTAGGAATACACCTGGCTAGTAAGAATCTTCAAACCCATGGATTTATATGTCTCCATAAGAGAATCAAGCGTGTGTACAGCTGCATGAAGGCAGCAGAGAAAATCCGATAAATCCCATTATCAAAATGAATTACAAAAACAAAACACAATGACAGTGAAATAGAGAGCAATTCTTAAATAATTCATTCAGGGCTTGTGATGCAACCTGGATTTATCTCAAATACACCCAGAGCTGAGTGAGACATAAGGTTGGACACTTCGGGCTGATAGCATTGGTGAGGTTCGATGAGCAAATGCAGACCCTTTGAAGTCATACTGCATGGGACCCATTCCATGGGTCCCAACTCTCCAGGTTTAAGCGATTCTTCCTTCAGCTAAAACATGCAGGGGAAACCCACAGTATGGTGCACAATGTGACAGGGAAACGTTTTCAAATGCATCTCAGATTTCGTTCCCTTTTACTAGGGTTCAGAATTCCAGACCCTTTACTAACACTCCCCACTTGGAGAGTCAGTGCCTTTAACCTCCTGTTTGGCACATTTTGCAATTTCTGCGCAAGATGAACAGGAATAGGGAGAACCAATGAGAGACTAGCTGTAGGTGTCTGCACAGGCAAATTTAACGCTCATTTCCAACCAGGAAGAGGATTTAACCAAAGGCTCAGCATGCCATTCTGGAACCAGATTAGGGCCTGAAGCAATCCTGCGGGTTTGCGGCCAGCTCACAAGGAAGCGATTTGATGAAAGGAGATCATGGGCACTGTAATTCACAAACCTGCAGAGTTATATATGACAGCTATCATCCAAAAATATATTGAAGGAAACCTGCGAAGAGGACTTGAAAGCGGGGCAGAATTGCAGGAAAAGGATTTCAGGGGGTAGACTGGAATTACGTTTAAAGCATAGGACAAGAGGCAGAACGTCGACAATGATGCACTTGGCCAAAAACGGCGTATGCGTTTTTTCCAGAATATATTCAGGAAAAAACGCATACGCCCTTTTTGGCCAACCAAGCAAGCATGTTAAAGAAATCTGCACTACAGTGAAGTCTCACTGCCCCCTGTCAAAACGGCCATCTGAAAAATGTGTAAAATCCAGACAGGCAACACAGGCCATGGAGAACAGGGAGCTCTGTTATGCTGATGGGCGGGATGTAAATTGCCAAGAGCCACTCTGGAGAAGTGTATGGTGTTTCCTGAAACACCTAAAAGACAAAGCAACAGAGCCTACGGCACTTCCACTTAGGGTCCTATAGCTTAGGGAAATTAAAATCAAAAACACACAGCCACCCCAAAGTTTCAGACGGCTCTGTTTACAAGAACCTCGTCGACGGTACAAGTAAAATATCACAGAAAGCAAAAAATGCATAAACAATTTGTGGTACGTACGTACATTGTAATATCACTCTGCAATGAAATCTATGTCATCAGGCCCGTCGCGGCATAATGAGTGGATTCAGGTCGATGATTCTAAGTGAAATAAGTCACACAGAAAATGAAACATCATAAGAAATCACTAATACACCGAATGTAATCTTGGCTACACATGAACTGAATTGCAAAACAGAACAGGGTCTCAAATTTAGAAAACCAACTTATGTTTGCTTAAGGGGAAAGGTGAGTTGGGGTGCTGCATAAAACCAGAGATAGAAATTAGCACAGATACCATTCCATACGTCAAATATGTAATAGTCAAGTCCTACACCTTGCTCAACGAAATGGGCTAAACACCCTATATTCAACGCCTAGGAATACACCTGACTAGTAAGTATCTTCAAACCCATGGATTTATATGTCTCCATAAGAGAAACAAGCGTGTGTACAGCTGCATGAAGGCAGCAGAGACAATCCGATAAATCCCATTATCAAAATGAATTAAAAAAACGAAACACAATGACAGTGAAATAGAGAGCAATTCTTAAATAATTCATTCAGGGCTTGTGATGCAACCTGGATTTACCTCATCTACACCCAGAACTGAGTGAGACATAAGTTTTGACACTTCGGGCTGATAGCATTGGTGAGGTTCGATGAGCAAATGCAGACCCTTTGAAGTCATACTGCATGGTACCCATTCCATGGGTCCCAACTCTCCAGGTTTAAGGGATTCTTCCTTCAGCTAAAACATGCATGGGAAACACAAAGGATGGTGCACCGTGTGACCGGGAAACGTTTTCAAATGCATCTCAGATTTTGTCCCCTTTTACTCGGGTTCACCATTCCAGACCCTTTACTAACACTCTCTCAACTTGGAGAGTCAGTGCCTTTAAACTCCTGTTTGGCACAGTTTGCAATTTCTGGGCAAGATGAACAGGAATAGGGAGAACCAATGAGAGACTAGCTGTAGGTGTCTGCACGGGCAAATTTAACGCTCATTTCCCACCAGGAAGAGGAATTAACCAAACGCGCAGCATGCCGTGCCGGAAGCAGATTAGGGCCTGAAGCAATCCTGCGGGTTTGCGGCCAGCTCACAAGAAAGTGATTTGCAGAAAGGAGCTCGGGGCACTGTAATTCAAAAACCTCCAGAGTTATAAATGACAGCTCTCGTCCAAAAATATATTGAAGGAAGGCTGCGAAGAGGACTTGAAAGCGGGGCAGAATTGCAGGAAAACGATTTCAGGGGGTAGACTGGAATTGCATTTAAAGCATAGGAAAAGAGGCAGAACGTCGACAATGATGCACTTGGCCAAAAAGGGCGTATGCGTTTTTTCCTGAATATATTCAGGAAAAAACGCATACGCCCTTTTTGGCCAACCAAGCAAGCATGTTAAAGAAATCTGCACTACAATGAAGTCTCACTGCCCCCGGGTCAAAAGGGACATCTGAAAAAAGTGTAAAATCCAGAAATGCAGCACAGGACTTGGAGAACAGGGAGCCTTGTTATGCTGATTGGTGGGATGTAAATTGCCAACAGCCACTCTGGAGAAGTGTATGGTGTTTCCTGAAACACCTAAAAAACAAAGCAACGGAGCCTACGGCACTTCCACTTATGGTCCTATAGCTTAGGGAAATTAAAATCAGAAACACACAGCCACCCCAAAGTTTCAGACGGCTCTGTTTACAAGAACCTCGTCTACGGTACAAGTTAAATATCCCAGAAAGCGAGAAATGGATAAAGAAGTTGTGGTACGTACGTACAATGGAATATCACTCACCAATGAAATCTATGTCATCAGGCCCGTCGTGGCATAATGAGTGGATTCAGGTACGATGATTCTAAGTGAAATAAGTCACACAGAAAATGAAACATCATAAGATATCACTAATACACGTAATGTAATCTTGGCTACAGATGAACTGAATTACAAAACAGAACAGGGTCTCAAATTTAGAAAACCAACTTATGTTTGCTTAAGGGGAAAGGTGAGTTGGGGTGCTGCATAAAACCAGAGATAGAAATTAGCACAGATACCATTCCATAAGTCAAATATGTAATAGTCAAGACCTACCCCTTGCTCAACGAGATGGACTATACACCCCATATTCAACGCCTAGCAATACACCTTACTAGTAAGAATCTTCAAACCCATGGATTTATATGTCTCCATAAGAGAATCAAGCGTGTGTACAGCTGCATGAATGCAGCAGAGAAAATCTGATAAATCCCATTATCAAAATTAATTACAAAAACAAAACACAATGACAGTGAAATAGAGAGCAATTCTTAAATAATTCATTCAGTGCTTGTGATGCAACCTGGATTTACCTCATCTACACACAGAGCTGAGTGAGACATAAGGTTGGACACTCCGGGCTGATAGTATTGATGAGGTTCGATGAGCAAATGCAGACCCTTTGAAGTCATACGTCATGGTACCCGTTCCATGGGTCCCAACTCTCCAGGTTTAAGGGATTCTTCCTTCAGCTAAAACATGCATGGGAATCCCACAGTATGGTGCACCATGTGACCGGGAAACGTTTTCAAATGCATGTTCGTTTTCGTCCGCTTTTTCTCGGTTTCACAATTCCAGACCCTTTACTAACAGTCTCCCCACTTGGACAGTCAGTGCCTTTATCTCCTGTTTGGCACAGTTTGCAATTTCTGCGCAAGATGAACAGGAATAGGGAGAACTAATGAGAGAGTAGCTGTAGCTGTCTGCACGGGCAAATTTAACTCTCATTTCCCACCAGGAAGAGGAATGAACCAAAGTCTCAGCATGCCATGCCGGAACAAGATTAGGGCCTGAAGCAATCCTGCAGTTTTGCGGCCAGCTCAAAAGAAAGCTAGTTGAAAAAAAGAGCTCAGGGTCACTGTCATTCACAAACCTGCAGTTATCAATGACAGCTATCTCCCAAAAATATATTGAAGTAAGGCTGCAAAGCAGACTTGAAAGTGGGGCAGAATTGAAGGAAACCGATTTCAGGAGGTAGACAGTAACTGCATTTAAAGCATAGGAAAAGAGGCAGTACGTCGACAATGATGCACTTGGCCAAGAAGGGCATATGCGTTTTATCCAGGGCCCTCATTAAAGAGGGGAGGAGGCTCCCAGCACACTCCAATGGCCAACAGAGGACCCATGTCACCAAGGCGACGTGTGCCACCCAGGCAGGAGTGACCTCATGTCAGAGGGCCCACCTCACAGAAGGGTGAGGTACCCAGCCAGGATCAGACTCTCACCAGAGGGCCCACATCACCAAGGGGATCGGATCCAGGCAGGAGTGGCCTCACACCAGTGTGGCCAAATAATAGAAAGCTGAGGAACCCAGAACATGTGGCCTAAACAAGAGGACCCACATCTCCAAGGGGCTGGAAGTGAGGCAGGAAGGAGGAGCCAGAAAACAGAGGACCCATAGAATAAAAAAGTGAGGAATCCCGCAGTTGGAACCTCCTAGCATGCGGCAAGGAGCAGCGAGGCTATGGGTTCCCAGCCAGTGTGAACTCACAACAGAGGGCCCTCATCATTAAACTGTGAACAACACAGCTGTTGGGACCACAGAACAGAAGGCCCACATTCCCATGGGGTTGGCATCCTGGCAGGAGTGTACTCGCACCACAGGGCACACATCAGAAAATTTTGGGAGCCCAGGAGTTAGGGCCGGACGCCAAACGGCCCTAATTACAGAGGGGAGCAGACTCCTAGCAGGCACCAACTCTCAACTGAGGGCACACGTCACCAATGTGACGTGTGACAGCCAGGCAGGAATGACCTCACAGCCAAGGGCCTACGTCACAGAAGGGGGAGGAACCCAGCCAGGATAAGACTCCCACCAGAGGGCCCACATCACCAAGGGGATCAGAACCAGGCAGGAGTGGCCTCAAACCAGTATGGCCAAATCATAGAAAAGTGAAGAAACCAGAACATATGGCCTAAACCAGAGGACCCACATCAACAAGGGGCTCAGAGTGAGGCAGGCAGTAGGTGTCTCAAACAGAGGGCCCATAAAATAAAAAAGGTGGGGAATCCCGCAGTTGGAACCTCCCAGCAGGCGGCAAGGTACAGCGAGGCTATGGGATCCCGGCCGGTGTGAACTCACAACAGAGGGCCCTCATCACGAAACTGTGAACAACCCAGCAGTTGGGACAACAGAGCAGAAGGCCCACATTCCCATGTGGTTGGGAACCTGACAGGAGTGTCCTCCCACCAGAGGGCACACATCAGAAAAGTATGGGAGCCCAGGAGGTAGGGCCTGACGCCAGAGTGTCCTCATCACCGAGAGGAGAATGCTCCCAGCATGCTCCAACTGCCGCCAGAGGGCCGACGTCACCAAGGCGGGGTGTGCCAGCCAGGCAGGAGTGACCTCAGGGCCGAGGGTCAACCTTACGGAACTGTGAGGAACCCAACCAGGATGAGACTCTCACCAGAGGGCCCACATCACCAAGGGGATGGGAACCAGGCAGGAGTGTTCTCACCACAGTGGTGCCACATCACTGAAAGGCGAGGAACCCACAACATGTGGCCTCAATCCAGAACACCCACATCAACAAGGGGCTCAGAGTGAGGGAGGCAGGAAGTGTCTCACAACACAGGGCCCATAGAAGAATAAAGGTAAGGAATCCTGCATTTGGAAGCTCCAAGCAGGTGGCCCAGAGCACCGAGGCTCTGGGATGCATGCCGGAGTGAACTCACAGCAGAGGGCCCACATCCTGACACTGGGAGCAACCCAGCCGTTGGCACCTCAGAACAGAAGTCCCAAATCCGCATGGGGATGGGAACCTGGAAGGAGTGACATTGCACCAGTGGGCTCACATCAGAAAATGTGCGGAGCCCAGCAGTTAGGGCCTGACGCAAGAGGGCCCTCATCACCTTGGAGAGGAGCGTACAAGAAGGCTCCAACTGCCACCAGAGGTCCGACGTCACCAAGGCAACGGGAGCAAGCCAGGCAGGAGTGGCCTCACACCAGTGTGGCCAAATCATAGAAAGGTGAGGAACCCAGAATATGTGGCCCAAACAAGCCAACCCACATCTCCAAGGGGCTGGGAGTGAGGCAGGCAGGAGGACCCTCAAAACAGAGGACCCATAGAATAAAAAATGTGAGGAATCCCGCAGTTGGAAACTCCTAGCATGCGGCAAGGAGCAGCGAGGCTATGGGATCCCAGCCAGTGTGAACTCACAACAGAGGGCCCTCATCATGAAACTGTGAACAACACAGCTGTTGGGACCACAGAACAGAAGGCCCACATTCCCATGTGTTTGGTAACATGGCAGGAGTGTACTCGCACCACAGGGCACACATCAGAAAAGTTTGGGAGCCCAGGAGTTAGGGCCTGACTCCAGACAGCCCTAATTACCGAGGGGAGCAGACTACTAGCAGGCACCAACTCCCAACTGAGGGCCCACGTCGCCAAGGTGACGTGCGTCAGCCAGGCAGGAGTGACCTCACAGCAGAGGGCCTACGTCACAGAAGGGGGAGGAACCCAGCCAGGATAAGACAATCACCAGAGGGCCCACATCACCAAGGGGATCAGAACCAGGCACGAGTGGCCTCACACCAGTATGGCCAAATCATAGAAAAGTGAGGAACCCAGAACATATGGCCTAAACCAGAGGACCCATATCAACAAGGGGCTCAGAGTGAGGCAGGCAGGAGGTGTCTCAAACAGAGGGCCCATAAAATAAAAAAGGTGGGGAATCCCGCAGTTGGAAGCTCCAAGCAGTTGTCCCAGAGCACCGAGGCTATGGGATCCATGCCGGATTGAACTCACAGCAGAGGGCCCACATCCTGACACTGTGAGCAACCCAGCCGTTGGCACCTCAGAACAGAAGGCCCAAATCCGCATGGGGATGGGAACCTGGCCGGAGTGTCCTCTCACCACTTAGCACGTATCAGAAAATATGGGTACCCAGCAGTTAGGGCCTGACACCAGAGTGTCCTCATCACCGAGAGGAGAAGGCTCCCAGCACGCTCCATCTGCGGCCAGATGGCCGACGTCACCAAGGCGGTGTGTGCCAGCCAGGCAGGAGTGACCTCAGGGCAGACGGCCAACCTTACGTAACTGTGAGTAACCCAACCAGGATGAGACTCTCACCAGAGGGCCCACATCACCAAGGGGATGGGAACCAGGCAGGAGTGTTCTGACCCCAGTGGGGCCACATCATTGAAAGGCGAGAAACCCACCACATGTGGCCTCAAACCAGAAGACCCACAACAACAAGGGGCTCAGAGTGAGGCAGGCAGGAAGTGTCTCACAACACACGGCCCATAGAAGTAAAAAGGTAAGGAATCCTGCAGTTGGAAGCTCCAAGCAGGTGGCCCAGAACACCGAGGATATGGGATGCATGCCGGAGTGAACTCACAGCAGAGGGCCCACATCCTGACACTGTGAGCAACCCACACATTGGCACCTCAGAACAGAAGGCCCAAATCCGCATGGAGATGGGAATCCGGCAGGAGTGTCTTCGCACCAGTGAGCACATATCAGAAAATGTGGGGAGCCCAGCAGTTAGGGCCTGACGCCAGAGGGCCCTCATCACCGATGGGAGGAGGCTCCCAGCACGCTCCAACTGCAACCAGAGGGCCCATGTGGCCAAGGCGACGTGTGCCAGCCAGGCAGGAGTGACCTCACAGCAGAGGACCCACCTCCCAGAAGTATGAGGAATCAAGCCAGGGTCCAACTCTCACCAGAGGGTCCACATCAACAAGAGGATGGGAACCAGTCACGAGTGTCCTCACACCAGTGGGGTCACATACCTAAAAGGTGAGGCAACCGGCACATGTTGCCTCAAACCAGAGGACCTACATCACCAAGGGGCTTGGAGTGAGGCAGGCAGGAGGAGCCTCACAACAGAGGGCCCAAAGTATAAAAAAGGGGCGGAATCCAGCAGTTGGAACCTCCCAGCAGTCGGCCCAGAGCACAGAGGCTATGGGATCTAGGCCTGAGTGAACTAACACCAGAGAACCAACATCACGAAACTGTGAGCAACCCAGGCTTTGGGACCACTGAGCAGAAGGCCCACTTCCTCATGGGGATGGGAACCTTACAGAAGTGTCCTGGCATCACAGGGCTCAGTCAGAAAACGTGGGGTGCCCAGCAGTTAGAGCCTGATGCCAGAGGGCCCTCATCACCTAGGAGAGGAGGCTCCCAGCAGGCTCCAACTGCCACCAGATGGCCGACGTCACCAAGGCAATGTGAGCAAGCCAGGCAGGAGTTACCTCACAGAAGAGGGCCCACCTCAAAGAAGGGTCAGGAACCCAGCAAGGATCAGACTTTCACCAGAGGGCCCACAACACCAAGGGGATGTGAACCAGGCAGGAGTGTCCTCACACCATTGGGGCCATATCATCGAAAGGTGAGGGACCCAACACACGTGGCCTCAAACCAGAGGACACACATCACCAAGGGTCTGGGAGGGAGGCAGGCAGGAGTAGCCTCAAAACAGAGGGCCCATAGAATAAAAAAGGTGAGGTATCCCGCAGTTGGAACGTCCCAGCAGGTGGCAAGGAGCAGCGAGGCTATGGGTTCCTGGTCGGTGTGAACTCACAAAAGAGGGTCCTCATCATGAAACTGTGAACAACCCAGCCATTGTGTCCACAGAGCAGAAGGCCCACATTTCCATGGGGTTGGGAACCTGGCAGGAGTGTACTCGCACCACAGGGCACACATCAGAAAAATTTGGGAGCCCAGGAGTTAGGGCCAGACGCCAGAGGGCCCTCATTACCGAAGGGAGGAAACTCCCAGCAGGCACCAAATCCCAACTGAGGGCCCACGTCGCCAAGGTGACGTGCGCCAGCCAGGCAGGAGTGACCTCACAGCAGAGGGCAAACGTCACAGAAGGGAGAGGAACCCAGCCAGGATAAGACTCTCACCAGAGGGCCCACATCACCAAGGGGATCGGAACCAGGCAGAAGTATCCTCACACCAGTGTGGCCAAATAATGGAAAGGTGAGGAACCCAGAACATGTGGCCTAAACCACAGGAACCACATCTCCAAGGTGCTCAGAGTGAGGCAGGCAGGAGTAGCCTAACAACAAACGTCCCAGCAGGCGGCCAGGAGCAGCGAGGCAATGGGATCCTTTCTGGAATGAACTCACACCAGAGTGCCCTCATCATTAAACTGTGAGCGACCCAACCGTTGGGACCTCACAGCAGAAGGCGCACATCCACATGGGGATGGGAACCCGGCAGGAGTGTCATCGCACAAGTGGGCAAACATCAGAAAAAATGGGGAGCCCAGCAGTTATTGACTGATGCCACAGGGCCCTCATCACCCAGGGGAGGAGACTCCCAGCAAGCTCCAACTGCCACCAGAGGGCCGACGTCTCCAAGGCAACGGGAACAAGCCAGGCAGGTGTGACCTCAGAGCAGAGGGACCACCTCACAGAAAGGTGACGAAACCAGCCAGGATCAGACTCTCACCAGACAGCCCACATCACCAAGGGGATATGAACCAGGCAGGAGTGTCCTCACACCAGTGGGTCCACATCTTTAATAGGTGAGTAAACTGGCACATGTGGCCTCAAACCAGAGGACACACATCACCAATGGGCTGGGAGTGAGGCAGGTGTCTGGACGGGCACATTTAACTCTCATTTCCCACCAGGAAGAGGAATTAACCAAACGCTCAGCGTGCCGTGCCGGAACCAGATTACGGCCTGAAGCAAACCTGTGGTTTTGTGGCCAGCTTACAAGGAAGCGAGTTGAGAAAGGAAATCAGGGACACTGTAATTCACAAACCTGCAGAGTTATAAATGACAACTATTGTCAAAAATATATTGAAGTAAGGCTGCAAAGAAGACTTGAAAACACGGCAGAATTCCAGGAATCAGATTTCAGGAGGTAGATTTGAATTGCATTTAAAGCATATGAAAAGCAGCAGATCTTTGACAGTGATGCACTTGGACAAAAAGAGCGTATGCATTTTTTCGTGAATATATTCAGGAAAAAACGCATACACCCTTTTTGGTCAACCAAGCACTCGAGCAATGGAAATCCGCACTACAATGAAGTCTCTTTTCCCATTCGTCAAAAGGGCCATCTGAAAAAAGTGTAAAAACGAGAAACACAGGACAGGCCATGGAGAACAGGGAGCCTTGTTATGCTGATGGGTGGGATGTAAATTGCCAACAGACACTCTGGAGATGTTTATGGTGTATCCTGAAACATCTAAAAAACAAAGCTACAGAGCCTAGGGCACTTCCACTTATGGTCCTATAGCTTAGGAAAATTAAAATCAACAAGACACAGCCAACACAAAATTTAGGGCTGCTGTGTTTACAAGAACCTTGAGTCCAGTACAAATTAAATATCCCAGAAAGAAAAAAATGGATAAAGAAGTTGTGCTACTTACGTACAACGGAATATCACTCAGCAATGAAATCAATGTCATCAGGCCTGTAGCAGCAAATTGAGTGGATTTAAGCACGATGACTCTAAGAGAAATATGTCACACAGAGAAAGACAGTAATCATAAGATATCACTAATAGAGGGAGTGTAAACTTGGCTCCACATGAACTGAATTACAAAACCGAACAGTGTCTCACATTTAGCTAAAAAACTTATGCTTGCTTAAGGGGAAAGTTGAGTTGGGGTGCTGTATAAAACCAGAGATTGAAATTAGCACAGATACCTTTCCATAAGCCAAATATGTAATAGACAAGACCTACTCCTTGCTCAACGAAATAGACTCATCCATGCTGTATCATCTCACACCTGTTAGAATGGGCATCATCAGAAAATCTACAAACAACAAATGCTGGAAAGGGTGTGGAGATAAGGAACCCTCTTCCACTATTGTTGGGAATGTAAATAGATACAGTCACTGTGGAGAACATTATGGAGTTTCTTATAAAACTAAAAATAGAATTACCATATGATACAGCAATCCCACTACTGGGCATATACCCAGACAAAACCAAAAATCAAAAAGAGACATTCACCGCAATGTTCATTGCATCACTATTTACAATATCCAGGTAATGGAAGCAACCTAAATGCCCAGACAGACGAATGCATAAAGATGTGGTACATATATAAAATGGAATATTACTAAGCCATAAAAAGGAATGAAATTGGATCATTTGTAGAGACGTTGATGGATCTAGAGACTGTCATACAGAGTGAAGTAAGTCAGAAAGAGAAAAACAAAACAAATCTTGTATATTAATGCATATATGTGGAACCTAGAAAAATTGTACAGATGAACCGTTTTGCAAGACAGAAATAGAGCAACAGATGTAGACAACAAACGTATGGACACCAAGGGGGGAGAGCGGTTGGGGGGGTGGTGGTGGGAGGAGTTGAGAGATTGGGATTGGCATGTATACATTTATATGTATAAAATAGATAACCAATAAGAACCTGCTGTATAAAAAATAAAATAAAATTCAAAATTAAAAAAATAAAAGTAAAAAAAGTAAAACAGAAAAAATATTCTTCCCTTCACATACATGTATTAATATGAATAAATTATTTCCATGCTTATATCTGTAAATACAAAAAAGAGGAATAAAATCTACCTTGAACCAAAAACGGAAAAAAGAAAAAAAATCAGAACCCACCATTTACACAGAGGAAAACCGTATCAGGGCACTTGCTCCAGTTGTAAACAATTCTGAAGTTGGTCAGTGGTGGGGAATCATCTCCCATTCAGCCAGCAGGCCCTACGCAACAAGCGTCCTCTTTGCAAAGCTGGGGGACCATGCCGAGGCATCTGTGAGTAAACGTGGGCCGAACCCCAGGCCAGCTGCTGCTGAAATGTTCCCACCCTTCCCAGGTAAAACACCTGAATATGTACAAGGACTTGAAAGCCTAGAGGAAGGGCCATGGAGCCACACGAGTGACAGCATGCCGGCCGACTTGGTGCCTGCAGGCCAGCCAGGATGGCCCTGGCCCTGGGTGCTCTTCTGGAAGCTTTCCATTTCCCTGCCTGAGATACCCCTCCTGTCCTCGCCCCCACTGCTTTCTTCCTTCCTCACCTCTGCCCAGGAAGAAATTCCAGCGGCAGGTATGGGTGTCACATCCTCTTCTTTAGCAGGTGGCATCTTGGCAACTGCTGCAGAAAGTCCAGCAGAACCCCACTCACACTGGGCCACCCACAAAGCCGTGGCCTCTCACTCCGTCCCACCAGCCCAGCCCCGAGACTGTTGACAGGGCAGAGAAAATGGCGTCAGGCACAGCCATTTTATATGTGTGTTTATATCGATCTCAACCCAGGCACACCTGGGGAGAGCTGGCCGGCACGGTCAGGCTGCCCAGGTCAGCCAATCATCACCCCTCAGGGTCTCACAATTGCAGAAAATGGAAATTGCTGAATCAGCCAGGTCCAAGGAACAGGTGTGGGCTCTTGAGAGTCAGGATAGACAAGGGGTTGTAGCTCCGGCTTGTTTTCTAATCATTTTAACTGGCCCATGAGTGGGAGACAACTTCAAGAAAACCCTCTCCTAATGAGAGGACCCCAGGAGTCAGGGAGAGGAGGGGTGGGTGGTGGGTGGAGACAGAGGCCTGGTGCCCCGGGTGCAGTGGAAGTCTCTGGAAGACCAGGTGGAGGGAGGCCGCACAGAGTGATGCCCAGGGTCACAGACCTGACGGAGGTGCTATTTGTTAGTTCAAGTCCTGCTCTGAGGTGCTCTGTGTCAGATCTGAGCGACAGGTGAGCTGGGAGTGCTCTGCAATGTGGGCTATGTGCACGGTTCCCATGTGCCCAGCCTTGCCACGGTACCTGCAAGGGTAGCTCTGTATCCTGGGAGGGGCCTGACCACGAGAGCCCCATGGGCTGCAGGGGACCTGCGCAGGGAACCCCATATCCTGGGAGGGGCCTGAACACGAGAGCCCCGTGGGCTGGCGTGGGGGTGGGGTACCTGCCCAGGTGAGCTTCATATCCTGGGATTGGCCTGACCTCGAGAGCCCCATGGGCTGCTGGAGTCCTGGTAAAGGATGTCAGGACAGTCAGTGAAGCCACCGAGGATATACCTCCAGTAGTTCCTAAATCCTACACCCTGCTGGTCATTCTACCAACCACCAGGACTTGGTATTCTGTATTAGTCTTGAATGATGCCTTCTTTTGTATTCCATTAGTCCGAGAGTCACAAAAAATTTTGGCTTGTGAGTGGCAGGACTCAACATACAACTAAAACAATACTTCCGGGCCGTCTTGCCCCAAGGGTTCAAAAATTCCCACACCACCTTTGGGGAAAGCTCAGCTAAAGACCTAAAAGCTCTACCTCTGGAAAAGGAAACACTCCTTCAATATGCAGACGACATTCTGATCGCCAGCCCTACTAAGGAGACCTCTGAACTACCAAGCCAATAGAGGATAGAAATTGTCCAAGAAAAAGCTCAAATATCAGACTACGGTGACCTGCCTGGGCTTCATTCTCACAGAAGGTCGGAGAAGCACATCCCAGGAAAGGGAAGAAACAATTTATAGCCTTACCCCTTTCTAAAACTAGAAGACAGCTTAGGGGTTCCTGGGGAGGCCAGGGTTTGCTGCTTCTGGATCCCTAACTACAGTCTACTAGCTGGGCCTCTATATGAAACACTGAAAGGAAAAGATGATGATCCTTTTGAATAGAATCCAGAAGTGGCCTTTCAAGAATGGAAAGAGCAGTCAATTCAGACCCTTGCCCTGGAACTCCCTAATTTAGCTAAACCCTTTGACCTTTACATTCCTGGTGAAAGGTGAATCGCCATTGGAGTATTAGTGCAAAAACTGAGACCACTTGAAATGGAACAATGCAAGAATGCCATATAGGTAGGATAAACTACGGTCACCATGGAGCTTGGCCCACCGCCACATCTGCCCAAGATACTGGCGGTATCTAAAAACCTGGAAATCAGCAGCCCAAAAGGCCACCTCCCTCTTAAGGGAAAAGGACCCCACGTGGTGATCCTAACCCCCAACCATGCCCTGAAGTTGCAGGGTTTGCTCCGTGGGCACACTGACCTCGAGTGAGGAGGCCCTCCAACTCCAACCTCCAGAGAGATAACCAGGGGCAACGGGGCAACATGACAACTCATGTGACCATCGCTTGACCTGGAGTTTCTCTCATAAAACAACAAGAGTGTGTCCCAAATGAGTAGACTACTGCTTGCAGGACTTACTGCACCCAGAGGGGAGCTAATAATCTTGGCAGGGGAACCGAATATCACGCTGTCACCATAGAAAAGCCTAGAAACACCGTGATGATGGTGGCCAATAAGACCGGCTGGACTCCTGTTTACTTCAAAAGGCTGTTGACTCAGTGGCCATCATGGTCCTTCATCACCACTGACCCTGGGCTGTCTGGGAGTTGAGCGGGCAGGGTCCTGACACCTGGTGCTGTTTTTACGTTAATTCAGGGGCCTAATTGAAGAAAGCGCAGACTACTGGTCAGAGCATCTAGGCTGGCAGAAACGGTCAGCCTACGGTGGCCAAATAAATGTGGGGCGGGGTGAAACTGGACCTCACAGCATCACTGCACATCTCCTTCCTGGACCCTTAACGGTCATTAGAATCTATAACACTTCCAATACTGGTGCTCAGGCGGACGAGCAGGGAGGCAGCAGCCCTGGGGACAATCAACGTCACCTGGAGGCTGCTGGGGAGAAGTTCTGACCCTCGCCCACGAGTATGAGTGCTCTTAACTCAGCACTCAGCAGTTACAGAAGAAGGGTCTGCACCCTCAGCACTCCAAGAATGAGGAAGGGGACAAAAGGCAGAAGCGGGGTTTGTCCCAGGCAAAGCCCCTTAAAAATCCCTGGGAGATAAAAATAGAATCTGGGCAATAAAATAAAGTCTAACCTTTTTATCCTTTGTGCTTTGTCTAATTTCACGTGCTCCTAGGGTCCCGCATACAGAGGTTCCACACCTGGCACTTCAGACCAGATTTTCTAGTGCAGAATGGCTGGGTCGACACATCAGATCCTGGGGCCCAGGGCAGACTCCGTGATATAGAGCCTGAGCTGCAGCCAACCAGGCCCTCGAGAGAGCTCTGCCCCCTCCCTCCCACTGACTCTGACAGGATCTCTACACAGCAGCCCAGCCCACAGCCCACAGGGTAGCACATGCTCTCACCTCTCCATTCTCTGATCAAAATATAAAGTTTCCTTTGCTTCTGAACCAAACTCAGTCTCGATCTGTTGGCTCCAATGACACCAGGCAGGGGGACACTTGTTGGGGTCCACTCTGGAGTATCAGTAACAGAAATTGAGAACCTTGTAACTTCAATGAACAGATGTGTGAGCCAAACTGTAATTAACATAGAACAGTGTATAAGGCTCGGGTAAAATAAGATGTTTCTAACACTTCCATTTGATATTTCCATCTCTTTATTATAAGCAAGTTCACTGAAAAGGTTTGTCTTATTTGTCAGGTCAATATTAGAGAAACGAAATGATTTCTTTCCAAGGATGTACATCTAATAATCTTGGTTAAAGCTTCAATCTTGTTTTAAATGCTTTTCCATTGAAAATGATACCTCTCTTTCAGCTCCCCCATTTCTGAGAAGTATAAAATCTTATAATTTATGATTACCAAAGAGGAAAGGTGGGAGGAGGGATAAATTAACAGTTTGGGATTAACACATACACACTGCTATGTATATAATCAATCATCAACAAGGAACTACTGTATAGCACAGGGAACTACACTCAATATTTTGCAATAACCTATAAGGGGAAATAATCTGAAAAAGAATAGATATTTTTATTGACATCATCTATCAATGACAGTTAAAATGGAACCTAAGGGAAGCCGTTGGTGAGTGCTTCTGACCCTGAAGACTTCAATCATCTAAAGTTTGGACTCTGCCTACTTCCCAAGGCCCTTAATGATCATATGTGTAGCCGTAGCTTAAAAAATTCCCCAGTTTGGGTTGCGGAGAGACACTGATTTTGAAAAAGCCCTGGTGGTCTCCTCACATGAATGGGATCCTTCCTACAGCTAAAACATGCCTGTCACACCCAGAGGATGGTATACCGTCTGATCGGGAAGAGTTTGGAAAAGGCATCTCATCTCCTCATCTCCTGGTGCTCGGGTTCACCACTCCGGCGTCTTTACTAACAGTCTCCCCACTTGGAGATGTCAGCACTGTCAACATCCTGTTGTGTACAGTTTGGAATTTGTCCAGAGGATGAAGCAGAAGGAGGAGGAACAATGAGAGACAAGTCCTAGGTGCTCGGACAGCCACATGTCACTTTAATTTCCAATCAGAAAGACGAATTGACCAAAGGCTAGGGTTGCCCATGGAAACAGAATAGGCCTTGAGGAAATCCCGCTGCTTTGTGGCCAGTTCCCATAAACACAAGTAAAAAATGGAACTCAGGGGCACTAAAATTCACGAAACTGCAGAGTTGAAAATATCTATCCCTAAAAAATGTCCTGAGGATAGTCAGAGAAAGGACTTGTAAGCAAGGGAGAATGGCAGGAAAGGGATTGGAAGAGGTAGAAAGGACTCGCCATTAAGCACCAGAAAAGGGGCTGAACATTTGCAACTTTGCACTTGGTCAAAAAGGGTGTATGCGTCTCTTTCTGTATATATTCAAGAAAAGGGCACACACATTTTTAGCCAACCAAACAGGTGGGCACTGGAAATCAATACTACAAAAGATATCACTTCGCATCAGTCAGAAGAGCCATCCTCATAAAGTGTAAACACCAGAAATGCAGGAGAGGAAAGGAGAAAAGGGAGCCCTGTGAGGCTTATAGTGGAAATGTATATTGCCAACGGTCACTCTGGAGAAGTGTATTGTGTTTACTAAAGCATCTAAAAAATGAGCTACAGAGCACAGGGCACTTGCACTCATGGACGTGTATCTTGGGAAAAACAAAAATCGAGAGGACACAGGCACCCCAATGTTTACCGCCTCTCTGTTTAAAAGAACCTCGACTAGGATATAACTTAAATGTCTCTGGAGGGAAAAAATGGATAGAGATGTGGTACTTACGTAGAGTGGAATATTACTCAGCCTGGAAATCAATGAAATATGGCCATTTGTAACAACTCCAGAGGAGTTACGTATGATCATTCGAAGTCACATAATTCAAAAGAAAAAGACACATATCATAAGATATCATTTAAAGCAACATAAGATATCACTAATACACGGAATGTAAACTTGGGGACACATGAATGGAACTACAAAACAGAACGGGGCCTCAAATTTAGAAAACCAACATATGCTTGCTTAAGGGGAAAGGTGAGTTCGGGTGCTGAATAAAACCAGAGATTGAAATTAGCACAGATACTGTTCCATAAGCCAAATATGTAATAGAAAAGACCTACTTTTTGGTCAACGAAATGACTCAACACCCCATATTCACCACCTAGGAATATACCTGACTAGTAAGAGTCTTAAAACGTATGGATTTATATGTCTCCGTAAGAGAATCAAGCGTGTGTAGAGCGACATAAACGCAGCAGTGAAAATCAGCTAAATCATATTTTCAAAATAAATTTCAAAAACATAACAAAATGGCAGTGAAATAGAGAGAAATTCTTAAAAAATTCTTTCAGGGCTTGTGATGCAACCTGGATTTAACACATCTACACCCACAGCTGGATGAGACATAAGGCTGGACACTTCGAGCTGATAGCATTGGTGAGGTTCTGTGAGCAAATGCAGACCATTTGAAGTCATACAGCATTTTACCCATTCCATGGGTTTCAACTCTCCAGGTTTAAGGGATTCTTCCTTCAGCTAAAACGTGCATGGGAAACCCAGTGTATGGTCCACCGTGTGATTGGGAAACGTTTTTAAATGCATCTCAGTTTTCGTTCCCTGGTACTCGGGTTCACCATTCCAGACGCTTTACTAACACTCTCCCCACTTGGAGAGTCAGTGTCTTTAACCTCCTGTCTGGCTCAGTTTGCAATTTACGCAGAAGATGTACAGGAATAGGGAGAACCAATGAGAGATTAGCTGTAGGTGTCTGCATGGGCAAATGTAATGCTCATTTCCCACCAGGAAGGAGAATTAAACAAACGGTCAGCGTGCAATGCCGGAACAAGATTAGGGCCAGAAGCAATCCTATGGTTTTGCAGCCAGCTCAAAAGAAAACGAGTTGAAGAAACGAGCTCAGGGGCACTGTAATTCACAAACATGCAGAGTTATAAATGACAGCTCTCGTTCAAAAATATATTGAAGGAAGGCTGTGAAGAGGACTTCAAAGCGGGGCAGAATTGCAGGAAAACGATTTCAGGGGGTAGACAGGAATTGCATTTAAAGCATAGGAAAAGAGGCAGAACGTCGACAATGATGCACTTGGCCAAAAATGGCGTATGCGTTTTTTCCTGAATATATTCAGGAAAAAACACATACGCCCTTTTTGGCCAACCAAGCAAGCATGTTAAAGAAATCTGCACTACAATGAAGTCTCACTGCCCCCCGGTCAAAAGGGCCATCTGAACAAAGTGTAAAATCCAGAAATGCAGCACAGGCCATGGAGAACATGGAGCCTTGTTATGCTGATGGGCGGGATGTAAATTGCCAACAGCCACTCTGGAGAAGTGTATGGTGTTTCCTGAAACACCTAAAAAACAAAGCAACGGAGCCTACGGCACTTCCACTTATGGTCTTATAGCTTAGGGAAATTAAAATCAAAAACACACAGCCACCCCAAAGTGTCGGACGGCTCTGTTTACAAGAACCTCGTCTACGGTACATGTTAAATATACCAGAATGTGAAAAATGAATAAAGAAGTTGTGGTACGTACGTACAATGGAATACCACTCAGCAATGAAATCAATGTCATCAGGCCCGTCGCGGCATAATGAGTGGATTCAGGTATGATGATTCTAAGTGAAATAAGTCACACAGAAAATGAAACATCGTAAGTTATCACTAATACACGGAATGTAAACTTGGCTACACGTGAACTGAATTACAAAACAGAACAGGGTCTCAAATTTAGAAAACCAACTTATGCTTGGATAAGGGGAAAGTTGAGTTGGGGTGCTGCATAAAACCAGAGATAGAAATTAGCACAGATACCTTTCCATAAACCAAATATGTAATAGTCAAGACCTACCCCTTGCTCAAGGAATTGGACTAAACACCCCATATTCAAGGCCTAGGAATACACCTGACTAGTAAGAATCTTCAAACCCATGGATATATATGTCCTCGTAAGAGAATGAAGCGTGTGTACAGCGGCATGAATGCAGCAGAGAAAATCCGATAAATCCCATTATCAAAATGAATCACAGAAACAAAACACAAGGACAGTGCAATAGAGAGCAATTCTTAAATAATTCATTCAGGGCATGTGATGCAAACTGGATTTCCCACATCTACACCCAGAGCTGGGTGAGACATAAGTCTGGACACTTCAGGCTCATAGCATTGGTGAAGTTCGGTGAGCAAACGCAGACCCTTTGAAGTCATACTGCATGGTTCCCTTTCCATGCGTCCCAACTCTCCAGCTTTCAGGGATTCTTCCTTCAGCTAAAACATGCATGGGAAACCCAGAGTATTGTCCACCGCGTGATTGGGAAACGTTTTCAAATGCATCTTAGTTTTCGTCCCCTGGTACTCGGGTTCACCATTCCAGACGCTTTTCTAACACTCTCCCCACATGGAGAGTCAGTTTCTTTAAACTCCTGTTTGGCAAAATTTGCAATTTCTGCTCAAGATGAACAGGAATAGGGAGAACCAATGAGAGACTAGCTGTAGGTGTCTGCACGGGCAAATGGAACGCTCATTTCCCACCAGGAAGGGGAGTTAACCAAAGGATCAGCGTGCCTTGCCGGAAACAGATTAGGGCCTGAAGCAATCCTGCGGTTTTGCGGCCAGCTCAGAAGAAAGCGAGTTGAAGAAAGGTGCTCAGGGACACTGTAATTCACAAACCTGCAGAGTTATGAATGACAGCTATCGTCCAAAAATGTATTGAAGTAAGTCTTCGAAGAGGACTTGAAAGCGGGGCAGAAATTCAGGAAAACGATTTCAGGGGGTAGACGGGAATTGTACTTAAAGCATAGGAAAAGAGGCAGAATGTAGACAATGATGCACTTGGCCAAAAAGGGCGCATGCGTTTTTTCCTGAATATATTCAGGAAAAAACGCATACGTACTTTTTGCCAACCAAGCAAGCGTGTAAAGGAAATATGCACTACAATGAAGTCTCACTGTCCCCGCGTCAAAAGGGACATCTGAAAAAAGTGTAAAATCGAAAAAGTCAGGACAGGTCTTGGAAAACAGGGAGCCTTGTTATGCTGATGGGCGGTATGTAAATTGCCAACAGCCACTCTGGAGAAGTGTATGGTGTTTCCTGAAACACCTAAAAAACAAAGCAACGGAGCCTACGGCACTTCAACTTATGGTCCTATAGCTTAGAGAAATGAAAATCAAAAGCACACAGCTACCCCAAAGTTTCGGACAGCTATGTTTAGAAGAACCTCGTCTACGGAGAAGTAAAATATCCCAGAAGGTGAAAAATGGATAAAGAAGAAGTTGTATAACGTACATACAATGGAATATCACTCAGCAAGGAAATCTATGTCATCAGGCCCGTCGTGGCATAATGAGTGGATTCAGGTACGATGATTCTAAATGAAATAAGTCACACAGAAAATGAAACATAAGATATCACTAATCCACGGAATGTAAACGTGGCTACAAATGACCTGAATTACAAAACAGAACGGGGTCTCAAATTTAGAAAACCACCTTATGCTTGCTTAAGGGGAAAGCTGAGTTGGGGTGCTGCATAAAACCACAGATTGAAATTAGCACAGATACCGTTCCATAAGCCAAATATGTAATAGACAAGACCTACTCCTTGCTCAACGAAATGGACACAACACCCCATATTCAACGCCTGGGAATATACCTGACATGTAAGAATCTAAAAACCCATGGATTTATATGTCTCCGTAAGAGTATCAAGCGTGTGTACAGTGGCATAAAGGCAGCAGTGAAAATCCGATAAATCCCACTATCAAAATAATTTTCAAATACAAAACACAATGACAGTGAAATAGAGAGCAATTCTTAAATAATTCATTCAGGGCTTGTGATGCAACCTGGATTTACCACATCTACACCCAGAGCTGAGTGAGACATAAGGCTGGACACTTCGGGCTGATAGCATTGGTGAGGTTCGTTGAGCAAATGCAGACCCTTTGAAGTCATACTGCATGGTACCCTTTCCATGGGTCCCAACTCTACAGGTTTAAGGGATTCTTCCTTCAGCTAAAACATGCATGGGAAACCCAGAGTATGGTCCACCGTGTGATTGGGAAATGTTTTCAAATCCATCTCAGTTTTCGTCCCCTTGTACCCGGGTTCACCATTCCAGATGCTTTACTAACACTCTCCCCACCTGCAGAGTCAGTGCGTTTAACCTCTTGTTTGGCACAGTTTGCAAAATCTGCGCAAGGTGAACAGGAAAAGGGAGAACCAATGAGAGACTAGCTGTATGTGTCTGCACGGGCAAATGTAATGCTCATTTCCCACCAGGAAGAGGAATTAACCAAAGGCTCAGCATGCCCTGCTGGAAACAGATTAGGGCCTAAAGCAATCCTGCGGTTTTGCTGCCAGCTCACAAGGAAACGAGTTGAAGAATGTAGCTCAAGGGCACTCTAATTCACAAACATGCAGAGTTATGAATGACAGCTATCGTCCAAAAATATATTGAAGTAAGTCGGCGAAGAGAACTTGAAAGACGGCAGAATTTCAGGAAAGCGATTTCAGGGGATAGAATGGAATTGCACTTAAAGCATAGGAAAAGAGGCAGAATGTCGACAATGATGCACTTGGCCAAAAACGGCGTATGAGTTTTTTCCTGAATATATTCAGGAAAAAACGCATACGCACTTTTGGCCAACCAAGCAAGCATGTTAAAGAAATCTGCACTACAATGAAGTCTCACTGCCCCCTGGTCAAAAGGGCCATCTGAAAAAAGTGTAAAATCCAGAAAGGCAGTACAGGCCATGGAGAACAGGGAGCCTTGTTATGCTGATGGGCGGGATGTAAATTACTAACAGCCACTCTGGAGAAGTGTATGGTATTTCCTGGAACACCTAAAAAACAAAGCAACGGAGCCTACGGCACTTCCACTTATGGTCCTATAGCTTAGGGAAATTAAAATCAAAAACACACAGCCACCCCAAAGTTTTGGACGGCTCTGTTTACAAGAACCTCGTCTACGGTACAAGTTAAATACCCCAAAATGTGAAAAATGGATAAAGAAGTTGTGGTACGTACGTACAATGGAATATCACTGAGCAATGAAATCTATGTCATCAGGCCCGTCGCGGCATAATGAGTGGATTCAGGTACGATGATTCTAAGTGAAATAAGTCACACAGAAAATGAAACATCATAAGATATCACTAATACACGGAATGTAAACTTGGCTACACATGAACTGAATTACAAAACAGAACAGGGTCTCAAATTTAGAAAAACAACTTATTCTTGCTTATGGGGAAAGGTGAGTTGGGGTGCTGTATAAAACCAGAGATAGAAATTAGAACAGATACCTTTCCATAAGCCAAATATGTAATAGTCAAGACCTACTGCTTGCTCAACGAAATGGACTAAACACCCCATATTCAACGCCTAGGAATACACCTGACTAGTAAGAATCTTCAAAACCATGGATTTATATGTCTCCGAAAGAGAATGAAGCGTGTGTACAGCGGCATGAATGCAGCAGAGAAAATCCGATAAATCCCATTATCAAAATGAATTACAAAAACAAAACACAAGGACAGTGAAATAGAGAGCAATTCTTAAATAATTCATTCAGGGCTTCTGATGCAACCTGGATTTACCACATCTACATCCAGAGCTGAGTGAGACATAAGGTTCGGCACTTCGGGCTGATAGCATTGGTGAGGTTCGATGAACAAATGCAGACCCTTTGAAGTCATACTGCATGGTACGCATTCCATGGGTCCCAACTCTCCAGGTTTAAGGGATTCTTCCTTCAGCTAATACATGCATGGGAAACCCACAGTATGGTGCAGCGTGTGACCGGGAAACGTTTTCAAATGCATTGCAGTTTTCGTCCCCTTTTACTTGGGTTCACAATTCCAGACCCTTTACTAACACTCTCCCTACTTGGAGAGTCAGTGCCTTTAACCTCCTGTTGGGCACAGTTTGCAATTTCTGCTCAAGAAGAACAGGAAGAGGGAGAACCAATGAGAGATTAGCTGTAGGTGTCTGCACGGGCAAATTTAACGCTCATTCCCCACCAGGAAGAGGAATTAAGCAAAGGCTCAGCATGCCCTGCCGGAACCAGATTAGGGCCTGAAGCAATCCAGCGGGTTTGCGGCCAGCTCACAAGATAGCGAGTTGAAGAAAGGAGCTCAATGGCACTGTAACTCACAAACCTGCAGAGTTATAAATGACAGCTATCGTCCAAAAATATATTGAAGGAAGGCTGCGAAGAGAACTTGTAAGCGGGGCAGAATTGCAGGAAAACGATTTCAGGGGGTAGACGGTAATTGCATTTAAAGCATAGGAAAAGAGGCAGAACGTCGACAATGATGCTCTTGGCCTAAAAGGGCATATGCGTTTTTTCTGAATATATTCAGGAAAAAACGCATACGCGGTTTTTGGCCAACCAAGCAAGCATGTTAAAGAAATCTGCACTACAATGAAGTCTCACTGCCCCACGGTCAAAAGGGCCATCTGAAAAAAGTGTAAAATCCAGAAAGGCACCACAGGGCATGGAGAACGGGGACCCTTGTTATGCTGATGGGCGGGATGTAAATTGCCAACAGCCAATCTGGAGAAGTGTATGGTGTTTCCTGGAACACCTAAAAAACAAAGCAAGGGAGCCTACGGCACTTCCACTTATGGTCCTATAGCTTAGGGAAATTAAAATCAAAAACACACAGCCACCCCAAAGTTTCCGTCGGCTCTGTTTACAGAACCTCGTCTACGGTACAAGTTAAATATCCCAGAATGTAAAAAATGGATAAAGAAGTTGTGGTACGTACGTACAATGGAATATCACTGAGCAATGAAATCTATGTCATCAGGCCCGTCGCGGCATAATGAGTGGATTCAGGTACCATGATTCTAAGTGAAATAAGTCACACAGAAAATGAAACATCATAAGATATCACTAATACACGGAATATAAACTAGGCTACACATGAACTGAATTACAAAACAGAACAGGGCCTCAAATTTAGAAAACCAACTTATGCTTGCTTAAGGGGAAAGGTAAGTTGGGGTGCCGCATCAAAACAGAGATAGAAATTAGCGCAGATACCTTTTCATAAGCCAAATATGTAATAGTCAAGACCTACCCCTTGCTCAACGAAATGGACTAAACACCACATATTCAACGCCTAGGAATACACCTGACTAGTAAGAATCTTCAAACCCGTGGATTCATATGTCTCCGTAAGAGAATGAAGCGTGTGTACAGCGGCATGAATGCAGCAGAGAAAATCCGATAAATCCCATTATCAAAATATATTACAAAAACAAAACCAAGGACAGTGAAATAGAGAGCAATTCTTAAATAATTCATTCAGGGTTTGTGATGCAACCTGGATTTACCACATCTACACCCAGAGCTGAGTGAGACATAAGGTTGGGCACTTCGGGCTGATAACATTGGTGAGGTTCAGTGACCAAATGCAGACACTTTGAAGTCATACTGCATGGTACCCATTCCAAGGGTCCCAACTCTCCAGGTTTAAGGGATTCTTCCTTCAGCTAAAACATGCATGGGAAACCCACAGTATGGTGCACCGTGTGACCGGCAAACGTTTTCAAATGCATCTCAGTTTTCCTCCCCTTTTACTCGGGTTCACCATTCCAGACCCTTTATTAACACTCTCCCTACTTGGAGAGTCAGTGCTTTAACCTCCTCTTTGGCACAGTTTGCAATTTCTGCTCAAGATGAACAGGAATAGGGAGAACCAATGAGAGACTAGCTGTAGGTGTCTGCACGGGTAAATTTAACGCTCATTTCCCGCCAGGAAGAGGAAATAACCTAAGGCTCAACATGCCGTGCTGGAAGCAGATTAGGGCCTGAAGCAATCCTGTGGGTTTGCGACCAGCTCACAAGATAGCGAGTTGAAGAAAGGAGCTCAGGGACACTGTAACTCACAAACCTGCAGAGTTATAAATGACAGCTATCGTCCAAAAATATATTGAAGGAAGGCTGCGAAGAGAACTTGTAAGCATGGCAGAATTGCAGGAAAACGATTTCAGGGGGTAGACGGGAATTGCATTTAAAGCATAGGAAAAGAGGCAGAACGTCGACAATGATGCTCTTGGCCAAAAAGGGCGTAGGCGTTTTTTCCTGAATATACAGGAAAAAACGCATACGCCATTTTTGGCCAACCAAGCAAGCATGTTAAAGAAATCTGCACTACAATGAAGTCTCACTGCCCCACGGTCAAAAGGGCCATCTGAAAAAAGTGTAAAATCCAGAAAGGCAGCACAGGCCATGGAGAACAGGGAGCCTTGTTATGCTGATGGGTGGGATGTAAATTGCCAACAGCCACTCTGGAAAAGTGTATGGTGTTTCCTGGAACACCTAAAAAACAAAGCAACGGAGCCTACGGCACTTCCAATTATGGTCGTATAGCTTAGGGAAATTAAAATCAAAAACACACAGCCACCCCAAAATTTCGGACGGCTCTGTTTACAAGAACCTCGTCTACAGTACACGTTAAATATCCCAGAATGTGAAAAATGGATAAAGAAGTTGTGGTACGTACGTACAATGAAATACAACTCAGCAATGAAATCTATGTCATCAGGCCCATCGCGGCATAATGAGTGGATTCAGGTACGATGATTCTAAGAGAAATGAGTCACACAGAAAATGAAACATCATAAGATATCACTAATACACGGAATGTAAACTTGGCTACACATGAACTGAATTACAAAACAGAACAGGGTCTCAAATTTAGAAAACCAACTTATGTTTGCTTAAGGGGAAAGGTGAGTTGGGGTGCTGCATAAAACCAGAGATAGAAATTAGCACAGATACCTTTCCATAAGCCAAATATGTAATAGTCAAGACCTACCCCTTGCTCAACGAAATGGACTAAACACCCCATATTCAACGCCTAGGAATACACCTGACTAGTAAGAATCTTCAAACCCATGGATTTATATGTCTCCGTAAGAGAATGAAGCGTGTGTACAGCGGCATGAATGCAGCAGAGAAAATCCGATAAATCCCATTATCAAAATGAATTACAAAAAAAACACACAAGGACAGTGAAATAGAGAGCAATTCTTAAATAATTCATTCAGGGCTTGTGATGCAACCTGGATTTACCACATCTACATCCAGAGCTGAGTGAGAAATAAGTTTGGGCACTTCGGGCTTCTAGCATTGGTGAGGTTCGATGAACAAATGCAGACCCTTTGAAGGCATACTGCATGGTACCCATTCCATGGGTCCCAACTCTCCAGGTTTAAGGGATTCTTCCTTCAGCTAATACCTGCATGGGAAACCCACACTATGGTGCACCGTGTGACCGGGAAACGTTTTCAAATGCATCGCAGTTTTCGTCCCCTTTTACTCGGGTTCAGCATTCCAGACCCTTTATTAACACTCTCCCTACTTGGAGAGTCAGTGCTTTAACCTCCTCTTTGGCACAGTTTGCAATTTCTGCTCAAGATGAACAGGAATAGGGAGAACCAATGAGAGACTAGCTGTAGGTGTCTGCACGGGTAAATTTAACGCTCATTTCCCGCCAGGAAGAGGAAATAACCTAAGGCTCAACATGCCGTGCTGGAAGCAAATTAGGGCCTGAAGCAATCCTGTGGGTTTGCGACCAGCTCACAAGATAGCGAGTTGAAGAAAGGAGCTCAGGGACACTGTAACTCACAAACCTGCAGAGTTATAAATGACAGCTATCGTCCAAAAATATATTGAAGGAAGGCTGCGAAGAGAACTTGAAAGCGGTGCAGAATTGCAGGAAAACGATTTCAGGGGGTAGACGGGAATTGCATTTAAAGCATAGGAAAAGAGGCAGAACGTCGACAATGATGCTCTTGGCCAAAAAGGGCGTAGGCGTTTTTTCCTGAATATACAGGAAAAAACGCATACGCCATTTTTGGCCAACCAAGCAAGCATGTTAAAGAAATCTGCACTACAATGAAGTCTCACTGCCCCACGGTCAAAAGGGCCATCTGAAAAAAGTGTAAAATCCAGAAAGGCAGCACAGGCCATGGAGAACAGGGAGCCTTGTTATGCTGATGGGTGGGATGTAAATTGCCAACAGCCACTCTGGAAAAGTGTATGGTGTTTCCTGGAACACCTAAAAAACAAAGCAACGGAGCCTACGGCACTTCCAATTATGGTCGTATAGCTTAGGGAAATTAAAATCAAAAACACACAGCCACCCCAAAGTTTCGGACGGCTCTGTTTACAAGAACCTCGTCTACAGTACACGTTAAATATCCCAGAATGTGAAAAATGGATAAAGAAGTTGTGGTACGTACGTACAATGAAATACAACTCAGCAATAAAATCTATGTCATCAGGCCCGTCGCGGCATAATGAGTGGATTCAGGTACGATGATTCTAAGAGAAATGAGTCACACAGAAAATGAAACATCATAAGATATCACTAATACACGGAATGTAAACTTGGCTACACATGAACTGAATTACAAAACAGAACAGGGTCTCAAATTTAGAAAACCAACTTATGCTTGCTTAAGGGGAAAGGTGAGTTGGGGTGCTGCAAAAAACGAGAGATAGAAATTAGCACAGATACCTTTCCATAAGCCAAATATGTAATAGTCAAGACCTACCCCTTGCTCAACGAAATGGACTAAACACGCCATATTCAACGCCTAGGAATACACCTGACTAGTAAGAATCTTCAAACCCATGGGTTTATATGTCTCCGTAAGAGAATGAAGCGTGTGTACAGCGGCATGAATGCAGCAGAGAAAATCCGATAAATCCCATTATCAAAATGAATTACAAAAAAAACACACAAGGACAGTGAAATAGAGAGCAATTCTTAAATAATTCATTCAGGGCTTGTGATGCAACCTGGATTTACCACATCTACATCCAGAGCTGAGTGAGAAATAAGGTTGGGCACTTCGGGCTCATAGCATTGGTGAGGTTCGATGAACAAATGCAGACCCTTTGAAGGCATACTGAATGTTACCCATTCCATGGGTCCCAACTCTCCAGGTTTAAGGGATTCTTCCTTCAGCTAATACCTGCATGGGAAACCCACAGTATGGTGCACCGTGTGACCGGGAAACGTTTTCAAATGCATCGCAGTTTTCGTCCCCTTTTACTCGGGTTCAGCATTCCAGACCCTTTACTAACACTCTCCCTAATCGTAGAGTCAGTGCTTTAACCTCCTGTTTGGCACAGTTTGCAATTTCTGCGCAAGATGAACAGGAATAGGGAGAACCAATGAGAGATTAGCTGTAGGTGTCTGCACGGGTAAATTTAACGCTCATTTCCCGCCAGGAAGAGGAAATAACCTAAGGCTCAACATGCCGTGCTGGAAGCAGATTAGGGCCTGAAGCAATCCTGTGGGTTTGCGACCAGCTCACAAGATAGCGAGTTGAAGAAAGGAGTTCAGGGACACTGTAACTCACAGACCTGCAGAGTTATAAATGACAGCTATCGTCCAAAAATATATTGAAGGAAGGCTGCGAAGAGAACTTGAAAGCGGTGCAGAATTGCAGGAAAACGATTTCAGGGGGTAGACGGGAATTGCATTTAAAGCATAGGAAAAGAGGCAGAACGTCGACAATGATGCTCTTGGCCAAAAAGGGCGTAGGCGTTTTTTCCTGAATATACAGGAAAAAACGCATACGCCATTTTTGGCCAACCAAGCAAGCATGTTAAAGAAATCTGCACTACAATGAAGTCTCACTGCCCCCTGGTCAAAAGGGCCATCTGAAAAAAGTGTAAAATCCAGAAAGGCAGCACAGGCCATGGAGAACAGGGAGCCTTGTTATGCTGATGGGTGGGATGTAAATTGCCAACAGCCACTCTGGAAAAGTGTATGGTGTTTCCTGGAACACCTAAAAAACAAAGCAACGGAGCCTACGGCACTTCCAATTATGGTCGTATAGCTTAGGGAAATTAAAATCAAAAACACACAGCCACCCCAAAGTTTCAGACGGCTCTGTTTACAAGAACCTCGTCTACAGTACACGTTAAATATCCCAGAATGTGAAAAATGGATAAAGAAGTTGTGGTATGTACGTACAATGAAATACAACTCAGCAATGAAATCTATGTCATCAGGCCCGTCGCGGCATAATGAGTGGATTCAGGTACGATGATTCTAAGAGAAATGAGTCACACAGAAAATGAAACATCATAAGATATCACTAATACACGGAATGTAAACTTGGCTACACATGAACTGAATTACAAAACAGAACAGGGTCTCAAATTTAGAAAACCAACTTATGCTTGCTTTAGGGGAAAGGTGAGTTGGGGTGCTGCATAAAACCAGAGATAGAAATTAGAACAGATACCTTTCCATAAGCCAAATATGTAATAGTCAAGACCTACCCCTTGCTCAACGAAATGGACTAAACACGCCATATTCAACGCCTAGGAATACACCTGACTAGTAAGAATCTTCAAACCCATGGATTTATATGTCTCCGTAAGAGAATGAAGCGTGTGTACAGCGGCATGAATGCAGCAGAGGAAATCCGATAAATCCCATTATCAAAATGAATTACAAAAAAAACACACAAGGACAGTGAAATAGAGAGCAATTCTTAAATAATTCATTCAGGGCTTGTGATGCAACCTGGATTTACCACATCTACATCCAGAGCTGAGTGAGAAATAAGGTTGGGCACTTCGGGCTGATAGCATTGGTGAGGTTCGATGAACAAATGCAGACCCTTTGAAGGCATACTGCATGGTACCCATTCCATGGGTCCCAAATCTCCAGGTTTAAGGGATTCTTCCTTCAGCTAATACCTGCATGGGAAACCCACAGTATGGTGCACCGTGTGACCGGGAAACGTTTTCAAATGCATCGCAGTTTTCGTCCCCTTTTACTCGGGTTCAGCATTCCAGACCCTTTACTAACACTCTCCCTAATCGTAGAGTCAGTGCTTTAACCTCCTGTTTGGCACAGTTTGCAATTTCTGCGCAAGATGAACAGGAATAGGGAGAACCAATGAGAGATTAGCTGTAGGTGTCTGCACCGGCAAATTTAACGCTCATTTCCCACCAGGAAGAGGAATTAAGCAAAAGCTCAGCATGCCCTGCCGGAACCAGATTAGGGCCTGAAGCAATCCAGCGGGTTTGCGGCCAGCTCACAAGATAGCGAGTTGAAGAAAGGAGCTGAGAGGCACTGTAACTCACAAACCTGCAGAGTTATAAATGACAGCTATCGTCCAAAATATATTGAAGGAAGGCTGCGAAGAGAACTTGTAAGCGGAGCAGAATTGCAGAAAAACGATTTCATGGGGTAGACAGGGATTGCATTTAAAGCATAGGAAAAGAGGCAGAACGTCGACAATCATGCTCTTGGCCAAAAAGGCCGTATGCGTTTTTTCCTGAATATATTCAGGAAAAAACGCATACACCCTTTTTGGCCAACCAAGCAAGCATGTTAAAGAAATCTGCACTACAATGAAGTCTCACTGCCCCCCGGTCAAAAGGGCCATCTGAAAAAAGTGTAAAATCCAGAAAGGCAGCACCGGCCATGGAGAACAGGGAGCCTTGTTATGCTGATGGGCGGGATGTAAGTTGCCAACAGCCAATCTGGAGAAGTGTATGGTGTTTCCTGGAACACCTAGAAAACAAAGCAACGGAGCCTACGGCACTTCCACTTATGGTCCTATAGCTTAGGGAAATTAAAATCAAAAACACACAGCCACCCCAAAGTTTCGGACGGCTCTCTTTACAAGAACCTCATCTACGGTACAAGTTAAATATCGCAGAATGTGAAAAATGGATAAAGAAGTTGTGGTACGTACAAACAATGGAATATCACTCAGCAATGAAATCTATGTCATCAGGCCCATTGCGGCATAATGAGTGGATTCAGGTATGATGATTGTAACTGAAATAAGTCACACAGAAAATGAAACATCATAAGATATCACTAATACACGGAATGTAAACTTCGCTACACATGAACTGAATTACAAAACAGAACAGGGTCTCAGATTTAGAAAACCAACTTATGCTTGCTTAAGGTGAATGGTGAGTTGGGGTGCTGCATAAAAACAGAGATAGAAATTAGCACAGATACCTTTTCATAAGCCAAATATGTAATAGTTAAGACCTACCCCTTGCTAAACGAAATGGACTAAACACCACATATTCAACGCCTAGGAATACACCTGACTAGTAAGAATCTTCAAACCCATGGATTTATATGTCTCCAGAAGAGAATTAAGCCTGTGTACAGCGGCATGAATGCAGCAGACAAAATCCGATAAATCCCATTATCAAAATGAATTACAAAAACAAAACACAAGGACAGTGAAATAGAGAGCAATTCTTAAATAATTCATTCAGGGCTTGTGATGCAACCTGGATTTACCACATCTATACCCAGAGCTGAGTGAGACATAAGGTTGGGCACTTCGGGCTGATAGCATTGGTGAGGTTCCATGAGCAAATGCAGACCCTTTGAAGTCATACTGCATGGTACCCATTCCATGGGTCCCAACTCTCCAGGTTTAAGGGATACTTCCTTCAGCTACAACATGCATGGGAAATCCACAGTATGGTGCACTGTGTGACTGGCAAACTTTTTTAAATGCATCTCAGTTTTCGTCCCCTTTTACTCGGGTTCACAATTCCAGACCCTTTACGAACACTCTCCCCACTTGGAGAGTCAGTGCTTTAACCTCCTGTTTGGCACAGTTTGCAATTTATGCGCAAGATGAACAGGAATAGGGAGAACCAATGAGAGACTAGCTGTAGGTGTCTGCACGGGCAAATTTAACACTCATTTCCCACCAGGAAGAGGAATTAACCTAAGGCTCAACATGCCGTGCTGGAACCAGATTAGGGTCTGAAGCAATCCTGCGGGATTGCGGCCAGCTCACAAGATAGCGAGTTGAAGAAAGGAGCTCAGGGGTACTGTAATTCACAAACCTGCAGAGTTATAAATGACAGCTATCGTCCAAAAATATATTGAAGGAAGGCTGCGAAGAGGACTTGAAAGCGGGGCAGAATTGCAGGAAAAAGATTTCAGGGGGTAGACTGGAATTACATTTAAAGAATAGGAAAAGAGGCAGAACGTCAACAATGATGCACTTGGCTAAAAAGGGCGTAGGCGTTTTTTTCTGAATATATTCAGGAAAACACGCATACGCCCTTTTTGGCCAACCAAGCAAGCATGTTAAAGAAATCTGCACTACAATGAAGTCTCACTGCCCCACGGTCAAAAGGGCCATCTGAAAAAAGTGTAAAATCCAGAAAAGCTGCACAGGCCATGGAGAACAGGGAGCCTTGTTATGCTGATGGGTGGGATGTAAATTGCCAACAGCCACTCTGGAGAAGTGTATGGTGTTTCCTGAAACACCTAAAAAACAAAGCAACGGAGCCTACGGCACTTCCACTTATGGTCCTATAGCTTAGGGAAATTAAAATCAAAAACACACAGCCACCCCAAAATTTCAGACGGCTCTGTTTACAAGAACCTCGTCTACGGTACAAGTTAAATATCCCAGAAAGCGAAAAATGGATAAAGAAGTTGTGGTACGTACGTACAATGGAATATCACTCACCAATGAAGTCTGTGTCATCTGGCCCGTCGTGGCATAATGAGTGGATTCAGGTATGATGTTTCTACGTGAAATAAGTCACACAGAAAATGAAACATCATAAGATATCACTAATACACCGAATGTAATCTTGGCTACATATGAACTGAATTACAAAACAAAACAGGGTCTCAAATTTAGAAAACCAACTTATGTTTGCTTAAGGGGAAAGGTGAGTTGGGGTGCTGCATAAAACCAGAGATAGAAATTACCACAGATACCATTCCATACGTCAAATACGTAATAGTCGAGACCTACAACTTGCTCAACGAAATGGGCTAAACACCCTATATACAACGCCTAGGAATACACCTGACTAGTAAGAATCTTCAAACCCATGGCTTTATATGTCTATATAAGAGAATCAAGCGTGTGTACAGCTGCATGAAGGCAGCAGAGAAAATCTGATAAATCCCATTATCAAAATGAATTACAAAAACAAAACACAAGGACAGTGAAATAGAGAGCAATCCTTAAATAATTCATTCAGGGCTTGTGATGCAACCTGAATTTTCCTCATCTACACCCAGAGCTGAGTGAGACATAAGGTTGGACACTTTGGGCTGATAGCATTGGTGAGGTTCGATGAGCAACTGCAGACCATTTGAAGTCATACTGCATGGTACCCATTCCATGGGTCCCAAATGTCCAGGTTTAAGTGGTTCTTCCTTCAGCTACAACATGCATGGGAAACCCACAGTATGGTTCACCGTGTGACCGGGAAACGTTTTCAAATGCTTCTCAGTTTTCGTCCCCTTTTACTCGGGTTCACAATTCCAGGCCCTTTACTAACACTCTCCCCACTTGGAGAGTCAGTGCCTTTAATCTGCTGTTTGGCACAGTTTGCAATTTCTGTGCAAGATGAACAGGAATAGGGAGAACCAATGAGAGACTAGCTGTAGGTGTCTGAACGGGCAAATTTAAGATTCATTTACAACCAGGAAGTGGAATTAACCAATGGCTCAGCATGCCGTGCCGGAACCAGATTAGGGCCTGAAGCAATCCTGCGGGTTTGCGGCCAGCTCATAAGAAAGCAATTTGAAGAAAGGAGTTCAGGGGCACTGTAATTCACAAACCTGCAGAGTTATAAATGACAGCTATCGTCCAGAATTATATTGAAGGAAGGCTGCGAAAAGGACTTGAAAGCGGGGCAGAATTGCAGGAAAACGATTTCAGGGGGTAGACTGGAATTGCATTTAAAGCATAGGAAAAGAGGCAGAACGTCGACAATGATGCACTTGGCCAAAAAGGGCATATGCGTTTTTTCCTGAATATATTCAGGAAAAAACGCATACGCCCTTTTTGGCCAACCAAGCAAGCATGTTAAAGAAATCTGCACTACAATGAAGTCTCACTGCCCCCCGGTCAAAAGGGCCATCTGAAAAAAGTGTAAAATCCAGAAATGCAGCACAGGCCATGGAGAACAGGGAGCCTTGTTATGCTGATGGGTGGGATGTAAATTGCCAACAGCCACTCTGGAGAAGTGTATGGTGTTTCCTGAAACACCTAAAAAACAAAGCAACGGAGCCTACAGCACTTCCACTTACGGTCCTATAGATTAGGGAAATTAAAATCAAAAACACACAGCCACCCCTAAATTTCAGACGGCTCTGTTTACAAGAACCTCGTCTACGGTACAAGTTAAATATCCCAGAAAGCGAAAAATGGATAAAGAAGTTGTGGTACGTACGTACAATGGAATATCACTCACCAATGAAGTCTATGTCATCTGGCCCGTCCTGGCATAATGAGTGGATTCAGGTACGATGATTCTAAGTGAAATAAGTCACACAGAAAATGAAACATCATAAGATATCACTAATAAACGGAATGTAATCTTGGCTACACATGAACTGAATTCCAGAAAAGAACAGGGTCTCAAATTTAGAAAACCAACTTATGTTTATTTAAGGGGAAAGGTGAGTTGGGGTGCTGCATAAATCCAGAGATAGAAATTAGCACAGATACCATTCCATACGTCAAATATGTAATAGTCAAGACCTACCCCTTGCTCAACGAAATGGGCTAAACACCCTATATTCAACGCCTAGGAATACACCTGACTAGTAAGAATCTTCAAACCCATGGATGTATATGTCTCCATAAGAGAATCAAGCGTGTGTACAGCTGCATGAAGGCAGCAGAGAAAATCCGATAAATCCTATTATCAAAATGAATTACAAAAACAAAACACAATGACAGTGAAATAGAGAGCAATTCTTAAATAATTCATTCAGGGCTTGTGATGCAACCTGGATTTACCTCATCTAAACCCAGAGCTGAGTGAGACATAAGGTTGGACACTTCGGGCTGATAGCATTGGTGAGGTTCGATGAGCAAATGCAGACCATTTGAAGTCACACTGCATGGTACCCATTCCATGGGTCCCAACTCTCCAGGTTTAAGTGGTTCTTCCTTCAGCTAAAACACGCATGGGAAACCCAGACTATGGTACACTGGGTGATTGGGAAATGTTTTCAAATGCATCTCAGTTTTTGTCCCCTGGTACTCGGGTTCACCATTCCAGACCCTTCACTAACACTCTCCCCACTCGGAGAGTCAGTGCCTTTAACCTCCTGTTTGGCACAGTTTGCAATTTCTGCGCAAGATGAACAGGAATAGGGAGAACCAATGAGAGACTAGCTGTAGCAGTCTGTACGGGCAAATGTATCGCTCGCTGCCCACCAGGAAGGGGAATTAATCAAAGGCTCAGCGTGCCCTGCCGGAAACAGATTAGGGACTGAAGCAATCCTGCGGTTTTGCAGCCAGCTCAGAAGAATGCGAGTTGAAGAAAGGAGCTCTGGGTCACTGTAATTCACAAACCTGCAGAGTTATGAATGACAACTATCGTCCAAAAATATATTGAAGTAAGTCTGCGAAGAGGACTAGAAAGCAGGGCAGAATTCCAGGAAAACGATTTCAGGGGGTAGACTGGAATTGCACTTAAAGCACTGGAAAAGAGACAGAATGTTGACAATGATGCACTTGGCCAAAATGGGCGTAAGCGTTTTTTCCTTAATATATTCAGGAAAAAACGCATACGCACTTTTTGGCCAACCAAGCAAGCGTGTACAGGAAATCTGCACTACAATGAAGTCTCACTGCGCCCCAGTCAAAAGGGTCATCTGAAAAAAGTGTAAAATCCAGAAAGACAGGACAGGCCATGGAGAACAGGGAGCCTTATAATATTGATTTACGGGATGTAAATTGCCAACAGCCACACTGGAGAAGTGTATGGTGTTTCCTGAAACACGTAGGAAACAAAGCAACACAGCCTATGGCACTTCCACTTATGTTCCTATAGCTTTGGGAAATTAAAATCAAAAACACACAGCCACCCCAAAGTTTGGGACGGCTCTGTTTACAAGAACCTCACCTATGGTACGAGTTAAATATCCCAGAAAGTGAAAAATGGATAAAGAAGTTCTGATACATACGTACAATGGAATATCACTCAGCAATTATACCTATGTCATCAGGCCCATAGCGGCATAATGAGAGTATTCAGGTACGATGATTCTACGTGAAATAAGTCACACAGAAAAAGAAACATCATAAGATATCACTAATACACGGAAAGTAAACTTGGCTACACATGAACTGAATTACAAAACAGAACAGGGTCTCAAATTTAGAAAACCAACTTATGCTTGCTTATGGGGAAAGGTGAGTTGGGGTGCTGCATAAAACCAGAGATTGAAATTAGCACAGATACCGTTCCATAAGCCAAATATATAATAGACCAGACCTACTCCTTGCTCAACGAAATGGACTCAACACCCCATATTCAGGGCCTAGGAATATACCTGACTAGTAAGAATCTTAAAACCCACGGATATATATGTCTCCGTAAGAGAAACATGCGTGTGTACAGCGGCATAAAGGTAGCAGTGAAAACCCGATAAATCCCATTATCAAAATAATTTTCAAATACAAAACACAATGACAGTGAAATAGAGAGCAATTTTTAAATAATTCATTCAGGGCTTGTGATGCAACCTGGATTTACCACATCTACACCCAGAGCTGGGTGAGACATAAGGCTGGACACTTCGGGCTGATAGCATTGGTGATGTTCGGTGAGCAAATGCAGACCCTTTGAAGTCATACTGCATGGAACCCTTTCCATGGGTCCCAACTCTCCAGGTTTAAGGGATTCTTCCTTCAGCTAAAACATGCATGGGAAACCCAGAATATGGTCCACCGTGTGATTGGGAAACGTTTTCAAATGCATCTCAGTTTTCGTCCCCTGTTACTTGGGTTCACCATTCCAGACGCTTTACTAACCCTCTCCCCACTTGGAGAGTCAGTGCCTTTAAGCTCCTGTTTGGCACAGTTTGCAATTTCTGCGCAAGGTGAACAGGAATAGGGAGAACCAATGAGAGACTAGCTGTAGGTGTCTGCACGGGCAAATGTAACGCTCATTTCCCACCAGGAAGAGGAATTGACCAATGGCTCAGCATGCCCTGCCAGAAAGAGAGTAGGGCCTAAAGCAATCCTGCGGTTTTGCTGCCAGCTCACAAGAAAACGAGTTGAAGAAATGAGCTCAGGGGCACTGTAATTCACAAACCTGCAGAGTTATGAATGACAGCTATCGTCCAAATATATATTGAAGTAAGTCTGCGAAGCGGACTTGAAAGAGGGGCAGAATTTCAGGAAAACGGTTTCAGGGTGTAGACTGGAATTACACTTAAAGCATAGAAAAAGAGGCAGAATATCGACAATGGTGCACTTGGCCAAAAAGGGCATATGCGTTTTTTCCTGAATATATTCAGGAAAAAACGCATACGCCCTTTTTGGCCAACTAAGCAAGCGTGTAAAGAAATGTGCACTACAAGGGAAGTCTCACTGCCCCCCAGTCAACAGGGCCATCTGGAAAAAGTGTAAAACCCAGAAAGGCAGGACAGGCCATGGAGAACATGGAGCCTTGTTATGCTGATGGGCAGGATGTAAATTGCCAACAGCCACACTGGAGAAGTGTATGGTGTTTCCTGAAACACCTAAAAAACAAAGCAACTTAGCCTATGGCACTTCCACTTATGGTCCTATAGCTTAGGGAAATTAAAATCAAAAACACACAGCCACCCCAAAGTTTCAGACGGCTCTGTTTAGTAGAACGTCATCTAAGGTACGAGGTAAATATCCCAGAAAGCGAAAAATGGATAAAGAAGTTGTGGTACGTACGTACAATGGAATATCACTCAGCAATGAAATCTATGTCATCAGACCCGTTGCGGCATAATGAGTGGATTCAGGTACGATGATTCTACGTGAAATAAGTCACACAGAAAAAGAAACATCATAAGATATCACTAATACACGGAATGAAAACTTGGCTACACATGAACTGAATTACAAAACAGAACAGGTACTTAAATGTAGAAAACCAACTTATGCTTGCTTATGGGGAAAGGTGAGTTGGGGTGCTGCATAAAACCAGAGATAGAAATTAGCACAGATACCATTCCATAAGCCAAATATGTAACAGACAAGACCTACGCCTTGCTCAACGAAATGGACTCAACACCCCATATTCAACGCCTAGGAATATACCTGACTAGTAAGAAACTTAAAACCCATGGATTAATATTTCTCCTTAAGAGAATCAAGCGTGTGTACAGCGGCATAAACGCAGCAGTGAAAATCCGATAAATACCATTATAAAAATAATTTTCAAATACAAAACACAATGACAGTGAAATAGAGAGCAATTCTTAAATAATTCATTCAGGGCTTGTGATGCAACCTGGATTTACCACATCTACACCCAGAGCTGCGTGAGACATAAGCCTGGACACTTCGGGCTGATAGCATTGGTGAGGTTCGGTGAGCAAATGCATACACTTCGCAGTCATACTGCATGGTACCCATTCCATGGGTCCCAACTCTCCAGGTTTAAGGGATTCTTCCTTCAGCTAAAACATGCATGGGAAACCCAGAGTATGGTCCACCGTGTGATTGGGAAACGGTTTCAAATGCATCTCAGTTTTCGTCCCCTGGTACTCGGGTTCACCATTCCAGACCCTTTACTAACACTCTCCCCACTTGGAGAGACAGTGCCTTTAACCTCCTGTTTGGCACAGTATGCAATTTCTGCGCAAGATGAACAGGAATAGGGAGAATCAATGAGAGACTAGCTGTAGGTGTCTGCACTGGCAAATGTAACGATCATTTCCCACCATGAAGAGCAATTAACCAAATGCTCAGCGTCCCCTGCTGGAAAGAGCTTAGGGCCTAAAGCAATCCTGCGGTTTTGCTGCCAGCTCACAAGAAAACGAGTTGATGAAAGGAGCTCAGGGGCACTGTAATTCACAAACGTGCAGAGTTATGAATGACAGCTATCGTCCAAAAATATACTGAAGTAAGTCTGCGAAGATGACTTGAAAGAGGGGCAGAATTTCAGGAAAACGATTTCAGGGGGTAGACTGGAATTGCACTTAAAGCATAGGAAAAGAGGCAGAATGTCGACAATGATGCACTTGGCCAAAAGGGGCATATGCGTTTTTTCCTGAATATATTCAGGAGAAAACGCATATACCATTTTTGGCCAACCAAGCAAGCGTGAAAAAAAATCTGCACTACAAGGGAAGTCTCACTGCCCCCCGGTCAACAGGGCCATCTGAAAAAAGTGTAAAATCCAGAAATACAGGACAGGCCATGGAGAACAGGGAGCCTTGTTATGCTGACGGGCGGGATGTAAATTGCCAACAGCCACACTGGAGAAGTGTATGGTGTTTACTGAAACTTGTAGGAAACAAAGCAACACAGCCTATGGCACTTCCACTTATGGTCCTGTAGCTTAGGGACATTAAAATCTAAAACACACATCCACCCCAATGTTTGGGACGGCTCTGTTTACAAGAACCTCGTCTACAGTACAAGTTAAATATCCCAGAAAGCGAAAAATGGATAAAGAAGTTGTGGTACGTACGTACAATGTAATATCACTCAGCAATCAAATCTATGTCATCAGGCCCGTAGCGGCATAATGAGTGGATTCAGGTACGATGATTCTAAGTGAAATAAGTCACACAGAAAAAGAAACATCATAAGATATCACTAATACACGGAATGTAAACTTGGCTACACATGAACTGAATTACAAAACAGAACAGGGCCTTAAATTTAGAAAAACAACTTATGCTTGCTTATGGGGAAAGATGAGTTGGCGTGCTGCATAGTACCAGAGATTGAAATTAACACAGATACCATTCCATAAGCCAAATATGTAATAGACAAGACCTACTCCTTGCTCAACGAAATGGACTCAACACCCCATATTCAACGCCTAGGAATATACCTGACTAGTAAGAATCTTAAAACCCACGGATTTATATGTCTCCGTAAGAGAAACATGCGTGTGTACAGCGGCATAAAGGTAGCAGTGAAAACCCGATAAATCCCATTATCAAAATAATTTTCAAATACAAAACACAATGACAGTGAAATAGAGAGCAATTCTTAAATAATTCATTCAGGGCTTGTGATGCAACCTGGATTTACCACATCTACACCCAGAGCTGGGTGAGACATAAGGCTGGACACTTCGGGCTGATAGCATTGGTGAGGTTCGGTGAGCAAATGCAGACCCTTTGAAGTCATACTGCATGGAACCCTTTCCATGGGTCCCAACTCTCCAGGTTTAAGGGATTCTTCCTTCAGCTAAAACATGCATGGGAAACCCAGAGTATGGTCCACCGTGTGATTGGGAAACGTTTTCAAATGCATCTCAGTTTTCGTTCCCTGGTACTCGGGTTCACCATTCCAGACGCTTTACTAACACTCTCCCCACTTGGAGAGAAAGTGCCTTTAACCTCCTGTTTGGCACAGTTTGCAACTTCTGCGCAAGATGAACAGGAATAGGGAGAACCAATGAGAGACTAGCTGTAGGTGTCTGCACAGGCAAATTTAACGCTCATTTCCCACCAGGAAGAGGAATTAACCAAAGGCTAAGCATGCCCTGCCCGAACCAGATTAGGGCCTGAAGCAATCTTGCGGGTTTGCGACCAGCTCACAAGATAGCGAGTTGAAGAGAGGAGCTCAGGGGCACTGTAACTCACAAACCTGCAGAGTTATAAATGACAGCTATCGTCCAAAAATATATTGAAGGAAGGATGCAAAGAGAACTTGTAAGCGTGGCAGAATTGCAGGAAAATGATTTCAGGGGGTACACGGGAATTGCATTTAAAGCATAGGAAAAGAGGCAGAACGTCGACAATGATGCACTTGGCCAAAAAGTGCATATGCGTTTTTTCCTGAATATATTCAGGAGAAAAGGCATACGCCCTTTTTGGCCAACTAAGCAAGCATGTAAAGGAAATCTGCACTACAAGGGAAGTCTCACTGCCCCCCAGTCAACAGGGCCATCTGGAAAAAGTGTAAAATCCAGAAAGGCAGGACAGGCCATGGAGAACATGGAGCCTTGTTATGCTGATGGGCAGGATGTAAATTGCCAACAGCCACACTGGAGAAGTGTATGGTGTTTCCTGAAACACGTAGGAAACAAAGCAACACAGCCTATGGCACTTCCACTTATGGTCCAGTAGCTTAGGCACATTAAAATCAAAAACACACATCCACCCCAAAATTTGGGATGGCTCTGTTTACAAAAACCTCATCTACGGTACAAGTTAAATATCCCAGAAAGCGAAAAATGGATTAAGAAGTTGTGGTACGTACATACAATGGAATATCACTCACCAATGAAATCTATGTCATCTGGCCCGTCGTGGCATAATGAGTGGATTCAGGTACGATGATTCTAAGTGAAATAAGTCACACAGAAAATGAAACATCATAAGATATCACTAATACACCGAATGTAATCTTGGCTACACATGAACTGAATTACAAAACAGAACAGGGTCTCAAATTTAGAAAAGCAACTTATGTTTGCTTAAGGGGAAAGGTGAGTTGGGGTGCTGCATAAAACCAGAGATAGAAATGAGCACAGATACCAGTCCATACGTCAAATATGTAAGTCAAGACCTAACCCTTGCTCAACGAAATGGGCTAAACACCCTATATTCAACGCCTAGGAATACCCCTGACTAGTAAGAATCTTCAAACCCATGGATTTATATGTCTCCATAAGAGAATCAAGCGTTTGTACAGCTGCATGAAGGCAGCAGAGAAAATCCGATAAATCCTAATATGAAAATGAATTACAAAAACAAAACACAATGACAGTGAAATAGAGAGCAATTCTTATATAATTCATTCAGGGCTTGTGATGCAACCTGGATTTACCTCATCTACACCCAGAGCTGAGTGAGACATAAGGTTGTACACTTCGGGCTGATAACATTGGTGAGGTTCGATGAGCAAATGCAGACCATTTGAAGTCATACTGCATGGTACCCATTCCATTGGTCCCAACTCTCCAGGTTTAAGCGATTCTTCCTTCAGCTAAAGCATGCATGGGAAACCCACAGTATGGTGCACCGTGTGACTGGGAAACGTTTTCAAATGCATCTCAGTTTTCGTCCCCTTTTACTCGGGTTCACAATTCCAGACCCTTTACTAACACTCTCCGCACTTGGAGAGTCAGTGCCTTTAACCTGCTGTTTGGCACAGTTTGCAATTTCTACGCAAGATGAACAGGAATAGGGAGAACCAATGAGAGACTAGCTGTAGGTGTCTGCACGGGCAAATTTAACGCTCATTTCCCACCAGGAAGAGGAATTAACCAAAGGCTCAGCATGCCGTGCTGGAACCAGATTAGGGCCTGAAGCAATCCTGCGGGTTTGCGGCCAGCTCACAAGAAAGCGATTTGAAGAAAGGAGGTCAGGGGCACTGTAATTCACAAAACTGCAGAGTTATAAATGACAGCTATCGTCCAAAAACATATTGAAGGAAGTCTGCGAAGAGGACTTGAAAGCGGGGCAGAATTGCAGGAAAACAATTTCAGGGGGTAGACTGGAATTGCATTTAAAGCATAGGAAAAGAGGCAGAACGTCAACAATGATGCACTCGGCTAAAAAGGGCGTATGAGTTTTTTCCTAAATATATTCAGGAAAAAACGCATACACCCTTTTTGGCCAACCAAGCAAGCATGTTAAAGAAATCTGCACTACAATGAAGTCTCACTGCCCCCCGGTCAAAAGGGCCATCTGAAAAAAGTGTAAAATCCAGAAATGCAGCACAGGCCATGGAGAACAGGGAGCCTTGTTATGCTGATGGGTGGGATGTGAATTGCCAACAGCCAGTCTGGAGAAGTGTATGGTGTTTCCTGAAACACCTAAAAAACAAAGCAACGGAGCCTACGGCTCTTCCACTTATGGTCCTATAGCTTAGGGAAATTAAAATCAAAAACACACAGCCACCCCAAAATTTCAGACGGATCTGTTTACAAGAACCTCGTCTACGGTACAAGTTAAATATCCCAGAAAGCAAAAAATGGATAAAGAAGTTGTGGTACGTACGTACAATCGAATATCACTCACCAATGAAATCAATGTCATCTGGCCCAACGTGGCACAATGAGTGGATTCAGGTACAATGATTCTAAGTGAAATAAGTCACACAGAAAATGAAACATCATATGATATCACTAATACACGGAATGTAATCTTGGCTACACATGAACTGAATTACAAAACAGAACAGGGTCTCAAATTTAGAAAATCAACTTATGTTTGCTTAAGGGGAAAGGTGAGTTGCGGTGCTGCATAAAACCAGAGATAGATATTAGCACAGATACCATTCCATAAGTCAAATATGTAATAGTCAAGACCTACCACTTGCTCAACGAAATGGGCTAAACACCCTATATTCAACGCCTAGGAATACACCTGACTAGTAAGCATCTTCAAACCCATGGATTTCTATGTCTCCATAAGAGAATCAAGCGTGTGTACAGATGCATGAAGGCAGCAGGGAAAATCCGATAAATCCTATTATCAAAATGAATTACAAAAACAAAACACAATGACAGTGAAATAGAGAGCAATTCTTAAATAATTCATTCAGGGCTTGTGATGCAACCTGGATTTACCTCATCTAAACCCAGAGCTGAGAGAGACATAAGGTTGGACACTTCGGGGTGATAGCATTGGTGAGGTTCGATGAGCAAATGCAGACCATTTGAAGTCATACTGCATGGTACCCATTCCATGGGTCCCAACTCTCCAGGTTTAAGTGATTCTTCCTTCAGCTAAAGCATGCATGGGAAACCCACAGTATGGTGCACCGTGTGACCGGGAAACGTTTCCAAATGCATCTCAGTTTTGTCCCTTTTTACTCGGGTTCACATTTCCAGACCCTTTACTAACACTCTCCCCACTTGGAGAGTCAGTGCCTTTAACCTCCTGTTTGGCACAGTTTGCAATTTCTGCGCAAGATGCACAGGAATAGGGAGAACCAATGAGAGACTAGCTGTAGGTGTCTGCACGGGCAAATTTCATGCTCATTTCCCACCAGGAAGAGGAATTAACCAAAGGCTCAGCATGCCGTGCCTGAAACAGATTAGGGCCTGAAGCAATCCTGCGGGTTTGCGGCCAGCTCACAAGAAAGCGATTTGAAGAAAGGAGCTCAGGGGCACTGTAATTCACAAACCTGCAGAGTTATAAATGACAGCTATCGTCCAAAAATATATTGAAGGAAGGCTGCGAAGAGGACTTGAAAGCGGGGCAGAATTGCAGGAAAACGATTTCAGGGGGTAGACTGGAATTGCATTTAAAGCATAGGAAAAGAGGCAGAACGTCGACAATGATGCACTTGGCTAAAAAGGGCGTATGCGTTTTTTCCTAAATATATTCAGGAAAAAACGCATACACCCTTTTTGGCCAACCAAGCAAGCATGTTAAAGAAATCTGCACTACAATGAAGTCTCACTGCCCCCCGGTCTAAAGGGCCATCTGAAAAAAGTGTAAAATCCAGAAATGCAGCACAGGCCATGGAGAACAGGGAGCCTTGTTATGCTGATGGGTGGGATGTAAATTGCCAACAGCCACTCTGGAGAAGTGTATGGTGTTTCCTGAAACACCTAAAAAACAAAGCAACGGAGCCTACGGCTCTTCCACTTATGGTCCTATAGCTTATGGAAATTAAAATCAAAAACACACAGCCACCCCAAAATTTCAGACGGCTCTGTTTACAAGAACCTCGTCTACGGTACAAGTTAAATATCCCAGAAAGCGAAAAATGGATAAAGAAGTTGTGGTACGTACGTACAATGGAATATCACTCACCAATGAAATCTATGTCATCTGGCCCGTCGTGGCATAATGAGTGGATTCAGGTACGATGATTCTAAGTGAAATACGTCACACAGAAAATGAAACATCATAAGATGTCACTAATACACGGAATGTAAACTTGGCTACACATGAACTGAATTACAAAACAGAACAGGGTCTCAAATTTAGAAAACCAACTTATGTTTGCTTAAGGGGAAAGGTGAGTTGGGGTGCTGCATAAAACCAGAGATAGAAATTAGCACAGATACCATTCCATATGTCAAATACGTAATAGTCAAGACATACCCCTTGCTCAACGAAAGGGGCTAAACACCCTATATTCAACGCCTAGGAATACACCTGACTAGAAAGAATCTTCAAACCCATGGATTTATATGTCTCCATAAGGAAGTCAAGCGTGTGTACAGTGGCCTAAATGCAGCAGTGAAAATGCGATAAAACCCATTAACAAAATAAATTTCAAAAACAAAACACAATGACAGTGAAATAGAGAGCAATTCTTAAATAATTCATTCAGGGCTTGTGATGCAACCTGGATTTACCACATCTACACCCATTGCTGGGTGAGACATAAGGCTGGACACTTCGGGCTGATTGCATTGGTGACGTTCGGTGAGCAAACGCAGACCCTTTGAAGTCATACTGCATGGTAGCCATTCCATGGGTCCAAACTCTACAGGTTTAAGGGATTCTTCCTTCAGCTAAAACATGCATGGGAAACCCAGAGTATGGTCCACAGTGTGATTGGGAAACGTTTTCAAATGCATCTCAGGTTTTGTGCCCTGGTACTCGGGTTCACCGTTCCAGACGCTTTACTAACACTCTCCCCACTTGGAGAGTCAGTGCCTTTAACCTGCTGTTTGGCACAGTTTGCAATTTCTGCGCAAGATGAACAGGAATAGGGAGAACCAATGAGAGACTAGCTGTAGATGTCTGCACGGGCAAATGGAACGCTCATTTCCCACCAGGAAGAGGAATTAACCAAAGGCTCAGCGTGCCCTGCCGGAACCAGATTAGGGCCTGAAGCAATCCTGCGGTTTTGCGGCCAGCTCACAAGAAAGCGAGTTGAAGAAAGGAGCTCAGGGGCACTGTAATTCACAAACCTGCAGAGTTATGAATGACAGCTATCATCCAAAAATGTATTGAAGTAAGTCTTCGAAGAGGACTTGAAAGCGGGGCAGAATTTCAGGAAAACGATTTCAGGGGGTAGACTGGAATTGCACTTAAAGCATAGGAAAAGAGGCAGAATGTCGACAATGATGCACTAGGCCAAAAAGGGCGTATGCGTTTTTTCCTGAATATATTCAGGAAAAAACGCATACGCACTTTTTGGCCAACCAAGCAAGGGTGTAAAGGAAATCTGCACTACAATGAAGTCTCACTGCCCCCCGGTCAAAAGGGCCATCTGAAAAAAGTGTAAAATCCAGAAAGGCAGGACAGGTCATGGAGAACAGGGAGCCTTGTTATGCTGATGGGCGTGATGTAAATTGCCAACAGCCACTCTGGAGAAGTGTATGGTGTTTCCAGAAACACGTAGGAAACAAAGCAACACAGCCTATGGCACTTCCACTTAGGGTCCTATAGTTTAGGGAAATTAAAATCAAAAACACACAGCCACCCCAAAGTTTGGGACGGCTCTGTTTACAAGAACCTCGACTACGGTACAAGTTAAATATCCGAGAAAGCAAAAAATGGATAAAGAAGTTGTGGTACGTACGTACAATGGAATATCACTCAGCCATGAGATCTACGTCATCAGGCCCGTAGCGGCATAATGAGTGGATTCAGGTACGACGATTCTACGAGAAATAAGTCACACAGAAAAAGAAACATCATAAGATATCACTAATACACGGAACGTAAACTTGTCTACACATGAACTGAATTACAAAACAGAACAGGGTCTCAAATTTAGAAAACCAACTTGTGCTTGCTTATGGGGAAAGGTGAGTTGGGGTGCTGCATAAAACCAGAGATTGAAATTAGCACAGATACCGTTCCATAAGCCAAATATATAATAGACAAGACCTACTCCTTGCTCAACGAAATGGACTCAACACACCATATTCAACGCCTGGGAATATACCTCACAAGTAAGAATCTTAAGACCCATGGATTTATATGTCTCCATAAGGAAGTCAAGCGTGTGTACAGTGGCCTAAATGCAGCAGTGAAAATGCGATAAAACCCATTAACAAAATAAATTTCAAAAACAAAACACAATGACAGTGAAATAGAGAGCAATTCTTAAATAATTCATTCAGGGCTTGTGATGCAACCTGGATTTACCACATCTACACCCAGAGCTGGGTGAGACATAAGGCTGGACACTTCGGGCTGATAGCATTGCTGAGGTTCGGTGAGCAAACGCAGACCCTTTGAAGTCATACTGCATGGTACCCATTCCATGGGTCCCAACTCTCCAGGTTTAAGGGATTCTTCTTTCAGCTACAACAGGCATGGGAGACCCAGAGTATGGTCCACCGTGTGATTGGGAAACGTTTTCAAATGCATCTCAAGTATCGACCCCTGGTACTCGGGTGCACCGTTCCAGACGCTTCACTAACACTCTCCCCACTTGGAGACTCAGTGCCTTTAACCTGCTGTTTGGCACAGTTTGCAATTTCTGCCAAGATGAACAGGAATAGGGAGAACCAATGAGAGACCAGCTGTAGGTGTCTGCACGGGCAAATGGAACGCTCATTTCCCACCAGGAAGAGGAATTAACCAAAGGCTCAGCGTGCCCTGCCGGAACCAGATTAGGGCCTGAAGCAATCCTGCGGTATTGCGGCCAGCTCACAAGAAAGCAAGTTGAAGAAAGGAGCTCAGGGGCACTGAAATTCACAAAACTGCAGAGTTATGAATGACAGCTATCGTACAAAAATGTATTAAAGTAAGCCTTCGAAGTGGACTTGAAAGCGGGGCAGAATTTCAGGAAAACGATTTCAGGGGGTAGACAGGAATTGCACTTAAAGCATAGGAAAAGAGGCAGAATGTCGACAATGATGCACTTGGCCAAAAAGGGCGTATGAGTTTTTCCCTGAATATATTCAGGAAAAAACGCATACGCCCTTTTTGGCCAACCAAGCAAGCGTGTAAAGGAAATCTGCACTACAATGAAGTCTCACTGCCCCCCGGTCCAAAGGGCCATCTGAAAAAAGTGTAAAATCCAGAAAGGCAGGAGATGTCATGGAGAACAGGGAGCCTTGTTATGCTGATGGGCGGGATGTAAATTGCCAACAGCCACTCTGGAGAAGTGTATGGTGTTTCCTGAAACACGTAGGAAACAAAGCAACACAGCCTATGGCATTTCCACTTATGGTCCTATAGCTTAGGGAAATTAAAATCAAAAGCAAACAGCCATCCCAAAGTTTGGGACGGCTCTGTTTACAAGAACCTCGTCTACGGTATAAGTTAAATATCCGAGAAAGCAAAAAATGGATAAAGAAGTTGTGGTACGTACGTACAAAGGAATATCACTCAGCAATGAGATCTACGTCATCAGGCCAATAGCGGCATAATGAGTGGATTCACATACGACAATTCTACGAGAAATAAGTCACACAGAAATAGAAACATCATAAGGTATCACTACTACACGGAAGGTATACTTGGCTACACATGAACTGAATTACAAAATAGAACAGGGTCTCAAATTTAGAAAGCCAACTTATGCTTGCTTATGGGGAAAGGTGAGTTGGGGTGCTGCATCAAAACAGAGATTGAAATTAGCACAGATACCGTTCCATAAGCCAAATATATAATTGACAACACCTACTCCTTGCTCAACGACATGGACTCAACACCCCATATTCAACGCCTGGGAATATACGTGACAAGTAAGAATCTAATACCATGGATTTATATTTCTCTATAAGGAAATCAAGCATGTGTACAGCGGCCTAAACGCAGCAGTGAAAATCCGATAAATCCCATTATCAAAATAAATTTCAAAAACAAAACACAATGACAGTGAAATAGAGAGCAATTCTTAAATAATTCATTCAGGGCTTGTGATGCAACCTGGATTTACCACATCTACACCCAGAGCTGGGTGAGACATAAGGCTGGACACTTCGGGCTGAAAGCATTGGTGAGGTTCGGTGAGCAAACGCAGACCCTTTGAAGTCATACTGCATGGTACCCATTCCATGGGTCCCAACTCTCCAGGTTTAAGGGATTCTTCCTTCAGCTAAAACATGCATGGGAAACCCAGAGTATGGTCCACCATGTGATTGGGAAACGTTTTCAAATGCATCTCAGGTTTCGTCCCCTGGTACTCGGGTTCAACGTTCCAGACGCTTTACTAACACTCTACCCACTTGGAGAGTCAGTGCCTTTAACCTCCTGTTTGGCACAGTTTGCAATTTCTGCGCAAGATGAACAGGAATAGGGAGAACCAATGAGAGACTAGCTGTAGGTGTCTGCACGGGCAAATGGAACGCTCATTTCCCACCAGGAAGAGGAATTAACCAAAGGCTCAGCGTGCCCTGCTGTAACCAGATTAGGGCCTGAAGCAATCCTGCGGTTTTGCGGCCAGCTCACAAGAAAGCGAGTTGAAGAAAGGAGCTCAGGGGCACTGTAATTCACAAACCTGCAGAGTTATGAATGACAGCTATCGTCCAAAAATGTACTGAAGTAAGTCTTCGATGAGGACTTGACAGCGGGACAGAATTTCAGGAAAACGATTTCATGGGGTAGACTGGAATTGCACTTAAAGCATAGAAAAAGAGGCAGAATGTCCACAATGATGCCCTTGGCCAAAAAGGGCGTATGCGTTTTTTCCTGAATATATTCAGGAAAAGACGCATACGCACTTTTTGGACAACCAAGCCAAGTGTGTAAAGGAAATCTGCACTACAATGAAGTCTCCTGCCCCCCGGTCAAATGGGCCTTCTGAATAAAGTGTAAAATCCAGAAAGGCAGGACAGGTCATGGAGAAGGGGGAGCCTTGTTATGCTGATGGCCGGGATGTAAATTGCCAACAGCCACTCTGGAGAAGTGTATGGTGTTTCCTGAAACACGTAGGAAACAAAGCAACACAGCCTATGGCACTTCCACTTAGGGTCCTATAGCTTAGGGAAATGAAAATCAAAAACACACAGCCACCCCAAAGTTTGGGCGGCTCTGTTTACAAGAACCTCGTCTACGGTACAAGTTAAATATCCGAGAAAGCAAAAAATGGATAAAGAAGTTGTGGTACGTACATACAATGGAATATCACTCAGCAATGAGATCTACGTCATCAGGCCCGTAGCGGCATAATGAGTGGATTCAGGTACGACGATTCTACGAGAAATAAGTCACACAGAAAAAGAAACATCATAAGATACCACTAATACACGGAACGTAAACTTCGCTACACATGAACTGAATTACAAAACAGAACAGGGTCTCAAATTTAGAAAACCAACTTATGCTTGCTTATGGGGAAAGGTGAGTTGGGGTGCTGCATCAAACCAGAGATTGAAATTAGCACAGATACCGTTCCATAAGCCAAATATATAATAGAAAAGACCTACTCCCTGCTCAACGAAATGGACTCAACACCCCATATTCAACGCCTGGGAATATACCTGACAAGTAAGAATCTTAAGACCCATGGATTTATATGTCTCCATAAGGAAATCAAGCGTGTGTACAGCGGCCTAAACGCAGCATTGAAAATCCGATAAATCCCATTATCAAAATAAATTTCAAAAACAAAACACAATGACAGTGAAATAGAGAGCAATTCTTAAATAAATCATTCAGGTCTTGTGATGCAACCTGGATTTACCACATCTACATCCAGAGCTGGGTGAGACATAAGGCTGGACACTTCGGGCTGATAGCATTGTTGAGGTTCGGTGATCAAAAGCAGACCCTTTGAAGTCATACTGCATGGTACCCATTCCATGGGTCCCAACTCTCCAGGTTTAAGGGATTCTTCCTTCAGCTAAAACATGCATGGGAAACCCAGAGTATGGTCCACCATGTGATTGGGAAACGTTTTCAAATGCATCTCAGGTTTCGACCCATGGTACTCGGGTTCACCGTTCCAGACACTTTACTAACACTCTCCCCACTTGGAGAGTCAGTGCCTTTAACCTGCTGTTTGGCACAGTTTGCAATTTCTGCGCAAGATGAACAGGAATAGGGAGAACCAATGAGAGACTAGCTGTAGGTGTCTGCACGGGCAAATTTAACGCTCATTACCAACCAGGAAGAGGAATTAGCCAAAGGCTCAGCATGCCGTGCCGGAACCAGATTAGTGCCTGAAGCAATCCTGCGGTTTTGCGGCCAGCTCACAAGAAAGCGAGTTGAAGAAAGGAGCTCAGGGGCACTGTAATTCACAAACCTGCAGAGTTATAAATGACAGCTATCATCCAAAAATATATTGAAGTAAGGCTACAAAGAGGACTTGAACATGGGGCAGAATTCCAGGACTACGATTTCAGGAGGTAGACGGGAAATCCTCTGAAAGTATAGGAAAAGAGTCAGAATGTCGACAATGATGCACTTGGTCAAAAAGGGCATATGCGTTTTTTCCAGGTCCCTCATTAAAGAGGGTAGGAGGCTCCCAGTATGCTTCAGTGTCCAACAGAAAACCCACGTCGCCAAGGCGACGTGAGCCAGCCATGCAGGAGTGACCTCACATCAGAGGGCCCACCTCACAAAAGGGTAAGGAACCTAGGAAGGATCAGACCCTCACCAGAGTGCCCACAACAGCAAGGGGCTGGGAACCAGGCAGGAGTGTCCTCACACCCATTGGACCACATCATCGAAAGTTGAGGTACCCAGCACATGTGGCCTCAAACCAGAGGACCCACATCACCATGGGTCTCAGAGCGAGGCAGGCAGGATTAACCTCCCAACACATGGCCCATTGTATAAAAAAGGTGAGGAATCCAGCCGTTGGAACATCCCAGCAGGCGGCCCAGATCACCAAGGCTATGGGATCCAGGCAGTGATGAACTCACAACAGAGGGCCCTCATCGTGATACTGTAAGCAACCCAGCCGTTGTGACCTCAGAGCACAAGGCCCACATCCCCATGGGGGAGGGAACCAAGCAGGAGTGTCATCGCACCAGTGGGCACACATCAGAAAATGTGGGGAGCCCAGCAGTTAGGGCCAGACGCCAGAGGGCCCTCATCACTGAGGAGAGGAGGCTCCCAGCAAGCTCCAACTGCTACCAGAGGGCTGACGTCGCCAATGCGGTGTGTGCCAGCCAGGCAGGAGTGACCTCAGAGCAGAGGGCCAACCACACAAAAGTGTGAGGAACCCAAAGAGGATCAGACTCTCACCAGAGGGCCCACATCACCAAGGGAATGGAAACCAGGCAGGAGTGTCCTCACACCAGTGGGGCCACATCACCGAAATGTGATGGACCCAGCACACGTGTCCTCAAACTAGAGGACACACATCACCAAGGGGCTGGGAGTGAGGCAGGCAGGAGGAGCCTCAAAACAGAGGGCCCATAGAATAAAAAATGTGAGGAATCCCGCAGTTGGAACCTCCCAGCAGGCGGCCAGGAGCAGCGAGGATATGGGATCCAGGCCTGACTGAACACAAAACAGAGGGCCCTCATCATGAAACTGTGAGCAACCCAGCAGTTGGGACCTCAGAGCAGAAGGCCCACATTCCCATGTGGTTGGGAACCTGGCAGGAGTGTACTCGCACCACAGGGCGCACATTAGAGAATTTTGGGAGCCCAGAAGTTAGGGCCTGACGCCAGAGGGCCCTCATCACCGAGGAGAGGAAGCTCCCAGCAGGCTCCAACTGCCACAAGAGGGCCGACGTTGCCAAGGTGGGGTGTGCCAGCCAGGCAGGAGTGACCTCACAGCAGAGGGTCCACCTCACAGAAGGGTGAGGAACCCAGCCAGGATCAGACTCTCACCAGAGGGCCCACATCACCAAGGGGATAGGAACCAGACAGGAGTGTCCTCACACCAGTGGGGCCACATAATCGAAAGGTGAGGGACCCAGCACACGTAGCCTCAAACCAGAGGACACACATCACCAAGGGGCTGGGAGTCAGGCAGGCAGGAGGAGTCTCAAAACAGAGGGCCCATAGAAGAAAAAAGGTGAGGAATCCCGCAGTTGGAACCTCCCCGCAGGCAGCCAGGAGCAGCGAGGCTATTGGATCCAGGGCGGAGTGAACTCACACCAGAGGACCCTCATCATGAAACTGAGCAACCCACCGTTGGGACCTCAGAGCAGAAGGCCCACATTCCCATGGGGTTGGGAACCTGGCAGGAGTGTAGTCGCACCACAGGGCGCACATCAGAAAATTTTGGGAGCCCAGGAGTTAGGGTCTGACGCCAGAGGGCCCTCATTACCGAGGGGTGGAGACCCCCAGCAGGCACCAACTCCCAACTGAGGGCCCACGTCGCCAAGGTGATGTGTGCCAGCCAGGCAGGAGTGACCTCACAGCAGAGGGTCTACCTCACAGAAGGGTGAGGAAACCAGCCAGGATAAGACTCTCACCAGAGAGCCCACATCACCAAGGGGATCGGAAAAAGGCAGCAGTGTCCTCACACCAGTGTGGCCACATTATAGAAAGGTGAGGAACCCAGCACATGTGGCCTAAACCAGAGGACCCACATTTCCAAGGTGTTCCGAGTGAGGCAAGCAGGAGTAGCCTAACAACACAGGGCCCACAGAATAAAAAATGTGAGGAATCCAGCAGTTTGAACCTCCCAGCAGGTGGCCCAGAGCACGGAGTCTATGGGATCCAGGCCACAGTGAACTCACAGCAGAGGGCCCACATCATGAAACTGTGAGCAACCCAGCCGGTGGAACCTCAGAGAAGAAGACCCACATCCCCATGGGGATAGGAACCTCGCAGGAGTGTCCTCGCACAACTTAACACGTATCAGAAAATGTGGGAACCCAGCAGTTAGGGCCTGACGCCAGAGGGCCCTCATCACCGAGGAGAGGAGGCTACCAGCAGGCTCCAAATGCCACCAGAGGGCCGACGTCACCAAGGCAATGGGAGCAAGCCAGGCAGGAGTTACCTCACAGCAGAGGGCCCACCTCACAGAAGTGTGAGGAACCCAACCAGGATCAGACTCTAACCAGAGGGCCCACATCACCAAGGGGATGGAAACCAGGCAGGAGTGTCCTCACACCAGTGGGGCCACATCAGCCAAAGGTGAGGAACACAGCACATGTGGCCTCAAATAAGGGGACACACATCACGAAAGGGCTGGGAGTGAGGCATGCAGGAGGAGACTCACAACAGAGGGCCCATAGAATAAAAAGGTGAGGAACCCCACAGTTGGAAGCTCCAAGCAGGTGGCCCAGAGCACCGAGGCTATGGGATCCATGCCGGAGTGAACTCACAGCAGAGGGCCCACATTCTGACACTGTGAGCAACCCAGCCGTTGGGACCTCAGAGCAGAAAGCCCACATCCCCATGGGGATGGGACCCTGGCAGGAGTGTACTCGCACGACAGGGCGCACATCAGAAAATTTTGGGAGCCCATGAGTTAGGGTCTGACGCCAGAGGGCCCTCATTACCGAGGGGAGGAGACTCCCAGCAGGCACCAACTCCCAACTGAGGGCCCACATCGCCAAGGTGACGTGTGCCAGCCAGGCAGGAGTGACCTCACCACAGAGGGTCTACCTCACAGGAGGGTGAGGAATCCAGCCAGGATCAGGCTCTCACCAGAGGGCCCCCATCACCAAGTGGATGGGAACCAGGCAGGAGTGTCCTCACACCAGTGGGGCCACATCAATACAGGTGAGGAAACCGGCACATGTGGCCTCAAACCAGAGGACCTACATCACAAAGGGGCTGGGAGTGAGTCAGGAAGGAGGAGCCTCACAACACAGGGCCCAAAGAATAAAAAAGTGAGGTATCCAGCAGTTGGAACCTCCCAGCAGGCGGCCCAGAGCACAGAGACTATGGGATCCTGGCCTGAGTGAACTAACACCAGAGAGCCTATATCATGGAACTGTAAGCAACCCAGACGTTGGAACCACAGAGCAGAAGGCCCACATCCCCATGGGGATGGGAAACTTACAGGAGTGTCCTGTTATCACTGGACTCACATCAGATAACATGGGGAGCCCAGCAGTGATGGCCTCACGCCAGAGGGCCCTCATCACCGAGGGGAGGAGGCTCCCAGTAGGTTCCAACTGCCACCAGAGGGCCGATGTCACCAAGGCAATGGGAAGCCAGGCAGGAGTTACCTCACAGCAGAGGGCCCACCTCACAGAAGGGTTAGGAACCCAGCCAGGATCAGACTCTCACCAGAGGGCTCATATCACCAAGGGGATGGGAACCAGGCACAAGTATCCTCACACCAGTGGGGCCACATCATCGAAAGGTGAGGGACCCAGCACACGTGGCCTCTAATCAGAGGACACACATAAACAAGGGGCTGAGAATGAGGCAGGCAGGAGGAGCCTCAAAACAGAGGGCCCATAGAATAAAAAAGGTGAGGAATCCCGCAGTTGGAACCTCCCAGCAGGCGGCCTGGAGTAGCGAGGCTATGGGATCCAGGGTGATTGAACTCACACCAGAGGGCCCTCATCATGAAACTGTGAGAAATCCAGACGTTGGGACCTCACAGCAGAAGGCCCACATTCCCATGGGCTTGGGAACCTGACAGGAGTGTACTCGCACCACAGGGCGCACATCAGAAAATTTTGAGAGCCCAGGAGTTAGGGCCTGACGCCAGAGAGCCCTCATTACCGAGGGAAGGAGACTCCCAGCAGGCACCAACACACAATTGAGGGCCCACGTCGCCAAGGTGACGTGTGCCAGTCAGGCAGGAGTGACCTCACAGCACAGGGCCTACCTAACAGAAGGGTGAGGAAACCAACCAGGATAAGACTCTCGCCAGAGGGCCCACATCACCAAGGGGATCGGAACCACGCAGGAGTGTCCTAACGCCAATGTGGCCACATCATAGAAAGGTGAGGAACCCAACACATGTGGCCTCAAAGCAGAGGACCCACATCTCCAAGGGACTCGGAGTGAGGTAGGCAGGAGTAGCCTTACAACACAGGGCCCATAGAATAAAAAGGTGAGGAATCCAGTAATTGGAAGCTCCCAGCAGGCGGCCCAGGGCACCCAGTCTATGAGATCTAGGCCGCAGTGAACTCACAGCAGAGGGCCCACATCATGATACTGTGAGCAACCCAGCCATTGGGACCTCAGAGCAGAAGGCCCACATCCCCATGGTGATGGGAAACTGGCAGGAGTGTCATCGCACCAGTGGGCACACATCAGAAAATGTGGGGAGCCCAGCAGTTAGGGCCTGATGCCAGAGGGCCCTCATCACCGAGGGGAGGAGGCTCCCATCCCACTCCAACTGCAACCAGAGGGCCCACTTGGCCAAGGCGACGTGTGCCATCCAGGCACGAGTGACCTCACAGCAGAGAGCCCACCTCCCAGAAGTGTGAGGTATCCAGCCAGGATCAGACTCTCACCAGAGGGCCCACATCACCAAGGGGATGGGAACCAGGCAGGAGTGTCCTCACACCAGTGGGGCCACATCAATAAAAGGTGAGGAAACCGGCACATGTAGCCTCAAACCACAGGACCTACATCACCAATGGGGGGAGTGAGGAAGGCAGGAGGAGCCTCACAACACAGGGCACAAAGAATAAAAAAGGTGAGGAATCCAGCAGTTGGAACCTTGCAGCAGGCGGCCCAGAACACAGGGGCTATGGGATCTAGGCCTGATTGAACTAACATCACAGAGCCAACACCATGAAACTGTAAGGAACCCAGGCGTTGGGACCTCAGAGCAGAAGACCCACATCCCAATGGGGATGGGAACCTGGCAGGAGTGTCCTGGCATCACTGGGCTCACATCAGAAAACGTGGGGAGCACAGCAGTTAGAACCTGACACCAGAGGGCACTCATCACTGAGGAGAGGAGGCTCCCAGCAGGCTCCAACTGCCACCAGAGGACCTACGTCTCCAAGGCAATGGGAGCAAGCCAGGCAGGATTTACCTAAGAGCAGAGGGCCCACCACACAGAAGGGTGAGGAACGCAGCCAGTGTCAGACTCTCACCAGAGGGCCCACATCACCAAGGGGATGGGAACCAGGCAGGTGTTTCCTCACACCATTGGGGCCACATCATTGAAAGGTGAGGAACCCAGCACATGTGGTCTCGAACCAGAGGACACACATCACCAAGGGGCTGGGAATGAGGCAGGTGTCTGGACGGGCACATTTAACTCTCATTTCCCACCAGGAAGAGGAATTAACCAAACGCTGAGCATGCCATGCCGGAACCAGATTACAGCCTGAAGCAAACCTGCGGTTTTGTGGCCAGCTCACAAGGAAGCGAGTTAAGAAAGGAAATCAGGGGCACTGTAATTCTCAAACCTGCAGAGTTATAAATGACAGCTATTGTCAAAAATATATTGAAGTAAGGCTGCAAAGAGGACTTGAAAACGAGGCAGAATTGCAGGAATCAGATTTCAGGAGGTAGATTTGAATTGCATTTAAAGCATATGAAAAGCAGCAGATCTTTGACAGTGATGCACTTGGACAAAAAGTGCATATACATTTTTTCCTGAATACATTCAGGAAAAAACGCATACGCTCTTTTTTGTCAACCAAGCACTCGAGCAATGGAAATCTGCACTACAATGAAGTCTCTTTTCCCATTCGTCAAAATGGCCATCTGAAAAAAGTGTAAAAACAAGAAACACAGGACAGGCCATGGAGAACAGGGAGCCTTGTTATGCTGATGGGTGGGATGTCAATTGCCAACAGACACTCTGGAGATGTTTATGATGTATCCTGAAACATCTAAAAAACAAAGCTACAGAGCCTAGGTCACTTCCACTTATGGCCCTATAGCTTAGGAATATTAAAATCAACAAGACACAGCCAACACAAAATTTAGGGCTGCTGTGTTTACAAGAACCTTGAGTCCTGTGCACATTAAATATCCCAGAAAGAAAAAAATGGATAAAGAAGTTGTGCTACTTATGTACAATGGAATATCACTCAGCAATGAGATCAATGTCATCAGGCCTGTAGCAGCAAATTGAGTGGATTTAAGCACGATGATTCTAAGAGAAATATGTCACACAGAGAAAGATAGTTATCATAAGATATCACTAATAGAGGGAGTGTAAACTTGGCTCCACATGAACTGGATTACAAAACCGAACAGAGTCTCACATTTAGATAAAAAACTTATGCTTGCTTAAGGGGAAAGTTGAGTTGGGGTGCTGTATAAAACCAGAGATTGAAATTAGCACAGATACCTTTCCATAAGCCAAAAATGTAATAGACAAGACCTACTCCTTGCTCAACGAAATAGACTCATCCATGGTGTATCACCTCACACTGGTTAGAATGGGCATCATCAGAAAAATCTACAAACAACAAATGCTGGAAAGGGTGTGGAGATATGGAACCCTCTTCCAGTATTGTTGGGAATGTAAATTGATACAGTCACTGTGGAGAACATTATGGAGTTGCTTATAAAACTAACAATAGAATTACCATATGATACAGCAATCCCACTACTGGTCATATACCCAGACAAAACCATAAATTAAAAAACAACATTCAGCGCAATGTTCATTGCATCACTATTTACAATATCCAGGTAATGGAAGCAACCTAAATGCCCACAGACAGACGAATGCATAAAGATGTGGTACATATATAAAATGGAATATTACTAAGCCATAAAAAGGAATGAAATTGGGTCACCTGTAGAGACGTTGATGAATCTAGAGACTGTCATACACAGTGAAGTAAGTCAGAAAGAGAAAAACAAAACAAATCTTGTATATTAATGCATATATGTGGAACCTAGAAAAATTGTACAGATGAACCGTTTTGCAAGGCAGAAATAGAGCAACAGATGTAGACAACGAACGTATGGACACCAAGGGGGGAAAGCTGTTGGGGGGATGGTGGTGGGAGGTGTTGAGAGATTGGGATTGGCATGTATACATTTATATGTATAAAACAGATAACCAAAAAGAACCTGCTGTATAAAAAATAAAATAAAATTCAAAATTAAAAAAAATAAAATTAAAAAAAGTAAAACAGAAAAAATATTCTTCCCTTCACATACATGTATTTATATGAATAAATTATTTCCATGCATATATCTGTAAATACAGAGGAGAAGAATAAAATCTACCTTGAACCAAAAACGAAAAAAAGAAAAAGAAAAACAGAACCCACCAGTTACACAGAGGAAAACCCTATCAAGTCACTTGCTCCAGTTGTAAACAATTCTGAAGTTGGTCAGTGGTGGGGAATCATCTCCCATTCAGCCAGCAGGCCCCACGCAACAAGCGTCCTCATTGCAAAGCTGGGGGACCATGCCGAGGCATCTGTGAGTAAACGTGGGCCGAGCCCCAGGCCAGCTGCTGCTGAAATGTTCCCACCCTTCCCAGGTAAAACACCTGAATATGTACAAGGACTTGAAAGCCTAGAGGAAGGGCCATGGAGCCACACGAGCGACAGCATGCCGGCCGACTTGCTGCCTGCAGGCCATCCAGGATGGTCGTGGCCCTGGGTGCTCTTCTGGAAGCTTTCCATTTCCCTGCCTGAGATACCCCTCCTGTCCTGGCACCCACTGCTTTCTTCCTTCCTCACCTCTCCCCAGGAAGAAATTCCAGCGGCAGGTATGGGTGACACATCCTCTTCCTTAGCAGGTGGCATCTTGGCAACTGCTGCAGAAAGTCCAGCAGAGCCCCACTCACACTGGGCCACCCACAAAGCCGTGGCCTCTCACTCCCTCCCACCAGCCCAGCCCCGAGACTGTTGACAGGGCAGAGAAAATGGCGTCAGGCACAGCTGCAGGGGCTCTTGCTGCCTGGAGCGGTGTTTATATCGATCTCAACCCAGGCACACCTGGGGAGGTCTGGCCGGCATGGTCAGGCTGCCCAGGTCAGCCAATCATCACCCCTCAGGGTCTCACAGTTGCCGAAAATGGAACTTGCTGAATCGGCCAGGTCCAAGGAACAGGTGTGGGCTCTTGAGAGTCAGGATAGACAAGGGGCTGTAGTTCTGGCTTGTTTTCTAATCATTTTATCTGGCCCATGAGTGGGAGACAACTTCAAGAAAACCCTCTCCTAATGAGAGGAACCCAGGAGTCAGGGAGAGGAGGGGAGGGTGGTGGGTGGAGACAGAGTCATGGTGCCCCGGGTGCAGTGGAAGTCTCTGGAAGACCAGGTGGAGGGAGGCCGCACAGAGTGATCCCCAAGATCACAGACCTTTTGGAGCTGCTGTTTGTTAGTTCAAGTACTGCTCTGAGGTGCTCTGTGTCAGACCTGAGCGACAGGTGAGCTGGGAGTGCTTTGCAATGTGCGCTATGTGCACGGTTCCTGTTTGCCCAGACTTGCCACGGAACATGCAAGGGTAGCTCTGTATCCTGGGAGGGACGTGACAACGAGAGCCCCATGGGCTGCAGGTGACCTGCCCAGAGAACACCATATCCTGGGAGGGGCCTGAACACGAGGGCCCTGTGGGCTGGGGTGGGGGTGGGGTACCTGCCTGGGTGAGCTCCATATCCTGGGATTGGCCTGACTTTGACAGCCCCATGGGCTGCAGCAGTCAAGGTAACGGATGTCATTAGAGTCAGTGAAGCCACCGAGGATATACCTCCAGTAGTTCCTAAATCCTATACCCTGCTGGTTATTCTACCAACGACCAGGACTTGGTATTCTGTATTAGTCTTCAATGATGCTTTCTTTTACACTTTTTTCACATGGCCCTTTTGACCGGGGGGCAGTGAGACTTCATTGTAGTGCAGTTTTCCTTTAAACGCTTGCTTGGTTGGCCAAAAAGTGCATATGCGTTTTTTCCTGAATATATTCAGGAAAAAACCCTTATGCTCTTTTTGGCCAAGTGCATCATTGTCGACATTCTGCCTCTTTTCCTATGCTTTAAGTGCAATTCCAGTCTACCCCCTGAAATCGTTTTCCTGAAATTCTGCACCGCTTTAAAGCCCTCTACACAGACTTACTTGAATATATTTTGGACGATAGCTATCATTCATAACTCTGCAGGTTTGTGGATTACAGTGCCCTTGAGCTCTTTTCTTCAAGTCGCTTTCTTGTGAGCTGACCGCAAAACCGCAGGATTGCTTCAGGCCCTAATCTGTTTCCGGCAGGGCACGCTGAGCCTTTGGTTAATTCCTCTTCCTGGTGGGAAATAAGCGTTCCATTTGCCCGTGCAGACACCTACAGCTAGTCTCTCATTGGATCTCCAAATTCCTGTTCATGTTGCGCAGAAATTGCAAAGTGTGCCAAACAGGAGGTTAAAGGCACTGACTCTCCAAGTGGGGAGAGTGTTAGTAAAGCATCTGGAATGGTGAACCCGAGTACCAGGGGACGAAAACTGAGATGCATTTGAAAACGTTTCCCAATGACACGGTGGAACGTACTCTGGGTTTCCCATGCATGTTTTAACTGAAGGAAGAATCCCTTAAACATGGAGAGTTCGGACCCATGGAATGGGTACCATGCAGTATGACTACAAAGGGTCTGCATTTGCTCATCGAACCTCACCAATGCCATCAGCCCGAAGTGTCCAGCCTTATGTCTCAACCTAACCCTTACCCGAAGCCTTACCCTTATCCGTCCCCTAATCATACGCTAACACTAACCCGTATCCTAACACGTACGCTCATCTTAAACCGTTGTCGTACCCTAACCTGTACCCTAAACCGTCCCCGTCCCCAAACCCTAACCCTAACTCTTACCCAAAGCCTTACCCTAAACCGTCCTCTAATCGAAACACGTACGCTAACACTAACCTGTACCCTAACATGTACTCTCAGCCTAAACCGTGGTCGTACCCTAAGCTGTACCCTAAACCGTCCCCATCCAGTAACCCTAAACCTAACCCTAACCCTAACGATAACCCTTACCCGAAACCTTACCCTAACCCGTCCCCTAATCCTAACCCGTACGCTAACACTAACCCATACCCTAACACGTATGCTCACCCTAATCCTTTGTCATACCCTAACCTGTACCCTAAACCGTCCCCGTCCCCTTCCCCTAAACCTAACCGTAACCCTAACCCTAACCGTTACCCGAAGCCTTACTCTAATCCGTCCCTTAATCCTAACCCGTACGCTAACACTGACCAATACCCTAACACGTACCCTCACCCTAAACCGTTGTCGTACCCTAACCTGTAATCTAAACCGCCACGTCCCCTAACCCTAACCCTAACCCTAACCTTAAACCTTACCCGAAGCCTTACACTAACCCGTCACCTAATCCTAACCCATGCGCTAACACTAACCCGTACCCTAACATGTACGCTCACCCTAAACCGTTGGTGAACCCTAACCTGTACCCTAAACCGTCCCTGTCCCCGTCCCCTAACCCTAACACTTACCCAAAACGTTACGCTAACCCGTCCCCTAATCCTAACCCGTACGCTAACACTAACCCGTACCCTAACACATACGCTGACACTAAAACGTTGTTATACCCTAACCTGTACCCTAAACCCTCCCCGTCCCTTAACTGTAATCCTAACCCTTACCCGAAGCTTTACCCTAACCCGTCCCCTAATCCTAACCCGTACCCTAACACTAACCCGTACCCTAACACGTATGCTCACCCTAATCCATTGTCGTACCGTAAACTTTACCCTAAACCATCCCTGTCCCAGTCCCCTAACCCTAACCCTAACCCTAAACCTAACCCTTACCCGAAGCCTTACCCTAACCCGTCCAGTAATCCTAACACTTACGCTAACACTAACCAGTACCTAACAGATACGCTCACCCTAAACCGTTGTCGTACCCTAAACTCTACCCTAAACCATCCCGGTCCCCTAACAATAACCCTAACCCTAACCCCAACCCTTACCCGAAGCCTTACCCTAACCTGACCCATAATCCTAACCCGTACGCTAACACTAACCCGTACCCTAACACGTACGTTCACCCTAAACCGTTGTCGTACCCTAACCTGTACCCTAAACCGTCCCCATCCCCTAACCCTAACCGTAACCCTTACCCTAACCCTTACCAGAAGCCTTACCCTAACCCGTCCCCTAATCCTAACCCGTACGCTAACACTAACCTGTACACTAACATGTACTCTCACCCTAAACCGTGGTCGTACCCTAACCTGTACCCTAAACTGTCCCCATCCCGTAACCCTAACCCTAACCCTAACCCTAACGCTAACCCTTACCCGAAACCTTACCCTAACCCATCCCTTAATCCTAACCCGTACGTTAACACTAACCCGTACCCTAACACGTACGCTCAACCTAAACCGTTGTTGTACCCTAACCTGTACCCTAAAACATCCGTGTCCCAGTCCCCTAACCCTAACACTAACCCTAATCCTTACCCGAAGCCTTACTCTATCCCTTCCCTTAATCCTAACCCGTACTATAACTTTAACCCATACCCTAAAACGTACGTTCACACTAAACCGTTGTCGTACCCTAACCTGTACCCTAAACCGTCCCCGTCCCCTAACCCTAACCCTAACCCTAACCCTAACACTTACCCGAAGCACTACCCTAACCCGTCCCCTAATCCTAACCCGTACGCTAAACCTAACCCGTATCCTAACACGTAAGCTCACCCTAAAACCTTGTCGTACACTAACCTGTACCCTAAACCGTCTCCGTCCCCTAACCCTAACCCTAAACCTAACCCTTACCCGAAGCCTTACCCTAACCCGTCCCCTAATCCTAAATCGTACGCTAACACTAACCCGTAACGTAACACGTACGCTCACCCTAAACTGTTGTCGTACGCTAAGCTGTACCCTAAACGGTCCCCGTCCCCTAACCCTAAACTTAACACGAACCCTAACCCTAACCCTAACACTTAGCCGAAACCTTACCCTAACCCGTCCCCAATCCTAACCCGTACGCTAAAACTAATCCGTACCCTAACATGTACGCTCACCTGAAAACGTTGTCGTACCCTAACCTGTACCCTAAACCGTCCCCGTCCCCTAACCCTAACCCTAACCCAACCTTAACCCTAACCCTTACCCGAAGCCTTACCCTAACCCGTCCCCTAATCCTAACCTGTACGCTAACACTAACACCTACCCTAACACGTACGTTCACCCTAAACCATTGTCGTACACTAAACTGTACCATAAACCATCCCCGTACCCTAACCCTAATCCTAACCCTAACCCTAACCCTTACCCTTATCCGAAGCCTTACCCTAACCCGTCCCCTAATCCTGACCCGTAAGCTGACAATAACCCGTACCCTAACACATACGCTTACCCTAAACCTTTGTCGTACCCTAACCTGTACCCTTAACCGTCCCCTAACCCTAAGCCTAACACTTACCCGAACCCTTAACCAAAACGGTCCCCTAATCCTGACCCGTACGCTAACATGTACGCTCACGCTAAACCGTTGTCGTACCCTAACCTGTCACCTAAACCGTCCCCGTACCCTAACCTTAACCTTAACCCTAAACCTAAACTTAACCCTTAACCGAAGCCTTACCCTAACCCGTTCCTTAATCCTAACCCGTACGTTAACACTAACACATACCCTAAAACCTACGCTCACCATAAACCGTTGTCGTACCCTAAACTGTACCCTAAACCGTCCCCTAACCCTAACCCTAACCCTAACCCTAACCCTTACTCGAAGCCTTACCCTAACCCGTCCCCTAATCCTAACCCGTACGCTAACACTAACCCGTACCCTAATATGTACGCTCAGCCTAAACCATTTTCGTACACTAACCTGTACCCTAAACCAACCCCGTCCCCTAACCCTAACCCTAACCCTAACCCTAAACCTTACCCGAATCCTTACCCTAACCCGTCCCCTAATCCTAACCCGTACGCTAAAAGTAACCCGTACCCTAATATGTACGCTCAGCCTAAACCATTGTTGTACACTAACCTGTACCCTAAACCATTCCCGTACCCTAACCCTAACACTAACCCTAACCCTAACCCTAATACTAACACTGAAATGAAGGCTTACCCTACCCCGTCCCCTAATCCTAACCCATACACTAACCCTAACCCGTACCCTAAGACGTACGTTCACCCTAAACCGTTGTCGTACCCTAACCTGTACCCTAAACCGTCCCCGTCCCCTAACCCTAACTCTAACCCTAACCCTAACCGTAACACTTACCTGAAGCCTTAAACAAACCCGTCCCCTAATCCTGACCCGTACGCTAACACTCAAATATACCCTAACATGTATGCTCACGCTAAACCGTTGTCGTACCCTAACCTGTAACCTAAACAGTCCCTGTCCCCTAACCCTAACCCTAACCCTAACCCTAACCCTTATCCGAAGCCTTACCATGACCCGTCCCCTATTCCTAACCCATACGCTAACACTAACCCGTACCCTAACATGTACGCTCACCCTGAACCGTGGTCGTACGCTAACCTGTATCCCAAACCGTCCCCCTCCCGTAACACTAACCATAACCCTAACCCTAAAACTAACCCTTACCCAAAGCCTTACCCTAACCCGTCCCATAATCCTGACCCGTACGCTAACACTAACACGTACCCTAACATGTACGCTCACCCTAAACCGTTGTCGTACCCTAACCTGTACCCTAATCCGTCCCCGTCCCCTAACCATAACCCTAATTCTTACCCGAAGCCTTACCCTAACACGTCCCCTAATCCTAAACCGTACGCTAACACTAACCCCTACCCTAACACGTACGCTCACCCTAAACCGTTGTCGTACCCTAAACTGTACCCTATACCGTCTCCAACCCCTAACCTTAACCCTAACCCTAACCCTAACCCTTACCCGAAGCCTTACCCTAACCTGTCCCCTAATCCTAACTCGTACGCTAACACTAACCCATGCCCTAACATGTACGCTCACACTAAACCGTTGTCATACCCTAACCTGTACCCTAAACCGTCCCCTAACCCTAACCCTAACACTAACCCTAACCCTAACCCTTACCCGAAGCCTTCCCCTAACCCGTCCCCTAATCTAACCCGTACGCTAACACTAACCCGTACCCTAACACGTACGCTCACACTAAACCGTTGTCGTACCCTAACCTGTACCCTAAACCATCCCCATCCCCTAACCCTAACCCTAAACCTAACCCTAACCCTAACCCTAACGCTAACTCTTACCCGAAGCCTTATCCTAAACCGTCCCTTAATCCTAACCCGTACTCTAACACTAACCCATACCCTAACATGTACGCTCACCCTAAACCATTGTCGTACCCTAACCTGTAGCCCAAACTGTCCCCGTCCCCTAACACTAAACCTATCCCTAATCCTAACACTAACACTTACCCGAAACCTTACCCTAATCTGTCCCCTAATCCTAACCCATACGCTAACACTAACACATACCTTAACATGTACGGTCACGCTAAATCGTTGTCGTACCCTAACCTGTACCCTAAACCGTCCCCGTCCCCTAACCCTAAACCTAACTCGTACCCGAAGCCTTACACTAATATGTCCCCTAATCCTAAACCGTACGCTAACACTAACCCATACCCTACCACGTACACTCACCCTAAACCGTTGTCGTGCCGTAAACTGTACCCTATACCGTACCTGTCCCCTAACTCTAACCCTAACCCTAAACCTAACGCTTACCCGAAGCCTTACCCTAACCCGTCCCCTAATCCTAACCCAGACGCTAACACTAACACATACCCTAAAATGTACGCTCACACTAAACAGTTGTCGTACCCTAAACTGTACCCTAAATTGACCCCTAAACCTAACCCAAACCCTAACCCTAACCCTAACCCTAACCTGAAGCCTTTCCCTAACCCGTTCCCTAATCCTAACCCGTACGCTAACAGTAACCCATACCCTAACACGTACGCTCACCCTAAAACGTGGTCATACTCTAAACTGTACCCTAAACCGTCCCCGTCCCCTAACCCTAACCCTATCCCTTATCGGAAGCCTTACCCTAACCCGTCCCCTAATCCTAACCCGTACGCTAACACTAACACGTACCCTAACACGTACGTTCAGCCTAAACCGTGGTCATACACTAAACTGTACCGTAAACCATCCCTGTACCCTAACCCTAATCCTAACCCTAACCCTAACACTAAACCTTACCCGAAGCCTTAACCTAAGCAGTCCCCTAATCCTGACCCGTACGCTAATACTAAACCATACCCTAACACGTACGATCACGCTAAACCATTGACATACCCTAACCTGTAACCTAAATCGTCCCCGGCTCCTAACCCTAACCCTAACCCTAACCCAAACCCTTATCCGAAGCCTTACCCTAAGCCGTCCCCTAATCCTAAACTGTACGCTAACACTAACCCGTACCCTAACACGTACGCTCACCCTAAACCGTTGTCGTACACTAACCTGTATCCTATACCGTTCCCGGCCCCTAACCCTAACCCTAACCCTAACCCTAACCCTAACCCTTACCTGAAGCCTTACCCTAACCCGTCCCCTAATCCTAACCCGTAAGCTAACACTAACCCGTACCCTAACACATACACTCACCCTAAAACTTTGTCGTACCCTAACCTGTACCCTAAACCGTCCCCTAACCCTAACCCTAACCCTAAGCCTAACCCTTACCCGAAGCCTGAAACTAACCCGTCCCCTAATCCTGACCTGTACGCTAACACTAAACCGTACCCTAACATGTACGCTCACACTAAACCGTTGTCATACCCTAACCTGTACCCTAAACCGTCCCCTAACCCTAACCCTAACACTAACCCTAACCCTAACCCTTAGCTCACGCTAAACCGTTGTCGTACTCTAACCTGTAACCTAAACCGTCCCCGTCCCCTAACCCTAAACCTAACCCTAAACCTAATCCTAACCCTTACCTGAAGCCTTAGCCTAATCCGTCCCCTACTACTAACCCGTACGCTAACACTAACCCGTACCCTAACATGTACGCTCACCCTAAACCTTTGTGGTACCCTAAACTGTACCCTAAACCGTCCCTGTCCCCTAACCCTAACCCTAACCCTAACCCTAACCCTAACCTGTACCCTAAACCGTCCCGGTCCCCTAACCCTAACCCTAACCCTAACCCTTACCCGAAGCCTTACCCTAACTCCCCCCAATTCCTAAACTGTACGCTAACACTAACCCATACCCTAACTCATACGCTCACGCTAAACCGTTGTCGTACCCTAACCTGTACCCTAAACGGTCCCCGTCCCCTAACCCTAACTTTACCCCTAACCCTAACCCTAAACCTAAGCCTTACCCGAAGCCTTACCCAAAACCGTCCCCTAATCCTAACCCGTACGCTAACACTAACCCGTTCCCTAATACGTACGCTCACCCTAAATCGTTGTTTTACTCTACCCTGTACCCTAAACCGTCCCCATCCCATAACCCTAACCATAACAATAACCCTAAACCTAACCCTTACCCGAAACCTTACCCTAACCCGTCCCCTAATCCTATCCCGTACACTAACCCTAACCCGTACCCTAACACGTACGCTCACCCTAAACAGTTGTCGTACCCTAACCTGTACCCTAAACCTTCCCCATCACCTAACCCAAACCCTAGTCCTAACCCTAACCCTAAACCTTACCCGAAGCCTTACCCTAAACCGTCCCCTAATAGTAACCCGTACGCTAACACTAACCTGTACCCTAACACGTACGCTCACCCTAAACCGTTTTCGTACCCTACCCTTTATGCTAAACCATCACCGTCCCCTAACCCTAACCCTAGCCCTAACCCTAACCCTTACCCGAAACCTTACATTAATCTGTCACATAATCCTAACCCGTACGCTAACACTAACACCTACCCTAACACGTACGTTCACCCTAAACCATTGTCATACACTAAACTGTACCATAAACCATCCCCGTACCCTAACCCTAATCCTAACCCTAACCCTAACCCTTACCCTTATCCGAAGCCTTACCCTAATCCGTCCCCTAATTCTGACCCGTAAGCTGACAATAACCCGTACCCTAACACATACGCTTACCCTAAACCTTTGTCGTACCCTAACCTGTACCCTTAACCGTCCCCTAACCCTAAGCCTAACACTTACCCGAACCCTTAACCAAAACGGTCCCCTAATCCTGACCCGTACGCTAACATGTACGCTCACGCTAAACCGTTGTCGTACCCTAACCTGTCACCTAAACCGTCCCCGTACCCTAACCTTAACCTTAACCCTAAACCTAAACTTAACCCTTAACCGAAGCCTTACCCTAACCCGTTCCTTAATCCTAACCCGTACGTTAACACTAACACATACCCTAAAACCTACGCTCACCATAAACCGTTGTCGTACCCTAAACTGTACCCTAAACCGTCCCCTAACCCTAACCCTAACCCTAACCCTAACCCTTACTCGAAGCCTTACCCTAACCCGTCCCCTAATCCTAACCCGTACGCTAACACTAACCCGTACCCTAATATGTACGCTCAGCCTAAACCATTTTCGTACACTAACCTGTACCCTAAACCAACCCCGTCCCCTAACCCTAACCCTAACCCTAACCCTAACCCTAAACCTTACCCGAATCCTTACCCTAACCCGTCCCCTAATCCTAACCCGTACGCTAAAAGTAACCCGTACCCTAATATGTACGCTCAGCCTAAACCATTGTTGTACACTAACCTGTACCCTAAACCATTCCCGTACCCTAACCCTAACACTAACCCTAACCCTAACCCTAATACTAACACTGAAATGAAGGCTTACCCTACCCCGTCCCCTAATCCTAACCCATACACTAACCCTAACCCGTACCCTAAGACGTACGTTCACCCTAAACCGTTGTCGTACCCTAACCTGTACCCTAAACCGTCCCCGTCCCCTAACCCTAACTCTAACCCTAACCCTAACCGTAACACTTACCTGAAGCCTTAAACAAACCCGTCCCCTAATCCTGACCCGTACGCTAACACTCAAATATACCCTAACATGTATGCTCACGCTAAACCGTTGTCGTACCCTAACCTGTAACCTAAACAGTCCCTGTCCCCTAACCCTAACCCTAACCCTAACCCTAACCCTTATCCGAAGCCTTACCATGACCCGTCCCCTATTCCTAACCCATACGCTAACACTAACCCGTACCCTAACATGTACGCTCACCCTGAACCGTGGTCGTACGCTAACCTGTATCCCAAACCGTCCCCCTCCCGTAACACTAACCATAACCCTAACCCTAAAACTAACCCTTACCCAAAGCCTTACCCTAACCCGTCCCATAATCCTGACCCGTACGCTAACACTAACACGTACCCTAACATGTACGCTCACCCTAAACCGTTGTCGTACCCTAACCTGTACCCTAATCCGTCCCCGTCCCCTAACCATAACCCTAATTCTTACCCGAAGCCTTACCCTAACACGTCCCCTAATCCTAAACCGTACGCTAACACTAACCCCTACCCTAACACGTACGCTCACCCTAAACCGTTGTCGTACCCTAAACTGTACCCTATACCGTCTCCAACCCCTAACCTTAACCCTAACCCTAACCCTAACCCTTACCCGAAGCCTTACCCTAACCTGTCCCCTAATCCTAACTCGTATGCTAACACTAACCCATGCCCTAACATGTACGCTCACACTAAACCGTTGTCATACCCTAACCTGTACCCTAAACCGTCCCCTAACCCTAACCCTAACACTAACCCTAACCCTAACCCTTACCCGAAGCCTTCCCCTAACCCGTCCCCTAATCTAACCCGTACGCTAACACTAACCCGTACCCTAACACGTACGCTCACACTAAACCGTTGTCGTACCCTAACCTGTACCCTAAACCATCCCCATCCCCTAACCCTAACCCTAAACCTAACCCTAACCCTAACTCTAACGCTAACTCTTACCCGAAGCCTTATCCTAAACCGTCCCTTAATCCTAACCCGTACTCTAACACTAACCCATACCCTAACATGTACGCTCACCCTAAACCATTGTCGTACCCTAACCTGTAGCCCAAACTGTCCCCGTCCCCTAACACTAAACCTATCCCTAATCCTAACACTAACACTTACCCGAAACCTTACCCTAATCTGTCCCCTAATCCTAACCCATACGCTAACACTAACACATACCTTAACATGTACGGTCACGCTAAATCGTTGTCGTACCCTAACCTGTACCCTAAACCGTCCCCGTCCCCTAACCCTAAACCTAACTCGTACCCGAAGCCTTACACTAATATGTCCCCTAATCCTAAACCGTACGCTAACACTAACCCGTACCCTACCACGTACACTCACCCTAAACCGTTGTCGTGCCGTAAACTGTACCCTATACCGTACCTGTCCCCTAACTCTAACCCTAACCCTAAACCTAACGCTTACCCGAAGCCTTACCCTAACCCGTCCCCTAATCCTAACCCAGACGCTAACACTAACACATACCCTAAAATGTACGCTCACACTAAACAGTTGTCGTACCCTAAACTGTACCCTAAATTGACCCCTAAACCTAACCCAAACCCTAACCCTAACCCTAACCCTAACCTGAAGCCTTTCCCTAACCCGTTCCCTAATCCTAACCCGTACGCTAACAGTAACCCATACCCTAACACGTACGCTCACCCTAAAACGTGGTCATACTCTAAACTGTACCCTAAACCGTCCCCGTCCCCTAACCCTAACCCTATCCCTTATCGGAAGCCTTACCCTAACCCGTCCCCTAATCCTAACCCGTACGCTAACACTAACACGTACCCTAACACGTACGTTCAGCCTAAACCGTGGTCATACACTAAACTGTACCGTAAACCATCCCTGTACCCTAACCCTAATCCTAACCCTAACCCTAACACTAAACCTTACCCGAAGCCTTAACCTAAGCAGTCCCCTAATCCTGACCCGTACGCTAATACTAAACCATACCCTAACACGTACGATCACGCTAAACCATTGACATACCCTAACCTGTAACCTAAATCGTCCCCGGCTCCTAACCCTAACCCTAACCCTAACCCAAACCCTTATCCGAAGCCTTACCCTAAGCCGTCCCCTAATCCTAAACTGTACGCTAACACTAACCCGTACCCTAACACGTACGCTCACCCTAAACCGTTGTCGTACACTAACCTGTATCCTATACCGTTCCCGGCCCCTAACCCTAACCCTAACCCTAACCCTAACCCTAACCCTTACCTGAAGCCTTACCCTAACCCGTCCCCTAATCCTAACCCGTAAGCTAACACTAACCCGTACCCTAACACATACACTCACCCTAAAACTTTGTCGTACCCTAACCTGTACCCTAAACCGTCCCCTAACCCTAACCCTAACCCTAAGCCTAACCCTTACCCGAAGCCTGAAACTAACCCGTCCCCTAATCCTGACCTGTACGCTAACACTAAACCGTACCCTAACATGTACGCTCACACTAAACCGTTGTCATACCCTAACCTGTACCCTAAACCGTCCCCTAACCCTAACCCTAACACTAACCCTAACCCTAACCCTTAGCTCACGCTAAACCGTTGTCGTACTCTAACCTGTAACCTAAACCGTCCCCGTCCCCTAACCCTAAACCTAACCCTAAACCTAATCCTAACCCTTACCTGAAGCCTTAGCCTAATCCGTCCCCTACTACAAACCCGTACGCTAACACTAACCCGTACCCTAACATGTACGCTCACCCTAAACCTTTGTGGTACCCTAAACTGTACCCTAAACCGTCCCTGTCCCCTAACCCTAACCCTAACCCTAACCCTAACCCTAACCTGTACCCTAAACCGTCCCGGTCCCCTAACCCTAACCCTAACCCTAACCCTTACCCGAAGCCTTACCCTAACTCCCCCCAATTCCTAAACTGTACGCTAACACTAACCCATACCCTAACTCATACGCTCACCCTAAACCGTTGTCGTACCCTAACCTGTACCCTAAACGGTCCCCGTCCCCTAACCCTAACTTTACCCCTAACCCTAACCCTAAACCTAAGCCTTACCCGAAGCCTTACCCAAAACCGTCCCCTAATCCTAACCCGTACGCTAACACTAACCCGTTCCCTAATACGTACGCTCACCCTAAATCGTTGTTTTACTCTACCCTGTACCCTAAACCGTCCCCATCCCATAACCCTAACCATAACAATAACCCTAAACCTAACCCTTACCCGAAACCTTACCCTAACCCGTCCCCTAATCCTATCCCGTACACTAACCCTAACCCGTACCCTAACACGTACGCTCACCCTAAATTATTGTCGTGCCCTAACCTGTACCCTAAACCATCCCCGTCCCCTAACCCTAACCCTAACCCTAACCGTAACCCGAACCCTTACCCGAAGCCTTACCCTAAACCGTCTCCTAATCCTAACCCGTACGCTAACACTAACCCATGCCCTAACACGTACCCTAACTCTAAACCGTTGTCGTACCCTAACCTGTACCCTAAACCGTCCCAGTCCCCGTCCCCTAACCCGAACCCTAACCCTAACCCTAACCCTAACCCTTAACCGAAGCCTTACCCTAACCCGTCCCCTAATCCTAACCCGTACGCTAACACTAACCCATGCCCTAACACGTACGCTTACCCTAAACCGTTGTCGTACCCTAACCTGTACCCTAAACCGTAACCGTCCCCTAACCCTTACCCTAACCCTAACCCTAACCCTCACCCGAAGCCTTCCCCTAACCCGTCACCAATCCTAACTCATATGCTATCACGTACGCTCACCCTAAACTGTTGTCATACACTAACCTGTACCCTAAACCATCCCCGTCCCCTAACCCTAACCCAAAACGTAACCCTAACACTAACCGTTACCTGAAGCCTTACCCTAACCCGTCCCCTACTACTAACCCGTACGCTAACACTAACCCGTACCCTAACATGTACGCTCACCCTAAACCTTTGTGGTACCCTAAACTGTACCCTAAACCGTCCCTGTCCCCTAACCCTAACCCTAACCCTAACCCTAACCTGTACCCTAAACCGTCCCGGTCCCCTAACCCTAACCCTAACCCTAACCCTTACCCGAAGCCTTACCCTAACTCCCCCCAATTCCTAAACCGTACGCTAACACTAACCCATACCCTAACTCATACGCTCACCCTAAACCGTTGTCGTACCCTAACCTGTACCCTAAACGGTCCCCGTCCCCTAACCCTAACTTTACCCCTAACCCTAACCCTAAACCTAAGCCTTACCCGAAGCCTTACCCAAAACCGTCCCCTAATCCTAACCCGTACGCTAACACTAACCCGTTCCCTAATACGTACGCTCACCCTAAATCGTTGTTTTACTCTACCCTGTACCCTAAACCGTCCCCATCCCATAACCCTAACCATAACAATAACCCTAAACCTAACCCTTACCCGAAACCTTACCCTAACCCGTCCCCTAATCCTATCCCGTACACTAACCCTAACCCGTACCCTAACACGTACGCTCACCCTAAATTATTGTCGTGCCCTAACCTGTACCCTAAACCATCCCCATCCCCTAACCCTAACCCTAACCCTAACCGTAACCCGAACCCTTACCCGAAGCCTTACCCTAAACCGTCTCCTAATCCTAACCCGTACGCTAACACTAACCCATGCCCTAACACGTACCCTAACTCTAAACCGTTGTCGTACCCTAACCTGTACCCTAAACCGTCCCAGTCCCCGTCCCCTAACCCGAACCCTAACCCTAACCCTAACCCTAACCCTTAACCGAAGCCTTACCCTAACCCGTCCCCTAATCCTAACCCGTACGCTAACACTAACCCATGCCCTAACACGTACGCTTACCCTAAACCGTTGTCGTACCCTAACCTGTACCCTAAACCGTAACCGTCCCCTAACCCTTACCCTAACCCTAACCCTAACCCTCACCCGAAGCCTTCCCCTAACCCGTCACCAATCCTAACTCATATGCTATCACGTACGCTCACCCTAAACTGTTGTCATACACTAACCTGTACCCTAAACCATCCCCGTCCCCTAACCCTAACCCAAAACGTAACCCTAACACTAACCGTTACCTGAAGCCTTACCCTAACCCGTCCCCTACTACTAACCCGTACGCTAACACTAACCCGTACCCTAACATGTACGCTCACCCTAAACCTTTGTGGTACCCTAAACTGTACCCTAAACCGTCCCTGTCCCCTAACCCTAACCCTAACCCTAACCCTAACCTGTACCCTAAACCGTCCCGGTCCCCTAACCCTAACCCTAACCCTAACCCTTACCCGAAGCCTTACCCTAACTCCCCCCAATTCCTAAACCGTACGCTAACACTAACCCATACCCTAACTCATACGCTCACCCTAAACCGTTGTCGTACCCTAACCTGTACCCTAAACGGTCCCCGTCCCCTAACCCTAACCTTATCCCTAACCCTAACCCTAAACCTAAGCCTTACCCGAAGCCTTACCCAAAACCGTCCCCTAATCCTAACCCATACGCTAACACTAACCCGTTCCCTAATACGTACGCTCACCCTAAATCGTTGTTTTACTCTACCCTGTACCCTAAACCGTCCCCGTCCCATAACCCTAACCATAACAATAACCCTAAACCTAACCCTTACCCGAAACCTTACCCTAACCCGTCCCCTAATCCTATCCCGTACACTAACACTAACCCGTACCCTAACACGTATGCTCACCCTAATCCGTTGTCGTACCATAACCTATACCCTAAACCGCCCCCGTCCCCTAACCCTAACGCTTACCCGAGGCCTTACCCTAACCCGTCCCCTAATACTAACCCATACGCTAACACTAACACATACCCTAAGACGTACGCTCACACTAAACAGTTGCCGTACCCTAACATGTAACCTAAACCGTCCCCGTCACCTAACCATAACCCTACCCCTAAACCTAACCCTTACCCTAACCCGTCACCTAATCCTAACCCGTACGCTAACACTAACCCGTACCCTAACACGTACACTCACCCTAAAACTTTGTCATACCCTAAACTGTACCCTAAACAGTCCCCGTCCCTTAACCCTAACCCTAACCCTAACCCTACCCTAACTCTTACCCGAAGCCTTACCCTAACCCGTCCCATAATCTTATCCTGAACGGTAACACTAACACGTACCCTAACACGTACGCTCACCCTAAACCGTTGACGTACACTAACCTGTACCCTAAACCGTCCCCATCCCCTAACCCTAACCCTAAACCTAAGCCAAACCCTTACCCGAATCCTTACACTAACCTGTCACCTAATCCTAACACGTACGCTAACGCTAAACCGTACCCTAAAACGTACGCTCATACTAAACCTTTGTCGTACCCTAACCTGTACCCTAAACCGTCCCCATCCCCGTCCCCTAACCCTAATCCTAACCCTAACCCTAACCCTTACCCGAAGCCTTACCCTAACCCGTCCCCTAACCCTAACCCGTACGCTAACACTAACCCATACCTTAACACGTACGCTCACCCTAAACCGTTGTCGTACCCTAACCTGTACCCTAAACCGTCCCCGTCACCGTCCCCTAACCCTAACCCTAACCTTAACCCTAACCCTTACCTGAAGCCTTACGCTAACCCGTCCCCTAATCCTAAACCGTACGCTAACACTAACCCGTACCCTAACACGTACGCTCACCCTAAATGGTTGTAGTACCCTAATCTGTACCCTAAACCGTGGCCATGCCCTAACCCTAACCCTAACCCTAACCCTAACCCTTACCCGAAGTCTTACCCTAACCTGTCCCCTAAACCTAACCCGTACGCTAACACTAACCCGTACCCTAACTCGTACGTTCACCCTAAACCGTTGTCGTACCCTAACCTGTACCCTACACCGTCCCCGTCCCCTATCCCTAAACCTAACCCTAACCCTAAACCTAACCATTACCTGAAGCCTTACACTAACACATCCACTAATCCTAACCCGTACGCTAACACTAACCCGTACCCTAACATGTACGTTCACACTAAACCGTTGTCGTACCCTAACCTGTACCCTAAACCGTCCCCGTACCCTAACCCTAACCCTTACCCAAAGCCTTACACTAATCCGTCGCCTAATCCTAAGCGGTACGCTAACACTAACACCTACCCTAACACGTACGCTCACCCTAAACTATTGTCGTACCCTACCCTCTACCCTAAACCATTCCTGTCCCCTATCCTAACCCTAACACTAACCCTAACCCTAATCCTAACACTTACCCGAAGTCTTACCCTAACCTGTCCCCTAATCCTAACCCGTACGCTAACACTAACCCGTACCCTAACACGTTCGCTCACCCTAAACCGTTGTCGTACCCTAACGTGTACCCTAAACCGTCCCCGTCCCCATCCCCTAACCCTAACCCTAACCCTAACCATTACCAGAAGCCTTACCCTAACGCGTCCCCTAATCCTAACCCGTACGCTAACACTAACCCCTACCCTAACACGTACGCTCACCCTAAACCGTTGTCGTACTCTAACCTGTACCCTGAACAGTCCCCATCCCCTAACCCTAACCCTAACCCTAACCGTAAGGCTAACCCTTACCCGAAGCCTTACCCTAACCCGTCCCCTAATGCTAACCCGTACGCTAACTCTAAGCTATACCCTAACACTTACGCTCACACTAAACCGTCGTCGTACCCTAACCTGTACCCTAAACCGTCCCCATCCCCGTCTCCTAACCCTAACACTAAACCTAACCCTTACCCAAAGCGTTACCCTAACCCGTCCCCTAATCCTAAACCATACACTAACACTAACCCATAACCTAACACGTACGCTCACCCTAAAAGGTTGTCGTACCCTAACTGGTACCCTAAATCGTCCCTGTCCCCTAACCCTTACCCTAAACCTAACCCTAACCCTAACCCTAACCCTTACCCGAAGCCTTACACTAACCCGTAACATAATCCTAAACCGTACGCTAACACTAACCCGTACCCTAACACGTACGTTCACACTAAACCGTTGTCGTACCCTAACCTGTACCCTAAACTGTCCCCTTCCCCTAATCCTAATCCTAACCCTATCCTTAACACTTACCCGAAGCCTTACCCTAACCCGTCCCCTAAACCTAACCCGTACGCTAACACTAACCCGTAAACTAACACGTACGCTCACCCTAAAACATTGTCGTACCCTAACCTGTACACTAAACCGTCCCCACCCCCTAAACCTAACCCTAACCCTAACCCTAACCCTTACCCGAAGCCTTACCCTAACCCGTACGCTAACACTAACATGTACCCTAACACGTAAGCTCACCCTAAAATACTGTCGTACTCTAACCTGTACCCTAAACCGTCCCGTCCCCTAACCATAACCCTAACCCTAACCCTAACACTAACCCTTACGCAAAGCCTTACCCTAGCCCGTACCCTAATCCTAACCCCTACTCTAACACTAACCCGTACTCTGACACGTACGCTCACCCTAGACCGTTGTCGTACGCTAACCTGTACCCTAAACCGTCCCTTTCCCCTAACCCTAAGCCTAACCCTAACCCTTACCCAAAGCCTTACACTAACCCGTCCCCTAATCCTAATCCGTACGCTAACACTAACCCATACCCTAACACGTACGATCACCCTAAACCGATCTCGTACACCAACCTGTACCCTAAACCGTCCCCGTCCCCTAACCCTAACCCTAACCCTAACCCTAACCCTAACCCTTACCCGAAGCCTTACCTTAACCCGTCCCCTAATCCTAACCCGTACGCTAACACTGAGCCGTACCCTAACACGCACGCTCACCCTAAACAGTTGTCGTACCCTAACCTGTACCCTAAACAGTCCCTGTCACCGTCCCCTAACCTTAACCCTAACCCTTACCCAAAGCCTTACCCTAACCCGTCCCCTAATCCTAAACCGTACGCTAACACTAACCCATACCCTAACACGTACGCTCACCCTAAGCCGTTGTAGTACCGTAATCTGTACCCTAAACTTTCAACGTGCCCTAACCCTAACCCTAACCCTAACCCTAAACCTAACCCTTACCCGAAGCCTTACCATAACCCATATGCTAACACTAACCGGTACCCTAACACGTACGCTCAACCTAAACCGTTGTCGTACCCTAACCTGTACCCTAAACCGTCCCCGTACCCTAACCCTAACTGTAACCCTTACCCGAAGCCTTACCGTAATCCATCCCCTACTCCTACCAGTACGCTAACACTAACACGTACCCTAACAGTTATGCTCACCCTACACCATTGTCGTACACTAACCTGTACCCTAAACCGTCCCCGTCCCCTAACCCTAACCCTATCCCTTACCCGAAGTCTTAGCATAACCCGTACGCTAACACTAAGCGGAACCCTAACACATACGCTCAACCTAAACCGTTGTCGTACCCTAACCTGTACCTTAAACCGTCGCTTTACCCTAAACCTAACCCTAACCCTTACCCGAAGCCTTACGCTAAACCGTCCCCTAAACCTAACACGTTCGCTAACACTAAACCATACCCTAACACGTACGCTCACCCTAAAACGTTGTCGTACCCTAACCTGTACCCTAAACCGTCACCGTACCCTAACCCTAACCCTAACCTTTACCCGAAGCCTTACCGTAACCCGTATGCTAACGCTAACCGGTACCCTAACACGTACGCTCAACTTAAACTGTTGTCGTACCCTAACCTGTACCCTAAACCGTCCCCATCCCCTAACCCTAACCCTAACATTTACCCGAAGCCTTACTCTAACCCGTCCCCTAATACTAACCCGTACACTAACACTAACTCGTACCATAACACGTACGCTCACCCTGAACAGTTTTTGTACCCTAACCTGTATCCTAAACGGTCCCCGTCCCCTAACCCTAACCCTAACCCTAACACTTACCCGAAGCCTTACCCTAACCCGTCCCCTAATCCTAACCCGTACGCTAACACTAACCCGTACACTATCACGTACGCACACCCTAAACCGTTGTCATACCCTAACGTGTACCCTTAACCGTCCCCGTCCCCTAACCCTAAATCTAAACCTAACCCTAACCCTTACCCGAAGCCTTACACTAACCCGTCCAATAATCCTAAACCGTACGCTAACACTAACCCATACCCTACAACATACGCTCACGCTAAAACGTTGTCCTACCCTAACCTGTACACTAAACCGTTCCCGTCCCGTAAACCTAACGCTAACCCTAAACCTAACCCTTACCCGAAGCCTTACCCTAACCCGTCCCCTAATCCTAACCCGTACGCTAACACTAACCTGTACCCGAACACGTACCCTCACCCTTAACCATTGTCGTACACTAACCTGTACCCTAAACCATCCCCATCCCAGTCCCCTAACCCTAACCCTAACACTAACACTAAACCTTCCCCGAAGCCTTACCCTAACCCGTCCCCTAATCCTAACCCGTACGCTCACACTAACCTGTACCCTAACACGTACGCTCAACCTAAACCGCTGTCGTTACCCTAACCTGTACCCTAAACCGTCCCGGTCCCCTAACCCTAACCCTAACACTAAACCTTACCTGAAGCCTTACACTAAACCGTCACCTAATCCTAACCCGTACGCTAAAACTAACCCGTACCCTAACACGTTCGCTCACCCTAAACCGTTGTCGTACCCTAACCTGTACCCTAAACCATCCCAGTCCCCTTACCCTAAACCTAAACGTAACCCTAACCCTAACCGTTACCTGAATCCTTACCCTAACCCGTCACGTAATCCTAACCCATATGCTAACACTAACACATACCCTAACACGTACGCTCACCCTAAACCGTTGTCATACCCTAACCTGTACCCTAAACCGTCCCTGTCCCCTAACCTTAACCCTAACCCTAACACTAACCCTAACCTGTACCCTAAACCGTCCCAGTCCCCTAACCCTAAGCCTAACCCTAACACTAACATTTACCCGAAGCCTTACCTTAACACGTCCCCTAATCGTAACTCGTACACTAACACTAACCCGTGCCCTAACACGTACGCTCACCCTAAACCGTTGTCGTACACTAATCTACCCTAAACCGTCCCCGTCTCGTAACCCTAACCCTAACCCTAACCCTAACCCTAAACCTTAACCGAAGCCTTACCCTAACCCGTCCCCTAATCCTAACCCGTACGCTAACACTAACCCGTACCATAAGATGTACGCTCACCCTAAACCGTTGTCGTACCCACCGTGTACCCTAAACGGTCCCCGTCCCCGTCCCCTAACCCTAACCCTAACCCGAACCCTAACACTTACCGGAAGCCTTACCCTAACCCGTCCCCTAATCCTAACCCGTACGCTAACACTAACCCGTACCCTAACTCGTACGCTCACCTTAAACCGTTGTCGTACACTGACCTGTACCCTACACCATCCCCGTCCCCTATCCCTAACGCTAACCCTAACCCTAAACCTAACCCTTACCCGAAGCCTTACACTAACACGTCCACTAATCTTAACCCGTATGCTAACACTAACCCGTACCCTAACACGTACGCTCACACTAAACCGTTGTCGTACCCTAACCTGTACCCTAAACCGTCCCCGTTCCCTAACCCTAAGCCTAACACTTACCCGAAGCCTTACCCTAACCCGTCCCCTAATCCTAACCCGTACGCTCACACTAACTTGTACCCTAACACGTACGCTCACCCTAAACCGTTCTCATACCCTAACCTGTACCCTAAACCGTCCCCGTCCCCTAACCCTAACCCTAACCCTTACCCGAAGCCTTACAGTAATCCGTCCCCTAATCCTAACTGGTACACTAACAATAACACCTACCCTAACACGTATGCTCACCCTAAACTGTTGTCGTACCCTAACCTCGAACCTGAACCATTCCTGTCCCCTAAACCTAACCCTAACCCTAAACCTAACCCTAACCCTAACCCTTACCCGAAGCCTTAGCCTAACCCCTCCCCTAATCCTAACCCTTACGCTAACACTAACCCGTACTCTAACACGTACGCTCACCCTAAACCTTTGACGTACCCTAACGTGTACCCTAAACCGTCCCCGTCCCCATCCCCTAACCCTAACCCTAACCCTAACCATTACCAGAAGCCTTACCCTAACGCGTCCCCTAATCCTAACCCGTACGCTAACACTAACCCCTACCCTAACACGTACGCTCACCCTAAACCGTTGTCGTACTCTAACCTGTACCCTGAACAGTCCCCATCCCCTAACCCTAACCCTAACCCTAACCGTAAGGCTAACCCTTACCCGAAGCCTTACCCTAACCCGTCCCCTAATGCTAACCCGTACGCTAACTCTAAGCTATACCCTAACACTTACGCTCACACTAAACCGTCGTCGTACCCTAACCTGTACCCTAAACCGTCCCCATCCCCGTCTCCTAACCCTAACACTAAACCTAACCCTTACCCAAAGCGTTACCCTAACCCGTCCCCTAATCCTAAACCATACACTAACACTAACCCATAACCTAACACGTACGCTCACCCTAAAAGGTTGTCGTACCCTAACTGGTACCCTAAATCGTCCCTGTCCCCTAACCCTTACCCTAAACCTAACCCTAACCCTAACCCTAACCCTTACCCGAAGCCTTACACTAACCCGTAACATAATCCTAAACCGTACGCTAACACTAACCCGTACCCTAACACGTACGTTCACACTAAACCGTTGTCGTACCCTAACATGTACCCTAAACTGTCCCCTTCCCCTAATCCTAATCCTAACCCTATCCTTAACACTTACCCGAAGCCTTACCCTAACCCGTCCCCTAAACCTAACCCGTACGCTAACACTAACCCGTAAACTAACACGTACGCTCACCCTAAAACATTGTCGTACCCTAACCTGTACACTAAACCGTCCCCACCCCCTAAACCTAACCCTAACCCTAACCCTAACCCTTACCCGAAGCCTTACCCTAACCCGTACGCTAACACTAACATGTACCCTAACACGTAAGCTCACCCTAAAATACTGTCGTACTCTAACCTGTACCCTAAACCGTCCCGTCCCCTAACCATAACCCTAACCCTAACCCTAACACTAACCCTTACGCAAAGCCTTACCCTAGCCCGTACCCTAATCCTAACCCCTACTCTAACACTAACCCGTACTCTGACACGTACGCTCACCCTAGACCGTTGTCGTACGCTAACCTGTACCCTAAACCGTCCCTTTCCCCTAACCCTAAGCCTAACCCTAACCCTTACCCAAAGCCTTACACTAACCCGTCCCCTAATCCTAATCCGTACGCTAACACTAACCCATACCCTAACACGTACGATCACCCTAAACCGATCTCGTACACCAACCTGTACCCTAAACCGTCCCCGTCCCCTAACCCTAACCCTAACCCTAACCCTAACCCTAACCCTTACCCGAAGCCTTACCTTAACCCGTCCCCTAATCCTAACCCGTACGCTAACACTGAGCCGTACCCTAACACGCACGCTCACCCTAAACAGTTGTCGTACCCTAACCTGTACCCTAAACAGTCCCTGTCACCGTCCCCTAACCTTAACCCTAACCCTTACCCAAAGCCTTACCCTAACCCGTCCCCTAATCCTAAACCGTACGCTAACACTAACCCATACCCTAACACGTACGCTCACCCTAAGCCGTTGTAGTACCGTAATCTGTACCCTAAACTTTCAACGTGCCCTAACCCTAACCCTAACCCTAACCCTAAACCTAACCCTTACCCGAAGCCTTACCATAACCCATATGCTAACACTAACCGGTACCCTAACACGTACGCTCAACCTAAACCGTTGTCGTACCCTAACCTGTACCCTAAACCGTCCCCGTACCCTAACCCTAACTGTAACCCTTACCCGAAGCCTTACCGTAATCCATCCCCTACTCCTACCAGTACGCTAACACTAACACGTACCCTAACAGTTATGCTCACCCTACACCATTGTCGTACACTAACCTGTACCCTAAACCGTCCCCGTCCCCTAACCCTAACCCTATCCCTTACCCGAAGTCTTAGCATAACCCGTACGCTAACACTAAGCGGAACCCTAACACATACGCTCAACCTAAACCGTTGTCGTACCCTAACCTGTACCTTAAACCGTCGCTTTACCCTAAACCTAACCCTAACCCTTACCCGAAGACTTACGCTAAACCGTCCCCTAAACCTAACACGTTCGCTAACACTAAACCATACCCTAACACGTACGCTCACCCTAAAACGTTGTCGTACCCTAACCTGTACCCTAAACCGTCACCGTACCCTAACCCTAACCCTAACCTTTACCCGAAGCCTTACCGTAACCCGTATGCTAACGCTAACCGGTACCCTAACACGTACGCTCAACTTAAACTGTTGTCGTACCCTAACCTGTACCCTAAACCGTCCCCATCCCCTAACCCTAACCCTAACATTTACCCGAAGCCTTACTCTAACCCGTCCCCTAATACTAACCCGTACACTAACACTAACTCGTACCATAACACGTACGCTCACCCTGAACAGTTTTTGTACCCTAACCTGTATCCTAAACGGTCCCCGTCCCCTAACCCTAACCCTAACCCTAACACTTACCCGAAGCCTTACCCTAACCCGTCCCCTAATCCTAACCCGTACGCTAACACTAACCCGTACACTATCACGTACGCACACCCTAAACCGTTGTCATACCCTAACGTGTACCCTTAACCGTCCCCGTCCCCTAACCCTAAATCTAAACCTAACCCTAACCCTTACCCGAAGCCTTACACTAACCCGTCCAATAATCCTAAACCGTACGCTAACACTAACCCATACCCTACAACATACGCTCACGCTAAAACGTTGTCCTACCCTAACCTGTACACTAAACCGTTCCCGTCCCGTAAACCTAACGCTAACCCTAAACCTAACCCTTACCCGAAGCCTTACCCTAACCCGTCCCCTAATCCTAACCCGTACGCTAACACTAACCTGTACCCGAACACGTACCCTCACCCTTAACCATTGTCGTACACTAACCTGTACCCTAAACCATCCCCATCCCAGTCCCCTAACCCTAACCCTAACACTAACACTAAACCTTCCCCGAAGCCTTACCCTAACCCGTCCCCTAATCCTAACCCGTACGCTCACACTAACCTGTACCCTAACACGTACGCTCAACCTAAACCGCTGTCGTTACCCTAACCTGTACCCTAAACCGTCCCGGTCCCCTAACCCTAACCCTAACACTAAACCTTACCTGAAGCCTTACACTAAACCGTCACCTAATCCTAACCCGTACGCTAAAACTAACCCGTACCCTAACACGTTCGCTCACCCTAAACCGTTGTCGTACCCTAACCTGTACCCTAAACCATCCCAGTCCCCTTACCCTAAACCTAAACGTAACCCTAACCCTAACCGTTACCTGAATCCTTACCCTAACCCGTCACGTAATCCTAACCCATATGCTAACACTAACACATACCCTAACACGTACGCTCACCCTAAACCGTTGTCATACCCTAACCTGTACCCTAAACCGTCCCTGTCCCCTAACCTTAACCCTAACCCTAACACTAACCCTAACCTGTACCCTAAACCGTCCCAGTCCCCTAACCCTAAGCCTAACCCTAACACTAACATTTACCCGAAGCCTTACCTTAACACGTCCCCTAATCGTAACTCGTACACTAACACTAACCCGTGCCCTAACACGTACGCTCACCCTAAACCGTTGTCGTACACTAATCTACCCTAAACCGTCCCCGTCTCGTAACCCTAACCCTAACCCTAACCCTAACCCTAAACCTTAACCGAAGCCTTACCCTAACCCGTCCCCTAATCCTAACCCGTACGCTAACACTAACCCGTACCATAAGATGTACGCTCACCCTAAACCGTTGTCGTACCCACCGTGTACCCTAAACGGTCCCCGTCCCCGTCCCCTAACCCTAACCCTAACCCGAACCCTAACACTTACCGGAAGCCTTACCCTAACCCGTCCCCTAATCCTAACCCGTACGCTAACACTAACCCGTACCCTAACTCGTACGCTCACCTTAAACCGTTGTCGTACACTGACCTGTACCCTACACCATCCCCGTCCCCTATCCCTAACGCTAACCCTAACCCTAAACCTAACCCTTACCCGAAGCCTTACACTAACACGTCCACTAATCTTAACCCGTATGCTAACACTAACCCGTACCCTAACACGTACGCTCACACTAAACCGTTGTCGTACCCTAACCTGTACCCTAAACCGTCCCCGTTCCCTAACCCTAAGCCTAACACTTACCCGAAGCCTTACCCTAACCCGTCCCCTAATCCTAACCCGTACGCTCACACTAACTTGTACCCTAACACGTACGCTCACCCTAAACCGTTCTCATACCCTAACCTGTACCCTAAACCGTCCCCGTCCCCTAACCCTAACCCTAACCCTTACCCGAAGCCTTACAGTAATCCGTCCCCTAATCCTAACTGGTACACTAACAATAACACCTACCCTAACACGTATGCTCACCCTAAACTGTTGTCGTACCCTAACCTCGAACCTGAACCATTCCTGTCCCCTAAACCTAACCCTAACCCTAAACCTAACCCTAACCCTAACCCTTACCCGAAGCCTTAGCCTAACCCCTCCCCTAATCCTAACCCTTACGCTAACACTAACCCGTACTCTAACACGTACGCTCACCCTAAACCTTTGACGTACCCTAACGTGTACCCTAAACCGTCCCCGTCCCCATCCCCTAACCCTAACCCTAACCCTAACCATTACCAGAAGCCTTACCCTAACGCGTCCCCTAATCCTAACCCGTACGCTAACACTAACCCCTACCCTAACACGTACGCTCACCCTAAACCGTTGTCGTACTCTAACCTGTACCCTGAACAGTCCCCATCCCCTAACCCTAACCCTAACCCTAACCGTAAGGCTAACCCTTACCCGAAGCCTTACCCTAACCCGTCCCCTAATGCTAACCCGTACGCTAACTCTAAGCTATACCCTAACACTTACGCTCACACTAAACCGTCGTCGTACCCTAACCTGTACCCTAAACCGTCCCCATCCCCGTCTCCTAACCCTAACACTAAACCTAACCCTTACCCAAAGCGTTACCCTAACCCGTCCCCTAATCCTAAACCATACACTAACACTAACCCATAACCTAACACGTACGCTCACCCTAAAAGGTTGTCGTACCCTAACTGGTACCCTAAATCGTCCCTGTCCCCTAACCCTTACCCTAAACCTAACCCTAACCCTAACCCTAACCCTTACCCGAAGCCTTACACTAACCCGTAACATAATCCTAAACCGTACGCTAACACTAACCCGTACCCTAACACGTACGTTCACACTAAACCGTTGTCGTACCCTAACATGTACCCTAAACTGTCCCCTTCCCCTAATCCTAATCCTAACCCTATCCTTAACACTTACCCGAAGCCTTACCCTAACCCGTCCCCTAAACCTAACCCGTACGCTAACACTAACCCGTAAACTAACACGTACGCTCACCCTAAAACATTGTCGTACCCTAACCTGTACACTAAACCGTCCCCACCCCCTAAACCTAACCCTAACCCTAACCCTAACCCTTACCCGAAGCCTTACCCTAACCCGTACGCTAACACTAACATGTACCCTAACACGTAAGCTCACCCTAAAATACTGTCGTACTCTAACCTGTACCCTAAACCGTCCCGTCCCCTAACCATAACCCTAACCCTAACCCTAACACTAACCCTTACGCAAAGCCTTACCCTAGCCCGTACCCTAATCCTAACCCCTACTCTAACACTAACCCGTACTCTGACACGTACGCTCACCCTAGACCGTTGTCGTACGCTAACCTGTACCCTAAACCGTCCCTTTCCCCTAACCCTAAGCCTAACCCTAACCCTTACCCAAAGCCTTACACTAACCCGTCCCCTAATCCTAATCCGTACGCTAACACTAACCCATACCCTAACACGTACGATCACCCTAAACCGATCTCGTACACCAACCTGTACCCTAAACCGTCCCCGTCCCCTAACCCTAACCCTAACCCTAACCCTAACCCTAACCCTTACCCGAAGCCTTACCTTAACCCGTCCCCTAATCCTAACCCGTACGCTAACACTGAGCCGTACCCTAACACGCACGCTCACCCTAAACAGTTGTCGTACCCTAACCTGTACCCTAAACAGTCCCTGTCACCGTCCCCTAACCTTAACCCTAACCCTTACCCAAAGCCTTACCCTAACCCGTCCCCTAATCCTAAACCGTACGCTAACACTAACCCATACCCTAACACGTACGCTCACCCTAAGCCGTTGTAGTACCGTAATCTGTACCCTAAACTTTCAACGTGCCCTAACCCTAACCCTAACCCTAACCCTAAACCTAACCCTTACCCGAAGCCTTACCATAACCCATATGCTAACACTAACCGGTACCCTAACACGTACGCTCAACCTAAACCGTTGTCGTACCCTAACCTGTACCCTAAACCGTCCCCGTACCCTAACCCTAACTGTAACCCTTACCCGAAGCCTTACCGTAATCCATCCCCTACTCCTACCAGTACGCTAACACTAACACGTACCCTAACAGTTATGCTCACCCTACACCATTGTCGTACACTAACCTGTACCCTAAACCGTCCCCGTCCCCTAACCCTAACCCTATCCCTTACCCGAAGTCTTAGCATAACCCGTACGCTAACACTAAGCGGAACCCTAACACATACGCTCAACCTAAACCGTTGTCGTACCCTAACCTGTACCTTAAACCGTCGCTTTACCCTAAACCTAACCCTAACCCTTACCCGAAGACTTACGCTAAACCGTCCCCTAAACCTAACACGTTCGCTAACACTAAACCATACCCTAACACGTACGCTCACCCTAAAACGTTGTCGTACCCTAACCTGTACCCTAAACCGTCACCGTACCCTAACCCTAACCCTAACCTTTACCCGAAGCCTTACCGTAACCCGTATGCTAACGCTAACCGGTACCCTAACACGTACGCTCAACTTAAACTGTTGTCGTACCCTAACCTGTACCCTAAACCGTCCCCATCCCCTAACCCTAACCCTAACATTTACCCGAAGCCTTACTCTAACCCGTCCCCTAATACTAACCCGTACACTAACACTAACTCGTACCATAACACGTACGCTCACCCTGAACAGTTTTTGTACCCTAACCTGTATCCTAAACGGTCCCCGTCCCCTAACCCTAACCCTAACCCTAACACTTACCCGAAGCCTTACCCTAACCCGTCCCCTAATCCTAACCCGTACGCTAACACTAACCCGTACACTATCACGTACGCACACCCTAAACCGTTGTCATACCCTAACGTGTACCCTTAACCGTCCCCGTCCCCTAACCCTAAATCTAAACCTAACCCTAACCCTTACCCGAAGCCTTACACTAACCCGTCCAATAATCCTAAACCGTACGCTAACACTAACCCATACCCTACAACATACGCTCACGCTAAAACGTTGTCCTACCCTAACCTGTACACTAAACCGTTCCCGTCCCGTAAACCTAACGCTAACCCTAAACCTAACCCTTACCCGAAGCCTTACCCTAACCCGTCCCCTAATCCTAACCCGTACGCTAACACTAACCTGTACCCGAACACGTACCCTCACCCTTAACCATTGTCGTACACTAACCTGTACCCTAAACCATCCCCATCCCAGTCCCCTAACCCTAACCCTAACACTAACACTAAACCTTCCCCGAAGCCTTACCCTAACCCGTCCCCTAATCCTAACCCGTACGCTCACACTAACCTGTACCCTAACACGTACGCTCAACCTAAACCGCTGTCGTTACCCTAACCTGTACCCTAAACCGTCCCGGTCCCCTAACCCTAACCCTAACACTAAACCTTACCTGAAGCCTTACACTAAACCGTCACCTAATCCTAACCCGTACGCTAAAACTAACCCGTACCCTAACACGTTCGCTCACCCTAAACCGTTGTCGTACCCTAACCTGTACCCTAAACCATCCCAGTCCCCTTACCCTAAACCTAAACGTAACCCTAACCCTAACCGTTACCTGAATCCTTACCCTAACCCGTCACGTAATCCTAACCCATATGCTAACACTAACACATACCCTAACACGTACGCTCACCCTAAACCGTTGTCATACCCTAACCTGTACCCTAAACCGTCCCTGTCCCCTAACCTTAACCCTAACCCTAACACTAACCCTAACCTGTACCCTAAACCGTCCCAGTCCCCTAACCCTAAGCCTAACCCTAACACTAACATTTACCCGAAGCCTTACCTTAACACGTCCCCTAATCGTAACTCGTACACTAACACTAACCCGTGCCCTAACACGTACGCTCACCCTAAACCGTTGTCGTACACTAATCTACCCTAAACCGTCCCCGTCTCGTAACCCTAACCCTAACCCTAACCCTAACCCTAAACCTTAACCGAAGCCTTACCCTAACCCGTCCCCTAATCCTAACCCGTACGCTAACACTAACCCGTACCATAAGATGTACGCTCACCCTAAACCGTTGTCGTACCCACCGTGTACCCTAAACGGTCCCCGTCCCCGTCCCCTAACCCTAACCCTAACCCGAACCCTAACACTTACCGGAAGCCTTACCCTAACCCGTCCCCTAATCCTAACCCGTACGCTAACACTAACCCGTACCCTAACTCGTACGCTCACCTTAAACCGTTGTCGTACACTGACCTGTACCCTACACCATCCCCGTCCCCTATCCCTAACGCTAACCCTAACCCTAAACCTAACCCTTACCCGAAGCCTTACACTAACACGTCCACTAATCTTAACCCGTATGCTAACACTAACCCGTACCCTAACACGTACGCTCACACTAAACCGTTGTCGTACCCTAACCTGTACCCTAAACCGTCCCCGTTCCCTAACCCTAAGCCTAACACTTACCCGAAGCCTTACCCTAACCCGTCCCCTAATCCTAACCCGTACGCTCACACTAACTTGTACCCTAACACGTACGCTCACCCTAAACCGTTCTCATACCCTAACCTGTACCCTAAACCATCCCCGTCCCCTAACCCTAACCCTAACCCTTACCCGAAGCCTTACAGTAATCCGTCCCCTAATCCTAACTGGTACACTAACAATAACACCTACCCTAACACGTATGCTCACCCTAAACTGTTGTCGTACCCTAACCTCGAACCTGAACCATTCCTGTCCCCTAAACCTAACCCTAACCCTAAACCTAACCCTAACCCTAACCCTTACCCGAAGCCTTAGCCTAACCCCTCCCCTAATCCTAACCCTTACGCTAACACTAACCCGTACTCTAACACGTACGCTCACCCTAAACCTTTGACGTACCCTAACCTGTACCCTAAACCGTCCCCGTCCCCTAAACCTAACCCTAACCCTAACCATAACCCTAACCCTTACCCGAAACTTACGCTAACCTGTCCCCTAATCCTAATCCGTACGCTAACACTATCCCATACCCTAACACGTACGCTCACCCTAAACTGTTGTTGTACACTAACCTGTACCCTAAACCGTCCCCTTCCCCGTCCCCGTCCCCTAACTCTAACTTTAACCCTAACCCTTACCCGAAGCTTTATCCAAACTCGTCCCCTAATTCTAACCCGTAGGCTATCACTAACCCGTACCCTAACATGTACGCTCACCCTAAAACTTTGTCGTACTCTAACCTGTACCCTAAAGCATACCCGTCCCGGTCCCCTAACCCTAACCCTAACCCTATCCCTTACCCGAAGTCTTACCCTAACCCGTCCCCTAATCCTAATCCGTACGCTAACACTAACACATACCCTATCACGTACGCTCACCCTAAACCGTTATTGTACCCTAACCTGTACCCTAAACTGTCCCCGTCCCCTAACCCTCACCCTAACCCTTATCCGAAACCTTACCCTAACCCGACTCTTAATCCTAACCCGTACGCTAACACTAACCCGTACCCTAACGTGTACGCTCACCCTAAACCATTGTCATAACTTAACATGTACCCTAAACCGTCCCCGTCCCCTAACCCTAACCCTAAACGTAACCCTAAACCTAACCCTTACCCGAAGCCTTACCCTAACCCGTCCCCTAATCCTAACCCATACGCTAAAAATAACCCTTGCCCTAACACGTACGCTCAAACTAAACCGTTCTCGTACACTAACCTGTACCTTAAACCATCCCCATACCCTAACCCTTACCCTAACCCTAAACCTAACCCTTACCCGAAGCCTTACTCTAACCCGTCCCATAATCCTATCCGGTACGCTTACACTAACCCATACCCTAACACGTACGCTCACCCTAAACCGTTGAAGTACTCTAACCTGTACCTTAAACTGTCCCCGTCCCCTAACCCTAACCCTAACCCTAACCCTAACACTTACCCGAAGCCTTACCCTATCACGTACCCTAATCCTAACCCGTACGCTAACACTAACCCGTACCCTAACACGTACGCTCACACTAAACCGTTGTCGTACCCTAACCTGTACCCTAAACCGTCCCCGTCCCCTATCCCTAACCCTATCCCTAACCCTAACCCTTACCCAAAGCCTTACCCTAACCCGTCTCCTAATCCTAAACCGTACGCTAACACTAACCCATGCCCTAACACGTACGCTCACCCTAAACCGTTGTCGTACACTAACCTGTATCCTAAACCGTCCCCGTCCCCGTCCCCGTCCCCTAACCCTAACCCTAAGCCTCACCCTTACTCGAAGCCTTATCCTAACCCGCCCCTCATCCTAACCCGTACGCTAACAGTAACCCGTACCCTAACCAGTACGCTCACCCTAAACCGTGGTCGTACCCGAACCTGTACCCTAAACCGTCCCCATCCCCTGACCCTAACCCTAACCCTAACCATAACCCTAACCCTTACCCGAAGACTTACCCTAACCCGTCCCCTTATACTAAACCGTATGCTAACACTAACACGTACCCTAACACGTACGCTCACCCTAAACTGTTGTCGTACACTAACCTGTACCCTAAACCGTCCCCGTCGCCTAACACTAACCCTAACCCTAACCCGAACCCTTACCCGAACCCTTACCCTAACACTTCCCCTAATCCTTACACGTATGCTAACACTAACCCTTACCCTAACACGTACGCTCACCCTAAACCGTAGTCGTACACTAACCTGTACCCTAAACCGTCCCTGTCGCCGTCCCGGACCCCTAACCCTAACACTTACCCGAAGCCTTACCCTAAACCGTCCCCTAATCCTAACCCGTACGCTAACACTAAACTGTACCCTAACACGTACGCTCACCCTAAATCGTTGTCGTACTCTAACCTCTACCCTAAACCCTCTCCTTATGCTAACCCTAACCCTAACCCTAACACTTACCCTTACCTGAAGCCTTACCGTAACCCGTCCCGTAATCCTAACCCGTACGCTAGCACTAAACAGTACCCTAACACGTACGCTCACCCTAAACCGTTGTCGTACACTAACCTGTACCCTAAACCGTCCCCGTCCCCTAACACTAACCCTGACCCTAACCCTAACCCTAACCCGTACCCGAAGCCTTACCCTAACCCTTCCCGTAATCCTAACCCGTACGCTAACACTAACACGTTACCTAACACGTACGCTCACCCTAAACGGCTGTCGTCCCCTAACCTATACCTTAAACCATCCCCGTTCCTGTCCCCTAAACCTAACCCTAACCCTTAACCTAACCCTTACCCGATTCCTTACCCTAAACCGTCCCCTAATCCGAACCCATACGCTAATACTAACACGTACCCTAACACGTATGCTCACCCTAAACCGTTGTCGTACCCTAACCTGTGCCCTAAACCGTCCTCGTCCCCTAACCCTAACCCTAACCGTAACCCTAACACTAACCGTTACCCACAGCCTTACACTAACCCGTCCCCTAAACCTAAACCGTACGCTAATACTAACCCGTACCCTAACACGTAGGCTCACCCTAAACCGTTGACGTACCCTAACCTGTACCCTAAACCATCCCCGTCCCCTAACCCTAACCCTAACCCTAACCATAACCCTTACCCGAAGCCATACCGTATCACATCCCCTAATCCTAACCCGTACGCTAACACTAACCCGTACCCTAACACGTACACTCACCCTAAACCGTTGTCTTACCCTAATCTGTACCCTAAACCGTCCCCGACCCCGTCCCCTAACCCTAACCGTAACCTTAACCCTAAACCTTTCCCGAAGCCTTAAACTAACACGTCCCCTAAACCTAACCCGTACGCTAACACTAAACCGTACCCTAACACGTACGCTCACCCTAAATCGTTGTCGTACACTAACCTGTACCCTAAACCGTCCTCGTCCCCTAACTCTAACCCTAACCCTAACTGTAACCCTAATCCTTACCCGAAGCCTTACCCTAACCCGTCACCAATCCTAACCCGTATGCTATCACGTACGCTCACACTAAACCGTTGTCGCACACTAACCTGTACCCTAAACCGTCCCCATCTCCTAACCCTAACCCTAACCTTAAACCTAACCCTAACCCTTACCCGAAGCCTTACCCTAAACCGTCCCCTAATCCTAACCCGTACGCTAACACTAAACCGTACCCTAACACGTACACTCACCCTAAAACGTTGTCATACCCTAAACTGTACTGTAAACCGTCCCCGTCCCCTAACCGTAACCCTAACCCTAACCCTAACCCTTACCCAAAGCCTTACCCTAACTCCTCCCCTAATCCTAACCCGTACGCTAACACTAACAGTACCCTAACACATACGCTCACCCTAAACCGTTGTCGTACCCTAACCTGTACCCTAAACCGTCCCCGTCCCCTAACCCTAAACATAACCCTAACCCTAACCCTAACCCTAACCCTTACCCGAAGCCTTACCCTAACCCGTCCACTAATCCTAATCCGTACGCTAACACTAATCCCTGCCCTAACACGTACGCTCACCCTAAAACGTTGTTGTATGCTAACCTGTACCCTAAACCTTCCCCGTCCCATAACCCTAACCCTAAACTTACCCTAACCCTCACCCGAAGCCTTACCCTAAACCGTCACCAATCCTAACCCGTACGCTATCACGTACGCTCACCCTAAACTGTTGTTGTACACTAACCTGTACCCTAAACCCTCCCCGTCCCCTAACCCTAACCCTAACCCTAACCCTATCCCTAACCCTTACTCGAAGCCTTACCCTAACCCGTCCACTAATAATAACAAGTACGCTAAAACTAACCCGTACCCTAACACGTACACTCACCCTAAAACATTGTCATACCCTAAACTGTACCCTAAACCATCCCCGTCCCCTAACCCTAACAGTAACCCTAACCCTAACACTTACCCAAAGCCTTACACTAACCCATACGCTAACACTAACCCGTACCCTAACACGTATGCTCACACTAAACCGTTGTCGTACCCTCACCTGTACCCTAAACCATCTCCGTCCCCTAATCCTAACCCTAACCCTAACCCTAACCCTTACCCGAAGCCTTACCCTAACCCGTCCCCTAATCCTAACCCGTACGCTAACACTAAACGTTACCCTAACACGTATGCTCATCCTAAACCGGTGTCGTACCCTAACCTGTACACTAAACCGTCCCCTAACCCTAAACCTAACCCTAACCCTAACCCTTACCCGAAGCCTTAACCTAACCTGTCCCCAATCCTAACCCGTACGATAACACAAACCCGTGCCCTAACACGTACGCTCACCCTAAACTGTTGTCGTAACCTAACCTGTACCCTAAACCGTCCCTGTCCCCTAACCCTAACCCTAACCCTAACGCTAACCCTAAACCTAACCCTAACACTTACCCGAAGCCTTTCCCTAACCCGTCCAATAATCCTAACCCGTACGCTAACACTAACACTTTACCTAAAACGTACGATCACCCTAAACCGCTGTCATCGCCTAACCTGTACCTTAAACCGTCCCCGTCCCGGTCCCCTAACCCTAACCCTAACCCTAACCCTAAACCTTACCCAAAGCCTTACCCTAACTGGTCCCCTAATCCTAACCCGTACGATAACACTAACCCGTACCCTAACACGTACGATCACACTAAACCATTGTTCTACACTAACCTGTACCCTAAACCATCACCGTCCCCTAACCCTAACCCTAACACTAACCCTAACCCTTACCCGAAGCGTTACACTAACCCGTCCCCTAACCCTAACCCGTACGCTAACACGAACCCATACCCTAACACGTACGCTCAACCTAAAGCATTGTCGTACCCTAACCTGTACCCTAAACCTTCCCCGTCCCCTAACCCTAACCCTAACCCTAAATCTAACCCTTACCCGAAGCCTCACCCTAACACGTCCCATAATCCTAACCCGTACGCTAACACTATCCCGTACCCTAACACGTACGCTCACCCTATACCGTTGTTGTACCCTAACCTGTACCCTAGACTGTCCCCGTCCCCTAACCCTAACCCTAACCGTTACCTTAAGCCTTACCCTAAACCGTCCGCTAATCCTAACCCGTACGATAACACTAATCCGTACCCTAACACGTACGATCACCCTAAACCAATGTCGTACCCTAACCTGTACCCTAAACCGTCCTCGTCCCCTAACCCTAACCCTAAGCGTAACCCTAACACTAAACATTGCGCGAAACCTTACCCTAACCCGTCCCCTAATCCTAACCCGTACGGTAAAACTAACACGGACCCTAACACGTACGCTAACCCTAAACCATTGACGTACCCTAACCTGTACCCTAAAACGTCCTCGTCCCTTAACCCTAACCCTAACCGTAACTCTACCCATAACCCGAAGCCTTACCCTAACCCGTCCCCTAATCCTAACCCGTACGCTAACACTAACCCGTACGCTAACACGTACGCTCACTCTAAACTGTTGTCGTACACTAACCTGTACCCTATACCGTCCCCGTCCCCTAACCCTAACCCTAAACCTAACCCAAAACCTAACCCTTACCCAAAGTCTTACCCTAACCCGTCCCCTAATTCTAACCCGTACACTAACACTAACATGTACCCTAACACGTACGCTCACCCTAAATCGTTGTCGTACCCTAACCTGTACCCTAAACCATCCCCGTCCCCTAACCCTAACCCTAACCCTAATCCTTACCCGAAGCTTTACCCTAACCCGTCCCCTAATCCTAATCCGTATGCTAACACTAACACGTACCCTAACACGTACGCTCACCCTAAACCGTTGTCGTACTCTAACCTGTACCCTAAACCGTCCCCGTCCCTAAACCTAACTCTAACCCTAACCCTAACCCTAAACCTTACCCGAAGCCTTACCCTTACCCATCCCCTAATCCCAACCCGTACGCTAACTCTAACCCGTACCATAACACGTACGCTCACACTAAACCGCTGTCTTACCCTAATCTGTACCCTAAACCGTCCTCGTCCCCTAACCCTAACCCTAACCCTAACCGTAAACCTAACCCTAACCCGAAGCCTTACCCTAAACCGTACCCTAATCCTAAACCGTACGCTAACACTAAACCATACCCTAACACGTACACTAACCCTAAAACGTTGTCATGCCCTAAACTGTATGGTAAACCGTCCCCGTCCCCGTCCCCTAACCCTAACCCTAACCCTAACCCTTACCCAAAGCCTTACCCTAACTCGTCCCCTAATCCTAACCCGTACGCTAACACTAACCCGTACCCTAACACGTACGCTCACACTAAACTGTTGTCGTACACTAACCTGTACCCTAAACCGTCCCCGTCACCGTCCCCTAACCCTAATCCTAACCCTAAACCTAACCCTTACCCGAAGCCTTACCCTAACCCGTCCCCTAATCCTAACCCGTATGCTAACACTAAACCATAGCCTAACACGTACGCTCACCCTAAACCATTGTCGTACACTAACCTGTACCCTAAACAGTCGCCGTCCCCTAACCCTAACATTAACCCTAACCCTAACCCTTACCCGAAGCCTTACCCTAAACTGTCCCCTAATCCTAACCCGTATGCTAACACTAACCCGTGCCCTAACACGTACACTCACCCTAAACCGTTGTCGTACCCTAACCTCTACCCTAAACCATCCCCGTCCCCTAACCCTAAACCTAACCCTAAACCTAACCCTATCTCTAACCCTTACCCAAAGCCTTACCTAACCCGTCCACTAATCCGAAAACGTACGCTAACACTAACCCGTACCCTAACACGTACGCTCAACCTAAACCGTTGTCGTACCCTAAACTGTACCCTAAGCCGTCCCCATCCCCTAACCCTAACCCTAACCTTAACCCTAACCCTAACCCTTACCCGAATCGTTACCCTAACCCGTCCCCTAATCATAATCCGTACGCTAACACTAACCCGTGCCCTAACACGTACGCTCACACTAAACCGCTGTCGTACAATAACCTGTACCCTAAACCGTCCTGTCCCCTAACACTAACCCTAACCCTAACCCTAACCCTTACCCGAAGCTTTACCCTAACCCGTCCCTTAATCCTCACCCGTACGCTAAAACTAACCCGTGCCCTAACACGTACGCTCACCCTAAACCGTTGTCGTACCCTAACCGGTAACCTAAACCGTCCCCGTCCCCTAACCCTAACCCTAAACCTAACCTTAACCCTCACCCGAAGCCTTACCCTAACCCGTCACCAATCCTAACCCGTACGCTATCACGTACGCTCACCCTAAAGCTTTGTCGTACACTAACCTGTACCCTAAATCCTCCCCGTAATCTAACCCTAACCCTAACGCTAACCCTATCCCTAACCCTTACCTGAAGCCTTACCCTAACCCGTCCACTAATCCTAACACGTACGCTAAAATTGACCCATACCCTAACACGTACACTCAACCTAAAACATTGTCATACCCTAAACTGTACCCTAAACCGTCACCGTCCCCTAACCCTAACCCTAACCCTAACCCTACCCTAACTCTTACCCGAAGCCTTACCCTAACCCGTCCCATAATCTTATCCTGAACGGTAACACTAACCCTTACCATAACACTTACGCTCAACCTAAACCGTTGTCGTACCCTAACCTGTACCCTAAACTGCCCCCGTACCCGTCCCCTATCCCTAACCCTAACCCTAAGCCTAAACCTTACCCAAAGCCTTACACTAACACGTCCCCTAAACCTAACCCGTATTCTAACACTAAACCATGCCCTAACATGTACGCTCACCCTAAACTGTTGTTGTACCCTAACCTGTACATTAAACCGTCCCTGTCCCCGTCCCTGTCCCCTAACACTAACCCTAACCCTAACCCTTACCCGTAGCCTTACCCTAACCCGTCCCATAATCCTAACCCGTACGCTAACAATAAACCATACCCTAACACATACGCTCACCTTAAATCGTTGTCATACCCTAACATGTACCCTAAACCATCCCCGTCCACTAACCCTAACCCTAACCCTAAACCTAACCCTTAACCAAAGCCTTAACCTAACCCGTCCCCTAATCCTAAACCGTAGGCTAACACTAACCCGTACACTAACACGTGCGCTCAACCTAAAACGTTGTCGTACCATAACCTGTACCCTAAACCATCCCCGTCCCCTAACCCTAACCCTAACCCTAACACTAGCCCTTACACACAGCCTTACCTTAACCCGTCCACTAATCATAAACCGTACGCTAAAATTAATACGTACACTAACACGTACGCTCACCCTAAACCGTTGTCGTAACCTAACCTGTACCCTAAACCGTCCCCGTCCCCTAACCCTAACCCTAACCCTAACCCTTACCCGAAGCCTTACCCTAAGCCGTTCCCTAATCCTTAGGCGTACGCTATCACTAACCCGTACCCTAACACGTACGCTCACCCTAAACCGTTGTCGTACCCTAACCTGTACCCTAAACCATCCCCATCCCCTAACCCTAACCCTCCCCCTAACCATAACTCTAAACCTTACCCGAAGCCTCACCCTAAACCGTCCCCTAATCCTAACCTGTACGCTAACACTAACCCATACCCTAACACGTACGCTCACCATAAACCGTTGTCCTACTCTAACCTGTACCCTAAACCGTCCCTGTCCCCTAACCCTAAGCCTAACACTAACCCTTACCCGAAGCCTTACTCTAAACCGTTCCCTAATCCTAACCCGTACGCTAACACTAACCCGTATGCTAACATGTACACTCACCCTAAACCTTGGTGGTATGCGAACCTGTACCCTAAACCATCCCCATCCCCTAACCCTAACCCTAAACCTAACCCTAAATCTAACCCGTATCCAAAGCCTTAACCTAACCCGCCCCCTAATCTTAAACCGTACGCTAACAATAACCATTGCCCTAAAACGTATGCTCACCCTAAACCGTTGGCGTACGCTAACCTGTACCCTAAACTGTCCCCGTACCATAACCCTAACCCTAACCCTTACCCGAAACCGTACCCTAACACTTACCCGAAGCCTTACCCTAACCCGTCCCCTAATCCTAACCCGTACGCTAACACTAACGCGTACCCTAACACGTACGCTCACCCTAAACCGTTGTCGTACCGTAAACTGTACCCTAAACCATCCCCATTCCCATCCCCTAACCCTAACCCTAACCCTAACCCTAAACCTTGCCCAAAGCCTTACCCTAACCCGTCCCCTAATCCTAACCCGCACGCTAACACTAACCCGTACCCTAAAACGTACGCTCACCCTAAACCGTTGTCGTACCCTAACCTGTACCCTAAACCGTCCCCGTCCCCGTCTCCTAACCCTAACCCTAATCCTAAACCTAACCCTTACCCGAAGCCTTACCCTAACACGTCCCCTAATCCCAACCCGTACGCTAACACTAACCCATACCCTAACACGTGCGCTCAACCTAAACCATTGTCGTACCCTAACCTGTACCGTAAACTGCCCCCGTCCCCGTCCCCTAATCCTAACCCTGACCCTAACACTAAACCTTACCCAAAGCCTTACACTAACCCGTCCCCTAAATCTAACCCGTATACTAACACTAAACCGTGCCCTAAAATCTACGCTCACCCTAATCCGTTGTCGTACCCTAACCTGTACCCTAAACCGTCCCCGTCCCCTAACCGTAACCCTAACCCTAACCCTTTCCCGAAGCCTTACCCTAACCCGTTCCCTAATCCTAAACCATACGCTAACACTAACCCATACGCTAACACGTATGCTCACCATAAACCGTGGTCATACCTTAACCTGTACCCTAAACCGTCCCCGTCCCCTAACCCTAACATTAACCCTAACCCTTACCCGAAGCCTTACCCTAACACATCCCCTAATCCTAACCCGTACTCTAAAACTACCCCATACCCTACCACATACGCTCACCCTAAACCGTTGTTGTAACCTAACGTGAACCCTAAACCGTCCACGTCCCCTAACCCTAACCCTAACCCTAACTCTTACCCGAAGCCTTACACTAACCCGTCCCCTAATCCTAAACCGTACGCTAACACTAAGCCGTACCCTAAGATGTACGCTCACCCTAAACCATTGTCGTACACTATCCTGTTCCCTAAACCGTCCCCGCCCCCTAACCCTCACCCTAACCCTAACACTAACCCTCATCCTTACCCGAAGCCTTACCCTAACCCGTCCCCTAAACTGAAACTGTACGCTAACAATAACCCATGCCCTAACTCGTACGCTCACCCTAAACCGTTGTCGTACCCTAACTGGTACACTAAACCGTCCCCGTCCCCTAACCCTAACCCTAACACAAACCCTAACCCTTACCCGAAGCATTACCCTAACCCGTCGCATAATCCGCACACGTCCGCTAACACTAACCCGTACCCTAACACGTACACTCACCCTAAACCGTTGTCGTACATTAACCTGTACCCTAAACCGTCCCCATCCCGTAACACTAACCCTAACCCTAACCCTAGCCCTAACCCTTACCCGAAGCCTTACCCTAAACCGTCCCCTAAATCTAACACGTACACTAACACTAACCCGTGCCCTAACACGTACGCTCACCCTAAACCGTTGTCGTACACTAACATGTACCCTAAACCGTCCCCGTCCCCTAACCCTAACCCTAACACTAACCCTTACCCGAAGCCTTACTCTAAACCGTTCCCTAATCCTAACCCGTACGCTAACACTAACCCGTATGCTAACATGTACACTCACCCTAAACCTTGGTCGTATGTGAACCTGTACCCTAAACCATCCCCATCCCCTAACCCTAACCCTAAACCTAACCCTAAATCTAACCCGTATCCAAAGCCTTAACCTAACCCGCCCCCTAATCTTAAACCGTACGCTAACAATAACCATTGCCCTAAAACGTATGCTCACCCTAAACCGTTGGCGTACGCTAACCTGTACCCTAAACTGTCCCCGTACCATAACCCTAACCCTAACCCTTACCCGAAACCGTACCCTATCCCGTCCCCTAATCCTAACCCGTACGCAAACACTAACCCGTACCCTAACACGCACGATCACCCTAAACCGTTGTCGTACCCTAAACTGTACCATAAACCGTGCCCGTCCCCATGTCCTAACCCTAACCCTGACCCTAAACCTAACACTAACCCGTACCCGAAGGCTTACCCTAACCCGTCCCCTAATCCTAATCCGTACGCTAACACTAACCCGTGCCCTAACACGTACACTCACCCTAAACAGTTGTCATACACTAACCTGTATCCTAAACCATCCCCGGACCCTAACCCTAACCCTAACCCTAACACTAAGCCTAAAACTTACCCGAACCCTTACCCTAATCCGTCCCCTAATCCTAACCAGTACGCTAACACTAACCCGTACCCTAACACGTACGCTCACCCTAAACCGTGGTCGTACCCGAACCTGTAACTTAAACCGTCTCCGTCCCCTAACCCTAACCCTAACCCTAACCCTAAACCTAACCCTTACCCGAAGCCTTCCCCTAACCCGTCTCATAATCCTAAACGGTATGCTAACCCTAACCCATACCCTAACATGTACGCTCACCCTAAACCGTTGTCATACCCTAACCTGTACTCTAAACTGTCCCTGTCCCCGGCCACTAACCCTAACCCTAACCCTAACCCTAACCCTTACCCGAAGCCTTACCCTAATCCGTCACCTAATCCTAACCTGTACGCTAACACTAACACGTACCCTAACACGTACGCTCACCCTAAACAGTTGTCATACCCTAACCTGTACCCTAAACCGTCCCCGTCCCCTAACCGTAACCCTAACCCTAACCCTAACGCTAACCCTTACCCGAAGCCTTACACTAAACCGTCCCCTAATCCTAACCCGTACGCAAACACTAACCCATACTCTAACACCTGAGCTCACCCTAAAACGTTGTCGTACCCTAACCTGTACCCTAAACCGTCACCGTCCCCTAACCCTAATCCTTAACCTAACACTTACCTGAAGCCTTACCATAACCCGCCCCCTAATCCTCACCCATACTCTACCACTAACACATACCCTAAAACGTACGCTCACCCTAAACCGTTTTCGTACCCTAACCTGTACCCTAAACGGTCCCCGTCCCCTAACCCTAACCCTAACCATAATCCTAAGCCTATCCCTTACCCGAAACCTTACCCTAACCCGTCCCCAAAACCTAACCCGTACCCTAACACTAAGCCATACCCTAACACGTACGCTCACCCTAATCTGTTGTCGTACACTAACCTGTACCGTAAACCGTCCCCGTCCCCTAACCCTTACCCTAACACTTACCCGAAGCCTTACCCTAAAACGTCCCCTAATCCTAACCCGTACGCTAACACTAACTCGTACCCTAACACGTACGCTCAACCTAAACCGTTGTTGTACCCTAAACTGTACCCTAAACCGTCCCTATCCCCTAACCCTAACCCTAACCCAAACCCTAACCCTTACACGAAGCCTTACCCTAACACGTCCCCTAATCCTAACCCCTACGCAAACACTAACCCGTACCCTAACATGTACGCTCAACCTAAACTGTTGTCGTACCCTAACCTGTACCCTAAACTGCCCCCGTACCCGTCCCCTATACCTAACCCTAACCCTAAGCCTAAACCTTACCCAAAGCCTTACACTAACACGTCCCCTAATCCTAACCCGTATGCTAACACTAAACCGTGCCCTAACACGTACGTTCACCCTAAACCGTTGTTGTACCCTAACCTGTACATTAAACCGTCCCCGTCCCCGTCCCTGTGCCCTAACACTAACCCTAAACCTAACCCTTACCCGTAGCCTTACCCTAACCCGTCCCATAATCCTAACCCGTACGCTAACAATAAACCGTACCCTAACACATACGCTCACCTTAAATCGTTGTCATACCCTAACATGTACCCTAAACCATCCCCGTCCCCTAACCCTAACCCTAACCCTAAACCTAACACTTAACCGAAGCCTTAACCTAACCCGTCCCCTAATACTAAACCGTAGGCTAACACTAACCCGGACACTAACACGTGCGCTCACCCTAAACCGTTGTCGTACCCTAAACTGTACCCTAAACCATCCCCGTCCCATAACCCTAACCCTAACCCTAACCCTAGCCCTTACACGAAGCCTTACCTTAACCCGTAACCTAATCCTAAACCGTACGCTAAAACTAATACATACCCTAACACGTACGCTCATCCTAAACCGTTGTCGTACCCTAACCTGTACCCTAAACCGTCCCCATCCCCTAACCCTAACCCTAACTCTAAACCTAAGCCTTGCCCGAAGCCTTACCCTAATCCGTTCCCTAATCCTAATCCGTACGCTAACACTAACCCGTACCCTAACACGTACGCTCACCACAAACAGTTGTCCTACCCTAACCTGTACCCTAAACCGTCCCCGTCACCTAACACTAACCCTAACCCTAAACCTAACCCTTACCCGAAGCCTTACCCTAACACGTCCCTTAATCCTAACCCGTACGCTAACTCTAACCCGTACCCTAACACATACGCTCATCCTAAACCGTTGTCGTACCCTAACCTGTACCTTAAACCGTCCCCGTCCCCATCCCCGTCCCCTAACCCTAACCCTTACCCGAAGCCTTACCCTAACCCGTTCCCTAATCCTTAAGCGTACGCTATCAATAACCCATACCCTAACACGTACGCTCACCCTAAACCGTTGTCGTACCCTAACCTGTACCCTAAACCATCCCCGTCCCCTAACCCTAACCCACACCCTAACCATAACTCTAAACCTTAACCGAAGCCTTACCCTAAACTGTCCCCTAATCCTAACCCGTACGCTAACACTAACCCGTACCCTAACACGTACGCTCACCCTAAACCGTTGTCGTACCGTAAACTTTACCCTAAACCATCCCCATTCCCATCCCCTAACCCTAACCCTAACCCTAACCGTAAACCTTACCCAAAGCCTTACCCTAACCCGTCCCCTAATCCTAACCCGTACGCTAACACTAAACCGTACCCTAACACGTACGCTCACCCTAAACCGTTGTCGTACCCTAACCTGTACCCTCAACCGTCCCCGTCCCCGTCCCCTAACCCTAACCCTAACCCTAAACCTAACCCTTACCCGAAGCCTTACCCTAACACGTCCCCTAATCCTAACCCGTACGCTAACTCTAACCCATACCCTAACACGTGCGCTCAACCTAAACCAGTGTCATACCCTAACCTGTAGCCTAAACTGCCCCCGTCCCCGTCCCCTAATCCTAACCCTGACCCTAACCCTAAACCTTACCCAAAGCCTTACACTAAACCGTCCCCTAATCCTAACCCGTATGCTAACACTAAACCGTGCCCTAACACGTACGCTCACCCTAAACCGTTGTTGTACCCTAACCTGTACATTAAACCGTCCCCGTCCCCGTCCCTGTGCCCTAACACTAACCCTAACCCTAACCCTTTCCCGAAGCCTTACCCTAACCCGTTCCCTAATCCTAAACCATACGCTAACACTAACCCATACGCTAACACGTACGCTCACCATAAACCGTGGTCATACCTTAACCTGTACCCTAAACCATCCCCGTCTCCTAACCCTAACATTAACCCTAACCCTTACCCGAAGCCTTACCCTAACACATCCCCTAATCCTAACCCGTACTCTAAAACTACCCCGTACCCTAACACATACGCTCACCCTAAACCGTTGTCGTAACCTAACCTGTACCCTAAACCGTCCACGTCCCCTAACCCTAACCCTAAACCTAACTCTTACCCAAAGCCTTAAACTAACCCGTCCCCTAATCCTAATCCGTATGCTAACACTAAGCCGTACCCTAAGATGTACGCTCACCCTAAACCATTGTCGTACACTATCCTGTTCCCTAAACCGTCCCCGCCCCCTAACCCTCACCCTAACCCTAACACTAACACTCATCCTTACACGAAGCCTTACCCTAACCCGTCCCCTAATCTGAAACTGTACGCTAACAATAACCCATGCCCTAACTCGTACGCTCACCCTAAACCGTTGTCGTACCCTAACTGGTACACTAAACCGTCCCCGTCCCCTAACCCTAACCCTAACACAAACCCTAACCCTTACCCGAAGCCTTACCCTAACCCGTCCCATAATCCTAACCCGTACGCTAACAATAACCCGTACCCTAACACGTACGCTCACCCTAAAACGTTGTCGTACCCTAAACTGTACCTTAAACCGTCCCCTAACCCTAACCCTAACCCTAACCTTAACCCTAACCCTAACCCTTACCCGAAGCCTTACCATAAACCGTCTCCTAATCCTAAGCCTTATGCTAACACGAAACCGTACTCTAACATGTACGCTCACCCGAAACCGTTTTCGTACCCTAACCTGTACACTAAACCGTCCACTTCCCCGTCCCCTTCCCCTAAACCTAACCCTAACCCTTACCCGAAGCCTTACTCTAACCTGCCCCATAATCCTAACCCGTACGCTAACACTAACCCGTACCCTAACACGTACGCTCACCCTAAACCATTGTCGTACTCTAACCTGTACCCTAAACCGTCCCCGTCCCCTAACCCTAACCTTAACCCAACCCGAACACTAACCCTTACCTGAAGCCTTACCCTATCACGTCTCCTAATCCTAACCCGTACGCTAACACTAACCCGTACCCTAACACGTACGCTCACCCTAAACCGTTGTCTTACCCTAAGCTGTACCTTAAACCATCCCCGTCCCCTAACCCTAGCCCTAACCCTAACCCTTACCCGAAGCCTTACCCTAACCCGTCCCCTAATCCTAACCCGTACGCTAACACTAACCCGTGCCCTAACACGTATGCTCATCCTAAACCGTTGTCGTACTCTAACCTGTATCCTAAACCGTCCCCGTCCCCTAACCCTAACCCTAACCTTAACCCTAAGCCTAACCCTTACCCGAAGCCTTACCCTAACCCGTCCCCTAATCCTAAAACGTACGCTAACACTAACCCGTACCCTAACACGTACGCTCACCCTAAACCTTGGTCGTATGCGAACCTGTACCCTAAACCATCCCCATTCCCTAACCCTAACCCTAAATCTAACCCTAAATCTAACCCGTATCCGAAGCCTTAACCTAACCCGCCCCCTAATCTGAAACCGTACGCTAACACTAACCATTGCCCTAAAACGTATGCTCACCCTAAACCGTTGACGTACGCTAACCTGTACCCTAAACCGTCCCCGTACCATAACCCTAACCCTAAGCCTTACCCGAAACCGTACCCTATCCCGTCCCCTAATCCTAACCCGTACGCAAACACTAACCCGTACCCTAACACGTACGCTCACCCTAAACCATTGTCGTACCCTAACCTGTACCCTAAACCGTGCCCGTCCCCGTCTCCTAACCCTAAACCTAACACTAACCCGTACCCGAAGCCTTACCCTAACCCGTCCCCTAATCCTAATCCGTACGCTAACACTAACCCGTGCCCTAACACGTACACTCACCCTAAACAGTTGTCGTACACTAACCTGTATCCTAAACCGTCCCCGGACCCTAACCCTAAACCTAACCCTAACACTAAGCCTAACACTTACCCGAACCCTTACCCTAATCCGTCCCCTAATCCTAACCAGTACGCTAACACTAACCCGTACCCTAACACGTACGCTCACCCTAAACCGTGGTCGTACCCGAACCTGTAACTTAAACCGTCTCCGTCCCCTAACCCTAACCCTAACCCTAACCCTAACCCTTACCCGAAGCCTTCCCCTAACCCGTCTCATAATCCTAAACGGTACGCTAACCCTAACCCATACCCTAACACGTACGCTCACCCTAAACCGTTGTCGTACCCTAACCTGTACTCTAAACTGTCCCTGTCCCCGGCCACTAACCCTAACCCTAACCCTAACCCTAACCCTTACCCGAAGCCTTACCCTAATCCGTCACCTAATCCTAACCTGTACGCTAACACTAACACGTACCCTAACACGTACGCTCACCCTAAACAGTTGTCATACCCTAACCTGTACCCTAAACCGTCCCCGTCCCCTAACCGTAACCCTAACGCTAACCCTTACCCGAAGCCTTACACTAAACCGTCCCCTAATCCTAACCCATACGCAAACACTAACCCGTACTCTAACACCTGCACTCACCCTAAACCGTTGTCGTACCCTAACCTGTACCCTAAACCGTCACCGTCCCCTAACCCTAATCCTTAACCTAACACTTACCCGAAGCCTTACCCTAACCCGCCCCCTAATCCTAACCCGTACTCTAACACTAACACATACCCTAAAACGTACGCTCACCCTAAACCGTTTTCGTACCCTAACCTGTACCCTAAACGATCCCCGTCCCCTAACCCTAACCCTAACCCTAACCCTAAGACTAACCCTTACCCGAAACCTTACCCTAACCCGTCCCCAAATCCTAACCCGTACCCTAACACTAAGCCATACCCTAACACCTACGCTCACCCTAATCTGTTGTCGTACACTAACCTGTACCGTAAACCGTCCCCGTCCCCTAACCCTTACCCTAACACTTACCCGAAGCCTTACCCTAAACCGTCCCCTAATCCTAACCCGTACGCTAACACTAACTCATACCCTAACATGTACGCTCAACCTAAACCGTTGTTGTACCCTAACCTGTACCCTAAACAGTCCCTGCCCCCTAACCCTCACCCTAACCCTAACACTAACCCTCATCCTTACCTGAAGCCTTACCCTAACCCGTCCCCTAATCTGAAACTGTACGCTAACAATAACCCATGCCCTAACTCGTACGCTCACCCTAAACCGTTGTCGTACCCTAACCAGTACACTAAACCGTCCCCCTCCCCTAACCCTAACCCTAACACAAACCCTAACCCTTACCCGAAGCATTACCCTAACCCGTCGCATAATCCGCACACGTCCGCTAACACTAACCCGTACCCTAACACGTACACTCACCCTAAACCGTTGTCGTACCTTAACCTGTACCCTAAAACGTCCCCATCCCGTAACACTAACCCTAACCCTAGCCCTAACGCTTACCCGAAGCCTTACCCTAACCCGTCCCCTAAATCTAACACGTACACTAACACTAACCCGTGCCCTAACACGTACGCTCACCCTAAACCGTTGTCGTACACTAATATGTACCCTAAACCGTCCCCGTCCCCTAACCCTAACCCTAACACTAACCCTTACCCGAAGCCTTACTCTAACCCGTTCCCTAATCCTAACCCGTACACTAACACTAACCCGTATGCTAACACGTACACTCACCCTAAACCTTGGTCGTATGCGAACCTGTACCCTAAACCATCCCCATCCCCTAACCCTAACCCTAAACCTAACCCTAAATCTAACCCGTATCCGAAGCCTTAACCTAACCCGCCCCCGAATCTTAAACCGTACGCTAACATAACCATTGCCCTAAAACGTATGCTCACCCTAAACCCTTGGCGTACACTAACCTGTACCCTAAACTGTCCCCGTACCATAACCCTAACCCTAACCCTTACCCGAAACCGTACCCTATCCCGTCCCCTAATCCTAACCCGTACGCAAACACTAACCCGTACCCTAACACGTACGATCACCCTAAACCATTGTCGTACCCTAACCTGTACCCTAAACCGTGCCCGTCCCCGTGTCCTAACCCTAACCCTGACCCTAAACCTAACATTAACCCGTACCCGAAGGCTTACCCTAACCCGTCCCCTAATCCTAATCCGTACCCTAACACTAACCCGTGCCCTAACACGTACACTCACCCTAAACAGTTGTCGTACACTAACCTGTATCCTAAACCGTCCCCGGACCCTAACCCTAACACTAAGCCTAACACTTACCCGAACCCTTACCCTAATCCGTCCCCTAAACCTAACCAGTACGCTAACACTAACCCGTACCCTAACACGTACGCTCACCCTAAACCGTGGTCGTACCCTAACCTGTAACTTAAACCGTCTCCGTCCCCTAACCCTAACCCTAACCCTAACCCTAACCCTTACCCGAAGCCTTCCCCTAACCCGTCTCATAATCCTAAACTGTACGCTAACCCTAACCCATACCCTAACACGTACGCTCACCCTAAACCGTTGTCATACCCTAACCTGTACTCTAAACTGTCCCTGTCCCCGGCCACTAACCCTAACCCTAACCCTAACCCTAACCCTTACCCGAAGCCTTCCCCTAACCCGTCACCTAATCCTAACCTGTACGCTAACACTAACACGTACCCTAACACGTACGCTCATCCTAAACAGTTGTCATACCCTAACCTGTACCCTAAACCGTCCCCGTCCCCTAACCGTAACCCTAACCCTAACCCTAACGCTAACCCTTACCCGAAGCCTTACACTAAACCGTCCCCTAATCCTAACCCATACGCAAACACTAACCCGTACTCTAACACCTGCGCTCACCCTAAACCGTTGTCGTACCCTAACCTGTACCCTAAACCGTCACCGTCCCCTAACCCTAATCCTTAACCTAACACTTACCTGAAGCCTTACCATAACCCGCCCCCTAATGCTCACCCATACTCTAACACTAACACATACCCTAAAACGTACGCTCACCCTAAACCGTTTTCGTACCCTAACCTGTACCCTAAACGGTCCCCGTCCCCTAACCCTAACCCTAACCCTGACCCTAAGCCTATCACTTACCCGAAACCTTACCCTAACCCGTCCCCAAAACCTAACCCGTACCCTAACACTAAGCCATACCCTAACACGTACGCTCACCCTAATCTGTTGTCGTACACTAACCTGTACCGTAAACCGTCCCCGTCCCCTAACCCTTACCCTAACACTTACCCGAAGCCTTACCCTAAACCGTCCCCTAATCCTAACCCGTACGTTAACACTAATTCGTACCCTAACATGTACGCTCAACCTAAACCGTTGTTGTACCCTAACCTGTACCCTAAACCGTCCCCATCCCCTAACCCTAACCCTAACCCAAACCCTAACCCTTACACGAAGCCTTACCCTAACACGTCCCCTAATCCTAACCCCTACGCAAACACTAACCCGTACCCTAACATGTACGCTCAACCTAAACTGTTGTCGTACCCTAACCTGTACCCTAAACTGCCCCCGTACCCGTCCCCTATACCTAACCCTAACCCTAAGCCTAAACCTTACCCAAAGCCTTACACTAACACGTCCCCTAATCCTAACCCGTATGCTAACACTAAACCGTGCCCTAACACGTACGCTCACCCTAAACCGTTGTTGTACCCTAACCTGTACATTAAACCGTCCCCGTCCCCGTCCCTGTGCGCTAACACTAACCCTAACCCTAACCCTTACCCGTAGCCTTACCCTAACCCGTCCCATAATCCTAACCCGTACGCTAACAATAAACCGTACCCTAACACATACGCTCACCTTAAATCGTTGTCATACCCTAACATGTACCCTAAACCATCCCCGTCCCCTAACCCTAACCCTAACCCTAAACCTAACCCTTAACCGAAGCCTTAACCTAACCCGTCCCCTAATCCTAAACCGTAGGCTAACACTAACCCGTACACTAACACGTGCGCTCACCCTAAACCGTTGTCGTACCCTAACCTGTACCCTAAACCATCCCTGTCCCCTAACCCTAACACACACCCTAACCATAACTCTAAACCTTACCCGAAGCCTTACCCTAAACTGTCCCCTAATCCTAACCCGTACGCTAACACTAACCCGTACCCTAACACGTACGCTCACCCTAAACCGTTGTCGTACCGTAAACTTTACCCTAAACCATCCCCATTCCCATCCCCTAACCCTAACCCTAACCCTAACCGTAAACCTTACCCAAAGCCTTACCCTAACCCGTCCCCTAATCCTAACCCGTACGCTAACACTAACCCGTACCCTAACACGTACGCTCACCCTAAACCTTTGTCGTACCCTAACCTGTACCCTAAACCGTCCCCGTCCCCGTCCCCTAACCCTAACCCTAACCCTAAACCTAACCCTTACCCGAAGCCTTACCCTAACACGTCCCCTAATCCTAACCCGTACGCTAACTCTAACCCATACCCTAACACGTGCGCTCAACCTAAACCAGTGTCGTACCCTAACCTGTACCCTAAACTGCCCCCGTCCCCGTCCCCTAATCCTAACCCTGACCCTAACCCTAAACCTTACCCAAAGCCTTACCCTAACCCGTCCCCTAATCCTAACCCGTACGCTCACACTAACCCATACCCTAACACATACGCTGACACTAAAACGTTGTTATACCCTAACCTGTACCCTAAACCCTCCCCGTCCCTTAACTGTAATCCTAACCCTTACCCGAAGCTTTACCCTAACCCGTCCCCTAATCCTAACCCGTACCCTAACACTAACCCGTACCCTAACACGTAGGCTCACCCTAATCCATTGTCGTACCGTAAACTTTACCCTAAACCATCCCTGTCCCAGTCCCCTAACCCTAACCCTAAACCTAAACCTAAACCTTACCCGAAGCCTTATCCTAACCCGTCCAGTAATCCTAACACTTACGCTAACACTAACCAGTACCTAACAGGTACGCTCACCCTAAACCGTTGTCGTACCCTAAACTCTACCCTAAACCATCCCGGTCCCCTAACAATAACCCTAACCCTAACCCCAACCCTTACCCGAAGCCTTACCCTAACCTGACCCATAATCCTAACCCGTACGCTAACACTAACCCGTACCCTAACACGTACGTTCACCCTAAACCGTTGTCGTACCCTAACCTGTACCCTAAACCGTCCCCGTCCCCTAACCCTAACCGTAACCCTTACCCTAACCCTTACCAGAAGCCTTACCCTAACCCGTCCCCTAATCCTAACCCGTACGCTAACACTAACCTGTACACTAACATGTACTCTCACCCTAAACCGTGGTCGTACCCTAACCTGTACCCTAAACTGTCCCCATCCCGTAACCCTAACCCTAACCCTAACCCTAACGCTAACCCTTACCCGAAACCTTACCCTAACCCGTCCCTTAATCCTAACCCGTACGTTAACACTAACCCGTACCCTAACACGTACGCTCAACCTAAACCGTTGTTGTACCCTAACCTGTACCCTAAAACATCCGTGTCCCAGTCCCCTAACCCTAACACTAACCCTAATCCTTACCCGAAGCCTTGCTCTATCCCTTTCCTTAATCCTAACCCGTACTCTAACTTTAACCCATACCCTAAAACGTACGTTCACACTAAACCGTTGTCGTACCCTAACCTGTACCCTAAACCGTCCCCGTCCCCTAACCCTAAACCTAACCCTAACCCTAACCCTAACACTTACCCGAAGCACTACCCTAACCCGTCCCCTAATCCTAACCCGTACGCTAACCCTAACCCGTATCCTAACACGTAAGCTCACCCTAAAACCTTGTCGTACACTCACCTGTACCCTAAACCGTCTCCGTCCCCTAACCCTAACCCTAAACCTAACCCTTACCCGAAGCCTTACCCTAACCCGTCCCCTAATCCTAAATCGTACGCTAACACTAACCCGTAACGTAACACGTACGCTCACCCTAAACTGTTGTCGTACGCTAAGCTGTACCCTAAACGGTCCCCGTCCCCTAACCCTAAACTTAACACGAACCCTAACCCTAACCCTAACACTTACCCGAAACCTTACCCTAACCCGTCCCCAATCCTAACCCGTACGCTAAAACTAATCCGTACCCTAACATGTACGCTCACCTGAAAACGTTGTCGTACCCTAACCTGTACCCTAAACCGTCCCCATCCCCTAACCCTAACCCTAACCCAACCTTAACCCTAACCCTTACCCGAAGCCTTACCCTAACCCGTCCCCTAATCCTAACCTGTACGCTAACACTAACCCATACCCTAACAGGTACGCTAACCCTCAACAATTTTCGTACACTAACCAGTACCCTAAACCGTCCCCGTACCCTAACCCTAACCCTAACCCTAACCGTAAACCTTACCCGAAGCCTTACCATAAACCGTCCCCTAATGTTAACACGTATGCTAACACTAACTTGTACCCTAATGCGTACGCTCATCCTAAACCATTGTTGTGCACAGACCTGTACCCTAAATCATCCCCATCCCCTAACCTTAACCCTAACCCTAACCCTTAAACGAAGGCTTACCCTAACCCGTCCCCTAATCCTAACCAGTACGATAACACTAACCCATACCCTAACACGTACGCTCACCCTAAACTGTTGGCGTACCCTAATCTGTAGCCTAAACCATCCCCGTCCCCTAACCCTAACCCTAACCCTAACCCTAACCCTTAAACGAAGGCTTACCCTAATCCGTCCCCTAATCCTAACCCGTACACTAACCCTAACCCGTACCCTAACACGTACGCTCACCCTAAACAGTTGTCGTACCCTAACCTGTACCCTAAACCTTCCCCATCACCTAACCCAAACCCTAGTCCTAACCCTAACCCTAAACCTTACCCGAAGCCTTACCCTAAACCGTCCCCTAATAGTAACCCGTACGCTAACACTAACCTGTACCCTAACACGTACGCTCACCCTAAACCGTTTTCGTACCCTACCCTTTATGCTAAACCATCACCGTCCCCTAACCCTAACCCTAGCCCTAACCCTAACCCTTACCCGAAACCTTACATTAATCTGTCACATAATCCTAACCCGTACGCTAACACTAACACCTACCCTAACACGTACGTTCACCCTAAACCATTGTCATACACTAAACTGTACCATAAACCATCCCCGTACCCTAACCCTAATCCTAACCCTAACCCTAACCCTTACCCTTATCCGAAGCCTTACCCTAACCCGTCCCCTAATCCTGACCCGTAAGCTGACAATAACCCGTACCCTAACACATACGCTTACCCTAAACCTTTGTCATACCCTAACCTGTACCCTTAACCGTCCCCTAACCCTAAGCCTAACACTTACCCGAACCCTTAACCAAAACGGTCCCCTAATCCTGACCCGTACGCTAACATGTACGCTCACGCTAAACCGTTGTCGTACCCTAACCTGTCACCTAAACCGTCCCCGTACCCTAACCTTAACCTTAACCCTAAACCTAAACTTAACCCTTAACCGAAGCCTTACCCTAACCCGTTCCTTAATCCTAACCCGTACGTTAACACTAACACATACCCTAAAACCTACGCTCACCATAAACCGTTGTCGTACCCTAAACTGTACCCTAAACCGTCCCCTAACCCTAACCCTAACCCTAACCCTAACCCTTACTCGAAGCCTTACCCTAACCCGTCCCCTAATCCTAACCCGTACGCTAACACTAACCCGTACCCTAATATGTACGCTCAGCCTAAACCATTTTCGTACACTAACCTGTACCCTAAACCAACCCCGTCCCCTAACCCTAACCCTAACCCTAACCCTAAACCTTACCCGAATCCTTACCCTAACCCGTCCCCTAATCCTAACCCGTACGCTAAAAGTAACCCGTACCCTAATATGTACGCTCAGCCTAAACCATTGTTGTACACTAACCTGTACCCTAAACCATTCCCGTACCCTAACCCTAACACTAACCCTAACCCTAACCCTAATACTAACACTGAAATGAAGGCTTACCCTAACCCGTCCCCTAATCCTAACCCATACACTAACCCTAACCCGTACCCTAAGACGTACGTTCACCCTAAACCGTTGTCGTACCCTAACCTGTACCCTAAACCGTCCCCGTCCCCTAACCCTAACTCTAACCCTAACCCTAACCGTAACACTTACCTGAAGCCTTAAACAAACCCGTCCCCTAATCCTGACCCGTACGCTAACACTCAAATATACCCTAACATGTATGCTCACGCTAAACCGTTGTCGTACCCTAACCTGTAACCTAAACAGTCCCTGTCCCCTAACCCTAACCCTAACCCTAACCCTAACCCTTATCCGAAGCCTTACCATGACCCGTCCCCTATTCCTAACCCATACGCTAACACTAACCCGTACCCTAACATGTACGCTCACCCTGAACCGTGGTCGTACGCTAACCTGTATCCCAAACCGTCCCCCTCCCGTAACACTAACCATAACCCTAACCCTAAAACTAACCCTTACCCAAAGCCTTACCCTAACCCGTCCCATAATCCTGACCCGTACGCTAACACTAACACGTACCCTAACATGTACGCTCACCCTAAACCGTTGTCGTACCCTAACCTGTACCCTAATCCGTCCCCGTCCCCTAACCATAACCCTAATTCTTACCCGAAGCCTTACCCTAACACGTCCCCTAATCCTAAACCGTACGCTAACACTAACCCCTACCCTAACACGTACGCTCACCCTAAACCGTTGTCGTACCCTAAACTGTACCCTATACCGTCTCCAACCCCTAACCTTAACCCTAACCCTAACCCTAACCCTTACCCGAAGCCTTACCCTAACCTGTCCCCTAATCCTAACTCGTACGCTAACACTAACCCATGCCCTAACATGTACGCTCACACTAAACCGTTGTCATACCCTAACCTGTACCCTAAACCGTCCCCTAACCCTAACCCTAACACTAACCCTAACCCTAACCCTTACCCGAAGCCTTCCCCTAACCCGTCCCCTAATCTAACCCGTACGCTAACACTAACCCGTACCCTAACACGTACGCTCACACTAAACCGTTGTCGTACCCTAACCTGTACCCTAAACCATCCCCATCCCCTAACCCTAACCCTAAACCTAACGCTAACCCTAACCCTAACGCTAACTCTTACCCGAAGCCTTATCCTAAACCGTCCCTTAATCCTAACCCGTACTCTAACACTAACCCATACCCTAACATGTACGCTCACCCTAAACCATTGTCGTACCCTAACCTGTAGCCCAAACTGTCCCCGTCCCCTAACACTAAACCTATCCCTAATCCTAACACTAACACTTACCCGAAACCTTACCCTAATCCGTCCCCTAATCCTAACCCATACGCTAACACTAACACATACCTTAACATGTACGGTCACGCTAAATCGTTGTCGTACCCTAACCTGTACCCTAAACCGTCCCCGTCCCCTAACCCTAAACCTAACTCGTACCCGAAGCCTTACACTAATATGTCCCCTAATCCTAACCCGTACGCTAACACTAACCCGTACCCTACCACGTACACTCACCCTAAACCGTTGTCGTGCCCTAAACTGTACCCTATACCGTACCTGTCCCCTAACTCTAACCCTAACCCTAAACCTAACGCTTACCCAAAGCCTTACCCTAACACGTCCCCTAATCCTAACCCAGACGCTAACACTAACACATACCCTAAAATGTACGCTCACACTAAACAGTTGTCGTACCCTAAACTGTACCCTAAATTGACCCCTAAACCTAACCCAAACCCTAACCCTAACCTGAAGCCTTTCCCTAACCCGTTCCCTAATCCTAACCCGTACGCTAACAGTAACCCATACCCTAACACGTACGCTCACTCTAAAACGTGGTCATACTCTAAACTGTACCCTAAACCGTCCCCGTCCCCTAACACTAACCCTATCCCTTATCGGAAGCCTTACCCTAACCCGTCCCCTAATCCTAACCCGTACGCTAACACTAACACGTACCCTAACACGTACGTTCAGCCTAAACCGTGGGCGTACAATAAACTGTACCGTAAACCATCCCTGTACCCTAACCCTAATCCTAACCCTAACCCTAACACTAAACCTTACCCGAAGCCTTAACCTAAGCCGTCCCCTAATCCTGACCCGTACGCTAATACTAAACCATACCCTAACACGTACGATCACGCTAAACCATTGACGTACCCTAACCTGTAACCTAAATCTTCCCCGGCTCCTAACCCTAACCCTAACCCTAACCCAAACCCTTATCCGAAGCCTTACCCTAAGCCGTCCCCTAATCCTAAACTGTACGCTAACACTAACCCGTACCCTAACACGTACGCTCACCCTAAACCGTTGTCGTACACTAACCTGTATCCTATACCGTTCCCGGCCCCTAACCCTAACCCTAACCCTAACCCTTATCCGAAGCCTTACTCTAACCCTTCGCTTAATCCTAAACCGTACGCTAACACTAACCCATACGCTAAAACCTAAGCTCACCCTAAACCGTTGTCGTACCGTAAACTGTAACCTAAACCGTCCCCTAAACCTAACCCTAACCCTAACCCTAACCCTAAGCCTTACCCAAAGCCTTACCCTAAACCAGCCCCTAATCCTAACCCGTACCCTAACACTAACCCGTACCCTAACACGTACGCTCACCCTAAATTATTGTCGTGCCCTAACCTGTACCCTAAACCATCCCCGTCCCCTAACCCTAACCCTAACCCTAACCGTAACCCGAACCCTTACCCGAAGCCTTACCCTAAACCGTCTCCTAATCCTAACCCGTACGCTAACACTAACCCATGCCCTAACACGTACCCTAACTCTAAACCGTTGTCGTACCCTAACCTGTACCCTAAACCGTCCCAGTCCCCGTCCCCTAACCCGAACCCTAACCCTAACCCTAACCCTAACCCTTAACCGAAGCCTTACCCTAACCCGTCCCCTAATCCTAACCCGTACGCTAACACTAACCCATGCCCTAACACGTACGCTTACCCTAAACCGTTGTCGTACCCTAACCTGTACCCTAAACCGTAACCGTCCCCTAACCCTTACCCTAACCCTAACCCTAACCCTCACCCGAAGCCTTCCCCTAACCCGTCACCAATCCTAACTCATATGCTATCACGTACGCTCACCCTAAACTGTTGTCATACACTAACCTGTACCCTAAACCATCCCCGTCCCCTAACCCTAACCCAAAACGTAACCCTAACACTAACCGTTACCTGAAGCCTTACCCTAACCCGTCCCCTACTACTAACCCGTACGCTAACACTAACCCGTACCCTAACATGTACGCTCACCCTAAACCTTTGTGGTACCCTAAACTGTACCCTAAACCGTCCCTGTCCACTAACCCTAACCCTAACCCTAACCTGTACCCTAAACCGTCCCGGTCCCCTAACCCTAACCCTAACCCTAACCCTTACCCGAAGCCTTACCCTAACTCCCCCCAATTCCTAAACCGTACGCTAACACTAACCCATACCCTAACTCATACGCTCACCCTAAACCGTTGTCGTACCCTAACCTGTACCCTAAACGGTCCCCGTCCCCTAACCCTAACCTTATCCCTAACCCTAACCCTAAACCTAAGCCTTACCCGAAGCCTTACCCAAAACCGTCCCCTAATCCTAACCCATACGCTAACACTAACCCGTTCCCTAATACGTACGCTCACCCTAAATCGTTGTTTTACTCTACCCTGTACCCTAAACCGTCCCCGTCCCATAACCCTAACCATAACAATAACCCTAAACCTAACCCTTACCCGAAACCTTACCCTAACCCGTCCCCTAATCCTATCCCGTACACTAACACTAACCCGTACCCTAACACGTATGCTCACCCTAATCCGTTGTCGTACCATAACCTATACCCTAAACCGCCCCCGTCCCCTAACCCTAACGCTTACCCGAGGCCTTACCCTAACCCGTCCCCTAATACTAACCCATACGCTAACACTAACACATACCCTAAGACGTACGCTCACACTAAACAGTTGCCGTACCCTAACATGTAACCTAAACCGTCCCCGTCACCTAACCATAACCCTACCCCTAAACCTAACCCTTACCCTAACCCGTCACCTAATCCTAACCCGTACGCTAACACTAACCCGTACCCTAACACGTACACTCACCCTAAAACTTTGTCATACCCTAAACTGTACCCTAAACAGTCCCCGTCCCTTAACCCTAACCCTAACCCTAACCCTACCCTAACTCTTACCCGAAGCCTTACCCTAACCCGTCCCATAATCTTATCCTGAACGGTAACACTAACACGTACCCTAACACGTACGCTCACCCTAAACCGTTGACGTACACTAACCTGTACCCTAAACCGTCCCCATCCCCTAACCCTAACCCTAAACCTAAGCCAAACCCTTACCCGAATCCTTACACTAACCTGTCACCTAATCCTAACACGTACGCTAACGCTAAACCGTACCCTAAAACGTACGCTCATACTAAACCTTTGTCGTACCCTAACCTGTACCCTAAACCGTCCCCATCCCCGTCCCCTAACCCTAATCCTAACCCTAACCCTAACCCTTACCCGAAGCCTTACCCTAACCCGTCCCCTAACCCTAAACCGTACGCTAACACTAACCCATACCTTAACACGTACGCTCACCCTAAACCGTTGTCGTACCCTAACCTGTACCCTAAACCGTCCCCGTCACCGTCCCCTAACCCTAACCCTAACCTTAACCCTAACCCTTACCTGAAGCCTTACGCTAACCCGTCCCCTAATCCTAAACCGTACGCTAACACTAACCCGTACCCTAACACGTACGCTCACCCTAAATGGTTGTAGTACCCTAATCTGTACCCTAAACCGTGGCCATGCCCTAACCCTAACCCTAACCCTAACCCTAACCCTTACCCGAAGTCTTACCCTAACCTGTCCCCTAAACCTAACCCGTACGCTAACACTAACCCGTACCCTAACTCGTACGTTCACCCTAAACCGTTGTCGTACCCTAACCTGTACCCTACACCGTCCCCGTCCCCTATCCCTAAACCTAACCCTAACCCTAAACCTAACCATTACCTGAAGCCTTACACTAACACATCCACTAATCCTAACCCGTACGCTAACACTAACCCGTACCCTAACATGTACGTTCACACTAAACCGTTGTCATACCCTAACCTGTACCCTAAACCGTCCCCGTACCCTAACCCTAACCCTTACCCAAAGCCTTACACTAATCCGTCGCCTAATCCTAAGCGGTACGCTAACACTAACACCTACCCTAACACGTACGCTCACCCTAAACTATTGTCGTACCCTACCCTCTACCCTAAACCATTCCTGTCCCCTATCCTAACCCTAACACTAACCCTAACCCTAATCCTAACACTTACCCGAAGTCTTACCCTAACCTGTCCCCTAATCCTAACCCGTACGCTAACACTAACCCGTACCCTAACACGTTCGCTCACCCTAAACCGTTGTCGTACCCTAACGTGTACCCTAAACCGTCCCCGTCCCCATCCCCTAACCCTAACCCTAACCCTAACCATTACCAGAAGCCTTACCCTAACGCGTCCCCTAATCCTAACCCGTACGCTAACACTAACCCCTACCCTAACACGTACGCTCACCCTAAACCGTTGTCGTACTCTAACCTGTACCCTGAACAGTCCCCATCCCCTAACCCTAACCCTAACCCTAACCGTAAGGCTAACCCTTACCCGAAGCCTTACCCTAACCCGTCCCCTAATGCTAACCCGTACGCTAACTCTAAGCTATACCCTAACACTTACGCTCACACTAAACCGTCGTCGTACCCTAACCTGTACCCTAAACCGTCCCCATCCCCGTCTCCTAACCCTAACACTAAACCTAACCCTTACCCAAAGCGTTACCCTAACCCGTCCCCTAATCCTAAACCATACACTAACACTAACCCATAACCTAACACGTACGCTCACCCTAAAAGGTTGTCGTACCCTAACTGGTACCCTAAATCGTCCCTGTCCCCTAACCCTTACCCTAAACCTAACCCTAACCCTAACCCTAACCCTTACCCAAAGCCTTACACTAACCCGTAACATAATCCTAAACCGTACGCTAACACTAACCCGTACCCTAACATGTACGTTCACACTAAACCGTTGTCGTACCCTAACCTGTACCCTAAACTGTCCCCTTCCCCTAATCCTAATCCTAACCCTATCCTTAACACTTACCCGAAGCCTTACCCTAACCCGTCCCCTAAACCTAACCCGTACGCTAACACTAACCCGTAAACTAACACGTACGCTCACCCTAAAACATTGTCGTACCCTAACCTGTACACTAAACCGTCCCCACCCCCTAAACCTAACCCTAACCCTAACCCTAACCCTTACCCGAAGCCTTACCCTAACCCGTACGCTAACACTAACATGTACCCTAACACGTAAGCTCACCCTAAAATACTGTCGTACTCTAACCTGTACCCTAAACCGTCCCGTCCCCTAACCATAACCCTAACCCTAACCCTAACACTAACCCTTACGCAAAGCCTTACCCTAGCCCGTACCCTAATCCTAACCCCTACTCTAACACTAACCCATACTCTGACACGTACGCTCACCCTAGACCGTTGTCGTACGCTAACCTGTACCCTAAACCGTCCCTTTCCCCTAACCCTAAGCCTAACCCTAACCCTTACCCGAAGCCTTACACTAACCCGTCCCCTAATCCTAATCCGTACGCTAACACTAACCCATACCCTAACACGTACGATCACCCTAAACCGATCTCGTACACCAACCTGTACCCTAAACCGTCCCCGTCCCCTAACCCTAACCCTAACCCTAACCCTAACCCTAACCCTTACCCGAAGCCTTACCTTAACCCGTCCCCTAATCCTAACCCGTACGCTAACACTGAGCCGTACCCTAACACGCACGCTCACCCTAAACAGTTGTCGTACCCTAACCTGTACCCTAAACAGTCCCTGTCACCGTCCCCTAACCTTAACCCTAACCCTTACCCAAAGCCTTACCCTAACCCGTCCCCTAATCCTAAACCGTACGCTAACACTAACCCATACCCTAACACGTACGCTCACCCTAAGCCGTTGTAGTACCGTAATCTGTACCCTAAACTTTCAACGTGCCCTAACCCTAACCCTAACCCTAACCCTAAACCTAACCCTTACCCGAAGCCTTACCATAACCCATATGCTAACACTAACCGGTACCCTAACACGTACGCTCAACCTAAACCGTTGTCGTACCCTAACCTGTACCCTAAACCGTCCCCGTACCCTAACCCTAACTGTAACCCTTACCCGAAGCCTTACCGTAATCCATCCCCTACTCCTACCAGTACGCTAACACTAACACGTACCCTAACAGTTATGCTCACCCTACACCATTGTCGTACACTAACCTGTACCCTAAACCGTCCCCGTCCCCTAACCCTAACCCTATCCCTTACCCGAAGTCTTAGCATAACCCGTACGCTAACACTAAGCAGAACCCTAACACATACGCTCAACCTAAACCGTTGTCGTACCCTAACCTGTACCTTAAACCGTCGCTTTACCCTAAACCTAACCCTAACCCTTACCCGAAGACTTACGCTAAACCGTCCCCTAAACCTAACACGTTCGCTAACACTAAACCATACCCTAACACGTACGCTCACCCTAAAACGTTGTCGTACCCTAACCTGTACCCTAAACCGTCACCGTACCCTAACCCTAACCCTAACCTTTACCCGAAGCCTTACCGTAACCCGTATGCTAACGCTAACCGGTACCCTAACACGTACGCTCAACTTAAACTGTTGTCGTACCCTAACCTGTACCCTAAACCGTCCCCATCCCCTAACCCTAACCCTAACATTTACCCGAAGCCTTACTCTAACCCGTCCCCTAATACTAACCCGTACACTAACACTAACTCGTACCATAACACGTACGCTCACCCTGAACAGTTTTTGTACCCTAACCTGTATCCTAAACGGTCCCCGTCCCCTAACCCTAACCCTAACCCTAACACTTACCCGAAGCCTTACCCTAACCCGTCCCCTAATCCTAACCCGTACGCTAACACTAACCCGTACACTATCACGTACGCACACCCTAAACCGTTGTCATACCCTAACGTGTACCCTTAACCGTCCCCGTCCCCTAACCCTAAATCTAAACCTAACCCTAACCCTTACCCGAAGCCTTACACTAACCCGTCCAATAATCCTAAACCGTACGCTAACACTAACCCATACCCTACAACATACGCTCACGCTAAAACGTTGTCCTACCCTAACCTGTACACTAAACCGTTCCCGTCCCGTAAACCTAACGCTAACCCTAAACCTAACCCTTACCCGAAGCCTTACCCTAACCCGTCCCCTAATCCTAACCCGTACGCTAACACTAACCTGTACCCGAACACGTACCCTCACCCTTAACCATTGTCGTACACTAACCTGTACCCTAAACCATCCCCATCCCAGTCCCCTAACCCTAACCCTAACACTAACACTAAACCTTCCCCGAAGCCTTACCCTAACCCGTCCCCTAATCCTAACCCGTACGCTCACACTAACCTGTACCCTAACACGTACGCTCAACCTAAACCGCTGTCGTTACCCTAACCTGTACCCTAAACCGTCCCGGTCCCCTAACCCTAACCCTAACACTAAACCTTACCTGAAGCCTTACACTAAACCGTCACCTAATCCTAACCCGTACGCTAAAACTAACCCGTACCCTAACACGTTCGCTCACCCTAAACCGTTGTCGTACCCTAACCTGTACCCTAAACCATCCCAGTCCCCTTACCCTAAACCTAAACGTAACCCTAACCCTAACCGTTACCTGAATCCTTACCCTAACCCGTCACGTAATCCTAACCCATACGCTAACACTAACACATACCCTAACACGTACGCTCACCCTAAACCGTTGTCATACCCTAACCTGTACCCTAAACCGTCCCTGTCCCCTAACCTTAACCCTAACCCTAACACTAACCCTAACCTGTACCCTAAACCGTCCCAGTCCCCTAACCCTAAGCCTAACCCTAACACTAACATTTACCCGAAGCCTTACCTTAACACGTCCCCTAATCGTAACTCGTACACTAACACTAACCCGTGCCCTAACACGTACGCTCACCCTAAACTGTTGTCGTACACTAATCTACCCTAAACCGTCCCCGTCTCGTAACCCTAACCCTAACCCTAACCCTAACCCTAAACCTTAACCGAAGCCTTACCCTAACCCGTCCCCTAATCCTAACCCGTACGCTAACACTAACCCGTACCATAAGATGTACGCTCACCCTAAACCGTTGTCGTACCCACCGTGTACCCTAAACGGTCCCCGTCCCCGTCCCCTAACCCTAACCCTAACCCGAACCCTAACACTTACCGGAAGCCTTACCCTAACCCGTCCCCTAATCCTAACCCGTACGCTAACACTAACCCGTACCCTAACTCGTACGCTCACCTTAAACCGTTGTCGTACACTGACCTGTACCCTACACCATCCCCGTCCCCTATCCCTAACGCTAACCCTAACCCTAAACCTAACCCTTACCCGAAGCCTTACACTAACACGTCCACTAATCTTAACCCGTATGCTAACACTAACCCGTACCCTAACACGTACGCTCACACTAAACCGTTGTCGTACCCTAACCTGTACCCTAAACCGTCCCCGTTCCCTAACCCTAAGCCTAACACTTACCCGAAGCCTTACCCTAACCCGTCCCCTAATCCTAACCCGTACGCTCACACTAACTTGTACCCTAACACGTACGCTCACCCTAAACCGTTCTCATACCCTAACCTGTACCCTAAACCGTCCCCGTCCCCTAACCCTAACCCTAACCCTTACCCGAAGCCTTACAGTAATCCGTCCCCTAATCCTAACCGGTACACTAACAATAACACCTACCCTAACACGTATGCTCACCCTAAACTGTTGTCGTACCCTAACCTCGAACCTGAACCATTCCTGTCCCCTAAACCTAACCCTAACCCTAAACCTAACCCTAACCCTAACCCTTACCCGAAGCCTTAGCCTAACCCCTCCCCTAATCCTAACCCTTACGCTAACACTAACCCGTACTCTAACACGTACGCTCACCCTAAACCTTTGACGTACCCTAACCTGTACCCTAAACCGTCCCCGTCCCCTAAACCTAACCCTAACCCTAACCATAACCCTAACCCTTACCCGAAACTTACGCTAACCTGTCCCCTAATCCTAATCCGTACGCTAACACTATCCCATACCCTAACACGTACGCTCACCCTAAACTGTTGTTGTACACTAACCTGTACCCTAAACCGTCCCCTTCCCCGTCCCCGTCCCCTAACTCTAACTTTAACCCTAACCCTTACCCGAAGCTTTATCCAAACTCGTCCCCTAATTCTAACCCGTAGGCTATCACTAACCCGTACCCTAACATGTACGCTCACCCTAAAACTTTGTCGTACTCTAACCTGTACCCTAAAGCATACCCGTCCCGGTCCCCTAACCCTAACCCTAACCCTATCCCTTACCCGAAGTCTTACCCTAACCCGTCCCCTAATCCTAATCCGTACGCTAACACTAACACATACCCTATCACGTACGCTCACCCTAAACCGTTATTGTACCCTAACCTGTACCCTAAACTGTCCCCGTCCCCTAACCCTCACCCTAACCCTTATCCGAAACCTTACCCTAACCCGACTCTTAATCCTAACCCGTACGCTAACACTAACCCGTACCCTAACGTGTACGCTCACCCTAAACCATTGTCATAACTTAACATGTACCCTAAACCGTCCCCGTCCCCTAACCCTAACCCTAAACGTAACCCTAAACCTAACCCTTACCCGAAGCCTTACCCTAACCCGTCCCCTAATCCTAACCCATACGCTAAAAATAACCCTTGCCCTAAAACGTACGCTCAAACTAAACCGTTCTCGTACACTAACCTGTACCTTAAACCATCCCCATACCCTAACCCTTACCCTAACCCTAAACCTAACCCTTACCCGAAGCCTTACTCTAACCCGTCCCATAATCCTATCCGGTACGCTTACACTAACCCATACCCTAACACGTACGCTCACCCTAAACCGTTGAAGTACTCTAACCTGTACCTTAAACTGTCCCCGTCCCCTAACCCTAACCCTAACCCTAACCCTAACACTTACCCGAAGCCTTACCCTATCACGTACCCTAATCCTAACCCGTACGCTAACACTAACCCGTACCCTAACACGTACGCTCACACTAAACCGTTGTCGTACCCTAACCTGTACCCTAAACCGTCCCCGTCCCCTATCCCTAACCCTATCCCTAACCCTAACCCTTACCCAAAGCCTTACCCTAACCCGTCTCCTAATCCTAAACCGTACGCTAACACTAACCCATGCCCTAACACGTACGCTCACCCTAAACCGTTGTCGTACACTAACCTGTATCCTAAACCGTCCCCGTCCCCGTCCCCTAACCCTAACCCTAACCCTAAGCCTCACCCTTACTCGAAGCCTTATCCTAACCCGCCCCTCATCCTAACCCGTACGCTAACAGTAACCCGTACCCTAACCAGTACGCTCACCCTAAACCGTGGTCGTACCCGAACCTGTACCCTAAACCGTCCCCATCCCCTGACCCTAACCCTAACCCTAACCATAACCCTAACCCTTACCCGAAGACTTACCCTAACCCGTCCCCTTATACTAAACCGTATGCTAACACTAACACGTACCCTAACACGTACGCTCACCCTAAACTGTTGTCGTACACTAACCTGTACCCTAAACCGTCCCCGTCGCCTAACACTAACCCTAACCCTAACCCGAACCCTTACCCGAACCCTTACCCTAACACTTCCCCTAATCCTTACACGTATGCTAACACTAACCCTTACCCTAACACGTACGCTCACCCTAAACCGTAGTCGTACACTAACCTGTACCCTAAACCGTCCCTGTCGCCGTCCCGGACCCCTAACCCTAACACTTACCTGAAGCCTTACCCTAAACCGTCCCCTAATCCTAACCCGTACGCTAACACTAAACTGTACCCTAACACGTACGCTCACCCTAAATCGTTGTCGTACTCTAACCTCTACCCTAAACCCTCTCCTTATGCTAACCCTAACCCTAACCCTAACACTTACCCTTACCTGAAGCCTTACCGTAACCCGTCCCGTAATCCTAACCCGTACGCTAGCACTAAACAGTACCCTAACACGTACGCTCACCCTAAACCGTTGTCGTACACTAACCTGTACCCTAAACCGTCCCCGTCCCCTAACACTAACCCTGACCCTAACCCTAACCCTAACCCGTACCCGAAGCCTTACCCTAACCCTTCCCGTAATCCTAACCCGTACGCTAACACTAACACGTTACCTAACACGTACGCTCACCCTAAACCGCTGTCGTCCCCTAACCTATACCTTAAACCATCCCCGTTCCTGTCCCCTAAACCTAACCCTAACCCTTAACCTAACCCTTACCCGATTCCTTACCCTAAACCGTCCCCTAATCCGAACCCATACGCTAATACTAACACGTACCCTAACACGTATGCTCACCCTAAACCGTTGTCGTACCCTAACCTGTGCCCTAAACCGTCCTCGTCCCCTAACCCTAACCCTAACCGTAACCCTAACACTAACCGTTACCCACAGCCTTACACTAACCCGTCCCCTAAACCTAAACCGTACGCTAATACTAACCCGTACCCTAACACGTAGGCTCACCCTAAACCGTTGACGTACCCTAACCTGTACCCTAAACCATCCCCGTCCCCTAACCCTAACCCTAACCCTAACCATAAACCTTACCCGAAGCCATACCGTATCACATCCCCTAATCCTAACCCGTACGCTAACACTAACCCGTACCCTAACACGTACACTCACCCTAAACCGTTGTCTTACCCTAATCTGTACCCTAAACCGTCCCCGACCCCGTCCCCTAACCCTAACCGTAACCTTAACCCTAAACCTTTCCCGAAGCCTTAAACTAACACGTCCCCTAAACCTAACCCGTACGCTAACACTAAACCGTACCCTAACACGTACGCTCACCCTAAATCGTTGTCGTACACTAACCTGTACCCTAAACCGTCCTCGTCCCCTAACTCTAACCCTAACCCTAACTGTAACCCTAATCCTTACCCGAAGCCTTACCCTAACCCGTCACCAATCCTAACCCGTATGCTATCACGTACGCTCACACTAAACCGTTGTCGCACACTAACCTGTACCCTAAACCGTCCCCGTCTCCTAACCCTAACCCTAACCTTAAACCTAACCCTAACCCTTACCCGAAGCCTTACCCTAAACCGTCCCCTAATCCTAACCCGTACGCTAACACTAAACCGTACCCTAACACGTACACTCACCCTAAAACGTTGTCATACCCTAAACTGTACTGTAAACCGTCCCCGTCCCCTAACCGTAACCCTAACCCTAACCCTAACCCTTACCCAAAGCCTTACCCTAACTCCTCCCCTAATCCTAACCCGTACGCTAACACTAACAGTACCCTAACACATACGCTCACCCTAAACCGTTGTCGTACCCTAACCTGTACCCTAAACCGTCCCCGTCCCCTAACCCTAAACATAACCCTAACCCTAACCCTAACCCTAACCCTTACCCGAAGCCTTACCCTAACCCGTCCACTAATCCTAATCCGTACGCTAACACTAATCCCTGCCCTAACACGTATGCTCACCCTAAAACGTTGTTGTATGCTAACCTGTACCCTAAACCTTCCCCGTCCCATAACCCTAACCCTAAACTTACCCTAACCCTCACCCGAAGCCTTACCCTAAACCGTCACCAATCCTAACCCGTACGCTATCACGTACGCTCACCCTAAACTGTTGTTGTACACTAACCTGTACCCTAAACCCTCCCCGTCCCCTAACCCTAACCCTAACCCTAACCCTATCCCTAACCCTTACTCGAAGCCTTACCCTAACCCGTCCACTAATAATAACAAGTACGCTAAAACTAACCCGTACCCTAACACGTACACTCACCCTAAAACATTGTCATACCCTAAACTGTACCCTAAACCATCCCCGTCCCCTAACCCTAACCCTAACCCTAACCCTAACACTTACCCAAAGCCTTACACTAACCCATACGCTAACACTAACCCGTACCCTAACACATATGCTCACACTAAACCGTTGTCGTACCCTCACCTGTACCCTAAACCATCTCCGTCCCCTAATCCTAACCCTAACCCTAACCCTAACCCTTACCCGAAGCCTTACCCTAACCCGTCCCCTAATCCTAACCCGTACGCTAACACTAAACGTTACCCTAACACGTATGCTCATCCTAAACCGGTGTCGTACCCTAACCTGTACACTAAACCGTCCCCTAACCCTAAACCTAACCCTAACCCTAACCCTTACCCGAAGCCTTAACCTAACCTGTCCCCAATCCTAACCCGTACGATAACACAAACCCGTGCCCTAACACGTACGCTCACCCTAAACTGTTGTCGTAACCTAACCTGTACCCTAAACCGTCCCTGTCCCCTAACCCTAACCCTAACCCTAACGCTAACCCTAAACCTAACCCTAACACTTACCCGAAGCCTTTCCCTAACCCGTCCAATAATCCTAACCCGTACGCTAACACTAACACTTTACCTAAAACGTACGATCACCCTAAACCGCTGTCATCGCCTAACCTGTACCTTAAACCGTCCCCGTCCCGGTCCCCTAACCCTAACCCTAACCCTAACCCTAAACCTTACCCAAAGCCTTACCCTAACTGGTCCCCTAATCCTAACCCGTACGATAACACTAACCCGTACCCTAACACGTACGATCACACTAAACCATTGTTCTACACTAACCTGTACCCTAAACCATCACCGTCCCCTAACCCTAACCCTAACACTAACCCTAACCCTTACCCGAAGCGTTACACTAACCCGTCCCCTAACCCTAACCCGTACGCTAACACGAACCCATACCCTAACACGTACGCTCAACCTAAAGCATTGTCGTACCCTAACCTGTACCCTAAACCTTCCCCGTCCCCTAACCCTAACCCTAACCCTAAATCTAACCCTTACCCGAAGCCTCACCCTAACACGTCCCATAATCCTAACCCGTACGCTAACACTAACCCGTACCCTAACACGTACGCTCACCCTATACCGTTGTTGTACCCTAACCTGTACCCTAGACTGTCCCCGTCCCCTAACCCTAACCCTAACCGTTACCTTAAGCCTTACCCTAAACCGTCCGCTAATCCTAACCCGTACGATAACACTAATCCGTACCCTAACACGTACGATCACCCTAAACCAATGTCGTACCCTAACCTGTACCCTAAACCGTCCTCGTCCCCTAACCCTAACCCTAAGCGTAACCCTAACACTAAACATTGCGCGAAACCTTACCCTAACCCGTCCCCTAATCCTAACCCGTACGGTAAAACTAACACGGACCCTAACACGTACGCTAACCCTAAACCATTGACGTACCCTAACCTGTACCCTAAAACGTCCTCGTCCCTTAACCCTAACCCTAACCGTAACTCTACCCATAACCCGAAGCCTTACCCTAACCCGTCCCCTAATCCTAACCCGTACGCTAACACTAACCCGTACGCTAACACGTACGCTCACTCTAAACTGTTGTCGTACACTAACCTGTACCCTATACCGTCCCCGTCCCCTAACCCTAACCCTAAACCTAACCCAAAACCTAACCCTTACCCAAAGTCTTACCCTAACCCGTCCCCTAATTCTAACCCGTACACTAACACTAACATGTACCCTAACACGTACGCTCACCCTAAATCGTTGTCGTACCCTAACCTGTACCCTAAACCATCCCCGTCCCCTAACCCTAACCCTAACCCTAATCCTTACCCGAAGCTTTACCCTAACCCGTCCCCTAATCCTAATCCGTATGCTAACACTAACACGTACCCTAACACGTACGCTCACCCTAAACCGTTGTCGTACTCTAACCTGTACCCTAAACCGTCCCCGTCCCTAAACCTAACTCTAACCCTAACCCTAACCCTAAACCTTACCCGAAGCCTTACCCTTACCCATCCCCTAATCCCAACCCGTACGCTAACTCTAACCCGTACCATAACACGTACGCTCACACTAAACCGCTGTCTTACCCTAATCTGTACCCTAAACCGTCCTCGTCCCCTAACCCTAACCCTAACCCTAACCGTAAACCTAACCCTAACCCGAAGCCTTACCCTAAACCGTACCCTAATCCTAAACCGTACGCTAACACTAAACCATACCCTAACACGTACACTAACCCTAAAACGTTGTCATGCCCTAAACTGTACGGTAAACCGTCCCCGTCCCGGTCCCCTAACCCTAACCCTAACCCTAACCCTAAACCTTACCCAAAGCCTTACCCTAACTCGTCCCCTAATCCTAACCCGTACGCTAACACTAACCCGTACCCTAACACGTACGCTCACACTAAACTGTTGTCGTACACTAACCTGTACCCTAAACCGTCCCCGTCACCGTCCCCTAACCCTAATCCTAACCCTAAACCTAACCCTTACCCGAAGCCTTACCCTAACCCGTCCCCTAATCCTAACCCGTATGCTAACACTAAACCATAGCCTAACACGTACGCTCACCCTAAACCATTGTCGTACACTAACCTGTACCCTAAACAGTCGCCGTCCCCTAACCCTAACATTAACCCTAACCCTAACCCTTACCCGAAGCCTTACCCTAAACTGTCCCCTAATCCTAACCCGTACGCTAACACTAACCCGTGCCCTAACACGTACACTCACCCTAAACCGTTGTCGTACCCTAACCTCTACCCTAAACCATCCCCGTCCCCTAACCCTAAACCTAACCCTAAACCTAACCCTATCTCTAACCCTTACCCAAAGCCTTACCTAACCCGTCCACTAATCCGAAAACGTACGCTAACACTAACCCGTACCCTAACACGTACGCTCAACCTAAACCGTTGTCGTACCCTAAACTGTACCCTAAGCCGTCCCCATCCCCTAACCCTAACCCTAACCTTAACCCTAACCCTAACCCTTACCCGAATCGTTACCCTAACCCGTCCCCTAATCATAATCCGTACGCTAACACTAACCCGTGCCCTAACACGTACGCTCACACTAAACCGCTGTCGTACAATAACCTGTACCCTAAACCGTCCTGTCCCCTAACACTAACCCTAACCCTAACCCTAACCCTTACCCGAAGCTTTACCCTAACCCGTCCCTTAATCCTCACCCGTACGCTAAAACTAACCCGTGCCCTAACACGTACGCTCACCCTAAACCGTTGTCGTACCCTAACCGGTAACCTAAACCATCCCCGTCCCCTAACCCTAACCCTAAACCTAACCTTAACCCTCACCCGAAGCCTTACCCTAACCCGTCACCAATCCTAACCCGTACGCTATCACGTACGCTCACCCTAAAGCTTTGTCGTACACTAACCTGTACCCTAAATCCTCCCCGTAATCTAACCCTAACCCTAACGCTAACCCTATCCCTAACCCTTACCTGAAGCCTTACCCTAACCCGTCCACTAATCCTAACACGTACGCTAAAATTGACCCATACCCTAACACGTACACTCAACCTAAAACATTGTCATACCCTAAACTGTACCCTAAACCGTCACCGTCCCCTAACCCTAACCCTAACCCTAACCCTACCCTAACTCTTACCCGAAGCCTTACCCTAACCCGTCCCATAATCTTATCCTGAACGGTAACACTAACCCTTACCATAACACTTACGCTCAACCTAAACCGTTGTCGTACCCTAACCTGTACCCTAAACTGCCCCCGTACCCGTCCCCTATCCCTAACCCTAACCCTAAGCCTAAACCTTACCCAAAGCCTTACACTAACACGTCCCCTAACCCTAACCCGTATTCTAACACTAAACCGTGCCCTAACACGTACGCTCACCCTAAACCGTTGTTGTACCCTAACCTGTACATTAAACCGTCCCTGTCCCCGTCCCTGTCCCCTAACACTAACCCTAACCCTAACCCTTACCCGTAGCCTTACCCTAACCCGTCCCATAATCCTAACCCGTACGCTAACAATAAACCATACCCTAACACATACGCTCACCTTAAATCGTTGTCACACCCTAACATGTACCCTAAACCATCCCCGTCCACTAACCCTAACCCTAACCCTAAACCTAACCCTTAACCGAAGCCTTAACCTAACCCGTCCCCTAATCCTAAACCGTAGGCTAACACTAACCCGTACACTAACACGTGCGCTCAACCTAAAACGTTGTCGTACCATAACCTGTACCCTAAACCATCCCCGTCCCCTAACCCTAACCCTAACCCTAACACTAGCCCTTACACACAGCCTTACCTTAACCCGTCCACTAATCATAAACCGTACGCTAAAATTAATACGTACACTAACACGTACGCTCACCCTAAACCGTTGTCGTAACCTAACCTGTACCCTAAACCGTCCCCGTCCCCTAACCCTAACCCTAACCCTAACCCTTACCCGAAGCCTTACCCTAAGCCGTTCCCTAATCCTTAGGCGTACGCTATCACTAACCCGTACCCTAACACGTACGCTCACCCTAAACCGTTGTCGTACCCTAACCTGTACCCTAAACCATCCCCATCCCCTAACCCTAACCCTCCCCCTAACCATAACTCTAAACCTTACCCGAAGCCTCACCCTAAACCGTCCCCTAATCCTAACCTGTACGCTAACACTAACCCGTACCCTAACACGTACGCTCACCATAAACCGTTGTCCTACTCTAACCTGTACCCTAAACTGTCCCTGTCCCCTAACCCTAAGCCTAACACTAACCCTTACCCGAAGCCTTACTCTAAACCGTTCCCTAATCCTAACCCGTACGCTAACACTAACCCGTATGCTAACATGTACACTCACCCTAAACCTTGGTGGTATGCGAACCTGTACCCTAAACCATCCCCATCCCCTAACCCTAACCCTAAACCTAACCCTAAATCTAACCCGTATCCAAAGCCTTAACCTAACCCGCCCCCTAATCTTAAACCGTACGCTAACAATAACCATTGCCCTAAAACGTATGCTCACCCTAAACCGTTGGCGTACGCTAACCTGTACCCTAAACTGTCCCCGTACCATAACCCTAACCCTAACCCTTACCCGAAACCGTACCCTAACACTTACCCGAAGCCTTACCCTAACCCGTCCCCTAATCCTAACCCGTACGCTAACACTAACGCGTACCCTAACACGTACGCTCACCCTAAACCGTTGTCGTACCGTAAACTGTACCCTAAACCATCCCCATTCCCATCCCCTAACCCTAACCCTAACCCTAACCCTAAACCTTGCCCAAAGCCTTACCCTAACCCGTCCCCTAATCCTAACCCGCACGCTAACACTAACCCGTACCCTAACACGTACGCTCACCCTAAACCGTTGTCGTACCCTAACCTGTACCCTAAACCGTCCCCGTCCCCGTCTCCTAACCCTAACCCTAATCCTAAACCTAACCCTTACCCGAAGCCTTACCCTAACACGTCCCCTAATCCCAACCCGTACGCTAACACTAACCCATACCCTAACACGTGCGCTCAACCTAAACCATTGTCGTACCCTAACCTGTACCCTAAACCGTCCCCGTCCCCTAACCGTAACCCTAACCCTAACCCTAACGCTAACCCTTACCCGAAGCCTTACACTAAACCGTCCCCTAATCCTAACCCATACGCAAACACTAACCCGTACTCTAACACCTGCGCTCACCCTAAACCGTTGTCGTACCCTAACCTGTACCCTAAACCGTCACCGTCCCCTAACCCTAATCCTTAACCTAACACTTACCTGAAGCCTTACCATAACCCGCCCCCTAATGCTCACCCATACTCTAACACTAACACATACCCTAAAACGTACGCTCACCCTAAACCGTTTTCGTACCCTAACCTGTACCCTAAACGGTCCCCGTCCCCTAACCCTAACCCTAACCCTGACCCTAAGCCTATCACTTACCCGAAACCTTACCCTAACCCGTCCCCAAAACCTAACCCGTACCCTAACACTAAGCCATACCCTAACACGTACGCTCACCCTAATCTGTTGTCGTACACTAACCTGTACCGTAAACCGTCCCCGTCCCCTAACCCTTACCCTAACACTTACCCGAAGCCTTACCCTAAACCGTCCCCTAATCCTAACCCGTACGTTAACACTAATTCGTACCCTAACATGTACGCTCAACCTAAACCGTTGTTGTACCCTAACCTGTACCCTAAACCGTCCCCATCCCCTAACCCTAACCCTAACCCAAACCCTAACCCTTACACGAAGCCTTACCCTAACACGTCCCCTAATCCTAACCCCTACGCAAACACTAACCCGTACCCTAACATGTACGCTCAACCTAAACTGTTGTCGTACCCTAACCTGTACCCTAAACTGCCCCCGTACCCGTCCCCTATACCTAACCCTAACCCTAAGCCTAAACCTTACCCAAAGCCTTACACTAACACGTCCCCTAATCCTAACCCGTATGCTAACACTAAACCGTGCCCTAACACGTACGCTCACCCTAAACCGTTGTTGTACCCTAACCTGTACATTAAACCGTCCCCGTCCCCGTCCCTGTGCGCTAACACTAACCCTAACCCTAACCCTTACCCGTAGCCTTACCCTAACCCGTCCCATAATCCTAACCCGTACGCTAACAATAAACCGTACCCTAACACATACGCTCACCTTAAATCGTTGTCATACCCTAACATGTACCCTAAACCATCCCCGTCCCCTAACCCTAACCCTAACCCTAAACCTAACCCTTAACCGAAGCCTTAACCTAACCCGTCCCCTAATCCTAAACCGTAGGCTAACACTAACCCGTACACTAACACGTGCGCTCACCCTAAACCGTTGTCGTACCCTAACCTGTACCCTAAACCATCCCTGTCCCCTAACCCTAACACACACCCTAACCATAACTCTAAACCTTACCCGAAGCCTTACCCTAAACTGTCCCCTAATCCTAACCCGTACGCTAACACTAACCCGTACCCTAACACGTACGCTCACCCTAAACCGTTGTCGTACCGTAAACTTTACCCTAAACCATCCCCATTCCCATCCCCTAACCCTAACCCTAACCCTAACCGTAAACCTTACCCAAAGCCTTACCCTAACCCGTCCCCTAATCCTAACCCGTACGCTAACACTAACCCGTACCCTAACACGTACGCTCACCCTAAACCTTTGTCGTACCCTAACCTGTACCCTAAACCGTCCCCGTCCCCGTCCCCTAACCCTAACCCTAACCCTAAACCTAACCCTTACCCGAAGCCTTACCCTAACACGTCCCCTAATCCTAACCCGTACGCTAACTCTAACCCATACCCTAACACGTGCGCTCAACCTAAACCAGTGTCGTACCCTAACCTGTACCCTAAACTGCCCCCGTCCCCGTCCCCTAATCCTAACCCTGACCCTAACCCTAAACCTTACCCAAAGCCTTACCCTAACCCGTCCCCTAATCCTAACCCGTACGCTCACACTAACCCATACCCTAACACATACGCTGACACTAAAACGTTGTTATACCCTAACCTGTACCCTAAACCCTCCCCGTCCCTTAACTGTAATCCTAACCCTTACCCGAAGCTTTACCCTAACCCGTCCCCTAATCCTAACCCGTACCCTAACACTAACCCGTACCCTAACACGTAGGCTCACCCTAATCCATTGTCGTACCGTAAACTTTACCCTAAACCATCCCTGTCCCAGTCCCCTAACCCTAACCCTAAACCTAAACCTAAACCTTACCCGAAGCCTTATCCTAACCCGTCCAGTAATCCTAACACTTACGCTAACACTAACCAGTACCTAACAGGTACGCTCACCCTAAACCGTTGTCGTACCCTAAACTCTACCCTAAACCATCCCGGTCCCCTAACAATAACCCTAACCCTAACCCCAACCCTTACCCGAAGCCTTACCCTAACCTGACCCATAATCCTAACCCGTACGCTAACACTAACCCGTACCCTAACACGTACGTTCACCCTAAACCGTTGTCGTACCCTAACCTGTACCCTAAACCGTCCCCGTCCCCTAACCCTAACCGTAACCCTTACCCTAACCCTTACCAGAAGCCTTACCCTAACCCGTCCCCTAATCCTAACCCGTACGCTAACACTAACCTGTACACTAACATGTACTCTCACCCTAAACCGTGGTCGTACCCTAACCTGTACCCTAAACTGTCCCCATCCCGTAACCCTAACCCTAACCCTAACCCTAACGCTAACCCTTACCCGAAACCTTACCCTAACCCGTCCCTTAATCCTAACCCGTACGTTAACACTAACCCGTACCCTAACACGTACGCTCAACCTAAACCGTTGTTGTACCCTAACCTGTACCCTAAAACATCCGTGTCCCAGTCCCCTAACCCTAACACTAACCCTAATCCTTACCCGAAGCCTTGCTCTATCCCTTTCCTTAATCCTAACCCGTACTCTAACTTTAACCCATACCCTAAAACGTACGTTCACACTAAACCGTTGTCGTACCCTAACCTGTACCCTAAACCGTCCCCGTCCCCTAACCCTAAACCTAACCCTAACCCTAACCCTAACACTTACCCGAAGCACTACCCTAACCCGTCCCCTAATCCTAACCCGTACGCTAACCCTAACCCGTATCCTAACACGTAAGCTCACCCTAAAACCTTGTCGTACACTCACCTGTACCCTAAACCGTCTCCGTCCCCTAACCCTAACCCTAAACCTAACCCTTACCCGAAGCCTTACCCTAACCCGTCCCCTAATCCTAAATCGTACGCTAACACTAACCCGTAACGTAACACGTACGCTCACCCTAAACTGTTGTCGTACGCTAAGCTGTACCCTAAACGGTCCCCGTCCCCTAACCCTAAACTTAACACGAACCCTAACCCTAACCCTAACACTTACCCGAAACCTTACCCTAACCCGTCCCCAATCCTAACCCGTACGCTAAAACTAATCCGTACCCTAACATGTACGCTCACCTGAAAACGTTGTCGTACCCTAACCTGTACCCTAAACCGTCCCCATCCCCTAACCCTAACCCTAACCCAACCTTAACCCTAACCCTTACCCGAAGCCTTACCCTAACCCGTCCCCTAATCCTAACCTGTACGCTAACACTAACCCATACCCTAACAGGTACGCTAACCCTCAACAATTTTCGTACACTAACCAGTACCCTAAACCGTCCCCGTACCCTAACCCTAACCCTAACCCTAACCGTAAACCTTACCCGAAGCCTTACCATAAACCGTCCCCTAATGTTAACACGTATGCTAACACTAACTTGTACCCTAATGCGTACGCTCATCCTAAACCATTGTTGTGCACAGACCTGTACCCTAAATCATCCCCATCCCCTAACCTTAACCCTAACCCTAACCCTTAAACGAAGGCTTACCCTAACCCGTCCCCTAATCCTAACCAGTACGATAACACTAACCCATACCCTAACACGTACGCTCACCCTAAACTGTTGGCGTACCCTAATCTGTAGCCTAAACCATCCCCGTCCCCTAACCCTAACCCTAACCCTAACCCTAACCCTTAAACGAAGGCTTACCCTAATCCGTCCCCTAATCCTAACCCGTACACTAACCCTAACCCGTACCCTAACACGTACGCTCACCCTAAACAGTTGTCGTACCCTAACCTGTACCCTAAACCTTCCCCATCACCTAACCCAAACCCTAGTCCTAACCCTAACCCTAAACCTTACCCGAAGCCTTACCCTAAACCGTCCCCTAATAGTAACCCGTACGCTAACACTAACCTGTACCCTAACACGTACGCTCACCCTAAACCGTTTTCGTACCCTACCCTTTATGCTAAACCATCACCGTCCCCTAACCCTAACCCTAGCCCTAACCCTAACCCTTACCCGAAACCTTACATTAATCTGTCACATAATCCTAACCCGTACGCTAACACTAACACCTACCCTAACACGTACGTTCACCCTAAACCATTGTCATACACTAAACTGTACCATAAACCATCCCCGTACCCTAACCCTAATCCTAACCCTAACCCTAACCCTTACCCTTATCCGAAGCCTTACCCTAACCCGTCCCCTAATCCTGACCCGTAAGCTGACAATAACCCGTACCCTAACACATACGCTTACCCTAAACCTTTGTCATACCCTAACCTGTACCCTTAACCGTCCCCTAACCCTAAGCCTAACACTTACCCGAACCCTTAACCAAAACGGTCCCCTAATCCTGACCCGTACGCTAACATGTACGCTCACGCTAAACCGTTGTCGTACCCTAACCTGTCACCTAAACCGTCCCCGTACCCTAACCTTAACCTTAACCCTAAACCTAAACTTAACCCTTAACCGAAGCCTTACCCTAACCCGTTCCTTAATCCTAACCCGTACGTTAACACTAACACATACCCTAAAACCTACGCTCACCATAAACCGTTGTCGTACCCTAAACTGTACCCTAAACCGTCCCCTAACCCTAACCCTAACCCTAACCCTAACCCTTACTCGAAGCCTTACCCTAACCCGTCCCCTAATCCTAACCCGTACGCTAACACTAACCCGTACCCTAATATGTACGCTCAGCCTAAACCATTTTCGTACACTAACCTGTACCCTAAACCAACCCCGTCCCCTAACCCTAACCCTAACCCTAACCCTAAACCTTACCCGAATCCTTACCCTAACCCGTCCCCTAATCCTAACCCGTACGCTAAAAGTAACCCGTACCCTAATATGTACGCTCAGCCTAAACCATTGTTGTACACTAACCTGTACCCTAAACCATTCCCGTACCCTAACCCTAACACTAACCCTAACCCTAACCCTAATACTAACACTGAAATGAAGGCTTACCCTAACCCGTCCCCTAATCCTAACCCATACACTAACCCTAACCCGTACCCTAAGACGTACGTTCACCCTAAACCGTTGTCGTACCCTAACCTGTACCCTAAACCGTCCCCGTCCCCTAACCCTAACTCTAACCCTAACCCTAACCGTAACACTTACCTGAAGCCTTAAACAAACCCGTCCCCTAATCCTGACCCGTACGCTAACACTCAAATATACCCTAACATGTATGCTCACGCTAAACCGTTGTCGTACCCTAACCTGTAACCTAAACAGTCCCTGTCCCCTAACCCTAACCCTAACCCTAACCCTAACCCTTATCCGAAGCCTTACCATGACCCGTCCCCTATTCCTAACCCATACGCTAACACTAACCCGTACCCTAACATGTACGCTCACCCTGAACCGTGGTCGTACGCTAACCTGTATCCCAAACCGTCCCCCTCCCGTAACACTAACCATAACCCTAACCCTAAAACTAACCCTTACCCAAAGCCTTACCCTAACCCGTCCCATAATCCTGACCCGTACGCTAACACTAACACGTACCCTAACATGTACGCTCACCCTAAACCGTTGTCGTACCCTAACCTGTACCCTAATCCGTCCCCGTCCCCTAACCATAACCCTAATTCTTACCCGAAGCCTTACCCTAACACGTCCCCTAATCCTAAACCGTACGCTAACACTAACCCCTACCCTAACACGTACGCTCACCCTAAACCGTTGTCGTACCCTAAACTGTACCCTATACCGTCTCCAACCCCTAACCTTAACCCTAACCCTAACCCTAACCCTTACCCGAAGCCTTACCCTAACCTGTCCCCTAATCCTAACTCGTACGCTAACACTAACCCATGCCCTAACATGTACGCTCACACTAAACCGTTGTCATACCCTAACCTGTACCCTAAACCGTCCCCTAACCCTAACCCTAACACTAACCCTAACCCTAACCCTTACCCGAAGCCTTCCCCTAACCCGTCCCCTAATCTAACCCGTACGCTAACACTAACCCGTACCCTAACACGTACGCTCACACTAAACCGTTGTCGTACCCTAACCTGTACCCTAAACCATCCCCATCCCCTAACCCTAACCCTAAACCTAACCCTAACCCTAACCCTAACGCTAACTCTTACCCGAAGCCTTATCCTAAACCGTCCCTTAATCCTAACCCGTACTCTAACACTAACCCATACCCTAACATGTACGCTCACCCTAAACCATTGTCGTACCCTAACCTGTAGCCCAAACTGTCCCCGTCCCCTAACACTAAACCTATCCCTAATCCTAACACTAACACTTACCCGAAACCTTACCCTAATCCGTCCCCTAATCCTAACCCATACGCTAACACTAACACATACCTTAACATGTACGGTCACGCTAAATCGTTGTCGTACCCTAACCTGTACCCTAAACCGTCCCCGTCCCCTAACCCTAAACCTAACTCGTACCCGAAGCCTTACACTAATATGTCCCCTAATCCTAACCCGTACGCTAACACTAACCCGTACCCTACCACGTACACTCACCCTAAACCGTTGTCGTGCCCTAAACTGTACCCTATACCGTACCTGTCCCCTAACTCTAACCCTAACCCTAAACCTAACGCTTACCCAAAGCCTTACCCTAACACGTCCCCTAATCCTAACCCAGACGCTAACACTAACACATACCCTAAAATGTACGCTCACACTAAACAGTTGTCGTACCCTAAACTGTACCCTAAATTGACCCCTAAACCTAACCCAAACCCTAACCCTAACCTGAAGCCTTTCCCTAACCCGTTCCCTAATCCTAACCCGTACGCTAACAGTAACCCATACCCTAACACGTACGCTCACTCTAAAACGTGGTCATACTCTAAACTGTACCCTAAACCGTCCCCGTCCCCTAACACTAACCCTATCCCTTATCGGAAGCCTTACCCTAACCCGTCCCCTAATCCTAACCCGTACGCTAACACTAACACGTACCCTAACACGTACGTTCAGCCTAAACCGTGGGCGTACAATAAACTGTACCGTAAACCATCCCTGTACCCTAACCCTAATCCTAACCCTAACCCTAACACTAAACCTTACCCGAAGCCTTAACCTAAGCCGTCCCCTAATCCTGACCCGTACGCTAATACTAAACCATACCCTAACACGTACGATCACGCTAAACCATTGACGTACCCTAACCTGTAACCTAAATCTTCCCCGGCTCCTAACCCTAACCCTAACCCTAACCCAAACCCTTATCCGAAGCCTTACCCTAAGCCGTCCCCTAATCCTAAACTGTACGCTAACACTAACCCGTACCCTAACACGTACGCTCACCCTAAACCGTTGTCGTACACTAACCTGTATCCTATACCGTTCCCGGCCCCTAACCCTAACCCTAACCCTAACCCTTATCCGAAGCCTTACTCTAACCCTTCGCTTAATCCTAAACCGTACGCTAACACTAACCCATACGCTAAAACCTAAGCTCACCCTAAACCGTTGTCGTACCGTAAACTGTAACCTAAACCGTCCCCTAAACCTAACCCTAACCCTAACCCTAACCCTAAGCCTTACCCAAAGCCTTACCCTAAACCAGCCCCTAATCCTAACCCGTACCCTAACACTAACCCGTACCCTAACACGTACGCTCACCCTAAATTATTGTCGTGCCCTAACCTGTACCCTAAACCATCCCCGTCCCCTAACCCTAACCCTAACCCTAACCGTAACCCGAACCCTTACCCGAAGCCTTACCCTAAACCGTCTCCTAATCCTAACCCGTACGCTAACACTAACCCATGCCCTAACACGTACCCTAACTCTAAACCGTTGTCGTACCCTAACCTGTACCCTAAACCGTCCCAGTCCCCGTCCCCTAACCCGAACCCTAACCCTAACCCTAACCCTAACCCTTAACCGAAGCCTTACCCTAACCCGTCCCCTAATCCTAACCCGTACGCTAACACTAACCCATGCCCTAACACGTACGCTTACCCTAAACCGTTGTCGTACCCTAACCTGTACCCTAAACCGTAACCGTCCCCTAACCCTTACCCTAACCCTAACCCTAACCCTCACCCGAAGCCTTCCCCTAACCCGTCACCAATCCTAACTCATATGCTATCACGTACGCTCACCCTAAACTGTTGTCATACACTAACCTGTACCCTAAACCATCCCCGTCCCCTAACCCTAACCCAAAACGTAACCCTAACACTAACCGTTACCTGAAGCCTTACCCTAACCCGTCCCCTACTACTAACCCGTACGCTAACACTAACCCGTACCCTAACATGTACGCTCACCCTAAACCTTTGTGGTACCCTAAACTGTACCCTAAACCGTCCCTGTCCACTAACCCTAACCCTAACCCTAACCTGTACCCTAAACCGTCCCGGTCCCCTAACCCTAACCCTAACCCTAACCCTTACCCGAAGCCTTACCCTAACTCCCCCCAATTCCTAAACCGTACGCTAACACTAACCCATACCCTAACTCATACGCTCACCCTAAACCGTTGTCGTACCCTAACCTGTACCCTAAACGGTCCCCGTCCCCTAACCCTAACCTTATCCCTAACCCTAACCCTAAACCTAAGCCTTACCCGAAGCCTTACCCAAAACCGTCCCCTAATCCTAACCCATACGCTAACACTAACCCGTTCCCTAATACGTACGCTCACCCTAAATCGTTGTTTTACTCTACCCTGTACCCTAAACCGTCCCCGTCCCATAACCCTAACCATAACAATAACCCTAAACCTAACCCTTACCCGAAACCTTACCCTAACCCGTCCCCTAATCCTATCCCGTACACTAACACTAACCCGTACCCTAACACGTATGCTCACCCTAATCCGTTGTCGTACCATAACCTATACCCTAAACCGCCCCCGTCCCCTAACCCTAACGCTTACCCGAGGCCTTACCCTAACCCGTCCCCTAATACTAACCCATACGCTAACACTAACACATACCCTAAGACGTACGCTCACACTAAACAGTTGCCGTACCCTAACATGTAACCTAAACCGTCCCCGTCACCTAACCATAACCCTACCCCTAAACCTAACCCTTACCCTAACCCGTCACCTAATCCTAACCCGTACGCTAACACTAACCCGTACCCTAACACGTACACTCACCCTAAAACTTTGTCATACCCTAAACTGTACCCTAAACAGTCCCCGTCCCTTAACCCTAACCCTAACCCTAACCCTACCCTAACTCTTACCCGAAGCCTTACCCTAACCCGTCCCATAATCTTATCCTGAACGGTAACACTAACACGTACCCTAACACGTACGCTCACCCTAAACCGTTGACGTACACTAACCTGTACCCTAAACCGTCCCCATCCCCTAACCCTAACCCTAAACCTAAGCCAAACCCTTACCCGAATCCTTACACTAACCTGTCACCTAATCCTAACACGTACGCTAACGCTAAACCGTACCCTAAAACGTACGCTCATACTAAACCTTTGTCGTACCCTAACCTGTACCCTAAACCGTCCCCATCCCCGTCCCCTAACCCTAATCCTAACCCTAACCCTAACCCTTACCCGAAGCCTTACCCTAACCCGTCCCCTAACCCTAAACCGTACGCTAACACTAACCCATACCTTAACACGTACGCTCACCCTAAACCGTTGTCGTACCCTAACCTGTACCCTAAACCGTCCCCGTCACCGTCCCCTAACCCTAACCCTAACCTTAACCCTAACCCTTACCTGAAGCCTTACGCTAACCCGTCCCCTAATCCTAAACCGTACGCTAACACTAACCCGTACCCTAACACGTACGCTCACCCTAAATGGTTGTAGTACCCTAATCTGTACCCTAAACCGTGGCCATGCCCTAACCCTAACCCTAACCCTAACCCTAACCCTTACCCGAAGTCTTACCCTAACCTGTCCCCTAAACCTAACCCGTACGCTAACACTAACCCGTACCCTAACTCGTACGTTCACCCTAAACCGTTGTCGTACCCTAACCTGTACCCTACACCGTCCCCGTCCCCTATCCCTAAACCTAACCCTAACCCTAAACCTAACCATTACCTGAAGCCTTACACTAACACATCCACTAATCCTAACCCGTACGCTAACACTAACCCGTACCCTAACATGTACGTTCACACTAAACCGTTGTCATACCCTAACCTGTACCCTAAACCGTCCCCGTACCCTAACCCTAACCCTTACCCAAAGCCTTACACTAATCCGTCGCCTAATCCTAAGCGGTACGCTAACACTAACACCTACCCTAACACGTACGCTCACCCTAAACTATTGTCGTACCCTACCCTCTACCCTAAACCATTCCTGTCCCCTATCCTAACCCTAACACTAACCCTAACCCTAATCCTAACACTTACCCGAAGTCTTACCCTAACCTGTCCCCTAATCCTAACCCGTACGCTAACACTAACCCGTACCCTAACACGTTCGCTCACCCTAAACCGTTGTCGTACCCTAACGTGTACCCTAAACCGTCCCCGTCCCCATCCCCTAACCCTAACCCTAACCCTAACCATTACCAGAAGCCTTACCCTAACGCGTCCCCTAATCCTAACCCGTACGCTAACACTAACCCCTACCCTAACACGTACGCTCACCCTAAACCGTTGTCGTACTCTAACCTGTACCCTGAACAGTCCCCATCCCCTAACCCTAACCCTAACCCTAACCGTAAGGCTAACCCTTACCCGAAGCCTTACCCTAACCCGTCCCCTAATGCTAACCCGTACGCTAACTCTAAGCTATACCCTAACACTTACGCTCACACTAAACCGTCGTCGTACCCTAACCTGTACCCTAAACCGTCCCCATCCCCGTCTCCTAACCCTAACACTAAACCTAACCCTTACCCAAAGCGTTACCCTAACCCGTCCCCTAATCCTAAACCATACACTAACACTAACCCATAACCTAACACGTACGCTCACCCTAAAAGGTTGTCGTACCCTAACTGGTACCCTAAATCGTCCCTGTCCCCTAACCCTTACCCTAAACCTAACCCTAACCCTAACCCTAACCCTTACCCAAAGCCTTACACTAACCCGTAACATAATCCTAAACCGTACGCTAACACTAACCCGTACCCTAACATGTACGTTCACACTAAACCGTTGTCGTACCCTAACCTGTACCCTAAACTGTCCCCTTCCCCTAATCCTAATCCTAACCCTATCCTTAACACTTACCCGAAGCCTTACCCTAACCCGTCCCCTAAACCTAACCCGTACGCTAACACTAACCCGTAAACTAACACGTACGCTCACCCTAAAACATTGTCGTACCCTAACCTGTACACTAAACCGTCCCCACCCCCTAAACCTAACCCTAACCCTAACCCTAACCCTTACCCGAAGCCTTACCCTAACCCGTACGCTAACACTAACATGTACCCTAACACGTAAGCTCACCCTAAAATACTGTCGTACTCTAACCTGTACCCTAAACCGTCCCGTCCCCTAACCATAACCCTAACCCTAACCCTAACACTAACCCTTACGCAAAGCCTTACCCTAGCCCGTACCCTAATCCTAACCCCTACTCTAACACTAACCCATACTCTGACACGTACGCTCACCCTAGACCGTTGTCGTACGCTAACCTGTACCCTAAACCGTCCCTTTCCCCTAACCCTAAGCCTAACCCTAACCCTTACCCGAAGCCTTACACTAACCCGTCCCCTAATCCTAATCCGTACGCTAACACTAACCCATACCCTAACACGTACGATCACCCTAAACCGATCTCGTACACCAACCTGTACCCTAAACCGTCCCCGTCCCCTAACCCTAACCCTAACCCTAACCCTAACCCTAACCCTTACCCGAAGCCTTACCTTAACCCGTCCCCTAATCCTAACCCGTACGCTAACACTGAGCCGTACCCTAACACGCACGCTCACCCTAAACAGTTGTCGTACCCTAACCTGTACCCTAAACAGTCCCTGTCACCGTCCCCTAACCTTAACCCTAACCCTTACCCAAAGCCTTACCCTAACCCGTCCCCTAATCCTAAACCGTACGCTAACACTAACCCATACCCTAACACGTACGCTCACCCTAAGCCGTTGTAGTACCGTAATCTGTACCCTAAACTTTCAACGTGCCCTAACCCTAACCCTAACCCTAACCCTAAACCTAACCCTTACCCGAAGCCTTACCATAACCCATATGCTAACACTAACCGGTACCCTAACACGTACGCTCAACCTAAACCGTTGTCGTACCCTAACCTGTACCCTAAACCGTCCCCGTACCCTAACCCTAACTGTAACCCTTACCCGAAGCCTTACCGTAATCCATCCCCTACTCCTACCAGTACGCTAACACTAACACGTACCCTAACAGTTATGCTCACCCTACACCATTGTCGTACACTAACCTGTACCCTAAACCGTCCCCGTCCCCTAACCCTAACCCTATCCCTTACCCGAAGTCTTAGCATAACCCGTACGCTAACACTAAGCAGAACCCTAACACATACGCTCAACCTAAACCGTTGTCGTACCCTAACCTGTACCTTAAACCGTCGCTTTACCCTAAACCTAACCCTAACCCTTACCCGAAGACTTACGCTAAACCGTCCCCTAAACCTAACACGTTCGCTAACACTAAACCATACCCTAACACGTACGCTCACCCTAAAACGTTGTCGTACCCTAACCTGTACCCTAAACCGTCACCGTACCCTAACCCTAACCCTAACCTTTACCCGAAGCCTTACCGTAACCCGTATGCTAACGCTAACCGGTACCCTAACACGTACGCTCAACTTAAACTGTTGTCGTACCCTAACCTGTACCCTAAACCGTCCCCATCCCCTAACCCTAACCCTAACATTTACCCGAAGCCTTACTCTAACCCGTCCCCTAATACTAACCCGTACACTAACACTAACTCGTACCATAACACGTACGCTCACCCTGAACAGTTTTTGTACCCTAACCTGTATCCTAAACGGTCCCCGTCCCCTAACCCTAACCCTAACCCTAACACTTACCCGAAGCCTTACCCTAACCCGTCCCCTAATCCTAACCCGTACGCTAACACTAACCCGTACACTATCACGTACGCACACCCTAAACCGTTGTCATACCCTAACGTGTACCCTTAACCGTCCCCGTCCCCTAACCCTAAATCTAAACCTAACCCTAACCCTTACCCGAAGCCTTACACTAACCCGTCCAATAATCCTAAACCGTACGCTAACACTAACCCATACCCTACAACATACGCTCACGCTAAAACGTTGTCCTACCCTAACCTGTACACTAAACCGTTCCCGTCCCGTAAACCTAACGCTAACCCTAAACCTAACCCTTACCCGAAGCCTTACCCTAACCCGTCCCCTAATCCTAACCCGTACGCTAACACTAACCTGTACCCGAACACGTACCCTCACCCTTAACCATTGTCGTACACTAACCTGTACCCTAAACCATCCCCATCCCAGTCCCCTAACCCTAACCCTAACACTAACACTAAACCTTCCCCGAAGCCTTACCCTAACCCGTCCCCTAATCCTAACCCGTACGCTCACACTAACCTGTACCCTAACACGTACGCTCAACCTAAACCGCTGTCGTTACCCTAACCTGTACCCTAAACCGTCCCGGTCCCCTAACCCTAACCCTAACACTAAACCTTACCTGAAGCCTTACACTAAACCGTCACCTAATCCTAACCCGTACGCTAAAACTAACCCGTACCCTAACACGTTCGCTCACCCTAAACCGTTGTCGTACCCTAACCTGTACCCTAAACCATCCCAGTCCCCTTACCCTAAACCTAAACGTAACCCTAACCCTAACCGTTACCTGAATCCTTACCCTAACCCGTCACGTAATCCTAACCCATACGCTAACACTAACACATACCCTAACACGTACGCTCACCCTAAACCGTTGTCATACCCTAACCTGTACCCTAAACCGTCCCTGTCCCCTAACCTTAACCCTAACCCTAACACTAACCCTAACCTGTACCCTAAACCGTCCCAGTCCCCTAACCCTAAGCCTAACCCTAACACTAACATTTACCCGAAGCCTTACCTTAACACGTCCCCTAATCGTAACTCGTACACTAACACTAACCCGTGCCCTAACACGTACGCTCACCCTAAACTGTTGTCGTACACTAATCTACCCTAAACCGTCCCCGTCTCGTAACCCTAACCCTAACCCTAACCCTAACCCTAAACCTTAACCGAAGCCTTACCCTAACCCGTCCCCTAATCCTAACCCGTACGCTAACACTAACCCGTACCATAAGATGTACGCTCACCCTAAACCGTTGTCGTACCCACCGTGTACCCTAAACGGTCCCCGTCCCCGTCCCCTAACCCTAACCCTAACCCGAACCCTAACACTTACCGGAAGCCTTACCCTAACCCGTCCCCTAATCCTAACCCGTACGCTAACACTAACCCGTACCCTAACTCGTACGCTCACCTTAAACCGTTGTCGTACACTGACCTGTACCCTACACCATCCCCGTCCCCTATCCCTAACGCTAACCCTAACCCTAAACCTAACCCTTACCCGAAGCCTTACACTAACACGTCCACTAATCTTAACCCGTATGCTAACACTAACCCGTACCCTAACACGTACGCTCACACTAAACCGTTGTCGTACCCTAACCTGTACCCTAAACCGTCCCCGTTCCCTAACCCTAAGCCTAACACTTACCCGAAGCCTTACCCTAACCCGTCCCCTAATCCTAACCCGTACGCTCACACTAACTTGTACCCTAACACGTACGCTCACCCTAAACCGTTCTCATACCCTAACCTGTACCCTAAACCGTCCCCGTCCCCTAACCCTAACCCTAACCCTTACCCGAAGCCTTACAGTAATCCGTCCCCTAATCCTAACCGGTACACTAACAATAACACCTACCCTAACACGTATGCTCACCCTAAACTGTTGTCGTACCCTAACCTCGAACCTGAACCATTCCTGTCCCCTAAACCTAACCCTAACCCTAAACCTAACCCTAACCCTAACCCTTACCCGAAGCCTTAGCCTAACCCCTCCCCTAATCCTAACCCTTACGCTAACACTAACCCGTACTCTAACACGTACGCTCACCCTAAACCTTTGACGTACCCTAACCTGTACCCTAAACCGTCCCCGTCCCCTAAACCTAACCCTAACCCTAACCATAACCCTAACCCTTACCCGAAACTTACGCTAACCTGTCCCCTAATCCTAATCCGTACGCTAACACTATCCCATACCCTAACACGTACGCTCACCCTAAACTGTTGTTGTACACTAACCTGTACCCTAAACCGTCCCCTTCCCCGTCCCCGTCCCCTAACTCTAACTTTAACCCTAACCCTTACCCGAAGCTTTATCCAAACTCGTCCCCTAATTCTAACCCGTAGGCTATCACTAACCCGTACCCTAACATGTACGCTCACCCTAAAACTTTGTCGTACTCTAACCTGTACCCTAAAGCATACCCGTCCCGGTCCCCTAACCCTAACCCTAACCCTATCCCTTACCCGAAGTCTTACCCTAACCCGTCCCCTAATCCTAATCCGTACGCTAACACTAACACATACCCTATCACGTACGCTCACCCTAAACCGTTATTGTACCCTAACCTGTACCCTAAACTGTCCCCGTCCCCTAACCCTCACCCTAACCCTTATCCGAAACCTTACCCTAACCCGACTCTTAATCCTAACCCGTACGCTAACACTAACCCGTACCCTAACGTGTACGCTCACCCTAAACCATTGTCATAACTTAACATGTACCCTAAACCGTCCCCGTCCCCTAACCCTAACCCTAAACGTAACCCTAAACCTAACCCTTACCCGAAGCCTTACCCTAACCCGTCCCCTAATCCTAACCCATACGCTAAAAATAACCCTTGCCCTAAAACGTACGCTCAAACTAAACCGTTCTCGTACACTAACCTGTACCTTAAACCATCCCCATACCCTAACCCTTACCCTAACCCTAAACCTAACCCTTACCCGAAGCCTTACTCTAACCCGTCCCATAATCCTATCCGGTACGCTTACACTAACCCATACCCTAACACGTACGCTCACCCTAAACCGTTGAAGTACTCTAACCTGTACCTTAAACTGTCCCCGTCCCCTAACCCTAACCCTAACCCTAACCCTAACACTTACCCGAAGCCTTACCCTATCACGTACCCTAATCCTAACCCGTACGCTAACACTAACCCGTACCCTAACACGTACGCTCACACTAAACCGTTGTCGTACCCTAACCTGTACCCTAAACCGTCCCCGTCCCCTATCCCTAACCCTATCCCTAACCCTAACCCTTACCCAAAGCCTTACCCTAACCCGTCTCCTAATCCTAAACCGTACGCTAACACTAACCCATGCCCTAACACGTACGCTCACCCTAAACCGTTGTCGTACACTAACCTGTATCCTAAACCGTCCCCGTCCCCGTCCCCTAACCCTAACCCTAACCCTAAGCCTCACCCTTACTCGAAGCCTTATCCTAACCCGCCCCTCATCCTAACCCGTACGCTAACAGTAACCCGTACCCTAACCAGTACGCTCACCCTAAACCGTGGTCGTACCCGAACCTGTACCCTAAACCGTCCCCATCCCCTGACCCTAACCCTAACCCTAACCATAACCCTAACCCTTACCCGAAGACTTACCCTAACCCGTCCCCTTATACTAAACCGTATGCTAACACTAACACGTACCCTAACACGTACGCTCACCCTAAACTGTTGTCGTACACTAACCTGTACCCTAAACCGTCCCCGTCGCCTAACACTAACCCTAACCCTAACCCGAACCCTTACCCGAACCCTTACCCTAACACTTCCCCTAATCCTTACACGTATGCTAACACTAACCCTTACCCTAACACGTACGCTCACCCTAAACCGTAGTCGTACACTAACCTGTACCCTAAACCGTCCCTGTCGCCGTCCCGGACCCCTAACCCTAACACTTACCTGAAGCCTTACCCTAAACCGTCCCCTAATCCTAACCCGTACGCTAACACTAAACTGTACCCTAACACGTACGCTCACCCTAAATCGTTGTCGTACTCTAACCTCTACCCTAAACCCTCTCCTTATGCTAACCCTAACCCTAACCCTAACACTTACCCTTACCTGAAGCCTTACCGTAACCCGTCCCGTAATCCTAACCCGTACGCTAGCACTAAACAGTACCCTAACACGTACGCTCACCCTAAACCGTTGTCGTACACTAACCTGTACCCTAAACCGTCCCCGTCCCCTAACACTAACCCTGACCCTAACCCTAACCCTAACCCGTACCCGAAGCCTTACCCTAACCCTTCCCGTAATCCTAACCCGTACGCTAACACTAACACGTTACCTAACACGTACGCTCACCCTAAACCGCTGTCGTCCCCTAACCTATACCTTAAACCATCCCCGTTCCTGTCCCCTAAACCTAACCCTAACCCTTAACCTAACCCTTACCCGATTCCTTACCCTAAACCGTCCCCTAATCCGAACCCATACGCTAATACTAACACGTACCCTAACACGTATGCTCACCCTAAACCGTTGTCGTACCCTAACCTGTGCCCTAAACCGTCCTCGTCCCCTAACCCTAACCCTAACCGTAACCCTAACACTAACCGTTACCCACAGCCTTACACTAACCCGTCCCCTAAACCTAAACCGTACGCTAATACTAACCCGTACCCTAACACGTAGGCTCACCCTAAACCGTTGACGTACCCTAACCTGTACCCTAAACCATCCCCGTCCCCTAACCCTAACCCTAACCCTAACCATAAACCTTACCCGAAGCCATACCGTATCACATCCCCTAATCCTAACCCGTACGCTAACACTAACCCGTACCCTAACACGTACACTCACCCTAAACCGTTGTCTTACCCTAATCTGTACCCTAAACCGTCCCCGACCCCGTCCCCTAACCCTAACCGTAACCTTAACCCTAAACCTTTCCCGAAGCCTTAAACTAACACGTCCCCTAAACCTAACCCGTACGCTAACACTAAACCGTACCCTAACACGTACGCTCACCCTAAATCGTTGTCGTACACTAACCTGTACCCTAAACCGTCCTCGTCCCCTAACTCTAACCCTAACCCTAACTGTAACCCTAATCCTTACCCGAAGCCTTACCCTAACCCGTCACCAATCCTAACCCGTATGCTATCACGTACGCTCACACTAAACCGTTGTCGCACACTAACCTGTACCCTAAACCGTCCCCGTCTCCTAACCCTAACCCTAACCTTAAACCTAACCCTAACCCTTACCCGAAGCCTTACCCTAAACCGTCCCCTAATCCTAACCCGTACGCTAACACTAAACCGTACCCTAACACGTACACTCACCCTAAAACGTTGTCATACCCTAAACTGTACTGTAAACCGTCCCCGTCCCCTAACCGTAACCCTAACCCTAACCCTAACCCTTACCCAAAGCCTTACCCTAACTCCTCCCCTAATCCTAACCCGTACGCTAACACTAACAGTACCCTAACACATACGCTCACCCTAAACCGTTGTCGTACCCTAACCTGTACCCTAAACCGTCCCCGTCCCCTAACCCTAAACATAACCCTAACCCTAACCCTAACCCTAACCCTTACCCGAAGCCTTACCCTAACCCGTCCACTAATCCTAATCCGTACGCTAACACTAATCCCTGCCCTAACACGTATGCTCACCCTAAAACGTTGTTGTATGCTAACCTGTACCCTAAACCTTCCCCGTCCCATAACCCTAACCCTAAACTTACCCTAACCCTCACCCGAAGCCTTACCCTAAACCGTCACCAATCCTAACCCGTACGCTATCACGTACGCTCACCCTAAACTGTTGTTGTACACTAACCTGTACCCTAAACCCTCCCCGTCCCCTAACCCTAACCCTAACCCTAACCCTATCCCTAACCCTTACTCGAAGCCTTACCCTAACCCGTCCACTAATAATAACAAGTACGCTAAAACTAACCCGTACCCTAACACGTACACTCACCCTAAAACATTGTCATACCCTAAACTGTACCCTAAACCATCCCCGTCCCCTAACCCTAACCCTAACCCTAACCCTAACACTTACCCAAAGCCTTACACTAACCCATACGCTAACACTAACCCGTACCCTAACACATATGCTCACACTAAACCGTTGTCGTACCCTCACCTGTACCCTAAACCATCTCCGTCCCCTAATCCTAACCCTAACCCTAACCCTAACCCTTACCCGAAGCCTTACCCTAACCCGTCCCCTAATCCTAACCCGTACGCTAACACTAAACGTTACCCTAACACGTATGCTCATCCTAAACCGGTGTCGTACCCTAACCTGTACACTAAACCGTCCCCTAACCCTAAACCTAACCCTAACCCTAACCCTTACCCGAAGCCTTAACCTAACCTGTCCCCAATCCTAACCCGTACGATAACACAAACCCGTGCCCTAACACGTACGCTCACCCTAAACTGTTGTCGTAACCTAACCTGTACCCTAAACCGTCCCTGTCCCCTAACCCTAACCCTAACCCTAACGCTAACCCTAAACCTAACCCTAACACTTACCCGAAGCCTTTCCCTAACCCGTCCAATAATCCTAACCCGTACGCTAACACTAACACTTTACCTAAAACGTACGATCACCCTAAACCGCTGTCATCGCCTAACCTGTACCTTAAACCGTCCCCGTCCCGGTCCCCTAACCCTAACCCTAACCCTAACCCTAAACCTTACCCAAAGCCTTACCCTAACTGGTCCCCTAATCCTAACCCGTACGATAACACTAACCCGTACCCTAACACGTACGATCACACTAAACCATTGTTCTACACTAACCTGTACCCTAAACCATCACCGTCCCCTAACCCTAACCCTAACACTAACCCTAACCCTTACCCGAAGCGTTACACTAACCCGTCCCCTAACCCTAACCCGTACGCTAACACGAACCCATACCCTAACACGTACGCTCAACCTAAAGCATTGTCGTACCCTAACCTGTACCCTAAACCTTCCCCGTCCCCTAACCCTAACCCTAACCCTAAATCTAACCCTTACCCGAAGCCTCACCCTAACACGTCCCATAATCCTAACCCGTACGCTAACACTAACCCGTACCCTAACACGTACGCTCACCCTATACCGTTGTTGTACCCTAACCTGTACCCTAGACTGTCCCCGTCCCCTAACCCTAACCCTAACCGTTACCTTAAGCCTTACCCTAAACCGTCCGCTAATCCTAACCCGTACGATAACACTAATCCGTACCCTAACACGTACGATCACCCTAAACCAATGTCGTACCCTAACCTGTACCCTAAACCGTCCTCGTCCCCTAACCCTAACCCTAAGCGTAACCCTAACACTAAACATTGCGCGAAACCTTACCCTAACCCGTCCCCTAATCCTAACCCGTACGGTAAAACTAACACGGACCCTAACACGTACGCTAACCCTAAACCATTGACGTACCCTAACCTGTACCCTAAAACGTCCTCGTCCCTTAACCCTAACCCTAACCGTAACTCTACCCATAACCCGAAGCCTTACCCTAACCCGTCCCCTAATCCTAACCCGTACGCTAACACTAACCCGTACGCTAACACGTACGCTCACTCTAAACTGTTGTCGTACACTAACCTGTACCCTATACCGTCCCCGTCCCCTAACCCTAACCCTAAACCTAACCCAAAACCTAACCCTTACCCAAAGTCTTACCCTAACCCGTCCCCTAATTCTAACCCGTACACTAACACTAACATGTACCCTAACACGTACGCTCACCCTAAATCGTTGTCGTACCCTAACCTGTACCCTAAACCATCCCCGTCCCCTAACCCTAACCCTAACCCTAATCCTTACCCGAAGCTTTACCCTAACCCGTCCCCTAATCCTAATCCGTATGCTAACACTAACACGTACCCTAACACGTACGCTCACCCTAAACCGTTGTCGTACTCTAACCTGTACCCTAAACCGTCCCCGTCCCTAAACCTAACTCTAACCCTAACCCTAACCCTAAACCTTACCCGAAGCCTTACCCTTACCCATCCCCTAATCCCAACCCGTACGCTAACTCTAACCCGTACCATAACACGTACGCTCACACTAAACCGCTGTCTTACCCTAATCTGTACCCTAAACCGTCCTCGTCCCCTAACCCTAACCCTAACCCTAACCGTAAACCTAACCCTAACCCGAAGCCTTACCCTAAACCGTACCCTAATCCTAAACCGTACGCTAACACTAAACCATACCCTAACACGTACACTAACCCTAAAACGTTGTCATGCCCTAAACTGTACGGTAAACCGTCCCCGTCCCGGTCCCCTAACCCTAACCCTAACCCTAACCCTAAACCTTACCCAAAGCCTTACCCTAACTCGTCCCCTAATCCTAACCCGTACGCTAACACTAACCCGTACCCTAACACGTACGCTCACACTAAACTGTTGTCGTACACTAACCTGTACCCTAAACCGTCCCCGTCACCGTCCCCTAACCCTAATCCTAACCCTAAACCTAACCCTTACCCGAAGCCTTACCCTAACCCGTCCCCTAATCCTAACCCGTATGCTAACACTAAACCATAGCCTAACACGTACGCTCACCCTAAACCATTGTCGTACACTAACCTGTACCCTAAACAGTCGCCGTCCCCTAACCCTAACATTAACCCTAACCCTAACCCTTACCCGAAGCCTTACCCTAAACTGTCCCCTAATCCTAACCCGTACGCTAACACTAACCCGTGCCCTAACACGTACACTCACCCTAAACCGTTGTCGTACCCTAACCTCTACCCTAAACCATCCCCGTCCCCTAACCCTAAACCTAACCCTAAACCTAACCCTATCTCTAACCCTTACCCAAAGCCTTACCTAACCCGTCCACTAATCCGAAAACGTACGCTAACACTAACCCGTACCCTAACACGTACGCTCAACCTAAACCGTTGTCGTACCCTAAACTGTACCCTAAGCCGTCCCCATCCCCTAACCCTAACCCTAACCTTAACCCTAACCCTAACCCTTACCCGAATCGTTACCCTAACCCGTCCCCTAATCATAATCCGTACGCTAACACTAACCCGTGCCCTAACACGTACGCTCACACTAAACCGCTGTCGTACAATAACCTGTACCCTAAACCGTCCTGTCCCCTAACACTAACCCTAACCCTAACCCTAACCCTTACCCGAAGCTTTACCCTAACCCGTCCCTTAATCCTCACCCGTACGCTAAAACTAACCCGTGCCCTAACACGTACGCTCACCCTAAACCGTTGTCGTACCCTAACCGGTAACCTAAACCATCCCCGTCCCCTAACCCTAACCCTAAACCTAACCTTAACCCTCACCCGAAGCCTTACCCTAACCCGTCACCAATCCTAACCCGTACGCTATCACGTACGCTCACCCTAAAGCTTTGTCGTACACTAACCTGTACCCTAAATCCTCCCCGTAATCTAACCCTAACCCTAACGCTAACCCTATCCCTAACCCTTACCTGAAGCCTTACCCTAACCCGTCCACTAATCCTAACACGTACGCTAAAATTGACCCATACCCTAACACGTACACTCAACCTAAAACATTGTCATACCCTAAACTGTACCCTAAACCGTCACCGTCCCCTAACCCTAACCCTAACCCTAACCCTACCCTAACTCTTACCCGAAGCCTTACCCTAACCCGTCCCATAATCTTATCCTGAACGGTAACACTAACCCTTACCATAACACTTACGCTCAACCTAAACCGTTGTCGTACCCTAACCTGTACCCTAAACTGCCCCCGTACCCGTCCCCTATCCCTAACCCTAACCCTAAGCCTAAACCTTACCCAAAGCCTTACACTAACACGTCCCCTAACCCTAACCCGTATTCTAACACTAAACCGTGCCCTAACACGTACGCTCACCCTAAACCGTTGTTGTACCCTAACCTGTACATTAAACCGTCCCTGTCCCCGTCCCTGTCCCCTAACACTAACCCTAACCCTAACCCTTACCCGTAGCCTTACCCTAACCCGTCCCATAATCCTAACCCGTACGCTAACAATAAACCATACCCTAACACATACGCTCACCTTAAATCGTTGTCACACCCTAACATGTACCCTAAACCATCCCCGTCCACTAACCCTAACCCTAACCCTAAACCTAACCCTTAACCGAAGCCTTAACCTAACCCGTCCCCTAATCCTAAACCGTAGGCTAACACTAACCCGTACACTAACACGTGCGCTCAACCTAAAACGTTGTCGTACCATAACCTGTACCCTAAACCATCCCCGTCCCCTAACCCTAACCCTAACCCTAACACTAGCCCTTACACACAGCCTTACCTTAACCCGTCCACTAATCATAAACCGTACGCTAAAATTAATACGTACACTAACACGTACGCTCACCCTAAACCGTTGTCGTAACCTAACCTGTACCCTAAACCGTCCCCGTCCCCTAACCCTAACCCTAACCCTAACCCTTACCCGAAGCCTTACCCTAAGCCGTTCCCTAATCCTTAGGCGTACGCTATCACTAACCCGTACCCTAACACGTACGCTCACCCTAAACCGTTGTCGTACCCTAACCTGTACCCTAAACCATCCCCATCCCCTAACCCTAACCCTCCCCCTAACCATAACTCTAAACCTTACCCGAAGCCTCACCCTAAACCGTCCCCTAATCCTAACCTGTACGCTAACACTAACCCGTACCCTAACACGTACGCTCACCATAAACCGTTGTCCTACTCTAACCTGTACCCTAAACTGTCCCTGTCCCCTAACCCTAAGCCTAACACTAACCCTTACCCGAAGCCTTACTCTAAACCGTTCCCTAATCCTAACCCGTACGCTAACACTAACCCGTATGCTAACATGTACACTCACCCTAAACCTTGGTGGTATGCGAACCTGTACCCTAAACCATCCCCATCCCCTAACCCTAACCCTAAACCTAACCCTAAATCTAACCCGTATCCAAAGCCTTAACCTAACCCGCCCCCTAATCTTAAACCGTACGCTAACAATAACCATTGCCCTAAAACGTATGCTCACCCTAAACCGTTGGCGTACGCTAACCTGTACCCTAAACTGTCCCCGTACCATAACCCTAACCCTAACCCTTACCCGAAACCGTACCCTAACACTTACCCGAAGCCTTACCCTAACCCGTCCCCTAATCCTAACCCGTACGCTAACACTAACGCGTACCCTAACACGTACGCTCACCCTAAACCGTTGTCGTACCGTAAACTGTACCCTAAACCATCCCCATTCCCATCCCCTAACCCTAACCCTAACCCTAACCCTAAACCTTGCCCAAAGCCTTACCCTAACCCGTCCCCTAATCCTAACCCGCACGCTAACACTAACCCGTACCCTAACACGTACGCTCACCCTAAACCGTTGTCGTACCCTAACCTGTACCCTAAACCGTCCCCGTCCCCGTCTCCTAACCCTAACCCTAATCCTAAACCTAACCCTTACCCGAAGCCTTACCCTAACACGTCCCCTAATCCCAACCCGTACGCTAACACTAACCCATACCCTAACACGTGCGCTCAACCTAAACCATTGTCGTACCCTAACCTGTACCGTAAACTGCCCCCGTCCCCGTCCCCTAATCCTAACCCTGACCCTAACACTAAACCTTACCCAAAGCCTTACACTAACCCGTCCCCTAAATCTAACCCGTATACTAACACTAAACCGTGCCCTAAAATCTACGCTCACCCTAATCCGTTGTCGTACCCTAACCTGTACCCTAAACCGTCCCCGTCCCCTAACCGTAACCCTAACCCTAACCCTTTCCCGAAGCCTTACCCTAACCCGTTCCCTAATCCTAAACCATACGCTAACACTAACCCATACGCTAACACGTATGCTCACCATAAACCGTGGTCATACCTTAACCTGTACCCTAAACCGTCCCCGTCCCCTAACCCTAACATTAACCCTAACCCTTACACGAAGGCTTACCCTAACACATCCCCTAATCCTAACCCGTACTCTAAAACTACCCCATACCCTACCACATACGCTCACCCTAAACCGTTGTTGTAACCTAACGTGAACCCTAAACCGTCCACGTCCCCTAACCCTAACCCTAACCCTAACTCTTACCCGAAGCCTTACACTAACCCGTCCCCTAATCCTAAACCGTACGCTAACACTAAGCCGTACCCTAAGATGTACGCTCACCCTAAACCATTGTCGTACACTATCCTGTTCCCTAAACCGTCCCCGCCCCCTAACCCTCACCCTAACCCTAACACTAACCCTCATCCTTACCCGAAGCCTTACCCTAACCCGTCCCCTAAACTGAAACTGTACGCTAACAATAACCCATGCCCTAACTCGTACGCTCACCCTAAACCGTTGTCGTACCCTAACTGGTACACTAAACCGTCCCCGTCCCCTAACCCTAACCCTAACACAAACCCTAACCCTTACCCGAAGCATTACCCTAACCCGTCGCATAATCCGCACACGTCCGCTAACACTAACCCGTACCCTAACACGTACACTCACCCTAAACCGTTGTCGTACATTAACCTGTACCCTAAACCGTCCCCATCCCGTAACACTAACCCTAACCCTAACCCTAGCCCTAACCCTTACCCGAAGCCTTACCCTAACCCGTCCCCTAAATCTAACACGTACACTAACACTAACCCGTGCCCTAACACGTACGCTCACCCTAAACCGTTGTCGTACACTAACATGTACCCTAAACCGTCCCCGTCCCCTAACCCTAACCCTTACACTAACCCTTACCCGAAGCCTTACTCTAAACCGTTCCCTAATCCTAACCCGTACGCTAACACTAACCCGTATGCTAACATGTACACTCACCCTAAACCTTGGTCGTATGTGAACCTGTACCCTAAACCATCCCCATCCCCTAACCCTAACCCTAAACCTAACCCTAAATCTAACCCGTATCCAAAGCCTTAACCTAACCCGCCCCCTAATCTTAAACCGTACGCTAACAATAACCATTGCCCTAAAACGTATGCTCACCCTAAACCGTTGGCGTACGCTAACCTGTACCCTAAACTGTCCCCGTACCATAACCCTAACCCTAACCCTTACCCGAAACCGTACCCTATCCCGTCCCCTAATCCTAACCCGTACGCAAACACTAACCCGTACCCTAACACGCACGATCACCCTAAACCGTTGTCGTACCCTAAACTGTACCATAAACCGTGCCCGTCCCCGTGTCCTAACCCTAACCCTGACCCTAAACCTAACACTAACCCGTACCCGAAGGCTTACCCTAACCCGTCCCCTAATCCTAATCCGTACGCTAACACTAACCCGTGCCCTAACACGTACACTCACCCTAAACAGTTGTCATACACTAACCTGTATCCTAAACCGTCCCCGGACCCTAACCCTAACCCTAACCCTAACACTAAGCCTAAAACTTACCCGAACCCTTACCCTAATCCGTCCCCTAATCCTAACCAGTACGCTAACACTAACCCGTACCCTAACACGTACGCTCACCCTAAACCGTGGTCGTACCCGAACCTGTAACTTAAACCGTCTCCGTCCCCTAACCCTAACCCTAACCCTAACCCTAAACCTAACCCTTACCCGAAGCCTTCCCCTAACCCGTCTCATAATCCTAAATGGTATGCTAACCCTAACCCATACCCTAACACGTACGCTCACCCTAAACCGTTGTCATACCCTAACCTGTACTCTAAACTGTCCCTGTCCCCGGCCACTAACCCTAACCCTAACCCTAACCCTAACCCTTACCCGAAGCCTTACCCTAACCCGTCACCTAATCCTAACCTGTACGCTAACACTAACACGTACCCTAACACGTACGCTCACCCTAAACAGTTGTCATACCCTAACCTGTACCCTAAACCGTCCCCGTCCCCTAACCGTAACCCTAACCCTAACCCTAACGCTAACCCTTACCCGAAGCCTTACACTAAACCGTCCCCTAATCCTAACCCGTACGCAAACACTAACCCATACTCTAACACCTGCGCTCACCCTAAAACGTTGTCGTACCCTAACCTGTACCCTAAACCGTCACCGTCCCCTAACCCTAATCCTTAACCTAACACTTACCTGAAGCCTTACCATAACCCGCCCCCTAATCCTCACCCATACTCTACCACTAACACATACCCTAAAACGTACGCTCACCCTAAACCGTTTTCGTACCCTAACCTGTACCTAAACGGTCCCCGTCCCCTAACCCTAACCCTAACCATAATCCTAAGCCTATCCCTTACCCGAAACCTTACCCTAACCCGTCCCCAAAACCTAACCCGTACCCTAACACTAAGCCATACCCTAACACGTACGCTCACCCTAATCTGTTGTCGTACACTAACCTGTACCGTAAACCGTCCCCGTCCCCTAACCCTTACCCTAACACTTACCCGAAGCCTTACCCTAAAACGTCCCCTAATCCTAACCCGTACGCTAACACTAACTCGTACCCTAACACGTACGCTCAACCTAAACCGTTGTTGTACCCTAAACTGTACCCTAAACCGTCCCTATCCCCTAACCCTAACCCTAACCCAAACCCTAACCCTTACACGAAGCCTTACCCTAACACGTCCCCTAATCCTAACCCCTACGCAAACACTAACCCGTACCCTAACATGTACGCTCAACCTAAACTGTTGTCGTACCCTAACCTGTACCCTAAACTGCCCCCGTACCCGTCCCCTATACCTAACCCTAACCCTAAGCCTAAACCTTACCCAAAGCCTTACACTAACACGTCCCCTAATCCTAACCCGTATGCTAACACTAAACCGTGCCCTAACACGTACGTTCACCCTAAACCGTTGTTGTACCCTAACCTGTACATTAAACCGTCCCCGTCCCCGTCCCTGTGCCCTAACACTAACCCTAAACCTAACCCTTACCCGTAGCCTTACCCTAACCCGTCCCATAATCCTAACCCGTACGCTAACAATAAACCGTACCCTAACACATACGCTCACCTTAAATCGTTGTCATACCCTAACATGTACCCTAAACCATCCCCGTCCCCTAACCCTAACCCTAACCCTAAACCTAACACTTAACCGAAGCCTTAACCTAACCCGTCCCCTAATACTAAACCGTAGGCTAACACTAACCCGGACACTAACACGTGCGCTCACCCTAAACCGTTGTCGTACCCTAAACTGTACCCTAAACCATCCCCGTCCCATAACCCTAACCCTAACCCTAACCCTAGCCCTTACACGAAGCCTTACCTTAACCCGTAACCTAATCCTAAACCGTACGCTAAAACTAATACATACCCTAACACGTACGCTCATCCTAAACCGTTGTCGTACCCTAACCTGTACCCTAAACCGTCCCCATCCCCTAACCCTAACCCTAACTCTAAACCTAAGCCTTGCCCGAAGCCTTACCCTAATCCGTTCCCTAATCCTAATCCGTACGCTAACACTAACCCGTACCCTAACACGTACGCTCACCACAAACAGTTGTCCTACCCTAACCTGTACCCTAAACCGTCCCCGTCACCTAACACTAACCCTAACCCTAAACCTAACCCTTACCCGAAGCCTTACCCTAACACGTCCCTTAATCCTAACCCGTACGCTAACTCTAACCCGTACCCTAACACATACGCTCATCCTAAACCGTTGTCGTACCCTAACCTGTACCTTAAACCGTCCCCGTCCCCATCCCCGTCCCCTAACCCTAACCCTTACCCGAAGCCTTACCCTAACCCGTTCCCTAATCCTTAAGCGTACGCTATCAATAACCCATACCCTAACACGTACGCTCACCCTAAACCGTTGTCGTACCCTAACCTGTACCCTAAACCATCCCCGTCCCCTAACCCTAACCCACACCCTAACCATAACTCTAAACCTTAACCGAAGCCTTACCCTAAACTGTCCCCTAATCCTAACCCGTACGCTAACACTAACCCGTACACTAACACGTGCGCTCACCCTAAACCGTTGTCGTACCCTAACCTGTACCCTAAACCATCCCTGTCCCCTAACCCTAACACACACCCTAACCATAACTCTAAACCTTACCCGAAGCCTTACCCTAAACTGTCCCCTAATCCTAACCCGTACGCTAACACTAACCCGTACCCTAACACGTACGCTCACCCTAAACCGTTGTCGTACCGTAAACTTTACCCTAAACCATCCCCATTCCCATCCCCTAACCCTAACCCTAACCCTAACCGTAAACCTTACCCAAAGCCTTACCCTAACCCGTCCCCTAATCCTAACCCGTACGCTAACACTAACCCGTACCCTAACACGTACGCTCACCCTAAACCGTTGTTGTACCCTAACCTGTACCCTAAACCGTCCCCGTCCCCGTCCCCTAACCCTAACCCTAACCCTAAACCTAACCCTTACCCGAAGCCTTACCCTAACACGTCCCCTAATCCTAACCCGTACGCTAACTCTAACCCATACCCTAACACGTGCGCTCAACCTAAACCAGTGTCGTACCCTAACCTGTACCCTAAACTGCCCCCGTCCCCGTCCCCTAATCCTAACCCTGACCCTAACCCTAAACCTTACCCAAAGCCTTACACTAAACCGTCCCCTAATCCTAACCCGTATACTAACAATAAACCGTGCCCTAAAACCTACGCTCACCCTAATCCGTTGTCGTACCCTAACCTGTACCCTAAACCGTCCCCGTCCCCGTCCCCTAACCCTAACCCTAACCCTAACCCTTTCCCGAAGCCTTACCATAACCCGTTCCCTAATCCTAAACCATACGCTAACACTAACCCACACGCTAACACGTACGCTCACCATAAACCGTGGTCATACCTTAACCTGTACCCTAAACCATCCCCGTCTCCTAACCCTAACATTAACCCTAACCCTTACCCGAAGCCTTACACTAACACATCCCCTAATCCTAACCCGTACTCTAAAACTACCCCGTACCCTAACACATACGCTCACCCTAAACCGTTGTCGTAACCTAACCTGTACCCTAAACCGTCCACATCCCCTAACCCTAACCCTAACCCTAACTCTTACCCGAAGCCTTACACTAACCCGTCCCCTAATCCTAATCCGTACGCTAACACTAAGCCGTACCCTAAGATGTACGCTCACCCTAAACCATTGTCGTACACTATCCTGTTCCCTAAACCGTCCCCGCCCCCTAACCCTCACCCTAACCCTAACACTAACACTCATCCTTACACGAAGCCTTACCCTAACCCGTCCCCTAATCTGAAACTGTACGCTAACAATAACCCATGCCCTAACTCGTACGCTCACACTAAATCGTTGTCGTACCCTAACTGGTACACTAAACCGTCCCCGTCCCCTAACCCTAACCCTAACACAAACCCTAACCCTTACCCGAAGCCTTACCCTAACCCGTCCCATAATCCTAACCCATACGCTAACGCTAACCCGTGCCCTAACACGTACGCTCACCCTAAAACGTTGTCGTACCCTAAACTGTACCCTAAACCGTCCCCTAACCCTAACCCTAACCCTAACCTTAACCCTAACCCTAACCCTTACCCGAAGCCTTACCATAAACCGTCTCCTAATCCTAAGCCTTATGCTAACACGAAACCGTACTCTAACATGTACGCTCACCCGAAACCGTTTTCGTACCCTAACCTGTACCCTAAACCGTCCCCTTCCCCGTCCCCGTCCCCTAAACCTAACCCTAACACTTACCCGAAGCCTTACTCTAACCTGTCCCATAATCCTAAACCGTACGCTAACACTAACCCGTACCCTAACACGTACGCTCACCCTAAACCATTGTCGTATTCTAACCTGTACCCTAAACCATCTTCGTCCCCTAACCCTAACCCTAACCCAACCCGAACACTAACCCTTACCTGAAGCCTTACCCTATCACGTCTCCTAATCCTAACCCGTACGCTAACACTAACCCGTACCCTAACACGTACGCTCACCCTAAACCGTTGTCTTACCCTAAGCTGTACCTTAAACCATCCCCGTCCCCTAACCCTAGCCCTAACCCTAACCCTTACCCGAAGCCTTAACCTAACCCGTCCCCTAATCCTAACCCGTACGCTAACACTAACCCGTGCCCTAACACGTATGCTCATCCTACACCGTTGTCGTACTCTAACCTGTATCCTAAACCGTCCCCGTCCCCTAACCCTAACCCTAACCTTAACCCTAAGCCTAACCCTTACCCGAAGCCTTACCCTAACCCGTCCCCTAATCCTAAAACGTACGCTAACACTAACCCGTACCCTAACACGTACGCTCACCCTAAACCTTGGTCGTATGCGAACCTGTACCCTAAACCATCCCCATTCCCTAACCCTAACCCTAAATCTAACCCTAAATCTAACCCGTATCCGAAGCCTTAACCTAACCCGCCCCCTAATCTGAAACCGTACGCTAACACTAACCATTGCCCTAAAACGTATGCTCACCCTAAACCGTTGGCGTACGCCTACCTGTACCCTAAACCGTCCCCATACCATAACCCTAACCCTAACCCTTACCCGAAACCGTACCCTATCCCGTCCCCTAATCCTAACCCGTACGCAAACACTAACCCGTACCCTAACACGTACGCTCACCCTAAACCGTTGTCGTACCCTAACCTGTACCCTAAACCGTGCCCGTCCCCGTCTCCTAACCCTAAACCTAACACTAACCCGTACCCGAAGCCTTACCCTAACCCGTCCCCTAATCCTAATCCGTACGCTAACACTAACCCGTGCCCTAAAACGTACACTCACCCTAAACAGTTGTCGTACACTAACCGGTATCCTAAACCGTCCCCGGACCCTAACCCTAACCCTAACCCTAACACTAAGCCTAACACTTACCCGAACCCTTACCCTAATCCGTCCCCTAATCCTAACCAGTACGCTAACACTAACCCGTACCCTAACACGTACGCTCACCCTAAACCGTGGTCGTACCCGAACCTGTAACTTAAACCGTCTCCGTCCCCTAACCCTAACCCTAACCCTAACCCTTACCCGAAGCCTTCCCCTAACCCGTCTCATAATCCTAAACGGTACGCTAACCCTAACCCATACCCTAACACGTACGCTCACCCTAAACCGTTGTCGTACCCTAACCTGTACTCTAAACTGTCCCTGTCCCCGGCCACTAACCCTAACCCTAACCCTAACCCTAACCCTTACCCGAAGCCTTACCCTAATCCGTCACCTAATCCTAACCTGTACGCTAACACTAACACGTACCCTAACACGTACGCTCACCCTAAACAGTTGTCATACCCTAACCTGTACCCTAAACCGTCCCCGTCCCCTAACCGTAACCCTAACGCTAACCCTTACCCGAAGCCTTACACTAAACCGTCCCCTAATCCTAACCCATACGCAAACACTAACCCGTACTCTAACACCTGCACTCACCCTAAACCGTTGTCGTACCCTAACCTGTACCTTAAACCGTCACCGTCCCCTAACCCTAATCCTTAACCTAACACTTACCCGAAGCCTTACCCTAACCCGCCCCCTAATCCTAACCCGTACTCTAACACTAACACATACCCTAAAACGTACGCTCACCCTAAACCGTTTTCGTACCCTAACCTGTACCCTAAACGGTCCCCGTCCCCTAACCCTAACCCTAACCCTAAGACTAACCCTTACCCGAAACCTTACCCTAACCCGTCCCCAAATCCTAACCCGTACCCTAACACTAAGCCATACCCTAACACGTACGCTCACCCTAATCTGTTGTCGTACACTAACCTGTACCGTAAACCGTCCCCGTCCCCTAACCCTTACCCTAACACTTACCCGAAGCCTTACCCTAAACCGTCCCCTAATCCTAACCCGTACGCTAACACTAACTCGTACCCTAACACGTACGCTCAACCTAAACCGTTGTTGTACCCTAACCTGTACCCTAAACAGTCCCTGCCCCCTAACCCTCACCCTAACCCTAACACTAACCCTCATCCTTACCCGAAGCCTTACCCTAACCCGTCCCCTAATCTGAAACTGTACGCTAACAATAACCCATGACCTAACTCGTACGCTCACCCTAAACCGTTGTCGTACCCTAACCGGTACACTAAACCGTCCCCCTCCCCTAACCCTAACCCTAACACAAACCCTAACCCTTACCCGAAGCATTACCCTAACCCGTCGCATAATCCGCACACGTCCGCTAACACTAACCCGTACCCTAACACGTACACTCACCCTAAACCGTTGTCGTACCTTAACCTGTACCCTAAAACGTCCCCATCCCGTAACACTAACCCTAACCCTAACCCTAGCCCTAACCCTTACCCGAAGCCTTACCCTAACCCGTCCCCTAAATCTAACACGTACACTAACACTAACCCGTGCCCTAACACGTACGCTCACCCTAAACCGTTGTCGTACACTAACATGTACCCTAAACCGTCCCCGTCCCCTAACCCTAACCCTAACACTAACCCTTACCCGAAGCCTTACTCTAACCCGTTCCCTAATCCTAACCCGTACGCTAACACTAACCCGTATGCTAACACGTACACTCACCCTAAACCTTGGTCGTATGCGAACCTGTACCCTAAACCATCCCCATCCCCTAACCCTAACCCTAAACCTAACCCTAAATCTAACCCGTATCCAAAGCCTTAACCTAACCCGCCCCCTAATCTTAAACCGTACGCTAACATAACCATTGCCCTAAAACGTATGCTCACCCTAAACCCTTGGCGTACGCTAACCTGTACCCTAAACTGTCCCCGTACCATAACCCTTACCCTAACACTTACCCGAAGCCTTACCCTAAACCGTCCCCTAATCCTAACCCGTACGCTAGCACTAACTCGTACCCTAACACGTACGCTCAACCTAAACCGTTGTTGTACCCTAACCTGTACCCTAAACCGTCCCCATCCCCTAACGCTAACCCTAACCCAAACCCTAACCCTTACACGAAGCCTTACCCTAACACGTCCCCTAATCCTAACCCCTACGCAAACACTAACCCGTACCCTAACATGTACGCTCAACCTAAACTGTTGTCGTACCCTAACCTGTACCCTAAACTGCCCCCGTACCCGTCCCCTATACCTAACCCTAACCCTAAGCCTAAACCTTACCCAAAGCCTTACACTAACACGTCCCCTAATCCTAACCCGTATGCTAACACTAAACCGTGCCCTAACACGTACGCTCACCCTAAACCGTTGTTGTACCCTAACCTGTACATTAAACCGTCCCCGTCCCCGTCCCTGTGCCCTAACACTAACCCTAAACCTAACCCTTACCCGTAGCCTTACCCTAACCCGTCCCATAATCCTAACCCGTACGCTAACAATAAACCGTACCCTAACACATACGCTCACCTTAAATCGTTGTCATACCCTAACATGTACCCTAAACCATCCCCGTCCCCTAACCCTAACCCTAACCCTAAACCTAACCCTTAACCGAAGCCTTAACCTAACCCGTCCCCTAATCCTAAACCGTAGGCTAACACTTACCCGTACACTAACACGTGCGCTCATCCTAAACCGTTGTCGTACCCTAACCTGTACCCTAAACCATCCCTGTCCCCTAACCCTAACCCACACCCTAACCATAACCCTAAACCTTACCCGAAACCTTACCCTAAACTGTCCCCTAATCCTAACCCGTACGCTAACACTAACCCGTACCCTAACACGTACGCTCACCCTAAACCGTTGTCGTACCGTAAACTTTACCCTAAACCATCCCCATTCCCATCCCCTAACCCTAACCCTAACCCTAACCGTAAACCTTACCCAAAGCCTTACCCTAACCCGTCCCCTAATCCTAACCCGTACGCTAACACTAACCCGTACCCTAACACGTACGCTCACCCTAAACCGTTGTCGTACCCTAACCTGTACCCTAAACCGTCCCCGTCCCCGTCCCCTAACCCTAACCCTAACCCTAAACCTAACCCTTACCCGAAGCCTTACCCTAACACGTCCCCTAATCCTAACCCGTACGCTAACTCTAACCCATACCCTAACACGTGCGCTCAACCTAAACCAGTGTCGTACCCTAACCTGTACCCTAAACTGCCCCCGTCCCCGTCCCCTAATCCTAACCCTGACCCTAACCCTAAACCTTACCCAAAGCCTTACACTAAACCATCCCCTAATCCTAACCCGTATACTAACAATAAACCGTGCCCTAAAACCTACGCTCACCCTAATCAGTTGTCGTACCCTAACCTGTACCCTAAACCGTCCCCGTCCCCGTCCCCTAACCCTAACCCTAACCCTTTCCCGAAGCCTTACCCTAACCCGTTCCCTAATCCTAAACCATACGCTAACACTAACCCATACGCTAACATGTACGCTCACCATAAACCGTGGTCATACCTTAACCTGTACCCTAAACCATCCCTGTCTCCTAACCCTAACATTAACCCTAACCCTTACCCGAAGCCTTACCCTAACACATCCCCTAATCCTAACCCGTACTCTAAAACTACCCCGTACCCTAACACGTACGCTCACCCTAAACCGTTGTCGTAACCTAACCTGTACCCTAAACCGTCCACATCCCCTAACCCTAACCCTAACCCTAACTCTTACCCGAAGCCTTACACTAACCCGTCCCCTAATCCTAATCCGTACGCTAACACTAAGCCGTACCCTAAGATGTACTCTCACCCTAAACCATTGTCGTACACTATCCTGTTCCCTAAACCGTCCCCGCCCCCTAACCCTCACCCTAACCCTAACACTAACACTCATCCTTACACGAAGCCTTACCCTAACCCGTCCCCTAATCTGAAACTCTACGCTAACAATAACCCATGCCCTAAATCGTACGCTCACCCTAAACCGTTGTCGTACCCTAACTGGTACACTAAACTGTCCCCGTCCCCTAACCCTAACCCTAACACAAACCCTAACCCTTACCCGAAGCCTTACCCTAACCCGTCCCATAATACTAACCCGTACGCTACCACTAACCCGTGCCCTAACACGTACGCTCACCCTAAAATGTTTTCGTACCCTAAACTGTACCCTAAACCGTCCCCTAACCCTAACTCTAACCCTAACCCTAACCTTAACCCTAACCCTAACCCTTACCCGAAGCCTTACCATAAACCGTCTCCTAATCCTAAGCCTTATGCTAACACGAAACCGTACTCTAACATGTACGCTCACCCGAAACCGTTTTCGTACCCTAACCTGTACCCTAAACCGTCCCCTTCCCCGTCCCCGTCCCCTAAACCTAACCCTAACCCTTACCCGAAGCCTTACTCTAACCTGTCCCATAATCCTAACCCGTACGCTAACACTAACCCGTACCCTAACACGTACGCTCACCCTAAACCATTGCTGTACTCTAACCTGTACCCTAAACCGTCCCCGTCCCCTAACCCTAACCCTAACCCAACCCGAACACTAACCCTTACCTGAAGCCTTACCCTATCACGTCTCCTAATCCTAACCCGTACGCTAACACTAACCCATACCCTAACATGTACGCTCACCCTAAACCGTTGTCTTACCCTAAGCTGTACCTTAAACCTTCCCCGTCCCCTAACCCTAGCCCTAACCCTAACCCTTACCTGAAGCCTTACCCTAACCCGTCCCCTAATCCTAACCCGTACGCTAACACTAACCCGTGCCCTAACATGTATGCTCATCCTAAACCGTTGTCGTACTCTAACCTGTATCCTAAACCGTCCCCGTCCCCTAACCCTAACCCTAACCTTAACCCTAAGCCTAACCCTTACCCGAAGCCTTACCCTAACCCGTCCCCTAATCCTAAAACGTACGCTAACACTAACCCGTACCCTAACACGTACGCTCACCCTAAACCTTGGTCGTATGCGAACCTGTACCCTAAACCATCCACATTCCCTAACACTAACCCTAAGTCTAACCCTAAATCTAACCCGTATCCGAAGCCTTAACCTAACCCGCCCCCTAATCTGAAACCGTACACTAACACTAACCATTGCCCTAAAACGTATGCTCACCCTAAACCGTTGGCGTACGCTAACCTGTACCCTAAACCGTCCCCGTACCATAAACCTAACCCTAACCCTTACCCGAAACTGTACCCTATCCCATCCCCTAATCCTAACCCGTACGCAAACACTAACCCGTACCCTAACACGTACGCTCACCCTAAACCGTTGTCGTACCCTAACCTGTACCCTAAACCGTGCCCGTCCCCGTCTCTTAACCCTAAACCTAACACTAACCCGTACCCGAAGCCTTACCCTAACCCGTCCCCTAATCCTAATCTGTACGCTAACACTAACCCGTGCCCTAACACGTACACTTACCCTAAACAGTTGTCGTACACTAACCTGTATCCTAAACCATCCCCGGACCCTAACCCTAACCCTAACCCTAACACTAAGCCTAACACTTACCCGAAACCTTACCCTAATCCGTCCCCTAATCCTAACCAGTATGCTAACACTAACCCGTACCCTAACACGTACGCTCACCCTAAACCGTGGTCGTACCCGAACCTGTAACTTAAACTGTCTCCGTCCGCTAACCCTAACACTAACCCTAACCCTAACCCTTACCCGAAGCCTTCCCCTAACCCGTCTCTTAATCCTAAACTGTACGCTAACCCTAACCCATACCCTAACACGTACGCTCACCCTAATCCGTTGTCGTACCCTAACCTGTACTCTAAACTGTCCCTGTCCCCGGCCACTAACCCTAACCCTAACCCTAACCCTAACCCTTACCCGAAGCCTTACCCTAATCCGTCACCTAATCCTAACCTGTACGCTAACACTAACACGTACCCTAACACGTACGCTCACCCTAAACAGTTGTCATACCCTAACCTGTACCCTAAACCGTCCCCGTCCCCTAACCATAACCCTAACGCTAACCCTTACCCGAAGCCTTACACTAAACCGTCCCCTAATCCTAACCCATACGCAAACACTAACCCGTACTCTAACACCTGCACTTACCCTAAACCGTTGTCGTACCCTAACCTGTACCTTAAACCGTCACCGTCCCCTAACCCTAATCCTTAACCTAACACTTACCCGAAGCCTTACCCTAACCCGCCCCCTAATCCTAACCCGTACTCTAACACTAACACATACCCTAAAACGTACGCTCACCCTAAACCGTTTTCGTACACTAACCTGTACCCTAAACGGTCCCCGTCCCCTAACCCTAACCCTAACCATAACCCTAAGACTAACCCTTACCCGAAACCTTACCCTAACCCGTCCCCAAATCCTAACCCGTACCCTAACACTAAGCCATACCCTAACACGTACGCTCACCCTAATCTGTTATCGTACACTAACCTGTACCGTAAACCGTCCCCGTCCCCTAACCCTTACACTAACACTTACCCGAAGTCTTACCCTAAACCGTCCCCTAATCCTAACCCGTACGCTAACACTAACTCGTACCCTAACACGTACGCTCAACCTAAACCGTTGTTGTACCCTAACCTGTACCCTAAACAGTCCCCGCCCCCTAACCCTCACCATAACCCTAACACTAACCCTCATCCTTACCCGAAGCCTTACCCTAACCCGTCCCCTAATCTGAAACTCTACGCTAACAATTAACCCATGCCCTAACTCGTACGCTCACCCTAAACCGTTGTCGTACCCTAACCGGTACACTAAACCGTCCCCCTCCCCTAACCCTAACCCTAACACAAACCCTAACCCTTACCCGAAGCATTACCCTAACCCGTCGCATAATCCGCACACATCCGCTAACACTAACACGTACCCTAACATGAACACTCACCCTAAACCGTTGTCGTACCTTCACCTGTACCCTAAAACGTCCCCATCCCGTAACACTAACCCTAACCCTAATCCTAGCCCTAACCCTTACCCGAAGCCTTACCCTAACCCGTCCCCTAAATCTAACACGTACACTAACACTAACCCGTGCCCTAACACGTACGCTCACCCTAAACCGTTGTCGTACACTAACATGTACCCTAAACCGTCCCCGTCCCCTAACCCTAACCCTAACACTAACCCTTACCCGAAGCCTTACTCTAACCCGTTCCCTAATCCTAACCCGTACGCTAACACTAACCCGTATGCTAACACGTACACTCACCCTAAACCTTGGTCGTATGCGAACCTGTACCCTAAACCATCCCCATCCCCTAACCCTAACCCTAAACCTAACCCTAAATCTAACCCGTATCCGAAGCCTTAACCTAACCCGCCCCCTAATCTTAAACCGTACGCTAACATAACCATTGCCCTAAAACGTATGCTCACCCTAAACCCTTGGCGTACGCTAACCTGTACCCTAAACTGTCCCCGTACCATAACCCTAACCCTAACCCTTACCCGAAACCGTACCCTATCCCGTCCCCTAATCCTAACCCGTACGCAAACACTAACCCGTACCCTAACACGTACGATCACCCTAAACCATTTTCGTACCCTAACCTGTACCCTAAACCGTGCCCGTCCCCATGTCCTAACCCTAACCCTGACCCTAAACCTAACACTAACCCGTACCCGAAGGCTTACCCTAACCCGTCCCCTAATCCTAATCCGTACCCTAACACTAACCCGTGCCCTAACACGTACACTTACCCTAAACAGTTGTCGTACACTAACCTGTATCCTAAACCGTCCCCGGACCCTAACCCTAACACTAAGCCTAACACTTACCCGAACCCTTACCCTAATCCGTCCCCTAATCCTAACCAGTACGCTAACACTAACCCGTACCCTAACACGTACGCTCACCCTAAACCGTGGTCGTACCCTAACCTGTAACTTAAACCGTCTCCGTCCCCTAACCCTAACCCTAACCCTAACCCTAACCCTTACCCGAAGCCTTCCCCTAACCCGTCTCATAATCCTAAACGGTACGCTAACCCTAACCCATACCCTAACACGTACGCTCACCCTAAACCGTTGTCATACCCTAACCTGTACTCTAAACTGTCCCTGTACCCGGCCACTAACCCTAACCCTAACCCTAACCCTAACCCTTACCCGAAGCCTTCCCCTAACCCGTCACCTAATCCTAACCTGTACGCTAACACTAACACGTACCCTAACACGTACGCTCACCCTAAACAGTTGTCATACCCTAACCTGTACCCTAAACCGTCCCCATCCCCTAACCGTAACCCTAACGCTAACCCTTACCCGAAGCCTTACACTAAACCGTCCCCTAATCCTAACCCATACGCAAACAGTAACCCGTACTCTAACACCTGCGCTCACCCTAAACCGTTGTCGTACCCTAACCTGTACCCTAAACCGTCACCGTCCCCTAACCCTAATCCTTAACCTAACACTTACCCGAAGCCTTACCCTAACCCGCCCCCTAATCCTAACCCGTACTCTAACACTAACACATACCCTAAAACGTACGCTCACCCTAAACCGTTTTTGTACCCTAACCTGTACCCTAAACGGTCCCCGTCCCCTAACCCTAACCCTAACCCTAACCCTAAGACAAACCCTTACCCGAAACCTTACCCTAATCCGTCCCCAAATCCTAACCCGTACCCTAACACTAAGCCATACCCTAACACGTACGCTCACCCTAATCTGTTGTCGTACACTAACCTGTACCGTAAACCGTCCCCGTCCCCTAACACTTACCCTAACACTTACCCGAAGCCTTACCCTAAACCGTCCCCTAATCCTAACCCGTACGCTAGCACTAACTCGTACCCTAACACGTACGCTCAACCTAAACCGTTGTTGTACCCTAACCTGTACCCTAACCGTCCCCATCCCCTAACCCTAACCCTAACCCAAACCCTAACCCTTACACGAAGCCTTACCCTAACACGTCCCCTAATCCTAACCCCTACGCTAACACTAACCCGTACCCTAACATGTACGCTCAACCTAAACTGTTGTCGTACCCTAACCTGTACCCTAAACTGCCCCCGTACCCGTCCCCTATCCCTAACCCTAACCCTAAGCCTAAACCTTACCCAAAGCCTTACACTAACACGTCCCCTAATCCTAACCCGTATGCTAACACTAAACCGTGCCCTAACACGTACGCTCACCCTAAACCGTTGTTGTACCCTAACCTGTACATTAAACCGTCCCAGTCTCCGTCCCTGTCCCCTAACACAAACCCTAACCCTAACCCTTACCTGTAGCCTTACCCTAACCCGTCCCATAATCCTAACCCGTACGCCAACAATAAACCATACCCTAACACATACGCTCACCTTAAATCGTTGTCATACCCTAACATGTACCCTAAACCATCCCCGTCCCCTAACCCTAACCCTAACCCTAAACCTAACCCTTAACCGAAGCATTAACCTAACCCGTCCCCTAATCCTAAACCGTAGGCTAACACTAACCCGTACACTAACACGTGCGCTCACCCTAAACCGTTGTCGTACCCTAACCTGTACCCTAAACCATCCCCGTCCCCTAACCCTAACCCTAACCCTAGCCCTTACACGAAACCTTACCTTAACCCGTAACCTAATCCTAAACCGTACGCTAAAACTAATACATACCCTAACACGTACGCTCACCCTAAACCGTTGTTGTACCCTAACCTGTACCCTAAACCGTCCCCATCCCCTAACCCTAACCTTAACCCTAACTCTAAACCTAACCCTTACCCGAAGCCTTACCCTAATCCGTTCCCTAATCCTAATCCGTACGCTAACACTAACCCGTACCCTAACACGTACGCTCACCATAAACAGTTGTCCTACCCTAACCTGTACCCTAGACCGTCCCTGTCCCGTAACACTAACCCTAACCCTAACCCTAACCCTTACGGAAGCCTTACCCTAACCCGTCCCCTAATCCTATCACGTACGCTAACACTAACCCGTACCCTAACACGTAGGCTCACCCTAATCCATTGTCGTACCGTAAACTTTACCCTAAACCATCCCTGTCCCAGTCCCCTAACCCTAACCCTAACCCTAAACCTAACCCTTACCCGAAACCTTACCCTAACCCGTCCCTTAATCCTAACCCGTACGTTAACACTAACTCGTACCCTAACACGTACGCTCAACCTAAACCATTGTTGTACCCTAACCTGTACCCTAAACCATCCGTGTCCCAGTCCCCTAACCCTAACACTAACCCTAATCCTTACCCGAAGCCTTACTCTATCCCTTCCCTTAATCCTAACCCGTACTCTAACATTAACCCATACCCTAAAACGTACGTTCACACTAAACCGTTGTCGTACCCTAACCTGTACCCTAAACCGTCCCCGTCCCCGTCCCCGTCCCCTAACCCTAACCCTAACCCTAACACTTACCCGAAGCACTACCCTAACCCGTCCCCTAATCCTAACCCGTACGCTAACCCTAACCCGTATCCTAACACGTAAGCTCACCCTAAAACCTTGTCGTACACTCACCTGTACCCTAAACCGTCTCCGTCCCCTAACCCTAACCCTAAACCTAACCCTTACCCGAAGCCTTACCCTAACCCGTCCCCTAATCCTAAATCGTACGCTAACACTAACCCGTAACGTAACACGTACGCTCACCCTAAACTGTTGTCGTACGCTAAGCTGTACCCTAAACGGTCCCCGTCCCCTAACCCTAAACTTAACACGAACCCTAACCCTAACCCTAACACTTACCCGAAACCTTACCCTAACCCGTCCCCAATCCTAACCCGTACGCTAAAACTAATCCGTACCCTAACATGTACGCTCACCTGAAAACGTTGTCGTACCCTAACCTGTACCCTAAACCGTCCCCGTCCCCTAACCCTAAACCTAACCCAACCTTAACCCTAACCCTTACCCGAAGCCTTACCCTAACCCGTCCCCTAATCCTAACCTGTACGCTAACACTAACCCATACCCTAACAGGTACGCTAACCCTCAACAATTTTCGTACCCTAACCAGTACCCTAAACCGTCCCCGTACCCTAACCCTAACCCTAACCGTAAACCTTACCCGAAGCCTTACCATAAACCGTCCCGTAATGTTAACACGTATGCTAACACTAACTTGTACCCTAATGCGTACGCTCATCCTAAACCATTGTTGTGCACAAACCTGTACCCTAAATCATCCCCATCCCCTAACCTTAACCCTAACCCTAACCCTTAAACGAAGGCTTACCCTAACCCGTCCCCTAATCCTAACCAGTACGATAACACTAACCCATACCCTAACACGTACGCTCACCCTAAACTTTTGGCGTACCCTAATCTGTAGCCTAAACCATCCCCGTCCCCTAACCCTAACCCTAACCCTAACCCTAACCCTTAAACGAAGGCTTACCCTAATCCGTCCCCTAATCCTAACCCGTACACTAACCCTAACCCGTACCCTAACACGTACGCTCACCCTAAACAGTTGTCGTACCCTAACCTGTACCCTAAATCTTCCCCATCACCTAACCCAAACCCTAGTCCTAACCCTAACCCTAAACCTTACCCGAAGCCTTACCCTAAACCGTCCTCTAATAGTAACCCGTACGCTAACACTAACCTGTACCCTAACACGTACGCTCACCCTAAACCGTTTTCGTACCCTACCCTTTATGCTAAACCATCACCGTCCCCTAACCCTAACCCTAGCCCTAACCCTAACCCTTACCCGAAACCTTACATTAATCTGTCACATAATCCTAACCCGTACGTTAACACTAACACATACCCTAAAACCTACGCTCACCATAAACCGTTGTCGTACCCTAACCTGTACCCTAAACCGTCCCCTAACCCTAACCCTAACCCTAACCCTAACCCTTACTCGAAGCCTTACCCTAACCCGTCCCCTAATCCTAACCCGTACGCTAACACTAACCCGTACCCTAATATGTACGCTCAGCCTAAACCATTTTCGTACACTAACCTGTACCCTAAACCAACCCCGTCCCCTAACCCTAACCCTAACCCTAACCCTAACCCTAAACCTTACCCGAATCCTTACCCTAACCCGTCCCCTAATCCTAACCCGTACGCTAAAAGTAACCCGTACCCTAATACGTACGCTCAGCCTAAACCATTGTTGTACACTAACCTGTACCCTAAACCGTTCCCGTACCCTAACCCTAACACTAACCCTAACCCTAACCCTAACCCTAATCCTAACACTGAAATGAAGGCTTACCCTAACCCGTCCCCTAATCCTAACCCATACACTAACCCTAACCCGTACCCTAACACATACGTTCACCCTAAACCATTGTCGTACCCTAACCTGTACCCTAAACCGTCCCCGTTCCCTAACCCTAGCTCTAACCCTAACCCTAACCGTAACACTTACCTGAAGCCTTAAACAAACCCGTCCCCTAATCCTGACCCGTACGCTAACACTCAAATATACCCTAACATGTATGCTCACGCTAAACCGTTGTCGTACCCTAACCTGTAACCTAAACAGTCCCTGTCCCCTAACCCTAACCCTAACCCTAACCCTAACCCTTATCCGAAGCCTTACCATGACCCGTCCCCTATTCCTAACCCATACGCTAACACTAACCCGTACCCTAACATGTACGCTCACCCTGAACCGTGGTCGTACGCTAACCTGTATCCCAAACCGTCCCCCTCCCGTAACACTAACCATAACCCTAACCCTAAAACTAACCCTTACCCAAAGCCTTACCCTAACCCGTCCCATAATCCTGACCCGTACGCTAACACTAACACGTACCCTAACATGTACGCTCACCCTAAACCGTTGTCGTACCCTAACCTGTACCCTAATCCGTCCCCGTCCCCTAACCATAACCCTAATTCTTACCGGAAGCCTTACCCTAACACGTCCCCTAATCCTAAACCGTACGCTAACACTAACCCCTACCCTAACACGTACGCTCACCCTAAACCGTTGTCGTACCCTAAACTGTACCCTATACCGTCTCCAACCCCTAACCTTAACCCTAACCATAACCCTAACCCTTACCTGAAGCCTTACCCTAACTTGTCCCCTAATCCTAACTCGTACGCTAACACTAACCCATACCCTAACATGTACGCTCACACTAAACCGTTGTCATACCCTAACCTGTACCCTAAACCGTCCCCTAACACTAACCCTAACACTAACCCTAACCCTAACCCTTACCCGAAGCCTTCCCCTAACCCGTCCCCTAATCTAACCCGTACGCTAACACTAACCCGTACCCTAACACGTACGCTCACCCTAAACCGTTGTCGTACCCTAACCTGTACCCTAAACCATCCCCATCCCCTAACCCTAACCCTAACCCTAACCCTAACCCTAACCCTAAGCCTTACCCGAAGCCTTAACCTAACACGAACCCTAATACTGACCCGTACGGTAACACTAAACCTTACCCTAACACGTACGCTCACGCTAAACAGTTGTCGTACCTTAACCTGTAACCTAAACCATCCCAGTCGACTAACCCTAACCTTAAACCTAACCCTAACCCTTATTCGAAGCTTTACCCTAACCCGTCCCCTAATCCTAACCCGTAGGCTAACACTAACCCGTACCCTAACACGTACACTCACCCTAATCCGTTGTCGTACCCTAACCTGTACCCTAAATCATCCCCGTCCCCTAACCGTCACCCTAACCCTAACGCTAACTCTTACCCGAAGCCTTATCCTAAACCGTCCCCTAATCCTAACCCGTACTCTAACACTAACCCATACCCTAACATGTACGCTCACCCTAAACCATTGTCGTACCCTAACCTGTAGCCCAAACTGTCCCCGTCCCCTAACACTAAACCTATCCCTAATCCTAACACTAACACTTACCCGAAACCTTACCCTAATCCGTCCCCTAATCCTAACCCATACACTAACACTAACACATACCTTAACATGTACGGTCACCCTAAATCGTTGTCGTACCCTAACCTGTACCCTAAACCGTCCCCGTCCCCTAACCCTAACCCTAACTCGTACCCGAAGCCTTACACTAATATGTCCCCTAATCCTAAACCGTACGCTAACACTAACCCATACCCTACCACGTACACTCACCCTAAACCGTTGTCGTGCCCTAAACTGTACCCTATACCGTACCTGTCCCCTAACTCTAACCCTAACCCTAAACCTAACGCTTACCCGAAGCCTTACCCTAACCCGTCCCCTAATCCTAACCCAGACGCTAACACTAACACATACCCTAAAATGTACGCTCACACTAAACAGTTGTCGTACCCTAAACTGTACCCTAAATTGACCCCTAAACCTAACCCAAACCCTAACCCTAACCCTAACCCTAACCTGAAGCCTTTCCCTAACCCGTTCCCTAATCCTAACCCGTACGCTAACAGTAACCCATACCCTAACACGTACGCTCACCCTAAAACGTGGTCATACTCTAAACTGTACCCTAAACCGTCCCCGTCCCCTAACCCTAAACCTATCCCTTATCGGAAGCCTTACCCTAACCCGTCTCCTAATCCTAACCCGTACGCTAACACTAACACATACCCTAACACGTACGTTCACCCTAAACCGTGGTCGTACACTAAACTGTACCGTAAACCATGCCTGTACCCTAACCCTAATCCTAACCCTAACCCTAACACTAAACCTTACCCGAAGCCTTAACCTAAGCCGTCCCCTAATCCTGACCCGTACGCTAATACTAAACCATACCCTAACACGTACGATCATGTTAAACCATTGACGTACCTTAACCTGTAACCTAAATCTTCCCCGTCTTCTAACCCTAACCCTAACCCTAACCCAAACCCTTATCCGAAGTCTTACCCTAAGCCGTCCCCTAATCCTAAACTGTACGCTAACACTAACCCGTACCCTAACACGTACGCTCACCCTAAACCGTTGTCGTACACTAACCTGTATCCTATACCGTTCCCGGCCCCTAACCCTAACCCTAACCCTAACCCTAACCCTTACCTGAAGCCTTACCCTAACCCGTCCCCTAATCCTAACCCGTAAGCTAACACTAACCCATACCCTAACACATACGCTCACCCTAAATCTTTGTCGTACCCTAACCTGTACCCTAAACCGTCCCCTAACCCTAACCCTAACCCTAAGCCTAACCCTTACCCGAAGCCTTAAACTAACCCGTCCCCTAATCCTGACCTGTACGCTAACACTAAACCGTACCCTAACATGTACGCTCACACTAAACCGTTGTCATACCCTAACCTGTACCCTAAACCGTCCCCTAACCCTAACCCTAACACTAACCCTAACCTTAACCCTTAGCTCACGCTAAACCGTTGTCGTACTCTAACCTGTAACCTAAACCATCCCCGTCCCCTAACCGTAACCTAACCCTAAACCTAATCCTAACCCTTACCTGAAGCCTTAGCCTAACCCGTCCCTTAATCCTAACCCGTACGCTAACACTATCCCATACCCTAACACGTACGCTCACCCTAAAACTTTGTCGTACCCTAACCTGTACCCTTAACCGTCCCCGTCCCCTAACCCTAACCCTAACCCTAACCCTTATCCGAAGCCTTACTCTAACCCTTCGCTTAATCCTAAACCGTACGCTAACACTAACCCATACCCTAAAACCTAATCTCACCCTAAACTGTTGTCGTACCGTAAACTGTAACCTAAACCGTCCCCTAAACCTAACCCTAACCCTAACCCTAACCCTAAGCCTTACCCAAAGCCTTACCCTAAACCAGCCCCTAATCCTAACCCGTACCCTAACACTAACCCGTACCCTAACACGTACGCTCACCCTAAAACATTGTCGTACCCTAACCTGTACCCTAAACCGTCCCCGTCCCCTAACCCTAACCCAAACCCTAACCGTAACCCGAACCCTTACCCGAAGCCTTACCCTAAATCGTCTCCTAATCCTAACCCGTACGCTAACACTAACCCATGCCCTAACACGTACCCTAACCCTAAACCGTTGTCGTACCCTAACCTGTACCTTAAACCGTCCCAGTCCCCGTCCCCTAACCCGAACCCTAACCCTAACCCTAACCCTTAACCGAAGCCTTACCCTAACCCGTCCCCTAATCCTAACCCGTACGCTAACACTAACCCGTGCCCTAACACGTACGCTTACCCTAAACCGTTGTCGTACCCTAACCTGTACCCTAAACCGTAACCGTCCCCTAACCCTTACCCTAACCCTAACCCTAACCCTCACCCGAAGCCTTCCCCTAACCTGTCACCAATCCTAACTCATATGCTATCACGTACGCTCACCCTAAACTGTTGTCATACACTAACCTGTACACTAAACCGTCCCCATCCCCTAACGCTAAACCTAACCCTAACCCTAACCCTTACCCGAAGCCTTACCCTAACCCGTCCCCTAATCCTAACGTGTACGCTAACACTAACCCGTTCCCTAACACGTACGCTCACCCTAAACCGTTGTCGTACCCTAACCTGTACCCTAAACCGCTCCTGTCTCCTAACCCGAACCCTAACCCTAACCCTAACCCTTACCCGAAGCCTTAACCTAACCCGTTCCCTAATCGTAACCCGTACGCTAACACTAACCCATACCCTAACACGTACGCTCACCCTAAACGGTTGTTGTATGCTAACGTGTACCCTAAACCGTCCCCGTCCCCTAACCCTAACCCTAACCCTAACACTTACCAAAAGCCTTACACTAACCCGTCCCATAATCCTAAACCGTACGCTAACACTAACCCATATCCTAACACGTACGCTCACCCTAAAATGTTGTCGTACCCTAACCTCTACCCTAAACCGTCCCCGTCCCCTAAACCTAACCCTAACCCTAACCCTAACCCTTACCCGAACCCTTACACTAACCCGTCCCCTAATCCTAACCCGTACGCTAACACTAACCCGTACCCAAAAACGAACCCTCACCCTTAACCGTTGTCGTACCCTAACCTGTAACCTAAACTGTCCCCGTCCTCATCCCCTAAACCTAACCCTAACACTTAGCCGAAGCCTTACTCTAACCTGTCCCCTAATCCTAACCGGTACACTAGCACTGATATGTACCCTAACAGGTACGCTCAAACTAAGCCGTTGTCGTACCCTGACCTGTACCCTAAACCATCCCCATCCCCTAACCCTAACCCTAACCCTTACCCGAAGCCTTAACCTAACCAGTCCCCTAATCCTAATCCGAACGCTAACACTAACCCTTACCCTGACACGTACGCTCACCCTAAACCATTGTCGTACCTTAACCTGTACCCTAAACCGTCCCCGTCCCTAACTGTAACCCTAACCCTAACCCTAAACCTTACCCGAAGCCTTACCCTAACCCGTCCCCTAAACCTAACCCGTACGCTACCTCTAACCCGTTCCCGAACACGTACAATAACCCTAAACAGTTGTCGTACCCTAACCTGTACACTAAACCACCCCGGTCCCCTAACCCTAACCCTAACACTTACCCGAAACCTTACCCTAACCCGTCCAATAATCCTAATCCGTACGCTAACACTAACCCGTGCCCTAACACGTACGCTCACCCTAAACCGTTGTCGTACCTTAAACTGAACCATAAACCGTCCCCGTCCCCTAACACTAACCCTAAGCCTAACCCTAACACTGAACCTTACCCGAAGCCTTACCCTAACCCGTCCCCTAATCCTAACTCGTACACTAACACTAACCCGTGCCCTGACACGTACGCTCCCCCTAAACCATTGTTGTACCCTAACCTGTACCCTAAACCGTCCCCGTCACCGAACCCTAACCCTAACCCTAAACCGAACGCTAACTCTTATGCGAAGTCTTACCCTAACACTTCCCCAATCCTAAACCGTACGCTAACACTAACTCGTACCCTAACACTTACGCACACCCTAAACCATTGTCGTACCCTAACCTGTACCCTAAACCGTCCCCATTCCCTAACCCTAACCCTAAACCTAAACCTAACCCTTACCTGAAGCCTTAACCTAACCCGTCCCCTAATCCTAACCCGTACGCTAACAGTAACCCGTACCCTAACACGTACGCTCACTCTAAACCGTTGTTGTACCCTAACTTGTACCCTAAACCGTCCCGATCCCCTAACCCTAACCCTAACCCTAACCTTTACCTGAAGCCTTACACTAACCCGTCCTCTAATCCTAACCTGTACGTTAACACTAACCCATACTCTAACACGTACGCTCACCCTAAACCGTTGTCATACACTAACCTGTACCCTAAACCGTCCCCATCCCCTAATCCTAAGCCTAACCCTACCCTAACCCTAACCCTTACCCGAAGACTTACCGTAACCCCTCCCATAATCCTAACCCGTACGCTAACACTAACCTATACCCTAACACGTACGCTCACCCTAAACCATTGTTGTACACTAACCTGTATCCTAAACCATCCCCGTACCGTAACCCTAACCCTAACACATACCCGAAGCCTTACCCTAACCTGTCCCCTGATCCTAACCCATACGCTAACACTAACCCATACCCTAACACGTACGCTCACTCTAAAGCCTTGTCGTACCCTAAACTGTACCCTAAACCATCCCCGTCCCCTATCCCTAACCCTAACCCTAACCCTTACCCGAAGCCTTACCCTAACCCGTCCACTAATCCTAACCCATACGCTAACACTTACCCGTACCCTAACACGTACGCTCACCCTAAATTCTTGTCGTACACTAACCTGTACCCTAAACCGACCCGTCCCCTAACCCTAACCCTAACACTAAACCTTACCTGAAGCCTTACAGCAACCCGTCACCTAATCCTAACCCGTACGCTAAAACTAACCCATACCCTAACACGTTCGCTCACCCTAAACAGTGGTCGTCCACTAACCTGTACCCTAAACCATCCCCGTCCCCTAACCCTAACCCAAAACGTAACCCTAACACTAACCGTTACCTGAAGCCTTACCCTAACCCGTCCCCTACTACTAACCCGTACGCTAACACTAACCCATACCCTAACATGTACGCTCACCCTAAACCTTTGTGGTACCCTAAACTGTACCCTAAACCGTCCCTGTCCCCTAACCCTAACCCTAACCCTAACCTGTACCCTAAACCGTCCCGGTCCCCTAACCCTAACCCTAACCCTTACCCGAAGCCTTACCCTAACTCCCCCCAATTCCTAAACCGTACGCTAACACTAACCCATACCCTAACTCATACGCTCACCCTAAACCGTTGTCGTACCCTAACCTGTACCCTAAACGGTCCCCGTCCCCTAACCCTAACCTTATCCCTAACCCTAACCCTAAACCTAAGCCTTACCCGAAGCCTTACCCAAAACCGTCCCCTAATCCTAACCCGTACGCTAACACTAACCCGTTCCCTAATACGTACGCTCACCCTAAATCATTGTTGTACTCTACCCTGTACCCTAAACCGTCCCCATCCCATAACCCTAACCATAACAATAACCCTAAACCTAACCCTTACCCGAAACCTTACCCTAACCCATCCCCTAATCCTATCCCGTACACTAACACTAACCCGTACCCTAACACGTATGCTCACCCTAATCCGTTGTCGTACCATAACCTATACCCTAAACCGTCCCCGTCCCCTAACCCTAACGCTTACCCGAGGCGTTACCCTAACCCGTCCCCTAATACTAACCCATACGCTAACACTAACACATACCCTAACACATACGCTCACACTAAACAGTTGCCGTACCCTAACCTGTAACCTAAACCGTCCCCGTCACCTAACCGTAACCCTACCCCTAAACCTAACCCTTACCCTAACCCGTCACCTAATCCTAAACCGTACGCTAACACTAACCCGTACCCTAACACGTACACTCACCCTAAACCTTTGTCATACCCTAAACTGTACCCTAAACAGTCCCCGTCCCCTAACCCTAACCCTATCCCTAACCCTACCCTAACTCTTACCCGAAGCCTTACCCTAACCCGTCCCATAATCTTATCCTGAACGGTAACACTAACACGTACCCTAACACGTACGCTCACCCTAAACCGTTGACGTACACTAACCTGTACCCTAAACCGTCCCCATCCCCTAACCCTAACCCTAAACCTAACCCAAACCCTTACCCGAATCCTTACACTAACCTGTCACCTAATCCTAACACGTACGCTAACGCTAAACCGTACCCTAAAACGTACGCTCATACTAAACCTTTGTCGTACCCTAACCTGTACCCTAAACCGTCCCCGTCCCCGTCCCCTAACCCTAATCCTAACCCTAACCCTAACCCTTACCCGAAGCCTTACCCTAACCCGTCCCCTAACCCTAACCCGTACGCTAACACTAACCCATACCTTAACACGTACGCTCACCCTAAACCGTTGTCGTACCCTAACCTGTACCCTAAACCGTCCCCGTCACCGTCCCCTAACCCTAACCCTAACCTTAACCCTAACCCTTACCTGAAGCCTTACGCTAACCCGTCCCCTAATCCTAAACCGTACGCTAACACTAACCCGTACCCTAACACGTACGCTCACCCTAAATGGTTGTAGTACCCTAATGTGTACTCTAAACCGTGGCCGTGCCCTAACCCTAACCCTAACCCTAACCCTAACCCTTACCCGAAGTCTTACCCTAACCTGTCCCCTAAACCTAAACCGTACGCTAACACTAACCCGTACCCTAACTCGTACGTTCACCCTAAACCGTTGTCGTACCCTAACCTCTACCCTAAACCGTTACTGTCCCCTAACCCTAACCCTAACCATAACCCTAACCCTTACCCGAAGCCTTACCCTAACCCATCGCCTAATCGTAACCCGTATGCTAACACTAACCCGTACCCTAACATGTACGCTCACCCTAAACCGTTGTCATAACCTAACATGTACCCTAAACCGTCCCCGTCCCCTAACCCAAACCCTAACCCTAACCCTTACCCGAAGCCTTACTCTAACCTGTCCCATAATCCTAAACCGTACGCTAAACCTAACCATACCCTAACACGTACGCTCAACCTAAAACATTGTCATACACTAACCTGTAACCTAAACTGTCCCCGTCTCCTAACCCTAACTCTAACCCTAAACCTAACCCTTAGCCGAAGCCTTACCCTAAACCATCCCCTAATCCTAACCCGTACGCTAACACTAACCCGTACCCTAACACGTACGCTCACCCTAAATCTTTGTGGTACCCTAACCTGTACCCTAAACCATTCCTGTCCCCTAACACTAACCCTAACACTAACCCTAAACCTAACCCTTACCCGAAGCCTTACCCTAACCCGTCCCCATATCCTAACCCGTATGCTAACACTAACCCATACCCTAACACGTACGCTCACCCTAAACCGTTGTCGTACCCTAACCTGTACACTAAACCGTCCCCGTCCCCTAACCCTAACAGTAACCCTAACCCTAACCCTAACCCTTACCCGAAGCCTTACCCTAACCGGTCCCCTAATACTAACACGTACGCTAACACTAACCTGTACCCTAACACGTACGCTCACCCTAAACCGTTGTCGTACCGTATCCTGTAACCTACACCGTCCCCGTCCCCATCCCTAACCCTAACCCTAACCCTAAACCTAACCATTACCTGAAGCCTTACACTAACACATCCACTAATCCTAACCCGTACGCTAACACTAACCCGTACCCTAACATGTACGTTCACACTAAACCGTTGTCGTACCCTAACCTGTACCCTAAACCGTCCCCGTACCCTAACCCTAACCCTTACCCAAAGCCTTACACTAATCCGTCGCCTAATCCTAAGCGGTACGCTAACACTAACACCTACCCTAACACGTACGCTCACCCTAAACTATTGTCGTACCCTACCCTCTACCCTAAACCATTCCTGTCCCCTATCCTAACCCTAACACTAACCCTAACCATAATCCTAACACTTACCCGAAGTCTTACCCTAACCTGTCCCCTAATCCTAACCCGTACGCTAACACTAACCCGTACCCTAACACGTACGCTCACCCTAAACCGTTGTCGTACCCTAACCTGTACACTAAACCGTCCCCATCCCCTAACCCTAACAGTAACCCTAACCCTAACCCTAACCCTTACCCGAAGCCTTACCCTAACCGGTCCCCTAATCCTAACACGTACGCTAACACTAACCTGTACCCTAACACGTACGCTCACCCTAAACCGTTGTCGTACAGTATCCTGTACACGAAACCGTCCCCATCCACTAACCCTAACCCTAACCCTAACCCTAAACCTAACCCTTACCCGAAGCCTTACACTAACCCGTCCCCTACTCCTAACCCGTACGCTAACACTAAAACGTACCCTAAAACTTATGCCCACCCTAAACCGTTGTCGTACACTAACCTGTACCCTAAACCATCCCCTTCCCCTAACCCTAACCCTTACCCGAAGCCTTACCGTGACCCCTACGCTAACACTAACACATAGCCTAACACGTACGCTAACACTAAAACGTTGTCGTACACTAACCTGTACCCTAAACCGTCCCCATACCCTAACCCTAACCCTAACCCTTACCCGAAGCCTTACCCTAACCTCTCCCCTGATCCTAACCCGTACGCTAACACTAACCAGTACCCTAACACGTACGCTCACCCTAAACCATTGTCGTACCCTAACTTGTACCCTAAACCATCCCCGTCCCCTAACCCTAACCCTAACCCTAACCCTTACCCGAAGCCTTACCCTAAACCGTCCCCTAATCCTAACCCGTACGCTAACACTAACATGTACCCTATCACGTTCGCTCACTCTAAACAGTTGTCGTACCCTAACCTCTACCCTAAATCGTCCCCGTCTCCTAACCCTAACCCTAACCCTAACCCTAACCCTTACACGAAGCCTTGCCTTACCCTAACTCGTCCCCTAATCCTAACCGGTACGCTAACACTAACCCATACACTAACACGTAAGCTCACCCTGAACCGTTGTCGTACCCAAACCTCTACCCTAAACTGTACCCGTCCCCTAACCCTAACCCTAACCTTAACACTTACCCGAACACTTACCCTAACCCATCCCCTAATCCTAACCCCTACGCTAACGCTATCCCATACCCTAACACGTACGCTCACCCTAAACCGTTTTCGTACCCTAACCTGTACCCTAAACCGTCCCCATTCCCTAACCCTAACCCTAAACCTAAACCTAACCCTTACCTGAAGCCTTAACCTAACCCGTCCCCTAATCCTAACCCGTACGCTAACAGTAACCCGTACCCTAACACGTACGCTCACTCTAAACCGTTGTTGTACCCTAACTTGTACCCTAAACCGTCCCGATCCCCTAACCCTAACCCTAACCCTAACCTTTACCTGAAGCCTTACACTAACCCGTCCTCTAATCCTAACCTGTACGTTAACACTAACCCATACTCTAACACGTACGCTCACCCTAAACCGTTGTCATATCCTCACCTGTACCCTAAACCGTCCCCATCCCCTAATCCTAAGCCTAACCCTACCCTAAACCTAACCCTTACCTGAAGACTTACCGTAACCCGTCCCATAATCCTAACCTGTACGCTAACACTAACCTATACCCTAACACGTACGCTCACCCTAAACCATTGTTGTACACTAACCTGTATCCTAAACCATCCCCGTACCGTAACCCTAACCCTAACCCATACCCGAAGCCTTACCCTAACCTGTCCCCTGATCCTAACCCATACGCTAACACTAACCCATACCCTAACACGTACGCTCACTCTAAAACCTTGTCGTACCCTAAACTGTACCCTAAACCATTCCCGTCCCCTATCCCTAACCCTAACCCTTACCCGAAGCCTTACCCTAACCCGTCCCCTAATCCTAACCAATACGCTAACACTTACCCGTACCCTAACACGTACGCTCACCCTAAATTCTTGTCGTACACTAACCTGTACCCTAAACCGACCCGTCCCCTAACCCTAACCCTAACACTAAACCTTACCTGAAGCCTTACAGCAACCCGTCACCTAATCCTAACCCGTACGCTAAAACTAACCCATACCCTAACACGTTCGCTCACCCTAAACCGTTGTCGTACACTAACCTGTACCCTAAACCATCCCCGTCCCCTAACCCTAACCCAAAACGTAACCCTAACACTAACCGTTACCTGAAGCCTTACCCTAACCCGTCCCCTACTACTAACCCGTACGCTAACACTAACCCGTACCCTAACATGTACGCTCACCCTAAACCTTTGTGGTACCCTAAACTGTACCCTAAACCGTCCCTGTCCCCTAACCCTAACCCTAACCCTAACCCTAACCTGTACCCTAAACCGTCCCGGTCCCCTAACCCTAACCCTAAACCTAACCCTTACCCGAAGCCTTACCCTAACTCCCCCCAATTCCTAAACCGTACGCTAACACTAACCCATACCCTAACTCATACGCTCACCCTAAACCGTTGTCGTACCCTAACCTGTACCCTAAACGGTCCCCGTCCCCTAACCCTAACCTTATCCCTAACCCTAACCCTAAACCTAAGCCTTACCCGAAGCCTTACCCAAAACCGTCCCCTAACCCTAACCCTAACCTTAACCCTAACCCTTACCTGAAGCCTTACGCTAACCCGTCCCCTAATCCTAAACCGTACGCTAACACTTAACCGTACCCTAACACGTACGCTCACCCTAAATGGTTGTAGTACCCTAATGTGTACCCTAAACCGTGGCCGTGCCCTAACCCTAACCCTAACCCTAACCCTAACCCTAACCCTTACCCGAAGTCTTACCCTAACCTGTCCCCTAAACCTAACCCGTACGCTAACACTAACCTGTACCCTAACTCGTATGTTCACCCTAAACCGTTGTCGTACCCTAACCTGTACCCTACACCGTCCCCGTCCCCTATCCCTAACCCTAACCCTAACCCTAAACCTAACCATTACCTGAAGCCTTACACTAACACATCCACTAATCCTAACCCGTACGCTAACACTAACCCGTACCCTAACATGTACGTTCACACTAAACCGTTGTCGTACCCTAACCTGTACCCTAAACCGTCCCCGTACCCTAACCCTAACCCTTACCCAAAGCCTTACACTAATCCGTCGCCTAATCCTAAGCGGTACGCTAACACTAACACCTACCCTAACACGTACGCTCACCCTAAACTATTGTCGTACCCTACCCTCTACCCTAAACCATTCCTGTCCCCTATCCTAACCCTAACACTAACCCTAACCATAATCCTAACACTTACCCGAAGTCTTACCCTAACCTGTCCCCTAATCCTAACCCGTACGCTAACACTAACCCGTACCCTAACACGTTCGCTCACCCTAAACCGTTGTCGTACCCTAACGTGTACCCTAAACCGTCCCCGTCCCCATCCCCTAAACCTAACCCTAACACTAACCATTACCCGAAGCCTTACCCTAACGCGTCCCCTAATCCTAACCCGTACGCTAACACTAACCCCTACCCTAACACGTACGCTCACCCTAAACCGTTGTCGTACTCTAACCTGTACCCTGAACAGTCCCCATCCCCTAACCCTAACCCTAACCCTAACCGTAAGGCTAACCCTTACCCGAAGCCTTACCCTAACCCGTCCCCTAATGCTAACCCGTACGCTAACTCTAAGCTATACCCTAACACTTACGCTCACACTAAACCGTCGTCGTACCCTAACCTGTACCCTAATCCGTCCCCATCCCCGTCCCCTAACCCTAACACTAAACCTAACCCTTACCCAAAGCGTTACCCTAACCCGTCCCCTAATCCTAAACCATACACTAACACTAACCCATAACCTAACACGTACGCTCACCCTAAAAGGTTGTCGTACCCTAACTGGTACCCTAAATCGTCCCTGTCCCCTAACCCTTACCGTAAACCTAACCCTAACCCTTACCCGAAGCCTTACACTAACCCGTAACATAATCCTAAACCGTACGCTAACACTAACCCGTACCCTAAAACGTACGCTCACACTAAACCGTTGTCGTACCCTAACCTGTACCCTAAACTGTCCCCTTCCCCTAATCCTAATCCTAACCCTATCCTTAACACTTACCCGAAGCCTTACCCTAACCCGTCCCCTAAACCTAACCCGTACGCTAACACTGACCCGTAAACTAACACGTACGCTCACCCTAAAACATTGTCGTACCCTAACCTGTACACTAAACCGTCCCCATCCCCTAAACCTAACCCTAACCCTAACCCTAACCCTTACCCGAAGCCTTACCCTAAACCATGTCCTAATCCTAACCCGTACGCTAACACTAACATGTACCCTAACACGTACGCTCACCCTAAGCCGTTGTAGTACCGTAATCTGTACCCTAAACTTTCAACGTGCCCTAATCCTAAGCCTAACCCTAAACCTAACCCTTACCCGAAGCCTTACCATAACCCATATGCTAACACTAACCGGTACCCTAACACGTACACTCAACCTAAACCGTTGTCGTACCCTAACCTGTACCCTAAAACGTCCCCGTACCCTAACGCTAACTGTAACCCTTACCCGAAGCCTTACCGTAATCCATCCCCTACTCCTACCAGTACGCTAACACTAACACGTACCCTAACAGTTATGCTCACCCTACACCATTGTCGTACACTAACCTGTACCCTAAACCGTCCCCGTCCCCTAACCCTAACCCTATCCCTTACCCGAAGTCTTAGCATAACCCGTACGCTAACACTAAGTGGAACCCTAACACATACGCTCAACCTAAACCGTTGTCGTACCCTAACCTGTACCTTGAACCGTCGCTTTACCCTAAACCTAACCCTAACCCTTACCCGAAGCCTTACGCTAAACCGTCCCCTAAACCTAACACGTTCGCTAACACTAAACCATACCCTAACACGTACGCTCACCCTAAAACTTTGTCGTACCCTAACCTGTACCCTAAACCGTCACCGTACCCTAACCCTAACTCTAACCTTTACCCAAAGCCTTACCGTAACCCGTATGTTAACGCTAACCGGTACCCTAACACGTACGCTCAACTTAAACTGTTGTCGTACCCTAACCTGTACCCTAAACCGTCCCCATCCCCTAACCCTAACCCTAACATTTACCCGAAGCCTTACTCTAACCCGTCCCCTAATACTAACCCGTACACTAACACTAACTCGTACCATAACACGTACGCTCACCCTGAACCGTTTTGGTACCCTAACCTGTATCCTAAACCGTCCCCGTCCCCTAAACCTAACCCTAACCCTAACACTTACCCGAAGCCTTACCCTAACCCGTCCCCTAATCCTAACCCGTACGCTAACACTAACCCGTACACTATCACGTACGCACACCCTAAACCGTTGTCATACCCTAACGTGTACCCTTAACCGTCCCCGTCCCCTAACCCTAAACCTAAACCTAACCCTAACCCTTACCCGAAGCCTTACACTAACCCGTCCAATAATCCTAAACCGTACGCTAACACTAACCCATACCCTACAACATACGCTCACGCTAAAACGTTGTCCTACCCTAACCTGTACACTAAACCGTTCCCGTCCCGTAAACCTAACGCTAACCCTAAACCTAACCCTTACCCGAAGCCTTACCCTAACCCGTCCCTAATCCTAACCCGTACGCTAACACTAACCCGTACCCGAACACGTACCCTCACCCTTAACCATTGTCGTACACTAACCTGTACCCTAAACCATCCCCATCCCAGTCCCCTAACCCTAACCCTAACACTAACACTAAACCTTCCCCGAAGCCTTACCCTAACCCGTCCCCTAATCCTAACCCGTACGCTCACACTAACCTGTACCCTAACACGTACGCTCAACCTAAACCGCTGTCGTACCCTAACCTGTACCCTAAACCGTCCCGATCCCCTAACCCTAACCCTAACACTAAACCTTACCTCAAGCCTTACACTAAACCGTCACCTAATCCTAACCCGTACGCTAAAACTAACCCGTACCCTAACACGTTCGCTCACCCTAAACCGTTGTCGTACCCTAACCTGTACCCTAAACCATCCCAGTCCCCTTACCCTAAACCTAAACGTAACCCTAACCCTAACCGTTACCTGAATCCTTACCCTAACCCGTCACGTAATCCTAACCCATACGCTAACACTAACCCGTACCCTAACACGTACGCTCACCCTAAACCGTTGTCGTACCATAACCTGTACCCTAAACCGTCCCTGTCCCCTAACCTTAACCCTAACCCTAACACTAACCCTAACCTGTACCCTAAACCGTCCCGGTCCCCTAACCCTAAGCCTAACCCTAACACTAACATTTACCCGAAGCCTTACCTTAACACGTCCCCTAATCGTAACTCGTACACTAACACTAACCCGTGCCCTAACACGTACGCTAACCCTAAACCGTTGTCGTACACTAATCTACCCTAAACCGTCCCCGTCTCGTAACCCTAACCCTAACCCTAACCCTAACCCTAAACCTTAACCGAAGCCTTACCCTAACCCGTCCCCTAATCCTAACCCGTACGCTAACACTAACCCGTACCATAAGATGTACACTCACCCTAAACCGTTGTCGTACCCACCGTGTACCCTAAACGGTCCCCGTCCCCGTCCCCTAACCCTAACCCTAACCCGAACCCTAACACTTACCGGAAGCCTTACCCTAACCCGTCCCCTAATCCTAATCCGTACGCTAACACTAACACATACCCTATCACGTACGCTCACCCTAAACCGTTATTGTACCCTAACCTGTACCCTTAACTGTCCCCGTCCCCTAACCCTCACCCTAACCCTTATCCGAAACCTTACCCTAACCCGACTCCTAATCCTAACCCGTACGCTAACACTAACCCGTACCCTAACGTGTATGCTCACCCTAAACCATTGTCATAACTTAACATGTACCCTAAACCGTCCCCGTCCCCTAACCCTAACCCTAAACCTAACCCTAAACCTAACCCTTACCCGAAGCCTTACCCTAACCCGTCCCCTAATCCTAACCCATACGCTAAAAATAACCCTTGCCCTAACTCGTACGCTCAAACTAAACCGTTCTCGTACACTAACCTATACCTTAAACCATCCCCATACCCTAACCCTTACCCTAACCCTAAACCTAACCCTTACCCGCAGCCTTACTCTAACCCGTCCCATAATCCTATCCGGTACGCTTACACTAACCCATACCCTAACACGTACGCTCACCCTAAACCGTTGACGTACTCTAACCTGTACCTTAAACTGTCCCCGTCCCCTAACCCTAACCCTAACCCTAACCCTTACCCGAAGCCTTACCCTAACCCGTCTCCTAATCCTAAACCATACGCTAACACTAACCCGTGCCCTAACATGTACGCTCACCCTAAACCGTTGTCGTACCCTAACCTGTACCCTAAACCGTCCCCGTCCCCTATCCCTAACCCTAACCCTAACCCTAACCCTTACCCAAAGCCTTACCCTAACCCGTCTCCTAATCCTAAACCATACGCTAACACTAACCCGTGCCCTAACATGTACGCTCACCCTAAACCGTTGTCGTACACTAACCTGTATCCTAAACCGTCCCCGTCCCCGTCCCCTAACCCTAACCCTAAGCCTCACCCTTACTCGAAGCCTTATCCTAACCCGCCCCTAATCCTAACCCGTACGCTCACAGTAACCCGTACCCTAACCAGTACGCTCACCCTAAACCGTGGTCGTACCCGAACCTGTACCCTAAACCGTCCCCGTCCCCTGACCCTAACCCTAACCCTAACCATAACCCTAACCCTTACCCGAAGACTTACCCTAACCCGTCCCCTTATACTAAACCGTATGCTAACACTAACACGTACCCTAACACGTACGCTCACCCTAAACTGTTGTCGTACACTAACCTGTACCCTAAACCGTCCCCGTCGCCTAACACTAACCCTAACCCTAACCCGAACCCTTACCCGAACCCTTACCCTAACACTTCCCCTAATCCTTACACGTATGCTAACACTAACCCTTACTCTAACACGTACGCTCACCCTAAACCGTAGTCGTACACTAACCTGTACCCTAAACCGTCCCTGTCGCCATCCCCGACCCCTAACCCTAACACTTACCTGAAGCCTTACCCTAAACCGTCCCCTAATCCTAACCCGTACGCTAACACTAAACCGTACCCTAACACGTACGCTCACCCTAAATCGTTGTCGTACTCTAACCTCTACCCTAAACCGTCTCCTTACGCTAACCCTAACCCTAACCCTAACACTTACCCTTACCTGAGGCCTTACCGTAACCCGTCCCATAATCCTAACCCGTACGCTAGCACTAAACAGTACCCTAACACGTACGCTCACCCTAAACCGTTTTCGTACACTAACCTGTACCCTAAACCGTCCCCGTCCCCTAACACTAACCCTGACCCTAACCCTAACCCTAACCCGTACCCGAAGCCTTAACCTAACCATTCCCCTAAACCTAATCCGTATGCTAACAGTAACACCTACCCTAACACGTACGCTCACCCTAAACCATTGTCATACCCTAACATTTACCCTAAACCGTCCCCGTCCCCTAAACTTAACCCTAACCCTAACACTAAACCTAAACCTTACCCGAAGCCTTACCCTAACCCGTCCCCTAATCCTAACCCGTACACTAACTCTAACCCGTACCCTAACACGTACTCTCACCCTAAACCGTTGTCTTCCCCTAATCTGTACCCTAAACCGTCCCCGTCCCCGTCCCCTAACCCTAACCATAACCTTAACCTTAAACATTTCCCGAAGCCTTACCCTAACAGGTCCCCTAATCCTAACCCGTACGCTAACACTAAACCATACCCTAACACGTAGGCTCACCCTAAATAGTTGTCGTACCCTAACCTGTACCCTAAACCTTCCTCGTGCCCTAACCTTAACCCTAACCCTAACTGTATCCCTAATCCTTACCTGAAGCCTTACCCTAACCCGTCACCAATCCTAACCCGTACGCTATCACGTACGCTCACCGTAAACCTTTGTCGCACACTAACCTGTAACCTAAATCATCCCCGTCTCCTAACCCTAACCCTAACCCTAAACCTAACCCTAACCCTTACCCGAAGCCTTACCCTAAACCGTCCCCTAATCCTAACCGGTATGCTAACACTAAACCGTACCGTAACACGTACACTCACCCTAAAACGTTGTCATAACCTAAACTGTATCGTAAACCGTCCCCGTCCCCTAACCCTAACCCTAACCCTAACCCTAACCCTAACTCTAACACTTATCCGAAGCCTTAACCTAACCCGTCCCCAATCCTAACCCGTACGCTAACACTAACCCGTGCCCTAACACGTACGCTCACCCTAAAAGGTTGTCGTACCCTAACCTGTACCCTAAACGGTCCCCGCCCCCTAACCCTAACCCTAACCCTAACCCTAACCCTAACCATAAACCTTACCCGAAGCCTTACCCTAACACATCCCATAATCCTAACCTGTACGCTAACTCCAATCTGTACCCTGACACGTACGCTCACACTAAACCGTTGTCTTACCCTAATCTGTACCCTAAACCGTCCTCGTCCCCTGACGCTAACCCTAACCCTAACCGTAACCCTAACCCTTACCCGAAGCCTTACCCTAATCCTAAACCGTAAGCTAACACTAAACCGTACCCTAACACGTACACTAACACTAAAACGTTGTCATACCATAAACTGTACCCTAAACCGTCCCCGTCCCCGTCCCCTAACCCTAACCCTAACCCTAACCCTTACCCAAAGCCTTACCCTAACTCGTCCCCTAATCCTGACCCGTACGCTAACACTAACCCGTACCCTAACACGTACGCTCACCCTAAACCGTTGTCGTACCCTAACCTGTACCCTAAACCGTCCCCATCCCCTAACCCTAACCGTAACCCTAACGTAACCCTAACCCATACCCGAAGCCTTACACTAACCCGTCCACTAAACCTAATCCGTATGCTAACACTAATCCGTGCCCTAACACGTACGCTCACCCTAAACCGTTGTCGTACGCTAACCTGTACACTAAACCGTCCCCGTCCCCTAACCCTAACCCTAACCCTAAACCTAAGCCTTACCCGAAGCCTTACCCTAACCCATCCCCTAATCCTAACCCGTACCCTAATACTAATCCGTACCCTAACACATAAGCTCACCCTAAACCGTTTTCGTACCCTAACCTGTACCCTAAACCGTCCCCGTCCCCTAACCCTAACCCTAAACTTAACCCTAACCCTAACCCTTACCCGAAGCCTTACCCTAACCTGTCCCCTAATCCTAATCCGTACGCTAACACTATCCCATACACTAACACGTACACTCACCCTAAAACGTTGTCATACCCTAAACTGTACCCTAAACCGTCCCCGGCCCCTAACCCTAACCCTAACCCTTACCCAAAGCCTTACCCTAACCCGTGCCCTAATCCTAACCCGTATGCTAACACTAACCCGTACCCTAACACGTACGCTCACCCTAAACAGTTGTCGTACCCTAACCTGTACCCTAAACTGTCCCCGTCCCCGTCCCCTAACCCTAACCCTAACCCTAAGCCTTACCCAAAGCCTTACCCTAAACCATCCCCTAATCCTAACCCGTAGCCTAACACTAACCCGTACCCTAACACGTACGCTCACCCTAAACCATTTTCGTACCCTAACCTGTACCCTAAACCGTACCCGTCCCCGTCCCCTAACCCTAACCCTAACCCTAACCCTTACCCGAACCCTTACCCTAACCCGTCTTCTAATCCTAACCCGTACGCTAACACTAACCCATGCCCTAACACGTACGATCACCCTAAACCGTTGTCGTAACCTAACCTGTACCCTAAACCGTCCTCGTCCCCTAACCCTAACCGGAACCCTAACCCTAACCCTAACCCTTACCCGAAGCCTTACCCTAACACGTCCCCTAATCCTGACCCGTAGGCTAACACTAACCCGTGCCCTAACACGTACACTCACCCTAAACCGTTGTCGTACCCTAACGTGTACCCTAAACCGTCCCCGCCCCTAACCCGTACCCTATTACTTACCCAAAGCCTTACCCTAACCCTCATCCGAAGCCTTACCCTAACCCGTCACCAATCCTAACCCGTACGCTATCACGTACGTTCACCCTAAACTGTTGTCGTACACTAACCTGTACCCTAAACCGTCCCCGTAGCCTAACCCTAACCCTAACCCTAACCCTATACCTAAACCTTACCCAAAGCCTTACCCTATCCCGTCCGCTAATCCTAACCCGTACGCTAACACTAACCCATACCCTAACACTTACGCTCACCCTAAAACGTTGTCATACCCTAAACTGTACCCTAAACCGTCCCCGTCCCCTAACCCTAACCCTAACCATAACCCTTACCCAAAGCCTTACCCTAACCCGTCCCCTAATCCTAACCCATACGCTAACACTAACCAGTACCCTAACACGTACGCTCACCCTAAATCATTGTCGTACCCTAACCTTTACCCTAAACCGTCCCCATCCCCTAACCCTAACCCTAACCCTAACCCTTACCCGAACCTTACCCTAACACGTCCCCTAATCCTAACGCGTATGCTAACACTAACCCGTACTCTAACACGTAAGCTCACCCTAAACTGCTGTTGTACACTAACCTGTACCTTAAACCGTCCCCTTTCCCGTCCCCGTCCCCTAACCCTAACCCTAACCCTAAACCTTACCCGAAGACTTACCCTAACCTGTCCCCTAATCCTAACCCGTAGGCTATCACTAACCGTACCCTAACATGTATGCTCAACCTAAACCTTTGTCGTACCCTAACCTGTACCCTAAACCATCCCCGTCCCCATCCCCTAACCCTAACCGTAACCCTAAACCTATCCCTTACCTGAAGCCTTACCCTAACCTGTCACCTAAACCTAATCCGTACACTAACACTAACCCGTACCCTACCACGTACGCTCACCCTAAAACGTTGTCGTACCCTAAACTGTACCCTAAACTGTCCTCGTCCCCTAACCCTAATCCTAAGCCTAACCCTTACCCGGAGCCTTACCCTACCCCGTCCCCTAATCTTAACCCGTACGCTAACACTAACCAGTACCCTAACACGTACGCTCACCCTAAACCATTGTTGTACGCTAACCTGTACCCTAAACCATCCCCGTCCCCGAACCGTAACCCTAAACCTAACCCTAGACCTAAACGTTACCCAAAGCCTTACCGTAACCCGTACCCTAATCCTAAGCCGTACGCTAACACTAACCCGTAACCTAACACGTATGCTCACCCTAAACCGTTGTCGTACCCTGACCTGTACACTAAACCGTCCCCGTCCCCGTCTTCTAACCCTAACCCTAACCCTAACCCTAACCCTTACCCGAAGCCTTACCCTAAACCGTCCCCTAATCCTAACCCGTATGCTAACACTAACCCATGCCCTAACACGTACGCTTACCCTAAACCGTTTTTGTACCCTAACCTGTAACCTAAACCATACCCATCCCCTAACCCTAACCCAAACCCTAACCCTAACCCTAACCCTCACCCGAAGCCTTACCTAAACCCGTCACCAATCCTAACCCTTACGCTATCACGTACGCTCACCATAAACTGTTGTCGTACACTAACCTGTACCCTAAACCGTCCCCGTCCCCTAACCCTAACCCTAACCCTAACCCTATCCCTAAGCCTTACCCGAAGCCTTACCCTAACCCGTCCCCTAACCCTAACCCGTACGCTAACACTAACCCATACCCTAACACGTACGCTCAACCTAAAGCATTGTCATACCCTAACATGTACCCTAAACCTTCCCCGTCCCCTAACCCTAACCCTAACCCGAACCCTAAACCTAACCATGACCCGAAGCCTCACCCTAACACGTCCCATAATCCTAACCCGTACGCTTACACTAACCCGTACCCTAACACGTATGCTCACCCTAAACCGTTGTCGTACCCTAACCTGTACCCTAGACCGTCCCCGTCCCCTAACCCTAACCCTAACCGTTACCTTAAGCTTTACCCTAACCTGTCCCCTAATCCTAAATCGTACGCTAACACTAATCCGTACCCTACACGTTCGCTCACCCTAAACCGATGTCGTACCCTAACCTGTACCCTAAACCGTCCTCGTCCCCTAACCCTAACCCTAACCGTAACCCTAACACTAACCATTACCCGAAGCCTTACCCTAACCCGTCCCCTAATCCTAACCCGTACGCTAAAACTAACACGTACCCTAACACGTACGCTCACCCTAAACCGTTGACATACCCTAACCTGTACCCTAAACCGTCCCCGTCCCCGTCCCCTAACCCTGACCCTAACCCTACCCATAACCCGAAGCCTTACCCTAACCCGTCCCCTAATCCTCAACCCTACGCTAACACTAACCCATACCCTAACATGTATGCTCACCCTAAACCGTTGTCGTACCCTAACCTGTACCCTAAACCGTCCCCATCCCCTAACCCTAACCCTAACCCTAACCGTAACACTAACCCTTACCCAAAGCCTTACCCTAACCGGTCCCCTAATCCTAAACCGTACGCTAACACTAACCCGTACCCTAACACATACCCTCAATCTAAACCATTGTCGTACACTAACCTTTACCCTAAACGGTCCCTGTCCCCTAACTCTCTCCTTAACCCTAAACCTAACTCTTACCCAAAGCCTTACCCTAACGCGTCACCGAATCCTAACCCTTACGCTAACACTAACCCATACCCTAACACGTACGCTCACCCTAAACCGTTGTCGTACCCTAACCTGTAACCTAAACCGTCCCCGTCCCCTAACACTAACCATAAGCCTAACCCTAACCCTTACCCAAAGCCTTATCCTAACCTGTCACATAATCCTAACCCGTACGCTAACACTAACGCCTACCCTAACACGTACGCTCACTCTAAACCGTTGTCGTAACCTAACTTGTACCCTAAACCATCCCCGTCCCCTAAACCTAACCCTAACCCTAAGCATAACCCTAACCCTTACCCGAAGCCTTACCCTAACCCGTCCCCTAATGCTAACCCGTACGCTAACACTAAACCGTACCCTAACACTAACCCATACCCTAAAATATACGCTCACCCTAAACGGTTGTCGTACCCTAACCTGTACCCTAAAGCGTCCCCGTCCCCTAACCCTAACCCTAAACCTAACTCTAACCCTTACCCGAAGCCTTACACTAACTCGTCCCCTAATCCTAACCCCTACGCTAACACTAAACCGTAACCTAACACTAACCCGTACCCTAACACGTACGCTCACCCTAAACCGTTGTCGTACCTTAACCTGTACCCTAAACCGTCCCTGTCCCCGTCCCCTAACCCTAACCCTAACCCTGAACCTTACCAGAAGCCTTACACTCACCCAACCCATAATCCTAACCCGTATGCTAACACTAACCAATACACTAACACGTACGCTCACGCTAAACCGTTGTCGTACCATAACCTGTACCCTAAACCGTCCCCGTCCCCTAACCGTAACCCTAACCCTAACCCTAAACCTTTCCTGAAGCCTTACCCTAACCCGTCCCCTAATCCCAACCCGTACGCTAACACTAACCCGTGCCCTAACACGTACGCTCACCCTAAACCGTTCTCATACCCTAACCTTACCCTAAACAGTCCCCGTCCCCTAACCCTAACCCTAACCCTAAACCTAACCCTTACCCGAAGCCTTACCCTAACCCGTCCCCTAATCCTAACCCGTACGCTAACACTAACACGTACCCTAACACGTACACTCACCCTATAGCGTTGTCGTACCCAAACCTGTACCCTACACAGTCCCCATCCCCTAACCCTAACCCTAACCCTAAACCTTACCCGAAGCCTTACCCTAACCTGTCCCCAATCCTAACCCGTACGCTAACACTAACCCGTACCCTAACACGTACGGTTACCCTAAACCGTTGTCATACCCTAACCTGTACCCTAAACCGTCCCCGTCCCCTAACCCTAACCCTAAGCGTTACCCGAATCCTTGCCCTAACAGTCCCCTAATCCTAACCTGTACACTAACACTAACACGTACCGTAACACGTACGCTCACCCTAAACCGTTGTCGTATCCTCACCTATATCTTAAACCTTCCCCGTCCCCTTACTCTAACCCTAACCCTAACCCTAACCCTAACCCTTGCCCAAAGCCTTACAATAACCCGTCCCCTAATCCTAACCCGTACGCTAACACTAACCCGTGCCCTAACACGTACGCTCAACCTAAACCGTTGTCGTACCCTAAACCGTCCCCGTCCCCTAACCTTAACCCTAACCCTAACCCTAACCCTTACCCGAAGCCTTAGCCTATCCCGTCCCCTAATGCTAACCCGTACGCTAACACTAACCCGTGCCCTACACGTACGCTCACCCTAAAACATTGTCGTACCCTAACCTGTACCCTAAACCTTCCCCGTCCCCTAACCCTAACCCTAACCCTAACCCTAACCCTTACCCGAAGTCTGAACTTAACCCGTCACCTAATCCTAACCCGTACGGTAACACTAACCCGTGCCCTAACACGTACGCTCACCCAAAACCGTTTTCGTACCCTAACCTGTACCCTAAACCATCCTCGTCCCCTAACCCTAACCCTAACCCTAACCGTAAACCTTACCCGAAGCCTTACGCTAACCCGTCTCCTAATCCTAACCTGTATGCCAACACTAATCCGTACCCTAACACGTACGCTCACCCTAAACCGTTGTTGTCCCCTAAACTGTACCCTAAACCAGCCCCGTCCCCGTCCCCGTCCCCTAACCCTAACCCTAACACTTACCAGAATCCTTAACCTAACCCGTCTCCTAATCCTAACCCGTACGCTAACACTAACCCGTACCCTAACACGTACGCTCACTCTAAACAATTGTCGTACCCTTACCTGTACCCTAAACCGTCCCTGTCCCCTAAACCTAACTGTAAGCCGTACCCGAAGCCTTGCCCTAACCGTCACCTAATCCTAACCTGTACGCTAACACTAACCATTACCCTAACACCTACTCTCAGCCTAAACCGTTGTCGTACCGTAACCTGTACCCTAAACCATCCCCGTCCCTTAACCCTAACCCTAACCCTAACCCTAACACTTACCCGAAGCCTTACCCTAACCCGTCCCCTAATCCCAACCTGTACGCTAACACTAACCCGTGCCCTAACACGTACGCTCACCCTAAACCGTTGTCGTACCCTAACCTGTACCCTAAACCGTCCCCGTCCCCTAACCTTAACCCTAACCCAAACCCTAACCCTTACCCGAAGCCTTACCCTATCCCGTCCCCTATTCCTAACCCGTACGCTAACACTAACCCGTGCCCTAACACGTACGCTCACCCTAAACCGTTGTCGTACCCTAACCTGTACCCTAAACTGTTCCCGTCCCCGTCCGCTCACCCTAACCCTAACCCTTACCAGAAGCCTTACGCTAACCCGTCCCCTAACCCTAAACCGTACGCTAACACTAACCCATACCCTAACACGTACGATCACCCTAAATCGTTGTCGTACCCTAACCTGTACCCTAAACCGTCCCCATCCCCTAACCCTAACCATAACCCTAACCCTAACCCTTACCAGAAGCCTTATCGTAACCCGTCACCTAATCCTAACCCGTACGTTAACACTAACCCGTACGCTAAAACGTACGCTCACCCTAAACCGTTGTCGTAGCCTAACCTGTACCCTAAACCGTCCCCGTCCCCTAACCCTAACCCTAACCCTAACCTTAACCCTAACCCTTACCCGAACCTTACCCTAACCCGTCCCCTAATACTAACCCGTACGTTAACACTAACCCATACACTAACACGTATGCTCACCCTAAACTGTTGTTGTACACTAACCTGTACTTTAAATCGTCCCCTTTCCCGTCCCCGTCCCCTAACCCTAACTCAAACCCTAACACTTACCCGAAGCCTTACCCTAACCTGTCCCCTAATCCTAACCCGTAGGCTATCACTAACCCATACCCTAACATATACGCTCACCCTAAACCTTTGTCGTACCCTCAACTATACCCTAAACCATCCCCGTCCCCGTCCCCTAACCCTAACCCTAAACCTATCCCTTACCCGTAGCCTTACCCTAACCCGTCCCCTAAGCCTAATCCGTACGCTAACACTAACCTGTACCCCAACACGTACGCTCACCCTAAAACGTTGTCGTAACCTAAACTGTACCCTAAACCATCCCCGTCCCAGTCCCCTAACCCTAACCCTAACACTAACCCTATCCCTTACCCGAAGTCTTACCCTAACCGTCACCTAATCCTAATCCGTACGCTAACACTAACCCGTACCCTATCACGTACGCTCACCCTAAAACGTTATTGTACCCTAACCTGTACCCTAAACTGTCTCCGTCCCCTAACCCTAACCCTAAACCTTACCCGAAACCTTACCCTAACCCGCCCCCTAATCCTAACCCATACGCTAACACTAACCCGTACCCTAACATGTACGCTCACCCTAAACCATTGTCGTACCCTAACCTGTACCCTAAACCGTCCCCGTCCCCTAACCCAAACCCTAAACCTAACCCTTACCCGAAGCCTTAACCTAACCCGTCCCCTAATCCTAACCCGTACGCTAACACTAACCCTTGCCCTAACACGTACGCTCACCCTAAACCGTTGTCGTAGCCTAACCTGTACCCTTAACCGTCCCCGTACCCTAAGCCTAACCCTAACCCTAAGCCTTACCCGAAGCCTTACCCTAACCCGTCCCCTAATCCTAACCCGTACCCTAACACTAATACGTACCCTAACACGTACGCTCACCCTAAACCGTTGTCATACCCTAACCTGTACCCTACACCGTCCCCGTCCCCTAACCCTAACCCTAACCCTAACCCTAACCCTTACACGAATCTTACGCTAATCCGTACCCAATCCTAACCCGTACGCTAACACTATCCCGTACCCTAACACATACCCTCAGCCTAAACTGTTGTTGTACACTAACCTGTACCCTAAAGCGTCCCCTTCCCCGTCCCGTAACCCTAACTATAACCCTAACCCTTACCCGAAGCCTTATCCTAACCCGTCCCCTAATCCTAACCCGTACGCTAACACTAACCCGTACCCAAACATGTACGCTCACCCTAAACCTTTGTCGTAACCTAACCTGTACCCTAAACCATCCCCATCCCGGTCCCCTAACCCTAAACCTAACGCTAACCCTATCCCTTAACCGAAGTCTTTCCCTAACCCGTCCCCTAATCCTAATCCGTACGCTAACACTAACCCGTACCCTAACATGTACGCTCAATCTAAACCGTTATTGTACCCTAACCTGTACCCTAAACTGTCCCCGTCCCCTAACCCTAACCCTAAACCTTACCCGAAGCCTTACACTAACCCGTCTCCTAATCCTAACCTGTACGCTAACACTAACCCGTACCCTATCATGTACGCTCACCTTAAACCATTGTAATACCCTAACATGTACCCTAAACCGTCCCCATCCCCTAACCCTAACCCTAAACCTAACCCTTACCCGAAGCCTTACCCTAACCCGTCCCCTAATCCTAACCCATACGCTAACAATAACCCTTGCCCTAACACGTACGCTCACACTAAACCGTTCTCGTACACTAACCTGAACCTTAAACCATCCCCGTACCCTAACCCTTACCCTAACTTTAACCCTAACCCTTACCCGAAGCCTTACTCTAACCCGTCCCATAATCCTAACCCGTACGCTTACACTAACCCATACCCTAACACGTACGCTCAACCGAAACCGTTGACGTACTCTAACCTGTACCTTAAACCGTCCCCGTCCCCTAACCCTAACCCTAACCATAACACTTACCCGAAGCCATACCGTATCACATCCCCTAATCCTAACCCGTACGCTAACACTAACCCGTACCCTAACACGTACACTCACCCTAAACCGTTGTCTTACCCTAATCTGTACCCTAAACCGTCCCCGAACCCGTCCCCTAACCCTAACCTTAACCTTAACCCTAAACCTTTCCCGAAGCCTTAAACTAACACGTCCCCTAAACCTAATCCGTACGCTAACACTAAACCGTACCCTAACACGTACGCTCACCCTAAATCGTTGTCGTACACTAACCTGTACCCTAAACCGTCCTCGTCCCCTAACTCTAACCCTAACCCTAACTTTAACCCTAATCCTTACCCGAAGCCTTACCCTAACCCGTCACCAATCCTAACCCGTACGCTATCACGTACGCTCACACTAAACCGTTGTCGCACACTAACCTGGACCCTAAACCGTCCCCGTCTCCTAACCCTAACCCTAACCTTAAACCTAACCCTAACCCTTACCCGAAGCCTTACCCTAAACCGTCCCCTAATCCTAACCCGTACGCTAACACTAAACCGTACCCTAACACGTACACTCACCCTAAAACTTTGTCATACCCTAAACTGTACCGTAAACCGTCCCCGTCCCCTAACCGTAACCCTAACCCTAACCCTAACCCTTACCCAAAGCCTTACCCTAACTCGTCCCCTAATCCTAACCCGTACACTAACACTAACCGTACCCTAACACATACGCTCACCCTAAACCGTTGTCGTACCCTAACATGTACCCTAAACCGTCCCCGTCCCCTAACCCTAAACATAACCCTAACCCTAACCCTAACCCTTACCTGAAGCCTTACCCTAACCCGTTCACTAATCCTAAACCGTACGCTAACACTAATCCCTGCCCTAACACGTACGCTCACCCTAAAATGTTGTTGTACGCTAACCTGTACCCTAAACCTTCCCCGTCCCATAACCCTAACCCTAAACCTTACCCTAACCCTCACCCGAAGCCTTACCCTAAACCGTCACCAATCCTAACCCGTACGCTATCACGTACGCTCACCCTAAACTGTTGTTGTACACTAACCTGTACCCTAAACCCTCCCTGTTCCCTAACCCTAACCCTAACCCTATCCCTAACCCTTACTCGAAGCCTTACCCTAACCCGTCCACTAATAATAACAAGTATGCTAAAACTAACCCGTACCCTAACACGTACACTCACCCTAAAACATTGTCATACCCTAAACTGTACCCTAAACCGTCCCCGTCCCCTAACCCTAACCCTAACACTTACCCAAAGCCTTACACTAACCCATACGCTAACACTAACCCGTACCCTAACACGTATGCTCACACTAAACCGTTGTCGTACCCTCACCTGTACCCTAAACGATCCCCGTCCCCTAATCCTAACCCTAACCCTAACCCTAACCCTTACCCGAAGCCTTACCCTAACCCGTCCCCTAATCCTAACCCGTACGCTAACACTAAACGTTACCCTAACACGTATGCTCATCCTAAACCGGTGTCGTACCCTAACCTGTACACTAAACCGTCCCCTAACCCTAAACCTAACCCTAACCCTAACCCTTACCCGAAGCCTTAACCTAACCCGTCCCCAATCCTAACCCGTACGATAACACAAACCCGTGCCCTAACACGTACGCTCACCCTAAACCGATGTCGTACCCTAACCTGTACCCTAAACCGTCCCGGTCCCCTAACCCTAACCCTAACGCTAACCCTAAACCTAACCCTAACACTTACCCGAAGCCTTTCCCTAACCCGTCCAATAATCCTAACCCGTACGCTAACACTAACCCTTTACCTAACACGTACGATCACCCTAAACCGCTGTCATCGCCTAACCTGTACCTTAAACCGTCCCCGTCCCGGTCCCCTAACCCTAACCCTAACCCTAACCCTAAACCTTACCCAAAGCCTTACCCTAACTGGTCCCCTAATCCTAACCCGTACGATAACACTAACCCGTACCCTAACACGTACGCTCACACTAAACCATTGTTCTACACTAACCTGTACCCTAAACCATCACCGTCCCCTAACCCTAACCCTAACACTAACCCTAACCCTTACCCGAAGCCTTACACTAACCCATCCCCTAACCCTAACCCGTAGGCTAACACGAACCCATACCCTAACACGTACGCTCAACCTAAAGCATTGTCGTACCCTAACCTGTACCCTAAACCTTCCCCGTCCCCTAACCCTAACCCTAACCCTAAATCTAACCCTTACCCGAAGCCTCAACCTAACACGTCCCATAATCCTAACCCGTATGCTAACACTAACCCGTACCCTAACACGTACGCTCACCCTATACCGTTGTTGTACCCTAACCTGTACCCTAGACCGTCCCCGTCCCCTAACCCTAACCCTAACCGTTACCTTAAGCCTTACCCTAAACCGTCCGCTAATCCTAACCCGTACGATAACACTAATCCATACCCTAACACGTACGATCACCCTAAACCAATGTCGTACCCTAACCTGTACCCTAAACCGTCCTCGTCCCCTAACCCTAACCCTAACCGTAACCCTAACACTAAACATTGCGCGAAACCTTACCCTAACCCGTCCCCTAATCCTAACCCGTACGCTAAAACTAACACGGACCCTAACACGTACGCTAACCCTAAACCATTGACATACCCTAACCTGTACCCTAAAACGTCCTCGTCCCTTAACCCTAACCCTAACCCTAACTCTACCCATAACCCGAAGCCTTACCCTAACCCGTCCGCTAATCCTAACCCGTACGCTAACACTAACCCGTACCCTAACACATACGCTCACACTAAACTGTTGTCGTACACTAACCTGTACCCTATACCGTCCCCGTCCCCTAACCCTAACCCTAAACCTAACCCAAAACCTAACCCTTACCCAAAGTCTTACCCTAACCCGTCCCCTAATTCTAACCCGTACACTAACACTAACACGTACCCTAACACGTACGCTCACCCTAAATCGTTGTCGTACCCTAACCTGTACCCTAAACCATCCCCGTCCCCTAACCCTAACCCTAACCCTAATCCTTACCCGAAGCTTTACCCTAACCCGTCCCCTAATCCTAATCCGTATGCTAACACTAACACGTACCCTAACACGTACGCTCACCCTAAACCGTTGTCATACTCTAACCTGTACCCTAAACCGTCCCCATCCCTAAACCTAACTCTAACCCTAACCCTAACCCTAAACCTAAGCCTTACCCGAAGCCTTACCCTAACCCATCCCCTAATCCTAACCCGTACCCTAATACTAATCCGTACCCTAACACATAAGCTCACCCTAAACCGTTTTCGTACCCTAACCTGTACCCTAAACCGTCCCCGTCCCCTAACCCTAACCCTAAACTTAACCCTAACCCTAACCCTTACCCGAAGCCTTACCCTAACCTGTCCCCTAATCCTAATCCGTACGCTAACACTATCCCATACACTAACACGTACACTCACCCTAAAACGTTGTCATACCCTAAACTGTACCCTAAACCGTCCCCGGCCCCTAACCCTAACCCTAACCCTTACCCAAAGCCTTACCCTAACCCGTGCCCTAATCCTAACCCGTATGCTAACACTAACCCGTACCCTAACACGTACGCTCACCCTAAACAGTTGTCGTACCCTAACCTGTACCCTAAACTGTCCCCGTCCCCGTCCCCTAACCCTAACCCTAACCCTAAGCCTTACCCAAAGCCTTACCCTAAACCATCCCCTAATCCTAACCCGTAGCCTAACACTAACCCGTACCCTAACACGTACGCTCACCCTAAACCATTTTCGTACCCTAACCTGTACCCTAAACCGTACCCGTCCCCGTCCCCTAACCCTAACCCTAACCCTAACCCTTACCCGAACCCTTACCCTAACCCGTCTTCTAATCCTAACCCGTACGCTAACACTAACCCATGCCCTAACACGTACGATCACCCTAAACCGTTGTCGTAACCTAACCTGTACCCTAAACCGTCCTCGTCCCCTAACCCTAACCGGAACCCTAACCCTAACCCTAACCCTTACCCGAAGCCTTACCCTAACACGTCCCCTAATCCTGACCCGTAGGCTAACACTAACCCGTGCCCTAACACGTACACTCACCCTAAACCGTTGTCGTACCCTAACGTGTACCCTAAACCGTCCCCGCCCCTAACCCGTACCCTATTACTTACCCAAAGCCTTACCCTAACCCTCATCCGAAGCCTTACCCTAACCCGTCACCAATCCTAACCCGTACGCTATCACGTACGTTCACCCTAAACTGTTGTCGTACACTAACCTGTACCCTAAACCGTCCCCGTAGCCTAACCCTAACCCTAACCCTAACCCTATACCTAAACCTTACCCAAAGCCTTACCCTATCCCGTCCGCTAATCCTAACCCGTACGCTAACACTAACCCATACCCTAACACTTACGCTCACCCTAAAACGTTGTCATACCCTAAACTGTACCCTAAACCGTCCCCGTCCCCTAACCCTAACCCTAACCATAACCCTTACCCAAAGCCTTACCCTAACCCGTCCCCTAATCCTAACCCATACGCTAACACTAACCAGTACCCTAACACGTACGCTCACCCTAAATCATTGTCGTACCCTAACCTTTACCCTAAACCGTCCCCATCCCCTAACCCTAACCCTAACCCTAACCCTTACCCGAACCTTACCCTAACACGTCCCCTAATCCTAACGCGTATGCTAACACTAACCCGTACTCTAACACGTAAGCTCACCCTAAACTGCTGTTGTACACTAACCTGTACCTTAAACCGTCCCCTTTCCCGTCCCCGTCCCCTAACCCTAACCCTAACCCTAAACCTTACCCGAAGACTTACCCTAACCTGTCCCCTAATCCTAACCCGTAGGCTATCACTAACCGTACCCTAACATGTATGCTCAACCTAAACCTTTGTCGTACCCTAACCTGTACCCTAAACCATCCCCGTCCCCATCCCCTAACCCTAACCGTAACCCTAAACCTATCCCTTACCTGAAGCCTTACCCTAACCTGTCACCTAAACCTAATCCGTACACTAACACTAACCCGTACCCTACCACGTACGCTCACCCTAAAACGTTGTCGTACCCTAAACTGTACCCTAAACTGTCCTCGTCCCCTAACCCTAATCCTAAGCCTAACCCTTACCCGGAGCCTTACCCTACCCCGTCCCCTAATCTTAACCCGTACGCTAACACTAACCAGTACCCTAACACGTACGCTCACCCTAAACCATTGTTGTACGCTAACCTGTACCCTAAACCATCCCCGTCCCCGAACCGTAACCCTAAACCTAACCCTAGACCTAAACGTTACCCAAAGCCTTACCGTAACCCGTACCCTAATCCTAAGCCGTACGCTAACACTAACCCGTAACCTAACACGTATGCTCACCCTAAACCGTTGTCGTACCCTGACCTGTACACTAAACCGTCCCCGTCCCCGTCTTCTAACCCTAACCCTAACCCTAACCCTAACCCTTACCCGAAGCCTTACCCTAAACCGTCCCCTAATCCTAACCCGTATGCTAACACTAACCCATGCCCTAACACGTACGCTTACCCTAAACCGTTTTTGTACCCTAACCTGTAACCTAAACCATACCCATCCCCTAACCCTAACCCAAACCCTAACCCTAACCCTAACCCTCACCCGAAGCCTTACCTAAACCCGTCACCAATCCTAACCCTTACGCTATCACGTACGCTCACCATAAACTGTTGTCGTACACTAACCTGTACCCTAAACCGTCCCCGTCCCCTAACCCTAACCCTAACCCTAACCCTATCCCTAAGCCTTACCCGAAGCCTTACCCTAACCCGTCCCCTAACCCTAACCCGTACGCTAACACTAACCCATACCCTAACACGTACGCTCAACCTAAAGCATTGTCATACCCTAACATGTACCCTAAACCTTCCCCGTCCCCTAACCCTAACCCTAACCCGAACCCTAAACCTAACCATGACCCGAAGCCTCACCCTAACACGTCCCATAATCCTAACCCGTACGCTTACACTAACCCGTACCCTAACACGTATGCTCACCCTAAACCGTTGTCGTACCCTAACCTGTACCCTAGACCGTCCCCGTCCCCTAACCCTAACCCTAACCGTTACCTTAAGCTTTACCCTAACCTGTCCCCTAATCCTAAATCGTACGCTAACACTAATCCGTACCCTACACGTTCGCTCACCCTAAACCGATGTCGTACCCTAACCTGTACCCTAAACCGTCCTCGTCCCCTAACCCTAACCCTAACCGTAACCCTAACACTAACCATTACCCGAAGCCTTACCCTAACCCGTCCCCTAATCCTAACCCGTACGCTAAAACTAACACGTACCCTAACACGTACGCTCACCCTAAACCGTTGACATACCCTAACCTGTACCCTAAACCGTCCCCGTCCCCGTCCCCTAACCCTGACCCTAACCCTACCCATAACCCGAAGCCTTACCCTAACCCGTCCCCTAATCCTCAACCCTACGCTAACACTAACCCATACCCTAACATGTATGCTCACCCTAAACCGTTGTCGTACCCTAACCTGTACCCTAAACCGTCCCCATCCCCTAACCCTAACCCTAACCCTAACCGTAACACTAACCCTTACCCAAAGCCTTACCCTAACCGGTCCCCTAATCCTAAACCGTACGCTAACACTAACCCGTACCCTAACACATACCCTCAATCTAAACCATTGTCGTACACTAACCTTTACCCTAAACGGTCCCTGTCCCCTAACTCTCTCCTTAACCCTAAACCTAACTCTTACCCAAAGCCTTACCCTAACGCGTCACCGAATCCTAACCCTTACGCTAACACTAACCCATACCCTAACACGTACGCTCACCCTAAACCGTTGTCGTACCCTAACCTGTAACCTAAACCGTCCCCGTCCCCTAACACTAACCATAAGCCTAACCCTAACCCTTACCCAAAGCCTTATCCTAACCTGTCACATAATCCTAACCCGTACGCTAACACTAACGCCTACCCTAACACGTACGCTCACTCTAAACCGTTGTCGTAACCTAACTTGTACCCTAAACCATCCCCGTCCCCTAAACCTAACCCTAACCCTAAGCATAACCCTAACCCTTACCCGAAGCCTTACCCTAACCCGTCCCCTAATGCTAACCCGTACGCTAACACTAAACCGTACCCTAACACTAACCCATACCCTAAAATATACGCTCACCCTAAACGGTTGTCGTACCCTAACCTGTACCCTAAAGCGTCCCCGTCCCCTAACCCTAACCCTAAACCTAACTCTAACCCTTACCCGAAGCCTTACACTAACTCGTCCCCTAATCCTAACCCCTACGCTAACACTAAACCGTAACCTAACACTAACCCGTACCCTAACACGTACGCTCACCCTAAACCGTTGTCGTACCTTAACCTGTACCCTAAACCGTCCCTGTCCCCGTCCCCTAACCCTAACCCTAACCCTGAACCTTACCAGAAGCCTTACACTCACCCAACCCATAATCCTAACCCGTATGCTAACACTAACCAATACACTAACACGTACGCTCACGCTAAACCGTTGTCGTACCATAACCTGTACCCTAAACCGTCCCCGTCCCCTAACCGTAACCCTAACCCTAACCCTAAACCTTTCCTGAAGCCTTACCCTAACCCGTCCCCTAATCCCAACCCGTACGCTAACACTAACCCGTGCCCTAACACGTACGCTCACCCTAAACCGTTCTCATACCCTAACCTTACCCTAAACAGTCCCCGTCCCCTAACCCTAACCCTAACCCTAAACCTAACCCTTACCCGAAGCCTTACCCTAACCCGTCCCCTAATCCTAACCCGTACGCTAACACTAACACGTACCCTAACACGTACACTCACCCTATAGCGTTGTCGTACCCAAACCTGTACCCTACACAGTCCCCATCCCCTAACCCTAACCCTAACCCTAAACCTTACCCGAAGCCTTACCCTAACCTGTCCCCAATCCTAACCCGTACGCTAACACTAACCCGTACCCTAACACGTACGGTTACCCTAAACCGTTGTCATACCCTAACCTGTACCCTAAACCGTCCCCGTCCCCTAACCCTAACCCTAAGCGTTACCCGAATCCTTGCCCTAACAGTCCCCTAATCCTAACCTGTACACTAACACTAACACGTACCGTAACACGTACGCTCACCCTAAACCGTTGTCGTATCCTCACCTATATCTTAAACCTTCCCCGTCCCCTTACTCTAACCCTAACCCTAACCCTAACCCTAACCCTTGCCCAAAGCCTTACAATAACCCGTCCCCTAATCCTAACCCGTACGCTAACACTAACCCGTGCCCTAACACGTACGCTCAACCTAAACCGTTGTCGTACCCTAAACCGTCCCCGTCCCCTAACCTTAACCCTAACCCTAACCCTAACCCTTACCCGAAGCCTTAGCCTATCCCGTCCCCTAATGCTAACCCGTACGCTAACACTAACCCGTGCCCTACACGTACGCTCACCCTAAAACATTGTCGTACCCTAACCTGTACCCTAAACCTTCCCCGTCCCCTAACCCTAACCCTAACCCTAACCCTAACCCTTACCCGAAGTCTGAACTTAACCCGTCACCTAATCCTAACCCGTACGGTAACACTAACCCGTGCCCTAACACGTACGCTCACCCAAAACCGTTTTCGTACCCTAACCTGTACCCTAAACCATCCTCGTCCCCTAACCCTAACCCTAACCCTAACCGTAAACCTTACCCGAAGCCTTACGCTAACCCGTCTCCTAATCCTAACCTGTATGCCAACACTAATCCGTACCCTAACACGTACGCTCACCCTAAACCGTTGTTGTCCCCTAAACTGTACCCTAAACCAGCCCCGTCCCCGTCCCCGTCCCCTAACCCTAACCCTAACACTTACCAGAATCCTTAACCTAACCCGTCTCCTAATCCTAACCCGTACGCTAACACTAACCCGTACCCTAACACGTACGCTCACTCTAAACAATTGTCGTACCCTTACCTGTACCCTAAACCGTCCCTGTCCCCTAAACCTAACTGTAAGCCGTACCCGAAGCCTTGCCCTAACCGTCACCTAATCCTAACCTGTACGCTAACACTAACCATTACCCTAACACCTACTCTCAGCCTAAACCGTTGTCGTACCGTAACCTGTACCCTAAACCATCCCCGTCCCTTAACCCTAACCCTAACCCTAACCCTAACACTTACCCGAAGCCTTACCCTAACCCGTCCCCTAATCCCAACCTGTACGCTAACACTAACCCGTGCCCTAACACGTACGCTCACCCTAAACCGTTGTCGTACCCTAACCTGTACCCTAAACCGTCCCCGTCCCCTAACCTTAACCCTAACCCAAACCCTAACCCTTACCCGAAGCCTTACCCTATCCCGTCCCCTATTCCTAACCCGTACGCTAACACTAACCCGTGCCCTAACACGTACGCTCACCCTAAACCGTTGTCGTACCCTAACCTGTACCCTAAACTGTTCCCGTCCCCGTCCGCTCACCCTAACCCTAACCCTTACCAGAAGCCTTACGCTAACCCGTCCCCTAACCCTAAACCGTACGCTAACACTAACCCATACCCTAACACGTACGATCACCCTAAATCGTTGTCGTACCCTAACCTGTACCCTAAACCGTCCCCATCCCCTAACCCTAACCATAACCCTAACCCTAACCCTTACCAGAAGCCTTATCGTAACCCGTCACCTAATCCTAACCCGTACGTTAACACTAACCCGTACGCTAAAACGTACGCTCACCCTAAACCGTTGTCGTAGCCTAACCTGTACCCTAAACCGTCCCCGTCCCCTAACCCTAACCCTAACCCTAACCTTAACCCTAACCCTTACCCGAACCTTACCCTAACCCGTCCCCTAATACTAACCCGTACGTTAACACTAACCCATACACTAACACGTATGCTCACCCTAAACTGTTGTTGTACACTAACCTGTACTTTAAATCGTCCCCTTTCCCGTCCCCGTCCCCTAACCCTAACTCAAACCCTAACACTTACCCGAAGCCTTACCCTAACCTGTCCCCTAATCCTAACCCGTAGGCTATCACTAACCCATACCCTAACATATACGCTCACCCTAAACCTTTGTCGTACCCTCAACTATACCCTAAACCATCCCCGTCCCCGTCCCCTAACCCTAACCCTAAACCTATCCCTTACCCGTAGCCTTACCCTAACCCGTCCCCTAAGCCTAATCCGTACGCTAACACTAACCTGTACCCCAACACGTACGCTCACCCTAAAACGTTGTCGTAACCTAAACTGTACCCTAAACCATCCCCGTCCCAGTCCCCTAACCCTAACCCTAACACTAACCCTATCCCTTACCCGAAGTCTTACCCTAACCGTCACCTAATCCTAATCCGTACGCTAACACTAACCCGTACCCTATCACGTACGCTCACCCTAAAACGTTATTGTACCCTAACCTGTACCCTAAACTGTCTCCGTCCCCTAACCCTAACCCTAAACCTTACCCGAAACCTTACCCTAACCCGCCCCCTAATCCTAACCCATACGCTAACACTAACCCGTACCCTAACATGTACGCTCACCCTAAACCATTGTCGTACCCTAACCTGTACCCTAAACCGTCCCCGTCCCCTAACCCAAACCCTAAACCTAACCCTTACCCGAAGCCTTAACCTAACCCGTCCCCTAATCCTAACCCGTACGCTAACACTAACCCTTGCCCTAACACGTACGCTCACCCTAAACCGTTGTCGTAGCCTAACCTGTACCCTTAACCGTCCCCGTACCCTAAGCCTAACCCTAACCCTAAGCCTTACCCGAAGCCTTACCCTAACCCGTCCCCTAATCCTAACCCGTACCCTAACACTAATACGTACCCTAACACGTACGCTCACCCTAAACCGTTGTCATACCCTAACCTGTACCCTACACCGTCCCCGTCCCCTAACCCTAACCCTAACCCTAACCCTAACCCTTACACGAATCTTACGCTAATCCGTACCCAATCCTAACCCGTACGCTAACACTATCCCGTACCCTAACACATACCCTCAGCCTAAACTGTTGTTGTACACTAACCTGTACCCTAAAGCGTCCCCTTCCCCGTCCCGTAACCCTAACTATAACCCTAACCCTTACCCGAAGCCTTATCCTAACCCGTCCCCTAATCCTAACCCGTACGCTAACACTAACCCGTACCCAAACATGTACGCTCACCCTAAACCTTTGTCGTAACCTAACCTGTACCCTAAACCATCCCCATCCCGGTCCCCTAACCCTAAACCTAACGCTAACCCTATCCCTTAACCGAAGTCTTTCCCTAACCCGTCCCCTAATCCTAATCCGTACGCTAACACTAACCCGTACCCTAACATGTACGCTCAATCTAAACCGTTATTGTACCCTAACCTGTACCCTAAACTGTCCCCGTCCCCTAACCCTAACCCTAAACCTTACCCGAAGCCTTACACTAACCCGTCTCCTAATCCTAACCTGTACGCTAACACTAACCCGTACCCTATCATGTACGCTCACCTTAAACCATTGTAATACCCTAACATGTACCCTAAACCGTCCCCATCCCCTAACCCTAACCCTAAACCTAACCCTTACCCGAAGCCTTACCCTAACCCGTCCCCTAATCCTAACCCATACGCTAACAATAACCCTTGCCCTAACACGTACGCTCACACTAAACCGTTCTCGTACACTAACCTGAACCTTAAACCATCCCCGTACCCTAACCCTTACCCTAACTTTAACCCTAACCCTTACCCGAAGCCTTACTCTAACCCGTCCCATAATCCTAACCCGTACGCTTACACTAACCCATACCCTAACACGTACGCTCAACCGAAACCGTTGACGTACTCTAACCTGTACCTTAAACCGTCCCCGTCCCCTAACCCTAACCCTAACCATAACACTTACCCGAAGCCATACCGTATCACATCCCCTAATCCTAACCCGTACGCTAACACTAACCCGTACCCTAACACGTACACTCACCCTAAACCGTTGTCTTACCCTAATCTGTACCCTAAACCGTCCCCGAACCCGTCCCCTAACCCTAACCTTAACCTTAACCCTAAACCTTTCCCGAAGCCTTAAACTAACACGTCCCCTAAACCTAATCCGTACGCTAACACTAAACCGTACCCTAACACGTACGCTCACCCTAAATCGTTGTCGTACACTAACCTGTACCCTAAACCGTCCTCGTCCCCTAACTCTAACCCTAACCCTAACTTTAACCCTAATCCTTACCCGAAGCCTTACCCTAACCCGTCACCAATCCTAACCCGTACGCTATCACGTACGCTCACACTAAACCGTTGTCGCACACTAACCTGGACCCTAAACCGTCCCCGTCTCCTAACCCTAACCCTAACCTTAAACCTAACCCTAACCCTTACCCGAAGCCTTACCCTAAACCGTCCCCTAATCCTAACCCGTACGCTAACACTAAACCGTACCCTAACACGTACACTCACCCTAAAACTTTGTCATACCCTAAACTGTACCGTAAACCGTCCCCGTCCCCTAACCGTAACCCTAACCCTAACCCTAACCCTTACCCAAAGCCTTACCCTAACTCGTCCCCTAATCCTAACCCGTACACTAACACTAACCGTACCCTAACACATACGCTCACCCTAAACCGTTGTCGTACCCTAACATGTACCCTAAACCGTCCCCGTCCCCTAACCCTAAACATAACCCTAACCCTAACCCTAACCCTTACCTGAAGCCTTACCCTAACCCGTTCACTAATCCTAAACCGTACGCTAACACTAATCCCTGCCCTAACACGTACGCTCACCCTAAAATGTTGTTGTACGCTAACCTGTACCCTAAACCTTCCCCGTCCCATAACCCTAACCCTAAACCTTACCCTAACCCTCACCCGAAGCCTTACCCTAAACCGTCACCAATCCTAACCCGTACGCTATCACGTACGCTCACCCTAAACTGTTGTTGTACACTAACCTGTACCCTAAACCCTCCCTGTTCCCTAACCCTAACCCTAACCCTATCCCTAACCCTTACTCGAAGCCTTACCCTAACCCGTCCACTAATAATAACAAGTATGCTAAAACTAACCCGTACCCTAACACGTACACTCACCCTAAAACATTGTCATACCCTAAACTGTACCCTAAACCGTCCCCGTCCCCTAACCCTAACCCTAACACTTACCCAAAGCCTTACACTAACCCATACGCTAACACTAACCCGTACCCTAACACGTATGCTCACACTAAACCGTTGTCGTACCCTCACCTGTACCCTAAACGATCCCCGTCCCCTAATCCTAACCCTAACCCTAACCCTAACCCTTACCCGAAGCCTTACCCTAACCCGTCCCCTAATCCTAACCCGTACGCTAACACTAAACGTTACCCTAACACGTATGCTCATCCTAAACCGGTGTCGTACCCTAACCTGTACACTAAACCGTCCCCTAACCCTAAACCTAACCCTAACCCTAACCCTTACCCGAAGCCTTAACCTAACCCGTCCCCAATCCTAACCCGTACGATAACACAAACCCGTGCCCTAACACGTACGCTCACCCTAAACCGATGTCGTACCCTAACCTGTACCCTAAACCGTCCCCGTCCCCTAACCCTAACCCTAACGCTAACCCTAAACCTAACCCTAACACTTACCCGAAGCCTTTCCCTAACCCGTCCAATAATCCTAACCCGTACGCTAACACTAACCCTTTACCTAACACGTACGATCACCCTAAACCGCTGTCATCGCCTAACCTGTACCTTAAACCGTCCCCGTCCCGGTCCCCTAACCCTAACCCTAACCCTAACCCTAAACCTTACCCAAAGCCTTACCCTAACTGGTCCCCTAATCCTAACCCGTACGATAACACTAACCCGTACCCTAACACGTACGCTCACACTAAACCATTGTTCTACACTAACCTGTACCCTAAACCATCACCGTCCCCTAACCCTAACCCTAACACTAACCCTAACCCTTACCCGAAGCCTTACACTAACCCATCCCCTAACCCTAACCCGTAGGCTAACACGAACCCATACCCTAACACGTACGCTCAACCTAAAGCATTGTCGTACCCTAACCTGTACCCTAAACCTTCCCCGTCCCCTAACCCTAACCCTAACCCTAAATCTAACCCTTACCCGAAGCCTCAACCTAACACGTCCCATAATCCTAACCCGTATGCTAACACTAACCCGTACCCTAACACGTACGCTCACCCTATACCGTTGTTGTACCCTAACCTGTACCCTAGACCGTCCCCGTCCCCTAACCCTAACCCTAACCGTTACCTTAAGCCTTACCCTAAACCGTCCGCTAATCCTAACCCGTACGATAACACTAATCCATACCCTAACACGTACGATCACCCTAAACCAATGTCGTACCCTAACCTGTACCCTAAACCGTCCTCGTCCCCTAACCCTAACCCTAACCGTAACCCTAACACTAAACATTGCGCGAAACCTTACCCTAACCCGTCCCCTAATCCTAACCCGTACGCTAAAACTAACACGGACCCTAACACGTACGCTAACCCTAAACCATTGACATACCCTAACCTGTACCCTAAAACGTCCTCGTCCCTTAACCCTAACCCTAACCCTAACTCTACCCATAACCCGAAGCCTTACCCTAACCCGTCCGCTAATCCTAACCCGTACGCTAACACTAACCCGTACCCTAACACATACGCTCACACTAAACTGTTGTCGTACACTAACCTGTACCCTATACCGTCCCCGTCCCCTAACCCTAACCCTAAACCTAACCCAAAACCTAACCCTTACCCAAAGTCTTACCCTAACCCGTCCCCTAATTCTAACCCGTACACTAACACTAACACGTACCCTAACACGTACGCTCACCCTAAATCGTTGTCGTACCCTAACCTGTACCCTAAACCATCCCCGTCCCCTAACCCTAACCCTAACCCTAATCCTTACCCGAAGCTTTACCCTAACCCGTCCCCTAATCCTAATCCGTATGCTAACACTAACACGTACCCTAACACGTACGCTCACCCTAAACCGTTGTCATACTCTAACCTGTACCCTAAACCGTCCCCATCCCTAAACCTAACTCTAACCCTAACCCTAACCCTAAACCTTACCCGAAGCCTTACCCTTACCCATCCCCTAATCCCAACCCGTACGCTAACTCTAACCCGTACCATAACACGTACGCTCACACTAAACCGCTGTCTTACCCTAATCTGTACCCTAAACCGTCCTCGTCCCCTAACCCTAACCCTAACCCTAACCGTAAACCTAACCCTAACCCGAAGCCTTACCCTAAACCGTACCCTAATCCTAAACCGTACGCTAACACTAAACCATACCCTAACACGTACACTAACCCTAAAACGTTGTCATGCCCTAAACTGTACGGTAAACCATCCCCGTCCCCGTCCCCTAACCCTAACCCTAACCCTAACCCTTACCCAAAGCCTTACCCTAACTCGTCCCCTAATTCTAACCCGTAAGCTAACACTAACCCGTACCCTAACACGTACACTCTCCCTAAACCGTTGTCGTACCCTAACTTGTACCCTAAACCGTCCCCGTCCCCTAACCCTAACCCTAACCCTAACCCTAACCCTAACCCATACCCGAAGCCTTACACTAACTCGTCTACTAAACCTAATCCGTACGCTAACACTAATCCCTGCCCTAACACGTACGCTCACCCTAAACCGTTGTCGTACGCTAACCTGTACACTAAACCGTCCCCGTCCCCATCCCCTAACCCTAACCCTAACCCTAAGCCTTACCGGAAGCCTTACCCTAACCCGTCCCCTAATCCTAACCCGTACCCTAACACTAATCCCTACCCTAACACGTACGCTCACCGTAAACCGTTGTCGAACCCTAACCTGTACCCTAAACCGTCCCCGTCCCCTAACCCTAACCCTAACACTAACCCTTACCCGAAGCCTTACCCTAACCCGTCACCTAATCCTAACCCGTACGCTAACACTAACCCGTACCCTAACACGTACGCTCACACTAAACTGTTGTCGTACACTAACCTGTACTGTAAACCGTCCCCGTCACCGTCCCCTAACCCTAATCCTAACCCTAAACCTAACCCTTACCCGAAGCCTTACCCTAACCCGTCCCCTAATCCTAACCCATACGCTAACACTAACCCGTGCCCTAACACGTACGCTCACCCTAAACCGTTGTCGTACCCTAACCTGTACCCTAAACCATCCCCGTCCCCTAACCCTAAACCTAACCCTAAACCTAACCCTATCTCTAACCCTTACCCAAAGCCTTACCTAACCCGTCCACTAATCCGAAAACGTACGCTAACACTAACCCGTACCCTAACACGTACGCTCACCCTAAACCGTTGTCGTACCCTAAACTGTATCCTAAACCATCCCCGTCCCCTAACCCTAACCCTAACCTTAACCCTAACCCTAACCCTTACCCGAAGCCTTACCCTAACCCGTCCCCTAATCCTAATCCGTACGCTAACACTAACCCGTGCCCTAACACGTACGCTCACACTAAACCGCTGTCGTACAATAACCTGTACCCTAAACCGTCCTGTCCCCTAACACTAACCCTAACCCTAACCCTAACCCTTACCCGAAGCTTTACCCTAACCCGTCCCTTAATCCTCACCCGTACGCTAAAACTAACCCGTGCCCTAACACGTACGCTCACCCTAAACCGTTGTCGTACCCTAACCGGTAACCTAAACCGTCCCCGTCCCCTAACCCTAACCCTAAACCTAACCTTAACCCTCACCCGAAGCCTTACCCTAACCCGTCACCAATCCTAACCCGTACGCTATCACGTACGCTCACCCTAAAGCTTTGTCGTACACTAACCTGTACCCTAAACCCTCCCCGTAATCTAACCCTAACCCTAACGCTAACCCTATCCCTAACCCTTACCCGAAGCCTTACCCTAACCCGTCCATTAATCCTAACATGTACGCTAAAACTGACCCATACCCTAACACGTACACTCATCCTAAAACATTGTCATACCCTAAACTGTACCCTAAACCATCCCCGTCCCCTAACCCTAACCCTAACCCTAACCCTAACCCTTACCCGAAGCCTTACCCTAACCCGTCCATTAATCCTAACATGTACGCTAAAACTGACCCATACCCTAACACGTACACTCACCCTAAAACATTGTCATACCCTAAACTGTACCCTAAACCATCCCCGTCCCCTAACCCTAACCCTAACCCTAACCCTAACCCTTACCCGAAGCCTTACACTAACCCGTCCCCTAATCCTAACCCGTACGCTAACACTAACCCGTACCCTAACACGTACGCTCACCCTAAAACGTTGTTGTATGCTAACCTGTACCCTAAACCTTCCCTGTCCCCTAACCCTAAACATAACCCTAACCCTAACCCTAACCCTAACCCTAACCCTTACCCGAAGCCTTACCCTATCCCGTCCACTAATCCTAATCCGTACGCTAACACTAATCCCTGCCCTAACACGTACGCTCACCCTAAAACGTTGTTGTATGCTAACCTGTACCCTAAACCTTCCCCGTCCCATAACCCTAACCCTAAACCTTACCCTAACCCTCACCCGAAGCCTTACCCTAAACGGTCACCAACCCTAACCCGTACGCTATCACGTACGCTCACCCTAAACTGTTGTTGTACACTAACCTGTACCCTAAACCCTCCCCGTCCCCTAACCCTAACCCTAACCCTAACCCTATCCCTAACCCTTACTCGAAGCCTTACCCTAACCTGTCCACTAATAATAACAACTACGCTAAAACTAACCCGTACCCTAACACGTACACTCACCCTAAAACATTGTCATACCCTAAACTGTACCCTAAACCATCCCCGTCCCCTAACCCTAACCCTAACCCTAACCCTAACACTTACCCAAAGCCTTACACTAACCCATACGCTAACACTAACCCGTACCCTAACACGTATGCTCACACTAAACCGTTGTCGTACCCTCACCTGTACCCTAAACCATCCCCGTCCCCTAATCCTAACCCTAACCCTAACTCTTACCCGAAGCCTTACTGTAACCCGTCCCCTAATCCTAACCCGTACGCTAACACTAAACGTTACCCTAACACGTATGCTCATCCTAAACCGGTGTCGTACCCTAACCTGTACACTAAACCGTCCCCTAACCCTAAACCTAACCCTAACCCTAACCCTTACCCGAAGCCTTAACCTAACCTGTCCCCAATCCTAACAGGTACGATAACACAAACCCGTGCCCTAACACGTACGCTCACCCTAAACCGTTGTCGTACCCTAACCTGTACCCTAAACCGTCCCCGTCCCCTAACCCTAACCCTAACCCTAACGCTAACCCTAAACCTAACCCTAACACTTACCCGAAGCCTTTCCCTAACCCGTCCAATAATCCTAACCCGTACGCTAACACTAACCCTTTACCTAACACGTACGATCACCCTAAACCGCTGTCATCGCCTAACCTGTACCTTAAACCGTCCCCGTCCCGGTCCCCTAACCCTAACCCTAACCCTAACCCTAAACCTTACCCAAAGCCTTACCCTAACTGGTCCCCTAATCCTAACCCGTACGATAACACTAACCCGTACCCTAACACGTACGCTCACACTAAACCATTGTTCTACACTAACCTGTACCCTAAACCATCACCGTCCCCTAACCCTAACCCTAACACTAACCCTAACCCTTACCCGAAGCCTTACACTAACCCGTCCCCTAACCCTAACCCGTACGCTAACACGAACCCATACCCTAACACGTACGCTCAACCTAAAGCATTGTCGTACCCTAACCTGTACCCTAAACCTTCCCCGTCCCCTAACCCTAACCCTAACCCTAAATCTAACCCTTACCCGAAGCCTCACCCTAACACGTCCCATAATCCTAACCCGTATGCTAACACTAACCCGTAACCCAACACATACGCTCACCCTATACCGTTGTTGTACCCTAACCTGTACCCTAGACCGTCCCCGTCCCCTAACCCTAACCCTAACCGTTACCTTAAGCCTTACCCTAAACCGTCCGCTAATCCTAACCCGTACGATAAGACTAATCCATACCCTAACACGTACGATCACCCTAAACCAATGTCGTACCCTAACCTGTACCCTAAACCGTCCTCGTCCCCTAACCCTAACCCTAAGCGTAACCCTAACACTAAACATTGCGCGAAACCTTACCCTAACCCGTCCCCTAATCCTAACCCGTACGCTAAAACTAACACGGACCCTAACACGTACGCTAACCCTAAACCATTGACGTACCCTAACCTGTACCCTAAAACGTCCTCGTCCCTTAACCCTAACCCTAACCCTAACTCTACCCATAACCCGAAGCCTTACCCTAACCCGTCCCCTAATCCTAACCCGTACGCTAACACTAACCCGTACCCTAACACGTACGCTCACTCTAAACTGTTGTCGTACACTAACCTGTACCCTATACCGTCCCCGTCCCCTAACCCTAACCCTAAACCTAACCCAAAACCTAACCCTTACCCAAAGTCTTACCCTAACCTGTCCCCTAATTCTAACCCGTACACTAACACTAACACGTACCCTAACACGTACGCTCACCCTAAATCGTTGTCGTACCCTAACCTGTACCCTAAACCATCCCCGTCCCCTAACCCTAACCCTAACCCTAATCCTTACCCGAAGCTTTACCCTAACCCGTCCCCTAATCCTAATCTGTATGCTAACACTAACACGTACCCTAACACGTACGCTCACCCTAAACCGTTGTCGTACTCTAACCTGTACCCTAAACCGTCCCCGTCCCTAAACCTAACTCTAACCGTAACCCTAACCCTAAACCTTACCCGAAGCCTTACCCTTACCCATCCCCTAATCCCAACCCGTACGCTAACTCTAACCCGTACCATAACACGTACGCTCACACTAAACCGCTGTCTTACCCTAATCTGTACCCTAAACCGTCCTCGTCCCCTAACCCTAACCCTAACCGTAAACCTAACCCTAACCCGAAGCCTTACCCTAAACCGTACCCTAATCCTAAACCGTACGCTAACACTAAACCATACCCTAACACGTACACTAACCCTAAAACGTTGTCATGCCCTAAACTGTACGGTAAACCGTCCCCGTCCCCGTCCCCTAACCCTAACCCTAACCCTAACCCTTACCCAAAGCCTTAACCTAACTCATCCCCTAATCCTAACCCGTACGGTAACACTAACCCGTACCCTAACACGTACGCTCACCCTAAACCGTTGTCGTACCCTAACCTGTACCCTAAACCATCCCCGTCCCCTAACCCTAACCCTAACCCTAACCCAAACCCTAACCCTAACCCATACCCGAAGCCTTACACTAACTCGTCTACTAAACCTAATCCGTACGCTAACACTAATCCCTGCCCTAACACGTACGCTCACCCTAAACCGTTGTCGTACGCTAACCTGTACACTAAACCGTCCCCTTCCCCGTCCCCTACACCTAACCCTAACCCTAACCCTAACCGTCCCCTAACCCTAATCCTAACCCTAAACCTAACCCTTACCCGAAGCCTTACCCTAACCCGTCCCCTAATCCTAACCCGTATGCTAACACTAAACCATAGCCTAACACGTACGCTCACCCTAAACCATTGTCGTACACTAACCTGTATCCTAAACAGTCGCTGTCCCCTAACCCTAACATTAAACCTAACCCTAACCCTTACCCGAAGCCTTACCCTAAACTGTCCCCTAATCCTAACCCATACGCTAACACTAACCCGTGCCCTAACACGTACGCTCACCCTAAACCGTTGTCGTACCCTAACCTGTACCCTAAACCATCCCCGTCCCCTAACCCTAAACCTAACCCTAAACCTAACCCTATCTCTAACCCTTACCCAAAGCCTTACCTAACCCGTCCACTAATCCGAAAACGTACGCTAACACTAACCCGTACCCTAACACGTACGCTCACCCTAAACCGTTGTCATACCCTAAACTGTACCCTAAACCGTCCCCGTCCCCTAACCCTAACCCTAACCTTAACCCTAACCCTAACCCTTACCCGAAGCCTTACCCTAACCCGTCCCCTAATCCTAATCCGTACGCTAACACTAACCCGTGCCCTAACACGTACGCTCACCCTAAACCGTTGTCGTACCCTAACCAGTAACCTAAACCATCCCCGTCCCCTAACCCTAACCCTAAACCTAACCTTAACCCTCACCCGAAGCCTTACCCTAACCCGTCACCAATCCTAACCCGTACGCTATCACGTACGCTCACCCTAAAGCTTTGTCGTACACTAACCTGTACCCTAAACCCTCCCCGTAATCTAACCCTAACCCTAACGCTAACCCTATCCCTAACCCTTACCCGAAGCCTTACCCTAACCCGTCCATTAATCCTAACACGTACGCTAAAACTGACCCATACCCTAACACGTACACTCACCCTAAAACATTGTCATACCCTAAACTGTACCCTAAACCATCCCCGTCCCCTAACCCTAACCCTAACCCTAACCCTAACCCTTACCCGAAGCCTTACACTAACCCGTCCCCTAATCCTAACCCGTACGCTAACACTAACTGGAACCCTAACACGTATGCTCATCCTAAACCGGTGTCATACTCTAACCTGTACACTAAACCGTCCCCTAACCCTAACCCTAACCCTAACTCTAACCCTTGCCCGAAGCCTTAACCTAACCCGTCCCCAATCCTAACCCGTACGCTAACACTAACCCGTGCCCTAACACGTACGCTCACCCTAAACCGTTGTTGTACCCTAACCTGTACCCTAAACCGTCCCCTAACCCTAACCCTAAACCTAACCCTAACCCTAACCCTAAACCTAACCTAACCCTAACCCTAACCCTGACCCTAACACTAACCCTAACCCTAACCCTAACCCCTAAACCTAAACCCTAACCCTAACCCTAACCCTAACCCTAACCCTAACCCCTAACCCTAACCCGAAACCTAACCGTAACCCTAACCCTAAACCTAACCATAAACTTAAACCCTAACCCTAACCCTAACCCTAACACTAACCTTAACCCTAAACCCTAACCCTAACCCTAACCCTAAACCCTAACCCTAACCCTAACCCTTACCCAAAGCCTTACACTCACCCGTCCCCTAATCCTAACCGGTACAGTAACACTAACCCATACCCTAACACGTACGCTCACCCTAAACCATTGTTGTACCCTAACCTGTACCCTAAACCGTCCCCGTCCCCTAACCCTAACCCTAACCATTACCTTAAGCCTTACCCTAACCCGTCCCCTAATCCTAATCCGTACGCTAACACTAATCCGTACCCTACCACGTTCGCTCACCCTAAACCGATGTCGTACACTAACCTGTACCCTAAACCGTCCTCTTCCCCTAACCCTAACCCTAACCGTATCCCTAACACTAACCATTACCCGAAGCCTTACCCGAACTCGTCCCCTAATCCTAAACCGTATGATAAAACTAACACGTACCCTAACACGTACGCTAACCCTAAACCATTGACGTACCCTAACCTGTACCCTAAACCGTCCCCGTCCCCTAATCCTAACCCTGACCCTAAACCTAGCCATAACCCGAAGCCTTACCCTAACCCGTCCCCTAATCCTAACCTGTACGCTAACACTAACCCGTACCATAACACGTATGCTCACACTAAAGTGTTGTCGTACACTAACCTGTACCCTATACCGTCCCCGTCTCCTAACCATAAACCTAACCCTAACCCTTACCCGAAGCCTTACCCTAACCCGTCCCCTAATCCTAATCCGTATGCTAACACTAACCCGTATCCTAACACATACGCTCACCCTAAACCGTTGTCGTACCCTAACCTGTACCCTAAACCGTCCCAGTCCCTAAACCTAACCCTAACCCTAACCCTAACCATAAACCTTACCCGAAGCCTTACCCTAACCCATCCCCTAATCCTAACCCACACGCTAACTCTAACCCGTACCCTAACACATACGCTCACACTAAACCGTTGTCTTACCCTAATCTGTACCCTAAACCGTCCTCGTCCCCTAACCCTAACCCTAACCGTAACCCTAACCCTTACCCGAAGCCTTACCCTAAACCGTACCCTAATCCTAAACCGTACGCTAACACTAAACCGTACCCTAACACGTACACTAACCCTAAAACTTTGTCATACCCTAAACTGTACCCGAAACCGTCCCCGTCCCTGTCCCCTAACCCTAACCCTTACCCAAAGCCTTACCCTAACTCGTCCCCTAATCCTAACACGTACGCTAACACTAACCCGTACCCTAACACGTACGCTCACCCTAAACCGTTGTCGTACCCTACAATGTACCCTAAACCGTCCCCGTCCCCTAACCCTAACCCTAACCCTAACCCTAAACCTAACCCATACCCGAAGCCTTACACTAACCCGTCCACTAAACCTAATCCGAACGCTAACACTACTCCCTGCCCTAACACGTACGCTCACCCTAAACCGTTGTTGTACGCTAACCTGTACACTAAACCTTCCCCGTCCCCTAACCCTAACCCTAACCCTAAGCCTTACCCGAAGCCTTACCCTAACCCGTCCCCTAATCCTAACCCGTACCCTAACACTAATCCATACCCTAACACGTACGCTCACCCTAAACCGTTGTCGTGCCCTAACCTGTACCCTAAACCGTCCCCGTCCCCTAACACTAACCCTAACACTAACACTTACCCGAAGCCTTACCCTAACCAGTCACCTAATCCTAACCCGTACGCTAACACTAACCCATAGCCTAACATGTTCGCTCACCCTAAACCGTTGTCGTACACTAACCTGTACCCTAAACAGTCCCCGTCCCCTAACCCTAAACCTAACCCTAACCCTATCTCTAACCCTAACCCTAACCCTAACCCTAACCCTAACCCTTACCCGAAGCCTTACCCTAACCTGTCCCCTAATCCTAAACCGTACGCTAACACTAACCCGTGCCCTAACACGTACGCTCACAGTAAACCATTGTCGTACACTAACCTGTACCCTAAAACATCCCTATCACGTAACCCTAAACCTAACCCTAACCCTATCTCTAACCCTTACCAAAAGCCTTACCGAACCCGTCCCCTAATCCGAACGCGTACGCTAACACTAACCCGTACCCTAACACGTACGCTCAGCCTAAACCGTTGTGGTACCCTAAACTGTACCCTAAACCTTCCCTGTCCCCTAACGCTAACCCTAACCTTAACCCTAACCCTAAACCTTACCCGAAGCCTTACCCTAACCCGTCCCCTAATCCTAATCCGTACGCTAACACTAACCCGTGCCTTAACACATACGGTCACACTAAACCATTGTCGTACAATAACCTGTACCCTAAACTGTCCCGTCCCCTAACCCTAAACCTAACCCTAACCCTAACCCTTACCCGAAGCTTTACCCTAACCCGTCCCTTAATCCTAACCCGTACGTTAAAACTAACCTGTACCCTAACACGTACGCTCACCCTAAACAGTTGTCGTACCCTAACCTGTACCCTAAACCGTCCCCGTCCCATAACCCTAACCCTAACCCTAACCCTTACCCGAAGCCTTACCCTAAACCGTACCCTAATCCTAAACCGTACGCTAACACTAAACCGTACCCTAACACGTACACTAACCCTAAAACTTTGTCATACCCTAAACTGTACCCGAAACCGTCCCCGTCCCTGTCCCCTAACCCTAACCCTTACCCAAAGCCTTACCCTAACTCGTCCCCTAATCCTAACACGTACGCTAACACTAACCCGTACCCTAACACGTACGCTCACCCTAAACCGTTGTCGTACCCTACAATGGACCCTAAACCGTCCCCGTCCCCTAACCCTAAACCTAACCCTAACCCTAAACCTAACCCATACCCGAAGCCTTACACTAACCCGTCCACTAAACCTAATCCGTACGCTAACACTACTCCCTGCCCTAACACGTACGCTCACCCTAAACCGTTGTTGTACGCTAACCTGTACACTAAACCTTCCCCATCCCCTAACCCTAACCCTAACCCTAAGCCTTACCCGAAGCCTTACCCTAACCCGTCCCCTAATCCTAACCCGTACCCTAACACTAATCCATACCCTAACACGTACGCTCACCCTAAACCGTTGTCGTGCCCTAACCTGTACCCTAAACCGTCCCCGTCCCCTAACACTAACCCTAACACTAACCCTTACCCGAAGCCTTACCCTAACCAGTCACCTAATCCTAACCCGTACGCTAACACTAACCCATAGCCTAACATGTTCGCTCACCCTAAACCGTTGTCGTACACTAACCTGTACCCTAAACAGTCCCCGTCCCCTAACCCTAACCCTAACCCTAACCCTAACCCTTACCCGAAGCCTTACCCTAACCTGTCCCCTAATCCTAAACCGTACGCTAACACTAACCCGTGCCCTAACACGTACGCTCACACTAAACCATTGTCGTACACTAACCTGTACCCTAAACCGTCCCCATCCCGTAACCCTAAACCTAATCCTAACCCTTACCCGAAGCCTTACCCTCACCCATCCCCTAATCCTAATCCGTATGCTAACACTAACCCATACCCTAACACGTACGCTCACCCTAAACAGTTGTCGTACCCTAACCTGTACCCTAAACCGTCCCAGTCCCATAACCCTAAACCTAACCCAAACCCTAACCCTAAACCTTACCCGAAGCCTTACCCTAACACGTCCCCTAATCCTAACTCGTACGCTAACACCTACCCATACCCTAACACGTACGCTCACCCTAAACCGTTGTCGTACCCTAACCTGTACCGTAAATCGTCCCCATCCCCTAAACCTAACCCTAAACCTAAACTGAACCCTAACCCTTACCCGAAGCCTTACCCTAACCCGTCCCCTAATCCTAACCCGTACGCTAACACTAACCAGTGCCTTAAATCGTACGCTCACCCTAAACCGTTGTCGTACCCTCACCTGTACCCTAAACCGTCCCCGTCCCCGTCCCCTAACCATAACCCTAACCCTAAACCTTACCCGAAGCCTTACCCTAACCCGTCCCCTAATCCTAATCCGTACGCTAACACTAAACCGTGCCCTAACACGTACGCTCACCCTAAAACGTTGTCGTGCACTAACCTGTACCGTAAACCGTCCACATCCCCTAACCCTAACCCTAACCCTAACACTCACCCGAAGCCTTAAGCTAAGCCGTTACGAATCCTAACCCGTACGCTATCACGTACGCTCACCCTAAACTGTTGTCGTACACTAACCTGTACCCTAAGCCGTCCCCGTCCCCTAACCCTAACCCGAACCCTAACCCTATCCCTAACACTTACCTGAAGCCTTACACTGACCCATCCACTAATCCAAACCCGTACGCTAACACTAACCCATACCCTAACACGTACACTCACCCTAAAACGTTGTCATACCCTAAACTGTACCCTAAACCATCCCCGTCCCCGTCCCCGTCCCCTAACCCTAACCCTTACCCAAAGCCTTACCCTAACCCGTCCCCTAATCCTAATCCGTACGCTAACACAAACCCGTACCCTAACACGTACGCTCACCCTAAAACGTTGTCGTACCCTAAACTGTACCCTAAACTGTCCCCGTGCCCTAACCCTAATCCTAAGCCTAACCCTTACCCGGAGCCTTACCCTAAACCGTCCCCTAATCCTAACCTGTACGCTAACACTAACGCGTGACCTAACACGTACGCTCACCCTAAACCATTGTCGTACGCTAACCTGTACCCTAAACCATCGCCGTCCCCTAACCCTAACCCTAAACCTAACCCTAGAACTAAACCTTACCCAAAGCCTTACTCTAATCCGTCCCCTAACCCTAACCCAAAACCTAACCCTAAACCTAACCCTTACCCAAAGCCTTACCCTAATCCGTCCCATAATCCTAACCCGTACGCTAACACTAACCCGTACCCTAACACGTATGCTCACCATAAACCGTTGTCGTACACTAACCTGTACACTAAAACGTCCCCGTCCCCGTCCCCGTCCCCTAACCCTAACCCTAACCCTTACACGAAGCCTTACCCTAAACCGTCCCCTAATCCTAACCCGTAGGCTAACACTAACCCGTGCCCTAACACGTACGCTCACCCTAAACCGCTATCGTACCCTAACCTGTTCCCTAAATCGTCCCCGTCCCCTAACCCTAACCCAAACCCTAACTCTAAACCTAACCCTCACCGGCAACCTTACCCTAACCCGTCAACAATCCTAACCCATACGCGATCACGTACGCTCACCCTAAACTGTTGTCGTACACTAACCTGTACCCTAAACCGTCCCCGTCCCCTAACCCTAATCCTAACCCTAAACCTAACCCTTACCCGAAGCCTTACCCTAACCCGTCCCCTAATCCTAACCCGTATGCTAACACTAAACCATAGCCTAACACGTACGCTAACCTTAAACCATTGTCGTACACTAACCTGTATCCTAAACAGTCGCCGTCCCCTAACCCTAACATTAACCCTAACCCTAACCCTTACCCGAAGCCTTACCCTAAACTGTCCCCTAATCCTAACCCATACGCTAACACTAACCCGTGCCCTAACACGTACGCTCACCCTAAACCGTTGTCGTACCCTAACCTGTACCCTAAACCATCCCCGTCCCCTAACCCTAAACCTAACCCTATCTCTAACCCTTACCCAAAGCCTTACCTAACCCGTCCACTAATCCGAAAACGTACGCTAACACTAACCCGTACCCTAACACGTACGCTCACCCTAAACCGTTGTCGTACCCTAAACTGTACCCTAAACCATCCCCGTCCCCTAACCCTAACCCTAACCTTAACCCTAACCCTAACCCTTACCCGAAGCCTTACCCTAACCCGTCCCCTAATCCTAATCCGTACGCTAACACTAACCCGTGCCCTAACACGTACGCTCACACTAAACCGCTGTCGTACAATAACCTGTTCCCTAAACCGTCCTGTCCCCTAACACTAACCCTAACCCTAACCCTAACCCTTACCCGAAGCTTTACCCTAACCCGTCCCTTAATCCTCACCCGTACGCTAAAACTAACCCGTGCCCTAACACGTACGCTCACCCTAAACCGTTGTCGTACCCTAACCGGTAACCTAAACCGTCCCCGTCCCCTAACCCTAACCCTAAACCTAACCTTAACCCTCACCCGAAGCCTTACCCTAACCCGTCACCAATCCTAACCCGTACGCTATCACGTACGCTCACCCTAAAGCTTTGTCGTACACTAACCTGTACCCTAAACCCTCCCCGTAATCTAACCCTAACCCTAACGCTAACCCTATCCCTAACCCTTACCAGAAGCCTTACCCTAACCCGTCCATTAATCCTAACACGTACGCTAAAACTGACCCATACCCTAACACGTACACTCACCCTAAAACATTGTCATGCCCTAAACTGTACCCTAAACCATCCCCGTCCCCTAACCCTAACCCTAACCCTAACCCTAACCCTTACCCGAAGCCTTACACTAACCCGTCCCCTAATCCTAACCCGTACGCTAACACCAACCCGTACCCTAACACGTACGCTCACACTAAACTGTTGTCGTACACTAACCTGTACCCTAAACCGTCCCTGTCCCCTAACCCTAAACATAACCCTAACCCTAACCCTAACCCTAACCCTAACCCTTACCCGAAGCCTTACCCTAACCCGTCCAATAATCCTAAACCGTACGCTAACACTAATCCCTGCCCTAACACGTACGCTCACCCTAAAACGTTGTTGTATGCTAACCTGTACCCTAAACCTTCCCCGTCCCATAACCCTAACCCTAAACCTTACCCTAACCCTCACCCGAAGCCTTACCCTAAACGGTCACCAATCCTAACCCGTACGCTATCACGTACGCTCACCCTAAACTGTTGTTGTACACTAACCTGTACCCTAAAGCCTCCCCGTCCCCTAACCCTAACCCTAACCCTAACCCTATCCCTAACCCTTACTCGAAGCCTTACCCTAACCCGTCCACTAATAATAACAAGTACACTAAAACTAACCCGTACCCTAACACGTACACTCACCCTAAAACATTGTCATACCCTAAACTGTACCCTAAACCATCCCCGTCCCCTAAACCTAACCCTAACCCTAACCCTAACACTTACCCAAAGCCTTACACTAACCCATACGCTAACACTAACCCGTACCCTAACACGTATGCTCACACTAAACCATTGTCGTACCCTCACCTGTACCCTAAACCATCCCCGTCCCCTAATCCTAACCCTAACCCTAACCCTAACCCTTACCCGAAGCCTTACCGTAACCCGTCCCCTAATCCTAACCCGTACGCTAACACTAAACGTTACCCTAACACGTATGCTCATCCTAAACCGGTGTCGTACCCTAAACTGTACACTAAACCGTCCCCTAACCCTAAACCTAACCCTAACCCTAACCCTTACCCGAAGCCTTAACCTAACCTGTCCCCAATCCTAACCCGTACGATAACACAAACCCGTGCCCTAACACGTACGCTCACCCTAAACCGTTGTCGTACCCTAACCTGTACCCTAAACCGTCCCCGTCCCCTAACCCTAACCCTAACCCTAACGCTAACCCTAAACCTAACCCTAACACTTACCCGAAGCCTTTCCCTAACCCGTCCAATAATCCTAACCCGTACGCTAACACTAACCCTTTACCTAACACGTACGATCACCCTAAACCGCTGTCATCGCCTAACCTGTACCTTAAACCGTCCCCGTCCCGGTCCCCTAACCCTAACCCTAAACCTTACCCAAAGCCTTACGCTAACTGGTCCCCTAATCCTAACCCGTACGATAACACTAACCCGTACCCTAACACGTACGCTCACACTAAACCATTGTTCTACACTAACCTGTACCCTAAACCATCACCGTCCCCTAACCCTAACCCTAACACTAACCCTAACCCTTACCCGAAGCCTTACACTAACCCGTCCCCTAACCCTAACCCGTACGCTAACACGAACCCATACCCTAACACGTACGCTCAACCTAAAGCATTGTCATACCCTAACCTGTACCCTAAACCTTCCCCGTCCCCTAACCCTAACCCTAACCCTAAATCTAACCCTTACCCGAAGCCTCACCCTAACACGTCCCATAATCCTAACCCGTATGCTAACACTAACCCGTAACCCAACACATACGCTCACCCTATACCGTTGTTGTACCCTAACCTGTACCCTAGACCGTCCCCGTCCCCTAACCCTAACCCTAACCGTTACCTTAAGCCTTACCCTAAACCGTCCGCTAATCCTAACCCGTACGATAACACTAATCCATACCCTAACACGTACGATCACCCTAAACCAATGTCGTACCCTAACCTGTACCCTAAACCGTCCTCGTCCCCTAACCCTAACCCTAAGCGTAACCCTAACACTAAACATTGCGCGAAACCTTACCCTAACCCGTCCCCTAATCCTAACCCGTACGCTAAAACTAACACGGACCCTAACACGTACGCTAACCCTAAACCATTGACGTACCCTAACCTGTACCCTAAAACGTCCTCGTCCCTTAACCCTAACCCTAACCCTAACTCTACCCATAACCCGAAGCCTTACCCTAACCCGTCCCCTAATCCTAACCCGTACGCTAACACTAACCCGTACCCTAACACGTACGCTCACTCTAAACTGTTGTCATACACTAACCTGTACCCTATACCGTCCCCGTCACCGTCCCCTAACCCTAAACCTAACCCAAAACCTAACCCTTACCCAAAGTCTTACCCTAACCCGTCCCCTAATTCTAACCCGTACACTAACACTAACACGTACCCTAACACGTACGCTCACCCTAAATCGTTGTCGTACCCTAACCTGTACCCTAAACCATCCCCGTCCCCTAACCCTAACCCTAATCCTTACCCGAAGCTTTACCCTAACCCGTCCCCTAATCCTAATCCGTATGCTAACACTAACACGTACCCTAACACGTACGCTCACCCTAAACCGTTGTCGTACTCTAACCTGTACCCTAAACCGTCCCCGTCCCTAAACCTAATTCTAACCCTAACCCTAACCCTAAACCTTAACCGAAGCCTTACCCTTACCCATCCCCTAATCCCAACCCGTACGCTAACACTAACCCGTACCCTAACACGTACGCTCACACTAAACTGTTGTCGTACACTAACCTGTACCCTAAACTGCCCCCGTCCCCGTCCCCTAACCCTAACCCTAAACTTAACCTTAACCCTCACCCGAAGCCTTACCCTAACCCGTCACCAATCCTAACCTGTACGCTATCACGTACGCTCACCCTAAAGCTTTGTCGTACACTAACCTGTACCCTAAACCCTCCCCGTAATCTAACCCTAACCCTAACGCTAACCCTATCCCTAACCCTTACCCGAAGCCTTACCCTAACCCGTCCATTAATCCTAACACGTACGCTAAAACTGACCCATACCCTAACACGTACACTCACCCTAAAACATTGTCATACCCTAAACTGTACCCTAAACCATCCCCGTCCCCTAACCCTAACCCTAACCCTAACCCTAACCCTTACCCGAAGCCTTACACTAACCCGTCCCCTAATCCTAACCCGTACGCTAACACTAACTGGTACCCTAACACGTATGCTCATCCTAAACCGGTGTCGTACTCTAACCTGTACACTAAACCGTCCCCTAACCCTAACCCTAACCCTAACTCTAACCCTTGCCCGAAGCCTTAACCTAACCCGTCCCCAATCCTAACCCGTACGCTAACACTAACCCGTGCCCTAACACGTACGCTCACCCTAAACCGTTGTTGTACCCTAACCTGTACCCTAAACCGTCCCCTAACCCTAACCCTAAACCTAACCCTAACCCTAATCCTAAACCTAACCTAACCCTAACCCTAACCCTGACCCTAACACTAACCCTAACCCTAACCCTAACCCCTAAACCTAAACCCTAACCCTAACCCTAACCCTAACCCTAACCCCTAACCCTAACCCGAAACCTAACCGTAACCCTAACCCTAAACCTAACCATAAACTTAAACCCTAACCCTAACCCTAACCCTAACACTAACCTTAACCCTAAACCCTAACCCTAACCCTAACCCTAAACCCTAACCCTAACCCTAACCCTTACCCAAAGCCTTACACTCACCCGTCCCCTAATCCTAACCGGTACAGTAACACTAACCCATACCCTAACACGTACGCTCACCCTAAACCGTTGTTGTACCCTAACCTGTACCCTAGACCGTCCCCGTCCCCTAACCCTAACCCTAACCATTACCTTAAGCCTTACCCTAACCCGTCCCCTAATCCTAACCCGTACGCTAACACTAATCCGTACCCTACCACGTTCGCTCACCCTAAACCGATGTCGTACACTAACCTGTACCCTAAACCGTCCTCTTCCCCTAACCCTAACCCTAACCGTAACCCTAACACTAACCATTACCCGAAGCCTTACCCGAACTCGTCCCCTAATCCTAAACCGTATGATAAAACTAACACGTACCCTAACACGTACGCTAACCCTAAACCATTGACGTACCCTAAACTGTACCCTAAACCGTCCCCGTCCCCTAACCCTAACCCTGACCCTAAACCTAGCCATAACCCGAAGCCTTACCCTAACCCGTCCCCTAATCCTAACCCGTACGCTAACACTAACCCGTACCCTAACACGTATGCTCACACTAAAGTGTTGTCGTACACTAACCTGTACCTTATACCGTCCCCGTCTCCTAACCATAACCCTAACCCTAACCCTTACCCGAAGCCTTACCCTAACCCGTCCCCTAATCCTAATCCGTATGCTAACACTAACCTGTATCCTAACACATACGCTCACCCTAAACCGTTGTCGTACCCTAACCTGTACCCTAAACCGTCCCAGTCCCTAAACCTAACCCTAACTCTAACCATAAACCTTACCCGAAGCCTTACCCTAACCCATCCCCTAATCCTAACCCACACGCTAACTCTAACCCGTACCCTAACACATACGCTCACACTAAACCGTTGTCTTACCCTAATCTGTACCCTAAACCGTCCTCGTCCCCTAACCCTAACCCTAACCGTAACCCTAACCCTTACCCGAAGCCTTACCCTAAACCGTACCCTAATCCTAAACCGTACGCTAACACTAAACCGTACCCTAACACGTACACTAACCCTAAAACTTTGTCATACCCTAAACTGTACCCGAAACCGTCCCCGTCCCTGTCCCCTAACCCTAACCCTTACCCAAAGCCTTACCCTAACTCGTCCCCTAATCCTAACACGTACGCTAACACTAACCCGTACCCTAACACGTACGCTCACCCTAAACCGTTGTCGTACCCTACAATGTACCCTAAACCGTCCCCGTCCCCTAACCCTAACCCTAACCCTAACCCTAAACCTAACCCATACCCGAAGCCTTACACTAACCCGTCCACTAAACCTAATCCGAACGCTAACACTACTCCCTGCCCTAACACGTACGCTCACCCTAAACCGTTGTTGTACGCTAACCTGTACACTAAACCTTCCCCGTCCCCGTCCCCTAACCCTAACCCTAAGCCTTACCCGAAGCCTTACCCTAACCCGTCCCCTAATCCTAACCCGTACCCTAACACTAATCCATACCCTAACACGTACGCTCACCCTAAACCGTTGTCGTGCCCTAACCTGTACCCTAAACCGTCCCCGTCCCCTAACACTAACCCTAACACTAACACTTACCCGAAGCCTTACCCTAACCAGTCACCTAATCCTAACCCGTACGCTAACACTAACCCATAGCCTAACATGTTCGCTCACCCTAAACCGTTGTCGTACACTAACCTGTACCCTAAACAGTCCCCGTCCCCTAACCCTAAACCTAACCCTAACCCTATCTCTAACCCTAACCCTAACCCTAACCCTAACCCTAACCCTTACCCAAAGCCTTACCCTCACCCGTCCCCTAATCCTAATCCGTATGCTAACACTAACCCATACCCTAACACGTACGCTCACCCTAAACAGTTGTCGTACCCTAACCTGTACCCTAAACCGTCCCAGTCCCATAACCCTAAACCTAACCCAAACCCTAACCCTAAACCTTACCCGAAGCCTTACCCGAACACGTCCCCTAATCCTAACTCGTACGCTAACACCTACCCATACCCTAACACGTACGCTCAACCTAAACCGTTGTCATGCCGTAATCTGTAACCTAAACTGTCCCCGTCCCCGACCCCTAACCCTAACCATAACCCTAACCCTAAACCTTACCCGAAGCCTTACCCTAACCCGTCACCAATCCTAACCCGTACGCTATCACGTATGCTCACCCTAAACTGTTGTCGTACACTAACCTGTACCCTAAGCCATCCCCGTCCCCTAACCGTAAGCCGAACCCTAACCCTATCCCGAACCCTTACCCGAAGCCTTACACTAACCCGTCCACTAATCCTAACCCGTACGCTAACACTAACCAGTACCCTAACACGTACACTCACCCTAAAACTTTGTCATACATTAAACTGTACCCTAAACCTTACCCGTCCCCTAAACCTAACCCTAACCCTAACCCTAACCCTTACCCAAAGCCTTATCCTAACCCGTCCCCTAATCCTAACCCGTACGCTAACACTAACCCGTACCCTAACACGTAAGCTCACCATAAACCATTGTCGTACCCTAACCAATACCCTAAACCATCCCCATACCCTAATCCTACCCCTAACCCTAAACCTAACCCTTACCCGAGGCCTTACCCTAACCCGTCCACTAATCCTAACCTATACGCTAACACTAACCCATGCCCTCACACGTACGCTCACCCTAAAAAGTTGTCGTACGCTAACCTGTACCCTAAACCGTCCCCGTTCCCTAACCTTAACCCTAACCCTAACCCTAAGCCTTACCCAAAGCCTTACCCTAAACCGTCCCCTAATCCTATCCCATACCCTAACACTAACACGTACCCTAACACGTACGCTCACCCTAAACCGTTGTCGTACCCTAACCTGTACCGTAAACCGTCCCCATCCCCTAAACCTAACCCTAACCCTAAACCGAACCCTAACCCTTACCCGAAGCCTTACCCTAACCCGTCCCCTAATCCTAACCCGTACGCTAACACTAACCAGTGCCTTAAATCGTACGCTCACCCTAAACCGTTGTCGTACCCTCACCTGTACCCTAAACCGTCCCCGTCCCCGTCCCCTAACCATAACCCTAACCCTAAACCTTACCCGAAGCCTTACCCTAACCCGTCCCCTAATCCTAATCCGTACGCTAACACTAAACCGTGCCCTAACACGTACGCTCACCCTAAAACGTTGTCGTGCACTAACCTGTACCGTAAACCGTCCACATCCCCTAACCCTAACCCTAACACTCACCCGAAGCCTTAAGCTAAGCCGTTACGAATCCTAACCCGTACGCTATCACGTACGCTCACCCTAAACTGTTGTCGTACACTAACCTGTACCCTAAGCCGTCCCCGTCCCCTAACCCTAACCCGAACCCTAACCCTATCCCTAACACTTACCCGAAGCCTTACACTGACCCATCCACTAATCCAAACCCGTACGCTAACACTAACCCATACCCTAACACGTACACTCACCCTAAAACGTTGTCATACCCTAAACTGTACCCTAAACCGTCCCCGTCCCCGTCCCCGTCCCCTAACCCTAACCCTTACCCAAAGCCTTACCCTAACCCGTCCCCTAATCCTAATCCGTACGCTAACACAAACCCGTACCCTAACACGTACGCTCACCCTAAAACGTTGTCGTACCCTAAACTGTACCCTAAACTGTCCCCGTGCCCTAACCCTAATCCTAAGCCTAACCCTTACCCGGAGCCTTACCCTAACCCGTCCCCTAATCCTAACCTGTACGCTAACACTAACACGTGACCTAACACGTACGCTCACCCTAAACCATTGTCGTACGCTAACCTGTACCCTAAACCATCGCCGTCCCCTAACCCTAACCCTAAACCTAACCCTAGAACTAAACCTTATCCAAAGCCTTACCCTAATCCGTCCCCTAACCCTAACCCAAAACCTAACCCTAAACCTAACCCTTACCCAAAGCCTTACCCTAATCCGTCCCCTAATCCTAACCCGTACGCTAACACTAACCCGTACCCTAACACGTATGCTCACCATAAACCATTGTCGTACACTAACCTGTACACTAAAACGTCCCCGTCCCCGTCCCCGTCCCCTAACCCTAACCCTAACCCTAACCCTTACACGAAGCCTTACCCTAAACCGTCCCCTAATCCTAACCCGTACGCTAACACTAACCCGTGCCCTAACACGTACGCTCACCCTAAACCGCTATCGTACCCTAACCTGTTCCCTAAATCGTCCCCGTCCCCTAACCCTAACCCAAACCCTAACTCTAAACCTAACCCTCACCGGCAACCTTACCCTAACCCGTCAACAATCCTAACCCATACGCGATCACGTACGCTCACCCTAAACTGCTGTCGTACACTAACCTGTACCCTAAACCGTCCCCGTCACCTAACCCTAACCCTAACCCTAACCCTATCCCTAACACTTACCCGAAGCCTTACCCTAAACCGTCCCCTAATCCTAAACCGTACGCTAACACTAACCCGTACCCTAACACGTACGCTCACCCTAAACCGTTGTCGTGCCCTAACCTGTACCCTAAAGCGTCCCCGTCTCCTAACTCTAATCCTAACGCTAACCCTAACCCTTACCCGAAGCCTTACACTAATCCGTCGCCTAATCCTAACCCGTACGCTATCACTAACCGTTACCCTAACACGTACGCTCACCCTAAACCGTTGTCGTACCTTCACCTGTACCCTAAACCATCCCCGTCACCTAACATTAACCCTAAACCTAACCCTAACCCTAACCCTTACCCAATGCCTTACACTAACCCGTCTCCTAATCCTAACCCGTACGCTAACACTAAACCATACCCTAACACGTATGCTCACCCTAAACCGTTGTCGTACACTAACCTGTACACTAAACCGTCCCCGTCCCCTAACACTAACCCTAACCCTAACCCTAACCCTAACCCTTACCCGAAGCCTTACCCTAACGAGTCCCATAATCCTAATCCGTACGCTAACACTAACCCATGCCCTAACACGTACGCTCACCCTAAACAGTTGTCGTACACTAACCTGTACCCTAAACCATCCCCGTCCCCTAACCCTAACCCTAACCCTATCCCTAAACCTTACCCGGAGCCTTACCTAACCCGTCCCCTAATCCGAACCCGTACGCTAACACTAACCCATACCCTAACACGTATGCTCACCCTAAACCGTTGTCGTACACTAAACTGTACCCTAAACCGTACCCGTCCCCTAACACTAACCCTAAACTTAACCGTAACCCTAACCCTTACCCGAAACCTTACCCTAACCCGTTCCCTAATCCTAACCCGTACGCTAACACTAACCCGTACCCTAACACTTACGCTCACCCTAAACCGTTGTCGTACCCTAAACTCTACCCTAAACCGTCCCAGTCCCCTAACCCTAACCCTAACCCTAACCCTTACCCGAAGCCTCACACTAACCCGTCCCCTAATACTAATCCGTACGCTAACACTAACCCGTACCCTAACATGTACACTCAACCTAAACCACTGTCATACCCTAACCTGTACCCTAAACCGTCCCCACCCCCTATCCCTAACCCTAACACAAACCCTAACCCTAAACCTTACCCGAAGCCTTACCCTAAACCGTCCCCTATTCCTAACCAGTACGCTAACACTAACCCATACACTAACACGTACGCTCACCCTAAACCGTTGTCGTACCCTAATCTGTACCCTAAACCGTCCCCGTCCCCGTCCCCTACTCCCTAAACCTGACCCTAACCCTAACCCTTTCCCGAAGCCTTACCCTAACACGTCCCCTAATCATAACCCGTACACTAACACTAAACCTTACCCTAACACGTACGCTGAACCTAAACCGTTGTTGTACCCTAATCTGTACCCAAAACCGTTACCGTCCGCTAACCCTAACCCTAACCCTAACCTTAACCCTAACCCTTACCCGAAGCCTTACCCTAACCCGTCACCAATCCTAACCCGTACGCTATCACGTACGCTCACCCTAAATTGTTGTCGTACACTAACCTGTACCCTAAATCGCCCCGTCCCCTAACCCTAAACCTAACCCTTACCCTATCCTTAACCCTTACCCGAAGCCTTACCCTAAACCGTCCCCTAATCCTAACCCGTACGCTAACACTAACCTGTACCCTAACACGTACGCTCAACCTAAACCGTTGTCATACCCTAACCTGTACCCTAAAACGTCCCAGTCCCCTAACTGTAACCCTATCTCTAACCCTAAACCTAACCTTTACCCGAAGCCTTACCCTAACCCGTCCCCTAATCCTTAGCCGTACGCTAACACTAACCCGTGCCCTAACACGTACGCTCACCCTAAAACGTTGTCGTACCCTAACATGTACCCTAAACCGTCCCCTTCCCCATCCCCTAACCCTAACCCTAACCCTAAACCTATCCCTTACCCGAAGCCTTACCCTAAATCGTCCCCTAATCCTAATCCGTACGCTTACACTAACCCGTACCCTAACACGTACGCCCACCCTAAACCATTGTCGTACCCTAACCTGTACCCTTAACTGTCCCCTTCCCCTAACCCTAACCCTAACACTAAAACTTACCCGAAACCTTACACTAACCCGTCCCCTAATCCTAACCCTTACGCTAACACTAACACATACACTAACACGTACGCTCACCCTAAACCGTTGTCGTACCCTAAACTGTACCCTAAACCATCCCCGTCCCCTAACCCTAACCCTAACCCTAACCCTAAACCTTACCCTAAGTCTTAACCTAACCCGTCCCCTAATCCTAACCCGTAGGCTAACACTAACCCATACCCTAACACTTAGTCTCACCCTAAACCGTTGTCATACCCTAACCTTACCCTAAACCGTCCCCGTCCCCTAACCCTAACCCTAACCCTAACCCTAACCCTTACCCGAAGCCTTACCCTAACCTGTCCCCTAATCCTAACCCGTACACTAACACTAACACGTACCCTAACACATACACTCACCCTATACCGTTGTCGTACCCAAACCTGTACCCTACACGGTCCCCGTACCCTAACCCTAACCCTAACCCTAACCCTTACCCGAAGCCTTACCCTAAACTTTCCCCAATCCTAACCCGTACGCTAACACAAACCCGTACCCTAACACGTACGGTTACCCTAAACCGTTGTCATACCCTAACCTGTACCCTAAACCTTCCCCGTCCCCTAAGCCTAACCCTAACCCTAACCCTTACCCTAAACCTAACCCTTACCAGAAGCCTTATGGTAACCCGTCCCCTAATCCTGTACCGTACGCTAACACTAACTCATACCCTAACACGTACGCTCACACTAAACCGTTGTCGTACCCTAACCTGTACCCTAAACCGTCCCCATCCCCTAACCCTAATGCAAACCTTAACCCTAACCCTTACCAGAAGCCTTACCCTAACCCGTCCCCTAATCTTAACCCGTACGCTAACACTAATCCGTACCCTAACACGTACTCTCACCCTAAAACCTTGTCGTACCCTAACCTGTACCCTAAACCATCCCCGTCCCCTAACCCTAACCGTAACCCTAACCAAAACCCTAACCCTTACCCGAAGTCTAAACCTAACCCATCCCCTAATCCTAACTCGTACGGTAACACTAACCCGTGCCCTAACACCTACGCTCACCCTAAATCGTTGTCGTGCCCTAACCTGTACCCTAAACCGTCCCCGTCCCCTAACCCTAACCCTAACCCTAACACTTAACCAAAGCCTTACCCTAACCCGTCTCCTAATCCTAAACCGTACGCTAACACTAACCCGTACCCTAACACGTATTCTCACCCTAAACCACTGTCGTACCCTAACCTGTATCCTAAACCGTACCCGTCCCCTAACCCTAACCCTAAGCCGTACCCGAAGCCTTGCCGTAACCGTCCCCTAATCCTAACCTGTATGCTAACACTAACCCGTACCCTAACACGTACGCTCACCCTAAACTTTTCTCGTACCCTAACCTGTACCCTAAACCGTCCCCATCCCCGTCCCCGTCCCCTAACCCTAACCCTAAACCTAACCCTAACCCGAAGCCTTACCCTAACCCGTACCATAATCCTAACCCGTACGCTAACACTAACCCATACCCTAACACGTACACTCACCCTAAAACGTTGTCGTACCCTAACCTGTACCCTAAACCGTCCCCGTCCCCTAACCCTAACCGTAACCCTAACCCTTACCCGAAGCCTTACCCTAACCCGTTCCCTCATCCTAACCCATACGCTAACACTAACCCGTACCCTAACACGTACGCTCACCCTAAACCTTTGTCGTACCCTAACCTCTACCCTAAACCGTCCATGTCCCCTAACCCTAACCGTAACCGTAACCCTAACCCTAAACCTTACCGGAAGCGTTACCCTAACTCGTCCCCTAATCCTAACCTGTACGCTAACACTGACCCATACCCTTACACGTACGCTCACCCTAAACCGTTGTCGTACCCTAACCTGTACCCTAAACCGTCCCTGTCCGCTAACCCTAACCCTACCCTAACCCTTACCTGAAGCCTTACCCTATCACGTCTCCTAATCCTAACCCGTACGCTAACACTAACCCGTACCCTAACACGTACGCTCACCCTAAACCGTTGTCTTACCCTAAGCTGTACCTTAAACCATCCCCGTCCCCTAACCCTAGCCCTAACCCTAACCCTAACCCTTACCCGAAGCCTTACCCTAATCCGTCCCCTAATCCTAACCCGTACGCTAACAATAACCCGTGCCCTAACACGTATGCTCATCCTAAACCGTTGTCATACTCTAACCTGTATCCTAAACCGTCCCCGTCCCCTAACCCTAACCCTAACCTTAACCCTAAGCCTAACCCTTACCCGAAGCCTTACCCTAACCCGTCCCCTAATCCTAAAACGTACGCTAACACTAACCCGTACCCTAACACGTACGCTCACCCTAAACCTTGGTCGTATGCGAACCTGTACCCTAAACCATCCCCATCCCCTAACCCTAACCCTAAACCTAACCCTAAATCTAACCCGTATCCGAAGCCTTAACCTAACTCGCCCCCTAATCTGAAACCGTACGCTAACACTAACCATTGCCCTAAAACGTATGCTCACCCTAAACCGTTGGCGTACGCTAACCTGTACCCTAAACCGTCCCCGTACCATAACCCAAACCCTAACCCTTACCCGAAACCGTACCCTAACCCGTCCCCTAATCCTAACCCGTACACAAACACTAACCCGTACCCTAACACGTACGCTCACCCTAAACCGTTGTCGTACCCTAACCTGTACCCTAAACCGTGCCCATCCCCGTCTCCTAACCCTAAACCTAACACTAACCCGTACCCGAAGCCTTACCCTAACCCGTCCCCTAATCCTAATCCGTACGCTAACACTAACCCGTGCCCTAACACGTACACTCACCCTAAACAGTTGTCGTACACTAACCTGTATCCTAAACCGTCCCCGGACCCTAACCCTAACCCTAACCCTAACACTAAGCCTAACACTTACCCGAACCCTTACCCCAACCCGTCCCCTAATCCTAACCAGTACGCTAACACTAACCCGTACCCTAACACGTACGCTCACCCTAAACCGTGGTCGTACCCGAACCTGTAACTTAAACCGTCTCCGTCCCCTAAACCTAACCCTAACCCTAACCCTAACACTTACCCGAAGCCTTCCCCTAACCCGTCTCATAATCCTAAACGGTACGCTAACCCTAACCCATACCCTAACACGTACGCTCACCCTAAACCGTTGTCGTACCCTAACCTGTACCCTAAACCGTCACCATCCCCTAACCCTAATCCTTAACCTAACACTTACCCGAAGCCTTACCCTAACCCGCCCCCTAATCCTAACCCGTACTCTAACACTAACACATACCCTAAAACGTACGCTCACCCTAAACCGTTTTCGTACCCTAAGCTGTACCCTAAACGGTCCCCGTCCCCTAACCCTAACCCTAACCCTAACCCTAAGCCTAACCCTTACCCGAAACCTAACCCTAACACGTCACCAAATCCTAACCCGTACCCTAACACTAAGCCATACCCTAACACGTACGCTCACCCTAATCTGTTGTCGTACACTAACCTGTACCGTAAAACTTCCCCATCCCCTAACCCTTACCCTAACATTTACCCGAAGCCTTACCCTAAACCGTCCCCTAATCCTAACCCGTACGCTAACACTAACCCGTACCCTAACACTTACGCTCAACCTAAACCGTTGTCGTACCCTAACCTGTACCCTAAACTGCCCCCGTACCCGTCCCCTATCCCTAACCCTAACCCTAAGCCTAAACCTTACCCAAAGCCTTACACTAACACGTCCCCTAACCCTAACCCGTATGCTAACACTAAACCGTGCCCTAACACGTACGCTCACCCTAAACCGTTGTTGTACCCTAACCTGTACATTAAACCGTCCCCGTTCCCGTCCCTGTCCCCTAACACTAACCTTAACCCTAACCCTTACCCGTAGCCTTACCCTAACCCGTCCCATAATTCTAACCCGTACGCTAACAATAAACCATACCCTAACACATACGCTCACCTTAAATCGTTGTCATACCCTAACATGTACCCTAAACCATCCCCGTCCACTAACCCTAACCCTAACCCTAAACCTAACCCTTAACCGAAGCCTTAACCTAACCCGTCCCCTAATCCTAAACCGTAGGCTAACACTAACCCGTACACTAACACGTGCGCTCAACCTAAAACGTTGACGTACCCTAACCTGTACCCTAAACCATCCCCGTCCCCTAACCCTAACCCTAACCCTAACCCTAGCCCTTACACACAGCCTTACCTTAACCCGTCCACTAATCCTAAACCGTACGCTAAAATTAATACGTACCCTAACACGTACGCTCACCCTAAACCGTTGTCGTAACCTAACCTGTACCCTAAACCGTCCCCGTCCCTGTCCCCATCCCCTAACCCTAACCCTAACCCTAACCCTTACTCGAAGCCTTACCCTAAGCCGTTCCCTAATCCTTAAGCGTACGCTATCACTAACCCGTACCCTAAAACGTACGCTCACCCTAAACCGTTGTCGTACCCTAACCTGTACCCTAAACCATCCCCGTCCCCAAACCCTAACCCGTACCCTAAACCATCCCCGTCCCCTAACCCTAACCCTCCCCCTAACCATAACTCTAAACCTTACCCGAAGCCTTACCCTAAACCGTCCCCTAATCCTAACCTGTACGCTAACACTAACCCGTAACCTAACACGTACGCTCACCATAAACCGTTGTCCTACCCTAACCTGTACCCTAAACCGTCCCCGTCCCCTAACCCTAAGCCTAACCCTAACCCTAACACTTACCCGAAGCCTTACCCTAACCCGTCCCTAATCCTAACCCGTACGCTAACACTAACGTGTACCCTAACACATACGCTCACCCTAAACCGTTGTCGTACCGTAAACTGTACCCTAAACCATCCCCATTCCCATCCCCTAACCCTAACCCTAACCCTAACCCTAAACCTTGCCCAAAGCCTTACCCTAACCCGTCCCCTAATCCTAACCCGTACGCTAACACTAACCCGTACCCTAACACGTACGCTCACCCTAAACCGTTGTCGTACCCTAACCTGTACCCTAAACCGTCCCCGTCCCCGTCCCCTAACACTAACCCTAATCCTAAACCTAACCCTTACCCGAAGCCTTACCCTAACACGTCCCCTAATCCTAACCCGTACGCTAACACTAACCCATACCCTAACACGTGCGCTCAACCTAAACCATTGTCGTACCCTAACCTGTACCGTAAACTGCCCCCGTCCCCGTCCCCTAATCCTAACCCTGACCCTAACCCTAAAACTTACCCAAAGCCTTACACTAACCCGTCCCCTAAATCTAACCCGTATACTAACACTAAACCGTGCCCTAAAATCTACGCTCACCCTAATCCGTTGTCGTACCCTAACCTGTACCCTAAACCGTCCCCGTCCCCGTCCCCTAACCCTAACCCTAACCCTAAACCTTTCCCAAAGCCTTACCCTAACCCGTTCCCTAATCCTAAACCATACGCTAACACTAACCCATACGCTAACACGTACGCTCACCATAAACCGTGTTCATACCTTAACCTGTACCCTAAACCGTCCCCGTCCCCTAACACTAACATTAACCCTAACCCTTACCCGAAGCCTTACCCTAACACATCCCCTAATCCTAACCCGTACTCTAAAACTACCCCATACCCTAACACGTACGCTCACCCTAAACCGATGTTGTAACCTAACGTGTACCCTAAATCGTCCATGTCCCCTAACCCTAACCCTAACCCTAACTCTTACCCGAAGCCTTACACTAACCCGTCCCCTAATCCTAAACCGTACGCTAACACTAAGCCGTACCCTAAGATGTACACTCACCCTAAACCATTGTCGTACACTATCCTGTTCCCTAAACCGTCCCCGCCCCGTAACCCTCACCCTAACCCTAACACTAACCCTCATCCTTACCCAAAGCCTTACCCTAACCCGTCCCCTAATCTGAAACTCTACGCTAACAATAACCCATGCCCTAACTCGTACGCTCACCCTAAACCGTTGTCGTACCCTAACTGGTACACTAAACCGTCCCCGTCCCCTAACCCTAACCCTAACACAAACCCTAACCCTTACCCGAAGCATTACCCTAACCCGTCGCATAATCCGCACACGTCCGCTAACACTAACCCGTACCCTAACACGTACACTCACCCTAAACCGTTGTCGTACCTTAACCTGTACCCTAAACCATCCCCATCCCGTAACACTAACCCTAACCCTAACCCTAGCCCTAACCCTTACCCGAAGACTTACCCTAACCCGTCCCCTAAATCTAACACGTACACTAACACTAACCCGTGCCCTAACACGTACGCTCACCCTAAACTGTTGTCGTACACTAACATATACCCTAAACCGTCCCCGTCCCCTAACCCTAACCCTAACACTAACCCTTACCCGAAGCCTTACTCTAACCCGTTCCCTAATCCTAACCCGTACGCTAACACTAACCCGTATGCTAACACGTACACTCACCCTAAACCTTGGTCGTATGCGAACCTGTACCCTAAACCATCCCCATCCCCTAACCCTAACCCTAAACCTAACCCTAAATCTAACCCGTATCCGAAGCCTTAACCTAACCCGCCCCCTAATCTTAAACCGTACGCTAACACTAACCATTGCGCTAAAACGTATGCTCACCCTAAACCGTTGGCGTACGCTAACCTGTACCCTAAACTGTCCCCGTACCATAACCCTAACCCTAACCCTTACCCGAAACCGTACCCTATCCCGTCCCCTAATCCTAACCCGTATGCAAACACTAACCCATACCCTAACACGTACGATCACCCTAAACCGTTGTCGTACCCTAACCTGTACCCTAAACCGTGCCCGTCCCCGTGTCCTAACCCTAACCCTGACCCTAAACCTAACACTAACCCGTACCCGAAGCCTTACCCTAACCCGTCACCTAATCCTAACCTGTACGCTAACACTAACACGTACCCTAACACGTACGCTCACCCTAAACAGTTGTCATACACTAACCTGTACCCTAAACCGTCCCCGTCCCCTAACCGTAACCCTAACCCTAACCCTAACGCTAACCCTTACCCGAAGCCTTACACTAAACCGTCCCCTAATGCTAACCCATACGCAAACACTAACCCGTACTCTAACACCTGTGCTCACCCTAAACCGTTTTCGTACCCTAACCTGTACCCTAAACCGTCACCGTCCCCTAACCCTAATCCTTAACCTAACACTTACCTGAAGCCTTACCATAACCCGCCCCCTAATCCTCACCCATACTCTAACACTAACACATACCCTAAAACGTACGCTCACCCTAAACCGTTTTCGTACCCTAACCTGTACCCTAAACGGTCCCCGTCCCCTAACCCTAACCCTAACCCTAACCCTAGCCCTTACACGAAGCCTTACCTTAACCCGTAACCAAATCCTAAACCGTACGCTAAAACTAATACATACCCTAACACGTACTCTCACGCTAAACCGTTGTCGTACCCTAACCTGTACCCTAAACCGTCCCCATCCCCTAACCCTAACCTTAACCCTAACTCTAAACCTAACCCTTACCCGAAGCCTTACCCTAATCCATTCCCTAATCCTAATCCGTACGCTAACACTAACCCGTACCCTAACACGTACGCTCACCATAAACCGTTGTCCTACCCTAACCTGTACCCTAAACTGTCCCCGTCCCGTAACACTAACCCTAACCCTAACCCTAACCCTTACGGAAGCCATACCCTAACCTGTTCCCTAATCCTATCACGTACGCTAACACTAACACGTACCCTAACACGTACTCTCACGCTAAACCGTTGTCGTACCCTAACCTGTACCCTAAACCGTCCCCGTCCCCGTCCCCTAACCCTAACCCTAAACCTAAACCTAACCCTTACCCGAAGCCTTACCCTAACACGTCCCTTAATCCTAACCCGTACGCTAACTCTTACCCGTACCCTAACACGTACACTCATCCTAAACCGTTGTTGTACACTAAACTGTACCCTAAACCATCCCCGTCCCCTAACCCTAACATTAACCCTAACCCTTACCCGAAGCCTTACCCTAACACATCCCCTAATCCTAACCCGTACTCTAAAACTACCCCGTACCCTAACACGTACGCTCACCCTAAACCGTTGTCGTAACCTAACCTGTACCCTAAACCGTCCACGTCCCCTAACCCTAACCCTAACTCTTACCCGAAGCCTTACACTAACCCGTCCCCTAATCCTAAACCGTACGCTAACACTAAGCCGTACCCTAAGATGTACGCTCACCCTAAAATATTGTCGTACACTATCCTGTTCCCTAAACCGTCCCCGCCCCCTAACCCTCACCCTAACCCTAACACTAACCCTCATCCTTACCCGAAGCCTTACCCTAACCCGTCACCTAATCTGAAACTCTACGCTAACAATAACCCATGCCCTAACTCGTACGCTCACCCTAAACCGTTGTCGTACCCTAACTGGTACACTAAACCGTCCCCGTCCCCTAACCCTAACCCTAACCCTAACCCTTACCCGAAACCTTACCCTAAACCGTGCCCTAATCCTAACCCGTACGCTAACACTAACCCGTACCCTAACACGTACGCTCACCCTAAACCGTTGTCGTACCTTAACCTGTAGCCTAAACCATACCCGTCCCCTAACCCTAACCCTAACCCTAACACTTACCCGAAGCGTTACCCTAACCCGTCCCCTAATCCTAACCCGTACGCTTACACTAACCCGTACCCTAACACTTACGCTCACCCTAAACAGTTGTCGTACCTTAACCTCTACCCTAAACCGTCCCTGTCCCCGTCCCCGTCCCCTAACCCTAACCCTAACCCTTACCCAAAGCCTTACCCTAACCCGTCCCTTAATCCTAACCCGTACGCTAAAACTAAACCGTACCCTAAGTGTATGCTCACTCTAAACCGTTGTCGTACCCTTACCTGTACCCTAAACCGTCGCCGCACCCTAACCCTAACCCTAAATCTAAACTTAACCCTTACCCGAAGCCTTACCCTAACCCATTCCCTAATCCTAACCCGTACGCTAACACTAACCCGTACCCTAACACGTACGCTCACCAAAAACCGTTGTCGTACCCTAACCTGTACCCTAAACCGTCCCCGTTCCCTATCCCTAATCCTAACCCTAACCCTAACCTTTACCCGAAGCCTTACCCTAAACCGTCCCAAATGCTAATCCGTACGCTAACACTAACCCGTACCCTAACACGTATGCTCACCCTAAACCGTTGTCGTACCCTAACCTGTACCCTAAACCGTTCCCGGCCCCGTCTCCGTCCCCTAACCCAAACCCTAAACCTAACCCTTACCCGGAGCCTTACCCTAACACGTCCCCTATTCCTAACCCATACTCTAACACTAACCCGTACCCTAATATGTACGCTCACCCTAAACCCTTGCCGTACCATAACCTGTAAGCTAAACCATCCCTGTCCCCTAACCCTAACCCTAACCCTAACACTAACACTTACCCGAAGCCTTACACTAACCGGTCCCTTAATGATAACCCGTACGCGAACACTAACCCGTACCCTAACACGTACACTCACCCTAAACTGTTGACGTACCCTAACCTGTACCCTAAACCGTCCCCTTCACCGTCCCCTAACCCTAACACTAACCCTAAACCTAACCCTTACCCGGAGCCTTACCCTAACACGTCCCCTAATCCTAACCCGTACTCTAACTCTAACCCGTACCCTAACACGTACGCTCACCCTAAACCGTTGCCGTACCCTAACCTGAAGCTAAACCATCCCTGTCCCCTAACCCTAACCCTAACTCTAACACTAACCCTTACCCGAAGCCTTACACTAACCGGTCCCCTAATGATAACCCGTACGCTAACACTAACCTGTACCCTAACACGTACACTCACCCTAAACTGTTGTCGTACCCTAACCTGTACCCTAAACCTTCCCCTTCCCCGTACCCTAACCCTAACCCTAACCCTAACTCTAATCCTTACCCGAAGCCTTACCCTAACCCGTCCTCTACTCCTAACCCGTACGCTAACACTAACACGTACCCTAACACGTATGCTCACCCTAAACCGTTGTCGTACCCTAACCTGTACCCTAAACCGTCCCCGTTCCCTAACCCTTACCCTAACCCTAACTGTAACCCTTACCCGAAGCCTTACCCTAACCTGTCCCCTAATCCTAACCTGTACGCTAACACTAACCCGTACCCTAACACGTATGCTCACCCTAAAGAGTTGTCGTACCCTAACCTGTACCCTAAACCGTCCCCTTCCCCTAACCCTAACCCTAACACTAACCTTAACCCTAACACTTCCCCGAAGCCTTACCCTAACCCGTACCCTAATCCTAACCCGTACGCTAACAGTAACCTCTACCCTAACACGTACCCTCACCCTAAACCGTTGTCGTACCCTAACCTGTACCCTAAACCGTCCCTGTCCACTAACCCTAACCCTAACCCTAACCCTAACACTTACCCGAAGCCTTAACCTAACACGTCCCCTAATCCTAACCCGTACGCTAACTCTAACCCATGACATAACACGTACGTTCACCCTAAACCGTTGTCCTACCCTAACCTGTACTCTAAACCGTCCCCGTCCCCAAAACCTAACCCTAAGCCATACCTAACCCTAACCCTAACCCTAACCCTAACCCTAAACCTAACCCTTACCCGAAACCTTACCCTAACCCGTACTCTAATCGTAACCCGTAAGCTAACGCTAAAACGCACCCTAACACGTAGGCTCAACCTAAACTGTTGTCCTACCCTAACCTGTACCCTAAACCTTCCGCTCCCCTAACCCTAAACCTAACCCTAACCCTAACCCTTACCCGAAGCCTTAACCTAACCCGTCCCATAATCCAAACCTGTACGCTAACACTAACTTGTACCCTAACATGTACGCTCACCCTAAACCGTTGTCGTACCCTAACCTGTACACTTAACCATCCCCGTCCCTGCCCTCTAACCCTAACCCTAACCCTTACCCAAAGCCTTACACTAACCCGTCCCTTAATCCTAACCTGTACGCTGACACTAACCCGTCCCCTAACACGTACGTTCAACCTAAACCATTGTCGTACCCTAACCTGTACACTAAACCGTACCCATGCCCTAACCCTAACATTAACCCTAACCCTAAGCCTTACCCAAAGCCTTACACTAACCCGTTCCCTAATCCTAACCCGTACGCTAACACTAACACTTACCTAACACGTACGCTCACCCTAAACTGTTGTCGTACCCTAACCTGTACCCTAAACCGTCCCCGTCCACTTACCTTAAACCTAACCCTAACCCTAAACCTTACCCAAAGCCTTCCCCTAACCCGTCCCCTAATCCTAACCCGTACGCTAACACTAACCCGTACCCTAACACGTATGCTCACCCTAAAACATTGTCGTACACTAACCTGTACCCTAAACCGTCCCCGTCCCCTAACCCTAAACCTAACCCTAACCCTAACCCTTACCCGAAGTCTTACACTAACCCGTCCCCCAATCCTAACCCGTACGCTAACACTAAACCATGCCGTAACACGTACGCTCAGCATAAACCGTTGTCGTACCCTAACCTGTACCCTAAACCGTCCCCGTCCCCTAACCCTAACCCTAACCCTAAGCCTTATCCGAAGCCTTAACCTAACCCGTGCCCTAATCCTAACCCGTAGGCTAACACTAACCCATACCCTAACTCGTATGCTCACCCTAAACCGTTCACGTACCCTAACCTCTACCCTAAACCGTCCCCGTCCCCTAACCCTAACCCTAACCCTATCCCTAACCCTTACCCGAAGTCTTACCCTACCCCGTCCCCTAATCCTAACTCGTACGCTAACACTAACTTGTACCCTAACACGTACGCTCACCATAAAACCGTTTTCATACCCTAACCTGTACCCTAAACCATCCCCATGCCCTAACCCTAACCCTAAACCTAACCCTTACCCGAAGCCTTACTCTAACCCGTCCCCTAATCCTAACTCGTACGCTAACACTAACCCGTACCCTAACACGTACGCTCACCCTAAACCATTGTCGTACACTAACCTGTACCCTAAACCGTCCCCGTCCCCTAACCCTAACCCTAACACTAACACTAACCCTTACCCGAAGCCTTACCCTAAACCGTCCCCCAATCCTAACGTGTACGCTAACACTAACATGTACCCTAACACGTACGCTCAGCCTAAACCGTTGTCGTACCCTAAACTCTACCCTAAACCGTCCCCGTCCCCTAACCCTAACCCTAAACCTAACCCTAACCCTAGCAATTACCCGAAGCCTTACCCTAACACGTCCCCTAATCCTAACCCATATGCTAACACTAACCCGTACCCTAACACGTATGCTCACCCTAAAGAGTTGTCGTACCCTAACCTGTACCCTAAACTGTCACCCTCCCCTATCTCTAACCCTAAACCTAACCCTAACCCTAATCCTTACCCGAAGCCTTACCATAACCCGTCCCGTAATCCTAACCCGTATGCTAACACTAACACTTACCCTAACATGTACGCTCACCTAAACCGTTGTCGTACCCTAACCTGTACCCTAAACCATCCCTTTCCCCTAACCCTAACCCTAAACTTAAACCTAACACTAACGCTTACCCGAAGCCTTACCCTAAAACGTCCCCTAATCCTAAACCGTACGCTAACACTAACACGTACCCTAACACATAAGCTCACCCTAAACCATTGTCGTACACTAACCTGTACCCTAAACTGTCCCCGTCCCCGTCCCCTAACCCTAAGCCTCACCCTAACCCTAACCCTTACCTGAAGCCTTACCCAAAACGTCCCCTAATCCAAACCCGTATGCTAACACTAACCCGTACCCTTACACGTACGCTCACCCTAAACCGTTGTCGTACCCTAACCTGTACCCTAAACCGTCCCCGTCCCCGTCCCCGTCCCCTAACCCTAACCCTTACCCGAAGCCTTACCCTAACCCGTTCCCTAATCCTTAAGCGTATGCTATCACTAACCCGTACCCTCACACGTACGCTCACCCTAAACCATTGTCGTACCCTAACCTGTACCCTAAACCATCCCCGTCCCCTAACCCTAACCCACACCCTAACCATAACTCTAAACCTTACCCGAAGCCTTACCCTAAACCGTCCCCTAATCCTAAAACGTACGCTAACACTAACCCGTACCCTAACACGTACGCTCACCCTAAACCGTTGTCGTACCCTAACCTGTACCCTAAACCGTCACCGTCCCCGTTCCCTAACCCTAACCCTAAACCTAACCCTTACCCGAAGCCTTACCCTAACACGTCCCCTAATCCTAACCCGTACGCTAACACTAACCCATACCCTAACACGTGCGCTGAACCTAAACCATTGTCGTACCCTAACCTGTACCCTAAACTGCCCCCGTCCCCGTCCCCTAATCCTAACCCTGACCCTAACCCTAAACCTTACCCAAAGCCTTACACTAACCCGTCCCCTAATCCTAACCCGTATACTAACACTAAACCATGCCCTAATACCTGCGCTCACCCTAATCCGTTGTCGCACCCTAACCTGTACCCTAAACCATCCCCGTCCCCGTCCCCGTCCCCGTCCCGAACCCTAACCCTTTCCCGAAGCCTTACCCTAACCCGTTCCCTAATCCTAAACCATACGCTAACACTAACCCATACGCTAACACGTACGCTCACCATAAACCGTGGTCATACCTTAACCTGTACCCTAAACCGTCCACGTCCCCTAACCCTAACCCTAACCCTAACTCTTACCCGAAGCCTTACACTAACCCGTCCCCAATCCTAAACCGTACGCTAACACTAAGCCGTACCCTAAGATGTACGCTCACCCTAAAACATTGTCGTACACTATCCTGTTCCCTAAACCGTCCCCGCCCTCTAACCCTCACCCTAACCCTAACACTAACCCTCATCCTTACCCGAAGCCTTACCCTGACCCATCCCCTAATCTGAAACTCTACGCTAACAATAACCCATGCCCTAACTCGTACGCTCACCCTAAACCATTGTCATACCCTAACTGGTACACTAAACCGTCCCCGTCCCCTAACCCTAACCCTAACACAAACCCTAACCCTTACCCGAAGCATTACCCTAACCCGTCGCATAATCCGCACACGTCCGCTAACACTAACCCGTACCCTAACACTTACACTCACCCTAAACCGTTGTCGTACCTTAACCTGTACCCTAAACTGTCCCCATCCCGTAACACTAACCCTAACCCTAACCCTAGCCCTAACCCTTACCCGAAGCCTTACCCTAACCCGTCCCCTAAATCTAACACGTACACTAACACTAACGCATGCCCTAACACGTACGCTCACCCTAAACCGCTGTCGTACACTAACATGTACCCTAAACCGTCCCCGTCCCCTAACCCTAACCCTAACACTAACCCTTACCCGAAGCCTTAATCTAACCCGTTCCCTAATCCTAACCCGTACGCTAACACTAACCTGTACGCTAACACGTACGCTCACCATAAACCGTTGTCGTACCCTAACCTGTACCCTAAACCGTCCCCATCTCCTAACCCTAACCCTTACCCGAAGTCTTACCCTAACCCGTCCCCTAATCCTAACCCATACGCTAACACTAAGCTGTACCCTAACACGTACGCTCACCCTAAACATTTGTGGTACCCTAACCTGTACACTAAACCGTCCCCGTACCCGTCCCCATCCACTAACACTAACCCTAACCCTAAACCTTACCCGAACCCTTACCCTAACCCGTCCCCTAATCCTAACCCGTACGCTAACAATAAACCGTACGCTAACACGTACGCTCACCCTACACCGTTGTCATACCCTAAGCTGTACCCTAACCCGTCCCCGTCCCCTAACCCTAACCCTAACTCTAAACCTAACCCGTACCCGAAGCCATACCCTAATCCGTTCCCAAATCCTAACCCGTACGATAACACTAACCCGTAACCTAACACGTACGCTCACCATAAACTGTTTTCGTACCCTAACCTGTACCCTAAACCATCCCCGTCCCCTAACACTAACCCTAACCCTAACCCTTACCCGAAACCTTACCCTAAACCGTGCCCTAATCCTAACCCGTATGCTAACACTAACCCGTACCCTAACACGTACGCTCACCCTAAACCGTTGTCGCACCTTAACGTGTACCCTAAACCGTACCCGTCCCCTAACCCTAACCCTAACCCTAACACTTACCCGAAGCGTTACCCTAACCCGTCCCCTAATCCTAACCCGTACGCTAACACTAACCCATACCCTAACACTTACGCTCACCCTAAACAGTTGTCGTACCTTAACCTCTACCCTAAACCGTCCCTGTCCCCGTCCCCGTACCCTAACCCTAACCCTAACCCTTCCCCAAAGCCTTACCCTAACCCGTCCCTTAATCCTAACCCGTACGCTAAAACTAAACCGTACCCTAAGTGTACGCTCACTCTAAACCGTTGTCGTACCCTTACCTGTACCCTAAACCGTCGCCGTACCCTAACCCTAACCCTAAATCTAAACCTAACCCTTACCCGAAGCCTTACCCTAACCCATTCCCTAATCCTAACCCGTACGCTAACACTAACCCATACCCTAACATGTACGCTCACCAAAAACCGTTGTCGTACCCTAACCTGTACCCTAAACCGTCCCCGTTCCCTATCCCTAATCCTAACCCTAACCCTAACCTTTACCCGAAGCCTTACCCTAAACCGTCCCCAATGCTAAACCGTACGCTAACACTAACCCGTACCCTAACACGTATGCTCACCCTAAGCCGTTGTCGTACCCTAACCTGTACCCTAAACCGTTCCCGGCCCCGTCTCCGTCCCCTAACCCAAACCCTAAACCTAACCCTTACCCGGAGCCTTACCCTAACACGTCCCCTAATCCTAACCCGTACTCTAACTCTAACCCGTACCCTAACACGTACGCTCACCCTAAACCGTTGCCGTACCCTAACCTGAAGCTAAACCATCCCTGTCCCCTAACCCTAACCCTAACTCTAACACTAACCCTTACCCGAAGCCTTACACTAACCGGTCCCCTAATGATAACCCGTACGCTAACACTAACCCGTACCCTAACACGTACACTCACCCTAAACTGTTGTCGTACCCTAACCTGTACCCTAAAACTTCCCCTTCCCCGTCCCCTAACCCTAACCCTAACCCTAACTCTAATCCTTACCCGAAGCCTTACCCTAACCCGTCCTCTACTCCTAACCCGTATGCTAACACTAACACGTACCCTAACACGTATGCTCACCCTAAACCGTTGTCGTACCCTAACCTGTACCCTAAACCGTCCCCGTTCCCTAATCCTTACCCTAACCCTAACTGTAACCCTTACCCGAAGCCTTACCCTAACCCGTCTCCTAATCCTAACCTGTACGCTAACACTAACCCGTACCCTAACACGTATGCTCACCCTAAAGAGTTGTCGTACCCTAACCTGTACCCTAAACCGTCCCCTTCCCCTAACCCTAACCCTAACACTAACCTTAACCCTAACACTTCCCCGAAGTCTTACCCTAACCCGTACCCTAATCCTAACCCGTACGCTAACAGTAACCTCTACCCTAACACGTACCCTCACCCTAAACCGTTGTCGTACCCTAACCTGTACCCTAAACCGTCCCCGTCCCAATCCCCTAACCCTAACTCTAACCCTTACCCGAAGCCTTACACTAACCCTTCCCTTAATCCTAACCCATACGCTAAAATTAACACGTACCCTAACACGTACACTCATCCTAAACCGTTGTCGTACCGTAACCTGTACCCTAAACTGTCCCCGTCCCCGTCCCCTAACCCTAACCCTAACCCTAACCCTAACACTTACCCGAAGCCTTACCCTATCCCGTCCCCTAATCCTAACACGTATGCTAACCCTAACCTGTACCCTAACACGTACGCTCACCCTAAACCGTTGTCGTACACTAACCTGTACCCTAAACCGTCCCCGTCCACTAACCCTAACCCTAACCCTAACCCTAACACTAACCCTTACCCGAAGCCTTACCCTAAACCGTCCCCCAATCCTAACCCATACTCTAACACTAACACGTATCCTAACACGTACCCTCACCCTAAACCGTTGTCGTACCCTAACCTGTACCCTAAACCGTCCCCGTCCCCTAACCCTAACCCTAAACCTAACCCTAACCATAGCCCTTAACCGAAGCCTTACCCTAAACCATCCCCTAATCCTAACCCGTACGCTAACACTAACCCATACCCTAACACGTATGCTCACCCTAAAGAGTTGTCGTACCCTAACCTGTACCCTAAACCGTCCCCTTCCCCTAACCCTAACCCTAACACTAACCTTAACCCTAACACTTCCCCGAAGCCTTACCCTAACCCGTCCCCTAATCCTAACCCGTACGCTAACAGTAACCTCTACCCTAACACGTACGCTCACCCTAAACCGTTGTCCTACACTAACCTGTACCTTAAACTGTCCCCGTCCCCAAACCCTAAACCTAACCCTAACCCTAACCCTTACCCGAAGCCTCACCCTAACCCGTCCCCTAATCCTAACTCGTACGCTAACACTAACCCGTACCCTAACACGTACACTCACACTAAACCGTTGTCGTACCCTAACATGTACCCTAAACCGTCCCCGTCCCCGTCCCCGTCCGCATCCCCTAACCCTAACCCTAACCCTAACACTTACCTGAAGCCTTACCCTAACCCGTTCCCTAATCCTAACCCGTACGCTAACACTAACCCGTATCCTAACACGTATGCTCCCCCTAAACCGTTGTCGTACCCTAACCTGTACCTAAACCGTCGCCGTCACCTAACACTAACCCTAACACTAACCCTAACCCTAACCCTTACCCGAAGCCTTACCTAACCCGTCCCCTAATCCTAACCCATACGCTAACACTAAACTGTACGCTAACACGTATGCTCGCCCTAAACCATTGTCGTACACTAACCTGTACCCTAAACCGTCCCCGTCCCCTAACCCTCACCCTAACCCTAACCCTAACCCTTACCCGAAGCCTGACACTAACCCGTCCCTTAATCCTAACCCGGACGCTAACACTAAAACGAACCCTAAAAGGTACGCTCACCCTAAACTGTTGTCGTACACTAACCTGTACCCTAAACCGTCCCCGTCCCCGTCCCCTAACCCTAACCCTAACGCTAATCCTTACCCGAAGCTTTCCCCTAACCCGTCCCCGAAACCTAACCCGTATGCTGACACTAACCAGTACCCTAACACGTACCCTCACCCTAAAACGTTGTTGTACACTAACCTGTACCCTAAACTGTCCCCGTCCCCTAACCCTAACCCTAACCCTACCACTAACACTTAGCCGAAGCCTTACCCTAACCCGTCCCCTAATCCTAACCCGTACGCTAACACTAACACGTACCCTAACACGTACGCTCACCCTAAACCGTTGTCGTACCCTACCCTGTACCCTAAAACGTCCCTGTCACCTAACCCTAACCATAACACTAACCCTAACACTAAACCTTACCTGAAGCCTTACCCTAAACCGTCCCCTAATCCTAACCCGTACCCTAACACTAACCTGTAACCTAACACGTACGCTCACCCTAAACCGTTGTCGTACACTAACCTGTACACTAAACCATCCCCGTCCCCTTAACCTAACCCTAACCCTAACCCTAACCCTTACCTGAAGCCTTACCCTAACCCGTCCCCTAATCCTAACCCGTACGGTAACACTCACCTGTACCCTAACACGTACGCTCCCCCTAAAACGTTGCCGTACACGAACCTGTACCCTAAACAGTCCCCGTCCTTAACCCTAACCCTAACCTTTTCCCTAACCCTAACACTTACCCGAAGCCTTACCCTAACCCGTCCCCTCATTGTAACCCGTACGCTAACACTAACCTGTACCCTAACATGTACGCTCACCTGAAACCGTTGTCGTACACTAACCTGTACCCTAAACAATCCCCGTCCCCTAACCCTAACCCTAAACCTAACCCTAACCCTTACCCGAAGCCTTACCCTAACCCGTCCCCTAATCCTAACCCGTACGCTAACACTAACCCGTATCCTAACACGTACGCTCTCCCTAAAACGTTGTCGTACCCTAACCTGTACCCTAACCGTCGCCGTCACCTAACCCTAACCCTAACACTAACCCTAACCCTAACCCTTACCCGAAGCCTTACCGTAACCCGTCCCCTAATCCTAACCCGTACGCTAACAGTAACCAGTACCCTAACACGTACGATCCCCCTAAACCATTGTCGTACACTAACCTGTACCCTAAACCGTCCCCGTCCCCTAACTCTAACCCTAACCCTTACCCGAAGACTTACACTAACCCGTCCCTTAATCCTAACCCGGACGCTAACACTAACACATACCCTAACACGTACGCTCACCCTAAACTGTTGTCGTACCCTAACCTGTACCCTAAACCGTCCCCGTCCCCGTCCCCTAACCCTAACGCTAACCCTTACCCGAAGCCTTACCCTAACCCGTCCCATAAACCTAACCCGTACGCTAACACTAACCTGTACCCTAACACGTACCCTCACCCTAAACCGTTGTTGTACACTAACCTGTACCCTAAACTGTCCCCGTCCCCTAACCCTAACCCTAACCCTAACCCTACCACTAACCCTTACCCGAAGCCTTACCCTATCCCGTCCCCTAATCCTAACACGTATGCTAACACTAACCCATACCCTAACACGTCCGCTCACCCTAAACCGTTGTCGTATCCTAACCTGTACCCTAAACCGTTCCCGTCCCCGTCCCCGTCCCCTAACCTTAACCCTTAGCCGAAGCCTTTCCCTAATCCGTCCCCTAATCCTAAACCGTAAGCTAACACATACCCGTACCCTAACATATACGCTAACCCTAAACTGTTGACATAGCCTAACCTGTACCCTAAACCGTCCTCATCCTCCAACCCTAACCCTAACCCTAACACTTACCCGAAGCCTTACCCTAACCCGTCCCCTAATCCTAACCCGTTCGCTAACACTAACCCGTACCCTAACACGTATGCTCTCCCTAAACCGTTATCGTACCCTAACCTGTACCCTAAACCATCCCCGCCCCTAACCCTAACCCTAACACTAACCCTAAACCTAACCCTTACCCGAAGCCTTACCCTAACCCGTCCCCTAATCCTAACCCGTACGCTAACACTAACCTGTACCCTACTACGTACGCTCACCCTAAACCGTTGTCGTACACTAACCTGTACCCTAAACCGTCCCCGTCCCCTAACCCTAACCCTAACCCTAACACTTACCCTAAGCCTTACACGAACCCGTCACTTAATCCTAACATGTACGCTAACACTAACACGTACCCTAACACGTAAGCTCACCCTAAACCGATTTCGTACCCTAAACTGTACCCTAAACTGTCCCCATCCCCTCACCTTAACTCCAACCCTAACCCTTACCCAAAGCCTTACACTAACCCATCCCCTAATCCTAACCCGTACGCTAACACTAACACGTACCCTAACACGTACGCTCACCCTAAACCGTTGTCGTAATCTAAACTATACCCTAAACCGTGCCCGTCCCCATCCCCTAACCCTAACCCTAACCCTTACCCGAAGCCTTACCCTAGCCCATCCCCTAATCCTAACCCGTACGCTAACACTAAACTGTACAATAACTCTTACGCTCACCCTAAACCGTTGTCGTACACTATCCTGTACCCTAAACCGTCCCCTACCCCGTCCCCTAACCCTAATCCTAACCCTAACCCTAAACCTTACCCGAAGCCTTACCCTAACCCGTCCCCTAATCCTAAACCGTACACTAACACGAACCCGTACCCTAACACATATGCTCACCCTAAACCATTTTAGTACCCTAACTTGTACCTTAAATTGTTCCCGTCCCCGTCCCCTAACCCTAACTCTAACCCTAACTCTAACACTTACCCGAAGCCTTACCCTAACCCGATCCATAATCCTAAACCGTACGCTAACACTAACCCGTACCCTAACACGTATGCTCACCCTAAACCGTTGTCGTACCCTAACCTGTACCCTAAACTGTCCCCGTCACCGTCCCCTAACCATAACTCTAACACTTACCCGAAGCCTTACCCTAACCAGTCCCCTAATTCTAACCCGTACGCTAACACTAACCCGTACCCTGACAAGTACGCTCACCCTAAACCGTAGACATAGCCTAACCTGCACCCTAAACCGTCCCCGTCCTCTAACCCTAACCCTAACCCTAACACTAACCCTTACCCGAAGCCTTACCGTATCACGTCCCCTAATCCTAACACGTACGCTAACACTAACACCTACCCTAACACGTACGCTGTCCCTAAATCGTTGTCGTACCCTAACCTGTACCCTAAACCGTCCCCGTCCCCGCCCCCTTCCCCTAACCCTAACCCTAACCCTAACCCTAACCCTTAGCCGAAGCCTTACCCTAACACATCCCCTAATCCTATCCCGTTCGCTAACACTAACCCGTACCGTAACACGTATGCTCTCCCTAAACTGTTGTCGTACACTAACCTGTACCCTAAACCATCCCCGTCCCCTAACCCTAACCCTAACACTAACCCTAACCCTAACCCTTACCCAAAGCCTTACCCTAACCCACCCCCAAATCCTAACCCGTACGCTAACACTAAACTCTACCCTAATATGTACGCTCACCCTAAACCGTTGTCGTACCCTAACCTGTACCCTAAACCGTCCCCGTCCCCTAACCCTAACCTTAACCCTAACCCTAACCATTACCCGAAACCTTACCCTAACCCATCCCCTAATCCTAAACCGTACGCTAACACTAACCCGTACCCAAACACGTACGCTCACCCTAAACCGTTGTCATATCCTAACCTGTACCCTAAACCGTCCTCGTCCTCTAACCCTAACCCTAAACCTAACCCTAACCCTAACCCTTACCCGAGGCCTTACCCTAACCGGTCCCCTATTCCTCACCCGTACGCTAACACTAAACCGTACCCTAACACGTACGCTCTCCCTAAAACTTTGTCGTACCGTAACCTGTAACCTAAACCGTCTCCGTCCCCTAACCCTAACCCTAACACTAAACCTAACCCAAACCCTTACCCGAAGCCTTACCCTAACCCGTCCCCTAATCCTAACCTGTACGCTAACACTAAACTGTACCCTAACTCGTACGCTCACCCTAAACCGTTATCGTACACTATCCTGTACCCTAAACCATCCCCGACCCTGTCCCCTAACCCTAAAGCTTACCCAAAGCCTTACCCTAGCCCGTCCCCTAATCCTAACCCGTACGCTAACACTGACAGGTACCCTAACATGTACGCTCACCCTAAATCTTTTCGTACACTAACCTGTACCCTAAACCGTCCCGGTCCCCGTCCCCTAACCCTAACCCTAAACCTAACCCTAAACCTTACCCGAAGCCTTACACTAACCCGTCCCCTAATCCTAACCCGTACGCTAACACGAACCAGTACCCTAACACATATGCTCACCCTAAACCATTGTCGTACCCTAACCTGTACCTTAAAATGTCCCCGTCCCTGTTCCCTAACCCTAACCCTAACCCTAAAACTTACCCGAAGCCTTACCCTAACCCGATCTCTAATCCTAAACCGTACGCTAACACTAACCCGTACGCTAACACGTATGCTCACCCTAAACCGTTGTCGTACCCTAACCTGCACCCTAAACTGTCCCCGTCCCCATCCCCTAACCCTAACCCTAACCCTTACCCGAAGCCTTACCCTAACCCGTCACCTAATCCTAACCCGTACGCTAACACTAACCCGTGTCCTAACACGTACGCTCACCTTAACCATTGTCATAGCCTAAATTGTACCCTAAACCGTGCCCATCCTCTAACCCTAACCGTAACACTAACCCTGACCCTAACACTTACGCGAAGCGTTACCCTAAGCCGTCCCCTAATCCTAACCCGTACGCTAACACTAACCAGTACCCTAACACGTACGCTCTCCTTAAACTGTTGTCGTAACCTAATCTGTACCCAAAACCGTCCCCTTCCCCAAACCCTAACCCTAACAGTAACCCTAACCCTAAACCTTACCTGAAGCCTTACCCTAAACCATCCCCTAATCCTAACCCGTACCCTAACACTAACCTGTACCCTAACACGTACGCTCACCCTAAACCACTGTCGTACACTAACCTGTACACTAAACCGTCCCCGTCCCCTTAACCTAACCCTAAACCTAACCCTAACCCTTACCCGAAGCCTTACCCTAACCCGTCCCCTAATCCTAACACGTATGCTAACACTAACCCGTACCCTAACACGTATGCTCACCTTAAACAGTTGTCGTACCCTAACCTGTACCCTAAACTGACCCCGTCCCCCTGACAGTCCCCTAACCCTAACCCTAACCCTTACCCGAAGCCTTTCACTAACCCGTCCCTTAATCCTAACCCGTACGTTAACACTAACATGTACCGTAAAACGTACACTCACCCTAAACCGTTGTCATAGCCTAACCTGTACCCCAAACCATCCCCGTCCTCTAACCATAACCCTAACCCTAACCCTAACCCTAACCCTTACCCGAAGCCTTACCCTAACCCGTCCCCTAATCCTAACCCGAACGCTAACAGTAACCCTTACCCTAACACGTACGCTCTCCCTAAACCGTTGTCGTACCCTAACCTGTACCCTAAACCGTCGCCGTCAACTAACCCTAACCCTAACCCTAACCCTAACCTTAACCGTAACCCTTAGCCGAAGCCTTACCCTAATCCGTCCACTAATCCTAACCCGTACGCTAACACTAACCTGTACCCTAACACATACACTCACCCTAAAACGTTGTCGTACACTAATCTGTACCCTAAACCGTCCCCGTCCCCTAACCCTAACCCTAACCCTTACCCGAAGCCTTACACTAACCCGTCACTTAATCCTAACCCGTACGCTAACACTAACACGTACGCTCACCCTAAACCGTTGTCGTACCCTAACCTGTACCCTAAACCATCCCTGTCCCCTAACCCTAACCCTAACCCTAACCGTTACCTGAAGCCTTACACTAATCCATCCTATAATCCTAACACGTATGCTACCACTAACCCGTACCCGAACACGTATGCTCACCCTAAACCGTTGTCGTACACTAACCTGTACACTAAACCGACCCCGTCCCGTTAACCTGACACTAACCTTAAACCTAACCCTTACCCGAAGCCTTGCCCAAACCCGTCCCCTAATCCTAACCCGTACGCTAACACTAACACGTACTCTATCACGTACGCTCACCCTAAACGGTTGTCGAACACTAACATGTACCCTAAACCGTCCCCGTCCCCTATCCCTAACCGTAACCCTAACCCCTACCCGAAGCCTTACCCTAACCCGTCCCCTAATCCTAAACCGAACGCTAACACGAATCCGTACTCTAACACGTACCCACACCCTAAACCGTTGTCGTACCCTAACCTGTACCCTCAAATGTCCCCGTATCCGTCCCCTAACCCTAACCCTAAACCTTACGCGAAGCCTTACAATAACCCGTGCCCTAATCCAAACCCGTACGCTAAAACTAAAACGTACCCTAAAACGTACGCTCACCCTAAACCGTTGTCATACCCTAACCTGTACCTTAAACCGTCCCCGTCCCCTAAGCCTAAACCTAACTTTAACCCTTACCCGAAGCCTTACACTAACACGTCCCCTAATCCTAAACCGGACGCTAACACTAACACGAACCCTAACACATATGCTTACCCTAAACGTTTGTCGTACCCTAACCTGTACCCTTAACTGTCCCCGTCCCCTAACCCTAACCCTAAGCCTAACCCTAACCCTTACCTGAAGCCTTACCCTAACCCGTCCCCTAATCCTAACACGTATGCTAACACTAACACGTACCCTAACACGTATGCTCACCCTAAACAGTTGTCATACACTAACCTGTACCCTAAAGTGTCCCCGTCCCCGTGCCCGTCCCCTAACCCTAACCCTAAACCTAACCCTTACCCAAAGCCTTTCACTAACCCGTCCCTTAATCCTAACCCGTACGCTAACACTAACACGTACCATAAAACATACGCTCACCCTAATCCGTTGCCATAGCCTAACCTGTACGCCAAACCGTCCCCGTCCTCTAACCCTAACCCTAACCCTAACCCTAACCCTAACACTTATCCGAAGCCTTACCCTAACCCATCCACTAATCCTAACCCGTACCCTAACTCTAACCCGTACCCTAACACGTACGCTATCCCTAAACCGTTGTTGTACCCTAAACTGTACCCAAAACCGTCCCCGTCCCCTAAACCTAACCCTAACACTAACCCTAACCCTAACACTTACCCGAAGCCTTACCCTAACACGTCCCCTAATCCTAACCCATACGCTAACACTAACATGTACCCTAACACATACGCTCACCCTAAACTGTTGTCGTACACTAACCTGTACCTTAAACCGTCCACGTCCCCTAACCATAACCCTAACCCTATTACTTACCCGAAGCCTTACCCTAACCCGTCCCCTAATCCTAACCCGTACACTAACTCTAACCTGTACCCTAACACGTACGCTCACCCTAAACCGTTGTCATACACTCACCTGTACCCTAAACCGTCCCCGTCCCCGTCCCAGTCCCCTAACCCTAACCCTAAACCTAACTCTTACCTGAAGCCTTACCCTAACCCGTCCCCTAATCCTAACCCGTACGCTAACATTAACCCATACCCTAACACGTATGCTCTCCCTAAACCGTTGTCGTACCCTAACCTGTACCCTAAACCGTCGACGTCAACTAACCCTAACACTAACCCTATCCCTAACCCTTACCCGAAGCCTTACCCTAAACCGTCCCCTAATCCTAAGCCGTACGCTAAAACTAACCCGTACCCTAACACGTACGCTCACCCTAAACGGTTGTCGTACCCTAACCTGTAACCTAAACCGTCCCTGTCCCCGTGCCCGTCCCCTAACCCAACCCTAACCCTAAACCTAACACTTACCCGAAGCCTTACCCTAACCCGTCCCCTATTCCTAACACTTACGCTAACACTAACACTTACCCTAACACGTACGCTCACCCTAAACTGTTGTAGAAACCTAACCTGTACCTTAAACCGTCCCCGTCCCATAACCCTAACCCTAACCCTAAACCTAACCCTAAACTTTACCCGAAGCCTTACCCTAACACGTCCCCTAATCCTAAACCATACGCTAACACTAACACATACACTAACACATATGTTCACCCTAAACAGTTGTCGTACCCTAACCTGTACCCTGAACTGTCCACGTCCCCGTCCCCTAACCCTAAGCCTAACCCTAACACTAACCCTTACCCGAAGCCTTACCCTAACCCGTCCCCTAATCCTAACCCGTTCGCTAACACTAACCCGTACCCTAACACGTATGCTCTCCCTAAACCGTTGTCGTACCCTAACCTGTACCCTCAACCATCCCCGTCCCATAACCCTAAACCTAACCCTAACCCTAACCCTAACCTTTACCCGAAGCCTTACCCTAACCCGTCCCCTAATACTAACCCGTATGCTAACACTAACCTGTACCCTAATACGTATGCTCACCCTAAACAGTTGTCGTACACTAACCTGTACCCTAAACCGTCCCCGTCCCCTAACCCTAACCCTAACCCTTACACTTACCCTAAGCCTTACACTAACCCGTCACTTAACCCTAACATGTACGCTAACACTAACACGTACCCTAACACGTACGCTCACCCTAAACCGTTGCCGTACACTAACCTGTACCCTAAACCGTCCCCGTCCCCTAACCCTAACCCTAACCATTACCCAAAGCCTTACCCTAACCCGTCCCCTAATGCTAACCCGTACGCTAACACTAACCCGTACCCTAACACGTACGCTCACCCTAAACCGTTGTCATAGCCTATCATGTACCCTAAACCCTCCCCGTCCTCTAACCCTAACCCTAACCCTAACCCTTACCCGAAGCCTTACCCTAACCCTTCCCCTAATCCTAAACCGAACGCTAACACGAATCCATACCCTAACATGTACGCTCATCCTAAACCGTTGTCGTACCCTAACCTGTACCCACAAATGTCCCCGTATCCATCCCCTAACCCTAACCCTAACCCTAACCCTTACGCGAAGCCTTACAATAACCCGTCCCCTAATCCTAACCCGTACGCTAACACTAACACATACCCTAAAACGTACGCTCACCCTAAACCGTTGTCGTACCCTAACCTGTACCTTAAACCGTCCCCGTCCCCTAACCCTAACCGTAACCCTAACCCTTACACGAAGCCTAACCCTAACCCGTCCCCTAATCCAAACCCGTACGCTATCACTAACCCGTACCCTAACACGTACGCTCACCCTAAACCATTATTATAGCCTAACCTGTACCCTATACCGTCCCCGTCCTCTAACCCTAACCCTAACCCTAACCCTAACCCTTACCCGAAGCCTTATCCTAACCCATCCCCTAATCCTAACCCGTACGCTAACACTAACACATACCCTAACACGTATGCTCTCCCTAAACCGTTGTCGTACTTTAACCTGTACCCTAAACCGTCCCCATTCCCTAACCCTAACCCTAACCCTAACCCTAACCCTTACGCGAAGCCTTACAATAACCCGTCCCCTAATCCTAACCCGTACGCTAACACTAACACATACCCTAAAACGTACGCTCACCCTAAACCGTTGTCGTACCCTAACCTGTACCTTAAACCGTCCCCATCCCCGTCCCCTAACCCTAACCCTAAACCTAACGCTAACCCTTACCCGAAGCGTTACCCTAACACGTCCCCTAATCCTAAATCGTATGATAACACTAACACATACCCTAACACGTATGCTCACCCTAAACAGTTGTCGTACCTTAACCTGTACCCTAAACTGTCCCTGTCCCCGTGCCCGTCCCCTAACCCTACCCCTAACCCTTACCCGAAGCCTTTCACTAACCCGTCCCTTAATCCTAACCCATACGCTAACACTAACACGTACCCTAAAACGTACGCTCACCCTAAACCGTTGTCATACCTTAACCTGTACCCTAAACCATCCCCGCCCCCTAAACCTAACCCTAACCCTAACCCTAACCCTAACACTTACCCGAAGCCTTACCCTAACCCGTCTCCTAATCCTAAACCGTACGCTAACACTAACCCGTAATCTAACACGTACGCTCACCCTAAAACATAGTCATAGCCTAACCTCTACCCTATACCGTCCCCATCCTCTAACCCTAACCCTAACCCTAACCCTTACCCAAAGCCTTACCCTAACCTGTCCCCTAATCCTAACCTGTACGCTAACACTAACCCGTACCCTAACACGTACGCTCTCCTTAAACAGTTGTCGTACCCTAACCTGTACCCTAAACCGTCCCCGTCCCCGTCCCCTAACCCTAACCCTAAACCTAATCCTAACCCTTTCCCGAAGCCTTACCCTAACTCGTCCCCTAATCCTAACCCGTACGCTAACACTAACCAGTAGCCTAACACGTACGCTCTCCCTAAACCATTGTCGTACCCTAACCTGTACCTTAAAACGTCCCCGTCCCCTAACCCTAACCCTAACACTAACCCTAAGCCTAACACTTACCTGTAGCCTTACCCTAACCCGTCCCCTAATCCTAACCCGTATGCTAACTCTAACCTGTACCATAACACAAACACTCACCCTAAACCGTTGTCATACACTAACCTGTACCCTAAACCATCCCCGTGCCCTAACCCTAACCCTAAACCTAACCCTAACCCTAACCCTTACCCGAAGCCTTACCCTAACCCGTCTCCTAATCCTAACCCGTACGCTAACACTAACACGTACCCTAACTCGTACACTCACCCTAAACCGTTGTCGTACCCTAACCTGTACCCTAAACCGTCCCCATCCCTGTCCCCGTCCCCTAACCCTAACCCTAACCCTTACCCGAAGCCTTACCCTAACCCGTCCCCTAATCCTAACACGTAAGCTAACACTAACACGTACCCTAACACGTACGCTCACTCTAAACTGTTGTCGTACGCTAACCTGTACCTTAAACCGTCACCGTCCCCTAACACTAACCCTAACCCTAAACCTAACCCTAACCCTTACCCGAAGCCTTACCCTAACACGTCCCCTAATCCTAAACCGTACGCTAACACTAACACATACCCTAACACATATATTCACCCTAAACCGTTGTCGTACCCTAACCTGTACCCTAAACTGTCCCCGTCCTCTAACCCTAACCCTAATGCTAACCCTTACCCGAAGCCTTACGGTAACCCGTCCCCTAATCCTAACACGTATGCTAACACTAACCCGTACCCTAACACTTACGCTCTCCCTAAACCGTTGTCGTACACTAACCTGTACTCTAAAACGTCTCCGTCCCCTAACCCTAACCCTAACACTAACCCTAACCCTAACCCTTACCCGAAGCCTTACCCTAACCCGTCCCTTATCCTAACCCGTATGCTAACACTAACCTGTACCCTAACACAAACGCTCACACTAAACCGTTGTCGTACACTAACCTGTACCCTAAATCGTCCCCGTGCCCTAACCCTAACCCTAATCCTAACCCTAACACTTACCCGAAGCCTTACACTAACCCGTCTCCTAATCCTAACCCGTACACTAACACTAAAACGTACCCTAACACGTACGCTCACACTAAACTGATGTCTTACCGTAACCTGTACCCTAAAGCATCCCCGTCCCCTAACCCTAACCCTAACCCTTACCCGAAGCCTTACCCGAAGCCTTACCCTATCCCGTCCCCTAATCCTAACCCGTAGGCTGACAGTAACCCGTACCCAACATGTACGCTCTCCCTAAATCTTTGTCGTACCCTAACCTGTACCCTAAACCGTCCCCGTCCCCTAACCCTAACCCTAACACTACCCCTAACCCTAACCCTTACCCGAAGCCATACCCTAGCCTGTCCCCTAATCCTAACCCGTACGCTAACACTAAACTGTACAATAACTCGTACGCTCACCCTAAACCGTTGTCGTACACTATCCTGTACCCTAAACCATCCCCGACACCGTCCCATAACCCTAACCCTAACCCTAAACCTTACCCAAAGCCTTACCCTAACCCGTCCCCTAATCCTAACCCATACACTAACACTGACACGTACCCTAACATGTACGCTCACCCTAAACCGTTGTCATACCCTAACCTGTACCGTAAACCGTCCCCGTCCCCGACCCCTAACCCTAAACCTAACCCTAAACCTTACCTGAGGCTTTACCCTAACCCGTCCCCTAATCCTAAACCGTACACTAACACGAACCCATACCCTAACACATATGCTCACCCTAAACCATGGTAGTACCCTAACCTGTACCTTAAATTGTCCCCGTCCCCGTCCCCTAACCCTAACTCTAACCCTAACACTAACACTTACCCGAAGCCTTACCCTAACCCGATTCCTAATCCTAAACCGTACGCTAACACTAAACCGTACCCTAACACGTATGCTCACCGTAAACCGTTGTCGTACCCTAACCTGTACCCTAAACTGTCCCCGTGCCCGACTCCTAACCCTAACCCTAAACCTAATCCTAACCCTTACCCGAAGCCTTACCCTAACTCGTCCTCAAATCCTAACCCATACGCTAACACTAAACCGTACCCTAACACGTACACTCTCCCTAAACCGTTGTCGTACCCTAACCTGTACCCTAAACCGTCCCCGTCCCCTAAACCTAACCCTAACCCTTACCCGAAGCCTTACCCGAAGCCTTACCCTAACCCGTCCCCTAATTCTAACCCGTAGGCTGACACAAACCCGTACCCAACACGTACGCTCTCCCTAAACTTTTGTCGTACTCTAACCTGTACTCTAAACCGTCCCCGTCCCCTAACCCTAACCCTAACACTAACCCTAACCCTAACCCTTACCCGAAGCCTTACCCTAGCCCGTCCCCTAATCCTAACCCGTACGCTAACACTAAACTGTACAATAACTCGTACGCTCACCCTAAACCGTTGTCGTACACTATCCTGTACCCTAAACCGTCCCCGACCCCGTCCCCTAACCCTAAACCTTACCCAAAGCCTTACCCTAACCCGTCCCCTAATCCTAACCCGTACACTAACACTGACACGTACCCTAACATGTACGCTCACCCTAAACCGTTGTCGTACCCTAACCTGTACCCTAAACCGTCCCCGTCCCCTAACCCTAGGCCTAACCCTAAAACTAACCCTTACCCGAAGTCTTACCCGAACCCGTCCCCTAATCCTGACCTGTACGCTAACACTAACCCATACCCTAACACGTACGCTCACCCTAAACCATTGTCATATCCTAACCTGTACCCTAAACCGTCCCCGTCCCCGTCCCCGTCCCCTAACCCTAACCCTTAGCCGAAGCCTTACCCTAATCCGTCCCCTAATCCTAAACCGTACGCTAAAACTTACCCGTACCCTAACATGTACGCTCACCCTAAACCGTTGTCATAGCCTAAGCTGTAGCTTAAACCGTCCTCGTCCTCTAACCCTAACCCTAACCCGAACCCTAACCCTTACCCAAAGACTTACCCTAACCCGTCCCCTAATCCTAATCCGTTGGCTAACACTAACCCGTACCCTAACACGTATGCTCTCCCGAAACCGCTGTCGTACCCTAACCTGTACCCTAAACCATCCCCGTCCCCTAAGCCTAACTCTAACGCTAACCCTAACCCTAACCCTTACCCGAAGCCTTACACTAACCCGTAACTTAATCCTAACACGTACGCTAACACTAACACGTACCCTAACACGTACGCTCACCATAAACCGTTGTCGTACCCTAACCTGTACCCTAAACTGTCCCCGTCCCCTAAACCTAACCCCAACCCTAACACTTACCCGAAGCCTTACACTAACCCGTCCCCTAATCCTAACCCGTACGCTAACACTAACACGTACCCTAACACGTACGCTCACCCTAAACCATTGTCGTAATCTAACCTGTACCCTAAACCGTCCCCGTCCCCATCCCCTAACCCTAACCCTAACCCTTACCCGAAGCCTTACCCTAACCCGTCCTCTAATCCTAACCCATACGCTAACACTAACCCGTACCCTAACACGTACTCTATCCCTAAACCGTTGTCGTACACTAACCTGTACCCTAAACCGTCCCCATCCCCTAACCCTAACGCTAACACTAACCCTAACCCTAACCCTTACCCGAAGCCTTACCCTAACCCGTCCCCTAATCCTAACCCGTATGCTAACACTTACCCGTACCCTAACGTGTACGCTCAACCTAAACCGTCGTCATAGCCTAACCTGTACCCTAAACCGTCCTCATCCTCTAAACCTAACCCTAAACCTAACCTTAACCCTTACCCGAAGCCTTACACTAACCCGTCTCCTAATCCTAACCCGTTCGCTAACACTAACCCGTACCCTAACACGTAGGCTCTCCCTAAACCGTTGTCGTACCCTAACCTGTACCCTAATCCATCCCCATCCCATAACCCTAAACCTAACCCTAACCCTAAACCTAACCCTCACCTGAAGCCTTACCCTAACCCTTCCTATAATCCTAAACCGTACACTAACACGAACCCGTACCCTAACCCGTACGCTCATCCTAAACCGTTGTCGTACCTAACCTGTACCCTAAACTGTCCCCATCCCCGTGCCCGTCCCCTAACCATAACCCTAACCCTAACCCTTACTCGAAGCCTTACACTAACTCGTCCCTTAATCCTAACCCGTACGCTAACAGTAACCTGTACTCTAACACGTACGCTCACCCTTAACTGTTGTCATACCCTAAGCTGTACACTCAACCGTCCCCGTCCCCTAACCCTAACCCTAACCCTAACCCTTACCGGAAGCCTTACCCTAACCCGTCCCCTAATCGTAACCCGTACACTAACACTAACCTGTACCCTAACACGTACGCTCACCCTAAACCGTTCTCGTACAGTAACCTGTACCCTACACTGTCCCCATCCCCTAACCCTAACCCTAACCCTAACCCTTACCCGAAGCCTTAACCTAACCTGTCCCCTAATCCTAACCCGTACACTAACAGTAACCCGTACCCTAACACGTACGCTCTCCCTAAAACGTTGTCGTACCCTAAACTGTACCCTAAACCGTCACCGTCAACTAACCCTAACCCTAACCCTAACCCTAACCGTAACCCTAATCCTAACCCTAACCCTTACCCGAAGCCTTACCCTAATCCCTCCCCTAATCCTAACCCGTACGCTAACACTAACCTGTACCCTAACACGTACGCTCACCCTAAAACGTTGTCGTACACTAATCTGTACCCTAAACCGTCCCCATCCCCTAACCCTAACCCTAACCCTAACCCTAACACTTACCCGAAGCCTTACACTAACCTGTCCCTTAATCCTAACCCGTACGCTAACACTAACACGTACCCTAACACGTACGCTCACCCTAAACCGTTGTCGTACCCTAACCTGTACCCTAAAACGTCCCCGTACCCTAACACTTACCCTAACCCTTACCCTAACCCTAACACTTACCCAAGGTCTTACCCTAACCCATCCCCTAATCCTAACACGTACGCTAACACTAACCCGTACCCTAAAACGTACGCTCACTCGAAACCTTTGTCGTACCCTAACCTGTAGCCTAAACCGTCACCGTCCCCGTCCCCTAACCCTAACCCTAACCCTTACCCGAAGCCTTACCCTAACCCATCCCCTAATCCTGACCCGTACGCTAACACTCACCCGTACACTAACACGTACGCAAACCCTAAACCTTTTTCGTACCCTAACCTGTACCCTAAACCGTCTCTGTCCCCTAACCCTAACTGTAACCCTTACCCGAAGACTTACACTAACCCATCCCCTAATCCTAACCCGTACGCTAACACTAAACCATACCCTAACAGGTACGCTCACCCTAAACCGTTGTCGTACCCTAACCTGTACCCTAAACTGTCCCCGTCCCCGTCCCCTAACCCTAACCGTAAACTTAACCGTTACCCGAAGCCTTACCCTAACCCGTCCCCTAATCCTAACCCGTACGCTAACTCTAACACATACGCTAACACGTACGCTCACCTTAAACCGTTATCGTACCCTAACCTGTACCCTAAACCGTCCCCGTCCCCTAATCCTAACCCTAACCCTAACCCGTACCCGAAGCCTTACCCTAACCCGTCCCCTAATCCTAACCCGTATGCTAACACTAACCCGTACCTTATCACGTATGCTCACCCTAAACCGTTGTCGTACCCTAACCTGTACCCTAAACCGTCCCCGTCCCCGTCCCCTAACCCTAACCCTAACCCTATCCCTTTCCTGAAACCTTACCCTAACCCATCCCCTAATCCTAACCCGTACGCTAACACTAACCTGTACCCTAACACGTACGCTCACCCTAAACCGTTGTCGTACCCTAACCTGTACACTAAACCGTCCCCGTCCCTTAACCCTAACCCTAACTCTAACCCTAAACCTTACCCGAAGCCTTACACTAACCCGTCCCCTAATCCTAACCCGTACACTAACACTAACCTGTATGCTAACACGTACGCACACCCTAAGCCGTTGTCGTACCCTAACCTGTACCCTAAACCGTCCCCGTCACCTAACCCTAAGCCTAACCCTAAACCTAACCCTTATCCGAAGCCTTACCGTAACCCGTACGCTAACACTAAACCGTACCTTAAGATGTACGCTCACCCTAAACCGTTGTCGTACCCTAACTTCTACCCTAAACCGTACCCGTTCCCTAACACTTACCCTAACCCTAACCCTAACCGGAACACTTACCCGAAGCCTTACCCTAACACATCCCCTAATCCTAACACGTACTGTAACACTAACCCGTTCCCTAACACGTACGCTCACGCTAAACCGTTGGCGTACACTAACCTGTACCCTAAACCATCCCCGTCCCCTTCCACTAACCCTAACACTAACCCTAACCCTTACCCGAAGCCTTACCCTAACCCGTCCCCTAATCCTAACCCGTACCCTAACACGTACGCTCACCCTAAAGCGTTGTCGTACCCTAACCTGTACCCTAAACTATCCCTGTCCCCTAAACCTAACCCTAACACTAACCCTTACCTGAAGCCTTACCGTAACCCTTCCCCTAATCCTAACACGTACGCTAACACTAACCTGTACCCTAAAACGTACGCTCACCCTGAACCGTTGTCGTACCCTAACCTGTACCCTAAACCGTCCCGGTCCCCGTCTCCTAACACTAACCCTAAACCTAGACCTTACCCGAAGCCTTACCCTCACCCGTCCCCTAATGCTAACCAGTACGCTAACACTAACCCGTACCCTAACACGTATGCTCACCCTAAAGCGTTGTCGTACACTAACCTGTACCCTAAACCGTCCCCGTCCCCTAACCGTAACCCTAACCCTAAGCCTAAACCTTACCCGAAGCCTTACCCTAACCCATCCCCTAATCCTAACCCATACGCTAACACTAACCCGTACCCTAACACGTACGCTCACCCTAAACCATTGTCGTACCCTAACCTGCACCCTAAACTGTCCCCATCCCCTAACCCTAACCCTAACGCTTACCTGAAGCCTTACCCTAACCCGTCCCCTAATCCTAATTTGTACGCTAACACTAAACCGTACCCTAACACATACGCTCACCCTAAACCGTTTTCGTTCCCTAAACTGTACCCTAAACCGTCCCCGTCCCTATCCCCTAACCCTAACCCTTACCCGAAGCCTTACCCTAACCCGTCCCCTAATCCTAAACCATACGCTAACACTAACCCGTACCCTAACACGTACTCTCACCCTAAACCGTTGTCGTACACTAAACTGTACCCTAAACCGTCCCCGTCCCCTAAACCTAACCCTAAAACTAACCCTAACCCTAACACTTACTCGAAGCCTTACCCTAAACCGTCCCCTAAACTTAACCCGTACGCTAACATGTAAGCTCACACTAAACCGTTGTCGTACCTTAACCTGTACCCTAAACCGTCCCCCTCCCCAACCCTAACCCTAACCCTAACCCTAACACTAACACTTACTCGAAGCCTTACCCTAACCCGTCCCCTAATCCTAACCCGTACTCTAACACTAACCCATACCCTAACACGTACGCTCATCCTAATCCGTTGTCGTACCCTAACCTGTACCCTAAACCGTCACCGTCCCCTAACCTAACCGTAACCCTAACCCTTAACCGAAACCTTACCCTAACCCGTCCCCTAATCCTAACCCGTACGCTAACACTAACCCATACCCTAAAACGTACGCTCCCCCTAAACCTTTGTCGTACCCTAAGCTGTACCCCAAACCGTCCCAGTCCCATAAACTTAACCCTAACCCTTACCCGAACCTTACCCTAACCAGTCCGCTAATCTTAACTTGTACGCTAACACTAAACCATACCCTAACACGTACGCTCACCCTAAACCGTTTTCGTTCCCTAAACTGTACCCTAAACAGTCCCCGTCCCCGTCCCCGTCCCCTAACCCTAACCCTAACACTAACACTTACCTGAAGCCTTACCCTAACCCGTCCCCTAATCCTAAACCGTACGCTAACACTAACCCGTACCCTAACACGTACTCTCACCCTAAACCGTTGTCGTACCCTAAACTGTACCCTAAACGGTCCCCATCCCCTAAACCTAACCCTAAAACTAACCCTAACCCTAACACTTACTCGAAGCCTTACCCTAAACTGTCCCCTAATCCTAACCCGTACGCTAACACTAACCCGTACCCTAACAGGTAAGCTCACACTAAACCGTTGTCGTACCCTAACCCTTACCCTAAACCGTCCCCCTCCCCTAACCCTAACCCTAACTCTAACAGTAACACTTACTCGAAGCCTTACCATAACCCGTCCCCTAATCCTAACCCGTACTCTAACACTAACCCATACCCTAACACGTACGCTCATCCTAATCCGTTGTCATACCCTAAACTGTACCCTAAACTGTCACCGTCCCATAACCTAACCGTAACCCTAACCCTTACCCGAAGCCTTACCCTAACCCGTCCCCTAATCCTAACCCGTACGCAAACACTAACCCATACCCTAAAACGTACACTCACCCTAAACTGTTGCCGTACACTAAGCTGTACCCCAAACCGTCCCAGTCCCCTAAACCTAACCCTAACCCTTACCCGAAGCCTTACCCTAACCCGTCCCCTAATCCTAACCCGTACGCTAACACTAACCCGTAGCCTAACACGTACGCTCACTCTAAACCATTGTCGTACCCTAACCTGTACCCTAAACCGTCCCCATCCCCTAACCCTAACCCTAACCCTAACCCTTACCTGAAGCCTTACCCTAATCCGTCCCCTAATCCTAACCCGTACGCTAACACTAACCTGTACCCTAACACGTACGCTTACCCTAAACCGTGGTCGTACCCTAACCTGTACCCTAAACCGTCCCTGTCCCCTAACCCTAACCCTAACCGTTACCGGAAGCCTTACCCTAACCCGTCCCCTAATCCTAACCCGTACGCTAACACTAACCCGTACCCTAATACGTACGCTCAAACTAAACCTTTGTTCTACCCTAACCTGTACCCTAAACCGTCCCCTAACCCTAACCCTAACCCTAACCCTGACCCTAACCCTTACCCGAAGCCTTACCGTAACCCCTCCCATAATCCTAACCTGTACGCTAACACTAATCCGTAACGTAACACGTACACTCACCCTAAACCATTGTCGTACCCTAAGCTGTACCCTAAACTGTCCCCTTCACCTAACACTAACCCTAACCCTAAACCTAACAATAAACCTTACCCGAAGCCTTACCCTAACCTGTCCCCTAATCCTAGCCCATACGCTAACACTAAATCGTACCTTAACACATACGCTCACTCTAAACCATTGTTGTACACTAACCTGAACCCTAAACCGTCCCCATCCCCGTCACATAACCCTAAACCTAACCCCAACCCTTACCCGAAGCCTTACCCCAAACTGTCCCCTAATCCTAACACGTACGCTAACACTAACACATACCCTAAAACGTATGCTCATCCTACACCTTTGTCATACCCTAACCTGTACCCTATGCCGTTCCCGTCCCCTAACCTTAACCCTAACACTTACCTGAAACCTTACCCTAACCCGTCCCCTAATCCTAAACCGTACGCTAACACTAACCCTTACCATAACACGTACGCTCACCCTAAACCATTGTCATATCCTAACCTGTACCCTAAACCGTCCCCGTCCTCTGACCCCAACCCTAACCCTAACCCTAACCCAACCCTAACCGAAGCCTTACACTAACACGTCCACTAATCCTAAAGCGTACGCTAAAACTAACCCGTACCCTAACACGTACGCTCACCCTAAACCGCTGTCATACCCGAACATGTATCCTAAACTGTCCCCATCCCCAAAACCTAACCCTAACCATAATCCTAAGCCTTACCCTAACCTGTAACCTAATCCTAAACCGTACCCTAACACTTACCCGTACCATAACACGTACGCTCACCGTAAACCTTTGTCATACAGTTACCTGTACCCTAAACCGTCCCCGTCCCCTAACCCTAACCCTTACCCGAAGCCTTACCCTAACCCGTCCCGCAATCCTAACCCATACGCTAACACTAACCCATACCCTAAAACGTACACTCACCCAAAATTTTTGTTGTACACTAACCTGTACCCTAAACTGTACCCGTCCCCGTCCCAGTCCCCTCATCCTAAACCTTCCCTGAAGGCTTACCCTAACACATCCCCTAATCCTACCCATACACTAACACTAACCAGAACCCTAACACTTTCACTCACCCTAAACCATTGTTGTACCCTAACCTGTACCCTATACCGTCCTCGTTCACTAACCCTAACCCTAACTCTAACACTTACCCGAAGCCTTACCCTAACCCGTCCCCAAATCCTAACCCATACGCTATCACTAACCCGTACCCTAACACGTATGCTCACCCTAAACCATTGTCGTACCCTAACCTGTACCCTAAACCATCCCCGTCCCCATCCCCATTCCCTAACCCTAACCCTAAAACTTACCTGAAGCCTTACCCTAACCCGTCCCCTAATCCTAATCCGTACGCAAACACTAACCCGGACCCTAACACATACGCTCAAACTAAACTTTTGTCGTACCCTCACCTGTATCCTAAACCGTCCCCGTCCCCTATCCCTAACCCTTGCCAGAAGCCTTACCCTAACCCGTCACCTAATACTAACCCGTACGCTAACACTAACTCCTATGCTAACACTAACCCATACCCTAACACGTACGCTCACCCTAAACCGTTGTCGTACACAAACTTGTACCCTAAACCGTCCCCGTCCCCTAACCCTAACCCTAAACCTAACCCTAACACTTACCCGAAGCCTTACCCTAATACGTCCCTTAATCCTAACCCGTACGCTAACAGTAACCAATACCCTAACACGTACGCTCACCCTAAACCGTTGTCATACGCTAACCTGTACCCTAAACCGTCCCCATTCCCTAACCTTAACCCAAACACTAACACTTACCCGAAGCCTTACCCTAAACCGTCCGCTAATCCTAAGGCAAACGCTAACACTAACCCGTACCCTAACACATACGGTCACCATAAACTGTTGTCGTACACTAACCTGTACACTAAAGTGTCCCCGTCCCTGTCCCCATTCCCTAACGCTAACCCTAACCCTAATCTTTACCTGAAGCCTTACCCTAACCCGTCCCCTAATCCTAACCCGTATGCTAACACTAACCCGTACCCTAACATGTACGCTCACCCTAAATCGTTGACATACAATAACCTGTACCCTAAACCGTCCCCATCCCCTAACCCTAACCCTAAGACTCACCGGAAGCCGTACCCTAATCCGTCCCCTAATCCTAACCTGTACGCTAACAGTAACCCGTACCCTAACACGTACGTTCACCCTAAACCATTGTCGTACCCTAACCTGTACCCTAAACCGTCTCCGTCCCCTAACCTGAACCCTAAACCTAACCCTTACCCGAAGCCTTACCCTAATGCATCCACTAACCCTAACTCGTACGCTAACACTAATCCATACCCTAACACGTACGCTCACCCTAAACCGTTGTCGTACGCTAACATGTACCCTATACCGTCCCCATCCCCTAACCCTAACCCTAACCCTAACCATAAACCTTACTCGAAGCCTTACCCTAACACGTCCCCTAATCCTAACACGTACGCTCACCCTAAACCGTTGTCGTACACTAACCTGTACCCTAAACCATCCCCGTACCCTAACCCTAACCCTAAACCTTACTAGAAGCCTTACCCTAACCCTTCCCCTAATACTAACCCGTCCGCTAACACTAACTCATACGCTAACACTAACCTGTACGCTAACACTTATGCTCACCCTAAACCTTTGTCGTACACTAACCTGTAACCTAAACCGTCCCAGTCCCCTAACCCTAACCCTTACCCGAAGCCTCACCCTAACCCTTACACTAATCCTAACCTGTACGCTAACATTAACCCATACGCTAACACGTACTCACCCTAAACCGTTGTCGTAACCTAACTTGTACCCTAAACCATCCTCGTCCGAAAACCCTAACCCTAACCCTAACCATATCCCTTACCCGAAGCCTTACCCTAACTCATCCCCTAATCCTAACCCGTATGCTAACACTAACCCATACCCTAACATGTACGCTCACCCTAAACCGTTGTCGTACCCTAACCTGTACCCTAAACAGTTCCCGTCCCCTAACCCTAACCCTAACCCTAACCCTTACCCGAAGCCTTACCCTAACCTGTCCCCTAATCCTAACCCGTACGCTAACACTAACCCATACCCTAACACATACACTCAAACTAAATATAATATATAATGTAAATATATATATATATCTAAATATAATATTATATTGTAATATATTCAGGAAAATATGCATACGCTCTTTTTGGCCAACCCAGAAAGCGTGTAAAGGAAATCTGCACTAAAATGAAGTCTCATTGCCCCCAGCTCAAAAGGGCCATCTGAAAAAAGTGTAAAATCCAGAAAGGCAGAAAAGGCCATGGAAAAGCGGGAGACTTGTTATGCTGATGGGCGGGATGTAAATTGCCAACAGCCATTCTGGAGAAGTGTATGGTGTTTCCTGAGAGACGTAAAAAACAGAGCAACGGATCCTACGGAACTTCCACTTACAGCCCTATAGCTTACGGAAATTAAAATAAAAAAGACACAGCCACCCCAATGTTTCGGACGTCTCTGTTTACAAGAACCTCATCTACAGTACAAATTAAATATCCCAGAAAGCGAAAAATGGATAAGGAAGTTGTGGTACGTACGTACAATGGAATATCACTCAGCAATGAAATCTATGTCATCAGGCCCGTCGCGCCATAATGAGGGGATTCAGGTACGATGATTCTAAGTGAAATAAGTCACACAGAAAAAGAAACATAATAAGATATCACTAATACACGGAATGTAAACTTGGCTACACATGAACTGAATTACAAAACAGAACAGGGTCTCAAATTTAGAAAACCAACTTATGCTTGTTTATGGGGAAAGGTGAGTTGGGGTGCTGCATAAAACCGGAGATTGAAATCAGCACAAATACCATTCCATAAGCCAAATATGTAATAGTCAAGACCTACTCCTTGCTCAACGAAATGGAATCAACACCCCATATTCAACGCCTGGGAATATACCTGACAAGTAAGAATCTTAAAACCCATGGATTTATATGTCTCCATAACGAAATCAAGCCTGTGGACAGCGGCCTACAGGCAGCAGTGAAAATCCGATAAATCCCATTATCAAAATAAATTACAAAAACAAAACACAGTGACAGCGAAATAGAGAGCAATTCTTAAATAATTCATTCAGGGCTTGTGATGCAACCTGGATTTACCACATCTACACCCAGAGCTGGGTGAGACATAAGGCTGGACCACTTCGGGCTGATAGCATTATTGAGGTTCGGTGAGCAATGCAGACCCTTTGAAGTCATACTGCATGGTACCCATTCCATGGGTCCCAACTCTCCAGGTTTAAGGGATTCTTCCTTCAGCTAAGACATGCATGGGAAACCCAGATTATGGTCCACCTTGTGACCGGGAAACGTTTTTAAATGCATCTCAGTTTTCATCCCCTGGTACTCTGTTCACCATTCCAGACGCTTTACTAACACTCTCTCCACTTGGTGAGTCAGTGCCTTTAACCTCCTGTTTGGCACAGTTCGCAATTTCTGCACAAGATGAACAGGAATAGGGAGAACTAGTGAGAGACTAGCTGTAGGCGTCTGCACGGGCAAATTTAATGCTCATTTCCCTCCAGGAAGAGGAATTAATGAAAATCTCAGCGTGCCGTGCCGGAACCAGATTAGGGCCTGAAGCAATCCTGCGGTTTTGCAGCTAGGTCACAAGAAAGCGAGTTGAAGAAGGAGGCTCAGGGACACTGTCATTCACAAACCTGCAGAGTTATAAATGACAGCTATCATCCAAAAATATATTGAAGTAAGGCTGCGAAGAAGACTTGAAAGCGGGGCAGAATTGCCGGAATCCGATTTCAGGAGGTAGACGGGAATTCCTCTGAAAGCATAGGAAAAGAGGCAGAATCTCGACAGTGAGGCACTTGGCCAAAAAGGACGTATACGTTTTTTCCAGGGCCCTTATTAACGAGGGCAGGAGGCTCCCAGCATGCTCTATTGGCCAACAGAGGGCCCACATTACCAAGGCGACGTGAGCTAGCCAGGCGGGGGTGACCTCACAGCAGAGGGCCTACCTCACAGAAGGTTGAGGAACCCAGCCAGGATAAGACTCTCACCAGAGGGCCCACATCAACAAGGGAATCAGAACCAGTCAGGAGTGTCCTCACGCCAGTGTGGCCACATCAGCAGAAGGTGAGGAACCCAGCACATGTGGCCTCAAAAAAGGGGACACAAATCACGAATGGGCTGGGAGTGAGGCATGCAGGAGGAGACTCACAACAGAGGGCCCATAGAATAAAAAAGGTGAGGAATCCAGGAGTTGGAAACTCAAAGCAGGCAGCCCAGAGCACTGACGCTATGGGATACAGGCCAGAGTGAACTCACAGCAGAGGGCCCACATCATGAAACTGTGAGCAACCCAGCCGTTGGGACCACAGAACAGAAGTCCCACATGCCCATGGGGATGGGAACCTGGCAGGAGTGTCCTCACACCACTGGGCGCACATCAGAAAATGTGTGGAGCCCAGCACTTAGGGCCTGACACCAGAGGACCCTCATCACTGAGAAGAGGAGTCCCCAGCACGCTCCAACTGCAGCCAGAGAGCCTACGTCGCCAAGGCGACGTGTGCCAGCCAGGCACAATTGACCTCACAGCAGAGGGCCCACCTCACAGAATGGTGAGGAATCCAGCCACGATCAGACTCTCACCAGAGGGTCATATCACCAAGGGGATTGGAACCAGGCACGAGTGTCCTCACACCAGTGGGGCCACATCATCAAAAGATGAGGAACCCATCACATGTGGCCCCAAACCAGAGGAAACACATCACCAAGGGGCTGGGAGTGAGGCAGGCAGGAGGAGCCTCACAACACAGGGCTCAAAGGATAAAAATGGTGAGGAACCCAGCAGTTGGAACTTACCAGCAGGTGGCCCAGAGCACAGAGGTTACGGGATCCAGGAATGAGTGAACTAACACCAGAGAGCCAACATCAGGAAACTGTGAGCAACCCAGGCGTTGGGACCTCAGAGCAGAAGGCCCACATCGCCATGGGAAAGGGAACCTTACACGAATGTCCTGGCATCACTGGGCTCACATCAGAAAACGTGGGGAGCCCAGCAGTTAGGGCCTGAGGCCACAGGGCCCTCATCACCGAGGGGAGGAGGCTCCCAGCAGGCTCCAACTGCCACCATATGGCCGACGTCACCAAGGCGGGGTGTGTCAGCCAGGCAGGAAATGACCTCAGAGCAGAGGGCCCACCTCACAGAAGTGTGAGGAACCCAACCAGGATCAGACTCTCACCAGAGGGCCAACATCACCAAGGGGATGGGAACCAGGCAGGAGTGTCCTAACACCAGTGGCGCCAACATCACCAAGGGGATGGGAACCAGGCAGGAGTGTCCTCACACCAGTGGGGCCACATCAGCGAAAGGTGAGGAACCCAGCACATGTGGCCTCAAACCAGAAGACCCACATCACCAAGGGGCTCCGAGTGAGGCAGGCAGGAGTTGTCTCACAACACAGGGCCCATAGAATAAAAAAGGTAAGGAATCCAGCAGTTGGAAGCTCCAAGCAGGTGGCCCAGATCACCGAGGCTATGGGATCCATGCCAGAGTGAACTCACAGCAGAGGGCTCACATCCTGACACTGTGAGCACCCCAGCCGTTGGGACTTCATAGCAGAAGGCCCAAATCCCCATGGGGATGGGAACCTGGCAGGAGGGTCATCGCACCAGTGGGCACACATCAGAAAATGTGGGGAGCCCAGCAGTTAGGGCCTGAGGCCAGAGGGCCCTCATCACCGAGGGGAGGAGTCTCCCAGCACACTCCAATTGCAACCAGAGGGCACATGTGGCCAAGGCAACGTGTGCCAGCCAGGCAGGAGTGACCTCACAGCAGAGGGCCCTCCTCCCAGAAGTGTGAGGAACCCAGCCAGGATAAGGCTCTCACCAGAGAGCCCACATCACCAAGGGGATCGGAACAAGGCAGGAGTGTCCTCACACCAGTGTGGCCACATTATAGAAAGGTGAGGAACACAGCACATGTGGCCTCAAACAAGGGGAAACACATCACGAAGGGGCTGGGAGTGAGACATGCAGGAGACGCACAACAGAGGGCAAATAGAATAAAAAAGGTGAGGAATCCAGGAGTTGGAAACTCAAAGCAGGAGGCCCAGAGCACTGACGCTATGGGATACAGGCCGGAGTCAACTCACAGCAAAGGGCCCACATCATGAAACTGTGAGCAACCCAGCCGTTGGGATCACAGAACAGAAGTCCCACATGCCCATGGAGATGGGAACCTGGCAGGAGTGTCCTGGTACCGCTGGGCACACATCAGAAAATGTGTGGAGCCCAGCACTTAGGGCCTGACACCAGAGGGCCCTCATCACTGAGGGCAGGAGGCCCCAGAACGCTCCAACTGCCACCAGAGGGTCCACGTCGCCAAGGCGACGTGTCCCAGCCAGGCAGGATTGACCTCACAGCAGAGGGCCCACATCATGAAAGTGTGAGCAACCCAGCCGTTGGGACCTCAGAACAGAAGGCCCACATGCCCATGGGGATGGGAACCTGGCAGGAGTGCCCTCGCACCACTTAGAACGTATCAGAAAATGTGGGAACCCAACCGTTAGGGCCTGATGCCAGATGGCCTCATCACCGAGGGAAGGAGGCTCCCAGCAGGCTCCAACTGCCACCATAGGGCCGACGTCGCCAAGGCAGGGTGTGCCAGCCAGGCAAGAGTGACCTCAGAGAAGAGGGCCCACCTCACAGAAGTGTGAGGAACCCAACCAGGATCAGAGTCTCATCAGAGGGCCCACATCACCAAGGGGATGGGAACCAGGCAGGAGTGTCCTCACATCATTGGGGCCACATCATCAAAAGATGAGGAACCCATCATATGTAGCCTCAAACCAGAGGACACACATCACCAGGGAGCTGGGAGTGAGGCAGGTGATTGGAGGGGTACATTTAACTCTAATTTCCCACCAGGAAGAGGAATTAACCAAAGGCTCAGAGTGCTGTGCCGCACCCTGAGAACAGCCTGAAGCAAACCTGGGGTTTTGGGGCCAGCTTACAAGGAAGCGAGTTAAGAAAGGAAATCACGGGCACTGTAATTCACAAATCTGCAGAGTTATAAATGACAGCTATTGGCAAAAATATATTGAAGTAAGGCTGCAAAGAGGACTTGAAAACGAGGCAGAATTGCAGGAATCATATTTCAGGAGGTAGATTGGAATTGCATTTAAAACATATGAAAATCGGCAGATCTTTGACAGAGATGCACTTGGACAAAAAGTGCATATACATTTTTTCCTGAATATATTCAGGAAAAAACAAATATGCACTTTTTGGCCAACGAAGCACTCGAGCAATGGAAATCCGCACTACAATGAAGTCTCATTTCCCATTCGTCAAAAGGGCCATCTGAAAAAAGTGTAAAAACCAGAAACAGAGGAGAGGCCATGGAGAACAGGGAGCCTTGCTATGCTGATGGGCGGGATATAATTTGCCAACAGACACTCTGGAGATATTTATGGTGTATCCTGAAACATCTAAAAAACAAAGCTACAGAGCCTAGGGCACTTCCACTTTTGGCCCTATAGCTTAGGAAAATTAAAATCAACAAAACCCAGCCAACACAAAATTTAGGGCTGCTGTGTTTACAAGAACCTCGAGTCCAGTACAAATTAAATATCCCAGAAAGAAAAAAATGGATAAAGAAGTTGTGCTACTTACGTACATCGGAATATCACTCAGCAATGAAATCAATGTCATCAGGCCTGTAGCAGCAAATTGAGTGGATTTAAGTATGATGATTCTAAGAGAAATATGTCACACACAGAAAGATAATTATCATAAGATATCACTAATTGAGGGAGTGTAAACTTGGCTACACATAAACTGAATTACAAAACCAAACAGAGTCTCACATTTAGATAAAAAAACTTATGCTTGCTTAAGGGCAAAGTTGAGTTAGGGTGCTGTATAAAACCAGAGATTGAAATTAGCACACATACCGTTCCATAAGCTAAATATGTAATAGACAAGACCTACTCTTTGCTCAACGAAATAGACTCATCCATGGTGTATCACCTCACATCTGTTAGAACAGGCATCATCAGAAAATCTACAAACAACAAATGCTAGAAAGGGTGTGGAGATAAGGAACCCTCTTCCACTACTGTTGGGAATGTAAATTGATACAGTCACTGTGGAGAACATTATGGAGTTTCTTATAAAACTAAGAATAGAATTACCATATGATACAGCAATCCCACTACTGGGCATATACCCAGACAAAACCATAAATCAAAAAGAGACATTTACCGCAATATTCATTGCATCACTATTTACAATATCCAGGTAATGGAAGCAACCTAAATGCCCACAGACAGACGAATGCATACAAATGTGGTACATATATAAAATGGAATATTACTAAGCCAAAAAAAGGAATGAAATTGGGTCATTTGTAGAGACGTTGATGGATCTAGAGACTGTCATACAGAGTGAAGTAAGTCAGAAAGAGAAAAACAAATCTTGCATGTTAATGCATATATGTGGAACCTAGAAAAGTTGTACAGATGAACCGTTTTGCAAGGCAGAAATAGAGCAACAGATGTAGACAACAAACGTATGGACACCAAGGGGGGAAAGCTGTTGGGGGGGGTGGTGGGAGGAGTTGAGAGATTGGGATTGGCATATATACATTTATATGGATAAAAGAGATAACCAAAAACAACCTGCTTTATAAAAAAATAAAATTAAATTAAAAATTAAAAAAATAAAATTAAAAAAATTAAAACAGAAAAAATATTCTTCCCTTCACATACATGTATTTATATGAATAAATTATTTCCATGCTTATATCTGTAAATACAAAAAAGAGGAATAAAATCTACCTTGAACTAAAAACGGAAAAAAGAAAAAAAAAGACAGAACCCACCAGTTACACAGAGGAAAACCCTATCAGGGCACTTGCTCCAGTTGTATACAATTCTGAAGTTGGTCAGTGGTGGGGAATCATCTCCCATTCAGCCAGCAGGCCCCACACAACAAGCGTCCTCATTGCAAAGCTGGGGGACCATGCCGAGACACCTGTGAGTAAACGTGGGCTGAGCCCCAGGCCAGCTGCTGCTGAAATGTTCCCACCCTTCCCAGGTAAAACACCTGAATATGTACAAGGACTTGAAAGCCTAGAGGAAGGGCCATGGAGCCACATGAGCGACAGCATGCCAGCCGACTTGTTGCCTGCAGGCCAGACAGGATGGTCCTGGCCCTGGGTGCTCTTCTGGAAGCTTTCCATTTCCCTGCCTGAGATACCCCTGCTGTCCGGGCCCCCACTGCTTTCTTCCTCACTCACCTCTGCCCAGGGAGAAATTCCAGAGGCAGGTATGGGTGACACATCCTCTTCTTTAGCAGGTGGCATCTTGGTAACTGCTGCAGAAAGTCCAGCAGAGCCCCACTCACACTGGGCCACCCACAAAGCCGTGGCCTCTCACTCCCTCCCACCAGTCCAGCCCCGAGACTGCTGACAGGGCAGAGAAAATGGCGTCAGGCACAGCTGCAGGGGCTCTTGCTGCCTGCAGCGGTGTTTATATTGATCTCAAACAGGCACACCTGGGGAGGGCTGGCCGGCACGGTCAGGCTTCCCAGGCCAGCCAATAATCACCCCTCAGGCACTCACAGTTGCAGAAACTGGAACTTGCTGAATCGGCCAGGTCCAAGGAACAGGTGTGGGCTCCTGAGAGTCAGGATAGAAAAGGGGTTGCAGCTCTGGCTTGTTTTCTAATTATATTATCTGGCCCATGAGTGGGAGACAACTTCAAGAAAACCCTCTCCTAATGAGAGGAACCCAGGAGTCAGGGAGAGGAGGGGTGGGTGGTGGGTCTAGACAGAGGCCTGGTGCCCCAGGTGCAGTGGAAGTCTCTGGAAGACCAGGTGGAGGGAGGCCACACAGAGTGATGCCCAGGGTCACAGACCTGTTGGAACTGCTGTTTCTTAGTTCAAGTCCTGCTCTGAGGTGCTCTGTGTCAGATCTGAGTGACAGGTGAGCTGGAAGTGCTCTGCAATGAGGGCGATGTGCACGGTACCTGTGTGCCCAGCCCTGCCAGGGTAACTGCACGGGTAGCTCTGTATCCTGGGAGGGGCCTGACCACGAGAGCCCCATGGGCTGCAGGGGAACCTGCCCAGGGAACCCCATATCCTGGGATGGGCCTGAACAGGAGAGCACCGTGGGCTGCGGTGGGGGTGGGGTACCTGCCCAGGTGAGCTCCATATCCTGGGATTGGCCTGACCTCGAGAGCCCCATGGGCTGCTGGAGTCCTGGTAAAGGATGTCAGGACAGTCAGTGAAGCCACAGAGGATATGCCTCCAGTAGTTCCTAAATCCTACACCCTGCTGGTCATTCTACCAACCACCGGGACATGGTATTCTGTATTAGTCTTCAATGATGCCTTCTTTTGTATTCTATTAGTAGGAGAGTCACAAGAAATTTTGGCTTGTGAGTGGCAGGACTCAACATACAACTAAAACAATACTTCTGGGCCGTGTTGCCCCAAGGGTTCAAAAATTCCCACACCATCTTTGGGGAAAGCTCAGTTAAAGACCTAAAAGTTCTACCTCTGGAAAAGGAAACACTCCTTCAATATGCATACGACATTCTGATCGCCAGCCCTACTAAGGAGACCTCTGAACTACCAAGCCAATAAAGGATACAAGTTGTCAAATAAAAAGCTCAAATATCACAGACTACGGTGACCTGCCTGGCCTTCATTCTCACAGAAGGTCGGAGAAGCCCATCTCAGGAAAGGGAAGAAACAATTTACAGCCTTACCCATTTCTAAAACTAGAAGACAGCTAAGGGGTTCCTGGGGAGGCCAGGGTTGGTGCTTCTGGATCCCTAACTACAGTCTACTAGCTGGGCCTCTATATGAAACACTGAAAGGAAAAGATGATGATCCTTTTGAATAGAATCCAGAAGTGGCCTTTCAAGAATGGAAAGAGCAGTCAATTCAGACCCTTGCCCTAGAACTCCCTAATTTAGCTAAACCCTTTGACTTTTACATTCCTGGTGAATGGTGAATCGCTATTGGAGTATTAGTGCAAAAACTGGGACCACTTGAAATGGAACAATGCAAGAATGCCATCCCGGTAGGATAAACTACGGTCACCAATGGGCTTGGCCCACCGCCACATCTGGCCAAGATACTGGCGGTATCTGAAAACCTGGAAATCAGCAGCCCAAAAGGCCACCTCCCTCCTAAGGGAAAAGGACCCCACGTGGTGATCCTAACCCCCAACCATGCCCTGAAGTTGCAGGGTTTGCTCCGTGGGCACACTGACCTCGAGTGAGGAGGCCCTCCAACTCCAACCTCCAGAGAGATAACCGGGGCAAAGGGTCACCATGACGACTCGTGTGACCATCACTTGACCTGGAGTTTCTCTCATAAAACAACAAGAGTGTGTCCCAAAAGAGTAGACTACTGCTTGCAGGACTTACTGCACCCAGAGCGGACCTAATAATCTTGGCGGGGGAACCGTATATCACGCTGTAACCATAGAAAAGCCTACAGACACTGTGATGATGGTGGCCAATAAGACTGGCTGGACTGCTGTTTACTTCAAAAGGCTGTTGACTCAGTGGCCATCATGGTCCTTCATCACCACTGACGCTGGACTGTCTGGGAGTTGAGCAGGCAGGGTCCTGATACCTGGTGCTGTTTTTACGTTAATTCAGGGGCCTAATTGAAGAAAGCACAGACTACTGGTCAGAGCATCTAGGCTGGCAGAAACGGTCAGCCTAAGGTGGCCGAACAAATGTGGGGTGGGGTGAAACTGGACCTCACAGCGTCACTGCACATCTCCTTCCTGGAACCTTAAAGGTCATTAGAATCTATAACGCTTCCAATACTGGTGCTCAGGCGGACGAGCAGTGAGGCAGGAGGCCTGGGGACAATCAACGTCACCTGGAGGCTGCTGGGGAGAAGTTCTGACCCTCGCCCACGGGTATGAGGGCTCCTAACTCAGCACTCAGCAGTTAGAGAAGAAGGGTCTGCACCCTCAGCACTCTAAGAATGAGGAAGGGAAAAAAAGGCAGAAGAGGGCTTTGTCCCAGGCAAAGCCCCTTAAAAATCCCTGGGAGATAAAAATAGAATCTGGGCAATAAAATAAAGTCTAACCTTTTTTATCCTTTGTGCTTTGTCTAATTTCACGTGCTCCTAGGGTCCCGCATACAGAGGTTCAACAGCTGGCGCTTCAGACCAGATTTCCTAGTGCGGAATGGCTGGGTCGACACCTCAGCTCCTGGGGCACAGTGCACACTCCGCGATATAGAGCCTGAGCTGCAGCCAACCGGGCCCTCGAGAGCTCCGCCCCCTCCCTCCCACTGACTCTGACAGGATCTCTACACAGCAGCCCAGCCCACAGCCCACGGGGTAGCACATGCTCTCACCTCTCCATTCTCTGATCAAAATATAAAGTTTCCTTTGCTTCTGAACCAAACTCAGTCTCAATCTGTTGGCTCCAATGACACTGGGCAGGGGGACACTTGTTGGGGTCCACTCTGGAGGATCAGTAACAGAAATTGAGAACATTGTAACTTCAATGAACAGATGTTTGAGCCAAACTGTAATTAACATAGAACAGTGTATAAGGCTCGGGTAAAATAAGATGTTTCTAACACTCCCATTTGATATTTCCATCACTTTATTATAAGCAAGTTCAGTGAAAAGGTTTGTCTTATCTGTCAGGTCAATATTAGAGAAACGAAGTGATTTCTTTCCAAGGATGTATATCTAATAATCTTGGTTAAATCTTCAATCTTGTTTTAAATGCTTTTCCATGGAAAATGATACCTCTCTTTCAGCTCCCACAATTCTGAGAAGTATAAAATCTTATAATTTATTATTACCAAAGGGGAAAGGTGGGAGGAGGGATAAATTAACAGTTTGGGATTAACACATACACACTGCTATGTATAAAATCGATCATCAACAAGGAACTACTGTATAGCACAGGGAACTACACTCAATATTTTACAATAACCTATAAGGGGAAATAATCTGAAAAAGAATAGATATTTTTATTGACATCATCTATTAATGACAGTTAAAATGGAACCTAAGGGAAGCCGGTGGTGAGTGCTTCTGATCCTGAAGACTTCAATCATCTAAAGTTTGGACTCTGCCTACTTCCCAAGGCCCTTAATGAACATATGTGTAGCCGTAGCTTAAAAAATTCCCCAGTTTGGTTTGTGGAGAGACACTGATTTTGTAAATGCCCTGGTGTTCTCCTCACATGAATGGGACACTTCCTACAGCTAAAACATGCCTGTCACATCCAGAGGATGGTATACCGTCTGATCGGGAAGAGTTTGGAAAAGGCATCTCATCTCCTCATCTCCTGGTGCTCGGGTTCACCCCTCCAGCGTCTTTACGAACAGTCTCCCCACTTGGAGATGTCAGCACTGTCAACATCCTGTTGCAGACAGTTTGGAATTTGTCCAGAGGATGAAGCAGAAGGAGGAGGAACAATGAGAGACAAGTCCTAGGTGTTCGGACAGGCACATGTCACTCTTATTTCCAATCAGGAAGACGAATTGACCAAAGGCTAGTGTTGCCCATGGAAACAGAATAGGGCTTGAGGAAATCTCACTGCTTTGTGGCCAGTTCCCATAAACACAAGTTGAAAAATGGAACTCAGGGACACTAAAATTCACAAAACTGCAGAGTTGAAAATATCTATCACTGAAAAATGTCTTGAGGAATGTCAGAGAAAAGGACTTGTAAGCAATGGAGAATGGCACGAAAGGGATTGGAAGAGGTAGAAAGGACTCGCCATTAAGCACAAGAAAAGGGGCTGAACATTGCCAACATTGCAGTTGGCTAAAAAGGGTGTATGCGTCTTTTTCTGTATGTATTCAAGAAAAGGGCATATACATTTTTAGCCAACCAAAGAGGTGGGCACTGGAAATCAATAATACAAAACATATCACTTCGCATCAGTCAGAAGGGCCTTCCTCATAAATTGTAAACACCAGAAATGCAGGACAGGGCAAGGAGAAAAGGGAGCCCTCTGAGGCTTATACTGGAAATGTATATTGCCAACGGTCACTCTGGAGAAGTGTATTGTGTTTACTAAAGCATCTAAAAAATGAGCTACAGAGCACAGGGCACTTGCACTCATGGACGTATATCTTGGGAAAAACAAAAATCGAGAGGACACAGGCACCCCAATGTTTACCGCCTCTATGTTTAAAAGATCCTCGACTAGGATATAATATATATGTCTCTGGAGGGAAAAAATGGATAGAGATGTGGCACTTATGTAGAGTGGAATATTACTCAGCCTGGAAATCAATGAAATATGGCCAGTTGTAACAACCCCAGAGGAGTTACGTATGATCATTCGAAGTCACATAATTCAAAAAGAAAAAGACATACGATATTACTAATACATGGAATGTAAACGTGGCTACAAATGAACTGAATTACAAAACAGAACGGGGTCTCAAATTTAGAAAACCAACATATGCTTGCTTAAGGATAAAGAAGAGTTGGGGTGCTGCATAAAACCAGAGATAGAAATTAGCACAGATACCTTTCCATAAGCCAAATATGTAATAGTCAAGACCTACCACTTGCTAAACGAAATGGACTAAACACCCCATATTCAACGCCTAGGAATACACCTGACTAGTAAAAATCTTCAAACCCATGGATTTATATGTCTCCGTAAGAGAATCAAGCGTGTGTATAGATTTATGAATGCAGCAGAGAAAATCCAATAAATCCAATTATCAAAATGAATTACAAAAACAAAACACAATGACAGTGAAATAGAGAGCTATTCTGAAATAATTCATTCAGAGCATGTGATGCAACCTGGATTAACCACATCTGCACCAAGAGCTGAGTGAGACATAAGGTTGGACACTTCGGGCGGATAGCATTGGTGAGGTACAATGAGCAAATGCAGAACCTTTGAAGTCATACTGCATGGTACCCATTCCATGGGTCCCAACTCTCCAGGTTTAAGAGATTCTTCCTTCAGCTAAAACATGCATGGGAAACCCAAAGTATGGTCCACCGTGTGACTGGGAAGCGTTTTCAAATGCATCTCAGTTTTCGTCCCCATTTACTCGTGTTCACCATTCCAGACCCTTTAATAACACTCTCTCCACATGGAGAGTCAGTGCCTTTAACCTCCTGTTTGACACAGTTTTGAAATTCTGCGCAAGGTGAACAGGAATTGGGAGAACCAATGAGACACTAGCTGTAGGTGTCTGCACAGGCGAATGGAATGCTCATTTCCCTCCAGGAAGAGGAAATAACCAAAGGCTCAGCGTGCCCTGCCAGAACCAGATTAGGGCCTGAAGCAATCCTGCGGTTTTGCGGCCAGCTCAAAAGAAAGCGAGTTGAAGAAAGGAGCTCGGGGGCACTGTAATTCAGAAACCTGCAGAGTTATGAATGACAGCTATCGTCCAAAAATATATTGAAGTAAGTCTTCGAAGAGGACTTGAAAGCGCGGCAGAATTTCAGGAAAACGATTTCAGGGGGTAGACTGGAATTCCACTTAAAGCATAGGAAAAGAGGCAGAATGTCGACAATGATGCACTTGGCCAAAAAGGGCGTATGCGTTTTTTCCTGAATATATTCAGGAAAAAACGCATACGCCCTTTTTGGCCAACCAAGCAAGCCTGTAAAGGAAATCTGCACTACAATGAAGTCTCACTGCCCCCCGGTCCAAAGGGCCATCTGAAAAAAGTGTAAAATCCAGAAAGGCAGGACAGGTCATGGAGAACAGGGAGCCTTGTTATGCTGATGGGCGGGATGTAAATTGAAAACAGCCACTCTGGAGAACTGTATGGTGTTTCCTGAAACACGTAGGAAACAAAGCAACACAGCCTATGGCACTTCACTTACGATCCTATAGCTTAGGGAAATTAAAATCAAAAACACACAGCCACCCCAAAGTTTGGGACGGCTCTGCTTACAAGAACCTCGTCTACGGTACAAGTTAAATATCCGAGAAAGCAAAAAATGGATAAAGAAGTTGTGGTACGTACGTACAATGGAATATCACTCAGCAATGAGATCCACGTCATCAGCCCCGTAGCGGCATAATGAGTGGATTCAGGTAGGACGATTCTACGAGAAATAAGTCACACAGAAAAAGAAACATCATAAGATATCACTAATACACGGAACGTAAACTTGGCTACACATGAACTGAATTACAAAACAGAACAGGGTCTCAAATTTAGAAAACCAACTTATGCTTGCTTATGGTGAAAGGTGAGTTGGGGTGCTGCATCAAACCAGAGATTGAAATTAGCACAGATACCGTTCCATAAGATAAATATATAATAGACAAGACCTACTCCTTGCTCAACGAAATGGACTCAACACCCCATATTCAACGACTGGGAATATACCTGAGAAGTAATAATCTTAAGACACATGGATTTATATGTCTCCATAAGGAAATCAAGCCTGTGTACAGCGGCCTAAAGGCAGCAGTGAAAATCCGATAAATCCAATTATGAAAGTAAATTTCAAAAACAAAACACAAGGACAGTGAAATAGAGAGCAATTCTTAAATAATTCATTCAGGGCCTGTGATGCAACCTGGATTTACCACATCTACACCCAGAGCTGGGTGAGACATAAGGCTGGACACTTCGGGCTGATAGCATTGCTGAGATTCGATGAGCAAACGCAGACCCTTTGAAGTCATACTGCATGGTACCAATTCCATGGGTCCCAACTCTCCAGGTTTAAGGGATTCTTCCTTCAGCTAAAACATGCATGGGAAACCCAGAGTATGGTCCACCATGTGATTGGGAAACGTTTTCAAATGCATCTCAGGTTTCGTCCCCTGGTACTCGGGTTCACCGTTCCAGACGCGTTACTAACACTCTCCCCACTTGGAGAGTCAGTGCCTTTAACCTCCTGTTTGGCACACTTTGCAATTTCTGCGCAAGATGAACAGGAATAGGGAGAACCAATGAGAGAATAGCTGTAGGTGTCTGCACGGGCAAACGGAATGCTCATTTCCCACCAGGAAGAGGAATTGACCAAAGGCTCAGCATGCCCTGCCGGAACAAGATGAGTGCCTGAAGCAATCCTGCGGTTTTGCGGCCAGCTCACAAGAAAGCGAGTTGAAGAAAGGAGTTCACGGGCACTGTAATTCACAAACCTGCAGAGTTATGAATGACAGCTATCGTCCAAAAATGTATTAAAGTAAGTCTTGGAAGAGGACTTGAAAGCGGGGCAGAATTTCAGGAAAACGATTTCAGGGGGTAGACTGGAATTGCACTTAAAGCATAGGAAAAGAGGCAGAATGTCCACAATGATGCACTTGGCGAAAAAGGGCGTATAAGTTTTTTCCTGAATATATTCAGGAAAAAACGCATACGCCCTTTTTGGCCAACGAAGCAAGCGTGTAAAGGAAATCTGCACTAAAATGAAGTCTCACTGCCCCCCGGTCAAAAGGGCCATCTAAAAAAAGTGTAAAATCCAGAAAGGCAGGACAGGTCATGGAGAAGAGGGAGCCTTGTTATGCTGATGGGCTTGAGGTAAATTGCCAACAGCCACTCTGGAGAAGTGTAAGGTGTTTCCTGAAACACGTAGGAAACAAAGCAACACAGCCTATGGCACTTCCACTTAGGGTCCTATAGCTTAGGGAAATTAAAATCAAAAACACACAGCCACCCCAAAGTTTGGGACGGCTCTGTTTACAAGAACCTCGTCTACGGTACAAGTTAAATATCCGAGAAAGCAAAAAATGGATAAAGAAGTTGTGGTACATACATACAATGGATATCACTCAGCAATGAAATCAACGTCATCAGGCCAATAGCGGCATAATGAGTGGATTCGGGTACGACGATTCTACGAGAGATAAGTCACACAGAAAAAGAAACATCATAAGATATCACTAATACATGGAATGTAAACATGGCTACACATGAACTGAATTACAAAACAGAACAGGGTCTCAAATTTAGAAAACCAACTTATGCTTGCTTATGGTGAAAGGTGAGTTGGGGTGGTGCATCAAACCAGAGATTGAAATTAGCACAGATACCGTTCCATAAGCCAAATATATAATAGACAAGACCTACACCTTGCTCTATGAAATGGACCCAACACCCCATATTCAAAGCCTGGGAATATACCTGACAAGTAAGAATCTTAAAACCCATGGATTTATATGTCTCCATAAGGAAATCAAGCGTGTGAACAGCGGCCTAAACGCAGCAGTGAAAATCCGATAAATCCCATTATCAAAATAAATTTCAAAAACACAACACAATGACAGTGAAATAGAGAGCAATTCTTAAATAATTCATACAGGGCTTGTGATGCAACCTGGATTTACCACATCTACACCCAGAGCTGCGTGAGACATAAGGCTGGACAGTTCGGGCTGATAGCATTGGTGAGGTTCGGTGAGCAAATGCAGACCCTTTGAAGTCATACTACATGGTACCCATTCCATGGGTCCCAACTCTCCAGGTTTAAGGGATTCTTCCTTCAGCTAAAACATGCATGGGAAACCCAGAGTATGGTCCACCATGTGATTGGGAAACGTTTTCAAATGCATCTCAGGTTTCGTCCCCTGGTACTCGGGTTCACCATTCCAGAAGCATTACTAACACTCTCTCCACTTGGAGAGTCAGTGCCTTTAACCTCCTGTTTGGCACAGTTTGCAATTTCTGCGCAAGATGAACAGGAATAAGGAGAACCAATGAGAGACTAGCTGTAGGTGTCTGCACGGGCAAATTTAACGCTCATTTCCCACCAGAAAGAGGAATTAATCAAAGGCTCAGCATGCCGTGCCAGAAAAAGATTAGGGCCTGAAGCAATCCTGCGGGTTTGTGGCCAGCTCACAAGAAAGCGATTTGAGGAAAGGAGCTCAGGGGCACTGTTATTCACAAACCTGCAGAGTTATAAATGACAGCTATCGTCCAAAAATATATTGAAGGAAGGCGGCGAAGAGGACTTGAAAGTGGGGCAGAATTGCAGGAAAACGATTTCAGGGGGTAGACTGGAATTGCATTTAAAGCATAGGAAAAGAGGCAGAACGTCGACAGTGATGCACTTGGCCAAAAAGTGCGTATGCGTTTTTTCCTGAATATATTCAGGAAAAAACGCATACGCCCTTTTTGGCCAACCAAGCAAGCATGTTAAAGAAATCTGCACTACAATGAAGTCTCCCTGCCCCCCGGTCAAAAGGGCCATCTGAAAAAAGTGTAAAATCCAGAAATGCAGCACAGGCCATGGAGAACAGGGAGCTTTGTTATGCTGATGGGTGGGATGTAAATTGCCAAGAGCCACTCTGGAGAAGTGTATGGTGTTTCCTGAAACACCTAAAAAACAAAGCAACGGAGCTTACGGCACTTCCACTTATGGTCCTATAGCTTAGGGAAATTAAAATCAAAACCACACAGCCGCCCCAAAGTTTCAGACGGCTCTGTTTACAAGAACATCTTCTACGGTACAAGTTAAATATCCCAGAAAGCGAAAAATGGATAAAGAAATTGTGGTACGTACGTACAATGGAATATCACACACCAATGAAATCTATGTCATCTGGCCCGTCGTGGCATAATGAGTGGATTCAGGTACGATGATTCTAAGTGAAATAAGTCACACAGAAAATGAAACATCATAAGATATCACTAATACACGGAATGTAATCTTGGCTACACATGAACTGAATTACAAAACAGAACAGGGTCTCAAATTTAGAAAACCAACTTATGTTTGCTTAAGGGGAAAGGTGAGTTGGGTGCTGCATAAAACCAGAGATAGAAATTAGCACAGATACCATTCCATAAGTCAAATATGTAATAGTCAAGTCCTACCACTTGCTCAACGAAATGGGCTAAACACCCTATATTCAACACCTAGGAATACACCTGACTAGTAAAATCTTCAAACCCATGGATTTATATGTCTCCATAAGAGAATCAAGCGTGTGTACAGCTGCATGAAGGCAGCAGAGAAAATCCGATAAATCCTATTATCAAAATGAATTACAAAAACAAAACACAATGACAGTGAAATAGAGAACAATTCTTAAATAATTCATTCAGGGCTTGTGACGCAACCTGGATTTACCTCATCTAAACCCAGAGCTGAGAGAGACATAAGGTTGGACACTTCGGGCTGATAGCATTGGTGAGGTTCGATGAGCAAATGCAGACCATTTGAAGTCATACTGCATGGTACCCATTCCATGGGTCCCAACTCTCCAGGTTTAAGTGATTCTTCCTTCAGCTAAAGCATGCATGGGAAACACACAGTATGGTGCACCGTGTGACCGGGAAACGTTTTCAAATGCATCTCAGTTTTCGTCCCCTTTTACTCGGGTTCACAATCCAGACCCTTTACTAACACTCTCCCCGCTTGGAGAGTCAGTGCCTTTAACCTCCTGTTTGGCACAGTTTGCAATTTCTGCGCAAGATGAACAGGAATAGGGAGAACGAATGAGAGACTAGCTGTAGGTGTCTGCATGGGCAAATTTAATGCTCATTTCCCACCAGGAAGCCGAATTAACCAAACGCTCAGCATGCCTTGCCTGAACCAGATTAGGGCCTGAAGCAATCCTGCGGGTTTGCGGCCAGCTCACAAGAAAGCAATTTGAAGAAAGGAGCTCAGGGGCACTGTAATACTCAAACCTGCAAAGTTATAAATGACAGCTATTGTCCAAAAATATATTGAAGGAGGGCTGCGAAGAGGACTTGAAATCGGGGCAGAATTGCAGGAAAGCGGTTTCAGGGAGTAGAGTGGAATTGCATTTAAAGCATAGGAAAAGAGGCAGAACGTTGAAAATGATGCACGTGGCCAAAAAGGGCATATGCGTTTTTTCCTGAATATATTCAGGAAAAAACGCATATGCCCTTTTTGGCCAACCAAGCAAGCATGTTAGAGAAATCTGCACTACAATGAAGTCTCACTGCCCCCTGGTCAAAAGGGCCAACTGAAAAATGTGTAAAATCCAGAAAAGCAGCACAGGCCATGGAGAACAGGGAGCCTTGTTATGCTGATGGGTGGGATGTAAATTGCCAAGAGCCACTCTGGAGAAGTGTATGGTGTTTCCTGAAACACTTAAAAAACAAAGCAACGGAGCCTACGGCACTTCCACTTATGGTCCTATAGCTTAGGGAAATTAAAATCAAAACCACACAGCCGCCCCAAAGTTTCAGACGGCTCTGTTTACAAGAACATCTTCTACGGTACAAGTTAAATATCCCAGAAAGCGAAAAATGGATAAAGAAGTTTTGATAAGTACGTACAATGGAATATCACTCACCAATGAAATCTATATCATCAGGCCCGTCGAGGCAGAATGATTGAATTCAGGTACAATGATTCTAAGTGAAATAAGTCACACAGAAAATGAAATATCATAAGATATCACTAATACACGGAATGTAATCTTGGCTACATATGAACTGAATTACAAAACAGAACAGGGTCTCAAGTTTAGAAAACCAACTTATGTTTGCTTAAGGGGAAAGGTGAGTTGGGTGCTGCATAAAACCAGAGACAGAAATTAGCACAGATTCCATTCCATAAGTCAAATACGTAATAGTCAAGACATACCACTTGCTCAACGAAATGGGCTAAACACCCTATATTCAACGCCTAGGAATACACCTGACTAGTAAGAATCTTCAAACCCATGGATTTATATGTCTCCATAAGAGAATCAAGCGTGTGTACAGCTGCATGGAGGCAGCAGAGAAAATCCGATAAATCCTATTATCAAAATGAATTACAAAAACAAAACACAATGACAGTGAAATAGAGAGCAATTCTTAAATAATTCATTCAGGGCTTGTGATGCAACCTGGATTTACCTCATCTAAACCCAGAGCTGAGAGAGACATAAGGTTGGACACTTCGGGCTGATAGCATTGTTGAGGTTCGATGAGCAAATTCAGACCATTTGAAGTCATACTGCATAGTACCCATTCCATGGGTCCCAACTCTCCAGGTTTAAGTGATTCTTCCTTCAGCTAAAGCATGCATGGGAAACCCACAGTGTGGTGCACCGTGTGACCGGGAAACGTTTTCAAATGCATCTCAGTTTTGTCCCCTTTTACTCGGGTTCACAATTCCAGACCCTTTACTAACACTCTCCCCACTTGGAGAGTCAGTGCCTTTAACCTCCTGTTTGGCACAGTTTGCAATTTCTGCGCAAGATGAACAGGAATAGGGAGAACCAATGAGAGACTAGCTGTAGGTGTCTGCACGGGCAAATTTAATGCTCATTTCCCACCAGGAAGAGGAATTAACCAAAGGCTCAGCATGCCGTGCCGGAAAGAGATTAGGGCCTGAAGCAATCCTGCGGGTTTGCGGCCAGCTCACAAGAAACCGATTTGAAGAAAGGAGCTCAGGGGCACTGTAATTCACAAACCTGCAGAGTTATAAATGACAGCTATCGTCCAAAAATATATTGAAGGAAGGCTGCGAAGAGGACTTGAAAGCGGGGCAGAATTGCAGGAAAACGATTTCAGGGGGTAGACTGGAATTGCATTTAAAGCAGAGGAAAATAGGCAGAACGTCGACAATGATGCACTTGGCCAAAAAGGGCGTATGCGTTTTTTCCTGAATATATTCAGGAAAAAACGCATACGCCCTTTTTGGCCAACCAAGCAAGCATGTTAAAGAAATCTGCACTACAATGAAGTCTCACTGCCCCCCGGTCAAAATGGCCATCTGAAAAAAGTGTAAAATCCAGGAATACAGCACAGGCCATGGAGAACAGGGAGCCTTGTTATGCTGATGGGTGGGATGTAAATTGCCAACAGCCACTCTGGAGAATTGTATGGTGTTTCCTGAAACACCTATAAAACAAAGCAACGGAGCCTATGGCACTTCCACTTATGGTCCTATAGCTTAGGGAAATAAAAATCAAAAACACACAACCACCCCAATGTTTCAGACGGCTCTGTTTACAAGAACCTCGTCTACGGTACAAGTTAAATATCCCAGAAAGCGAATAATGGATAAAGAAGTTGTGGTACGTACGTACAATGGAATATCACTCACCAATGAAATCTATGTCATCTGGCCCGTCGTGGCATAATGAGTGGATTCAGGTACGATGATTCTAAGTGAAATAAGTCACACAGAAAATGAAACATCATAAGATATCACTAATACACCGAATGTAATCTTGGCTACACATGAACTGAATTACAAAACAGAACAGGGTCTCAAATTTAGAAAACCAACTTATGTTTGCGTAAGGGGAAAGGTGAGTTGGGGTGCTGCATAAAACCAGAGTTAGAAATTAGCACAGATACCATTCCATATGTCAAATACGTAATAGTCAAGACCTACCCCTTGCTCAACGAAATGGGCTAAACACCATATATTCAACGCCTAGGAATACACCTGACTAGTAAGAATCTTCAAACCCATGGATTTATATGTCTCCATAAGAGAATCAAGCGTGTGTACACCTGCATGAAGGCAGCAGAGAAAATCCGATAAATCCTATTATCAAAATGAATTACAAAAACAAAACACAATGACAGTGAAATAGAGAGCAATGTTTAAATAATTCATTCAGGGCTTGTGATGCAACCTGGATTTACCTCAACTACACCCAGAGCTGAGTGAGACATAAGGTTGGACACATCGGGCTGATAGCATTGGTGAGGTTCGAAGAGCAAATGCAGAACATTTGAAGTCATAATACATGGTACACATTCCATGGGTCCCAACTCTCCAGTTTTAAGCGATTCTTCCTTCAGCTAAAGCATGCATGGGAAACCCACAGTATGGTGCACCGTGTGACCGGGAAACGTTTTCAAATGCATCTCAGTTTTCGTCCCCTTTTACTCGGGTTCATAATTCCAGACCCTTTATTAACACTCTCCCCACTTGGAGAGTCAGTGCCTTTAACCTCCTGTTTGGCACAGTTTGCAATTTCTGCGCAAGATGAACAGGAATAGGGAGAACCAATGAGAGACTAGCTGTAGGTGTCTGCACGGGCAAATTTAACGCTCATTTCCAACCAGGAAGAGGAATTAACCAAAGGCTCAGCATGCCGTGCCGGAACCAGATTAGGGCCTGAAGCAATCCTGCGGGTTTGCGGCCAGCTCACAAGAAAGCGATTTGAAGAAAGGAGCTCAGGGGCACTGTAATTCTCAAACCTGCAAAGTTATAAATGACAGCTATCGTCCAAAAATATATTGAAGGAAGGCTGCGAAGAGGACTTGAAATCGGGGCAGAATTGCAGGAAAGCGGTTTCAGGGAGTAGAGTGGAATTGCATTTAAAGCATAGGAAAAGAGGCAGAACGTCGACAATGATGCACGTGGCCAAAAAGGGTGTATGCGTTTTTTCCTGATTATATTCAGGAAAAAACGCATACGCACTTTTTGAACAACCAAGCAAGCATGTTAGAGTAATCTGCACTACAATGAAGTCTCACTGCCCCCCAATCAAAAGGGCCATCTGAAAAAAGTGTAAAATCCAGAAATGCAGCACAGGCCATGGAGAACAGGGAGCCTTGTTATGCTGATGGGTGGGATGTAAATTGCCAACAGCCACTCTGGAGAAGTGTATGGTGTTTCCTGAAACACCTAAAAAACAAAGCAACGGAGCCTACGGCACTTCCACTTATGGTCCTATAGCTTAGGGAAATTAAAATCAAAAACACACAGCCACCCCAAAGTTTCAGACGGCTCTGTTTACAAGAACCACCTCTACGGTAAAAGTTAAATATCCCACAAAGCAAAAAATGGATAAAGAAGTTGTGGTACGTACGTACAACGGAATATCACTCACCAATGAAATCTATATCATCTGGCCCGTCGTGGCATAATGAGTGGATTCAGGTACAATGATTCTAAGTGAAATAAGTCACACAGAAAATGAAACATCATAAGATATCACTAATACACGGAATGTAATCTTGGCTACACATGAACTGAATTACAAAACAGAACAGGGTCTCAAATTTAGAAAACCAACTTATGTTTGCTTAAGGGGAAAGGTGAGTTGGTGTGCTGCATAAAACCAGAGATAGAAATTAGCACAGACACCATTCCATACATCAAATATGTAATAGTCAAGATCTACAACTTGCTCAACGAAATGGGCTAAACACCCTATATTCAACGCCTAGGAATACACCTGACTATAAAGAATCTTCAAACCCATGGATTTATATGACTCCATAAGAGAATCAAGCGTGTGTACAGCTGCATGAAGGCAGCAGAGAAAATCCGATAAATCCAATTATCAAAATGAATTACAAAAACAAAACACAATGACAGTGAAATAGAGAGCAATTCTTAAATAATTCATTCAGGGCTTGTGATGCAACCTGGATTTACCTCATCTACATCGAGAGCTGAGTGAGACATAAGGTTGGACACTTCGGGCTGATAGCATTGGTGAGGTTCGATGAGCAAATGCAGACCATTTGAAGTCATACTGCATGGTACCCATTCCATGGGTCCCAACTCTCCAGGTTTAAGCGATTCTTCCTTCAGCTATAACATGCATGGGAACCCACAGTATGGTGCACCGTGTGACCGGGAAACGTTTTCAAATGCATCTCAGTTTTTGTCCCCTTTTACTCGGGTTCACAATTCCAGAACCTTTACTAACACTCTCCCCACTTGGAGAGTCAGTGCCTTTAACCTCCTGTTTGGCACAGTTTGCAATTTCTGCGCAAGATGAACAGGAATAGGGAGAACCAATGAGAGACTAGTTGTAGGTGTCTGCACGGGCAAATTTAACGCTCATTTCCAACCAGGAAGAGGAATTAACCAAAGGCTCAGCATGCCGTTTCGGAACCAGATTAGGGCCTGAAGCAATCCTGCGGGTATGCGGCCAGCTCACAAGAAAGCGATTTGAAGAAAGGAGCTCAGGGGCACTGTAATTCACAAACCTGCAGAGTTATAAATAACAGCTATCGCCCAAAAATATATTGAAGGAATGCTGCGAAGAGGACTTGAAAGCGGGGCAGAATTGCAGGAAATCGATTTCAGGGGGTAGACTGGAATTGCATTTAAAGCATAGGAAAAGAGGCAGAATGTCGACAATGATGCACTTGGCCAAAAAGGGCGTATGCGTTTTTTCCTGAATATATTCAGGAAAAAACGCATATGCAGTTTTTGGCCAACCAAGCAAGCATGTTAAAGAAATCTGCACTACAATGAAGTCTCACTGCCCCCCAGTCAAAAGGGCCATCTGAAAAAAGTGTAAAATACAGAAATGCAGCACAGGCCATGGAGAATAGGGAGCCATGTTATGCTGATGGGTGGGATGTAAATTGCCAAGAGCCACTCTGGACAAGTGTATGGTGTTTCCTGAAACACCTAAAAAACAAAGCAACGGAGCCTCCGGCACTTCCACTTATGGTCCTATAGCTTAGGGAATTTAAATTCAAAAGCACGCAGCCACCCCAATGTTTCAGACGGCTCTGTTTGCAAGAAGCTCGTCTACGGTACAAGTTAAATATCCCAGAAAGCGAAAAATGGATAAAGAAGTTGTGGTACGTACGTACAATGGAATATCACTCACCAATGAAATCTATGTCATCTGGCCCATCGTGGCATAATGAGTGGATTCAGGTACGATGATTCTAAGTGAAATAAGTCACACAGAAAATGAAACATCATAAGATATCAATAATACACGGAATGTAATCTTGGCTACACATGAACTGAATTACAAAACAGAACAGGGTCTAAATTTAGAAAACCAACTTATGTTTGCTTAAGGGAAAAGGTGAGTTGGGGTGCTGCATAAAACCAGAGATAGAAATTAGCACAGATACCATTCCATACGTCAAATATGTAATAGTCAAGACCTACCCCTTGCTCAACGAAATGGGCTAAACACCCTATATTCAACGCCTAGGAATACACCTGACTAGAAAGAATTTTCAAACCCATGGATTTATATGTCTCCAAAAGAGAATCAACCGTGTGTACAGCTGCATGAAGGCAGCAGAGACAATCCGATAAATCCCATTATCAAAATGAATTACAAAAACAAAACACAATGACAGTGAAATAGAGAGCAATTCTTAAATAATTCATTCAGGGCTTGTGATGCAACCTGGATTTACCTCATCTACACCCAGAGCTGAGTGAGACATAATGTTGGACACTTCGGGCTTATAGCATTGGTGAGGTTCGATGAGCAAATGCAGACCATTTGAAGTCATACTGCATGGTACCATTCCATGGGTCCCAACTCTCCAGGTATAAGCGATTCTTCCTTCAGCTAAAGCATGCATGGGAAACCCACAGTATGGTGCACAGTGTGACCGGGAAACGTTTTCAAATGCATCTCAGTTTTGTCCTCTTTTACTCGGGTTCACAATTCCAGACCATTTACTAACACTCTCCCCACTTGTAGAATCAACGCCTTTAACCTCCTGTTTGTCACAGTTTGCAATTTCTGCGCAAGCTGAACAGGAATAGGGAGAACCAATGAGAGACTAGCTGTAGGTGTGTGCACGGGCAAATTTAACACTCATTTCCCACCAGGAAGAGGAATTAACCAAAGGCTCAGCCTGCCGTGCCGGAACCAGATTAGGGCCTGAAGCAATCCTGCGGGTTTGGGGCCAGCTCACAAGAAAGCGATTTGAAGAAAGGAGCTCAGGTGCACTGTAATTCACAAACCTGCAGAGTTATAAATGACAGCTATCGTTCAAAAATATATTGAAGGTAGGCTGCGAAGAGGACTTGAAAGCGGGGCAGAATTGCAGGAATACGATTTCAGGGGGTAGACTGGAATTGCATTTTAAGTATAGGAAAAGAGGGAGAACGTCGACAATGATGCACTTGGCCAAAAAGGGCATATGCGTTTTTTCCTGAATATATTCAGGAAAAAACGCATACGCCCTTTTTGGCCAACCAAGCAAGCATGTTAAAGAAATCTGCACTACAATGAAGTCTCACTGTCCACCGGTCAAAAGGGCCATCTGAAAAATGTGTAAAATCCAGGAATACAGCACAGGCCATGGAGAACAGGGAGCCTTGTTATGCTGATGGGTGGGATGTAAATTGCCAACAGCCACTCTGGAGAATTGTATGGTGTTTCCTGAACCACCTATAAAACAAAGCAACGGAGCCTATGGCACTTCCACTTATGGTCCTATAGTTTAGGGAAATTAAAATCAAAAACACACAGCCACCCCAAAGTTTCAGACGGCTCTGTTTACAAGAACCTCGTCTACGGTACAAGTTAAATATCCCAGAAAGCGAAAAATGGATAAAGAAGTTGTGGTACGTACGTACAATGGAATATAACTCACCAATGAAATCTATGTCATCTGGCCCTTCGTGGCATAATGAGTGGATTCAGGGACGATGATTCTAAGTGAAATAAGTCACACAGAAAATGAAACATCCTAAGATATCACTAATACACCGAATGTAATTTTGGCTACACATGAACTGAATTACAAAACAGAACAGGGTCTCAAATTTAGAAAACCAACTTATGTTTGCATAAGGGGAAAGGTGAGTTGGGGTGCTGCATAAAACCAGAGTTAGAAATTAGCACAGATACCATTCCATATGTCAAATACATAATAGTCAAGACCTACCCCTTGCTCAACGAAATGGGCTAAACACCCTATATTCAACGCCTAGGAATACACCTGACTAGTAAGAATCTTCAAACCCATGGATTTATATGTCTCCATAAGAGAATCATGCGTGTGTACAGCTGCATGAAGGCAGCAGAGAAAATCTGATAAATCCCATTATCGAAATGAATTAAAAAACCAAACACAATGACAGTGAAATAGAGAGCAATTCTTAAATAATTCATTCAGGGCTTGTGATGCAACCTGGATTTACCTCATCTAAACCCAGAGCTGAGTGAGACATAAGGTTGGACACTTCTTGCTGATAGCATTTGTGAGGTTCGATGAGCAAATGCAGACCTTTTGAAGTCATACTGCATGGTACCCATTCCATGGGTCCCAACTCTCCAGGTTTAAGTGATTCTTCCTTCAGCTAAAGCATGAATGGGAAACCCACAGTATGGTGCACCATGTGACCGGGAAACGTTTTCAAATGCATCTCAGTTTTTGTCCCCTTTTACTCGGGTTCACAATTCCAGACCCTTTACTAACACTCTCCCCGCTTGGAGAGTCAGTGCATTTAACCTCCTGTTTGGCACAGTTTGCAATTTCTGCGCAAGATGAACAGGAATAGGGAGAACCAATGAGAGACTAGCTGTAGGTTTCTGCACGGGCAAATTTAACGCTCATTTCCAACCAGGAAGAGGAATTAACCAAAGGCTCAGCATGCCTTGCAGGAACCAGATTAGGGCCTGAAGCAATCCTGCGGGTTTGCGGCCAGCTCACAAGAAAGCGATTTGAAGAAAGGAGCTCAGGGGCACTGTAATTCACAAACCTGCAGAGTTATAAATGACAGCTATCGTCCGAAAATATATTGAAGGAAGGCTGCGAAGAGGACTTGAAAGCGGGGCAGAATTGCAGGAAAACGATTTCAGGGGGTAGACTGGGATTGCATTTAAAGCATAGGAAAAGAGGCAGAACGTCGACAATGATGCACTTGGCCAAAAAGGGCGTATGCGTTTTTTCCTGAATATATTCAGGAAAAAACGCATACGCACTTTTTGGCCAACCAAGCAAGCATGTTAAAGAAATCTGCACTACAATGAAGTCTCACTGCCCCCCGGTCAAAAGGGCCATCTGAAAAAAGTGTAAAATCCAGAAATGCAGCACAGGCCATGGAGAAGAGGGAGCCTTGTTATGCTGATGGGTGGGATGTAAATTGCCAACAGCCACTCTGGAGAAGTGTATGGTGTTTCCTGAAACAACTAAAAAACAAAGCAACGGAGCCTCCGGCACTTCCACTTATGGTCCTATAGCTTAGGGAAATTAAAATCAAAAACACACAGCCACCCCAAAGTTTCAGACGGCTCTGTTTACGAGAACCTCGTCTACGGTACAAGTTAAATATCCCAGAAAGCGAAAAATGGATAAAGAAGTTGTGGTACGTACGTACAATGGAATATCACTCACCAATGAAATCTATGTCATCTGGCCCGTCGTGGCATAATGAGTGGATTCAGGTACGATGATTCTAAGTGAAATAAGTCACACAGAAAATGAAACATCATAAGATATCACTAATACACCGAATGTAATCTTGGCTACACATGAACTGAATTACAAAACAGAACAGGGTCTCAAATTTAGAAAACCAACTTATGTTTGCTTAAGGGGAAAGGTGAGTTGGGTGCTGCATAAAACCAGAGATAGAAATTAGCACAGATACCATTCCATAAGTCAAATATGTAATAGTCAAGTCCTACCACTTGCTCAACGAAATGGGCTAAACACCCTATATTCAACACCTAGGAATACACCTGACTAGTAAAATCTTCAAACCCATGGATTTATATGTCTCCATAAGAGAATCAAGCGTGTGTACAGCTGCATGAAGGCAGCAGAGAAAATCCGATAAATCCTATTATCAAAATGAATTACAAAAACAAAACACAATGACAGTGAAATAGAGAACAATTCTTAAATAATTCATTCAGGGCTTGTGACGCAACCTGGATTTACCTCATCTAAACCCAGAGCTGAGAGAGACATAAGGTTGGACACTTCGGGCTGATAGCATTGGTGAGGTTCGATGAGCAAATGCAGACCATTTGAAGTCATACTGCATGGTACCCATTCCATGGGTCCCAACTCTCCAGGTTTAAGTGATTCTTCCTTCAGCTAAAGCATGCATGGGAAACACACAGTATGGTGCACCGTGTGACCGGGAAACGTTTTCAAATGCATCTCAGTTTTCGTCCCCTTTTACTCGGGTTCACAATCCAGACCCTTTACTAACACTCTCCCCGCTTGGAGAGTCAGTGCCTTTAACCTCCTGTTTGGCACAGTTTGCAATTTCTGCGCAAGATGAACAGGAATAGGGAGAACGAATGAGAGACTAGCTGTAGGTGTCTGCATGGGCAAATTTAATGCTCATTTCCCACCAGGAAGCCGAATTAACCAAACGCTCAGCATGCCTTGCCTGAACCAGATTAGGGCCTGAAGCAATCCTGCGGGTTTGCGGCCAGCTCACAAGAAAGCAATTTGAAGAAAGGAGCTCAGGGGCACTGTAATACTCAAACCTGCAAAGTTATAAATGACAGCTATTGTCCAAAAATATATTGAAGGAGGGCTGCGAAGAGGACTTGAAATCGGGGCAGAATTGCAGGAAAGCGGTTTCAGGGAGTAGAGTGGAATTGCATTTAAAGCATAGGAAAAGAGGCAGAACGTTGAAAATGATGCACGTGGCCAAAAAGGGCATATGCGTTTTTTCCTGAATATATTCAGGAAAAAACGCATATGCCCTTTTTGGCCAACCAAGCAAGCATGTTAGAGAAATCTGCACTACAATGAAGTCTCACTGCCCCCTGGTCAAAAGGGCCAACTGAAAAATGTGTAAAATCCAGAAAAGCAGCACAGGCCATGGAGAACAGGGAGCCTTGTTATGCTGATGGGTGGGATGTAAATTGCCAAGAGCCACTCTGGAGAAGTGTATGGTGTTTCCTGAAACACTTAAAAAACAAAGCAACGGAGCCTACGGCACTTCCACTTATGGTCCTATAGCTTAGGGAAATTAAAATCAAAACCACACAGCCGCCCCAAAGTTTCAGACGGCTCTGTTTACAAGAACATCTTCTACGGTACAAGTTAAATATCCCAGAAAGCGAAAAATGGATAAAGAAGTATTGATAAGTACGTACAATGGAATATCACTCACCAATGAAATCTATATCATCAGGCCCGTCGAGGCAGAATGATTGAATTCAGGTACAATGATTCTAAGTGAAATAAGTCACACAGAAAATGAAATATCATAAGATATCACTAATACACGGAATGTAATCTTGGCTACATATGAACTGAATTACAAAACAGAACAGGGTCTCAAGTTTAGAAAACCAACTTATGTTTGCTTAAGGGGAAAGGTGAGTTGGGTGCTGCATAAAACCAGAGACAGAAATTAGCACAGATTCCATTCCATAAGTCAAATACGTAATAGTCAAGACATACCACTTGCTCAACGAAATGGGCTAAACACCCTATATTCAACGCCTAGGAATACACCTGACTAGTAAGAATCTTCAAACCCATGGATTTATATGTCTCCATAAGAGAATCAAGCGTGTGTACAGCTGCATGGAGGCAGCAGAGAAAATCCGATAAATCCTATTATCAAAATGAATTACAAAAACAAAACACAATGACAGTGAAATAGAGAGCAATTCTTAAATAATTCATTCAGGGCTTGTGATGCAACCTGGATTTACCTCATCTAAACCCAGAGCTGAGAGAGACATAAGGTTGGACACTTCGGGCTGATAGCATTGTTGAGGTTCGATGAGCAAATTCAGACCATTTGAAGTCATACTGCATAGTACCCATTCCATGGGTCCCAACTCTCCAGGTTTAAGTGATTCTTCCTTCAGCTAAAGCATGCATGGGAAACCCACAGTGTGGTGCACCGTGTGACCGGGAAACGTTTTCAAATGCATCTCAGTTTTGTCCCCTTTTACTCGGGTTCACAATTCCAGACCCTTTACTAACACTCTCCCCACTTGGAGAGTCAGTGCCTTTAACCTCCTGTTTGGCACAGTTTGCAATTTCTGCGCAAGATGAACAGGAATAGGGAGAACCAATGAGAGACTAGCTGTAGGTGTCTGCACGGGCAAATTTAATGCTCATTTCCCACCAGGAAGAGGAATTAACCAAAGGCTCAGCATGCCGTGCCGGAAAGAGATTAGGGCCTGAAGCAATCCTGCGGGTTTGCGGCCAGCTCACAAGAAACCGATTTGAAGAAAGGAGCTCAGGGGCACTGTAATTCACAAACCTGCAGAGTTATAAATGACAGCTATCGTCCAAAAATATATTGAAGGAAGGCTGCGAAGAGGACTTGAAAGCGGGGCAGAATTGCAGGAAAACGATTTCAGGGGGTAGACTGGAATTGCATTTAAAGCAGAGGAAAATAGGCAGAACGTCGACAATGATGCACTTGGCCAAAAAGGGCGTATGCGTTTTTTCCTGAATATATTCAGGAAAAAACGCATACGCCCTTTTTGGCCAACCAAGCAAGCATGTTAAAGAAATCTGCACTACAATGAAGTCTCACTGCCCCCCGGTCAAAATGGCCATCTGAAAAAAGTGTAAAATCCAGGAATACAGCACAGGCCATGGAGAACAGGGAGCCTTGTTATGCTGATGGGTGGGATGTAAATTGCCAACAGCCACTCTGGAGAATTGTATGGTGTTTCCTGAAACACCTATAAAACAAAGCAACGGAGCCTATGGCACTTCCACTTATGGTCCTATAGCTTAGGGAAATAAAAATCAAAAACACACAACCACCCCAATGTTTCAGACGGCTCTGTTTACAAGAACCTCGTCTACGGTACAAGTTAAATATCCCAGAAAGCGAATAATGGATAAAGAAGTTGTGGTACGTACGTACAATGGAATATCACTCACCAATGAAATCTATGTCATCTGGCCCGTCGTGGCATAATGAGTGGATTCAGGTACGATGATTCTAAGTGAAATAAGTCACACAGAAAATGAAACATCATAAGATATCACTAATACACCGAATGTAATCTTGGCTACACATGAACTGAATTACAAAACAGAACAGGGTCTCAAATTTAGAAAACCAACTTATGTTTGCGTAAGGGGAAAGGTGAGTTGGGGTGCTGCATAAAACCAGAGTTAGAAATTAGCACAGATACCATTCCATATGTCAAATACGTAATAGTCAAGACCTACCCCTTGCTCAACGAAATGGGCTAAACACCATATATTCAACGCCTAGGAATACACCTGACTAGTAAGAATCTTCAAACCCATGGATTTATATGTCTCCATAAGAGAATCAAGCGTGTGTACACCTGCATGAAGGCAGCAGAGAAAATCCGATAAATCCTATTATCAAAATGAATTACAAAAACAAAACACAATGACAGTGAAATAGAGAGCAATGTTTAAATAATTCATTCAGGGCTTGTGATGCAACCTGGATTTACCTCAACTACACCCAGAGCTGAGTGAGACATAAGGTTGGACACATCGGGCTGATAGCATTGGTGAGGTTCGAAGAGCAAATGCAGAACATTTGAAGTCATAATACATGGTACACATTCCATGGGTCCCAACTCTCCAGTTTTAAGCGATTCTTCCTTCAGCTAAAGCATGCATGGGAAACCCACAGTATGGTGCACCGTGTGACCGGGAAACGTTTTCAAATGCATCTCAGTTTTCGTCCCCTTTTACTCGGGTTCATAATTCCAGACCCTTTATTAACACTCTCCCCACTTGGAGAGTCAGTGCCTTTAACCTCCTGTTTGGCACAGTTTGCAATTTCTGCGCAAGATGAACAGGAATAGGGAGAACCAATGAGAGACTAGCTGTAGGTGTCTGCACGGGCAAATTTAACGCTCATTTCCAACCAGGAAGAGGAATTAACCAAAGGCTCAGCATGCCGTGCCGGAACCAGATTAGGGCCTGAAGCAATCCTGCGGGTTTGCGGCCAGCTCACAAGAAAGCGATTTGAAGAAAGGAGCTCAGGGGCACTGTAATTCTCAAACCTGCAAAGTTATAAATGACAGCTATCGTCCAAAAATATATTGAAGGAAGGCTGCGAAGAGGACTTGAAATCGGGGCAGAATTGCAGGAAAGCGGTTTCAGGGAGTAGAGTGGAATTGCATTTAAAGCATAGGAAAAGAGGCAGAACGTCGACAATGATGCACGTGGCCAAAAAGGGTGTATGCGTTTTTTCCTGATTATATTCAGGAAAAAACGCATACGCACTTTTTGAACAACCAAGCAAGCATGTTAGAGTAATCTGCACTACAATGAAGTCTCACTGCCCCCCAATCAAAAGGGCCATCTGAAAAAAGTGTAAAATCCAGAAATGCAGCACAGGCCATGGAGAACAGGGAGCCTTGTTATGCTGATGGGTGGGATGTAAATTGCCAACAGCCACTCTGGAGAAGTGTATGGTGTTTCCTGAAACACCTAAAAAACAAAGCAACGGAGCCTACGGCACTTCCACTTATGGTCCTATAGCTTAGGGAAATTAAAATCAAAAACACACAGCCACCCCAAAGTTTCAGACGGCTCTGTTTACAAGAACCACCTCTACGGTAAAAGTTAAATATCCCACAAAGCAAAAAATGGATAAAGAAGTTGTGGTACGTACGTACAACGGAATATCACTCACCAATGAAATCTATATCATCAGGCCCGTCGTGGCATAATGAGTGGATTCAGGTACAATGATTCTAAGTGAAATAAGTCACACAGAAAATGAAACATCATAAGATATCACTAATACACGGAATGTAATCTTGGCTACACATGAACTGAATTACAAAACAGAACAGGGTCTCAAATTTAGAAAACCAACTTATGTTTGCTTAAGGGGAAAGGTGAGTTGGTGTGCTGCATAAAACCAGAGATAGAAATTAGCACAGACACCATTCCATACATCAAATATGTAATAGTCAAGATCTACAACTTGCTCAACGAAATGGGCTAAACACCCTATATTCAACGCCTAGGAATACACCTGACTATAAAGAATCTTCAAACCCATGGATTTATATGACTCCATAAGAGAATCAAGCGTGTGTACAGCTGCATGAAGGCAGCAGAGAAAATCCGATAAATCCAATTATCAAAATGAATTACAAAAACAAAACACAATGACAGTGAAATAGAGAGCAATTCTTAAATAATTCATTCAGGGCTTGTGATGCAACCTGGATTTACCTCATCTACATCGAGAGCTGAGTGAGACATAAGGTTGGACACTTCGGGCTGATAGCATTGGTGAGGTTCGATGAGCAAATGCAGACCATTTGAAGTCATACTGCATGGTACCCATTCCATGGGTCCCAACTCTCCAGGTTTAAGCGATTCTTCCTTCAGCTATAACATGCATGGGAACCCACAGTATGGTGCACCGTGTGACCGGGAAACGTTTTCAAATGCATCTCAGTTTTTGTCCCCTTTTACTCGGGTTCACAATTCCAGAACCTTTACTAACACTCTCCCCACTTGGAGAGTCAGTGCCTTTAACCTCCTGTTTGGCACAGTTTGCAATTTCTGCGCAAGATGAACAGGAATAGGGAGAACCAATGAGAGACTAGTTGTAGGTGTCTGCACGGGCAAATTTAACGCTCATTTCCAACCAGGAAGAGGAATTAACCAAAGGCTCAGCATGCCGTTTCGGAACCAGATTAGGGCCTGAAGCAATCCTGCGGGTATGCGGCCAGCTCACAAGAAAGCGATTTGAAGAAAGGAGCTCAGGGGCACTGTAATTCACAAACCTGCAGAGTTATAAATAACAGCTATCGCCCAAAAATATATTGAAGGAATGCTGCGAAGAGGACTTGAAAGCGGGGCAGAATTGCAGGAAATCGATTTCAGGGGGTAGACTGGAATTGCATTTAAAGCATAGGAAAAGAGGCAGAATGTCGACAATGATGCACTTGGCCAAAAAGGGCGTATGCGTTTTTTCCTGAATATATTCAGGAAAAAACGCATATGCAGTTTTTGGCCAACCAAGCAAGCATGTTAAAGAAATCTGCACTACAATGAAGTCTCACTGCCCCCCAGTCAAAAGGGCCATCTGAAAAAAGTGTAAAATACAGAAATGCAGCACAGGCCATGGAGAATAGGGAGCCATGTTATGCTGATGGGTGGGATGTAAATTGCCAAGAGCCACTCTGGACAAGTGTATGGTGTTTCCTGAAACACCTAAAAAACAAAGCAACGGAGCCTCCGGCACTTCCACTTATGGTCCTATAGCTTAGGGAATTTAAATTCAAAAGCACGCAGCCACCCCAATGTTTCAGACGGCTCTGTTTGCAAGAAGCTCGTCTACGGTACAAGTTAAATATCCCAGAAAGCGAAAAATGGATAAAGAAGTTGTGGTACGTACGTACAATGGAATATCACTCACCAATGAAATCTATGTCATCTGGCCCATCGTGGCATAATGAGTGGATTCAGGTACGATGATTCTAAGTGAAATAAGTCACACAGAAAATGAAACATCATAAGATATCAATAATACACGGAATGTAATCTTGGCTACACATGAACTGAATTACAAAACAGAACAGGGTCTAAATTTAGAAAACCAACTTATGTTTGCTTAAGGGAAAAGGTGAGTTGGGGTGCTGCATAAAACCAGAGATAGAAATTAGCACAGATACCATTCCATACGTCAAATATGTAATAGTCAAGACCTACCCCTTGCTCAACGAAATGGGCTAAACACCCTATATTCAACGCCTAGGAATACACCTGACTAGAAAGAATTTTCAAACCCATGGATTTATATGTCTCCAAAAGAGAATCAACCGTGTGTACAGCTGCATGAAGGCAGCAGAGACAATCCGATAAATCCCATTATCAAAATGAATTACAAAAACAAAACACAATGACAGTGAAATAGAGAGCAATTCTTAAATAATTCATTCAGGGCTTGTGATGCAACCTGGATTTACCTCATCTACACCCAGAGCTGAGTGAGACATAATGTTGGACACTTCGGGCTTATAGCATTGGTGAGGTTCGATGAGCAAATGCAGACCATTTGAAGTCATACTGCATGGTACCATTCCATGGGTCCCAACTCTCCAGGTATAAGCGATTCTTCCTTCAGCTAAAGCATGCATGGGAAACCCACAGTATGGTGCACAGTGTGACCGGGAAACGTTTTCAAATGCATCTCAGTTTTGTCCTCTTTTACTCGGGTTCACAATTCCAGACCATTTACTAACACTCTCCCCACTTGTAGAATCAACGCCTTTAACCTCCTGTTTGTCACAGTTTGCAATTTCTGCGCAAGCTGAACAGGAATAGGGAGAACCAATGAGAGACTAGCTGTAGGTGTGTGCACGGGCAAATTTAACACTCATTTCCCACCAGGAAGAGGAATTAACCAAAGGCTCAGCCTGCCGTGCCGGAACCAGATTAGGGCCTGAAGCAATCCTGCGGGTTTGGGGCCAGCTCACAAGAAAGCGATTTGAAGAAAGGAGCTCAGGTGCACTGTAATTCACAAACCTGCAGAGTTATAAATGACAGCTATCGTTCAAAAATATATTGAAGGTAGGCTGCGAAGAGGACTTGAAAGCGGGGCAGAATTGCAGGAATACGATTTCAGGGGGTAGACTGGAATTGCATTTTAAGTATAGGAAAAGAGGGAGAACGTCGACAATGATGCACTTGGCCAAAAAGGGCATATGCGTTTTTTCCTGAATATATTCAGGAAAAAACGCATACGCCCTTTTTGGCCAACCAAGCAAGCATGTTAAAGAAATCTGCACTACAATGAAGTCTCACTGTCCACCGGTCAAAAGGGCCATCTGAAAAATGTGTAAAATCCAGGAATACAGCACAGGCCATGGAGAACAGGGAGCCTTGTTATGCTGATGGGTGGGATGTAAATTGCCAACAGCCACTCTGGAGAATTGTATGGTGTTTCCTGAACCACCTATAAAACAAAGCAACGGAGCCTATGGCACTTCCACTTATGGTCCTATAGTTTAGGGAAATTAAAATCAAAAACACACAGCCACCCCAAAGTTTCAGACGGCTCTGTTTACAAGAACCTCGTCTACGGTACAAGTTAAATATCCCAGAAAGCGAAAAATGGATAAAGAAGTTGTGGTACGTACGTACAATGGAATATAACTCACCAATGAAATCTATGTCATCTGGCCCTTCGTGGCATAATGAGTGGATTCAGGGACGATGATTCTAAGTGAAATAAGTCACACAGAAAATGAAACATCCTAAGATATCACTAATACACCGAATGTAATTTTGGCTACACATGAACTGAATTACAAAACAGAACAGGGTCTCAAATTTAGAAAACCAACTTATGTTTGCATAAGGGGAAAGGTGAGTTGGGGTGCTGCATAAAACCAGAGTTAGAAATTAGCACAGATACCATTCCATATGTCAAATACATAATAGTCAAGACCTACCCCTTGCTCAACGAAATGGGCTAAACACCCTATATTCAACGCCTAGGAATACACCTGACTAGTAAGAATCTTCAAACCCATGGATTTATATGTCTCCATAAGAGAATCATGCGTGTGTACAGCTGCATGAAGGCAGCAGAGAAAATCTGATAAATCCCATTATCGAAATGAATTAAAAAACCAAACACAATGACAGTGAAATAGAGAGCAATTCTTAAATAATTCATTCAGGGCTTGTGATGCAACCTGGATTTACCTCATCTAAACCCAGAGCTGAGTGAGACATAAGGTTGGACACTTCTTGCTGATAGCATTTGTGAGGTTCGATGAGCAAATGCAGACCTTTTGAAGTCATACTGCATGGTACCCATTCCATGGGTCCCAACTCTCCAGGTTTAAGTGATTCTTCCTTCAGCTAAAGCATGAATGGGAAACCCACAGTATGGTGCACCATGTGACCGGGAAACGTTTTCAAATGCATCTCAGTTTTTGTCCCCTTTTACTCGGGTTCACAATTCCAGACCCTTTACTAACACTCTCCCCGCTTGGAGAGTCAGTGCATTTAACCTCCTGTTTGGCACAGTTTGCAATTTCTGCGCAAGATGAACAGGAATAGGGAGAACCAATGAGAGACTAGCTGTAGGTTTCTGCACGGGCAAATTTAACGCTCATTTCCAACCAGGAAGAGGAATTAACCAAAGGCTCAGCATGCCTTGCAGGAACCAGATTAGGGCCTGAAGCAATCCTGCGGGTTTGCGGCCAGCTCACAAGAAAGCGATTTGAAGAAAGGAGCTCAGGGGCACTGTAATTCACAAACCTGCAGAGTTATAAATGACAGCTATCGTCCGAAAATATATTGAAGGAAGGCTGCGAAGAGGACTTGAAAGCGGGGCAGAATTGCAGGAAAACGATTTCAGGGGGTAGACTGGGATTGCATTTAAAGCATAGGAAAAGAGGCAGAACGTCGACAATGATGCACTTGGCCAAAAAGGGCGTATGCGTTTTTTCCTGAATATATTCAGGAAAAAACGCATACGCACTTTTTGGCCAACCAAGCAAGCATGTTAAAGAAATCTGCACTACAATGAAGTCTCACTGCCCCCCGGTCAAAAGGGCCATCTGAAAAAAGTGTAAAATCCAGAAATGCAGCACAGGCCATGGAGAAGAGGGAGCCTTGTTATGCTGATGGGTGGGATGTAAATTGCCAACAGCCACTCTGGAGAAGTGTATGGTGTTTCCTGAAACAACTAAAAAACAAAGCAACGGAGCCTCCGGCACTTCCACTTATGGTCCTATAGCTTAGGGAAATTAAAATCAAAAACACACAGCCACCCCAAAGTTTCAGACGGCTCTGTTTACGAGAACCTCGTCTACGGTACAAGTTAAATATCCCAGAAAGCGAAAAATGGATAAAGAAGTTGTGGTACGTACGTACAATGGAATATCACTCACCAATGAAATCTATGTCATCTGGCCCGTCGTGGCATAATGAGTGGATTCAGGTACGATGATTCTAAGTGAAATAAGTCACACAGAAAATGAAACATCATAAGATATCACTAATACACCGAATGTAATCTTGGCTACACATGAACTGAATTACAAAACAGAACAGGGTTTCAAATTTAGAAAACCAACTTATGTTTGCTTAAGGGGAAAGGTGAGTTGGGGTGCTGCATAAAACCAGAGATAGAAATTAGCACAGATACCATTCCATACGTCAAATATGTAATAGTCAAGTCCTACCACTTGCTCAACGAAATGGGCTAAACACCCTATATTCAACACCTAGGAATACACCTGACTAGTAAAATCTTCAAACCCATGGATTTATATGTCTCCATAAGAGAATCAAGCGTGTGTACAGTTGCATGAAGGCAGCAGAGAAAATCCGATAAATCCTATTATCAAAATGAATTACAAAAACAAAACACAATGACAGTGAAATAGAGAACAATTCTTAAATAATTCATTCAGGGCTTGTGATGCAACCTGGATTTACCTCATCTAAACCCAGAGCTGAGAGAGACATAAGGTTGGACACTTCGGGATGATAGCATTGGTGAGGTTAGATGACCAAATGCAGACCATTTGAAGTCATACTGCATGGTACCCATTCCATGGGTTCCAACTCTCCAGGTTTAAGGGATTCTTCCTTCAGCTAAAGCATGCATGGGAAACCCACAGTATGGTGCACCGTGTGACCGGGAAACGTTTTCAAATGCATCTCAGTTTTGTCCCCTTTTACTCGGGTTCACAATTCCAGACCCTTTACTAACACTCTCCCCACTTGGAGAGTCAGTGCCTTTAACCTCCTGTTTGGCACAGTTTGCAATTTCTGCGCAAGATGAACAGGAATAGGGAGAACCAATGAGAGAATAGCTGTAGGTGTCTGCACGGGCAAATTTAATTCTCATTTCCAACCAGGAAGAGGAATTAACCAAAGGCTCAGCATGCCATGCAGGAACCAGATTAGGGCCTGAAGCAATCCTGCGGGTTTGCGACCAGCTCACAAGATAGCGATTTGAAGAAAGGAGCTCAGGGGCACTGTAATTCACAAACCTGCAGAGTTATAAATGACAGCTATCGTCCAAAAATATATTGAAGGAAGGCTACGAAGAGGACTTGAAAGCGGGGCAGAATTGCACGTAAACGATTTCAGGGGGTAGACTGGAATTGCATTTAAAGCATAGGAAAAGAGGCAGAACGTCGACAATGATGCACTTGGCCAAAAAGGGCGTATGCGTTTACGCCCTTTTTGGCAAACCAAGCAAGCATGTTAAAGAAATCTGCACTACAATGAAGTCTCACTGCTCACCGGTCAAAACGGCCATGTGAAAAAAGTGTAAAATCCAGGAATACAGCACAGGCCATGGAGAACCGGGAGCCTTGTTATGCTGATGGGTGGGATGTCAATTGCCAACAGCCACTCTGGAGAATTGTATGGTGTTTCCTGAAACACCTAAAAAACAAAGCAACGGAGCCTCCGGCACTTCCACTTATGGTCCTATAGCTTAGGGAAATTAAAATCAAAAACACACAGCCACCCAAAAGTTTCAGACGGCTCTGTTTACAAGAACCTCGTCTACGGTACAAGTTAAATATCCCAGAAAGCGAAAAATGGATAAAGAAGTTGTGGTACGTACGTACAATGGAATATCACTCACCAATGAATTCTATGTCATCTGGCCCGTCGTGGTATAATGAGTGGATTCAGGTACGATGATTCTAAGTGAAATAAGTCACACAGAAAATGAAACATCATAAGATATCACTAATACACCGAATGTAATCTTGGCTACACATGAACTGAATTACAAAACAGAACAGGGTCTCAAATTTTGAAAACCAACTTATGTTTGCATAAGGGGAAAGGTGAGTTGGGGTGCTGCATAAAACCAGAGATTGAAATTAGCACAGATACCATTTCATACGTCAAATATGTAATAGTCAAGACCTACCCCTTGCTCAACGAAATGGGCTAAACACCCTATATTCAACACCTAGGAATACACCTGACTAGTAAGAATCTTCAAACCCATGGATTTATATGTCTCCATAAGAGAATCAAGCGTTTGTACAGCTGCATGAAGGCAGAAGAGAAAATCCGATAAATCCTATTATCAAAATGAATTACAAAAACAAAACACAATGACAGTGAAATAGAGAGCAATTCTTATATAATTCATTCAGGTCTTGTGATGCAACCTGGATTTACCTCATCTACACCCAGAGCTGAGTGAGACATAAGGTTGGACACTTCGGGCTGATAACATTGGTGAGGTTCGATGAGCAAATGCAGACCATTTGAAGTCATACTGCATGGTACCCATTCCATGGGTCCCAACTCTCCAGGTTTAAGCGATTCTTCCTTCAATAAAGCATGCATGGGAAACCCAGAGTATGGTGCACCATGTGACCGGGAAACCTTTTCAAATGCATCTCAGTTTTTGTCCCCTTTTACTCGGGTTCACAATTCCAGACCCTTTACTAACACTCTCCCCACTTGGAGAGTCAGTGCCTTTAAACTCCGGTTTGGCACAGTTTGCAATTTCTGCGCAAGATGAACAGGAATAGGGAGAACCAATGAGAGACTAGCTGTAGGTGTCTGCACGGGCAAATTTAACGCTCATTTCCAACCAGGAAGAGGAATTAACCAAAGGCTCAGCATGCCATTCCGGAAGCAGATTAGGGCCTGAAGCAATCCTGCGGGTTTGCGGCCAGCTCACAAGAAAGCGATTTGAAGAAAGGAGCTCAGGGGCACTGTAATTCACAAACCTGCAGAGTTATAAATGACAGCTATCGTCCGAAAATATATTGAAGGAAGGCTGCGAAGAGGACTTGAAAGCGGGGCAGAATTGCAGGAAAACGATTTCAGGGGGTAGACTGGAATTGCATTTAAAGCATAGGAAAAGAGGCAGAACGTCGACAATGATGCACTTGGCCAAAAAGGGCGTATGCGTTTTTTCCCGAATATATTCTGGAAAAAACGCATACGCCCTTTTTGGCCAACCAAGCAAGCATGTTAAAGAAATCTGCACTACAATGAAGTCTCACTGCCCCCCGGTCAAAAGGGCCACCTGAAAAAAGTGTAAAATCCAGAAATGCAGCACAGGCCATGGAGAACAGGGAGCCTTGTTATGCTGATGGGTGGGATGTAAATTGCCAACAGCCACTCTGGAGAAGTGTATGGTGTTTCCTGAAACACCTAAAAAACAAAGCAACGGAGCCTACGGCACTTCCACTTTTGGTCCTATAGCTTAGGGAAATTAAAATCAAAAACACACAGCCACCCCAAAGTTTCAGACGGCTCTGTTTACAAGAACCTCGTCTACGGTACAAGTTAAATATCCCAGAAAGTGAAAAATGGATAAAGAAGTTGTGGTACGTACGTACAAAGGAATATCACTCACCAATGAAATCTATGTCATCTGGCCCGTCGTGGAATAATGAGTGGATTCAGGTACGATGATTCTAAGTGAAATAACTCACACAGAAAATGAAACATCATAAGATGTCACTAATACACGGAATGTAATCTTGGCTACACATGAACTGAATTACAAAACAGAACAGGGTCTCAAATTTAGAAAACCAACTTATGTTTGCTTAAGGGGAAAGGTGAGTTGGGGTGCTGCATAAAACCAGAGATAGAAATTAGCACAGATACCATTCCATACGTAAAATATGTAATAGTCAAGACCTACACCTTGCTCAACGAAATGGGCTAAACACCCTATATTCAACGCCTAGGAATACACCTGACTAGTAGTTATCTTCAAACCCATGGATTTATATGTCTCCATAAGAGAATCAAGCGTGTGTACAGCTGCATGAAGGCAGCAGAGAAAATCCGATAAATCCCATTATCAAAATGAATTACAAAAACAAAACAGAATGACAGTGAAATAGAGAGCAATTCTTAAATAATTCATTCAGGGCTTGTGATGCAACCTGGATTTACCTCATCTACACCCAGAGCTGAGAGAGACATAAGGTTGGACACTTCAGGCTGATAGCATTGGTGAGGTTCGATGAGCAAATGCAGACCATTTGAAGTCATACTACATGGTACCCATTCCATGGGTCCCAACTCTCCAGGTTTAAGCGATTCTTCCTTCAGCTAAAACATGCATGGGAAATCCACAGTATGGTGCACCGTGTGACCGGGAAACGTTTTCAAATGCATCTCAGTTTTCGTCCCCTTTTACTCGGGTTCACAATTCCAGACCCTTTACTAACATTCTCCCCACTTGGAGAGTCAGTGCCTTTAACCTGCTGTTTGGCACAGTTTGCAATTTCTGCGCAAGATGAACAGGAATAGGGAGAACCAATGAGAGACTAGCTGTAGGTGTATGCACGGGCTAATTTAACGCTCATTTCCCACCAGGAAGAGGAAATAACCAAAGGCTCAGCATGCCGAGCCGGAAAGAGATTAGGGCCTGAAGCAATCCTGCGGGTTTGCGGCCAGCTCACAAGAAAGCGATTTGAAGAAAGGAGCTCAGGGGCACTGTAATTCACAAACCTGCAGAGTTATAAATGACAGCTATCGTCCGAAAATATATTGAAGGAAGGCTGCGAAGAGGACTTGAAAGCGGGGCAGAATTGCAGGAAAACGATTTCAGGGGGTAGACTGGAATTGCATTTAAAGCATAGGAAAAGAGGCAGAACGTCGACAATGATGCACTTGGCCAAAAAGGGCGTATGGGTTTTTTCCCGAATATATTCAGGAAAAAACGCATACGCCCTTTTTGGCCAACCAAGCAAGCATGTTAAAGAAATCTGCACTACAATGAAGTCTCACTGGCCCCTGGTCAAAAGGGCCATCTGAAAAAAGTGTAAAATCCAGAAATGCAGCACAGGCCATGGAGAACAGGGAGCCGTGTTATGCTGATGGGGGGGATGTAAATTGCCAGCAGCCACTCTGGAGAAGTGTATGGTGTTTCCTGAAACACCTAAAAAACAAAGCAACGGAGCCTACGGCACTTCCACTTATGGTCCTATAGATTAGGGAAATTAAAATCAAAAACACACAGCCACCCCAAAGTTTCAGACGGCTCTGTTTACAAGAACCTCGCTACGGTACAAGTCAAATATCCCAGAAAGTGAAAAATGGATAAAGAAGTTGTGGTACGTACGTACAATGGAATATCACTCACCAATTAAATCTATGTCATCTGGCCCATCGTGGCATAATGAGTGGATTCAGGTACGATGATTCTAAGTGAAATAACTCACACAGAAAATGAAACATCATAATATGTCACTAATACACGGAATGTAATCTTGGCGACACATGAACTGAATTACAAAACAGAACAGGGTCTCAAATTTAGAAAACCAACTTATGTTTGCTTAAGGGGAAAGGTGAGTTGGGGTGCTGCATAAAACCAGAGATAGAAATTAGCACAGATACCATTCCATACGTCAAATATGTAATAGTCAAGACCTACCCCTTGCTCAACCAAATGGGCTAAACACCCTATATTCAACGCCTAGGAATACACCTGACTAGTAAGAATCTTCAAACCCATGGATTTATATGTCTCCATAAGAGAATCAAGCGTGTGTACAGCTGCATGAAGGCAGCAGAGAAAATCTGATAAATCCCATTATCAAATGAATTAAAAAACCAAACACAATGACAGTGAAATAGAGAGCAATTCTTAAATAATTCATTCAGGGCTTGTGATGCAACCTGGATTTACCTCATGTAAACCCAGAGCTGATAGAGACATAAGGTTGGACACTTCGGGCTGATAGCATTGGTGAGGTTCGATGAGCAAATGCAGACCATTTGAAGTCATACTGCATGATACCCATTCCATGGGTCCCAACTCTCCAGGTTTAAGCGATTCTTCCTTCAGCTAAAGCATGCATGGGAAACCCAAAGTATGGTGCACCGTGTGACCGGGAATCGTTTTCAAATGCATCTAAGTTTTGTCCCCTTTTACTCGGGTTCACAATTCCAGACCCTTTACTAACACTCTCCCCACTTGGAGAGTCAGTGCCTTTAACCTCCTGTTTGGCACAGTTTGCAATTTCTGCGCAAGATGAACAGGAATACGGAGAACCAATGAGAGACTAGCTGTAGGTGTCTGCACAGGCAAATTTAATTCTCATTTCCCACTAGGAAGAGGAATTAACCAAAGGCTCAGCATGCCGTGCAGGAACCAGATTAGGGCCTGAAGCAATCCTGCGGGTTTGCGGCCAGCTCACAAGAAAGCGATTTGAAGAAAGGAGCTCAGGGGCACTGTAATTCACAAACCTGCAGAGTTATAAATGACAGCTACCGTCCAAAAATATATTGAAGGAAGGCTGCGAAGAGGACTTGAAAGCGGGGCAGAATTGCAGGAAAACGATTTCGGGGGTAGACTGGAATTGCATTTAAAGCATCGGAAAAGAGGCAGAACGTGGACAATGATGCACTTGGCTTAAAAGGACGTATGCGTTCACGCCCTTTTTGGCCAACCAAGCAAGCATGTTAAAGAAATCTGCACTACAATGAAGTCTCACTGCCCCCCGGTCAAAAGGGCCATCTGAAAAAAGTGTAAAATCCAGAAATGCAGCACAGGCCATGGAGAACAGGGAGCCTTGTTATGCTGATGGGTGGGATGTAAATTGCCAACAGCCACTCTGGAGAAGTGTATGGTGTTTCCTGAAACACCAAAAAACAAAGCAATGGAGCCTACGGCACTTCCACTTATGGTCCTATAGCTTAGGGAAATTAAAATCAAAAACACACAGACACCCCAAAGTTTCAGACGGCTCTGTTTACAAGAACCTCGTCTACGGTACAAGTTAAATATCCCAGAAAGCGAAAAATGGATAAAGAAGTTGTGGTACGTACGTACAATGGAATATCACTCACCAATGAAATCTATGTCATCTGGCCCATCGTGGCATAATGAGTGGATTCAGGTACGATGATTCTAAGTGAAATAAGTCACACAGAAAATGAAACATCATAAGATATCACTAATACACCGAATGTAATCTTGGCTACACATGAACTGAATTACAAAACAGAACAGGGTCTCAAATTTAGAAAACCAACTTATGTTTGCGTAAGGGGAAAGGTGAGTTGGGGTGCTGCATAAAACCAGAGTTAGAAATTAGCACAGATACCATTCCATATGTCAAATACGTAATAGTCAAGACATACCCCTTGCTCAACGAAATGGGCTAAACACCCTATATTCAACGCCTAGGAATACACCTGACTAGTAAGAATCTTCAAACCCATGGATTTATATGTCTCCATAAGAGAATCAAGCGTGTGTACAGCTGCATGAAGGCAATAGAGAAAATCTGATAAATCCCATTATCAAAATGAATTAAAAAACCAAACACAATGACAGTGAAATAGAGAGCAATTCTTAAATACTTCATTCAGGGCTTGTGATGCAACCTGGATTTACCTCATCTAAACCCAGAGCTGAGTGAGACATAAGGTTGGACACTTCGGGCTGATAGCATTGGTGAGGTTCGATGAGCAAATGCAGACCATTTGAAATCATACTGCCTGGTACCCATTCCATGGGTCCCAACTCTCCAGGTTTAAGTGATTCTTCCTTCAGCTAAAGCATGCATGGGAAACCCACAGTATGGTGCACCATGTGACCGGGAAACGTTTTCAAATGCATCTCAGTTTTTGTCCCCTTTTACTCGGGTTCACAATTCCAGACCCTTTACTAACACTCTCCCCACTTGGAGAGTCAGTGCCTTTAACCTCCTGTTTGGCACAGTTTGCAATTTCTGCGCAAGATGAAGAGGAATAGGGAGAACCAATGAGAGACTAGCTGTAGGTGTCTGCACGGGGCAATTTAACGCTCATTTCCAACCAGGAAGAGGAATTAACCAAAGGCTCAGCATGCCGTGCCGGAACCAGATTAGGGCCTGAAGCAATCCTGCGGCTTTGCGGCCAGCTCACAAGAAAGCGATTTGAAGAAAGGAGCTCAGGGGCACTGTAATTCACAAAACTGCAGAGTTATAAATAACAGCTATCGTCCAAAAACATATTGAAGGAAGGCTGCGAAGAGGACTTGAAAGCGGGGCAGAATTGCAGGAAAACGATTTCAGGGGGTAGACTGGAATTGCATTTAAAGCATAGGAAAAGAGGCAGAACGTCGACAATGATGCACTTGGCTAAAAAGGGCGTATGCGTTTTTTCCTGAATATATTCAGGAAAAAACGCATAAGCCCTTTTTGGCCAACCAAGCAAGCATGTTAAAGAAATCTGCACTACAATGAAGTCTCACTGCCCCCCGGTCAAAAGGGCCATCAGAAAAAAGTGTAAAATCCAGAAATGCAGCACAGGCCATGGAGAACAGGGAGCCTTGTTATGCTGATGGGTGGGATGTAAATTGCCAACAGCCACTCTGGAGAAGTGTATGGTGTTTCCTGAAACACCTAAAAAAGAAAGCAACGGAGAATACGGCTCTTCCACTTATGGTCCTATAGCTTAGGGAAATTAAAATCAAAAACACACAGCCACCCCAAAGTTTCAGACGGATCTGTTTACAAGAACCTCGTCTACGGTACAAGTTAAATATCCCAGAAAGCGAAAAATGGATAAAGAAGTTGTGGTACGTACGTACAATGGAATATCACTCACCAATGAAATCTATGTCATCTGGCCCGTCGTGGCATAATGAATGGATTCAGGTACGATTATTCTAAGTGAAATAAGTCACACAGAAAATGAAACATCATAAGATGGCACTAATACACGGAATGTAATCTCGGCTACACATGAACTGAATTACAAAACAGAACAGGGTCTCAAATTTAGAAAACCAACTTATGTTTGCATAAGGGAAAAGGTGAGTTGGGGTGCTGCATAACACCAGAGATAGAAATTAGCACAGATACCATTCCATATGTCAAATACGTAATAGTCAAGACATACCCCTTGCTCAACGAAATGGGCTAAACACCCTATATTCAACGCCTAGGAATACACCTGACTAGAAAGAATCTTCAAACCCATGGATTTATATGTCTCCATAAGAGAATCAAGCGTGTGTACAGCTGCATGAAGGCAGCAGAGAAAATCCGATAAATCCAATTATCAAAATGAATTACAAAAACAAAACACAATGACAGTGAAATAGAGAGCAATTCTTAAATAATTCATTCAGGGCTTGTGATGCAACCTGGATTTACCTCATCTACACCCAGGGCTGAGTGAGACATAAAGTTGGACACTTCGGGCTGATAGCATTGGTGAGGTTCAATGAGCAAATGCAGACCATTTGAAGTCATACTGCATGGTACCCATTCCATGGGTACCAACTCTCCAGGTTTAAGCGATTCTTCCTTCAGCTAAAACATGCATGGGAAACCCATAGTATGGTGCACCGTGTCACAGGGAAACGTTTTCAAATGCATCTCAGTTTTCGTCCCCTTTTACTAGGGTTCACTATTCCAGACCCTTTACTAACACTCTCCCCACTTGGAGAGTCAGTGCCTTTAACCTCCTGTTTGGCACAGTTTGCAATTTCTGCGCAAGATGAACAGGAATAGGGAGAACGAATGAGAGACAAGCTGTAGGTGTCTGCACGGGCAAATTTAATGCTCATTTCCCACTAGGAAGCGGAATTAACCAAACGCTCATCATGCCTTGCCAGAACCAGATTAGGGCCTGAAGCAATCCTGTGGGTTTGCGGACAGCTCACAAGAAAGCGATTTGAAGAAAGGAGCTCAGGGGCACTGTAATTCTCAAACCTGCAAAGTTATAAATGACAGCTATTGTCCAAAAATATATTGAAGGAAGGCTGCGAAGAGGACTTGAAATCGGGGCAGAATTGCAGGAAAGCGGTTTCAGGGAGTAGAGTGGAATTGCATTTAAAGCATAGGAAAAGAGGCAGAACGTCGACAATGAGGCACGTGGCCAAAAAGGGCGTATGCGTTTTTTCCTGAATATATTCAGGAAAACACGCATACGCCCTTTTTGGCCAACCAAGCAAGCATGTTAGAGAAATCTGCACTACAATGAAGTCTCACTGCCCCCCAATCAAAAGGGCCATCTGAAAAAAGTGTAAAATCCAGAAAGGCAGCACAGTCCATGGAGAACAGGGAGCCTTGTTATGCTGATGGGTGGGATGTAAAATGCCAAAAGCCACTCTGGAGAAGTGTATGGTGTTTCCTGAAACACCTAAAAAAGAAAGCAACGGAGCCTACGGCACTTCCACTTATGGTACTATAGATTAGTGAAATTAAAATCAAAAACACACAGCCACCCCAAAGTTTCAGATGGCTCTGTTTACAAGAACCTCGTCTACGGTACAAGTTAAATATCCCAGAAAGCGGAAAATGGATAAAGAAATTGTGGTACGTACGTACAATGGAATATCACTCACCAATGAAATCTATGTCATCAGGCCCGTCGTGGCATAATGAGTGGATTCAGGTACGATGATGCTAAGTGAAATAAGTCACAGAGAAAATGAAACATCATAAGATATCACTAATGCACGGAATGTAATCTTGGCTACACATGAACTGAATTACAAAACAGAACAGAGTCTCAAATTTAGAAAACCAACTTATGTTTGCTTAAGGGGAAAGGTGAGTTGGGGTGCTGCATAAAACCAGAGATAGAAATTAGCACAGATACCATTCCATACGTCAAATATGTAATAGTCAAGACCTACCCCTTGCTCAACGAAATGGGCTAAACACCCTATATTCAACGCCTAGGAATACACCTGACTAGAAAGAATTTTCAAACCCATGGATTTATATGTCTCCAAAAGAGAATCAAACGTGTGTACTGCTGCATGAAGGCAGCAGAGACAATCCGATAAATCCCATAATCAAAATGAATTATAAAAACAAAACACAATGACAGTGAAATAGAGAGCAATTCTTAAATAATTCATTCAGGGCTTGTGATGCAACCTGGATTTACCTCATCTACACCCAGAGCTGAGTGAGCCATATGGTTGGACACTTCGGGCTGATAGCATTGGTGAGGTTCGATGAGCAAATGCAGACCATTTGAAGTCATACTGCATGGTACCCATTCCATGGGTCCCAACTCTCCAGGTTTAAGCGATTCTTCCTTCAGCTAAAGCATGCATGGGAAACCCAGAGTATGGTGCACTGTGTGACCGGGAAACTTTTTCAAATGCATCTCAGTTTTTGTCCTCTTTGACTCGGGTTCACAATTCCAGACCCTTTACTAACACTCTCCCCACTTGGAGAGTCAGTGCCTTTAACCTCCTGTTTGGCACAGTTTGCAATTTCTGCGCAAGATGAACAGGAATAGGGAGAACCAATGAGAAACTAGCTGTAGGTGTCTGCACGGGCAAATTTAACACTCATTTCCCACCAGGAAGAGGAATTAACCAAGGGCTCAGCATGCCGTGCCGGAACCAGATTAGGCCCTGAAGCAATCCTGCGGGTTTGCGGCCAGCTCACAAGAAAGCGATTTGAAGAAAGGAGCTCAGGGGCACTGTAATTCAGAAACCTGCAGAGTTATAAATGACAGCTATCGTCCAAAAATATATTGAAGGTAGGCTGCGAAGAGGACTTGAAAGCGGGGCAGAATTGCAGGAAAACGATTTCAGGGGGTAGACTGGAATTGCATTTAAAGCATAGGAGAAGAGGCAGAACGTCGACAATGATGCACTTGGCTAAAAAGGGCATATGCGTTTTTTCCTGAATATATTCAGGAAAAAACGCATACGCCCTTTTTGGCCAACCAAGCTAGCATGTTAAATAAATCTGCACTACAATGAAGTCTCACTGCCCCCCGTCAAAAGGGTCATCTGAAAAAAGTGTAAAATCCAGAAATGCAGCACAGGCCATGGAGAACAGGGAGCCTTGTTATGCTGATGGGTGGGATGTAAATTGCCAAGAGCCACTCTGGAGAAGTGTATGGTGTTTCCTGAAACACCTAAAAAACAAAGCAACGGAGCCTACGGCACTTCCACTTATGGTCCTATAGCTTAGGGAAATTAAAATCAAAAACACACAGACACCCCAAAGTTTCAGACGGCTCTGTTTACAAGAACCTCGTCTACGGTACAAGTTAAATATCCCAGAAAGTGAAAAATGGATAAAGAAGTTGTGGTACGTACGTACAAAGGAATATCACTCACCAATGAAATCTATGTCATCTGGCCCGTCGTGGAATAATGAGTGGATTCAGGTACGATGATTCTAAGTGAAATATCTCACACAGAAAATGAAACATCATAAGATGTCACTAATACACGGAATGTAATCTTGGCTACACATGAACTGAATTACAAAACAGAACAGGGTCTCAAATTTAGAAAACCAACTTATGTTTGCTTAAGGGGAAAGGTGAGTTGGGGTGCTGCATAAAACCAGAGATAGAAATTAGCACAGATACCATTCCATACGTCAAATATGTAATAGTCAAGACCTACACCTTGCTCAACGAAATGGGCTAAACACCCTATATTCAACGCCTAGGAATACACCTGACTAGTAGTTATCTTCAAACCCATGGATTTATATGTCTCCATAAGAGAATCAAGCGTGTGTACAGCTGCATTAAGGCAGCAGAGAAAATCCGATAAATCCCATTATCAAAATGAATTACAAAAACAAAACAGAATGACAGTGAAATAGAGAGCAATTCTTAAATAATTCATTCAGGGCTTGTGATGCAACCTGGATTTACCTCATCTACACCCAGAGCTGAGAGAGACATAAGGTTGGACACTTCAGGCTGATAGCATTGGTGAGGTTCGATGAGCAAATGCAGACCATTTGAAGTCATACTGCATGGTACCCATTCCATGGGTCCCAACTCTCCAGGTTTAAGCGATTCTTCCTTCAGCTAAAACATGCATGGGAAATCCACAGTATGGTGCACCGTGTGACCGGGAAACGTTTTCAAATGCATCTCAGTTTTCGTCCCCTTTTACTCGGGTTCACAATTCCAGACCCTTTACTAACATTCTCCCCACTTGGAGAGTCAGTGCCTTTAACCTGCTGTTTGGCACAGTTTGCAATTTCTGCGCAAGATGAACAGGAATAGGGAGAACCAATGAGAGACTAGCTGTAGGTGTATGCACGGGCTAATTTAACGCTCATTTCCCACCAGGAAGAGGAAATAACCAAAGGCTCAGCATGCCGAGCCGGAAAGAGATTAGGGCCTGAAGCAATCCTGCGGGTTTGCGGCCAGCTCACAAGAAAGCGATTTGAAGAAAGGAGCTCAGGGGCACTGTAATTCACAAACCTGCAGAGTTATAAATGACAGCTCTCGTCCGAAAATATATTGAAGGAAGGCTGCGAAGAGGACTTGAAAGCGGGGCAGAATTGCAGGAAAACGATTTCAGGGGGTAGACTGGAATTGCATTTAAAGCATAGGAAAATAGGCAGAACGTCGACAATGATGCACTTGGCCAAAAAGGGCGTATACGTTTTTTCCTGAATATATTCAGGAAAAAACGCATACGCCCTTTTTGGCCAACCAAGCAAGCATGTTAAAGGAATCTGCACTACAATGAAGTCTCACTGCTCCCCGGTCAAAAGGGCCATCTGAAAAAAGTGTAAAATCCAGAAATGCAGCACAGGCCATGGAGAACAGGGAGCCTTGTTATGCTGATGGGTGGGATGTAAATTGCCAACAGCCACTCTGGAGAAGTGTATGGTGTTTCCTGAAACACCAAAAAACAAAGCAACGGAGCCTACGGCACTTCCACTTATGGTCCTATAGCTTAGGGAAATTAAAATCAAAAACACACAGCCACCCCAAAGTTTCAGACGGCTCTGTTTACAAGAACCTCGTCTACGGTACAAGTTAAATATCCCAGAAAGCGAAAAATGGATAAAGAAGTTGTGGTACGTACGTACAATGGAATATCACTCACCAATGAAATCTATGTCATCTGGCCCGTCGTGGCATAATGAGTGGATTCAGGTACGATGATTCTAAGTGAAATAAGTCACACAGAAAATGAAACATCATAAGATATCACTAATACACCGAATGTAATCTTGGCTACACATGAACTGTATTACAAAACAGAACAGTGTCTCAAATTTAGAAAACCAACTTATGTTTGCGTATGGGGAAAGGTGAGTTGGGGTGCTGCATAAAACCAGAGATACAAATTAGCACAGATACCATTCCATACGTCAAATATGTAATAGTCAAGACCTACCCCTTGCTCAACGAAATGGGCTAAACACACTATATTCAACACCTAGGAATACACCTGACTAGTAAGAATCTTCAAACCCATGGATTTATATGTCTCCATAAGAGAATCAAGCGTGTGTACAGCTGCATGAAGGCAGCAGAGAAATTCTGATAAATCCCATTATCAAAATGAATTAAAAAAACAAACACAATGACAGTGAAATAGAGAGCAATTCTTAAATAATTCATTCAGGGCTTGTGATGCAACCTGGATTTACCTCATCTAAACCCAGAGCTGAGTGAGACATAAGGTTGGACACTTCGGGCTGATAGCATTGGTGAGGTTCGATGAGGAAATGCAGACCATTTGAAATCATACTGCATGGTACCCATTCCATGGGTCCCAACTCTCCAGGTTTAAGTGATTCTCCCTTCAGCTAAAGCATGCATGGGAAACCCACAGTACAGTGCAACATGTGACCGGGAAACGTTTTCAAATGCATCTCAGTTTTGTCCCCTTTTACTCGGGATCACAATTCCAGACCCTTTACTAACACTCTCCCCACTTGGAGAGTCAGTGCGTTTAACCTCCTGTTTGGCACAGTTTGCAATTTCTGCGCAAGATGAACAGGAATAGGGAGAACCAATGAGAGACTAGCTGTAGGTGTCTGCACGGGCAAATTTAACGCTCATTTCCAACCAGGAAGGGGAATAAACCAAAGGCTCAGCATGCCGTGCAGGAACCAGATTAGGGCCTGAAGCAATCCTGCGGGTTTGCGGCCAGCTGACAAGAAAGCGATTTGAAGAAAGGAGCTCAGGGGCACTGTAATTCACAAACCTGCAGAGTTATAAATGACAGCTATCGTCCGAAAATATATTGAAGGAAGGCTGCGAAGAGGAGTTGAAAGCGGGGCAGAATTGCAGGAAAAAGATTTCAGGGGGTAGACTGGAATTGCATTTAAAGCATAGGAAAAGAGGCAGAACGTCGACAATGATGCACTTGACCAAAAAGGGCGTATGGGTTTTTTCCCGAATATATTCAGGAAAAAACGCATACGCCCTTTTTGGCCAACCAAGCAAGCATGTTAAAGAAATCTGCACTACAATGAAGTCTCACTGGCCCCTGGTCAAAAGGGCCATCTGAAAAAAGTGTAAAATCCAGAAATGCAGCACAGGCCATGGAGAACAGGGAGCCGTGTTATGCTGATGGGGGGGATGTAAATTGCCAGCAGCCACTCTGGAGAAGTGTATGGTGTTTCCTGAAACACCTAAAAAACAAAGCAACGGAGCCTACGGCACTTCCACTTATGGTCCTATAGATTAGGGAAATTAAAATCAAAAACACAGAGCCACCCAAAAGTTTCAGACGGCTCTGTTTACAAGAACCTCGCTACGGTACAAGTTAAATATCCCAGAAAGTGAAAAATGGATAAAGAAGTTGTGGTACGTACGTACAATGGAATATCACTCACCAATTAAATCTATGTCATCTGGCCCATCGTGGCATAATGAGTGGATTCAGGTACGATGATTCTAAGTGAAATAACTCACACAGAAAATGAAACATCATAATATGTCACTAATACACGGAATGTAATCTTGGCGACACATGAACTGAATTACAAAACAGAACAGGGTCTCAAATTTAGAAAACCAACATATGTTTGCGTAAGGGGAAAGGTGAGTTGGGGTGCTGCATAAAACCAGAGATAGAAATTAGCACAGATACCATTCCATACGTCAAATATGTAATAGTCAAGACCTACCCCTTGCTCAACGAAATGGGCTAAACACACTATATTCAACACCTAGGAATACACCTGACTAGTAAGAATCTTCAAACCCATGGATTTATATGTCTCCAGAAGAGAATCAAGCGTGTGTACAGCTGCCTGAAGGCAGCAGAGAAAATCCGATAAATCTTATTATCAAAATGAATTACAAAAACAAAACACAATGACAGTGAAATAGAGAGCAATTCTTAAATAATTCATTCAGGTCTTGTGATGCAACCTGGATTAACCTCATCAAAACCCAGAGCTGAGTGAGACATAAGGTTGGACACTTCCGGCTGATAGCATTGGTGAGGTTCGATGAGCTAAAGCAGACCATTTGAAGTCATACTGCATGGTACCCATTCCATGGGTACCAAGTCTCCAGGTTTAAGTGATTCTTCCTTCAGCTAGAGCATGCATGGGAAACCCACAGTATGGTGCACCATGTGACCGGGAAACCTTTTCAAATGCATCTCAGTTTTTGTCCCCTTTTACTCGGGTTCACAATTCCAGACCCTTTACTAACACTCTCCCCACTTGGAGAGTCAGTGCCTTTAAACTCCTGTTTGGCACAGTTTGCAATTTCGGCGCAAGATGAACAGAAATAGGGAGAACCAATGAGAGACTAGCTGTAGGTGTCTGCACGGGCAAATTTAACGCTCATTTCCAACCAGTAAGAGGAATTAACCAAAGGCTCAGCATGCCGTGCCGGAACCAGATTAGGGCCTGAAGCAATCCTGCGGGTTTGCGGCCAGCTCACAAGAAAGCGATTTGAAGAAAGGAGCTCAGGGGCACTGTAATTCACAAACCTGCAGAGTTATAAATGACAGCTATCGTCCGAAAATATATTGAAGGAAGGCTGCGAAGAGGACTTGAAAGCGGGGCAGAATTGCAGGAAAACGATTTCAGGGGGTAGACTGGAATTGCATTTAAAGCATAGGAAAAGAGGCAGAACGTCGACAATGATGCAGTTGGCCAAAAAGGGCGTATGGGTTTTTTCCCGAATATATTCAGGAAAAAACGCATACGCCCTTTTTGGCCAACCAAGCAAGCATGTTAAAGAAATCTGCACTACAATGAAGTCTCACTGCCCCCCGGTCAAAAGGGCCATCTGAAAAAAGTGTAAAATCCAGAAATGCAGCACAGGCCATGGAGAACAGGGAGCCCTTTTATGCTGATGGGTGAGATGTAAATTGCCAACAGCCACTCTGGAGAAGTGTATGGTGTTTCCTGAAACACCTAAAAAACAAAGCAACGGAGCCTACGGCACTTCCACTTATGGTCCTATAGCTTAGGGAAATTAAAATAAAAAACACACAGCCACCCAAAGTTTCAGACGGCTCTGTTTACAAGAACCTCATCTACGGTACAAGTTAAATATCCCAGAAAGCGAAAAATGGATAAAGAAGTTGTGGTACGTACGTACAATGTAATATCACTCACCAATGAAATCTATGTCATCTGGCCCGTCGTGGCATAATGAGTGGATTCAGGTACGATGATTCTAAGTGAAATAAGTCACACAGAAAATGAAACATCATAAGATATCACTAATACACCGTATGTAATCTTGTCTACACATGAACTGAATTACAAAACAGAACAGGGTCTCAAATTTAGAAAACCAACTTATGTTTGCTTAAGAGGAAAGGTGAGTTGGGGTGCTGCATAAAACCAGAGATAGATATTAGCACAGATACCATTCCATATGTTAAATATGTAATAGTCCAGACCTACCCCTTGCTCAACGAAATGGGATAAACACCCTATATTCAACGCCTCGGAATACACCTGACTAGTAAGAATCTTCAAACCCATGGATTTATATGTCTCCATAAGAGAATCAAGCGTGTGTATAGCTGCATGAATGCAGCAGAGAAAATCCGATAAATCCCATTATCAAAATGAATTACAAAAACAAAACACAATGACAGTGAAATAGAGAGCAATTCTTAAATAATTCATTCAGGGCTTGTGATGCAACCTGGATTTACCTCATCTACACCCAGAGCTGAGTGAGACATAAGGTTGGACACTTCGGGCTGATAGCATTGGTCAGGTTCGATGAGCAAATGCAGACCATTTGAAGTCATACTGCATGGTACCCATTCCATGGGTCCCAACTCTCCAGGTTTAAGCGATTCTTCCTTCAGCTAAAACATGCATGGGAAACCCACAGTATGGTGCCCCGGGTCACAGGGAAACGTTTTCAAATGCATCTCAGTTTTCGTCCCCTTTTACTCGGGTTCACAATTCCAGACCCTTTACTAACACTCTCCCCACTTGGAGAGTCAGTGCCTTTAACCTCCTGTTTGGCACAGTTTGCAATTTCTGCGCAAGATGAACAGGAATAGGGAGAACGAATGAGAGACTAGCTGTAGGTGTCTGCACGTTCAAATTTAATGCTCATTTCCCACCAGGAAGCGGAATTAACCAAACGCTCAGCATGCCGTGCAGGAACCAGATTAGGGCCTGAAGCAATCCTGCGGGTTTGCGGCCAGCTCACAAGAAAGCGATTTGAAGAAAGGAGCTCAGGGGCACTGTAATTCACAAACCTGCAGAGTTATAAATGACAGCTATTGTCCAAAAATATATTGAAGGAAGGCTGCGAAGAGGACTTGAAAGCGGGGCAGAATTGCAGGAAAGCGGTTTCAGGGAGTAGAGTGGAATTGCATTTAAAGCATAGGAAAAGACGCAGAACATCGACAATGAGGCACGTGGCCAAAAAGGGCCTATGCGTTTTTTCCTGAATATATTCAGGAGAAAACGCATAGGCCCTTTTTGGCCAACCAAGCAAGCATGTTAGACAAATCTGCACTACAATGAAGTCTCACTGCCCCCCAATCAAAAGGGCCATCTGTAAAAAGTGTAAAATCCAGAAAGGCAGCACAGGCCATGGAGAACAGGGAGCCATGTTATGCTGATGGGTGGGATGTAAATTGCCAACAGCCACTCTGGAGAAGTGTATGGTGTTTCCTGAAACACCTAAAAAACAAAGCAACGGAGCCTACGGCACTTCCACTTATGCTCCTATAGATTAGGGAAATTAAAATCAAAAACACACAGCCACCCCAAAGTTTCTGACGGCTCTGTTTACAAGAACTTCATCTACGGTACAAGTTACATATCCCAGAGAGCGAAAAATGGATAAAGAAGTTGTGGTACGTACGTACAATGGAATATCATTCACCAATGAAATCTACTTCATCTGGCCCATCGTGGCATAATGAGTGGATTCAGGTACGATGATTCTAAGTGAAATAAGTCACACAGAAAATGAAACATCATAAGATATCACTAATACACCGTATGTAATCTTGGCTACACATGAACTGAATTACAAAACAGAACAGGGTCTCAAATTTAGAAAACCAACTTATATTTACTTAAGGGGAAAGGTGAGTTGGGGTGCTGCATAAAACCAGAGATAGAAATTAGCACAGATACCATTCCATACGTCAAATATGTAATAGTCAAGACCTACCCCTTGCTCAACGAAATGGGCTAAACACCCTATATTCAACGGCTACGAATACACCTGACTAGTAAGAATCTTCAAACCCATGGATTTATATGTCTCCATAAGAGAATCAAGCGTGTGTACAGCTGCATGAAGGCAGCAGAGAAAATCCGATAAATCCCATTATCAAAATGAATTACAAAAACAAAACACAATGACAGTGAAATAGAGAGCAATTCTTAAATAATTCATTCAGGGCTTGTGATGCAACCTGGATTTACCTCATCTACACCCAGAGCTGAGTGAGACATAAAGTTGGACACTTCGGGCTGATAGCATTGGTGAGGTTCGATGAGCAAATGCAGACCATTTGAAGTCATACTGCATGGTACCCATTCCATGCGTCCCAACTCTCCAGTTTTAAGCGATTCTTCCTTCAGCTAAAGCATGCATGGGAAACCCACAGTATGGTGCACCGTGTGACCGGGAAACGTTTTCAAATGCATCTCAATTTTTGTCCCCTTTTACTCGGGTTCACAATTCCAGACCCTTTACTAACACTCTCCCCACTTGGAGAGTCAGTGTCTTTAACCTCCTGTTTGGCACAGTTTGCAATTTCTGCACAAGATGAACAGGATTAGGGAGAACCAATGAGAGACTAGCTGTAGGTGTCTGCACGGGCAAATTTAACGCTCATTTCCAACCAGGAAGAGGAATTAACCAAAGGCTCAGCATGCCGTCCCGGAACCAGATTAGGGCCTGAAGCAATCCTGCGGGTTTGCGGCCAGCTCACAAGAAAGCGATTTGAAGAAAGGAGCTCAGGGGCACTGTAATTCACAAACCTGCAGAGTTATATATGACAGCTATCATCCAAAAATATATTGAAGGAAGCCTGCGAAGAGGACTTAAAAGCGGGGCAGAATTGCAGGAAAACGATTTCAGGGGGTAGACTGGAATTACATTTAAAGCATAGGACAAGAGGCAGAACGTCGACAATGATGCACTTGGCCAAAAAGGGCGTATGCGTTTTTTCCAGAATATATTCAGGAAAAAACGCATACGCCCTTTTTGGCCAACCAAGCAAGCATGTTAAAGAAATCTGCACTACAGTGAAGTCTCACTGCCCCCTGTCAAAACGGCCATCTGAAAAATGTGTAAAATCCAGACAGGCAACACAGGCCATGGAGAACAGGGAGCTCTGTTATGCTGATGGGCGGGATGTAAATTGCCAAGAGCCACTCTGGAGAAGTGTATGGTGTTTCCTGAAACACCTAAAAAACAAAGTAACAGAGCCTACGGCACTTCCACTTATGGTCCTATAGCTTAGGGAAATTAAAATCAAAAACACACAGCCACCACAAAGTTTCAGACGGCTCTGTTTACAAGAACCTCGTCGACGGTACAAGTAAAATATCACAGAATGCAAAAAATGCATAAAGAATTTGTGGTACGTACGTACATTGTAATATCACTCTCCAATGAAATCTATGTCATCAGGCCCGTCGGGGCATAATGAGTGGATTCAGGTCGATGATTCTAAGTGAAATAAGTCACAGAGAAAATGAAACATCATAAGAAATCACTAATACACCTAATGTAATCTTGGCTACACATGAACTGAATTGCAAAACAGAACAGGGTCTCAAATTAAGAAAACCAACTTATGTTTGCTTAAGGGGAAAGTTGAGTTTGGGTGCTGCATAAAAGCAGAGATAGAAATTAGCACAGATACCCTTCCATAAGTCAAATATGTAATAGTCAAGATCTACCCCTTGCTCAACGAGATGGTCTAAAAACCCTATATTCAACGCCTAGCAATACACCTGACTAGTAAGAATCTTCAAACCCATAGATTTATATGTCTCTATAAGAGAATCAAGCGTGTGTACAGCTGCATGAAGGCAGCAGAGTAAATCCGATAACTACCCTTATCAAAATGAATTACAAAAACAAAACACAATGAGAGTGAAATAGAGAGCAATTCTTAAATAATTCATTCAGGGCTTGTGATGCAACCTGGATTTACCTCATCTACACCTAGAGGTGAGTGAGACATAAGGTTGGACACTTCAGCCTGATAGCATTGGTGAGGTTCGATGAGCAAATGCAGACCCTTTGAAGTCATACTGCATGGTACCCATTCCATGGGTCCCAACTCTCCAGGTTTAAGGGATTCTTCCTTCAGCTAAAACATGCATGGGAAACACAAAGTATGGTGCACCGTGTGACCGGGAAACGTTTTCTAATGCATCTCAGATTTTGTCCCCTTTTACTCGGGTTCACCATTCCAGACCCTTTACTAAAACTCTCCCCACTTGGAGAGTCAGTGCCTTTAACCTCCTGTTTGGCACAGTTTGCAATTTCTGCGCAAGATGTACAGGAATAGGGAGAACCAATGAGAGACTAGCTGTAGGTGTCTGCACGGGCAAATTTAACGCTCATTTCCCACCAGGAAGAGGAATTAACCAAAGGCTCAGCATGCCGTGCCGGAAGTAGATTATGGCCTGAAGCAATCGTGCGGGTTTGCGGCCAGCTCACAAGAAAGTGATTTGAAGAAAGGAGCTCGGGGCACTGTAATTCAAAAACCTCCAGAGTTATAAATGACAGCTCACGTCCAAAAATATATTGAAGGTAGGCTGCGAAGAGGACTTGAAAGCGGGGCAGAATTGCAGGAAAACGATTTCAGGGGGTAGACTGGAATTGCATTTAAAGCATAGGAAAAGAGGCAGAACGTCGACAATGATGCACTTGGCCAAAAAGGCCGTATGCGTTTTTTCCTGAATATATTCAGGAAAAAACGCATACGCCCTTTTTGGCCAACCAAGCAAGCATGTTAAAGAAATCTGCACTATAGTGAAGTCTCACTGCCCACCGGTCAAAAGGGACATCTGAAAAAAGTGTAAAATCCAGAAATGCAGCACAGGACTTGGAGAACAGGGAGCCTTGTTATGCTGATGGGTGGGATGTAAATTGCCAACAGCCACTCTGGAGAAGTGTATGGTGTTTCCTGAAACACCTAAAAAACAAAGCAACGGAGCCTACGGCACTTCCACTTATGGTCCTATAGCTTAGGGAAATTAAAATTAGAAACACACAGCCACCCCAAAGTTTCAGACGGCTCTGTTTACAAGAACCTCGTCTACGGTACAAGTTAAATATCCCAGAAAGCGAAAAATGCATAAAGAAGTTGTGGTACGTACGTACAATGGAATATCACTCACCAATGAAATCTATGTCATCAGGCCCGTCGTGGCATAATGAGTGGATTCAGGTACGATGATTCTAAGTGAAATAAGTCACACAGAAAATGAAACATCATAAGATATCACTAATACACCGTATGTAATCTTGTCTACACATGAACTGAATTACAAAACAGAACAGGGTCTCAAATTTAGAAAACCAAGTTATGTTTGCTTATGGGTAAAGGTGAGTTGGGGTGCTGCATAAAACCAGAGATAGAAATTAGCACAGATACCATTCCATAAGTCAAATATGTAATAGTCAAGACCTACCCCTTGCTCAACGAGATGGACTATACACCCCGTATTCAACGCCTAGCAATACACCTTACTAGTAAGAATCTTCAAACCCATGGATTATATGTCTCCATAAGAGAATCAAGCGTGTGTACAGCTGCATGAAGGCAGCAGAGAAAATCCGATAAATCCCATTATCAAAATTAATTACAAAAACAAAACACAATGACAGTGAAATAGAGAGCAATTCTTAAATAATTCATTCAGTGCTTGTGATGCAACCTGGATTTACCTCATCTACACCCAGAGCTGAGTGAGACATAAGGTTGGACACTTCGGGCTGATAGTATTGATGAGGTTCGATGAGCAAATGCAGACCCTTTGAAGTCATACGTCATGGTACCCGTTCCATGGGTCCCAACTCTCCAGGTTTAAACGATTCTTCCTTCAGCTAAAACATGCATGGGAATCCCACAGTATGGTGCACCATGTGACCGGGAAACGTTTTCAAATGCATGTCCGTTTTCGTCCGCTTTTTCTCGGGTTCACAATTCCAGACCCTTTACTATCATTCTCCCCACTTGGACAGTCAGTGCCTTTATCTCCTGTTTGGCACAGTTTGCAATTTCTGCGCAAGATGAACGGGAATAGGGAGAACTAATGAGAGAGTAGCTGTAGCTGTCTGCACGGGCAAATTTAACTCTCATTTCCCACCAGGAAGAGGAATGAACCAAAGGCTCAGCGTGCCATGCCGGAACAAGATTAGGGCCTGAAGCAATCCTGCAGTTTTGCGGCCAGCTCAAAAGAAAGCTAGTTGAAAAAAAGAGCTCAGGGGCACTGTCATTCACAAACCTGCAGTTATCAATGACAGCTATCTTCCAAAAATATATTGAAGTAAGGCTGCAAAGCAGACTTGAAAGTGGGGCAGAATTGAAGGAAACCGATTTCAGGAGGTAGACAGTAATTGCATTTAAAGCATAGGAAAAGAGGCAGTACGTCGACAATGATGCACTTGGCCAAGAAGTGCATATGCGTTTTATCCAGGGCCCTCATTAAAGAGGGGAGGAGGCTCCCAGCACACTCCAATGGCCAACAGAGGGCCCATGTCACCAAGGCGACGTGTGCCACTCAGGCAGGAGTGACCTCATGTCAGAGGGCCCACCTCACAGAAGGGTGAGGTACCCAGCCAGGATCAGACTCTCACCAGAGGGCCCACATCACCAAGGGGATCGGATCCAGGCAGGAGTGGCCTCACACCAGTGTGGCCAAATAATAGAAAGGTGAGGAACCCAGAACATGTGGCCTAAACAAGAGGACCCACATCTCCAAGGGGCTGGAAGTGAGGCAGGAAGGAGGAGCCACAAAACAGAGGACCCATAGAATAAAAAAGTGAGGAATCCCACAGTTAGAACCTCCTAGCATGCGGCAAGGAGCAGCGAGGCTATGGGTTCCCAGCCAGTGTGAACTCACAACAGAGGGCCCTCATCATTAAACTGTGAACAACACAGCTGTTGGGACCACAGAACAGAAGGCCCACATTCCCATGGGGTTGGCATCCTGGCAGGAGTGTACTCGCACCACAGGGCACACATCAGAAAATTTTGGGAGCCCAGGAGTTAGGGCCTGACGCCAAACGGCCCTAATTACAGAGGGGAGCAGACTCCTAGCAGGCACCAACTCTCAACTGAGGGCACACGTCGCCAATGTGACGTGTGACAGCCAGGCAGGAATGACCTCACAGCCAAGGGCCTATGTCACAGAAGGGGGAGGAACCCAGCCAGGATAAGAGTCCCACCAGAGGGCCCACATCACCAAGGGGATCAGAACCAGGCAGGAGTGGCCTCAAACCAGTATGGCCAAATCATAGAAAAGTGAAGAAACCAGAACATATGGCCTAAACCAGAGGACCCACATCAACAAGGGGCTCAGAGTGAGGCAGGCAGTAGGTGTCTCAAACAGAGGGCCCATAAAATAAAAAAGGTGGGGAATCCCGCAGTTGGAACCTCCCAGCAGGCGGCAAGGTACAGCGAGGCTATGGGATCCCGGCCGGTGTGAACTCACAACAGAGGGCCCTCATCACGAAACTGTGAACAACCCAGCAGTTGGGACAACAGAGCAGAAGGCCCACATTCCCATGTGGTTGGGAACCTGATAGGAGTGTCCTCCCACCAGAGGGCACACATCAGAAAAGTATGCGAGCCCAGGAGTTAGGGCCTGACGCCAGAGTGTCCTCATCACCGAGAGGATAATGCTCCCAGCATGCTCCAACTGCCACCAGTGGGCCGACGTCACCAAGGCGGGGTGTGCCAGCCAGGCAGGAGTGACCTCAGGGCCGAGGGTCAACCTTACGGAACTGTGAGGAACCCAACCAGGATGAGACTCTCACCAGAGGGCCCACATCACCAAGGGGATGGGAACCAGGCAGGAGTGTTCTCACCACAGTGATGCCACATCACTGAAAGGCGAGGAACCCACAACATGTGGCCTCAATCCACAACACCCACATCAACAAGGGGCTCAGAGTGAGGGAGGCAGGAAGTGTCTCACAACACACGGCCCATAGAAGTATAAAGGTAAGGAATCCTGCATTTGGAAGCTCCAAGCAGGTGGCCCAGAGCACCGAGGCTCTGGGATGCATGCCGGAGTGAACTCACAGCAGAGGGCCCACATCCTGACACTGGGAGCAACCCAGCCGTTGGCACCTCAGAACAGAAGTCCCAAATCCGCATGGGGATGGGAACCTGGAAGGAGTGACATTGCACCAGTGGGCTCACATCAGAAAATGTGCGGAGCCCAGCAGTTAGGGCCTGACGCAAGAGGGCCCTCATCACCTTGGAGAGGAGCGTACAAGAAGGGTCCAACTGCCACCAGAGGTCCGACGTCACCAAGGCAACGGGAGCAAGCCAGGCAGGAGTGGCCTCACACCAGTGTGGCCAAATCATAGAAAGGTGAGGAACCCAGAATATGTGGCCCAAACAACCCCTTGGAGATGGGGCTGGGAGTGAGGCAGGCAGGAGGACCCTCAAAACAGAGGACCCATAGAATAAAAAATGTGAGGAATCCCGCAGTTGGAAACTCCTAGCATGCGGCAAGGAGCAGCGAGGCTATGGGATCCCAGCCAGTGTGAACTCACAACAGAGGGCCCTCATCATGAAACTGTGAACAACACAGCTGTTGGGACCACAGAACAGAAGGCCCACATTCCCATGGGTTTGGTAACATGGCAGGAGTGTACTCGCACCACAGGGCACACATCAGAAAAGTTTGGGAGCCCAGGAGTTAGGGCCTGACTCCAGAGAGCCCTAATTACCGAGGGGAGCAGACTCCTAGCAGGCACCAACTCCCAACTGAGGGTCCACGTCGCCAAGGTGACGTGCGTCAGCCAGGCAGGAGTGACCTCACAGCAGAGGGCCTACGTCACAGAAGGGGGAGGAACCCAGCCAGGATAAGACAATCACCAGAGGGCCCACATCACCAAGGGGATCAGAACCAGGCAGGAGTGGCCTCACACCAGTATGGCCAAATCATAGAAAAGTGAGGAACCCAGAACATATGGCCTAAACCAGAGGACCCATATCAACAAGGGGCTCAGAGTGAGGCAGGCAGGAGGTGTCTCAAACAGAGGGCCCATAAAATAAAAAAGGTGGGGAATCCCGCAGTTGGAACTCCAAGCAGTTGTCCCAGAGCACCGAGGCTATGGGATCCATGCCGGATTGAACTCACAGCAGAGGGCCCACATCCTGACACTGTGAGCAACCCAGCCGTTGGCACCTCAGAACAGAAGGCCCAAATCCGCATGGGGATGGGAACCTGGCCGGAGTGTCCTCTCACCACTTAGCACGTATCAGAAAATATGGGTACCCAGCAGTTAGGGCCTGACACCAGAGTGTCCTCATCACCGAGAGGAGAAGGCTCCCAGCATGCTCCATCTGCGGCCAGAGGGCCAAGGTCACCAAGGCGGTGTGTGCCAGCCAGGCAGGAGTGACCTCAGGGCAGAGGGCCAACCTTACGTAACTGTGAGGAACCCAACCAGGATGAGACTCTCACCAGAGGGCCCACATCACCAAGGGGATGGGAACCAGGCAGGAGTGTTCTGACCCCAGTGGGGCCACATCATTGAAAGGCGAGAAACCCACCACATGTGGCCTCAAACCAGAAGACCCACAACAACAAGGGGCTCAGAGTGAGGCAGGCAGGAAGTGTCTCACAACACACGGCCCATAGAAGAAAAAAGGTAAGGAATCCTGCAGTTGGAAGCTCCAAGCAGGTGGCCCAGAACACCGAGGATATGGGATGCATGCCGGAGTGAACTCACAGCAGAGGGCCCACATCCTGACACTGTGAGCAACCCACACGTTGGCACCTCAGAACAGAAGGCCCAAATCCGCATGGAGATGGGAATCCGGCAGGAGTGTCATCGCACCAGTGAGCACATATCAGAAAATGTGGGGAGCCCAGCAGTTAGGGCCTGACGCCAGAGGGCCCTCATCACCGATGGGAGGAGGCTCCCAGCACGCTCCAACTGCAACCAGAGGGCCCATGTGGCCAAGGCGACGTGTGCCAGCCAGGCAGGAGTGACCTCACAGCAGAGGACCCACCTCCCAGAAGTATGAGGAATCAAGCCAGGGTCCAACTCTCACCAGAGGGTCCACATCAACAAGAGGATGGGAACCAGTCACGAGTGTCCTCACACCAGTGGGGTCACATACCTAAAAGGTGAGGCAACCGGCACATGTTGCCTCAAACCAGAGGACCTACATCACCAAGGGGCTTGGAGTGAGGCAGGCAGGAGGAGCCTCACAACAGAGGGCCCAAAGTATAAAAAAGGGGCGGAATCCAGCAGTTGGAACCTCCCAGCAGTCGGCCCAGAGCACAGAGGCTATGGGATCTAGGCCTGAGTGAACTAACACCAGAGAACCAACATCACGAAACTGTGAGCAACCCAGGCGTTGGGACCACTGAGCAGAAGGCCAACTTCCTCATGGGGATGGGAACCTTACAGGAGTGTCCTGGCATCACTGGGCTCAGTCAGAAAACGTGGGGTGCCCAGCAGTTAGAGCCTGATGCCAGAGGGCCCTCATCACCTAGGAGAGGAGGCTCCCAGCAGGCTCCAACTGCCACCAGATGGCCGACGTCACCAAGGCAATGTGAGCAAGCCAGGCAGGAGTTACCTCACAGAAGAGGGCCCACCTCAAAGAAGGGTCAGGAACCCAGCAAGGATCAGACTTTCACCAGAGGGCCCACAACACCAAGGGGATGTGAACCAGGCAGGAGTGTCCTCACACCATTGGGGCCATATCATCGAAAGGTGAGGGACCCAACACACGTGGCCTCAAACCAGAGGACATACATCACCAAGGGTCTGCGAGGGAGGCAGGCAGGAGTAGCCTCAAAAGAGAGGGCCCATAGAATAAAAAAGGTGAGGTATCCCGCAGTTGGAACGTCCCAGCAGGTGGCAAGGAGCAGCGAGGCTATGGGTTCCTGGTCGGTGTGAACTCACAAAAGAGGGCCCTCATCATGAAACTGTGAACAACCCAGCCATTGTGTCCACAGAGCAGAAGGCCCCCATTTCCATGGGGTTGGGAACCTGGCAGGAGTGTATTCGCACCACAGGGCACACATCAGAAAAATTTGGGAGCCCAGGAGTTAGGGCCAGACGCCAGAGGGCCCTCATTACCGAAGGGAGGAAACTCCCAGCAGGCACCAAATCCCAACTGAGGGCCCACGTCGCCAAGGTGACGTGCGCCAGCCAGGCAGGAGTGACCTCACAGCAGAGGGCAAACGTCACAGAAGGGAGAGGAACCCAGCCAGGATAAGACTCTCACCAGAGGGCCCACATCACCAAGGGGATCGGAACCAGGCAGAAGTATCCTCACACCAGTGTGGCCAAATAATGGAAAGGTGAGGAACCCAGAACATGTGGCCTAAACCACAGGAACCACATCTCCAAGGTGCTCAGAGTGAGGCAGGCAGGAGTAGCCTAACAACACAGGGACCATAGATCAAAAAATGTGAGGAATCCAGCAGTTGGAACGTCCCAGCAGACGGCCAGGAGCAGCGAGGCAATGGGATCCTTTCTGGAATGAACTCACACCAGAGGGCCCTCATCATTAAACTGTGAGCGACCCAACCGTTGGGACCTCACAGCAGAAGGCGCACATCCACATGGGGATGGGAACCCGGCAGGAGTGTCATCGCACAAGTGGACAAACATCAGAAAAAATGGGGAGCCCAGCAGTTATTGACTGATGCCACAGGGCCCTCATCACCGAGGGGAGGAGACTCCCAGCAAGCTCCAACTGCCACCAGAGGGCCGACGTCTCCAAGGCAACGGGAACAAGCCAGGCAGGTGTGACCTCAGAGCAGAGGGACCACCTCACAGAAAGGTGACGAAACCAGCCAGGATCAGACTCTCACCAGACAGCCCACATCACCAAGGGGATATGAACCAGGCAGGAGTGTCCTCACACCAGTGGGTCCACATCTTTAATAGGTGGGTAAACTGGCACATGTGGCCTCAAACCAGAGGACACACATCACCAATGGGCTGGGAGTGAGGCAGGTGTCTGGACGGGCACATTTAACTCTCATTTCCCACCAGGAAGAGGAATTAACCAAACGCTCAGCGTGCCGTGCCGGAACCAGATTACGGCCTGAAGCAAACCTGCGGTTTTGTGGCCAGCTTACAAGGAAGCGAGTTAAGAAAGGAAATCAGGGACACTGTAATTCACAAACCTGCAGAGTTATAAATGACAACTATTGTCAAAAATATATTGAAGTAAGGCTGCAAAGAAGACTTGAAAACACGGCAGAATTCCAGGAATCAGATTTCAGGAGGTAGATTTGAATTGCATTTAAAGCATATGAAAAGCAGCAGATCTTTGACAGTGATGCACTTGGACAAAAAGAGCGTATGCATTTTTTCGTGAATATATTCAGGAAAAAACGCATACGCCCTTTTTGGTCAACCAAGCACTCGAGCAATGGAAATCCGCACTACAATGAAGTCTCTTTTCCCATTCGTCAAAAGGGCCATCTGAAAAAAGTGTAAAAACGAGAAACACAGGACAGGCCATGGAGAACAGGGAGCCTTGTTATGCTGATGGGTGGGATGTAAATTGCCAACAGACACTCTGGAGATGTTTATGGTGTATCCTGAAACATCTAAAAAACAAAGCTACAGAGCCTAGGGCACTTCCACTTATGGTCCTATAGCTTAGGAAAATTAAAATCAACAAGACACAGCCAACACAAAATTTAGGGCTGCTGTGTTTACAAGAACCTTGAGTCCAGTACAAATTAAATATCCCAGAAAGAAAAAAATGGATAAAGAAGTTGTGCTACTTACGTACAACGGAATATCACTCAGCAATGAAATCAATGTCATCAGGCCTGTAGCAACAAATTGAGTGGACTTAAGCACGATGACTCTAAGAGAAATATGTCACACAGAGAAAGACAGTAATCATAAGATATCACTAATAGAGGGAGTGTAAACTTGGCTCCACATGAACTGAATTACAAAACCGAACAGTGTCTCACATTTAGCTAAAAAACTTATGCTTGCTTAAGGGGAAAGTTGAGTTGGGGTGCTGTATAAAACCAGAGATTGAAATTAGCACAGATACCTTTCCATAAGCCAAATATGTAATAGACAAGACCTACTCCTTGCTCAACGAAATAGACTCATCCATGCTGTATCATCTCCCACCTGTTAGAATGGGCATCATCAGAAAATCTACAAACAACAAATGCTGGAAAGGGTGTGGAGATAAGGAACCCTCTTCCACTATTGTTGGGAATGTAAATAGATACAGTCACTGTGGAGAACATTATGGAGTTTCTTATAAAACTAAAAATAGAATTACCATATGATACAGCAATCCCACTACTGGGCATATACCCAGACAAAACCAAAAATCAAAAAGAGACATTCACCGCAATGTTCATTGCATCACTATTTACAATATCCAGGTAATGGAAGCAACCTAAATGCCCAGACAGACGAATGCATAAAGATGTGGTACATATATAAAATGGAATATTACTAAGCCATAAAAAGGAATGAAATTGGATCATTTGTAGAGACGTTGATGGATCTAGAGACTGTCATACAGAGTGAAGTAAGTCAGAAAGAGAAAAACAAAACAAATCTTGTATATTAATGCATATATGTGGAACCTAGAAAAATTGTACAGATGAACCGTTTTGCAAGACAGAAATAGAGCAACAGATGTAGACAACAAACGTATGGACACCAAGGGGGGAGAGCGGTTGGGGGGGTGGTGGTGGGAGGAGTTGAGAGATTGGGATTGGCATGTATACATTTATATGTATAAAATAGATAACCAATAAGAACCTGCTGTATAAAAAATAAAATAAAATTCAAAATTAAAAAAATAAAATTAAAAAAAGTAAAACAGAAAAAATATTCTTCCCTTCACATACATGTATTAATATGAATAAATTATTTCCATGCTTATATCTGTAAATACAAAAAAGAGGAATAAAATCTACCTTGAACCAAAAACGGAAAAAAGAAAAAAAATCAGAACCCACCATTTACACAGAGGAAAACCGTATCAGGGCACTTGCTCCAGTTGTAAACCATTCTGAAGTTGGTCAGTGGTGGGGAATCATCTCCCATTCAGCCAGCAGGCCCCACGCAACAAGCGTCCTCTTTGCAAAGCTGGGGGACCATGCCGAGACATCTGTGAGTAAACGTGGGCCGAACCCCAGGCCAGCTGCTGCTGAAATGTTCCCACCCTTCCCAGGTAAAACACCTGAATATGTACAAGGACTTGAAAGCCTAGAGGAAGGGCCATGGAGCCACACGAGTGACAGCATGCCGGCCGACTTGGTGCCTGCAGGCCAGCCAGGATGGCCCTGGCCCTGGGTGCTCTTCTGGAAGCTTTCCATTTCCCTGCCTGAGATACCCCTCCTGTCCTCGCCCCCACTGCTTTCTTCCTTCCTCACCTCTGCCCAGGAAGAAATTCCAGCGGCAGGTATGGGTGTCACATCCTCTTCTTTAGCAGGTGGCATCTTGGCAACTGCTGCAGAAAGTCCAGCAGAACCCCACTCACACTGGGCCACCCACAAAGCCGTGGCCTCTCACTCCGTCCCACCAGCCCAGCCCCGAGACTGTTGACAGGGCAGAGAAAATGGCGTCAGGCACAGCCATTTTATATGTGTGTTTATATCGATCTCAACCCAGGCACACCTGGGGAGGGCTGGCCGGCACGGTCAGGCTGCCCAGGTCAGCCAATCATCACCCCTCAGGGTCTCACAATTGCAGAAAATGGAAATTGCTGAATCAGCCAGGTCCAAGGAACAGGTGTGGGCTCTTGAGAGTCAGGATAGACAAGGGGTTGTAGCTCCGGCTTGTTTTCTAATCATTTTAACTGGCCCATGAGTGGGAGACAACTTCAAGAAAACCCTCTCCTAATGAGAGGACCCCAGGAGTCAGGGAGAGGAGGGGTGGGTGGTGGGTGGAGACAGAGGCCTGGTGCCCCGGGTGCAGTGGAAGTCTCTGGAAGACCAGGTGGAGGGAGGCCGCACAGAGTGATGCCCAGGGTCACAGACCTGACGGAGGTGCTATTTGTTAGTTCAAGTCCTGCTCTGAGGTGCTCTGTGTCAGATCTGAGCGACAGGTGAGCTGGGAGTGTTCTGCAATGTGGGCTATGTGCACGGTTCCTGTGTGCCCAGCCTTGCCACGGTACCTGCAAGGGTAGCTCTGTATCCTGGGAGGGGCCTGACCACGAGAGCCCCATGGGCTGCAGGGGACCTGCGCAGGGAACCCCATATCCTGGGAGGGGCCTGAACACGAGAGCCCCGTGGGCTGGCGTGGGGGTGGGGTACCTGCCCAGGTGAGCTTCATATCCTGGGATTGGCCTGACCTCGAGAGCCCCATGGGCTGCTGGAGTCCTGGTAAAGGATGTCAGGACAGTCAGTGAAGCCACCGAGGATATACCTCCAGTAGTTCCTAAATCCTACACACTGCTGCTCATTCTACCAACCACCAGGACTTGGTATTCTGTATTAGTCTTGAATGATGCCTTCTTTTGTATTCCATTAGTCCGAGAGTCACAAAAAATTTTGGCTTGTGAGTGGCAGGACTCAACATACAACTAAAACAATACTTCCGGGCCGTCTTGCCCCAAGGGTTGAAAAATTCCCACACCACCTTTGGGGAAAGCTCAGCTAAAGACCTAAAAGCTCTACCTCTGGAAAAGGAAACACTCCTTCAATATGCAGACGACATTCTGATCACCAGCCCTACTAAGGAGACCTCTGAACTACCAAGCCAATAGAGGATAGAAGTTGTCCAAGAAAAAGCTCAAATATCACAGACTACGGTGACCTGCCTGGGCTTCATTCTCACAGAAGGTCGGAGAAGCACATCCCAGGAAAGGGAAGAAACAATTTATAGCCTTACCCCTTTCTAAAACTAGAAGACAGCTTAGGGGTTCCTGGGGAGGCCAGGGTTTGCTGCTTCTGGATCCCTAACTACAGTCTACTAGCTGGGCCTCTATATGAAACACTGAAAGGAAAAGATGATGATCCTTTTGAATAGAATCCAGAAGTGGCCTTTCAAGAATGGAAAGAGCAGTCAATTCAGACCCTTGCCCTGGAACTCCCTAATTTAGCTAAACCCTTTGACCTTTACATTCCTGGTGAAAGGTGAATCGCCATTGGAGTATTAGTGCAAAAACTGAGACCACTTGAAATGGAACAATGCAAGAATGCCATATAGGTAGGATAAACTACGGTCACCATGGAGCTTGGCCCACCGCCACATCTGCCCAAGATACTGGCGGTATCTAAAAACCTGGAAATCAGCAGCCCAAAAGGCCACCTCCCTCTTAAGGGAAAAGGACCCCACGTGGTGATCCTAACACCCAACCATGCCCTGAAGTTGCAGGGTTTGCTCCGTGGGCACACTGACCTCAAGTGAGGAGGCCCTCCAACTCCAACCTCCAGAGAGATAACCAGGGGCAACGGGGCAACATGACAACTCATGTGACCATCACTTGACCTGGAGTTTCTCTCATAAAACAACAAGAGTGTGTCCCAAAAGAGTAGACTACTGCTTGCAGGACTTACTGCACCCAGAGGGGAGCTAATAATCTTGGCGGGGGAACCGAATATCACGCTGTCACCATAGAAAAGCCTAGAAACACCGTGATGATGGTGGCCAATAAGACCGGCTGGACTCCTGTTTACTTCAAAAGGCTGTTGACTCAGTGGCCATCATGGTCCTTCATCACCACTGACCCTGGGCTGTCTGGGAGTTGAGCGGGCAGGGTCCTGACACCTCGTGCTGTTTTTAACGTTAATTCAGGGGCCTAATTGAAGAAAGCGCAGACTACTGGTCAGAGCATCTAGGCTGGCAGAAACGGTCAGCCTAAGGTGGCCAAATAAATGTGGGGCGGGGTGAAACTGGACCTCACAGCATCACTGCACATCTCCTTCCTGGACCCTTAACGGTCATTAGAATCTATAACACTTCCAATACTGGTGCTCAGGCGGACGAGCAGGGAGGCAGCAGCCCTGGGGACAATCAACGTCACCTGGAGGCTGCTGGGGAGAAGTTCTGACCCTCGCCCACGAGTATGAGTGCTCTTAACTCAGCACTCAGCAGTTACAGAAGAAGGGTCTGCACCCTCAGCACTCCAAGAATGAGGAAGGGGACAAAAGGCAGAAGCGGGGTTTGTCCCAGGCAAAGCCCCTTAAAAATCCCTGGGAGATAAAAATAGAATCTGGGCAATAAAATAAAGTCTAACCTTTTTATCCTTTGTGCTTTGTCTAATTTCACGTGCTCCTAGGGTCCCGCATACAGAGGTTCCACACCTGGCACTTCAGACCAGATTTTCTAGTGCAGAATGGCTGGGTCGACACATCAGATCCTGGGGCCCAGGGCAGACTCCGTGATATAGAGCCTGAGCTGCAGCCAACCGGGCCCTCGAGAGAGCTCTGCCCCCTCCCTCCCACTGACTCTGACAGGATCTCTACACAGCAGCCCAGCCCACAGCCCACAGGGTAGCACATGCTCTCACCTCTCCATTCTCTGATCAAAATATAAAGTTTCCTTTGCTTCTGAACCAAACTCAGTCTCGATCTGTTGGCTCCAATGACACCGGGCAGGGGGACACTTGTTGGGGTCCACTCTGGAGGATCAGTAACAGAAATTGAGAACCTTGTAACTTCAATGAACAGATGTGTGAGCCAAACTGTAATTAACATAGAACAGTGTATAAGGCTCGGGTAAAATAAGATGTTTCTAACACTTCCATTTGATATTTCCATCACTTTATTATAAGCAAGTTCACTGAAAAGGTTTGTCTTATTTGTCAGGTCAATATTAGAGAAACGAAATGATTTCTTTCCAAGGATGTACATCTAAAAATCTTGGTTAAAGCTTCAATCTTGTTTTAAATGCTTTTCCATTGAAAATGATACCTCTCTTTCAGCTCCCCCATTTCTGAGAAGTATAAAATCTTATAATTTATGATTACCAAAGAGGAAAGGTGGGAGGAGGGATAAATTAACAGTTTGGGATTAACACATACACACTGCTATGTATATAATCAATCATCAACAAGGAACTACTGTATAGCACAGGGAACTACACTCAATATTTTGCAATAAGCTATAAGGGGAAATAATCTGAAAAAAGAATAGATATTTTTATTGACATCATCTATCAATGACAGTTAAAATGGAACCTAAGGGAAGCCGTTGGTGAGTGCTTCTGACCCTGAAGACTTCAATCATCTAAAGTTTGGACTCTGCCTACTTCCCAAGGCCCTTAATGAACATATGTGTAGCCGTAGCTTAAAAAATTCCCCAGTTTGGGTTGCGGAGAGACACTGATTTTGAAAAAGCCCTGGTGGTCTCCTCACATGAATGGGATCCTTCCTACAGCTAAAACATGCCTGTCACACCCAGAGGATGGTATACCGTCTGATCGGGAAGAGTTTGGAAAAGGCATCTCATCTCCTCATCTCCTGGTGCTCGGGTTCACCACTCCGGCGTCTTTACTAACAGTCTCCCCACTTGGAGATGTCAGCACTGTCAACATCCTGTTGTGTACAGTTTGGAATTTGTCCAGAGGATGAAGCGGAAGGAGGAGGAACAATGAGAGACAAGTCCTAGGTGCTCGGACAGCCACATGTCACTTTAATTTCCAATCAGAAAGACGAATTGACCAAAGGCTAGGGTTGCCCATGGAAACAGAATAGGCCTTGAGGAAATCCCGCTGCTTTGTGGCCAGTTCCCATAAACACAAGTAAAAAATGGAACTCAGGGGCACTAAAATTCACGAAACTGCAGAGTTGAAAATATCTATCCCTAAAAAATGTCTTGAGGATAGTCAGAGAAAAGGACTTGTAAGCAAGGGAGAATGGCAGGAAAGGGATTGGAAGAGGTAGAAAGGACTCGCCATTAAGCACCAGAAAAGGGGCTGAACATTTGCAACTTTGCACTTGGTCAAAAAGGGTGTATGCGTCTCTTTCTGTATATATTCAAGAAAAGGGCACACACATTTTTAGCCAACCAAACAGGTGGGCCCTGGAAATCAATACTACAAAAGATATCACTTCACATCAGTCAGAAGAGCCGTCCTCATAAAGTGTAAACACCAGAAATGCAGGACAGGAAAGGAGAAAAGGGAGCCCTGTGAGGCTTATAGTGGAAATGTATATTGCCATGGTCACTCTGGAGAAGTGTATTGTGTTTACTAAAGCATCTAAAAAATGAGCTACAGAGCACAGGGCACTTGCACTCATGGAAGTGTATCTTGGGAAAAACAAAAATCGAGAGGACACAGGCACCCCAATGTTTACCGCCTCTCTGTTTAAAAGAACCTCGACTAGGATATAACTTAAATGTCTCTGGAGGGAAAAAATGGATAGAGATGTGGTACTTATGTAGAGTGGAATATTACTCAGCCTGGAAATCAATGAAATATGGCCATTTGTAACAACTCCAGAGGAGTTACGTATGATCATTCGAAGTCACATAATTCAAAAGAAAAAGACACATATCATAAGATATCATTTAAAGCAACATAAGATATCACTAATACACGGAATGTAAACTTGGGGACACATGAATGGAGCTACAAAACAGAACGGGGCCTCAAATTTAGAAAACCAACATATGCTTGCTTAAGGGGAAAGGTGAGTTCGGGTGCTGAATAAAACCAGAGATTGAAATTAGCACAGATACTGTTCCATAAGCCAAATATGTAATAGAAAAGACCTACTTTTTGGTCAACGAAATGACTCAACACCCCATATTCACCACCTAGGAATATACCTGACTAGTAAGAGTCTTAAAACGTATGGATTTATATGTCTCCGTAAGAGAATCAAGCGTGTGTAGAGCGACATAAACGCAGCAGTGAAAATCAGCTAAATCACATTTTCAAAATAAATTTCAAAAACATAACAAAATGGTAGTGAAATAGAGAGCAATTCTTAAAAAATTCTTTCAGGGCTTGTGATGCAACCTGGATTTAACACATCTACACCCACAGCTGGATGAGACATAAGGCTGGACACTTCGAGCTGATAGCATTGGTGAGGTTCTGTGAGCAAATGCAGACCATTTGAAGTCATACAGCATTTTACCCATTCCATGGGTTTCAACTCTCCAGGTTTAAGGGATTCTTCCTTCAGCTAAAACGTGCATGGGAAACCCAGTGTATGGTCCACCGTGTGATTGGGAAACGTTTTTAAATGCATCTCAGTTTTCGTCCCCTGGTACTCGGGTTCACCATTCCAGACGCTTTACTAACACTCTCCCCACTTGGAGAGTCAGTGTCTTTAACCTCCTGTCTGGCTCAGTTTGCAATTTACGCAGAAGATGTACAGGAATAGGGAGAACCAATGAGAGACTAGCTGTAGGTGTCTGCATGGGCAAATGTAATGCTCATTTCCCACCAGGAAGGAGAATTAAACAAACGGTCAGCGTGCAATGCCGGAACAAGATTAGGGCCAGAAGCAATCCTATGGTTTTGCAGCCAGCTCAAAAGAAAACGAGTTGAAGAAACGAGCTCAGGGGCACTGTAATTCACAAACATGCAGAGTTATAAATGACAGCTATTGTCCAAAAATATATTGAAGTAAGGACGCGAAGAGGACTTGAAAGTGGGGCAGAATTGCAGGAAACCGATATCAGGAGTTAGACTGAAAATGCATTTAAAGCATAGGAAAAGAGGCAGAACGTTGACAATGATGCACTTGGCTAAAAAGGGCGTATTCGATTTTTCCTGAATATAGTCAGGAAAAAACGCATACACGCTTTTTGGCCAACCAAGCAAGCTTGCAAAGGAAATCTGCACTACAATGAAGTCTCACTTCCCCCTGGTCATAAGGGCCATCTGAAAAAACTGTAAAATCCAGAAAGACAGGACAGGCCATGGAGAAAACGGAGCATTGTTATGCTGATGGGTGGGATGTAAATTGCCAACAGCCACTCTGGAGAAGTGTATGGCGTTTCCTGAAACACCTAAAAAAGAAAGGAACTGAGCCCAGTGCACTTCCACATATGGTCTTTTAGCTTAGAGAAATTAAAATCAGAAAGACGCAGCCACCACAAACTTTGGGACAGCTCTGTTTAGAACCTTGTCTACCCTACAAGTTAAATACCCCAGAGAGCAAAAAAGGGATAAAGAAGTTGTAGTACTTACGTAAAATGGAATATCACTCAGCAAGGAAATTTATGTCATCAGGCCCAAAGCAGCATAAGGACTGGATTCAGGTACGATGCCTCTAAGTGAAATAAATCACACAGATAAAAAAAACTCATAAGATGTCACTAATACACGGAATGTACACTTGGCTACACATGAACTGAAATACAAAACAGAACAGGGTCTCAAATTTAGAAAACCAACTTATGCTTGCTTATGGGGAAAGGTGAGATGGGGTGCTGCATAAAAACAGAGATTGAAATTAGCACAGATACCGTTCCATAAGCCAAATACGTAATAGACAAGACCTACTCCTTGCTCAACGAAATGCACTAAACACCCTATATTCAACGCCTAGGAATACACCTGGCTAGTAAGAATCTTCAAACCCATGGATTTATATGTCTCCATAAGAGAATCAAGCGTGTGTACAGCTGCATGAAGGCAGCAGAGAAAATCCGATAAATCCCATTATCAAAATGAATTACAAAAACAAAACACAATGACAGTGAAATAGAGAGCAATTCTTAAATAATTCATTCAGGGCTTGTGATGCAACCTGGATTTACCTCATCTACACCCAGAGCTGAGTGAGACATAAGGTTGGACACTTCGGGCTGATAGCATTGGTGAGGTTCAATGAGCAAATGCAGACCCTTTGAAGTCATACTGCATGGGACCCATTCCATGGGTCCCAACTCTCCAGGTTTAAGCGATTCTTCCTTCAGCTAAAACATGCAGGGGAAACCCACAGTATGGTGCACCGTGTGACAGGGAAACGTTTTCAAATGCATCTCAGATTTCGTTCCCTTTTACTCGGGTTCACAATTCCAGACCCTTTACTAACACTCCCCACTTGGAGAGTCAGTGCCTTTAACCTCCTGTTTGGCACATTTTGCAATTTCTGCGCAAGATGAACAGGAATAGGGAGAACCAATGAGAGACTAGCTGTAGGTGTCTGCACAGGCAAATTTAACGTTCATTTCCAACCAGGAAGAGGATTTAACCAAAGGCTCAGCATGCCATTCCGGAAGCAGATTAGGGCCTGAAGCAATCCTGCGGGTTTGCGACCAGCTCACAAGGAAGCGATTTGATGAAAGGAGATCATGGGCACTGTAATTCACAAACCTGCAGAGTTATATATGACAGCTATCATCCAAAAATATATTGAAGGAAGCCTGCGAAGAGGACTTGAAAGCGGGGCAGAATTGCAGGAAAACGATTTCAGGGGGTAGACTGGAATTACATTTAAAGCATAGGACAAGAGGCAGAACGTCGACAATGATGCACTTGGCCAAAAACGGCGTATGCGTTTTTTCCAGAATATATTCAGGAAAAAACGCATACGCCCTTTTTGGCCAACCAAGCAAGCATGTTAAAGAAATCTGCACTACAGTGAAGTCTCACTGCCCTCTGTCAAAACGGCCATCTGAAAAATGTGTAAAATCCAGACAGGCAACACAGGCCATGGAGAACAGCGAGCTCTGTTATGCTGATGGGCGGGATGTAAATTGCCAAGAGCCACTCTGGAGAAGTGTATGGTGTTTCCTGAAACACCTAAAAAACAAAGCAACAGAGCCTACGGCACTTCCACTTATGGTCCTATAGCTTAGGGAAATTAAAATCAAAAACACACAGCCACCCCAAAGTTTCAGACGGCTCTGTTTACAAGAACCTCGTCGACGGTACAAGTAAAATATCACAGAAAGCAAAAAATGCATAAAGAATTTGTGGTACGTACGTACATTGTAATATCACTCTCCAATGAAATCTATGTCATCAGGCCCGTCGCGGCATAATGAGTGGGTTCAGGTCGATGATTCTAAGTGAAATAAGTCACACAGAAAATGAAACATCATAAGAAATCACTAATACACCGAATGTAATCTTGGCTACACATGAACTGAATTGCAAAACAGAACAGGGTCTCAAATTAAGAAAACCAACTTATGTTTGCTTAAGGGGAAAGGTGAGTTTGGGTGCTGCATAAAACCAGACATAGAAATTAGCACAGATACCCTTCCATAAGTGAAATATGTAATAGTCAAGATCTACCCCTTGCTCAACGAGATGGTCTAAAAACCCTATATTCAACGCCTAGCAATACACCTGACTAGTAAGAATCTTCAAACCCATGGATTTATATGTCTCTATAAGAGAATCAAGCGTGTGTACAGCTGCATGTATGCAGCAGAGTAAATCCGATAAATACCCTTATCAAAATGAATTACAAAAACAAAACACAATGAGAGTGAAATAGAGAGCAATTCTTAAATAATTCATTCAGGGCTTGTGATGCAACCTGGATTTACCTCATCTACACCCAGAGGTGAGTGAGACATAAGGTTGGACACTTCAGCCTGATAGCATTGGTGAGGTTCGATGAGCAAATGCAGACCCTTTGAAGTCATACTGCATGGTACCCATTCCATTGGTCCCAACTCTCCAGGTTTAAGCAATTCTTCCTTCAGCTAAAACATGCATGGGAAACACACAGTATGGTGCACCTTGTGTCCGGGAAAATTTTTCAAATGCATCTCAGTTTTCGTCCCCTTTTACTCGGGTTCACCATTCCAGACCCATTTAACACTCTCCTCACTTGGAGAGCCAGTGCCTTTAACCTGCTGTTTGGCACAGTTTGCAATTTCTGCGCAAGATGAACAGGAATAGGGAGAACCAATGAGAGACCAGCTGTAGGTGTCTGCACGGGCAAAGATAACGCTCATTTCCAACCAGGAAGAGGAATTAACCAAACGCTCAGCATGCCGTGCCGGAACCAGATTAGGGCCTGAAGCAATCCTGCGGGTTTGCGGCCAGCTCACAAGAAAGTTATTTGAAGAAAGGAGCTCAGGGGCACTGTAATTCACAAACCTGCAGAGTTATAAATGACAGCTCTCGTCCGAAAATATATTGAAGGAAGGCTGCGAAGAGGACTTGAAAGCGGGGCAGAATTGCAGGAAAACGATTTCAGGGGGTAGACTGGAATTGCATTTAAAGCATAGGAAAAGAGGCAGAACGTCGACAATGATGCTCTTGGCCAAAAAGGGCGTATGCGTTTTTTCCTGAATATATTCAGGAAAAAACGCATACGCCCTTTTTGGCCAACCAAGCAAGCATGTTAAAGAAATCTGCACTACCATGAAGTCTCACTGCCCCACGGTCAAAAGGGCCATCTGAAAAAGTGTAAAATCCAGAAAGGCAGCACAGGCCATGGAGAACAGGGAGCCTTTTTATGCTGATGGGTGGGATGTAAATTGCCAACAGCCACTCTGGAGAAGTGTATTGTGTTTCCTGGAACACCTAAAAAACAAAGCAACGGAGCCTACGGCACTTCCACTTATGGTCCTATAGCTTAGGGAAATTAAAATAAAAAACACACAGCCACCCCAAAGTTTCGGACGGCTCTGTTTACAAGAACCTCGTGTACGGTACAGGTTAAATATCCCAGAATGTGAAAAATGGATAAAGAAGTTGTGGTACGTACGTACAATGGAATATCACTCACCAATGAAATCTATGTCATCAGGCCCATCGCGGCATAATGTGTGGATTCAGGTACGATGATTCTAAGTGAAATAAGTCACACAGAAAAAGAAACATCATAAGATATCACTAATACACGGAATATAAACTTGGCTACACATGAACTGAATTACAAAACAGAACAGGGTCTCAAATTTAGAAAACCAACTTATGTTTGCTTAAGGGGAAAGGTGAGTTGGGGTGCTGCATCAAACCAGAGATAGAAATTACCACAGATACCATTCCATACGTCAAATATGTAATAGTCAAGACCTACCCCTTGCTCAACGAATTGGACTAAACACCACATATACAAATCCTAGAAGTACACCTGACTAGTAAGAATCTTCAAACCCATGGATTCATATGTCTCCGTAAGAGAATCAAGAGTGTGTACAACTGCATGAATGCAGCAGAGAAAATCCGATAAATCCCATTATCAAAATGAATTACAAAATCAAAACACAATGACACTGAAATAGAGAGCAATCCTTAAATAATTCATTCAGGGCTTGTAATGCAACCTGGATTTACCACATCTACACCCAGAGCTGAGTGAGACATAAGGTTGGACACTTCGGGCTGATAGCATTGGTGAGGTTCGATGAGCAAACGCAGACCCTTTGAAATCATACTGCATGGTACCCATTCCATGGGTCCCAACTCTCCAGGTTTACGGGATTCTTCCTTCACCTAAAACATGCATCTGAGTCCCAGAGTATGGTCCACCGTGTGACTGGGAAACGATTTTAAATGCCTCTCAGGTTTCGTCCCCTGGTACTCGGGTTCACCATTCCAGACGCTTTACTAACTCTCTACCCACTTGGAGAGTCAGTGCCTTTAACCTCCTGTTTGGCACAGTTTGCAATTTCTGCGCAAGATGCACAGGAATAGGGAGAACCAATGAGAGACTAGCTGTAGGTGTCTGCACGGGCAAATTGAATGCTCATTTCCCACCAGAGAAGGGAATTTACCAAAGGCTCAGCATGCTGTGCAGAAACCAGATTAGGGCCTGAAGCAAACCTGCGGGTTTGGGGCCAGCTCTCAAGAAAGCGAGTTGAAGAAAGGAGCTCAGGGACACTGTATTTAACAAACCTGCAGAGTTATAAATGGCAGGTATCATACAAAAATATATTGAAATAAGGCTGCGAAGAGGACTTGAAAGCGGGGCAGAATTACAGGAATATGATTTCAAGAGGTAGACGGGAAGTGCTCTGAAAGCATAGGAGAAGAGGCAGATCCTCGACAATGATGCACTTGGTCAAAAAGTGCATATGCGTTTTATCAGGGCCCTCATTAAAGAGGGTAGGGGGCTCCCAGCATGCTTTCATGGCCAACAGGAGGCCCACATCGCCAAGGCGATGTGAGCCAGCCAGGCAGGAGTGACCTCACATCAGAGGGCCCACCTCACAGAAGAGTAAGGAACCCAGCCAGGATCAGACTCTCACCAGAGTGCCCACATCAGCAAAGGGCTGTGAACCAGGCAGGAGTGTCATCACACCCGTGGGGCCACATCATCAAAAGTTGGGGTACCCAGGAAATGTGGCCTCAAACCAGAGGAACCACATCTCCATGGGTCTCAGAGCGAGGCAGGCAGGATTAACCTCACAACACATGGCCTATTGTATAAAAAAGGTGAGGAATCCAGCAGTTGGAACATCCCAGCAGGCGGCCCAGAGCACCAGGGCTATGGGATCCAGGCAGTGATGAACTCACAACAGAGGGCCCTCATCATGAAACTGTGAGCAAACCAGCCGTTGTGACCTCAGAGCACAAGGCCCACATCCCCATGGGGAAGGGAACCAAGCAGGAGTGCCATCGCACCAGTGGGCACACATCAGAAAATGTGGGGAGCCCAGCAGTTAGGGCCTGACGCCAGAGGGCTCTCATCAACGAGGAGAGGAGGCTCCCAGCAGGCTCCAACTGCTACCAGAGGGCCGCCATTGTCAATGCGGGATGTGCCAGCCAGGCAGGAGTGACCTCAGAGCAGAGGGCCCACCTCACAAAAGTGTGAGGAACCCAAAGAGAATCAGACTCTCACCACAGGGTCCACATCACCAAGGGAATGGGAACCAGGCTGGAGTGTCCTCACACCAGTGAGGCCTCATCACCGAAATGTGAGTGACCCAGCATATGTGGCTTCAAACCAGAGGACACATATCACCAAGGGGCTGGGAGTGAGGCAGGCAGGAGGAGCCTCAAAACATAGGGACCATAGAATAAAAATGGTGAGGAATCCCGCAGTTGGAACCTCCTAGCAGGCGGCCAGGAGCAGCGAGGCTATGGGATCCAGACCTGACTGAACTCAAAACAGAGGGCCCTCATCATGAAACTGTGAGCAACCCAGCCGTTGGGACCTCAGAGCAGAAGGCCCACATTCCCATGTGGTTGGGAACATGGCATAAGTGTACTCGCACCACAGGGCACACATCAGAGAATTTTGGAAGCCCAGAAGTTAGGGCCTGACGTCAGAGGGCCCTCATTACCAAGGGGAGGAGACTCCAAGCAGACACCAACTCCCAACTGAGGGCCCATGTCGCCAAGGTGACATGTGACAGCCAGGCAGGAGTGACCTCACAGCAGAGGGCCTACCTCACAGAAGTGTGAGGAACCCAGCCAGGATAAGACTCTCACCAGAGGGCCCACATCACCAATGGGATCTGAACCAGGCAGGACTGTCTTCACACCTGTGTGGCCACATGATAGAAAGGTGAGGAACCCAGCCCATGTGGCCTAAACCAGAGGAAACACATCACCAAGGGGCTGGGAGTGAGGCAGGCAGGAGGAGTCTCAAAACAGAGGGCCCATAGAAGAAAAAAGGTGAGGAATCCCACAGTTGTAACGTCCCAGAAGGTGGCCAGGAGCAGCGTGGCTATGGGATCCAGGCCAGAGTGAACTCACACCAGAGGGCCCTCATCATGAAACTGAGCAACACACCGTTGGGACCGCAGAGCAGAAGGCCAACATTCCCATGGGGTTGGGAACTTGACAGGAGTGTACTCGCACCACAGGTCGCACATCAGAAAATTTTGGGAGCCCTGGAGTTAGGGCCTGACGCCAGAGGGCCCTCATTACCGAGGGGAGGAGACTCCCAGCAGGCACCAACTCCCACCAGATGGCCGACGTCGCCAAGGCTGGGTGTGCCAGCCAGGCAGGAGTGACCTCAGAGAAGAGGGCCCACCTCACAGAAGTGTGAGTAACCCAACCAGGATCAGACTCTCACCAGAGGGCCCACATCACCAAGGGGATGGGAACCAAACAGGAGTGTCCTCACACCAGTGGGGCCACATCAGCCAAAGGTGAGGAACCCAGCACATGTGGCCTCAAACCAGAGGACAGACATCACCAAGGGGCTGGGAGTGAGGCAGGTGTCTGGAGGGGCACATTTAACTCTAATTTCCCACCAGGAAGAGGAATTAACCAAAGGCTCAGAGTGCCGTGCGGGACCCAGATTATGGCCTGAAGCAAACCTGCGGGTCTGTGGCCAGCTTTCAAGGAAACGAGTTAAGAACGGAAATCACGGGCACTGTAATTCACAAACCTGCAGAGTTATAAATGACAGCTATTGGCAAAAATATATTGAAGTAAGTCTGCAAAGAAGACTTCAAAACGAGGCAGAATTGCAGGAATCATATTTCAGGAGGTAGATTGGAATTGCATTTAAAGCATGTGAAAAGTGGCAGATCTTTTGACAGTGATGCACTTGGACAAAAGTGCGTATATATTTTTCCTGAATATATTCAGGAAAAAACGCATATGCCCTTTTTGGCCAACCAAGCACTCGAGCAATGGAAATCCGCACTACAATGAAGTCTCGTTTCCCATTCGTCAAAAGGGCCATCTGAAAAAAGTTTAAAAACCAGAAACACAGGACAGGCCATGGAGAAAAGGGAGCCTTGTTATGCTGATGGGCGGGATGTAAATTGCCAACAGACACTCTGGAGATGTTTATAGTGTATCCTGAAACATCTGACAAACAAAGCTACAGACCCTAGGGCACTTCCACTTTTGGCCCTATAGCTTAGGAAAATTAAAATCAAGAAGACACAGCCAACACAAAATTTAGGGCTGCTGTGTTTCCAAGAACCTCGAGTCCAGTACAAATTAAATATCCCAGAAAGAAAAAAATGGATAAAGGAGTTGTGCTACTTACGTACAACGGAATATCACTCAGCAATGAAATCAATGTCATCAGGCCTGTAGCAGCAAATTGAGTGGATTTAAGTATGATGATTCTAAGAGAAATAGGTCACACAGAGTAAGAGAATTATCATAAGATATCACTAATATAGAGAGTGTAAACTTGGCTACACATAAACTGAATTACAAAACCGAACAGAGTCTCACATTTAGATAAAAACTTATGCTTGCTTAAGGGGAAAGTTGAGTTGGGGTGCTGTATAAAACCAGTGATTGAAATTAGCACACATACCGTTCCATAAGCAAAATATGTAATAGACAAGACCTACTCTTTGCTCAACGAAATAGACTCATCCATGGTGTATCACCTCACACCTGTTAGAATGGGCATCATCAGAAAATCTTCAAACAACAGATGCTGGAAAGGGTGTGGAGATAAGGAACCCTCTTACACTATTGTTGGGAATGTAAATTGATACAGTCACTGTGGAGATTATGGAGTTTCTTATAAAACTAAGAATAGAATTACCATATGATACAGCAATCTCACTACTGGGCCTATACCCAGACAAAAGCATAAATCAAAAAGAGACATTCACCGCAATGTTCATTGCATCACTATTTACAATATCCAGGTAATGGAAGCAACCTAAATGCCCACAGACAGACGAATGCATAAAGATGAGGTACATATATAAAATGGAATATTACTAAGCCATAAAAAGGAATGAAATTGGGTCATTTGTAGAGACGTTGATGGATCTAGAGACTGTCATACAGAGTGAAGTAAGTCAGAAATAGAAAAACAAATATTGTATATTAATGCATATATGTGGAACCTAGAAAAATTGTACAGATGAACCGTTTTGCAAGGCAGAAATAGAGCAACAGATGTAGACAACAAACGTATGGACACCAAGGGGGGAAAGCTGTTGGGGGGTGGTGGTGGGAGGAGTTGAGAGATTGGGATTGGCATGTATACATTTATATGTATAAAATCGATAACCAAAAATAACCTGCTGTATAAAAAAATAAAATAAATTCAAAATTACAAAAAGTAAAACAGAAAAAATATTCTTCCCTTCACATACATGTAATTATATGAATAAATTATTTCCATGCTTATATCTGTAAATACAAAAAAGAGGAATAAAATCTACCTTGAACCAAAAACGAAAAAAAGAAAAAAAAAACAGAACACACCAATTACACAGAGGAAAACCGTATCAGGGCACTTGCTCCAGTTGTAAACAATTCTGAAGTTGGTCAGTGGTGGGGAATCATCTCCCATTCAGCCAGCAGGCCCCACGCAACAAGCGTCCTCTTTGCAAAGCTGGGGGCCCATGCCGAGGCATCTGTGAGTAAACGTGGGCCGAGCCCCAGGCCAGCTGCTGCTGAAATGTTCCCACCCTTCCCGGGTAAAACACCTGAATATGTACAAGGACTTGAAAGCCTAGAGGAAGGGCCATGGAGCCACATGAGCGACAGCATGCCAGCCGACTTGGTGCCTGCAGGCCAGCCAGGATGGTCCTGGCCCTGGGTGCTCTTCTGGAAGCTTTCCATTTCCCTGCCTGAGATACCCCTGCTGTCCCGGCCCCCACTGATTTCTCCCTCACTCACCTCTGTCCAGGGAGAAATTCCAGCAGCAGGTATCGGTGACACATCCTCTTCTTTAGCAGGTGGCATCTTGGCAACTGCTGCAGAAAGCCCAGCAGAGCCCCACTCACACTGGGCCACCCACAAAGCCGTGGCCTCTCACTCCCTCCCACCAGTCCAGCCCCGAGACTGCTGACAGGGCAGAGAAAATGGCGTCAGGCACAGCTGCAGGGGCTCTTGCTGCCTGGAGCGGTGTTTATATTGATCTCAACCCAGGCACACCAGGGGAGGGCTGGCCGGCACGGTCAGGCTTCCCAGGCCAGCCAATAATCACGCCTCAGCGGCTCACAGTTGCAGAAACTGGAACTTGCTGAATCGGCCAGGTCCAAGAAACAGGTGTGGGCTCCTGAGAGTCAGGATAGACAAGGGGCTGCAGCTCTGGCTTGTTTTCTAATTATATTATCTGGCCCATGAGTGGGAGACAACTTCAAGAAAACCCTCTCCTAATGAGAGGAACCCAGGAGTCAGGGAGAGGAGGGGTGGGTGTTGGGTGGAGACAGAGGACTGGTGCCCCGGGTGCAGTGGAAGTCTCTGGAAGACCAGGTGGGGGGAGGCCACACAGAGTGATGCCCAGGGTCACAGACCTGTCGGAGCTGCTGTTTGTTAGTTCAAGTCCTGCTCTGAGGTGCTCTGTGTCAGATCTGAGTGACAGGTGAGCTGGGAGTGCTCTGAAATGAGGGCGATGTGCACGGTTCCTGTGTGCCCAGCCCTGCCACGGTATCTGCAAGGGTAGCTCTGTATCCTGGGAGGGGCCTGACCACGAGAGGCCCATGGGCTGCAGGGGAACCTGCCCAGGGAACCCCATATCCTGGGAGGGGCCTGAACACGAGAGCCCCGTGGGCTGGGGTGGGGGTGGGTACCTGTCCAGGTGAGCTCCATATCCTGGGATTGGCCTGACCTCGAGAGCCCCATGGGCTGCTGGAGTCCTGGTAAAGGATGTCAGGACAGTCAGTGAAGCCACCGAGGATATACCTCCAGTAGTTCCTAAATCCTACACACTGCTGCTCATTCTACCAACCACCAGGACTTGGTATTCTGTATTAGTCTTCAATGATGCCTTCTTTTGTATTCTACTAGTCCCAGAGTCACAAGAAATTTTGGCTTGTGAGTGGCAGGACTCAACATAAAACTAAAACAATACTTCCGGGCCGTGTTGCCCCAAGGGTTCAAAAATTCCCACACCATCTTTGGGGAAAGCTCAGCTAAAGACCTAAAAGTTCTACCTCTGGAAAAGGAAACACTCCTTCAATATGCAGACGACATTCTGATCGCCAGCCCTACTAAGGAGACCTCTGAACTACCAAGCCAATAAAGGATACAAGTTGTCCAAGAAAAAGCTCAAATATCCCAGACTACAGTGACCTGCCTGGGCTTCATTCTCAGAGAAGGTCGGAGAAGCCCAACCCAGGAAAGGGAAGAAACAATTTACAGCCTTACCCATTTCTAAAACTAGAAGACAGCTTAGAGATTCCTGGCGAGGCCAGGGTTTGCTGCTTCTGGATCCCTAACTACAGTCTACTAGCTGGGCCTCTATATGAAACACTGAAAGGAAAAGATGATGATCCTTTTGAATAGAATCCAGAAGTGGCCTTTCAAGAATGGAAAGAGCAGTCAATTCAGACCCTTGCCGTGGAACTCCCTAATTTAGTTAAACCCTTTGACCTTTACTTTCCTGGTGAACGGTGAATCGCCATTGGAGTATTAGTGCAAAACCTGGGACCACTTGAAATGGAACAATGCAAGAATGCCATCCAGGTAGGATATACTACGGTCACCAAGGGGCTTGGCCCACTGCCACATCTGGCCAAGATACTGGCAGTATCTGAAAACCTGGAAATCAGCAGCCCAAAAGGCCACCTCCCTCCTAAGGGAAAAGGACCCCACGTGGTGATCCTAACACCCAACGATGCCCTGAAGTTGCAGGGTTTGCTCCGTGGGCACACTGACCTTGAGTGAGGAGGTCCTCCAACTCCAACCTCCAGAGAGATAACTGGGGCAAAGGGGCACCATGACGACTCGTGTGACCATCACTTGACCTGGAGTTTCTCTCATAAAACAACAAGAGTGTGTCCCAAAAGAGTAGACTACTGCTTGCAGGACTTACTGTGCCCAGAGGGGAGGTAATAATCTTGGCAGGGGAACCGTATATCACGCTGTCACCATAGAAAATCCTACAGACCCTGTGATCATGGTGGCCAATAAGACCGGCTGGACTCCTGTTTACTTCAAAAGGCTGTTGACCCAGTGGCCATCATGGTCCTTCATCACCACTGACCCTGGACTGTCTTGGAGTTGAGCAGGCAGGGTCCTGACACCTGGTGCTGTTTTTACGTTAATTCAGGGGCCTAACTGAAGAAAGCACAGACTACTGGTCAGAGCATCTAGGCTGGCAGAAACGGTCAGCCTAAGGTGGCCGAACAAATGTGGGGCGGGTTGAAACTGGACCTCACAGCGTCACTGCACATCTCCTTCCTGGACCCTTAAAGGTCATTAGAATCTATAACACTACCAATACTTGTGCTCAGGCGGACGAGCAGGGAGGCAGGAGGCCTGCGGACAATCAACGTCACCTGGAGGCTGCTGGGGAGAATTTCAGACCCTTGCCCACGGGTATGAGGGCTCCTAACTCAGCACTCAGCAGTTACAGATGAAGGGTCTGCACCCTCAGCACTCTAAGAATGAGGAAGGGGACAAAATGCAGAAGAGGGGTTTGTCCCAGGCAAAGCCCCTTAAAAATCCCTGGGAGATAAAAATAGAATCTGGGCAATAAAATAAAGTCTAACCTTTTTTATCCTTTGTGCTTTGTCTAATTTCACGTGCTCCTAGGGTCCCGCATACAGAGGTTCAACAGCCGGCACTTCAGACCAGATTTCCTAGTGCAGAATGGCTGGGTCGACACCTCAGCTCCTGGGGCACAGTGCAGACTCCGTGATATAGAGCCTGAGCTGCAGCCAACCGGGCCCTCGAGAGCTCCGCCCCCTCCCTCCCACTGACTCTGACAGGATCTCTACACAGCAGCCCAGCCCACAGCCCACGGGGTAGCACATGCTCTCACCTCTCCATTCTCTGATCAAAATATAAAGTTTCCTTTGCTTCTGAACAAAACTCAGTCTCAATCTGTTGGCTCCAATGACACTGGGCAGGGGGACACTTGTTGGGGTCCACTCTGGAGGATCAGTAACAGAAATTGAGAACCTTGTAACTTCAATGAACAGATGTGTGAGCCAAACTGTAATTAACATAGAACAGTGTATAAGGCTCGGGTAAAATAAGATGTTTCTAACACTTCCATTTGATATTTCCATCACTTTATTATAAGCAAGTTCAGTGAAACGGTTTGTCTTATTTGTCAGGTCAATACTAGAGAAACGAAGTGATTTTTTTCCAAGGATGTACATCTAATAATCTTGGTTAAAGCTTCAATCTTGTTTTAAATGCTTTTCCATTGAAAATGATACCTCTCTTTCAGCTCCCCCATTTCTGAGAAGTATAAAATCTTATAATTTATTATTACCGAAGGGGAAAGGTGGGAGGAGGGATAAATTAACAGTTGGGGATTAACACATACACACTGCTATGTATAAAATCGATCATCAACAAGGAACTACTGTATAGCACAGGGAACTACACTCAATATTTTGCAATAACTTATAAGGGGAAATAATCTGAAAAAAGAATAGATATTTTTATTGACATCATCTATTAATGACAGTTAAAATGGAACCTAAGGGAAGACGGTGGTGAGTGCTTCTGACCCTGAAGACTTCAATCATCTAAAGTTTGGACTCTGCCTACTTCCCAAGGCCCTTAATTATCATATGTGTAGCCGTAGCTTTAAAAATTCCCCAGTTTGGGTTGTGGAGAGACAGTGATTTTGAAAAAGCCCTGGTGTTCTCCTCACATGAATGGGACACTTCCTACGCTAAAACATGCCTGTCACACCCAGAAGATGGTATACCGTCTGATCGGGAAGAGTTTGGAAAAGGCATCTCATCTCCTCATCTCCTGGTGCTCGGGTTCACCCCTCCAGCGTCTTTACGAACAGTCTCCCCACTTGGAGATGTCAGCACTGTCAACATCCTGTTGCATACAGTTTGGAATTTGTCCAGAGGATGAAGCAGAAGGAGGAGGAACAATGAGAGACAAGTCCTAGGTGTTCGGACAGGCACATGTCACTCTAATTTCCAATCAGGAAGACGAATTGACCAAAGGCTAGTGTTGCCCATGGAAACAGAATAGGGCTTGAGGAAATCCCGCTGCTTTGTGGCCAGTTCCCATAAACCCAAGTTGAAAAATGGAACTCAGCGCCGCTAAAATTCACGAAACTGCAGAGTTGAAAATATCTCTCACTGAAAAATGTCTTGAGGAAAGTCAGAGAAAAGGACTTGTAAGCAACGGAGAATGGCAGGAAAGGGATTGGAAGAGGTAGAAAGGACTCGCCATTAAGCACAAGAAAAGGGGCTGAACATTGCCAACATTGCAGTTGGCCAAAAAGGGTGTATGCGTCTTTTTCTGTATATATTCAAGAAAAAGGAATACACTTTTTTAGCCAACCAAACAGGTGGGCATTGGAAATCAGTACTACAAAACATATCACTTTGCATCAGTCAGAAGAGCCTTCCTCATAAAGTGTAAACACCAGAAATGCAGGACAGGGCAAGGAGAAAAGGGAGCCCTGTGAGGCTTATAGTGGAAATGTATATTGCCAATGGTCACTCTGGAGAAGTGTATTATGTTTACTAAAGCATCTAAAAAATGAGCTACAGAGCACAGGGCACTTGCACTCATGGACGTATATCTTGGGAAAGACAAAAATCGAGAGGACACAGGCACCCCAATGTTTACCGCCTCTCTGTTTAAAAGATCCTCGACTAGGATATAATTTATATGTCTCTGGAGGGAAAAAATGGATAACGATGTGGCACTTATGTAGAGTGGAATATTACTCAGCCTGAAAATCAGTGAAATATGGCCAGTTGTAACAACCCCAGAGGAGTTACGTATGATCATTCGAAGTCACATAATTCAAAAAGAAAAAGACATACGATATTACAAATACATGGAATGTAAACGTGGCTACAAATGACCTGAATTACAAAACAGAACGGGGTCTCAAATTTAGAAAACCACCTTATGCTTGCTTAAGGGGAAAGCTGAGTTGGGGTGCTGCATAAAACCACAGATTGAAATTAGCACAGATACCGTTCCATAAGCCAAATATGTAATAGACAAGACCTACTCCTTGCTCAACGAAATGGACACAACACCCCATATTCAACGCCTGGGAATATACCTGACATGTAAGAATCTAAAAACCCATGGATTTATATGTCTCCGTAAGAGTATCAAGCGTGTGTACAGTGGCATAAAGGCAGCAGTGAAAATCCGATAAATCCCACTATCAAAATAATTTTCAAATACAAAACACAATGACAGTGAAATAGAGAGTAATTCTTAAATAATTCATTCAGGGCTTGTGATGCAACCTGGATTTACCACATCTACACCCAGAGCTGAGTGAGACATAAGGCTGGACACTTCGGGCTGATAGCATTGCTGAGGTTCGTTGAGCAAATGCAGACCCTTTGAAGTCATACTGCATGGTACCCTTTCCATGGGTCCCAACTCTACAGGTTTAAGGGATTCTTCCTTCAGCTAAAACATGCATGGGAAACCCAGAGTATGGTCCACCGTGTGATTGGGAAATGTTTTCAAATCCATCTCAGTTTTCGTCCCCTCGTACCCGGGTTCACCATTCCAGATGCTTTACTAACACTCTCCCCACCTGCAGAGTCAGTGCCTTTAACCTCCTGTTTGGCACAGTTTGCAAAATCTGCGCAAGGTGAACAGGAAAAGGGAGAACCAATGAGAGACTAGCTGTATGTGTCTGCACGGGCAAATGTAATGCTCATTTCCCACCAGGAAGAGGAATTAACCAAAGGCTCAGCATGCCCTGCTGGAAACAGATTAGGGCCTAAAGCAATCCTGCGGTTTTGCTGCCAGCTCACAAGGAAACGAATTGAAGAATGTAGCTCAAGGGCACTCTAATTCGCAAACCTGCAGAGTTATGAATGACAGCTATCGTCCAAAAATATATTGAAGTAAGTCTGCGAAGAGAACTTGAAAGACGGCAGAATTTCAGGAAAGCGATTTCAGGGGATAGAATGGAATTGCACTTAAAGTATAGGAAAAGAGGCAGAATGTCGACAATGATGCACTTGGCCAAAAACGGCGTATGAGTTTTTTCCTGAATATATTCAGGAAAAAACGCATACGCACTTTTTGGCCAACCAAGCAAGCATGTTAAAGAAATCTGCACTACAATGAAGTCTCACTGCCCCCTGGTCAAAAGGGCCATCTGAAAAAAGTGTAAAATCCAGAAAGGCAGTACAGGCCATGGAGAACAGGGAGCCTTGTTATGCTGATGGGCAGGATGTAAATTACTAACAGCCACTCTGGAGAAGTGTATGGTATTTCCTGGAACACCTAAAAAACAAAGCAACGGAGCCTACGGCACTTCCACTTATGTTCCTATAGCTTAGGGAAATTAAAATCAAAAACACACAGCCACCCCAAAGTTTCGGACGGCTCTGTTTACAAGAACCTCGTCTACGGTACAAGTTAAATATCCCAGAATGTGAAAAATGGATAAAGAAATTGTGGTACGTACGTACAATGGAATATCACTGAGCAATGAAATCTATGTCATCAGGCCCGTCGCGGCATAATGAGTGGATTCAGGTACGATGATTCTAAGTGAAATAAGTCACACAGAAAATGAAACATCATAAGATATCACTAATACACGGAATGTAAACTTGGCTACACATGAACTGAATTACAAAACAGAACAGGGTCTCAAATTTAGAAAACCAACTTATGCTTGCTTATGGGGAAAGGTGATTTGGGGTGCTGTATAAAACCAGAGATAGAAATTAGCACAGATACCTTTCCATAAGCCAAATATGTAATAGTCAAGACCTACTGCTTGCTCAACGAAATGAACTAAACACCACATATTCAACGCCTAGGAATACACCTGACTAGTAAGAATCTTCAAACCCATGGATTAATATGTCTCTGTAAGAGAATGAAGCGTGTGTACAGCGGCATGAATGCAGCAGAGAAAATCCAATAAATCCCATTATCAAAATGAATTACAAAAACAAAACACAAGGACAGTGAAATAGAGAGCAATTCTTAAATAATTCATTCAGGGCTTCTGATGCAACCGGGATTTACCACATCTACATCAAGAGCTGAGTGAGACATAAGGTTCGGCACTTCGGGCTGATAGCATTGGTGAGGTTCGATGAACAAATGCAGACCCTTTGAAGGCATACTGCATGGTACCCATTCCATGGGTCCCAACTCTCCAGGTTTAAGGGATTCTTCCTTCAGCTAATACATGCATGGGAAACCCACAGTATGGTGCACCGTGTTACCGGGAAACGTTTTCAAATGCATCGCAGTTTTCGTCCCCTTTTACTCGGGTTCACCATTCCAGACCATTTACGAACACTCTCCCCACTTGCAGAGTCAGTGCTTTAACCTCCTGTTTGGCACAGTTTGCAATTTCTGTGCAAGATGAACAGGAATAGGGAGAACCAATGAGAGATTAGCTGTAGGTGTCTGCACGGGCAAATTTAACACTCATTTCCCACCAGGAAGAGGAATTAACCTAAGGCTCATCATGCCGTGCTGGAACCAGATTAGGGCCTGAAGCAATCCTGCGGGATTGCGGCCAGCTCACAAGAGAGCGAGTTGAAGAAAGGAGCTCAGGGACACTGTAACTCACAAACCTGCAGAGTTATAAATGACAGCTATCGTCCAAAAATATATTGAAGGAAGGCTGCGAAGAGGACTTGAAAGCGGGGCAGAATTGCAGGAAAATGATTTCAGGGGGTAGACGGGAATAGCATTTAAAGCATAGGAAAAGAGGCAGAACGTCGACAATGATGCTCTTGGCCAAAAAGGGCGTATGCGTTTTTCCCTGAATATATTCACGAAAAAACGCATACGCCCTTTTTGGCCAACCAAGCAAGCATTTTAAAGAAATCTGCACTACAATGAAGTCTCACTACCCCCCGGTCAAAACGGCCATCTGAAAAAAGTGTAAAATCCAGAAAGGCAGCACAGGCCATGGAGAACAGGGAGCCTTGTTATGCTGATGGGCGGGATGTAAATTACTAACAGCCACTCTGGAGAAGTGTATGGTATTTCCTGGAACACCTAAAAAACAAAGCAACGGAGCCTATGGCAATTCCACTTATGGTCCTATAGCTTAGGGAAATTAAAATAAAAAACTCACAGCCACCCCAAAGTTTCGGACGGCTCTGTTTACAAGAACCTCGTCTACGGTACAAGTTAAATATCCCAGAATGTGAAAAATTGATAAAGAAGTTGTGGTACGTACGTACAATGGAATATCACTCAGCAATGAAATCTATGTCATCAGGCCCGTCGCGGCATAATGAGTGGATTCAGGTACCATGATTCTAACTGAAATAAGTCACACAGAAAATGAAACATCATAAGATATCACTAATACACGGAATGTAAACTTGGCTACACATGAACTGAATTACAAAACAGAACAGGCCCTCAAATTTAGAAAACCAACTTATGTTTGCTTAAGGGGAAAGGTGAGTTGGGGTGCTGCATAGAACCAGAGATAGAAATTAGCACAGATACCATTCCATTCGTCAAATATGTAATAGTCAAGACCTACCCCTTGCTCAACGAAATGGACAAAACACGCCATATTCAATGCCTAGGAATACACCTGACTAGTAAGAATCTTCAAACCCATGGATTCATATGTCTCCATAAGAGAATGAAGCGTGTGTACAGCGGCATGAATGCAGCAGAGAAAATCCGATAAATCCCATTATCAAAATGAATTACAAAAACAAAACACAAGGACAGTGAAATAGGGAGCAATTCTTAAATAATTCAATCAGGGATTGTGATGCAACCTGGATTTACCACATCTACATCCAGAGCTGAGTGAGACATAAGGTTGGGCACTTCGGGCTGATAGCATTGGTGAGGTTCGATGAACAAATGCAGACCCTTTGAAGGCATACTGCATGGTACGCATTCCATGGGTCCCAACTCTCCAGGTTTAAGGGATTCTTCCTTCAGCTAATACATGCATGGGAAACCCACAGTATGGTGCAGCGTGTGACCGGGAAACGTTTTCAAATGCATTGCAGTTTTCGTCCCCTTTTATTCAGGTTCACAATTCCAGACCCTTTACTAACACTCTCCCTACTTGGTGAGTCAGTGCCTTTAACCTCCTGTTGGGCACAGTTTGCAATTTCTGCTCAAGAAGAACAGGAAGAGGGAGAACCAATGAGAGATTAGCTGTAGGTGTCTGCACGGGCAAATTTAACGCTCATTCCCCACCAGGAAGAGGAATTAGGCAAAGGCTCAGCATGCCCTGCCGGAACCAGATTAGGGCCTGAAGCAATCCAGCGGGTTTGCGGCCAGCTCACAAGATAGCGAGTTGAAGAAAGGAGCTCAATGGCACTGTAACTCACAAACCTGCAGAGTTATAAATGACAGCTATCGTCCAAAAATATATTGAAGGAAGGCTGCGAAGAGAACTTGTAAGCGGGGCAGAATTGCAGGAAAACGATTTCAGGGGGTAGACGGTAATTGCATTTAAAGCATAGGAAAAGAGGCAGAACGTCGACAATGATGCTCTTGGCCAAAAAGGGCATATGCGTTTTTTCTGAATATATTCAGGAAAAAACGCATATGCGGTTTTTGGCCAACCAAGCAAGCATGTTAAAGAAATCTGCACTACAATGAAGTCTCACTGCCCCCCGGTCAAAAGGGCCATCTGAAAAAAGTGTAAAATCCAGAAAGGCAGCACAGGGCATGGAGAACCGGGAGCCTTGTTATGCTGATGGGCGGGATGTAAATTGCCAACAGCCACTCTGGAGAAGTGTATGGTGTTTCCTGGAACACCTAAAAAACAAAGCAACGGAGCCTACTGCACTTCCACTTATGGTCCTATAGCTTAGGGAAATTAAAATCAAAAACACACAGCCACCCCAAAGTTTCGGTCGGCTCTGTTTACAGAACCTCGTCTACGGTACAAGTTAAATATCCCAGAATGTGAAAAATGGATAAAGAAGTTGTGGTACGTACGTACAATGGAATATCACTGAGCAATGAAATCTATGTCATCAGGCCCGTCGTGGCATAATGAGTGGATTCAGGTACCATGATTCTAAGTGAAATAAGTCACACAGAAAATGAAACATCATAAGATATCACTAATACACCGAATATAAACTAGGCTACACATGAACTGAATTACAAAACAGAACAGGGCCTCAAATTTAGAAAACCAACTTATGCTTGCTTAAGGGGAAAGGTAAGTTGGGGTGCCGCATCAAAACAGAGATAGAAATTAGCACAGATACCTTTTCATAAGCAAAATATATAATAGTCAAGACCTACCCCTTGCTCAACGAAATGGACTAAACACCACATATTCAACGCCTAGGAATACACCTGACTAGTAAGAATCTTCAAACCCATGGATTCATATGTCTCCGTAAGGGAATGAAGCGTGTGTACAGCGGCATGAATGCAGCAGAGAAAATCTGATAAATCCCATTATCAAAATATATTACAAAAACAAAACCAAGGACAGTGAAATAGAGAGCAATTCTTAAATAATTCATTCAGGGTTTGTGATGCAACCTGGATTTACCACATCTACACCCAGAGCTGAGTGAGACATAAGGTTGGGCACTTCGGGCTGATAGCATTGGTGAGGTTCAGTGAGCAAATGCAGACACTTTGAAGCCATACTGCATGGTACCCATTCCAAGGGTCCCAACTCTCCAGGTTTAAGGGATTCTTCCTTCAGCTGAAACATGCATGGGAAACCCACAGTATGGTGCACCGTGTGACCGGCAAACGTTTTCAAATGCATCTCAGTTTTCCTCCCCTTTTACTCGGGTTCACCATTCCAGACCCTTTACTAACACTCTCCCTACTTGGAGAGTCAGTGCTTTAACCTCCTCTTTGGCACAGTTTGCAATTTCTGCTCAAGATGAACAGGAATAGGGAGAACCAATGAGAGACTAGCTGTAGGTGTCTGCACGGGTAAATTTAACGCTCATTTCCCGCCAGGAAGAGGAAATAACCTAAGGCTCAACATGCCGTGCTGGAAGCAGATTAGGGCCTGAAGCAATCCTGTGGGTTTGCGACCAGCTCACAAGATAGCGAGTTGAAGAAAGGAGCTCAGGGACACTGTAACTCACAAACCTGCAGAGTTATAAATGACAGCTATCGTCCAAAAATATATTGAAGGAAGGCTGCGAAGAGAATTTGAATGCGGTGCAGAATTGCAGGAAAACGATTTCAGGGGGTAGACGGGAATTGCATTTAAAGCATAGGAAAAGAGGCAGAATGTCGACAATGATGCTCTTGGCCAAAAAGGGCATATGCGTTTTTTCCTGAATATACAGGAAAAAACGCATACGCCCTTTTTGGCCAACCAAGCAAGCATGTTAAAGAAATCTGCACTACAATGAAGTCTCACTGCCCCACGGTCAAAAGGGCCATCTGAAAAAAGTGTAAAATCCAGAAAGGCAGCACAGGCCATGGAGAACAGGGAGCCTTGTTATGCTGATGGGTGGGATGTAAATTGCCAACAGCCACTCTGGAAAAGTTTATGGTGTTTCCTGGAACACCTAAAAAACAAAGCAACGGAGCCTACGGCACTTCTAATTATGGTCGTATAGCTTAGGGAAATTAAAATCAAAAACACACAGTCACCTCAAAGTTTCGGACGGCTCTGTTTACAAGAACCTCGTCTACAGTACACGTTAAATATCCCAGAATGTGAAAAATGGATAAAGAAGTTGTGGTACGTACGTACAATGGAATACAACTCAGCAATGAAATCTATGTCATCAGGCCCGTCGCGGCATAATGAGTGGATTCAGGTACGATGATTCTAAGAGAAATGAGTCACACAGAAAATGAAACATCATAAGATATCACTAATACACGGAATGTAATCTTGGCTACACATGAACTGAATTACAAAACAGAACAGGGTCTCAAATTTAGAAAACCAACTTATGCTTGCTTAAGGGGAAAGGTGAGTTGGGGTGCTGCATAAAACCAGAGATAGAAATTAGAACAGATACCTTTCCATAAGCCAAATATGTAATAGTCAAGACCTACCCCTTGCTCAACGAAATGGACTAAACACCCTATATTCAACGCCTAGGAATAAACCTGACTAGTAAGAATCTTCAAACCCATGGATTTTATGTCTCCGTAAGAGAATGAAGCGTGTGTACAGCGGCATGAATGCAGCAGAGAAAATCCGATAAATCCCATTATCAAAATGAATTACAAAACAATACACAAGGACAATGAAATAGGGAGCAATTCTTAAATAATTCATTCAGGGCTTGTGATGCAACCTGGATTTACCACATCTACATCAAGAGCTGAGTGAGAAATAAGGTTGGGCACTTCGGGCTGATAGCATTGGTGAGGTTCGATGAACAAATGCAGACCCTTTGAAGGCATACTGCATGGTACCCATTCCATGGGTCCCAACTCTCCAGGTTTAAGGGATTCTTCCTTCAGCTAATACCTGCATGGGAAACCCACAGTATGGTGCACCGTGTGACCGGGAAACGTTTTCAAATGCATCGCAGTTTTCGTCCCCTTTTACTCGGGTTCAGCATTCCAGACCCTTTACTAACACTCTCCCTACTCGTAGATTCAGTGCTTTAACCTCCTGTTTGGCACAGTTTGCAATTTCTGCGCAAGATGAACAGGAATAGGGAGAACCAATGAGAGACTAGCTGTAGGTGTCTGCACCGGCAAATTTAACGCACATTTCCCACCAGGAAGAGGAATTAAGCAAAAGCTCAGCATGCCCTGCCGGAACCAGATTAGGGCCTGAAGCAATCCAGCGGGTTTGCGGCCAGCTCACAAGATAGCGAATTGAAGAAAGGAGCTGAGGGGCACTGTAACTCACAAACCTGCAGAGTTATAAATGACAGCTATCGTCCAAAATATATTGAAGGAAGGCTGCGAAGAGAACTTGTAAGCGGAGCAGAATTGCAGGAAAACGATTTCATGGGGTAGACGGGGATTGCATTTAAAGCATAGGAAAAGAGGCAGAACGTCGACAATGATGCTCTTGGCCAAAAAGGGCGTATGCGTTTTTTCCTGAATATATTCAGGAAAAAACGCATATGAACTTTTTGGCCAACCAAGCAAGCATTTTAAAGAAATCTGCACTACAATGAAGTCTCACTGCCCCCCGGTCAAAAGGGCCATCTGAAAAAAGTGTAAAATCCAGAAAGGCAGCACAGGCCATGGAGAACAGGGAGCCTTGTTATGCTGATGGGCGGGATGTAAGTTGCCAACAGCCACTCTGGAGAAGTGTATGGTGTTTCCTGGAACACCTAGAAAACAAAGCAACGGAGCCTACGGCACTTCCACTTATGGTCCTATAGCTTAGGGAAATTAAAATCAAAAACACACAGCCACCCCAAAGTTTCGGACGGCTGTCTTTACAAGAACCTCGTCTACGGTACAAGTTAAATATCGCAGAATGTGAAAAATGGATAAAGAAGTTGTGGTACGTACGTACAATGGAATATCACTCAGCAATGAATTCTATGTCATCAGGCCCATTGCGGCATAATGAGTGGATTCAGGTATGATGATTGTAAGTGAAATAAGTCACACAGAAAATGAAACATCATAAGATATCACTAATACACGGAATGTCAACTTCGCTACACATGAACTGAATTACAAAACAGAACAGGGTCTCAGATTTAGAAAACCAACTTATGCTTGCTTAAGGGGAAAGGTGAATTGGGGTGCTGCATAAAACCAGAGATAGAAATTAGCACAGATACATTTTCATAAGCCAAATATGTAATAGTTAAGACCTACCCCTTGCTCAATGAAATGGACTAAACACCACATATTCAATGCCTAGGAATACACCTGACTAGTAAGAATCTTCAAACCCATGGATTTATATGTCTCCAGAAGAGAATTAAGCCTGTGTACAGCGGCATGAATGCAGCAGAGAAAATCCGATAAATCCCATTATCAAAATGAATTACAAAAACAAAACACAAGGACAGTGAAATAGAGAGCAATTCTTAAATAATTCATTCAGGGCTTGTGATGCAACCTGGATTTACCACATCTATACCCAGAGCTGAGTGAGACATAAGGTTGGGCACTTCGGGCTGATAGCATTGGTGAGGTTCGATGAGCAAATGCAACCCTTTGAAGTCATTCTGCATGGTACTCATTCCATGGGTCCCAACTCTCCAGGTTTAAGGGATTCTTCCTTCAGCTAAAACATGCATGGGAAACCCACAGTATGGTGCACTGTGTGACCGGCAAACGTTTTCAAATGCATCTCAGTTTTCATCCCCTTTTACTCGGGTTCACCATTCCAGATCCTATACGAACACTCTCCCGACTTGGAGAGTCAGTGCTTTAACCTCCTGTTTGGCACAGTTTGCAATTTCTGCACAAGATGAACAGGAATAGGGAGAACCAATGAGAGACTAGCTGTAGGTGTCTGCACGGGCAAATTTAACGCTCATTTCCTGACAGGAAGTGGAATTAACCTAAGGGTCAACATGACGTGCTGCAACCAGATTAGGGCCTGAAGCAATCCAGCGGGTTTGCGGCCAGCTCACAAGATAGCGAGTTGAAGAAAGGAGCTCAGGGGCACTGTAACTCACAAACCTGCAGAGTTATAAATGACAGCTATCGTCCAAAAACATATTGAAGGAAGGCTGCGAAGAGGACTTGAACGCAGGGCAGAATTGCAGGAAAACGATTTCAGGGGGTACACTGGAATTGCATTTAAAGCATAGGAAAAGAGGCAGAACGTCGACAATGATGCACTTGGCCAAAAAGTGCGTATGCGTTTTTTCCTGAATATATTCAGGAAAAAACGCATACGCACTTTTTGGCCAACCAAGCAAGCATGTTAAAGAAATCTGCACTACAATGAAGTCTCACTGCCCCCCGGTCAAAAGGGCCATCTGAAAAAAGTGTAAAATCCAGAAAGGCAGCACAGGCCATGGAGAACAGGGAGCCTGGTTATGCTGATGGGTGGGATGTAAATTGCCAACAGCCACTCTGGAGAAGTGTATGGTGTTTCCTGAAACACCTAAAACACAACACAAAGGAGCCTACAGCACTTCCACATATGGTCCTATAGCTTAGGGAAATTAAAATGAAAAACACACAGCCACCCCAAAGTTTCAGACGGCTCTGTTTACAAGAACCTCGTCTACGGTACAAGTTAAATATCCCAGAATGCGAAAAATGGATAAAGAAGTTGTGGTACGTACGTACAATCGAATATCACTCACCAATGAAGTCTATGTCATCTGGCCCGTCCTGGCATAATGAGTGGATTCAGGTATGATGATTCTAAGTGAAATAAGTCACACAGAAAATGAAACATCATAAGATATCACTAATACAAGAAATGTAATCTTGGCTACACATGAACTGAATTACTAAACAGAACAGGGACTCAAATTTAGAAAACCAACTTATGTTTGCTTAAGGGGAAAGGTGAGTTGGGGTGCTGCATAAAACCAGAGATAGAAATTAGCACAGATACCATTCCATACGTCAAATATGTAATAGTCAAGACCTACCCCTTGCTCAACCAAATGGGCTAAACACCCTATATTCAACGCCTAGGAATACACCTGACTAGTAAGAATCTTCAAACCCATGGATTTATATGTCTCCATAAGAGAATCAAGCGTGTGTACAGCTGCATGAAGGCAGCAGAGAAAATCCGATAAATCCTATTATCAAAATGAATTAAAAAACAAAACACAATGACAGTGAAATAGAGAGAAATGCTTAAATAATTCATTCAGGGCTTGTGATGCAACCTGGATTTACCTCATCTACTCCCAGAGCTGTGTGAGACATAAAGTTGGACACTTCGGGCTGATAGCATTGGTGAGGTTCGATGAGCAAATGCAGACCATTTGAAGTCATACTGCATGGTACCCATTCCATGGGTCCCAACTCTCCAGGTTTAAGCGATTCTTCCTTCAGCTAAAACATGCATGGGAAACCCACAGTATGGTGCACCGTGTGACCGGGAAACCTTTTCAAATGCATCTCAGTTTTCGGCCCCTTTTACTCGGGTTCACCATTCCAGACCCTTTACTAACACTCTCCCCACTTGGAGAGTCAGTGCCTTTAACCTGCTGTTTGGCACAGTTTTCAATTTCTGCGCAAGATGAACAGGAATAGGGAGAACCAATGAGAGCCTAGCTGTAGGTGTCTGCACGGGCAAATTTAACGCTCATTTCCTGCCAGGAAGAGGAATTAACCAAACGCTCAGCATGCCGTGCCGGAACCAGATTAGGGCCTGGATCAATCCTGAGGGTTTGTGGCCAGCTTACAAGAAAGCGATTTGAAGAAAGGAGCTCAGGGGCACTGTAATTCACACACCTGCAGAGTTATAAATGACAGCTATCGTCCAATAATATATTGAAGGAAGGCTGCGAAGAGGACTTGAAAGCGGGGCAGAATTGCAGGAAAACGATTTCAGGGTGTAGACTGGAATTGCATTTAAAGCATAGGAAAAGAGGCAGAACGTCGACAATGATGCACTTGGCCAAAAAGGGCGTATGCGTTTTTTCCGGAATATATTCAGGAAAAAACGCATACGCACTTTCTGGCCAACCAAGTAAGCATGTTAAAGAAATCTGCACTACAATGAAGTCTCACTGCCCCCCGGTCAAAAGGGCCATCTGAAAAAAGTGTAAAATCCAGAAAGGCAGTACAGGCCATGGAGAACAGGGAGCCTTGTTATGCTGATGGGTGGGATGTAAATTGCCAACAGCCACTCTGGAGAAGTGTATGGTGTTTCCTGAAACACCTAAAAAACAAAGCAAGAGAGCCTACGGCACTTCCACTTATGGTCCTATAGCTTAGGGAAATTAAAATCAAAAACACACAGCCACCCCAAAGTTTCAGACGGCTCTCTTCACAAGAACCTCGTCTACGGTACAAGTTAAATATCCCAGAAAGCAAAAAATGGATAAAGAAATTGTGGTACGTACGTACAATGGAATATCACTCACCAATGAAATCTATATCATCAGGCCCGTCGTGGCATAATGAGTGGATTCAGGTACAATGATTCTAAGTGAAATAAGTCACACAGAAAATGAAACATCATATCACTAATACACGGAATGTAATCTTGGCTACACATGAACTGAATTACAAAACAGAACAGGGTCTCAAATTTAGAAAACCAACTTATGTTTGCTTAAGGGGAAAGGTGAGTTGGGGTGCTGCATAAAACCAGAGATAGAAATTAGCGCAGATACCATTCCATAAGTCACATATGTAATAGTCAAGACCTACCCCTTGCTCAACGAAATGGGCTAAACACCCTATATTCAAAGCCTAGGAATACACCTGACTAGAAAGAATTTTCAAACCCATGGATTTATATGTCTCCATAAGAGAATCAAGCGTGTGTACAGCTGCATGAAGGCAGCAGAGAAAATCCGATAAATCCTATAATCAAAATGAATTACAAAAACAAAACACACTGACAGTGAAATAGAGAGCAATTCTTAAATAATTCATTCAGGGCTTGTGATGCAACCTGGATTTACCTCATCAAAACCCAGAGCTGAGTGAGACATAAGGTTGGACACTTCGGGATTATAGCATTGGTGAGGTTCGATGAGCAAATGCAGACCATCTGAAGTCATACTGCATGGTACCCATTCCGTGGGTCCCAACTCTACAGGTTTAAGCGATTCTTCGTTCAGCTAAAACATGCATCGGAAACCCACAATATGGTGCACCGTGTGACCGGGAAACGTTTTCAAATGCATCTCAGTTTTTGTCCCCTTTTACTCGGGTTCACAATTCCAGACCCTTTACTAACATTCTCCCCACTTGGAGAGTCAGTGCCTTTAACCTCCTGTTTGGGACAGTTTGCAATTTCTGCGCAAGATGAACAGGAATAGGGAGAACCAATGAGAGACTAGCTGTAGGTGTCTGCATGGGCAAATTTAATGCTCATTTCCCACCAGGAAGAGTAATTAACCAAAGGCTCAGCATGCCGTGCCGGAACCAGATTAGGGCCTGAAGCAATCCTGTGGGTTTGCGGCCAGCTCACAAGAAAGCGATTTGAAGAAAGGAGCTCAGGGGCACTGTAATTCACAAACCTGCAGAGTTATAAATGACAGCTATCGTCCAAAAATATATTGAAGGAAGGCTGCGAAGAGGACTTGAAAGCGGGGCAGAATTGCAGGAAAACGATTTCAGGGTGCAGACTGGAATTGCATTTATAGCATAGGAAAAGAGGCAGAACGTCGACAATGATGTACTTGGCCAAAAAGGGCGTATGCGTTTTTTCCGGAATATATTCAGGAAAAAACGCATACGCACTCTCTGGCCAACCAAGCAAGCATGTTAAAGAAATCTGCACTACAATGAAGTCTCACTGCCCCCCGGTCAAAAGGGCCATCTGAAAAAAGTGTAAAATCCAGAAAGGCAGCACAGGCCATGGAGAACAGGGAGCCTTGTTATGCTGATGGGTGGGATGTAAATTGCCAAGAGCCACTCTGGAGAAGTGTATGGTGTTTCCTGAAACACCTGAAAAACAAAGCAACGGAGCCTACGGCACTTCCACTTATGGTCCTATAGCTTAGGGAAATTAAAATCAAAAACACACAGCCACCCCAATGTTTCAGACGGCTCTCTTCACAAGAACCTCGTTTACGGTACAAGTTAAATATCCCAGAAAGCGAAAAATGGATAAAGAAATTGTGGTACGTACGTACAATGGAATATCACTCACCAAGGAAATCTATATCATCAGGCCCGTCGTGGCATAATGAGTGGATTCAGGTACAATGATTCTAAGTGAAATAAGTCACACAGAAAATGAAACATCATATCACTAATACACGGAATGTAATCTTGGCTACACATGAACTGAATTACAAAACAGAACAGGGTCTCAAATTTTGAAAACCAACTTATGTTTGCTTAAGGGGAAAGGTGAGTTGGGCTGCTGCATAAAACCAGAGATAGAAATTAGCACAGATACCATTTCATACGTCACATACGTAATAGTCAAGACCTACCCCTTGCTGAACGAAATGGGCTAAACACCCTCTATTCAACGCCTAGGAATACACCAGACTAGTAAGAATCTTCAAACCCATGGATTTATATGTCTCCATAAGAGAATCAAGCGTTTGTACAGCTGCATGAAGGCAGCAGAGAAAATCCGATAAATCCTATTATCAAAATGAATTACAAAACCAAAACACAATGACAGTGAAATAGAGAGCAATTCTTAAATAATTCATTCAGGGCTTGTGATGCAACCTGCATTTACCTCATCTACACCCAGAGCTGTGTGAGACATAAGGTTGTACACTTCGGGCTGATAACATTGGTGAGGTTCGATGAGCAAATGCAGACCATTTGAAGTCATACTGCATGGTACCAATTCCAAGGGTCCCAAATCTCCAGGTTTAAGCGATTCTTCCTTCAGCTAAAACATGCATGGGAAACCCACAGTATGGTACACCGTGTGACCGGGAAACGTTTTCAAATGCATCTCAGTTTTCGTCCCCTTTTACTCGGGTTCACAATTCCAGACCCTTTACTAACACTCTCCCCACTTGGAGAGTCAGTGCCTTTAACCTGCTGTTTGGCACAGTTTGCAAATTCTGCGCAAGATGAACAGGAATAGGGAGAACCAATGAGAAAGTAGCTGTAGGTGTCTGCACGGGCAAATTTAATGCTCATTTCCACCAGGAAGAGGAATTAATCAAAGGCTCAGCATGCCGTGCCGGATCCAGATTAGGGCCTGAAGCAATCCTGCGGGTTTGCGGCCAGCTCACAAGAAAGCGATTTGAAGAAAGGAGCTCAGGGGCACTGTAATTCACAAACCTGCAGAGTTATAAATGACAGCTATCGTCCAAAAATATATTGAAGGAAGGCTGCGAAGAGGACTTGAAAGCGGGGCAGAATTGCAGGAAAACAATTTCAGGGGGTAGACTGGAATTGCATTTAAAGCATAGGAAAAGAGGCAGAACGTCGACAATGATGCACTTGGCCAAAAAGGGCATATGCGTTTTTTCCTGAATATATTCAGGAAAAAACGCATACGCACTTTTTGGCCAACCAAGCAAGCATGTGAAAGAAATCTGCACTACAATGAAGTCTCACTGCCCCCCGGTCAAAAGGGCCATCTGAAAAAAGTGTAAAATCCAGAAATGCAGCACAGGCCATGGAGAACAGGGAGCCTTGTTATGCTGATGGGTGGGATGTAAATTGGCAACAGCCACTCTGGAGAAGTGTATGGTGTTTCCTGAAACACCTAAAAAACAAAGCAACGGAGCCTACGGCACTTCCACTTATGATCCTATAGCTTAGGGAAATTAAAATCAAAAACACACAGCCACCCCAAAGTTTCAGACGGCTCTGTTTACAAGAACCTCGTCTACGGTACAAGTTAAATATCCCAGAAAGCGAAAAATGGATAAAGAAGTTGTGGTACGTACGTACAATGGAATATCACTCACCAATGAAATCTATGTCATCTGGCCCGTGGTGGCATAATGAGTGGATTCAGGTACGATGATTCTAAGTGAAATAAATAACACAGAAAATGAAACATCATAAGATGTCACTAATACACGTAATGTAATCTTGGCTACACATGAACTAAATTACAAAACAGAACAGGGTCTCAAATTTAGAAAACCAACTTATGTTTGCTTAAGGGGAAAGGTGAGTTGGGGTGCTCCATAAAACCAGAGATAGAAATTAGCACAGATACCATTCCATACGTCAAATATGTAATAGTTAAGACCTACCTCTTTCTCCACCAAATGGGCTAAACACCCTATATTCAACGCCTAGGAATACACCTGACTAGAAAGAATCTTCAAACCCATGGATTTATATGTCTCCATAAGAGAATCAAGCGTGTGTACAGGTGCATGAAGGCATCAGAGAAAATCCGATAAATCCCACTATCAAAATGAATTACAAAAACAAAACACAATGACAGTGAAATAGAGAGCAATTCTTAAATAATTCATTCAGGGCTTGTGATGCAACCTGGATTTACCTCATCTACACCCAGAGATGAGTGAGACATAAGGTTGGACACTTCGGGCTGATAGCATTGGTGAGGTTCGATGAGCAAATGCAGACCATGTGAAGTCATACTGCATGGTACCCATTCATGGGTCCCAACTCTCCAGGTTTAAGCGATTCTTCCTTCAGCTCAAGCATGCATTGGAAATCCACAGTATGGTGCACCGTGTGACCGGGAAACGTTTTCAAATGCATCTCAGTTTTTGTCCTCTTTTACTCGGGTTCACAATTCCAGACCCTTTACTAACACTCTCCCCACTTGTAGAGTCAGGGCCTTTAACCTCCTGTTTGGCAGAGTTTGCAATTTCTGCTTAAGATGAACAGGAATAGGGAGAACCAATGAGAGACTAGCTGTAGGAGTCTGCACGGGCAAATTTAACGCTCAATTCCCACTAGGAAGAGGAATTAACCAAAGGCTCAGCATGCGGTGCCGGAAAAAGATTACGGCCTGAAGCAATCCTGCGGGTTTGCGGCCAGCTCAAAAGGAAGCAATTTGAAGAAAGGAGCTCAGGGGCACTGTAATTCACAAACCTGCAGAGTTATAAATGACAGCTATCGTCCAAAAATATATTGAAGGAAGGCTGCGAAGAGGACGTGAAAGCGGGGCAGAATTGCACGAAAACGATTTCAGGGGGCAGACTGGAATTGCTTTTAAAGCATAGGAAAAGAGGCAGAATGTCGACAATGATGCACTTGGCCAAAAAGGACGTATGCGTTTTTCCTGAATATATTCAGGAAAAAACTCATACGCCCTTTTTGGCCAACCAAGCAAGCATGTTAAAGAAATCTGCACTACAATGAAGTCTCACTGCCCCCCGGTCAAAAGGGCCATCTGAAAAAAGTGTAAAATCCAGAAATGCAGCACAGTCCATGGAGAAGAGGGAGCCTTGTTATGCTGATGGGTGGGATGTAAAATGCCAACAGCCACTCTGGAGAAGTGTATGGTGTTTCCCGAAACACCTAAAAAACAAAGCAACGGAGCCTACGGCACTTCCACTTATGGTACTAAAGCTTAGGGAAATTAAAATCAAAAACACACAGCCACCCCAAAGTTTCAGACGGCTCTGTTTACAAGAACCTCTTCTACGGTACAAGTTAAATATCCCAGAAAGCGAAAAATGGATAAAGAAGTTGTGGTACGTACGTACAATGGAATATCACTCACCAATGAAATCTATGTCATCTGGCCCGTCGTGGCATAATGAGTGGATTCAGGTACGATGATTCTAAGTGAAATAAGTCACACAGAAAATGAAACATCATAAGATATCACTAATACACGGAATGCAATCTTGGCTACACATGAACTGAATTACAAAACAGAACAGGGTCTCAAATTTAGAAAACCAACTTATGTTTGCTTAAGGGGAAAGGTGAGTTGGGTTGCTGCATAAAACCAGAGATAGAAATTAGCGCAGATACCATTCCATAAGTCAAATATGTAATAGTCAAGACCTACCCCTTGCTCAACGAAATGGGCTAAACACCCTATATTCAAAGCCTAGGAATACACCTGACTAGAAAGTATTTTCAAACCCATGGATTTATATGTCTCCATAAGAGAATCAAGCGTGTGTACAGCTGCATGAAGGCAGCAGAGAAAATCCGATAAATCCTATTATCAAAATGAATTACAAAAACAAAACACACTGACAGTGAAATAGAGAGCAATTCTTAAATAATTCATTCAGGGCTTGTGATGCAACCTGGATTTACCTCATCAAAACCCAGAGCTGAGTGAGACATAAGGTTGGACACTTCGGGATGATAGCATTGGTGAGGTTCGATGAGCAAATGCAGACCATCTGAAGTCATACTGCATGGTACCCATTCCGTGGGTCCCAACTCTACAGGTTTAAGCGATTCTTCCTTCAGCTAAAACATGCATCGGAAACCCACAATATGGTGCACCGTGTGACCGGGAAACGTTTTCAAATGCATCTCAGTTTTCGTCCCCTTTTGCTCGGGATCACAATTCCAGACGCTTTACTAACCCTCTCCCCACTTGGAGAGTCAGTGTCCTTAACCTGCTGTTTGGCACAGTTTGCAATTTCTGCGCAAGATGAACAGGAATAGGGAAAACCAATGAGAGACTAGCTGTAGGTGTCTGCACGGGCAAATTTAACGCTCATTTCCCACCAGGAAGAGGAATTAACCAAAGGCTCAGCATGCCGTGCCGGAACCAGATTAGGGCCTGAAGCAATCCTGCGGGTTTGCGGCCAGCTCACAAGAAAGCGATTTGAAGAAAGGAGCTCAGGGGCACTGTAATTCACAAACCTGCAGAGTTATAAATGACAGCTATCGTCCAAAAATATATTGAAGGTAGGCTGCGAAGAGGACTTGAAAGCGGGGCAGAATTGCAGGAAAACGATTTCAGGGGGTAGACTGGAATTGCATTTAAAGCATAGGAAAAGAGGCAGAACGTCGACAATGATGCACTTGGCCAAAAAGGGAGTATGCGTTTTTTCCTGAATATATTCAGGAAAAAACGCATACGCCCTTTTTGGCCAACCAAGCAAGCATGTTAAAGAAATCTGCACTACAATGAAGTCTCACTGCCCCCCGGTCAAAAGGGCCATCTGAAAAAAGTGTAAAATCCAGAAATGCAGCACAAGCCATGGAAAACAGGGAGCCTTGTTATGCTGATGGGTGGGATGTAAATTGCCAACAGCCACTCTGGAGAAGTGTATGGTGTTTCCTGAAACACCTAAAAAACAAAGCAACGGAGCCGACGGCACTTCCACTTATGGTCCTATAGCTTAGGGTAATTAAAATCAAAAACACACAGCCACCCCAAAGTTTCAGACGGCTCTGTTTACAAGAACCTCGTCTACGGTACAAGTTAAATATCCCAGAAAGCGAAAAATGGATAAAGAAGTTGTGGTACGTACGTACAATGGAATATCACTCACCAATGAAATCTATGTCATCTGGCCCGTGGTGGCATAATGAGTGGATTCAGGTACGATGATTCTAAGTGAAATAAATCACACAGAAAATGAAACATCATAAGATGTCACTAATACACGGAATGTAATCTTGGCTACACATGAACTGAATTACAAAACAGAACAGGGTCTCAAATTAAGAAAACCAACTTATGTTTGCTTAAGGGGAAAGGTGAGTTGGGGTGCTGCATAAAACCAGAGATAGAAATTAGCACAGATACCATTCCATACGTCAAATATGTAATAGTCAAGACCTACCCCTTGCTCAACCAAATGGGCTAAACACCCTATATTCAACGCCTAGGAATACACCTGACTAGAAAGAATCTTCAAACCCATGGATTTATATGTCTCCATAAGAGAATCAAGCGTGTGTACAGCTGCATGAAGGCATCAGAGAAAATCCGATAAATCCCACTATCAAAATGAATTACAAAAACAAAATACAATGACAGTGAAATAGAGAGCAATTCTTAAATAATTCATTCAGGGCTTGTGATGCAACCTGGATTTACCTCATCTACACCCAGAGATGAGTGAGACATAAGGTTGGACACTTCGGGCTGATAGCATTGGTGAGGTTCGATGAGCAAATGCAGACCATGTGAAGTCATACTGCATGGTACCCATTCATGGGTCCCAACTCTCCAGGTTTAAGCGATTCTTCCTTCAGCTCAAGCATGCATTGGAAATCCACAGTATGGTGCACCGTGTGACCGGGAAACGTTTTCAAATGCATCTCAGTTTTTGTCCTCTTTTACTCGGGTTCACAATTCCAGACCCTTTACTAACACTCTCCCCACTTGGAGAGTCAGGGCCTTTAACCTCCTGTTTGGCAGAGTTTGCAATTTCTGCTTAAGATGAACAGGAATAGGGAGAACCAATGAGAGACTAGCTGTAGGAGTCTGCACGGGCAAATTTAATGCTCATGTCCCACCAGGAAGAGGAATTAACCAAACGCTCAGCATGCCGTGCCGGAACCAGATTAGGGCCTGAAGCAATCCTGTGGGTTTGCGGCCAGCTCACAAGAAAGCGATTTGAAGAAAGGAGCTCAGGGGCACTGTAATTCACAAACCTGCAGAGTTATAAATGACAGCTATCGTCCAAAAATATATTGAAGGAAGGCTGCGAAGAGGACTTGAAAGCGGGACAGAATTGCAGGAAAACGATTTCAGGGGGTAGACTGGAGTTGCATTTAAAGCATAGGAATAGAGGAAGAACGTCGACAATGATGCACTTGGCCAAAAAGGGCATATGCGTTTTTTCCTGAATATATTCAGGAAAAAACGCATACGCACTTTTTGGCCAACCAAGCAAGCATGTGAAAGAAATCTGCACTACAATGAAGTCTCACTGCCCCCCGGTCAAAAGGGCCATCTGAAAAAAGTGTAAAATCCAGAAATGCAGCACAGGCCATGGAGAACAGGGAGCCTTGTTATGCTGATGGGTGGGATGTAAATTGCCAACAGCCACTCTGGAGAAGTGTATGGTGTTTCCTGAAACACCTAAAAAACAAAGCAACGGAGCCTACGGCACTTCCACTTATGATCCTATAGCTTAGGGAAATTAAAATCAAAAACACACAGCCACCCCAAAGTTTCAGACGGCTCTGTTTACAAGAACCTCGTCTACGGTACAAGTTAAATATCCCAGAAAGCGAAAAATGGATAAAGAAGTTGTGGTACGTACGTACAATGGAATATCACTCACCAATGAAATCTATGTCATCTGGCCCGTGGTGGCATAATGAGTGGATTCAGGTACGATGATTCTAAGTGAAATAAATAACACAGAAAATGAAACATCATAAGATGTCACTAATACACGTAATGTAATCTTGGCTACACATGAACTAAATTACAAAACAGAACAGGGTCTCAAATTTAGAAAACCAACTTATGTTTGCTTAAGGGGAAAGGTAAGTTGGGGTGCTGCATAAAACCAGAGATAGAAATTAGCACAGATACCATTCCATACGTCAAATATGTAATAGTTAAGACCTACCCCTTTCTCAACCAAATGGGCTAAACACCCTATATTCAACGCCTAGGAATACACCTGACTAGAAAGAATCTTCAAACCCATGGATTTATATGTCTCCATAAGAGAATCAAGCGTGTGTACAGCTGCATGAAGGCATCAGAGAAAATCCGATAAATCCCACTATCAAAATGAATTACAAAAACAAAATACAATGACAGTGAAATAGAGAGCAATTCTTAAATAATTCATTCAGGGCTTGTGATGCAACCTGGATTTACCTCATCTACACCCAGAGATGAGTGAGACATAAGGTTGGACACTTCGGGCTGATAGCATTGGTGAGGTTCGATGAGCAAATGCAGACCATGTGAAGTCATACTGCATGGTACCCATTCATGGGTCCCAACTCTCCAGGTTTAAGCGATTCTTCCTTCAGCTCAAGCATGCATTGGAAATCCACAGTATGGTGCACCGTGTGACCGGGAAACGTTTTCAAATGCATCTCAGTTTTTGTCCTCTTTTACTCGGGTTCACAATTCCAGACCCTTTACTAACACTCTCCCCACTTGTAGAGTCAGGGCCTTTAACCTCCTGTTTGGCAGAGTTTGCAATTTCTGCTTAAGATGAACAGGAATAGGGAGAACCAATGAGAGACTAGCTGTAGGAGTCTGCATGGGCAAATTTAACGCTCAATTCCCACTAGGAAGAGGAATTAACCAAAGGCTCAGCATGCGGTGCCGGAAAAAGATTACGGCCTGAAGCAATCCTGCGGGTTTGCGGCCAGCTCAAAAGGAAGCAATTTGAAGAAAGGAGCTCAGGGGCACTGTAATTCATAAACCTGCAGAGTTATAAATGACAGCTATCGTCCAAAAATATATTGAAGGAAGGCTGCGAAGAGGACGTGAAAGCGGGGCAGAATTGCACGAAAACGATTTCAGGGGGCAGACTGGAATTGCTTTTAAAGCATAGGAAAAGAGGCAGAATGTCGACAATGATGCACTTGGCCAAAAAGGACGTATGCGTTTTTCCTGAATATATTCAGGAAAAAACTCATACGCCCTTTTTGGCCAACCAAGCAAGCATGTTAAAGAAATCTGCACTACAATGAAGTCTCACTGCCCCCTGGTCAAAAGGGCCATCTGAAAAAAGTGTAAAATCCAGAAATGCAGCACAGGCCATGGAGAAGAGGGAGCCTTGTTATGCTGATGGGTGGGATGTAAAATGCCAACAGCCACTCTGGAGAAGTGTATGGTGTTTCCCGAAACACCTAAAAAACAAAGCAACGGAGCCTACGGCACTTCCACTTATGGTACTAAAGCTTAGGGAAATTAAAATCAAAAACACACAGCCACCCCAAAGTTTCAGACGGCTCTGTTTACAAGAACCTCTTCTACGGTACAAGTTAAATATCCCAGAAAGCGAAAAATGGATAAAGAAGTTGTGGTACGTACGTACAATGGAATATCACTCACCAATGAAATCTATGTCATCTGGCCCGTCGTGGCATAATGAGTGGATTCAGGTACGATGATTCTAAGTGAAATAAGTCACACAGAAAATGAAACATCATAAGATATCACTAATACACGGAATGCAATCTTGGCTACACATGAACTGAATTACAAAACAGAACAGGGTCTCAAATTTAGAAAACCAACTTATGTTTGCTTAAGGGGAAAGGTGAGTTGGGTTGCTGCATAAAACCAGAGATAGAAATTAGCGCAGATACCATTCCATAAGTCAAATATGTAATAGTCAAGACCTACCCCTTGCTCAACGAAATGGGCTAAACACCCTATATTCAAAGCCTAGGAATACACCTGACTAGAAAGAATTTTCAAACCCATGGATTTATATGTCTCCATAAGAGAATCAAGCGTGTGTACAGCTGCATGAAGGCAGCAGAGAAAATCCGATAAATCCTATTATCAAAATGAATTACAAAAACAAAACACACTGACAGTGAAATAGAGAGCAATTCTTAAATAATTCATTCAGGGCTTGTGATGCAACCTGGATTTACCTCATCAAAACCCAGAGCTGAGTGAGACATAAGGTTGGACACTTCGAGATGATAGCATTGGTGAGGTACGATGAGCAAATGCAGACCATCTGAAGTCATACTGCATGGTACCCATTCCGTGGGTCCCAACTCTACAGGTTTAAGCGATTCTTCCTTCAGCTAAAACATGCATCGGAAACCCACAATATGGTGCACCGTGTGACCGGGAAACGTTTTCAAATGCATCTCAGTTTTCGTCCCCTTTTGCTCGGGATCACAATTCCAGACGCTTTACTAACCCTCTCCCCACTTGGAGAGTCAGTGTCCTTAACCTGCTGTTTGGCACAGTTTGCAATTTCTGCGCAAGATGAACAGGAATAGGGAAAACCAATGAGAGACTAGCTGTAGGTGTCTGCACGGGCAAATTTAACGCTCATTTCCCACCAGGAAGAGGAATTAACCAAAGGCTCAGCATGCCGTGCCGGAACCAGATTAGGGCCTGAAGCAATCCTGCGGGTTTGCGGCCAGCTCACAAGAAAGCGATTTGAAGAAAGGAGCTCAGGGGCACTGTAATTCACAAACCTGCAGAGTTATAAATGACAGCTATCGTCCAAAAATATATTGAAGGTAGGCTGCGAAGAGGACTTGAAAGCGGGGCAGAATTGCAGGAAAACGATTTCAGGGGGTAGACTGGAATTGCATTTAAAGCATAGGAAAAGAGGCAGAACGTCGACAATGATGCACTTGGCCAAAAAGGGCGTATGCGTTTTTTCCTGAATATATTCAGGAAAAAACGCATACGCCCTTTTTGGCCAACCAAGCAAGCATGTTAAAGAAATCTGCACTACAATGAAGTCTCACTGCCCCCCGGTCAAAAGGGCCATCTGAAAAAAGTGTAAAATCCAGAAATGCAGCACAAGCCATGGAAAACAGGGAGCCTTGTTATGCTGATGGGTGGGATGTAAATTGCCAACAGCCACTCTGGAGAAGTGTATGGTGTTTCCTGAAACACCTAAAAAACAAAGCAACGGAGCCGACGGCACTTCCACTTATGGTCCTATAGCTTAGGGTAATTAAAATCAAAAACACACAGCCACCCCAAAGTTTCAGACGGCTCTGTTTACAAGAACCTCGTCTACGGTACAAGTTAAATATCCCAGAAAGCGAAAAATGGATAAAGAAGTTGTGGTACGTACGTACAATGGAATATCACTCACCAATGAAATCTATGTCATCTGGCCCGTCGTGGCATAATGAGTGGATTCAGCTACGATGATTCTAAGTGCAATAAATCACACAGAAAATGAAACATCATAAGATGTCACTAATACACGGAATGTAATCTTGGCTACACATGAACTGAATTACAAAACAGAACAGGGTCTCAAATTAAGAAAACCAACTTATGTTTGCTTAAGGGGAAAGGTGAGTTGGGGTGCTGCATAAAACCAGAGATAGAAATTAGCACAGATACCATTCCATACGTCAAATATGTAATAGTCAAGACCTACCCCTTGCTCAACCAAATGGGCTAAACACCCTATATTCAACGCCTAGGAATACACCTGACTAGAAAGAATCTTCAAACCCATGGATTTATATGTCTCCATAAGAGAATCAAGCGTGTGTACAGCTGCATGAAGGCATCAGAGAAAATCCGATAAATCCCACTATCAAAATGAATTACAAAAACAAAATACAATGACAGTGAAATAGAGAGCAATTCTTAAATAATTCATTCAGGGCTTGTGATGCAACCTGGATTTACCTCATCTACACCCAGAGATGAGTGAGACATAAGGTTGGACACTTCGGGCTGATAGCATTGGTGAGGTTCGATGAGCAAATGCAGACCATGTGAAGTCATACTGCATGGTACCCATTCATGGGTCCCAACTCTCCAGGTTTAAGCGATTCTTCCTTCAGCTCAAGCATGCATTGGAAATCCACAGTATGGTGCACCGTGTGACCGGGAAACGTTTTCAAATGCATCTCAGTTTTTGTCCTCTTTTACTCGGGTTCACAATTCCAGACCCTTTACTAACACTCTCCCCACTTGGAGAGTCAGGGCCTTTAACCTCCTGTTTGGCAGAGTTTGCAATTTCTGCTTAAGATGAACAGGAATAGGGAGAACCAATGAGAGACTAGCTGTAGGAGTCTGCACGGGCAAATTTAATGCTCATGTCCCACCAGGAAGAGGAATTAACCAAACGCTCAGCATGCCGTGCCGGAACCAGATTAGGGCCTGAAGCAATCCTGTGGGTTTGCGGCCAGCTCACAAGAAAGCGATTTGAAGAAAGGAGCTCAGGGGCACTGTAATTCACAAACCTGCAGAGTTATAAATGACAGCTATCGTCCAAAAATATATTGAAGGAAGGCTGCGAAGAGGACTTGAAAGCGGGACAGAATTGCAGGAAAACGATTTCAGGGGGTAGACTGGAGTTGCATTTAAAGCATAGGAATAGAGGAAGAACGTCGACAATGATGCACTTGGCCAAAAAGGGCATATGCGTTTTTTCCTGAATATATTCAGGAAAAAACGCATACGCACTTTTTGGCCAACCAAGCAAGCATGTGAAAGAAATCTGCACTACAATGAAGTCTCACTGCCCCCCGGTCAAAAGGGCCATCTGAAAAAAGTGTAAAATCCAGAAATGCAGCACAGGCCATGGAGAACAGGGAGCCTTGTTATGCTGATGGGTGGGATGTAAATTGCCAACAGCCACTCTGGAGAAGTGTATGGTGTTTCCTGAAACACCTAAAAAACAAAGCAACGGAGCCTACGGCACTTCCACTTATGATCCTATAGCTTAGGGAAATTAAAATCAAAAACACACAGCCACCCCAAAGTTTCAGACGGCTCTGTTTACAAGAACCTCGTCTACGGTACAAGTTAAATATCCCAGAAAGCGAAAAATGGATAAAGAAGTTGTGGTACGTACGTACAATGGAATATCACTCACCAATGAAATCTATGTCATCTGGCCCGTGGTGGCATAATGAGTGGATTCAGGTACGATGATTCTAAGTGAAATAAATAACACAGAAAATGAAACATCATAAGATGTCACTAATACACGTAATGTAATCTTGGCTACACATGAACTAAATTACAAAACAGAACAGGGTCTCAAATTTAGAAAACCAACTTATGTTTGCTTAAGGGGAAAGGTGAGTTGGGGTGCTGCATAAAACCAGAGATAGAAATTAGCACAGATACCATTCCATACGTCAAATATGTAATAGTTAAGACCTACCCCTTTCTCAACCAAATGGGCTAAACACCCTATATTCAACGCCTAGGAATACACCTGACTAGAAAGAATCTTCAAACCCATGGATTTATATGTCTCCATAAGAGAATCAAGCGTGTGTACAGCTGCATGAAGGCATCAGAGAAAATCCGATAAATCCCACTATCAAAATGAATTACAAAAACAAAATACAATGACAGTGAAATAGAGAGCAATTCTTAAATAATTCATTCAGGGCTTGTGATGCAACCTGGATTTACCTCATCTACACCCAGAGATGAGTGAGACATAAGGTTGGACACTTCGGGCTGATAGCATTGGTGAGGTTCGATGAGCAAATGCAGACCATGTGAAGTCATACTGCATGGTACCCATTCATGGGTCCCAACTCTCCAGGTTTAAGCGATTCTTCCTTCAGCTCAAGCATGCATTGGAAATCCACAGTATGGTGCACCGTGTGACCGGGAAACGTTTTCAAATGCATCTCAGTTTTTGTCCTCTTTTACTCGGGTTCACAATTCCAGACCCTTTACTAACACTCTCCCCACTTGTAGAGTCAGGGCCTTTAACCTCCTGTTTGGCAGAGTTTGCAATTTCTGCTTAAGATGAACAGGAATAGGGAGAACCAATGAGAGACTAGCTGTAGGAGTCTGCACGGGCAAATTTAATGCTCAATTCCCACTAGGAAGAGGAATTAACCAAAGGCTCAGCATGCGGTGCCGGAAAAAGATTACGGCCTGAAGCAATCCTGCGGGTTTGCGGCCAGCTCAAAAGGAAGCAATTTGAAGAAAGGAGCTCAGGGGCACTGTAATTCACAAACCTGCAGAGTTATAAATGACAGCTATCGTCCAAAAACATATTGAAGGAAGTCTGCGAAGAGGACTTGTAAGCGGGGCAGAATTGCAGGAAAACGATTTCAGGGGGTAGACTGGAATTGCATTTAAAGCATAGGAAAAGAGGCAGAACGTCGACAATGATGCACTCGGCTAAAAAGGGCGTATGAGTTTTTTCCTAAATTTATTCAGGAAAAAACGCATACACCCTTTTTAGCCAACCAAGCAAGAATGTTAACGAAATCTGCACTACAATGAAGTCTCACTGCCCCCCGGTCAAAAGGGCCATCTGAAAAAAGTGTAAAATCCAGATAGGCAGCACAGGCCATGGAGAACAGGGAGCCTTGTTATGCTGATGGGTGGGATGTAAATTGCCAACAGCCACTCTGGAGAAGTGTATGGTGTTTCCTGAAACACCTAAAAAACAAAGCAACGGAGCCTACGGCTCTTCCACTTATGGTCCTATAGCTTAGGGAAATTAAAATCAAAAACACACAGCCACCCCAAAGTTTCAGACGGCTCTGTTTACAAGAACCTCGTCTACGGTACAAGTTAAATATCCCAGAAAGCAAAAAATGGATAAACAAATTGTGGTACGTACGTACAATGGAATATCACTCACCAATGAAATCTATGTCATCTGGCCCATCGTGGCATAATGAGTGGATTCAGGTACAATGATTCTAAGTGAAATAAGTCCCACAGAAAATGAAACATCATATGATATCACTAATACAAGGAATGTAATCTTGGCTACACATGAACTGAATTACAAAACAGAACAGGGTCTCAAATTAAGAAAACCACTTATGTTTGCTTAAGGGGAAAGGTGAGTTGGGGTCCTGCATAAAACCAGAGATAGAAATTAGCACAGATACCATTCCATACGTCAAATATGTAATAGTCAAGACCTACCCCTTGCTCAACCAAATGGGCTAAACACCCTATATTCAACGCCTAGGAATACACCTGACTAGAAAGAATCTTCAAACCCATGGATTTTTTGTCTCCATAAGAGAATCAAGCGTGTGTACAGCTGCATGAAGGCAGCAGAGACAATCCGATAAATCCCATTATCAAAATGAATTATAAAAAGAAAACACAATGACAGTGAAATAGAGAGCAATTCTTAAATAATTCATTCAGGGCTTGTGATGCAACCTGGATTTACCTCATCTACACCCAGAGCTGAGTGAGACATAAGGTTGGACACTTCGGGCTGATAGCATTGGTGAGGTTCGATGAGCAAATGCCGACCATTTGAAGTCATACTGCATGGTACCCATTCCGTGGGTCCCAACTCTCCAGGTTTAAGCGATTCTTCCTTCAGCTAAAACATGCATGGGAAACCCACAGTATGGTGCACCGTGTGACCGGGAAACGTTTTCAAATGCATCTCAGTTTTCGTCCCCATTTAGTCGGGTTCACAATTCCAGACGCTTTACTAACACTCTCCCCACTTGGAGAGCCAGTGCCTGTAACCTGCTGTTTGGCACAGTTTGCAATTTCTGCGCAAGATGAACAGGAATAGGGAGAACCAATGAGAGACTAGCTGTAGGTGTCTGCACGGGCAAATTTAATGCTCATGTCCCACCAGGAAGAGGAATTAACCAAAGGCTCAGCCTGCCGTGCCGGAACCAGATTAGGGCCTGAAGCAATCCTGTGGGTTTGCGGCCAGCTCACAAGAAAGCGATTTGAAGAAAGGAGCTCAGGGGCACTGTAATTCACAAACCTGCAGAGTTATAAATGACAGCTATCGTCCAAAAATATATTGAAGGAAGTCTGCGAAGAGGACTTGAAAGCGGGACAGAATTGCAGGAAAACGATTTCAGGGGGTAGACTGGAGTTGCATTTAAAGCATAGGAATAGAGGTAGAACGTCGACAATGATGCACTTGGCCAAAAAGGGCATATGCGTTTTTTCCTGAATATATTCAGGAAAAAACGCATACGCACTTTTTGGCCAACCAAGCAAGCATGTGAAATAAATCTGCACTACAATGAAGTCTCACTGCCCCCCGGTCAAAAGGGCCATCTGAAAAAAGTGTAAAATCCAGAAATGCAGCACAGGCCATGGAGAACAGGGAGCCTTGTTATGCTGATGTGTGGGATGTAAATTGTCAAGAGCCACTCTGAAGAATTGTATGGTGTTTCCTGAAACACCTAAAAAACAAAGCAACGGAGCCTACGGCACTTCCACTTATGGTCCTATAGATTAGGGAAATTAAAATCAAAAACTCACAGCCACCCCAAAGTTTCAGACGGCTCTGTTTACAAGAACCTCGTCTACGGTACAAGTTAAATATCCCAGAAAGGGAAAAATGGATAAAGAAGTTGTGGTAAGTACGTACAATGGAATATCACTCACCAATGAAATCTTTGTCATCTGGCCCGTCGTGGCATAATGAGTGGATTCAGGTACGATGATTCTAAGTGAAATAAGTCACACAGAAAATGAAACATCATAAGATATCACTAATACACGGAATGTAATCTTGGCTACACATGAACTGAATTACAAAACAGAACAGGGTCTCAAATTTAGAAAACCAACTTATGTTTGCTTAAGGGGAAATGTGAGTTGGGGTGCTGCATAAAACCAGAGATAGAAATTAGCACAGATACCATTCCATACGTCAAATATGTAATAGTCAAGACCTACCCCTTGCTCAACCAAATGGGCTAAACACCCTATATTCAACGCCTAGGAATACACCTGACTAGAAAGAATCTTCAAACCCATGGATTTATATGTCTCCATAAGAGAATCAAGCGTGTGTACAGCTGCATGAAGGCAGCAGAGACAATCCGATAAATCCCATTATCAAAATGAATTATAAAAAGAAAACACAATGACAGTGAAATAGAGAGCAATTCTTAAATAATTCATTCAGGGCTTGTGATGCAACCTGGATTTACCTCATCTACACCCAGAGCTGAGTGAGACATAAGGTTGGACACTTCGGGCTGATAGCATTGGTGAGGTTCGATGAGCAAATGCAGACCATTTGAAGTCATACTGCATGGTACCCATTCCGTGGGTCCCAACTCTCCAGGTTTAAGCGATTCTTCCTTCAGCTAAAACATGCATGGGAAACCCACAGTATGGTGCACCGTGTGACCGGGAAACGTTTTCAAATGCATCTCAGTTTTCGTCCCCATTTAGTCGGGTTCACAATTCCAGACGCTTTACTAACACTCTCCCCACTTGGAGAGCCAGTGCCTGTAACCAGCTGTTTGGCACAGTTTGCAATTTCTGCGCAAGATGAACAGGAATAGGGAGAACCAATGAGAGACTAGCTGTAGGTGTCTGCACGGGCAAATTTAATGCTCATGTCCCACCAGGAAGAGGAATTAACCAAAGGCTCAGCCTGCCGTGCCGGAACCAGATTAGGGCCTGAAGCAATCCTGTGGGTTTGCGGCCAGCTCACAAGAAAGCGATTTGAAGAAAGGAGCTCAGGGGCACTGTAATTCACAAACCTGCAGAGTTATAAATGACAGCTATCGTCCAAAAATATATTGAAGGAAGTCTGCGAAGAGGACTTGAAAGCGGGACAGAATTGCAGGAAAACGATTTCAGGGGGTAGACTGGAGTTGCATTTAAAGCATAGGAATAGAGGTAGAACGTAGACAATGATGCACTTGGCCAAAAAGGGCATATGCGTTTTTTCCTGAATATATTCAGGAAAAAACGCATACGCCCTTTTGGAAAACCAAGCAAGCATGTTAAACAAATCTGCACTACAATGAGGTCTCACTGCCCCCCAGTCAAAAGGGCCATCTGAAAAAAGTGTAAAATACAGAAATGCAGCACAGACCATGGAGAACAGGGAGCCTTGTTATGCTGATGGGCGGGATGTAAATTGCCAAGAGCCACTCTGAAGAAGTGTATGGTGTTTCCTGAAACACCTAAAAAACAAAGCAACGGAGCCTACGGCACTTCCACTTATGGTCCTATAGCTTAGGGAAATTAAAATCAAAAACACACAGCCACCCAAAAGTTTCAGACGTCTCTGTTTGCAAGAAACTCGTCTACGGTACAAGTTAAATATCCCAGAAAGCGAAAAATGGATAAAGAAGTTGTGGTACGTACGTACAATTGAATATCACTCACTAATGAAATCTATGTCCTTTGGCCCGTCGTGGCATAATGAGTGGATTCAGGTACGATGATTCTAAGTGAAATAAGTCACACAGAAAATGAAACATCATAAGATATCACTAATACACGGAATGTAATCTTGGCTACACATGAACTGAATTACAAAACAGAACAGGGTCTCAAATTTAGAAAACCAACTTATGTTTGCTTAAGGGGAAATGTGAATCAGGGTGCTGCATAAAACCAGAGTTAGAAATTAGCACAGATACCATTCCATACGTCAAATATGTAATAGTCAAGACCTACCCCTTGCTCAACCAAATGGGCTAAACACCCTATATTCAACGCCTAGGAATACACCTGACTAGTAAGAATCTTCAAACCCATGGATTTATATGTCTCCATAAGAGAATCAAGCGTGTGTACAGCTGCATGAAGGCAGCAGAGAAAATCCGATAAATCCTATTATCAAAATGAATTACAAAAACAAAACACAATGGCAGTGAAATAGAGAGCAATTCTTAAATAATTCATTCAGGGCTTGTGATGCAACCTGGATTTACCTCATCTAAACCCAGAGCTGAGTGAGACATAAGGTTGGACACTTCGGGCTGATAGCATTGGTGAGGTTCGATGAGCAAATGCAGACCATTTGAAGTCAAACTGCATGGTACCCATTCCATGGGTCCCAACTCTCCAGGTTTAAGCGATTCTTCCTTCAGCTAAAACATGCATGGGAAACCCACAGTATGGTGCACTGTGTGACCGGAAAACGTTTTAAAATGCATCTCAGGTTTTGCCCCTTTTACTCGGGTTCACAATTCCAGACCCTTTACTAACACTCTCCCCACTTGGAGAGTCAGTGCCTTTAACCTGCTGTTTGGCACAGTTTGCAATTTCTGCGCAAGATGAACAGGAATAGGGAGAACCAATGAGAGACTAGCTGTAGGTGTCTGCACGGGCAAATTTAACGCTCATTTCCAACCAGGAAGAGGAATTAACCAAAGGCTCAGCATGCCGTGCCGGAACCAGATTAGGGCCTGAAGCAATCCTGCGGGTTTGCGGCCAGCTCACAAGAAAGCGATTTGAAGAAAGGACCTCAGGGGCACTGTAATTCACAAACCTGCAGAGTTATAAATGACAGCTATCGTCCAAAACTATATTGAAGGAAGGCTGCGAAGAGGACTTGAAAGCGGGGCAGAATTGCAGGAAAACGATTTCAGGGTGTAGACTGGAATTGCATTTAAAGCATAGGAAAAGAGGCAGAACGTCGACAATGATGCACTTCGCCAAAAAGGGCGTATGCGTTTTTTCAGGAATATATTCAGGAAAAAACGCATACGCCCTTTTTGGCCAACCAAGCAAGCATGTTAAAGAAATCTGCACTACAATGAAGTCTCACTGCCCACCGGTCAAAAGGGCCATCTGAAAAATGTGTAAAATCCAGAAAGGCAGTACAGGCCATGGAGAACAGGGAGCCTTGTTATGCTGATGGGTGGGATGTAAATTGCCAAGAGACACTCTGGAGAAGTGTATGGTGTTTCCTGAAACACCTAAAAAACAAAGCAAGAGAGCCTACGGCACTTCCACTTATGGTCCTATAGCTTAGGGAAATTAAAATCAAAAACACACAGCCACCCCAAAATTTCAGACGGCTCTGTTTACAAGAACCTCGTCTACGGTACAAGTTAAATATCCCAGAAAGCGAAAAATGGAGAAAGAAGTTGTGGTACGTACGTACAATGGAATATCACTCACCAATGAAATCTATGTCATCTGGCCCATCGTGGCATAATGAGTGGATTCAGGTACGATGATTCTAAGTGAAATAAGTCACACAGAAAATGAAACATCATATCACTAATACACAGAATGTAATCTTGGCTACACATGAACTGAATTACAAAACAGAACAGGGTCTCAAATTTAGAAAACCAACTTATGTTTGCTTAAGGGGAAATGTGAGTTGGGGTGCTGCATAAAACCAGAGATAGAAATTAGCACAGATACCATTCCATACGTCAAATATGTAATAGTCAAGACCTACCCCTTGCTCAACCAAATGGGCTAAACACCCTATATTCAACGCCTAGGAATACACCTGACTAGAAAGAATCTTCAAACCCATGGATTTATATGTCTCCATAAGAGAATCAAGCGTGTGTACAGCTGCATGAAGGCAGCAGAGACAATCCGATAAATCCCATTATCAAAATGAATTATAAAAAGAAAACACAATGACAGTGAAATAGAGAGCAATTCTTAAATAATTCATTCAGGGCTTGTGATGCAACCTGGATTTACCTCATCTACACCCAGAGCTGAGTGAGACATAAGGTTGGACACTTCGGGCTGATAGCATTGGTGAGGTTCGATGAGCAAATGCAGACCATTTGAAGTCATACTGCATGGTACCCATTCCGTGGGTCCCAACTCTCCAGGTTTAAGCGATTCTTCCTTCAGCTAAAACATGCATGGGAAACCCACAGTATGGTGCACCGTGTGACCGGGAAACGTTTTCAAATGCATCTCAGTTTTCGTCCCCATTTAGTCGGGTTCACAATTCCAGACGCTTTACTAACACTCTCCCCACTTGGAGAGCCAGTGCCTGTAACCAGCTGTTTGGCACAGTTTGCAATTTCTGCGCAAGATGAACAGGAATAGGGAGAACCAATGAGAGACTAGCTGTAGGTGTCTGCACGGGCAAATTTAATGCTCATGTCCCACCAGGAAGAGGAATTAACCAAAGGCTCAGCCTGCCGTGCCGGAACCAGATTAGGGCCTGAAGCAATCCTGTGGGTTTGCGGCCAGCTCACAAGAAAGCGATTTGAAGAAAGGAGCTCAGGGGCACTGTAATTCACAAACCTGCAGAGTTATAAATGACAGCTATCGTCCAAAAATATATTGAAGGAAGTCTGCGAAGAGGACTTGAAAGCGGGACAGAATTGCAGGAAAACGATTTCAGGGGGTAGACTGGAGTTGCATTTAAAGCATAGGAATAGAGGTAGAACGTAGACAATGATGCACTTGGCCAAAAAGGGCATATGCGTTTTTTCCTGAATATATTCAGGAAAAAACGCATACGCCCTTTTGGAAAACCAAGCAAGCATGTTAAACAAATCTGCACTACAATGAGGTCTCACTGCCCCCCAGTCAAAAGGGCCATCTGAAAAAAGTGTAAAATACAGAAATGCAGCACAGACCATGGAGAACAGGGAGCCTTGTTATGCTGATGGGCGGGATGTAAATTGCCAAGAGCCACTCTGAAGAAGTGTATGGTGTTTCCTGAAACACCTAAAAAACAAAGCAACGGAGCCTACGGCACTTCCACTTATGGTCCTATAGCTTAGGGAAATTAAAATCAAAAACACACAGCCACCCAAAAGTTTCAGACGTCTCTGTTTGCAAGAAACTCGTCTACGGTACAAGTTAAATATCCCAGAAAGCGAAAAATGGATAAAGAAGTTGTGGTACGTACGTACAATTGAATATCACTCACTAATGAAATCTATGTCCTTTGGCCCGTCGTGGCATAATGAGTGGATTCAGGTACGATGATTCTAAGTGAAATAAGTCACACAGAAAATGAAACATCATAAGATATCACTAATACACGGAATGTAATCTTGGCTACACATGAACTGAATTACAAAACAGAACAGGGTCTCAAATTTAGAAAACCAACTTATGTTTGCTTAAGGGGAAATGTGAATCAGGGTGCTGCATAAAACCAGAGTTAGAAATTAGCACAGATACCATTCCATACGTCAAATATGTAATAGTCAAGACCTACCCCTTGCTCAACCAAATGGGCTAAACACCCTATATTCAACGCCTAGGAATACACCTGACTAGTAAGAATCTTCAAACCCATGGATTTATATGTCTCCATAAGAGAATCAAGCGTGTGTACAGCTGCATGAAGGCAGCAGAGAAAATCCGATAAATCCTATTATCAAAATGAATTACAAAAACAAAACACAATGGCAGTGAAATAGAGAGCAATTCTTAAATAATTCATTCAGGGCTTGTGATGCAACCTGGATTTACCTCATCTAAACCCAGAGCTGAGTGAGACATAAGGTTGGACACTTCGGGCTGATAGCATTGGTGAGGTTCGATGAGCAAATGCAGACCATTTGAAGTCAAACTGCATGGTACCCATTCCATGGGTCCCAACTCTCCAGGTTTAAGCGATTCTTCCTTCAGCTAAAACATGCATGGGAAACCCACAGTATGGTGCACTGTGTGACCGGAAAACGTTTTAAAATGCATCTCAGGTTTTGCCCCTTTTACTCGGGTTCACAATTCCAGACCCTTTACTAACACTCTCCCCACTTGGAGAGTCAGTGCCTTTAACCTGCTGTTTGGCACAGTTTGCAATTTCTGCGCAAGATGAACAGGAATAGGGAGAACCAATGAGAGACTAGCTGTAGGTGTCTGCACGGGCAAATTTAACGCTCATTTCCAACCAGGAAGAGGAATTAACCAAAGGCTCAGCATGCCGTGCCGGAACCAGATTAGGGCCTGAAGCAATCCTGCGGGTTTGCGGCCAGCTCACAAGAAAGCGATTTGAAGAAAGGACCTCAGGGGCACTGTAATTCACAAACCTGCAGAGTTATAAATGACAGCTATCGTCCAAAACTATATTGAAGGAAGGCTGCGAAGAGGACTTGAAAGCGGGGCAGAATTGCAGGAAAACGATTTCAGGGTGTAGACTGGAATTGCATTTAAAGCATAGGAAAAGAGGCAGAACGTCGACAATGATGCACTTCGCCAAAAAGGGCGTATGCGTTTTTTCAGGAATATATTCAGGAAAAAACGCATACGCCCTTTTTGGCCAACCAAGCAAGCATGTTAAAGAAATCTGCACTACAATGAAGTCTCACTGCCCACCGGTCAAAAGGGCCATCTGAAAAATGTGTAAAATCCAGAAAGGCAGTACAGGCCATGGAGAACAGGGAGCCTTGTTATGCTGATGGGTGGGATGTAAATTGCCAAGAGACACTCTGGAGAAGTGTATGGTGTTTCCTGAAACACCTAAAAAACAAAGCAAGAGAGCCTACGGCACTTCCACTTATGGTCCTATAGCTTAGGGAAATTAAAATCAAAAACACACAGCCACCCCAAAATTTCAGACGGCTCTGTTTACAAGAACCTCGTCTACGGTACAAGTTAAATATCCCAGAAAGCGAAAAATGGAGAAAGAAGTTGTGGTACGTACGTACAATGGAATATCACTCACCAATGAAATCTATGTCATCTGGCCCATCGTGGCATAATGAGTGGATTCAGGTACGATGATTCTAAGTGAAATAAGTCACACAGAAAATGAAACATCATATCACTAATACACAGAATGTAATCTTGGCTACACATGAACTGAATTACAAAACAGAACAGGGTCTGAAATTTTGAAAACCAACTTATGTTTGCTTAAGGGGAAAGGTGAGTTGGGGTGCTGCATAAAACCAGAGATAGAAATTAGCACAGATACCATTCCATACGTCACATACGTAATAGTCAAGACCTACTCCTTGCTGAACGAAATGGGCTAAACACCCTCTATTCAATGCCTAGGAATACACCAGACTAGTAAGAATCTTCAAACCCATGGATTTATATGTCTCCATAAGAGAATCAAGCGTGTGTACAGCTGCATGAAGGCAGCAGAGAAAATCCGATAAATCCTATTATCAAAATGAATTACAAAAACAAAACACAATGACAGTGAAATAGAGAGCAATTCTTAAATAATTCATTCAGGTCTTGTGATGCAACCTGGATTTACCTCATCAAAACCCAGACCTGAGTGAGACATAAGGTTGGACACTTCAGGCTGATAGCATTGGTGAGGTTCGATGAGCAAATGCAGACCATTTGAAGTCATACTGCATGGTACCCATTCCATGGGTCCCAACTCTCCAGGTTTAAGCGATTCTTCCTTCAGCTAAAACATGCATGGGAAACCCACAGTATGGTGCACCGTGTGACCGGGAAACGTTTTCAAATGCATCTCAGTTTTTGTCCCCTTTTACTCGGGTTCACAATTCCAGACCCTTTACTAACACTCTCCCCACTTGGAGGCAGTGCCTTTAACCTCCTGTTTGGCACAGTTTGCAATTTCTGCGCAAGATGAACAGGAATAGGGAGAACCAATGAGAGACTAGCTGTAGGTGTCTGCACGGGCAAATTTAACGCTCATTTCCAACCAGGAAGAGGAATTAACCAAAGGCTCAGCATGCCGTGCAGGAAACAGATTAGGGCCTGAAGCAATCCTGCGGGTTTGCGGCCAGCTCACAAGAAAGCGATTTGAAGAAAGGAGCTCAGGGGCACTGTAATTCACAAACCTGCAGAGTTATAAATGACAGCTATCGTCCGAAAATATATTGAAGGAAGGCTGCGAAGAGGACTTGAAAGCGGGGCAGAATTGCAGGAAAACGATTTCAGGGGGTAGACTGGAATTGCATTTAAAGCATAGGAAAAGAGGCAGAACGTCGACAATGATGCACTTGGCCAAAAAGGGCGTATGCGTTTTTTCCTGAATATATTCAGGAAAAAACGCATACGCCCTTTTTGGCCAACCAAGCAAGCATGTTAAAGAAATCTGCACTACAATGAAGTCTCACTGCCCCCTGGTCAAATGGGCCATCTGAAAAAGTGTAAAATCCAGAAATGCAGCACAGGCCATGGAGAAAAGGGAGCCTTGTTATGCTGATGGGTGGGATGTAAATTGCCAACAGCCACTCTGGAGAAGTGTATGGTATTTCCTGAAACACCAAAAAACAAAGCAACGGAGCCTACGGCACTTCCACTTATGGTCCTATAGCTTAGGGAAATTAAAATCAAAAACACACAGCCACCCCAAAGTTTCAGACGGCTCTGTTTACAAGAACCTCGTCTACGGTACAAGTTAAATATCCCAGAAAGCGAGAAATGGATAAAGAAGTTGTGGTACGTACGTACAATGGAATATCACTCACCAATGAAATGTATGTCATCTGGCGCGTCGTGGCATAATGAGTGGATTCACGTACGATGATTCTAAGTGAAATAAGTCACACAGAAAATGAAACATCATAAGATATCACTAATACACCAAATGTAATCTTGGCTACACATGAACTGAATTACAAAACAGAACAGGGTCTCAAATTTAGAAAACCAACTTATGTTTGCGTAAGGGGAAAGGTGAGTTGGGGTGCTGCATAAAACCAGAGATAGAAATTAGCACAGATACCATTCCATACGTCAAATATGTAATAGTCAAGACCTACCCTTTGCTCAACGAAATGGGCTAAAAACCCTATATTCAACACCTAGGAATACACCTGACTAGTAAGAATCTTCAAACCCATGGATTTATATGTCTCCATAAGAGAATCAAGCGAGTGTACAGCTGCATGAAGGCAGCAGTGAAAATCCGATAAATCTTATTATCAAAATGAATTACAAAAACAAAACACAATGACAGGGAAATAGAGAGCAATTCTTAAATAATTCATTCAGGGCTTGTGATGCAACCTGGATTTACCTCATCAAAACCCAGAGCTGAGTGAGACATAAGGTTGGACACTTCGGGCTGATAGCATTGGTGAGGTTCGATGAGCAAATGCAGACCATTTGAAGTCATACTACATGGTACCCATTCCATGGGTCCCAACTCTCCAGGTTTAAGTGATTCTTCCTTCAGCTAAAGGATGCAAGGGAAACCCACAGTATGGTGCACCATGTGACCGGGAAACGTTTTCAAATGCATCTCAGATTTGTCCCCTTTTACTCGGGTTCACAATTCCAGACCCTTTACTAACACTCTCCCCACTTGGAGAGTCAGTGCCTTTAACCTGCTGTTTGGCACAGTTTGCAATTTCTGCACAAGATGTACAGGAATACGGAGAACGAATGAGAGACTAGCTGTAGGTGTCTGCACGGGCAAATTTAACGCTCATTTCCAACCAGGAAGAGGAATTAACCAAAGGCTCAGCATGCCGTGCCGGAACCAGATTAGGGCCTGAAGCAATCCTGCGGGTTTGCGGCCAGCTCACAAGAAAGCGATTTGAAGAAAGGAGCTCAGGGGCACTGTAATTCACAAACCTGCAGAGTTATAAATGACAGCTATCGTCCAAAAACATACTGAAGGAAGGCTGCGAAGAGGACTTGAAAGCGGGGCAGAATTGCAGGAAAACTATTTCAGGGGGTAGACTGGAATTACATTTAAAGCATAGGAAAAGAGGCAGAACGTCGACAATGATGCACTTGGCTAAAAAGGTCGTATACGTTTTTTCCTAAATATATTCAGGAAAAAACGCATACACCCTTTTTGGCCAACCAAGCAAGCATGTTAAAGAAATCTGCACTACAATGAAGTCTCACTGCCCCCCGGTCAAAACGGCCATCTGAAAAAAGTGTAAAATCCAAAAAGGCAGCACAGGCCATGGAGAACAGGGAGCCATGTTATGCTGATGGGTGGGATGTAAATTGCCAACAGACACCCTGGAGAAGTGAATGGTGTTTCCTGAAACACCTAAAAAACAAAGCAACGGAGCCTACGGCACTTCCACTTATGGTCCTATAACTTAGGGAAATTAAAATCAAAAACACACAGCCGCCCCAATATTTCAGACGGCTCTGTTTACAAGAACATCTTCTACGGTACAAGTTAAATATCCCAGAAAGCGAAAAATGGATAAAGAAGTTGTGGTACGTACGTACAATGGAATATCACTCACCAATGAAATCTATATCATCAGGCCCGTTGTGGCATAATGATTGAATTCAGGTACAATGATTCTAAGTGAAATAAATCACACAGAAAATGAAACATCATAAGATATCACTAATACACGGAATGTAATCTTGGCTACACATGAACTGAATTACAAAACAGAACAGGGTCTCAAATTTAGAAAACCAACTTATGTTTGCTTAAGGTGAAAGGTGAGTTGGGTGCTACATAAAACCAGAGATAGAAATTAGCACAGATACCATTCCATAAGTCAAATATGTAATAGTCAAGTCCTACCACTTGCTCAACGAAATGGGCTAAACACCCTATATTCAACACCTAGGAATACACCTGACTAGTAAAATCTTCAAACCCATGCATTTATATGTCTCCATAAGAGAATCAAGCGTGTGTACAGTTGCATGAAGGCAGCAGAGAAAATCCGATAAATCCTATTATCAAAATGAATTACAAAAACAAAACACAATGACAGTGAAATAGAGAACAATTCGTAAATAATTCACTCAGGGCTTGTGATGCAACCTGGATTTACCTCATCTAAACCCAGAGCTGAGAGAGACATAAGGTTGGACATTTCGGGCTGATAGCATTGGTGAGGTTCGTTGAGCAAATGCAGACCATTTGAAGTCATACTGCATGGTACCCATTCCATGGGTCCCAACTCTCCAGGTTTAAGTGATTCTTCCTTCAGCTAAAGCATGCATGGGAAACCCACAGTATGGTGCACCGTGTGACCGGGAAACGTTTTCAAATGCATCTCAGTTTTGTCCCCTTTTACTCGGGTTCAAAATTCCAGACCCTTTACTAACACTCTCCCCACTTCGAGAGTCAGTGCCTTTAACCTCCTGTTTGGCACAGTTTGCAATTTCTGCGCAAGATGAACAGGAATAGGGAGAACCAATGAGAGACTAGCTGTAGGTGTCTGCACGGGCAAAATTAATTCTCATTTCCCACCAGGAAGAGGAATTAACCAAAGGATCAGCATGCCGTGCAGGAACCAGATTAGGGCCTGAAGCAATCCTGCGGGTTTGCGGCCAGCTCACAAGAAAGCGATTTGAAGAAAGGAGCTCAGGGGCACTGAAATTCACAAACCTGCAGAGTTATAAATGACAGCTATCGTCCGAAAATATATTGAAGGAAGGCTGCGAAGAGGACTTGAAAGCGGGGCAGAATTGCAGGAAAACGATTTCAGGGGGTAGACTGGAATTGCATTTAAAGCATAGGAAAAGAGGCAGAACGTCGACAATGATGCACTTGGCCAAAAAGGGCATATGCGTTTACGCCCTTTTTGGCCAACCAAGCAAGCATGTTAAAGAAATCTGCACTACAATGAAGTCTCACTGCCCCCTGGTCAAAAGTGCCATCTGAAAAAAGTGTAAAATCCAGAAATGCAGCACAGTCCATGGAGAACAGGGAGCCTTGTTATGCTGATGGGTGGGATGTAAATTGCCAACAGCCACTCTGGAGAAGTCTATGGTGTTTCCTGAAACACCAAAAAACAAAGCAACGGAGCCTACAGCACTTCCACTTATGGTCCTATAGCTTAGGGAAATTAAAATAAAAAACACACAGCCACCCCAAAGTTTCAGACGGCTCTGTTTACAAGAACCTCGTCTACGGTACAAGTTAAATATCCCAGAAAGCGAAAAATGGATAAAGAAGTTGTGGTACGTACGTACAATGGAATATCACTCACCAATGAAATCTATGTCATCTGGCCCGTCGTGGCATAATGAGTGGATTCAGGTACGATGATTCTAAGTGAAATAATTCACACAGAAAATGAAACATCATAAGATATCACTAATGCACGGAATGTAATCTTGGCTACACATGAAGTGAATTACAAAAGAGAACAGGGTCTCAAATTTAGAAAACCAACTTATGTTTGCGTAACGGGAAAGGTGAGTTGGGGTGCTGCATAAAACCAGAGTTAGAAATTAGCACAGATACCATTCCATATGTCAAATACGTAATAGTCAAGACCTACCCCTTGCTCAACGAAATGGGCTAAACACCCTATATTCAACGCCTAGGAATACACCTGACTAGTAAGAATCTTCAAACCCATGGATTTATATGTCTCCATAAGAGAATCAAGCGTGTGTACAGCTGCATGAAGGTAGCAGAGAAAATCTGATAAATCTTATTGTCAAAATGAATTACAAAAACAAAACACAATGACAGTGAAATAGAGAGCAATTCTTAAATAATTCATTCAGGGCTTGTGATGCAACCTGGATTTACCTCATCAAAACCCAGAGCTGAGAGAGACATAAGGTTGGACACTTCGGGCTGATAGCATTGGTGAGGTTCGATGAGCAAATGCATACCATTTGAAGTCATACTACATGGTACCCATTGCATGGGTCCCAACTCTCCAGGTTTAAGTGATTCTTCCTTCAGCTAAAGCATGCATGGGAAACCCACAGTATGTTGCACCATGTGACCAGGAAACGTTTTCAAATGCATCTCAGTTTTCGGCCCCTTTTACTCGGCTTCACCATTCCAGACCCTTTACTAACACTCTCCCACCTTGGAGAGTCAGTGCCTTTAACCTGCTGTTTGGGAGAGTTTGCAATTTCTGCGCAAGATGAACAGGAATAGGGAGAACCAATGAGAGACTAGCTGTAGGTGTCTGCACGGGCAAATTTAACGCTCATTTCCAACCAGGAATAGGAATTAACCAAACGCTCAGCATGCCGTGCCGGAACCAGATTAGGGCCTGAATCAATCCTGCGGGTTTGCGGCCAGCTCACAAGAAAGCGATTTGAAGAACGGAGCTCAGGGGCACTGTAATTCTCAAACCTGCAAAGTTATAAATGACAGCTATTGTCCAAAAATATATTGAAGGAAGGCTGCGAAGAGGACTTGAAAGCGGGGCAGAATTGCAGGGAAGCGGTTTCAGGGAGTAGAGTGGAATTGCATTTAAAGCATAGGAAAAGAGGCAGAACGTCGACAATGATGCACGTGGCCAAAAAGGGCGTATGCGTTTTTTCCTGAATATATTCAGGAAAAAACGCATACGCCCTTTTTGGCCAACCAAGTAAGCATGTTAAAGAAATCTGCACTACAATGAAGTCTCACTGCCCCCCGGTCAAAAGGGCCATCTGAAAAAAGTGTAAAATCCAGAAAGGCAGCACAGGCCATGGAGAACAGGGAGCCATATTATGCTGATGGGTGGGATGTTAATTGCCAACAGCCACTCTGGAGAAGTGTATGGTGTTTCCTGAAACACCTAAAAAACAAAGCAACGGAGCCTACGGCACTTCCACTTATGGTCCTATAGCTTAGGGAAATTAAAATCAAAAACACACAGCCGCCCCAAAGTTTCAGACGGCTCTGTTTACAAGAACATCTTCTACAGTACAAGTTAAATATCCCAGAAAGCGAAAAATGGATAAAGAAGTTGTGGTACGTACGTATAATGGAATATCACTCACCAATGAAATCTATATCATCAGGCCCGTCGTGGCATAATGATTGAATTCAGGTACAATGATTCTAAGTGAAATAAGTCACACAGAAAATGAAATATCATAAGATATCACTAATACACGGAATGTAATCTTGGCTACACATGAACTGAATTACAAAACAGAACAGGGTCTCAAATTTAGAAAACCAACTTATGTTTGCTTAAGGGGAAAGGTGAGTTGGGGTGCTGCATAAAACCAGAGATAGAAGTTAGCACAGATACCATTCCATACGTCAAATACGTAATAGTAAAGACCTACCCCTTGCTCAACGAAATGGGCTAAACACCCTCTATTCAACGCCTAGGAATACACCTGACTAGTAAGAATCTTCAAACCCATGGATTTATATGTCTCCATAAGAGAATCAAGCGTGTGTACAGCTGCATGAAGGCAGCAGAGAAAATCCGATAAATCCTATTATCAAAATGAATTAGAAAAACAAAACACAATGACAGTGAAATAGAGAGCAATTCTTAAATAATTCATTCAGGGCTTGTGATGCAACCTGGATTTACCTCATCTGAACACAGAGCTGAGTGAGACATAAGGTTTGACACTTCGGGCTGATAGCATTGGTGAGGTTCGATGAGCAAATGCAGACCATTTGAAGTCATACTGCATGGTACCCATTCCATGGGTCCCAACTCTCCAGGTTTAAGCGATTCTTCCTTCAGCTAAAGCATGCATGGGAAACCCACAGTATAGTGCACCATGTGACCGGGAAACGTTTTCAAATGCATCTCAGTTTTTGTCCCCTTTTACTCGGGTTCACAATTCCAGACCCTTTACTAACACTCTCCCCACTTGGAGAGTCAGTGCCTTTAACCTCCTGTTTGGCACAGTTTGCAATTTCTGCGCAAGATGAACAGGAATAGGGAGAACCAATGAGAGACTAGCTGTAGGTGTCTGCATGGGCAAATTTAACGCTCATTTCCAACCAGGAAGAGGAATTAACAAAAGGCTCAGCATGCCGTGCCAGAACCAGATTAGGGCCTGAAGCAATCGTGCGGGTTTGCGGCCAGCTCACAAGAAAGCGATTTGAAGAAAGGAGCTCAGGGGCCAAGTAATTCAGAAACCTGCAGAGTTATAAATGACAGCTATCGTCCGAAAATATATTGAAGGAAGGCTGCGAAGAGGACTTGAAAGCGGGGCAGAATTGCAGGAAAACGATTTCAGGGGGTAGACTGGAATTGCATTTAAAGCATAGGAAAAGAGGCAGAACGTCGACAATGATGCACTTGGCCAAAAAGGGCGTATGCGTTTTTTCCTGAATATATTCAGGAAAAAACGCATACGCCCTTTTTGGCCAACCAAGCAAGCATGTTAAAGAAATCTGCACTACAATGAAGTCTCACTGCCCCCCGGTCAAAAGTGCCATGTGAAAAAAGTGTAAAATCCAGAAATGCAGCACAGGCCATGGAGAACAGGGAGCCTTGTTATGCTGATGGGTGGGATGTAAATTGCCAACAGCCACTCTGGAGAAGTGTATGGTGTTTCCTGAAACACCAAAAAACAAAGCAACGGAGCCTCCGGCACTTCCACTTATGGTCCTATAGCTTAGGGAAATTAAAATCAAAAACACACAGCCACCCCAAAGTTTCAGACGGCTCTGTTTACAAGAACCTCGTCTACGGTACAAGTTAAATATCCCAGAAAGCGAAAAATGGATAAAGAAGTTGTGGTACGTACGTACAATGGAATATCACTCACCAATGAAATCTATGTCATCTGGCCCGTCGTGGCATAATGAGTGGATTCAGGTACAATGATTCTAAGTGAAATAAGTCACACAGAAAATGAAACATCATAAGACATCACTAATGCCCTGAATGTAATCTTGGCTACACATGAACTGAATTACAAAACAGAACAGGGTCTCAAATTTAGAAAACCAACTTATGTTTGCGTAACGGGAAAGGTGAGTTGGGGTGCTGCATAAAACCAGAGTTAGAAATTAGGACAGATACCATTCCATATGTCAAATACGTAATAGTCAAGACATACCCCTTGCTCAACGAAATGGGCTAAACACCCTATATTCAACGCCTAGGAATACACCTGACTAGTAAGAATCTTCAAACCCATGGATTTATATGTCTCCATAAGAGAATCAAGCGTGTGTACAGCTGCATGAAGGCAGCAGAGACAATCCGATAAATCTTATTATCAAAATGAATTACAAAAACAAAACACAATGACAGTGAAATAGAGAGCAATTCTTAAATAATTCATTCAGGGCTTGTGATGCAACCTGGATTTACCTCATCAAAACCCAGAGCTGAGAGAGACATAAGGTTGGACACTTCGGGCTGATAGCATTGGTGAGGTTCGATGAGCAAATGCAGACCATTTGTAGTCATATTACATGGTACCCATTCCATGGGTCCCAACTCTCCAGGTTTAAGTGATTCTCCCTTCAGCTAAAGCATGCATGGGAAACCCACAGTATGGTGCAACATGTGACCGGGAAACGTTTTCAAATGCATCTCAGTTTTGTCCCCTTTTACTCGGGTTCACAATTCCAGACCCTTTAATAACACTCTCCCCACTTGGACAGTCAGTGCCTTTAACCTCCTGTTTGGCACAGTTTGCAATTTCTGCGCAAGATGAACAGGAATAGGGAGAACCAATGAGAGACTAGCTGTAGGTGTCTGCACGGGCAAATTTAAGGCTCATTTCCAACCAGGAAGGGGAATAAACCAAAGGCTCAGCATGCCGTGCAGGAACCAGATTAGGGCCTGAAGCAATCCTGCGGGTTTGCGGCCAGCTCACAAGAAAGCGATTTGAAGAAAGGAGCTCAGGGGCACTGTAATTCACAAACCTGCAGAGTTATAAATGACAGCTATCGTCCGAAAATATATTGAAGGAAGGCTGCGAAGAGGACTTGAAAGCGGGGCAGAATTGCAGGAAAACGATTTCAGGGGGTAGACTGGAATTGCATTTAAAGCATAGGAAAAGAGGCAGAACGTCGACAATGATGCACTTGGCCAAAAAGGGCGTATGCGTTTTTTCCCGAATATATTCAGGAAAAAACGCATACGCACTTTTTGGCCAACCAAGCAAGCATGTTAAAGAAATCTGCACTACAATGAAGTCTCACTGCCCCCCGGTCAAAAGGGCCATCTGAAAATAGTGTAAAATCCAGAAATGCAGCACAGGCCATGGAGAACAGGGAGCCTTGTTATGCTGATGGATGGGATTTAAATTGCCAACAGCCCCTCTGGAGAAGTGTATGGTGTTTCCTGAAACACCTAAAAAACAAAGCAACGGAGCATACGGCACTTCCACTTATGGTCCTATAGCTTAGGGAAATTAAAATCAAAAACACACAGCCACCCCAAAGTTTCAGACGGCTCTGTTTACAAGAACCTCGTCTACGGTACAAGTTAAATATCCCAGAAAGCGAAAAATGGATAAAGAAGTTGTGGTACGTACGTACAATGGAATATCACTCACCAATGAAATCTATGTCATCTGGCCCGGCGTGGCATAATGAGTGGATTTAGTTACGTTGATTCTAAGTGAAAAGAGTCACACAGAAAATGAAACATCATAAGATATCACTAATACACCGAATGTAATCTTGGCTACACATGAACTGAATTACAAAACAGAACAGGGTCTCAAATTTAGAAAACCAACTTATGTTTGCGTAAGGGGAAAGGTGAGTTGGGGTGCTGCATAAAACCAGAGATAGAAATTAGCACAGATACCATTCCATATGTCAAATATGTAATAGTCAAGACCTACACCTTGCTCAACGAAATGGGCTAAACACCCTATATTCAACGCCTAGGAATACACCTGACTAGTAAGAATCTTCAAACCCATGGATTTATATGTCTCCATAAGAGAATCAAGCGTGTGTACCGCTGCATGAAGGCAGCAGAGAAAATCCGATAAATCCCATTATCAAAATGAATTACAATAACAAAACAGAATGACAGTGAAATAGAGAGCAATTCTTAAATAATTCATTCAGGGCTTGTGATGCAACCTGGATTTACCTCATCTACACCCAGAGCTGAGTGAGATATAAGGTTGGACACTTCAGGCTGATAGCATAGGTGAGGTTCGATGAGCAAATGCAGACCATTTGAAGTCATACTGCATGGTACCCATTCCATGGGTCCCAACTCTCCAGGTTTAAGCAATTCTTCCTTCAGCTAAAACATGCATGGGAAACCCACAGTATGGTGCACCGTGTGACCGGGAAACGTTTTCAAATGCATCTCAGTTTTCGTCCCATTTTAGTCGGGTTCACAATTCCAGACCCTTTACTAACACTCTCCCCACTTGGAGAGTCAGTGCCTTTAACCTGCTTTTGGCACAGTTTGCAATTTTTGCGCGAGATGAACAGGAATAGAGAGAACCAATGAGAGACTAGCTGTAGGTGTCTTCACGGGCTAATTTAACGCTCATTTCCCACCAGGAAGAGGAATTAACCAAAGGCTCAGCATGCCGAGCCGGAAATAGATTAGGGCCTGAAGCAATCCTGCGGGTTTGCAGCCAGCTCACAAGAAAGCGATTTGAAGAAAGGAGCTCAGGGGCACTGTAATTCACAAAGCTGCAGAGTTATAAATGACAGCTATCGTCCGAAAATATATTGAAGGAAGGCTGCGAAGAGGACTGGAAAGTGGGGCAGAATTGCAGGAAAACGATTTCAGGGGGTAGACTGGAATTGCATTTAAAGCATAGGAAAAGAGGCAGAACGTCGACAATGATGCACTTGTCCAAAAAGGGCATATATGTTTTTTCCTGAATATATTCAGGAAAAAACGCATACGCCCTTTTTGGCCAACCAAGCAAGCATGTTAAAGAAATCTGCACTACAATGAAGTCTCACTGCCCCCCCGTCAAAAGGGCCATCTGAAAAAAGTGTAAAATCCAGAAATGCAGCACAGTCCATGGAGAACAGGGAGCCTTGTTATGCTGATGGGTGGGATGTAAATTGCCAACAGCCACTCTGGAGAAGTGTATGGTGTTTCCTTAAACACATAAAAAACAATGCAACGGAGCCTACGGCACTTCCACTTATGGTCCTATAGCTTAGGGAAATTAAAATCAAAAACACACAGCCACCCCAAAGTTTCAGACGGCTCTGTTTACAAGAACCTCGTCTACGGTACATGTTAAATACCCCAGAAACCGAAAAATGGATAAAGAATTTGTGGTACGTACGTACAAAGGAATATCACTCACCAATGAAATCTATGTCATCTGGCCCGTCGTGGCATAGTGAATGGATTCAGGTACGATGATTCTAAGTGAAATAAGTCACACAGAAAATGAAACATCATAAGATATCACTAATACAGCGAATGTAATCTTGGCTACACATGAACTGAATTACAAAACAGAAAAGGGTCTCAAATTTAGAAAACCAACTTATGTTTGCGTAAGGGGAAAGGTGAGTTGGGGTGCTGCATAAAACCAGAGATAGAAATTAGCACAGATACCATTCCATACGTCAAATATGTAATAGTCAAGACCTACCCCTTGCTCAACCAAATGGGCTAAACACCCTATATTCAACACCTAGGAATACACCTGACTAGTAAGAATCTTCAAACCCATGGATTTATATGTCTCCATAAGAGAATCAAGCGTGTGTACAGCTGCATGAAGGCAGCAGAGAAAATCCGATAAATCCCATTATCAAAATGAATTACAAAAACCAAACACAATGACAGTGAAATAGAGAGCAATTCTTAAATAATTCATTCAGGGCTTGTGATGCAACATGGATTTACCTCATCAAAACCCAGAGCTGAGTGAGACATAAGGTTGGACACTTCGGGCTGATAGCATTGGTGAGGTTCGATGAGCAAATGCAGACCATTTGAAGTCATACTGCATGGTACCCATTCCATGGGTCCCAACTTGCCAGGTTTAAGTGATTCTTCCTTCAGCTAAAGCATGCATGGGAAACCCACAGTATGGTGCACCATGTGACCGGGAAACGTTTTCAAATGCATCTCAGTTTTTGTCCCCTTTTACTCGGGTTCACAATTCCAGACCCTTTACTAACACTCTCCCCACCTGGAGAGTCAGTGCCTTTAACCTCCTGTTTGGCACAGTTTGCAATTTCTGCGCAAGATGAACAGGAATAGGGAGAACCAATGAGAGACTAGCTGTAGGTGTCTGCACGGGCAAATTTAACGCTCATTTCCAACCAGGAAGAGGAATTAACCAAAGGCTCAGCATGCCGTGCCGGAACCAGATTAGGGCCTGAAGCAATCCTGCGGGTTTGCGGCCAGCTCACAAGAAAGCGATTTGAAGAAAGGAGCTCAGGGGCACTGTAATTCACAAACCTGCAGAGTTATAAATGACAGCTATCGTCCAAAAATATATTGAAGGAAGGCTGCGAAGAGGACTTGAAAGCGGGGAAGAATTGCAGGAAAACGATTTCAGGGGGTAGACTGGAATTGCATTTAAAGCATAGGAAAAGAGGCAGCAGGTCGACAATGATGCACTTGGCCAAAAAGGGCGTATGCGTTTTTTCCTGAATATATTCAGGAAAAAACGCATACGCCGTTTTTGGCCAACCAAGCAAGCATGTTAAAGAAATCTGCACTACAATGAAGTCTCACTGCCCACCGGTCAAAAGGGCCATCTGAAAAAAGTGTAAAATCCAGAAATGCAGCACAGGCCATAGAGAACAGGGAGCCTTGTTATGCTGATGGGTGGGATGTAAATTGCCAACAGCCACTCTGGAGAAGTGTATGGTGTTTCCTGAAACACCAAAAAACAAAGCAACGGAGCCTCCGGCACTTCCACTTATGGTCCTATAGCTTTGGGAAATTAAAATCAAAAACACACAGCCACCCCAAAGTTTCAGACGGCTCTGTTTACAAGAACCTCGTCTACGGTAAAAGTAAAATATCCGAGAAAGCGAAAAATGGATAAAGAAGTTGTGGTACGTACGTACAATGGAATATCACTCACCAATGAAATCTATGTCATCTGGCCCGTCGTAGCATAATGAGTGGATTCAGTTACGATGATTCTAAGTGAAATAAGTCACACAGAAAATGAAACATCATAAGATATCACTAATACACCGAATGTAATCTTGGCTACACATGAACTGAATTACAAAACAGAACAGGGTCTCAAATTTAGAAAACCAACTTATGTTTGCGTAAGGGGAAAGGTGAGTTGGGTTGCTGCATAAAACCAGAGTTAGAAATTAGCACAGATACCATTCCATATGTCAAATATGTAATAGTCAAGACCTACACCTTGCTCAACGAAATGGGCTAAACACCCTATATTCAACGCCTAGGAATACACCTGACTAGTAAGAATCTTCAAACCCATGGATTTATATGTCTCCATAAGAGAATCAAGCGTGTGTACAGCTGCATGAAGGCAGCAGAGAAAATCCGATAAATCCCATTATCAAAATGAATTACAATAACAAAACAGAATGACAGTGAAATAGAGAGCAATTCTTAAATAATTCATTCAGGGCTTGTGATGCAACCTGGATTTACCTCATCTACACCCAGAGCTGAGTGAGACATAAGGTTGGACACTTCAGGCTGATAGCATAGGTGAGGTTCGATGAGCAAATGCAGACCATTTGAAGTCATACTGCATGGTACCCATTCCATGGGTCCCAACTCTCCAGGTTTAAGCAATTCTTCCTTCAGCTAAAACATGCATGGGAAACCCACAGTATGGTGCACCGTGTGACCAGGAAACGTTTTCAAATGCATCTCAGTTTTCGTCCCATTTTAGTCGGGTTCACAATTCCAGACCCTTTACTAACACTCTCCCCACTTGGAGAGTCAGTGCCTTTAACCTCCTGTTTGGCACAGTTTGCAATTTCTGCGCAAGATGAACAGGAATAGGGAGAACCAATGAGAGACTAGCTGTAGGTGTCTGCACGGGCAAATTTAACGCTCATTTCCAACCAGGAAGAGGAATTAACCAAAGGCTCAGCATGCCGTGCAGGAAACAGATTAGGGCCTGAAGCAATCCTGCGGGTTTGCGGCCAGCTCACAAGAAAGCGATTTGAAGAAAGGAACTCAGGGGCACTGTAATTCACAAACCTGCAGAGTTATAAATGACAGCTATCGTCCGAAAATATATTGAAGGAAGGCTGCGAAGAGGACTTGAAAGCGGGGCAGAATTGCAGGAAAACGATTTCAGGGGGTAGACTGGAATTGCATTTAAAGCATAGGAAAAGAGGCAGAACGTCGACAATGATGCACTTGGCCAAAAAGGGCGTATGCGTTTTTTCCTGAATATATTCAGGAAAAAACGCATACGCCCTTTTTGGCCAACCAAGCAAGCATGTTAAAGAAATCTGCACTACAATGAAGTCTCACTGCCCCCTGGTCAAATGGGCCATCTGAAAAAGTGTAAAATCCAGAAATGCAGCACAGGCCATGGAGAAAAGGGAGCCTTGTTATGCTGATGGGTGGGATGTAAATTGCCAACAGCCACTCTGGAGAAGTGTATGGTATTTCCTGAAACACCAAAAAACAAAGCAACGGAGCCTACGGCACTTCCACTTATGGTCCTATAGCTTAGGGAAATTAAAATCAAAAACACACAGCCACCCCAAAGTTTCAGACGGCTCTGTTTACAAGAACCTCGCCTACGGTACAAGTTAAATATCCCAGAAAGCGAAAAATGGATAAAGAAGTTGTGGTACGTACGTACAATGGAATATCACTCACCAATGAAATCTATGTCATCTGGCCCGTCGTGGCATAATGAGTGGATTCAGGTACGATGATTCTAAGTGAAATAACTCACACAGAAAATGAAACATCATAAGATGTCACTAATACACGGAATGTAATCTAGGCTACACATGAACTGAATTACAAAACAGAACAGGGTCTCATATTTAGCAAACCAACTTATGTTTGCTTAAGGGGAAAGGTGAGTTGGGGTGCTGCATAAAACCAGAGATAGAAATTAGCACAGATACCATTCCATACGTCAAATATGTAATAGTCAAGACCTACCCCTTGCTCAACCAAATGGGCTAAACACCCTATAGTCAACGTCTAGGAATACACCTGACTAGAAATAATATTCAAACCCATGGATTTATATGTCTCCATAAGAGAATCAAGCGTGTGTACAGCTGCATGAAGGCAGCAGAGAAAATCCGATAAATCCCATTATCAAAATGAATTACAATAACAAAACAGAATGACAGTGAAATAGAGAGCAATTCTTAAATAATTCATTCAGGGCTTGTGATGCAACCTGGATTTACCTCATCTACACCCAGAGCTGAGTGAGACATAAGGTTGGACACTTCAGGCTGATAGCATTGGTGAGGTTCGATGAGCAAATGCAGACCATTTGAAGTCATACTGCATGGTACCCATTCCATGGGTCCCAACTCTCCAGGTTTAAGCGATTCTTCCTTCAGCTAAAACATGCATGGGAAACCCACAGTATGGTGCACCGTGTGACCGGGAAACGTTTTCAAATGCATCTCAGGTTTCGTCCCCTTTTAGTCGGGTTCACAATTCCAGACCCTTTACTAACACTCTCCCCACTTGGAGAGTCAGTGCCTTTAACCTGCTGTTTGGCACAGTTTGCAATTTCTGCGCGAGATGAACAGGAATAGGGAGAACCAATGAGAGACTAGCTGTAGGTGTCTGCACGGGCTAATTTAACGCTCATTTCCCACCAGGAAGAGGAATTATCCAAAGGCTCAGCATGCCGAGCCGGAAACAGATTAGGGCCTGAAGCAATCCTGCGGGTTTGCAGCCAGCTCACAAGAAAGCGATTTGAAGAAAGGAGCTCAGGGGCACTGTAATTCACAAACCTGCAGAGTTATAAATGTCAGCTATCGTCCAAAAATATACTGAAGGAAGGCTGCGAAGAGGACTTGAAAGCGGGGCAGAATTGCAGGAAAACGATTTCAGGGGGTAGACTAGAATTGCATTTAAAGCATAGGAAAAGAGGCAGAACATCGACAATGATGCACTTGGCCAAAAAGGGCGTATGCGTTTTTTCCTGAATATATTCAGGTAAAAACGCATACGCCCTTTTTGGCCAACCAAGCAAGCATGTTAAAGAAATCTGCACTACAATGAAGTCTCACTGCCCACCGGTCAAATGGGCCATCTGAAAAAAGTGTAAAATCCAGAAATGCAGCACAGGCCATGGAGAACAGGGAGCCTTGTTATGCTGATGGGTGGGTTGTAAATTGCCAACAGCCACTCTGGAGAATTGTATGGTGTTTCCTGAAACACCTAAAAAACAAAGCAACGGAGCCTATGGCACTTCCACTTATGGTCCTATAGCTTAGGGAAATTAAAATCAAAAACACACAGCCACCCCAAAGTTTCAGACGGCTCTGTTTACAAGAACCTCGTCTACGGTACAAGTTAAATATCCCAGAAAGCGAAAAATGGATAAAGAAGTTGTGGTACGTACGTACAATGGAATATCACTCACCAATGAATTCTATGACATCTGGCCCGTGGTGGCATAATGAGTGGATTCAGGTACGATGATTCTAAGTGAAATAAGTCACACAGAAAATGAAACATCATAAGATATCACTAATACACCGAATGTAAACTTGGCAACACATGAACTGAATTACAAAACAGAACAGGGTCTCAAATTTTGAAAACCAACTTATGTTTGCGTAAGGGGAAATGTGAGTTGGGGTGCTGCATAAAACCAGAGTTAGAAATTAGCACAGATACCATTCCATATGTCAAATATGTAATAGTCAAGACCTACCCCTTGCTCAACCAAATGGGCTAAACACCCTATATTCAACGCCTAGGAATACACCTGACTAGTAAGAATCTTCAAACCCATGGATTTATATGTCTCCATAAGAGAATCAAGCGTGTGTACACCTGCATGAAGGCAGCAGAGAAAATCCGATAAATCCTATTATCAAAATTAATTACAAAAACAAAACACAATGACAGTGAAATAGAGAGCAATTCTTAAATAATTCATTCAGGGCTTGTGATGCAACCTGGATTTACCTCATCTACACCCAGAGCTGAGTGAGATATAAGGTTGGACACTTCAGGCTGATAGCATAGGTGAGGTTCGATGAGCAAATGCAGACCATTTGAAGTCATACTGCATGGTACCCATTCCATGGGTCCCAACTCTCCAGGTTTAAGCAATTCTTCCTTCAGCTAAAACATGCATGGGAAACCCACAGTATGGTGCACCGTGTGACCAGGAAACGTTTTCAAATGCATCTCAGTTTTCGTCCCATTTTAGTCGGGTTCACAATTCCAGACCCTTTACTAACACTCTCCCCACTTGGAGAGTCAGTGCCTTTAACCTCCTGTTTGGCACAGTTTGCAATTTCTGCGCAAGATGAACAGGAATAGGGAGAACCAATGAGAGACTAGCTGTAGGTGTCTGCACGGGCAAATTTAACGCTCATTTCCAACCAGGAAGAGGAATTAACCAAAGGCTCAGCATGCCGTGCAGGAAACAGATTAGGGCCTGAAGCAATCCTGCGGGTTTGCGGCCAGCTCACAAGAAAGCGATTTGAAGAAAGGAACTCAGGGGCACTGTAATTCACAAACCTGCAGAGTTATAAATGACAGCTATCGTCCGAAAATATATTGAAGGAAGGCTGCGAAGAGGACTTGAAAGCGGGGCAGAATTGCAGGAAAACGATTTCAGGGGGTAGACTGGAATTGCATTTAAAGCATAGGAAAAGAGGCAGAACGTCGACAATGATGCACTTGGCCAAAAAGGGCGTATGCGTTTTTTCCTGAATATATTCAGGAAAAAACGCATACGCCCTTTTTGGCCAACCAAGCAAGCATGTTAAAGAAATCTGCACTACAATGAAGTCTCACTGCCCCCTGGTCAAATGGGCCATCTGAAAAAGTGTAAAATCCAGAAATGCAGCACAGGCCATGGAGAAAAGGGAGCCTTGTTATGCTGATGGGTGGGATGTAAATTGCCAACAGCCACTCTGGAGAAGTGTATGGTATTTCCTGAAACACCAAAAAACAAAGCAACGGAGCCTACGGCACTTCCACTTATGGTCCTATAGCTTAGGGAAATTAAAATCAAAAACACACAGCCACCCCAAAGTTTCAGACGGCTCTGTTTACAAGAACCTCGCCTACGGTACAAGTTAAATATCCCAGAAAGCGAAAAATGGATAAAGAAGTTGTGGTACGTACGTACAATGGAATATCACTCACCAATGAAATCTATGTCATCTGGCCCGTCGTGGCATAATGAGTGGATTCAGGTACGATGATTCTAAGTGAAATAACTCACACAGAAAATGAAACATCATAAGATGTCACTAATACACGGAATGTAATCTAGGCTACACATGAACTGAATTACAAAACAGAACAGGGTCTCATATTTAGCAAACCAACTTATGTTTGCTTAAGGGGAAAGGTGAGTTGGGGTGCTGCATAAAACCAGAGATAGAAATTAGCACAGATACCATTCCATACGTCAAATATGTAATAGTCAAGACCTACCCCTTGCTCAACCAAATGGGCTAAACACCCTATAGTCAACGTCTAGGAATACACCTGACTAGAAATAATATTCAAACCCATGGATTTATATGTCTCCATAAGAGAATCAAGCGTGTGTACAGCTGCATGAAGGCAGCAGAGAAAATCCGATAAATCCCATTATCAAAATGAATTACAATAACAAAACAGAATGACAGTGAAATAGAGAGCAATTCTTAAATAATTCATTCAGGGCTTGTGATGCAACCTGGATTTACCTCATCTACACCCAGAGCTGAGTGAGACATAAGGTTGGACACTTCAGGCTGATAGCATTGGTGAGGTTCGATGAGCAAATGCAGACCATTTGAAGTCATACTGCATGGTACCCATTCCATGGGTCCCAACTCTCCAGGTTTAAGCGATTCTTCCTTCAGCTAAAACATGCATGGGAAACCCACAGTATGGTGCACCGTGTGACCGGGAAACGTTTTCAAATGCATCTCAGGTTTCGTCCCCTTTTAGTCGGGTTCACAATTCCAGACCCTTTACTAACACTCTCCCCACTTGGAGAGTCAGTGCCTTTAACCTGCTGTTTGGCACAGTTTGCAATTTCTGCGCGAGATGAACAGGAATAGGGAGAACCAATGAGAGACTAGCTGTAGGTGTCTGCACGGGCTAATTTAACGCTCATTTCCCACCAGGAAGAGGAATTATCCAAAGGCTCAGCATGCCGAGCCGGAAACAGATTAGGGCCTGAAGCAATCCTGCGGGTTTGCAGCCAGCTCACAAGAAAGCGATTTGAAGAAAGGAGCTCAGGGGCACTGTAATTCACAAACCTGCAGAGTTATAAATGTCAGCTATCGTCCAAAAATATACTGAAGGAAGGCTGCGAAGAGGACTTGAAAGCGGGGCAGAATTGCAGGAAAACGATTTCAGGGGGTAGACTAGAATTGCATTTAAAGCATAGGAAAAGAGGCAGAACATCGACAATGATGCACTTGGCCAAAAAGGGCGTATGCGTTTTTTCCTGAATATATTCAGGTAAAAACGCATACGCCCTTTTTGGCCAACCAAGCAAGCATGTTAAAGAAATCTGCACTACAATGAAGTCTCACTGCCCACCGGTCAAATGGGCCATCTGAAAAAAGTGTAAAATCCAGAAATGCAGCACAGGCCATGGAGAACAGGGAGCCTTGTTATGCTGATGGGTGGGTTGTAAATTGCCAACAGCCACTCTGGAGAATTGTATGGTGTTTCCTGAAACACCTAAAAAACAAAGCAACGGAGCCTATGGCACTTCCACTTATGGTCCTATAGCTTAGGGAAATTAAAATCAAAAACACACAGCCACCCCAAAGTTTCAGACGGCTCTGTTTACAAGAACCTCGTCTACGGTACAAGTTAAATATCCCAGAAAGCGAAAAATGGATAAAGAAGTTGTGGTACGTACGTACAATGGAATATCACTCACCAATGAATTCTATGACATCTGGCCCGTGGTGGCATAATGAGTGGATTCAGGTACGATGATTCTAAGTGAAATAAGTCACACAGAAAATGAAACATCATAAGATATCACTAATACACCGAATGTAAACTTGGCAACACATGAACTGAATTACAAAACAGAACAGGGTCTCAAATTTTGAAAACCAACTTATGTTTGCGTAAGGGGAAATGTGAGTTGGGGTGCTGCATAAAACCAGAGTTAGAAATTAGCACAGATACCATTCCATATGTCAAATATGTAATAGTCAAGACCTACCCCTTGCTCAACCAAATGGGCTAAACACCCTATATTCAACGCCTAGGAATACACCTGACTAGTAAGAATCTTCAAACCCATGGATTTATATGTCTCCATAAGAGAATCAAGCGTGTGTACACCTGCATGAAGGCAGCAGAGAAAATCCGATAAATCCTATTATCAAAATTAATTACAAAAACAAAACACAATGACAGTGAAATAGAGAGCAATTCTTAAATAATTCATTCAGGGCTTGTGATGCAACCTGGATTTACCTCATCAAAACCCAGAGCTGAGTGAGACATAAGGTTGGACATTTCGGGCTGATAGCATTGGTGAGGTTCGATGAGCAAATGCAGACCATTTGAAGTCATACTGCATGGTACCCATTCCATGGGTCCCAACTCGCCAGGTTTAAGTGATTCTTCCTTCAGCTAAAGCATGCATGGGCAACCCACAGTATGGTGCACCATGTGACCGGGAAACTTTTTCAAATGCATCTCAGTTTTTGTCCCCTTTTACTCGGGTTCACAATTCCAGACCCTTTACTAACACTCTCCCCACTTGGAGGCAGTGCCTTTAACCTCCTGTTTGGCACAGTTTGCAATTTCTGCGCAAGATGAACAGGAATAGGGAGAACCAATGAGAGACTAGCTGTAGGTGTCTGCACGGGCAAATTTAACGCTCATTTCCAACCAGGAAGAGGAATTAACCAAAGGCTCAGCATGCCGTGCAGGAAACAGATTAGGGCCTGAAGCAATCCTGCGGGTTTGCGGCCAGCTCACAAGAAAGCGATTTGAAGAAAGGAACTCAGGGGCACTGTAATTCACAAACCTGCAGAGTTATAAATGACAGCTATCGTCCGAAAATATATTGAAGGAAGGCTGCGAAGAGGACTTGAAAGCGGGGCAGAATTGCAGGAAAACGATTTCAGGGGGTAGACTGGAATTGCATTTAAAGCATAGGAAAAGAGGCAGAACGTCGACAATGATGCACTTGGCCAAAAAGGGCGTATGCGTTTTTTCCTGAATATATTCAGGAAAAAACGCATACGCCCTTTTTGGCCAACCAAGCAAGCATGTTAAAGAAATCTGCACTACAATGAAGTCTCACTGCCCCCTGGTCAAATGGGCCATCTGAAAAAGTGTAAAATCCAGAAATGCAGCACAGGCCATGGAGAAAAGGGAGCCTTGTTATGCTGATGGGTGGGATGTAAATTGCCAACAGCCACTCTGGAGAAGTGTATGGTATTTCCTGAAACACCAAAAAACAAAGCAACGGAGCCTACGGCACTTCCACTTATGGTCCTATAGCTTAGGGAAATTAAAATCAAAAACACACAGCCACCCCAAAGTTTCAGACGGCTCTGTTTACAAGAACCTCGCCTACGGTACAAGTTAAATATCCCAGAAAGCGAAAAATGGATAAAGAAGTTGTGGTACGTACGTACAATGGAATATCACTCACCAATGAAATCTATGTCATCTGGCCCGTCGTGGCATAATGAGTGGATTCAGGTACGATGATTCTAAGTGAAATAACTCACACAGAAAATGAAACATCATAAGATGTCACTAATACACGGAATGTAATCTAGGCTACACATGAACTGAATTACAAAACAGAACAGGGTCTCATATTTAGCAAACCAACTTATGTTTGCTTAAGGGGAAAGGTGAGTTGGGGTGCTGCATAAAACCAGAGATAGAAATTAGCACAGATACCATTCCATACGTCAAATATGTAATAGTCAAGACCTACCCCTTGCTCAACCAAATGGGCTAAACACCCTATAGTCAACGTCTAGGAATACACCTGACTAGAAATAATATTCAAACCCATGGATTTATATGTCTCCATAAGAGAATCAAGCGTGTGTACAGCTGCATGAAGGCAGCAGAGAAAATCCGATAAATCCCATTATCAAAATGAATTACAATAACAAAACAGAATGACAGTGAAATAGAGAGCAATTCTTAAATAATTCATTCAGGGCTTGTGATGCAACCTGGATTTACCTCATCTACACCCAGAGCTGAGTGAGACATAAGGTTGGACACTTCAGGCTGATAGCATTGGTGAGGTTCGATGAGCAAATGCAGACCATTTGAAGTCATACTGCATGGTACCCATTCCATGGGTCCCAACTCTCCAGGTTTAAGCGATTCTTCCTTCAGCTAAAACATGCATGGGAAACCCACAGTATGGTGCACCGTGTGACCGGGAAACGTTTTCAAATGCATCTCAGGTTTCGTCCCCTTTTAGTCGGGTTCACAATTCCAGACCCTTTACTAACACTCTCCCCACTTGGAGAGTCAGTGCCTTTAACCTGCTGTTTGGCACAGTTTGCAATTTCTGCGCGAGATGAACAGGAATAGGGAGAACCAATGAGAGACTAGCTGTAGGTGTCTGCACGGGCTAATTTAACGCTCATTTCCCACCAGGAAGAGGAATTATCCAAAGGCTCAGCATGCCGAGCCGGAAACAGATTAGGGCCTGAAGCAATCCTGCGGGTTTGCGGCCAGCTCACAAGAAAGCGATTTGAAGAAAGGAGCTCAGGGGCACTGTAATTCACAAACCTGCAGAGTTATAAATGTCAGCTATCGTCCAAAAATATACTGAAGGAAGGCTGCGAAGAGGACTTGAAAGCGGGGCAGAATTGCAGGAAAACGATTTCAGGGGGTAGACTAGAATTGCATTTAAAGCATAGGAAAAGAGGCAGAACATCGACAATGATGCACTTGGCCAAAAAGGGCGTATGCGTTTTTTCCTGAATATATTCAGGTAAAAACGCATACGCCCTTTTTGGCCAACCAAGCAAGCATGTTAAAGAAATCTGCACTACAATGAAGTCTCACTGCCCACCGGTCAAATGGGCCATCTGAAAAAAGTGTAAAATCCAGAAATGCAGCACAGGCCATGGAGAACAGGGAGCCTTGTTATGCTGATGGGTGGGTTGTAAATTGCCAACAGCCACTCTGGAGAATTGTATGGTGTTTCCTGAAACACCTAAAAAACAAAGCAACGGAGCCTATGGCACTTCCACTTATGGTCCTATAGCTTAGGGAAATTAAAATCAAAAACACACAGCCACCCCAAAGTTTCAGACGGCTCTGTTTACAAGAACCTCGTCTACGGTACAAGTTAAATATCCCAGAAAGCGAAAAATGGATAAAGAAGTTGTGGTACGTACGTACAATGGAATATCACTCACCAATGAATTCTATGACATCTGGCCCGTGGTGGCATAATGAGTGGATTCAGGTACGATGATTCTAAGTGAAATAAGTCACACAGAAAATGAAACATCATAAGATATCACTAATACACCGAATGTAAACTTGGCAACACATGAACTGAATTACAAAACAGAACAGGGTCTCAAATTTTGAAAACCAACTTATGTTTGCGTAAGGGGAAATGTGAGTTGGGGTGCTGCATAAAACCAGAGTTAGAAATTAGCACAGATACCATTCCATATGTCAAATATGTAATAGTCAAGACCTACCCCTTGCTCAACCAAATGGGCTAAACACCCTATATTCAACGCCTAGGAATACACCTGACTAGTAAGAATCTTCAAACCCATGGATTTATATGTCTCCATAAGAGAATCAAGCGTGTGTACACCTGCATGAAGGCAGCAGAGAAAATCCGATAAATCCTATTATCAAAATTAATTACAAAAACAAAACACAATGACAGTGAAATAGAGAGCAATTCTTAAATAATTCATTCAGGGCTTGTGATGCAACCTGGATTTACCTCATCAAAACCCAGAGCTGAGTGAGACATAAGGTTGGACATTTCGGGCTGATAGCATTGGTGAGGTTCGATGAGCAAATGCAGACCATTTGAAGTCATACTGCATGGTACCCATTCCATGGGTCCCAACTCGCCAGGTTTAAGTGATTCTTCCTTCAGCTAAAGCATGCATGGGCAACCCACAGTATGGTGCACCATGTGACCGGGAAACTTTTTCAAATGCATCTCAGTTTTTGTCCCCTTTTACTCGGGTTCACAATTCCAGACCCTTTACTAACACTCTCCCCACTTGGAGGCAGTGCCTTTAACCTCCTGTTTGGCACAGTTTGCAATTTCTGCGCAAGATGAACAGGAATAGGGAGAACCAATGAGAGACTAGCTGTAGGTGTCTGCACGGGCAAATTTAACGCTCATTTCCAACCAGGAAGAGGAATTAACCAAAGGCTCAGCATGCCGTGCAGGAAACAGATTAGGGCCTGAAGCAATCCTGCGGGTTTGCGGCCAGCTCACAAGAAAGCGATTTGAAGAAAGGAACTCAGGGGCACTGTAATTCACAAACCTGCAGAGTTATAAATGACAGCTATCGTCCGAAAATATATTGAAGGAAGGCTGCGAAGAGGACTTGAAAGCGGGGCAGAATTGCAGGAAAACGATTTCAGGGGGTAGACTGGAATTGCATTTAAAGCATAGGAAAAGAGGCAGAACGTCGACAATGATGCACTTGGCCAAAAAGGGCGTATGCGTTTTTTCCTGAATATATTCAGGAAAAAACGCATACGCCCTTTTTGGCCAACCAAGCAAGCATGTTAAAGAAATCTGCACTACAATGAAGTCTCACTGCCCCCTGGTCAAATGGGCCATCTGAAAAAGTGTAAAATCCAGAAATGCAGCACAGGCCATGGAGAAAAGGGAGCCTTGTTATGCTGATGGGTGGGATGTAAATTGCCAACAGCCACTCTGGAGAAGTGTATGGTATTTCCTGAAACACCAAAAAACAAAGCAACGGAGCCTACGGCACTTCCACTTATGGTCCTATAGCTTAGGGAAATTAAAATCAAAAACACACAGCCACCCCAAAGTTTCAGACGGCTCTGTTTACAAGAACCTCGCCTACGGTACAAGTTAAATATCCCAGAAAGCGAAAAATGGATAAAGAAGTTGTGGTACGTACGTACAATGGAATATCACTCACCAATGAAATCTATGTCATCTGGCCCGTCGTGGCATAATGAGTGGATTCAGGTACGATGATTCTAAGTGAAATAACTCACACAGAAAATGAAACATCATAAGATGTCACTAATACACGGAATGTAATCTAGGCTACACATGAACTGAATTACAAAACAGAACAGGGTCTCATATTTAGCAAACCAACTTATGTTTGCTTAAGGGGAAAGGTGAGTTGGGGTGCTGCATAAAACCAGAGATAGAAATTAGCACAGATACCATTCCATACGTCAAATATGTAATAGTCAAGACCTACCCCTTGCTCAACCAAATGGGCTAAACACCCTATAGTCAACGTCTAGGAATACACCTGACTAGAAATAATATTCAAACCCATGGATTTATATGTCTCCATAAGAGAATCAAGCGTGTGTACAGCTGCATGAAGGCAGCAGAGAAAATCCGATAAATCCCATTATCAAAATGAATTACAATAACAAAACAGAATGACAGTGAAATAGAGAGCAATTCTTAAATAATTCATTCAGGGCTTGTGATGCAACCTGGATTTACCTCATCTACACCCAGAGCTGAGTGAGACATAAGGTTGGACACTTCAGGCTGATAGCATTGGTGAGGTTCGATGAGCAAATGCAGACCATTTGAAGTCATACTGCATGGTACCCATTCCATGGGTCCCAACTCTCCAGGTTTAAGCGATTCTTCCTTCAGCTAAAACATGCATGGGAAACCCACAGTATGGTGCACCGTGTGACCGGGAAACGTTTTCAAATGCATCTCAGGTTTCGTCCCCTTTTAGTCGGGTTCACAATTCCAGACCCTTTACTAACACTCTCCCCACTTGGAGAGTCAGTGCCTTTAACCTGCTGTTTGGCACAGTTTGCAATTTCTGCGCGAGATGAACAGGAATAGGGAGAACCAATGAGAGACTAGCTGTAGGTGTCTGCACGGGCTAATTTAACGCTCATTTCCCACCAGGAAGAGGAATTATCCAAAGGCTCAGCATGCCGAGCCGGAAACAGATTAGGGCCTGAAGCAATCCTGCGGGTTTGCGGCCAGCTCACAAGAAAGCGATTTGAAGAAAGGAGCTCAGGGGCACTGTAATTCACAAACCTGCAGAGTTATAAATGTCAGCTATCGTCCAAAAATATACTGAAGGAAGGCTGCGAAGAGGACTTGAAAGCGGGGCAGAATTGCAGGAAAACGATTTCAGGGGGTAGACTAGAATTGCATTTAAAGCATAGGAAAAGAGGCAGAACATCGACAATGATGCACTTGGCCAAAAAGGGCGTATGCGTTTTTTCCTGAATATATTCAGGTAAAAACGCATACGCCCTTTTTGGCCAACCAAGCAAGCATGTTAAAGAAATCTGCACTACAATGAAGTCTCACTGCCCACCGGTCAAATGGGCCATCTGAAAAAAGTGTAAAATCCAGAAATGCAGCACAGGCCATGGAGAACAGGGAGCCTTGTTATGCTGATGGGTGGGTTGTAAATTGCCAACAGCCACTCTGGAGAATTGTATGGTGTTTCCTGAAACACCTAAAAAACAAAGCAACGGAGCCTATGGCACTTCCACTTATGGTCCTATAGCTTAGGGAAATTAAAATCAAAAACACACAGCCACCCCAAAGTTTCAGACGGCTCTGTTTACAAGAACCTCGTCTACGGTACAAGTTAAATATCCCAGAAAGCGAAAAATGGATAAAGAAGTTGTGGTACGTACGTACAATGGAATATCACTCACCAATGAATTCTATGACATCTGGCCCGTGGTGGCATAATGAGTGGATTCAGGTACGATGATTCTAAGTGAAATAAGTCACACAGAAAATGAAACATCATAAGATATCACTAATACACCGAATGTAAACTTGGCAACACATGAACTGAATTACAAAACAGAACAGGGTCTCAAATTTTGAAAACCAACTTATGTTTGCGTAAGGGGAAATGTGAGTTGGGGTGCTGCATAAAACCAGAGTTAGAAATTAGCACAGATACCATTCCATATGTCAAATATGTAATAGTCAAGACCTACCCCTTGCTCAACCAAATGGGCTAAACACCCTATATTCAACGCCTAGGAATACACCTGACTAGTAAGAATCTTCAAACCCATGGATTTATATGTCTCCATAAGAGAATCAAGCGTGTGTACACCTGCATGAAGGCAGCAGAGAAAATCCGATAAATCCTATTATCAAAATTAATTACAAAAACAAAACACAATGACAGTGAAATAGAGAGCAATTCTTAAATAATTCATTCAGGGCTTGTGATGCAACCTGGATTTACCTCATCAAAACCCAGAGCTGAGTGAGACATAAGGTTGGACATTTCGGGCTGATAGCATTGGTGAGGTTCGATGAGCAAATGCAGACCATTTGAAGTCATACTGCATGGTACCCATTCCATGGGTCCCAACTCGCCAGGTTTAAGTGATTCTTCCTTCAGCTAAAGCATGCATGGGCAACCCACAGTATGGTGCACCATGTGACCGGGAAACTTTTTCAAATGCATCTCAGTTTTTGTCCCCTTTTACTCGGGTTCACAATTCCAGACCCTTTACTAACACTCTCCCCACTTGGAGGCAGTGCCTTTAACCTCCTGTTTGGCACAGTTTGCAATTTCTGCGCAAGATGAACAGGAATAGGGAGAACCAATGAGAGACTAGCTGTAGGTGTCTGCACGGGCAAATTTAACGCTCATTTCCAACCAGGAAGAGGAATTAACCAAAGGCTCAGCATGCCGTGCAGGAAACAGATTAGGGCCTGAAGCAATCCTGCGGGTTTGCGGCCAGCTCACAAGAAAGCGATTTGAAGAAAGGAACTCAGGGGCACTGTAATTCACAAACCTGCAGAGTTATAAATGACAGCTATCGTCCGAAAATATATTGAAGGAAGGCTGCGAAGAGGACTTGAAAGCGGGGCAGAATTGCAGGAAAACGATTTCAGGGGGTAGACTGGAATTGCATTTAAAGCATAGGAAAAGAGGCAGAACGTCGACAATGATGCACTTGGCCAAAAAGGGCGTATGCGTTTTTTCCTGAATATATTCAGGAAAAAACGCATACGCCCTTTTTGGCCAACCAAGCAAGCATGTTAAAGAAATCTGCACTACAATGAAGTCTCACTGCCCCCTGGTCAAATGGGCCATCTGAAAAAGTGTAAAATCCAGAAATGCAGCACAGGCCATGGAGAAAAGGGAGCCTTGTTATGCTGATGGGTGGGATGTAAATTGCCAACAGCCACTCTGGAGAAGTGTATGGTATTTCCTGAAACACCAAAAAACAAAGCAACGGAGCCTACGGCACTTCCACTTATGGTCCTATAGCTTAGGGAAATTAAAATCAAAAACACACAGCCACCCCAAAGTTTCAGACGGCTCTGTTTACAAGAACCTCGCCTACGGTACAAGTTAAATATCCCAGAAAGCGAAAAATGGATAAAGAAGTTGTGGTACGTACGTACAATGGAATATCACTCACCAATGAAATCTATGTCATCTGGCCCGTCGTGGCATAATGAGTGGATTCAGGTACGATGATTCTAAGTGAAATAACTCACACAGAAAATGAAACATCATAAGATGTCACTAATACACGGAATGTAATCTAGGCTACACATGAACTGAATTACAAAACAGAACAGGGTCTCATATTTAGCAAACCAACTTATGTTTGCTTAAGGGGAAAGGTGAGTTGGGGTGCTGCATAAAACCAGAGATAGAAATTAGCACAGATACCATTCCATACGTCAAATATGTAATAGTCAAGACCTACCCCTTGCTCAACCAAATGGGCTAAACACCCTATAGTCAACGTCTAGGAATACACCTGACTAGAAATAATATTCAAACCCATGGATTTATATGTCTCCATAAGAGAATCAAGCGTGTGTACAGCTGCATGAAGGCAGCAGAGAAAATCCGATAAATCCCATTATCAAAATGAATTACAATAACAAAACAGAATGACAGTGAAATAGAGAGCAATTCTTAAATAATTCATTCAGGGCTTGTGATGCAACCTGGATTTACCTCATCTACACCCAGAGCTGAGTGAGACATAAGGTTGGACACTTCAGGCTGATAGCATTGGTGAGGTTCGATGAGCAAATGCAGACCATTTGAAGTCATACTGCATGGTACCCATTCCATGGGTCCCAACTCTCCAGGTTTAAGCGATTCTTCCTTCAGCTAAAACATGCATGGGAAACCCACAGTATGGTGCACCGTGTGACCGGGAAACGTTTTCAAATGCATCTCAGGTTTCGTCCCCTTTTAGTCGGGTTCACAATTCCAGACCCTTTACTAACACTCTCCCCACTTGGAGAGTCAGTGCCTTTAACCTGCTGTTTGGCACAGTTTGCAATTTCTGCGCGAGATGAACAGGAATAGGGAGAACCAATGAGAGACTAGCTGTAGGTGTCTGCACGGGCAAATTTAACGCTTATTTCCAACCAGGAAGAGGAATTAACCAAACGCTCAGCATGCCGTGCCGGAACCAGATTAGGGCCTGAAGCAATCCTGCGGGTATTCGGCCAGCTCACAAGACAGCGATTTGAAGAAAGAGCTCAGGGGCACTGTAATTCACAAACCTGCAGAGTTATAAATGACAGCTATCGTCCAAAAATATATTGAAGGAAGGCTGCGAAGAGGACTTGAAAGCGGGGCAGAATTGCAGGAAAAAGATTTCAGGGGCTAGACTGGAATTGCATTTAAAGCATAGAAAAAGAGGCAGAACGTCGACAATGAGGCACGTGACCAAAAAGGGCGTATGCGTTTTTTCCTGAATATATTCAGGAAAAAACGCATACGCTCTTTTTGGCCAACCAAGCAAGCATGTTAAAGAAATCTTCACTACAATGAAGTCTCACTGCCCCCCGGTCAAAAGGGCCATCTGAAAAAAGTGTAAAATCCAGAAATGCAGCACAGGCCATGGAGAACAGGGAGCCTTGTTATGCTGATGGGTGGGATGTAAATTGCCAACAGCCACTCTGGAGAAATGTATGGTGTTTCCTGAAACACCTAAAAAACAAAGCAACAGAGCCTACGGCACTTCCTCTTATGGTCCTATAGCTTAGGGAAATTAAAATCCACAACACACAGCCACCCCAAAGTTTCAGACGGCTCTGTTTACAAGAACCTCGTCTACGGTACAAGTTAAATATCCCAGAAAGCGGAAAATGGATAAAGAAATTGTGGTACGTACGTACAATGGAATATCCCTCACCAATGAAATCTATGTCATCAGGCCCGTCGTGGCATAATGAGTGGATTCAGGTACGATGATGCTAAGTGAAATAAGTCACACAGAAAATGAAGCATCATAAGATATCACTAATGCACGGAATGTAATCTTGGCTACACATGAACTGAATTACAAAACAGAACAGGGTCTAAAATTTAGAAAACCAACTTATGTTTGCGTAAGGGGAAAGGTGAGTTGGGGTGCTGCATAAAACCAGAGATAGAAATTAGCACAGATACCATTCCATATGTCAAATACGTAAGAGTCAAGACATACCCCTTGCTCAACGAAATGGGCTAAACACCCTATATTCAACGCCTAGAAATACACCTGACTAGAAAGAATCTTCAAACCCATGGATTTATATGTCTCCATAAGAGAATCAAGCGTGTGTACAGCTGCATGAAGGCAGCAGAGAAAATCTGATAAATCCCATTATCAAAATGAATTACAAAAACAAAACACAATGACAGTGAAATAGAGAGCAATTCTTAAATAATTCATTCAGGGCTTGTGATGCAACCTGGATTTACCTCATCAAAACCCAGAGCTCAGTGAGACATAAGGTTGGACACTTTGGGATGATAGCATTGTTGAGGTTCGATGAGCAAATGCAGACCATTTGAAGTCATACTGCATGGTACCCATTCCATGGGTCCCAACTCTCCAGGTTTAAGTGATTCTTCCTTCAGCTAAAGCATGCATGGGAAACCCAAAGTATGGTGCACCATGTGACCGGGAAACGTTTTCAAATGCATCTCAGTTTTTGTCCCCTTTTACTCGGGTTCACAATTCCAGACCCTTTACTAACACTCTCCCCACTTGGAGAGTCAGTGCCTTTAACCTCCTGTTTGGCACAGTTTGCAATTTCTGCGCAAGATGAACAGAAATAGGGAGAACCAATGAGAGACTAGCTGTAGGTATCTGCACGGGCAAATTTAACGCTCATTTCCAACCAGGAAGAGGAATTAACCAAAGGCTCAGCATGCCGTGCAGGAACCAGATTAGGGCCTGAAGCAATCCTGCGGGTTTGCGGCCAGCTCACAAGATAGCGAGTTGAAGAAAGGAGCTCAGGGGCACTGTAACTCACAAACCTGCAGAGTTATAAATGACAGCTATCGTCCAAAAACATATTGAAGGAAGGCTGCGAAGAGAACTTGTAAGCGGGGCAGAATTGCAGGAAAACGATTTCAGGGGGTAGACGGGAATTGCATTTAAAGCATAGGAAAAGCGGCAGAACGTTGACAATGATGTTCTTGGCCAAAAAGGGCGTATGCGTTTCTCCTGAATATATTCAGGAAAAAACGCATACCCCCTTTTTGGCCAACGAAGCAAGCATGTTAAAGAAATCTGCACTACAATGAAGTCTCACTGCCCCCCGGTCAACAGGGCCATCTGAAAAAAGTGTAAAATCCAGAAAGACAGGCTAGGCCATGGAGAACAGGGAGTCTTGTTATGCTGATGGGCGGGATGAAAATTGCCAACAGCCACTCTGGAGAAGTGTATGGTGTTTCCTGAAACACGTAGGAAACAAAGCAACACAGCCTATGGCATTTCCACTTATGGTCCTATAGCTTAGGGACATTAAAATCAAAAACACACAGCCACCCCAAAGTTTGGGACGGCTCTGTTTAGTAGAACCTCATCTAAGGTTCGAGGTAAATATCCGAGAAAGTGAAAAATGGATAAAGAAGTTGTGGTACGTACGTACAATGGAATATCACTCAGCAATGAAATCTATGTCATCAGACCCGTTGCGGCATAATGAGTGGATTCAGGTACGAGGATTCTACGTGAAATAAGTCACACAGAAAAAGAAACATCATAAGATATCACTAATACACGGAATGAAAACTTGGCTACACATGAACTGAATTACAAAACAGAACAGGTACTTAAATATAGAAAACCAACTTATGCTTGCTTATGGGGAAAGGTGAGTTGGGGTGCTGCATAAAACCAGAGATAGAAATTAGCACAGATACCATTCCATAAACCAAATATGTAAAAGACAAGACCTACTCCTTGCTCAACGAAATGGACTCAACACCTCATATTCAACGCCTAGGAATATACCTGACTAGTAAGAAACTTAAAACCCATGGATTAATATGTCTCCTTAAGAGAATCAAGCGTGTGTACAGCAGCATAAACGCAGCAGTGAAAATCCGATAAATCCCATTATAAAAATAATTTTCAAATACAAAACACAATGACAGTGAAATAGAGAGCAATTCTTAAATAATTCATTCAGGGCTTGTGATGCAACCTGGATTTACCACATCTAAACCCAGAGCTGCGTGAGACATAAGCCTGGACACTTCGGGCTGATAGCATTGGTGAGGTTCGGTGAGCAAATGCATACAATTCGCAGTCATACTGCATGGTACCCATTCCATGGGTCCCAACTCTCCAGGTTTAAGCGATTTTTCCTTCAGCTAAAACATGCATGGGAAACCCAGAGTATGGTCCACCGTGTGATTGGGAAACGTTTTCAAATGCATCTCAGTTTTTGTCCCCTTTTACTCGGGTTCACCATTCCAGACCCTTTACTAACACTCTCCCCACTTGGAGAGACAGTGCCTTTAACCTCCTGTTTGGCACAGTTTGCAATTTCTGCGCAAGATGAACAGGAATAGGGAGAATCAATGAGAGACTAGCTGTAGGTGTCTGCACTGGCAAATGTAACGATCATTTCCCACCATGAAGAGCAATTAACCAAATGCTCAGCGTCCCCTGCTGGAAAGAGCTTAGGGCCTAAAGCAATCCTGCGGTTTTGCTGCCAGCTCACAAGAAAACGAGTTGAAGAAAGGAGCTCAGGGGCACTGTAATTCAGAAACGTGCAGAGTTATGAATGACAGCTATCGTCCAAAAATATACTGAAGTAAGTCTGCGAAGATGACTTGAAAGAGGGGCAGAATTTCAGGAAAACGATTTCAGGGGGTAGACTGGAATTGCACTTAAAGCATAGGAAAAGAGGCAGAATGCCGACAATGATGCACTTGGCTAAAAAGGGCATATGCGTTTTTTCCTGAATATATTCAGGAGAAAACGCATATACCATTTTTGGCCAACCAAGCAAGCGTGAAAAAAAATCTGCACTACAAGGGAAGTCTCACTGCCCCCCAGTCAACAGGGCCATCTGAAAAAAGTGTAAAATCCAGAAATACAGGACAGGCCATGGAGAACAGGGAGCCTTGTTATGCTGAAGGGCGGGATGTAAATTGCCAGCAGCCACTCTGGAGAAGTGTATGGTGTTTACTGAAACTTGTAGGAAACAAAGCAACACAGCCTATGGCACTTCCACTTATAGTCCTGTAGCTTAGGGACATTAAAATCTAAAACACACATCCACGCCAATGTTTGGGACGGCTCTGTTTACAAGAACCTCGTCTACGGTACAGTTAAATATCCCAGAAAGCGAAAAATGGATAAAGAAGTTGTGTTATGTACGTACAATGTAATATCACTCAGCAATCAAATCTATGTCATCAGGCCCGTAGCGGCCTAATGAGTGGATTCAGATACGATGATTCTAAGTGAAATAAGTCACACAGAAAAAGAAACATCATAAGATATCACTAATACACGGAACGTAAACTTGGCTACACATGAACTGAATTACAAACCAGAACAGGGCCTTAAATTTAGAAAAACAACTTATGCTTGCTTATGAGGAAAGATGAGTTGGAGTGCTGCATAGTACCAGAGATTGAAATTAACACAGATACCATTCCATAAGCCAAATATGTAATAGACAAGACCTACTCCTTGCTCAACGAAATGGACTCAACACCCCATATTCAACGCCTGGGAATATACCTGACTAGTAAGAATCTTCAAACCCATGGATTTATATGTCTCCATAAGGAAATCAAGTGTGTATACAGCGGCATGAATGCAGCAGAGAAAATCCGATAAATCCCATTATCAAATGAATTACAAAAACAAAACACAAGGACAGTGAAATAGAGAGCAATTCTTAAATAATTCATTCAGGGCTTGTGATGCAACCTGGATTTACCACATGTACACCCAGAGCTGAGTGAGACATAAGGTTGGGCACTTCGGGCTGATAGCATTGGTGAGGTTCGATGAGCAAATGCAGACCCTTTGAAGTCATACTGCATGGTACCCATTCCATGGGTCTCAACTCTCCAGGTTTAAAGGATTCTTCCTTCAGCTAAAACATGCATGGGGAACCCACAGTATGGTGCACCATGTGACCGGCAAACGTTTTCAAATTCATCTCAGTTTTCGTCCCCTTTTACTCGGGTTCACCATTCCAGACCCTTTACTAACACTCTCCCCACTTGGAGAGTCAGTGCCTTTAACCTCCTGTTTGGCACAGTTTGCAATTTCTGCGCAAGATGAACAGGAATAGGGAGAACCAATGAGAGACTAGCTGTAGGTGTCTGCACAGGCAAATTTAACGCTCATTTCCCACCAGGAAGAGGAATTAACCAAAGGCTCAGCATGCCCTGCCCGAACCAGATTAGGGCCTGAAGCAATCTTGCGGGTTTGCGACCAGCTCACAAGATAGCGAGTTGAAGAAAGGAGCTCAGGGGCACTGTAACTCACAAACCTGCAGAGTTATAAATGACAGCTTTCGTCCAAAAATATATTCAAGGAAGGATGCAAAGAGAACTTGTAAGCGTGGCAGAATTGCAGGAAAACGATTTCAGGGGGTACACGGGAATTGCATTTAAAGCATAGGAAAAGAGGCAGAACGTCGACAATGATGCACTTGGCCAAAAAGTGCATATGCGTTTTTACCTGAATATATTCAGGAAAAAAGGCATACGCCCTTTTTGGTCAACTAAGCAAGCATGTAAAGGAAATCTGCACTACAAGGGAAGTCTCACTGCCCCACAGTCAACAGGGCCATCTGGAAAAAGTGTAAAATCCAGAAATGCAGGACAGGCCATGGAGAACATGGAGCCTTGTTATGCTGATGGGCAGGATGTAAATTGCCAACAGCCACACTAGAGAAGTGTATGGTGTTTCCTGAAACACGTAGGAAACAAAGCAACACAGCCTATGGCACTTCCACTTATGGTCCAGTAGCTTAGGCACATTAAAATCAAAAACACACATCCACCCCAAAATTTGGGACGGCTCTGTTTACAAGAACCTCGTCTACGGTACAAGTTAAATATCCCAGAAAGCGAAAAATGGATAAAGAAGTTGTGGTACGTACGTACAATGGAATACCACTCACCAATGAAATCTATGTCATCTGGTCCGTCGTGGCATAATGAGTGGATTCAGGTACGATGATTCTAAGTGAAATAAGTCACACAGAAAATGAAACATCATAAGATATCACTAATACACCGAATGTAATCTTGGCTACACATGAACTGAATTACAAAACAGAACAGGGTCTCAAATTTAGAAAACCAACTTATGTTTGCGTAAGGGGAAAGGTGAGTTGGGGTGCTGCATAAAACCAGAGATAGATATTAGCACAGATACCATTCCATAAGTTAAATATGTAATAGTCCAGACCTACCCCTTGCTCAACGAAATGGGATAAACACCCTATATTCAACGCCTAGGAATACACCTGACTAGTAAGAATCTTCAAACCCATGGATTTATATGTCTCCATAAGAGAATCAAGCGTGTGTATAGCTGCATGAATGCAGCAGATAAAATCCGATAAATCCCATTATCATAATGAATTACCAAAACAAAACACAATGACAGTGAAATAGAGAGCAATTCTTAAATTATTCATTCAGGGCTTGTGATGCAACCTGGATTTACCTCATCTAAACCCAGAGCTGAGTGAGATATAAGGTTGGACACTTCGGGATGATAGCATTGGTGAGGTTCAATGAGCAAATGCAGACCATTTGAAGTCATACTGCATGGTACCCATTCCATGGGTCCCAACTCTCCAGGTTTAAGCGATTCTTCCTTCAGCTAAAACATGCATGGGAAACCCACAGTATGGTGCACTGTGTCACAGGGAAACGTTTTCAAATGCATCTCAGTTTTCATCCCCTTTTACTCGGGTTCACAATTCCAGACCCTTTACTAACACTCTCCCCACTTGGAGAGTCAGTTCCTTTAACCTCCTGTTTGGCACACTTTGCAATTTCTGCGCAAGATGAACAGGAATAGGGAGAACCAATGAGAGACTAGCTGTAGGTGTCTGCACGGGCAAATTTAATGCTCATTTCCCACCAGGAAGCGGAATTAACCAAACGCTCAGCATGCCTTGCCAGAACCAGATTAGGGCCTGAAGCAATCCTGCGGGTTTGCGGCCAGCTCACAAGAAAGCGATTTGAAGAAAGGAGCTCAGGGGCACTGTAATTCTCAAACCTGCAAAGTTATAAATGACAGCTATTGTCCAAAAATATATTGAAGGAAGGCTGCGAAGAGGACTTGAAATCGGGGCAGAATTGCAGGAAAGCGGTTTCAGGGAGTAGAATGGAATTGCATTTAAAGCATAGGAAAAGAGGCAGAACGTCGACAATGATGCACGTGGCCAAAAAGGGCGTATGCGTTTTTTCCTGAATATATTCAGGAAAAAACGCATACGCCCTTTTTGGGAAACCAAGCAAGCATGTTAGAGAAATCTGCACTACAATGAAGTCTCACTGCCGCCCAATCAAAAGGGCCATCTGAAAAAAGTGTAAAATCCAGAAAGGCAGCACAGGCCATGGAGAACAGGGAGCCATGTTATGCTGATGGGTGGGATGTAAATTGCCAACAGCCACTCTGGAGAAGTGTATGGTGTTTCCTGAAACACCTAAAAAACAAAGCAACGGAGCCTACGGCACTTCCACTTATGGTCCTATAGCTTAGGGAAATTAAAATCAAAAACACACAGCCACCCCAAAGTTTCAGACGGCTCTGTTTACAAGAACATCTTCTACGGTACAAGTTAAATATCCCAGAAAGCGAAAAATGGATAAAGAAATTGTGGTACGTACGTACAATGGAGTATCACTCACCAATGAAATCTATATCATCAGGCCCGTCGTGGCATAATGATTGAATTCAGGTACAATGATTCTAAGTGAAATAAGTCACACAGAAAATGAAATATCATAAGATATCACTAATACACGGAATGTAATCTTGGCTACACATGAACTGAATTACAAAACAGAACAGGGTCTCAAATTTAGAAAACCAACTTATGTTTGCGTAAGGGGAAAGGTGAGTTGGGGTGCTGCATAAAACCAGAGATAGAAATTAGCACAGATACCATTCCATAAGTCAAATATGTAATAGTCAAGACCTACCACTTGCTCAACGAAATGGGCTAAACACCCTATATTCAACGCCTAGGAATACACCTGTCTAGTAAGAATCTTCAAACCTATGGATTTATATGTCTCCATAAGAGAATCAAGCGTGTGTACAGCTGCATGAAGGCAGCAGAGAAAATCCGATAAATCCCATTATCAAAATGAATTACGAAAACAAAACACAAGGACAGTGAAATAGAGAGCAATTCTTAAATAATTCATTCAGGGCTTGTGATGCAACCTGGATTTACCACATCTACACCCAGAGCTGAGTGAGACATAAGGTTGGTCACTTCGGGCTGATAGCATTGGTGAGGTTCGATGAGCAAATGCAGACCCTTTGAAGTCATACTGCATGGTACCCATTCCATGGGTCCCAACTCTCCAGGTTTAAGGGATTCTTCCTTCAGCTAAAACATGCATGGGAAACCCACAGTATGGTGCACTGTGTGACCGGGAAACTTTTTCAAATGCATCTCAATTTTCATCCCCTTTTACTCGGGTTCACCATTCCAGACCCTTTACTAACACTCTCCCCACTTGGAGATTCAGTACATTTACCTTTCTGTTTGGCACAGTTTCCAATTTCTGCGCAAGATGAAATGGAATAGGGAGAACCAATGAGAGACTAGCTGTAGGTTTCTGCACGGGCAAATTTAATGCTTATTTCTCACCAGGAAGGGGAATTAACCAAAGGCTCAGCATGCCATGCCGGAACCAGATTAGGGCCTGAAGCAATACTGCGGGTGTGCAGGCAGCTCACAAGATAGCGAGTTGAAGAAAGGAGCTCAGGGGCACTGTAATTCACAAACCTGCAGAGTTATAAATGACAGCTATCGTCCAAAAATATATTGAAGGAAGGCTGCGAAGAGGACTTGAACGCGGGGCAGAATTCCAGGAAAACGATTTCAGGAGGTAGACGGGAAGTGCACTGAAAGCATAGGAGAATAGGCAGAACCTCGACAATGATGCACTTGTTCAAAAAGTGCATATGCGTTTTTTCCAAGACCCACCTTAAAGAGGGTAGGGGGCTCCCAGCATGCTTCAGTGGCCAACAGAGGGCCCACATCGCCAAGGTGACGTGAGCCAGCCAGGCAGGAGTGACCTCACATCAGAGGGCCCACCTCACAGGAGGGTAAGGGACCCAGCCATTATCAGACTCTCACCAGAGGGCCCACATCAGCAAGGGGCTGGGAATCAGGCAGGAGTGTCTTCACACCCGTGGGGTCACATCATCACAAGTTGAGGTACCCAGCACATGTGGCCTCAAACCAGAGGACCCACATCTCCATGGGTCTCGGAGCGAGGCAGGCAGGATGAACCTCAAAACACGTGGCCCATTGTATAAAAAAGGTGAGGAATCCAGCAGTTGGAACATCCCAGCAGGTGGCCCAGAGCACCGAGGCTATGGGATCCAGGCAATGATGAACTCACAACAGAGGGCCCTCATCATGAAACTGTGAGCAACCTAGCCATTGTGACCTCAGAGCACAAGGCCCACATCCCCATGGGGAAGCGAACCAAGCAGGAGTGTCATCGCACCAGTGGGCACACATCTGAAAATGTGGGGAGCCCAGCAGTTAGGGCCTGACGCCAGAGGGCCCTCATCACCGAGGAGAGGAGGCTCCCAGCAGGCTCCAACTGCTACAAGAGGGCCAACGTCGCCAATGCGGGGTGTGCCAGCCAGGCAGGAGTGACCTCAGAGCAGAGGGCCAACCTCAAAAAAGTGTGAGGAACCCAAAGAGGATTAGACTCTCACCAGAGGGCCCACATCACCAAGAGGATCAGAACCAGGCAGGACTGTCTTCACACCAGTGTGACCACATCATAGAAAGGTGAGGAACCCAGCACATGTGGCCTAAACCAGAAGACCCACATCTCCAAGGGGCTCGGAGTGAGGCATGCAGGAGTAGCCTCAAAACACAGGGCCCATAGAATAAAAAAGCTGAGGAATCCTGCAGTGTGAACCTCCCAGCAGGCGGCCCAGAGCACCGAGTCTATGCGATCCAGGCTGCAGTGAACTCACAGCAGAGGGCCCATATCATGAAACTGTGAGCAACCCAGCCATTGGGACCTCACAGCAGAAGGCCCACATCCCCATGGGGTTGGGAACATGGCAAGAGTGTCCTCGCACCACTTAGCACGTATCAGAAAAAGTGGGTACCCAGCAGTTACGGCCTGACGCTAGAGAGCCCTCATCACCGAGGGGAGGTAGCTCCCAGCAGGCTCCAACTGCCACAAGAGGGCTGATGTCGCCAAGGCGGGGTGTGCCAGCCAGTCAGTAGTGACCTCACAGCAGAGGGCCCACCTCACAGAAGGGTGAGGAACCCAGCCAGGATCAGACTCTCACCAGAGGGCCCACATCACCAAGGGGATAGAAACCAGGCAGGAGTGTCCTCACACCAGTGGGGCCACATCATCGAAAGGTGAGGGACCCAGCACACGTGGCCTCAAACCAGAGGACACACATCACCAAGGGGCTGGGAGTGAGTCAGGCAGGAGGAGTCTCCAAACAGAGGGCCCATAGAAGAAAAAAGGTGAGGAATCCCGCAGTTGGAACCTCCCCGCAGGCGGCCAGGAGCAGCGAGGCTATGGGATCCAGGCCGGAGTGAACTCACACCAGAGGGCCCTCATCATGAAACTGAGCCACCCACCGTTGGGACCTCAGAGCAGAAGGCCCATATTCCCATGGGGTTGGAAACCTGGCAGGAGTGTACTCACACCACAGGGTGCACATCAGAAAATTTTGGGAGCCCAGGAGTTAGAGCCTGACGCCAGAGGGCCCTCATTACCGAGGGGAGGAGACTCCCAGCAGGCACCAACCCCCAACTGAGGGCCCACGTCGCCAAGGTGACGTGTGCCAGTCAGGCAGGAGTGACCTCACAGCAGAGGGCCTACTGCACAGAAGGGTGAGGAAACCAGCCAGGATAAGACTCTCACCAGAGAGCCCACATCACCAAGGGGACCGGAACAAGGCAGGAGTGTCCTCACACCAGTGTGGCCACATTATAGAAAGGTGAGGAACCCAGCACATGTGGCCTAAACCAGAGGACCCACATTTCCAAGGTGCTCCGAGTGAGGCAGGCAGGAGTAGCCTAACAACACAGGGCCCACAGAATAAAAAATGTGAGGAATCCAGCAGTTGGAACCCCCCAGCAGGTGGCCCAGAGTACGGAGTCTATGGGATCCAGGCCACAGTGAACTCCCAGCAGAGGTCTCACATCATGACACTGTGAGCAACCCAGGTGGTGGGACCTCAGAGCAGAAGGCCCACATCCCCATGGGGATGGGAACGTGGCAGGAGTGTACTCGCATGACAGGGCACATATCAGAAAATTTTGGGAGTCCATGAGTTAGGGCCTGACGCCAGAGGGCCCTCATTACCGAGGGGAGGAGACTCCCAGCAGGCACCAACTCCCAACTGAGGGCCCACATCACCAAGGTGATGTGTGCCAGCCAGGCAGGAGTGACCTCACAGCAGAGGGCCCACCTCCCAGAAGGGTGAGGAATCCAGCCAGGATCAGACTCTCACCAGAGGGCCCACATCACCAAGGGGATGGGAACCAGGCAGGAGTGTCCTCACACCAGTGGGGCCACATCAATAAAGGTGAGGAAACCGGCACATGTGGCCTCAAACCAGAGGACCTACATCACAAAAGGGCTGGGAGTGAGTCAGGAAGGAGGAGCATGAAAACACAGGACCCAAAGAATAAAAATGGTAAGGAATCCAGCAGTAGGAACCTCCCAGCAGGCGGCTCAGAGCACAGAGTCTATGGGATCTAGGCCTGAGTGAACTAACACCAGAGAGCCAACATCCTGAAACTGTGAACAACACAGGTGTTGGGACCATAGAGCAGAAGGCACATGAGGATGGGAACCTGGCAGGAGTGCCCTCACACCACTTAGCACGTATCAGAAAATGTGGGTAACCAGCAGTTAGGGCCTGATGCCAGAGGGCCTCATCACTGAGGGGAGGAGGCTCCCAGCGGGCTCCAACTGCCACCAGAGGGCCGACGTCGCCAAGGCGGGGTGTGTCAGCCAGGCAGGAGTGACCTCAGAGAAGAGGGCCCACCTCACAGAAGTGTGAGGAGCCCAACCAGGATCAGACTCTCACTGGAGGGCTCACATCACCAAGGGGATGGGAACCAGGCAGGAGTGTCCGCACACCAGTGGGGCCACATCTGCGAAAGGTGAGGAACCCAGCACATGTGGCCTCAAACCAGAGGACACACATCACCAAGGGGCTGGGAGTGAGGCAGGTGTCTGGAGGGGCACATTTAACTCTAATTTCCCACCAGGAAGAGGAATTAACCAAAGGCTCAGAGTGCCATGCCGGACACTGATTATGGCCTGAAGCAAACCTGCGGTTCTGTGGCCAGCTTTCAAGGAAACGAGTTAAGAAAGGAAATCACAGGCACTGTAATTCACAAACCTGCAGAGTTATAAATGACAGCTATTGGCAAAAATATATTGAAGTAAGTCTTCACAGAGGACTTGAAAACGAGGCAGAATTGCAGGAATCATATTTCAGGAGGTAGATTGGAATTGCATTTAAAGCATGTGAAAAGCGGCAGATCTTTGACAGTGATGCACTTGGACAAAAAGTGCGTATACATTTTTTCCTGAATATATTCAGGAAAAAACGCATATGCCCTTTGTGGCCAACCAAGAATTCGAGCAATGGAAATCCGCACTACAATGAACTCTCATTTCCCATTCGTCAAAAGAGCCATCTGAAAAAAGTGTAAAACCCAGAAACACAGGACAGGCCATGGAGAACAGGGAGCCTTGTTATGCTGATGGACGGGATGTAAATTGCCAACAGACACTCTGGTGATGTTTATGGTGTATGCTGAAACATCTAAAAAACAAAGCTACAGAGCCTAGGGCACTTCCACTTTTGGCCCTATAGCTTAGGATAATTAAAATCAACAAGACACAGCCAACACAATATCCAGGGCTGCTGTGTTTACAAGAACCTCGAGTCCAGTACAAATTAAATATCCCAGAAAGAAAAAAATGGATAAAGGAGTTGTCCTACTTACGTACAACGGAATATCACTCAGCAATGAAATCAATGTCATCAGGCCTGTAGCAGCAAATTGAGTGGATTTAAGTATGATGATTCTAAGAGAAATATGTCACACAGAGAAACATAATTATCATAAGATATCACAAATAGAGGGAGTGTAAACTTGGCTACACATAAACTGAATTACAAAACCGAACAGAGTCTCACATTTAGATAAAAACTTATGCTTGCTTAAGGGGAAAGTTGAGTTGGGGTGCTGTATAAAACCAGAGATTGAAATGAGCACACATACCGTTCCATAAGCCAAATATGTAATAGACAAGACCTACTCTTTGCTCAACGAAATAGACTAATCCATGGTGTATCACCTCACACCTGTTAGAATGGGCATCATCAGAAAATCTACAAACAACAAATGCTGGAAAGGGTGCGGAGGTAAGGAAACCTCTTCCACTATTGTTGGGAATGTAAATTGATGCAGTCACTGTGGAGAACATTATGGAGTTTCTTATAAAACTAAGAATAGAATTACCATATAATACAGCAATCCCACTACTGGGCATATACCCAGACAAAACCATAAAACGAAAAGAGACATTCACCGCAATGTTCATTGCATCACTATTTACAATATCCAGGTAATGGAAGCAACCTAAATGCCCACAGACAGACGAATGCATAAAGATGAGGTACATATATAAAATGGAATATTACTAAGCCATAAAAAGGAATGAAATTGGGTCATTTGTAGAGACGTTGATGGATCTAGAGACTGTCATACAGAGTGAAGTAAGTCAGAAAGAGAAAAACAAATCCTGTATATAAATGCATATATGTGGAACCTAGAAAAGTTGTACAGATGAACCGTTTTGCAAGGCAGAAATAGAGCAACAGATGTAGACAACAAACGTATGGACACCAAGGGGGGAAAGCTGTTAGGGGGGTGGTGGTGGGAGGAGTTGAGAGATTGGGATTGGCATGTATACATTTCTATTTATAAAATAGGTAACCAAAAAGAACCTGCTGTATAAAAAAATAAAATAAAATTCAAAATTACAAAAAGTAAAACAGAAAAAATATTCTTCCCTTCACATACATGTATTTATATGAATAAATTATTTCCATGCTTATATCTGTAAATACAAAAAAGAGGAATAAAATCTACCTTGAACCAAAAACGAAAAAAAGAAAAAAAAACAGAACCCACCAGTTACACAGAGGAAAACCGTATCAGGGCCCTTGCTCCAGTTGTAAACAATTCTGAAGTTGGTCAGTGGTGGGGAATCATCTCCCATTCAGCCAGCAGGCCCCACGCAACAAGCGTCCTCATTGCAAAGCTGGGGGCCCGTGCCGAGGCATCTGTGAGTAAACGTGGGCCGAGCCCCAGGCCAGCTGCTGCTGAAATGTTCCCACCCTTCCCAGGTAAAACACCTGAATATGTACAAGGACTTGATAGCCTAGAGGAAGGGCCATGGAGCCACATGAGCGACAGCATGCCAGCCGACTTGGTGCCTGCAGGCCAGACAGGATGGTCCTGGCCCTGGGTGCTCTTCTGGAAGCTTTCCATTTCCCTGCCTGAGATACCCCTCCTGTCCCGGCCCCCACTGCTTTCTTCCTTACTCACCTCTGCCCAGGGAGAAATTCCAGCGGCAGGTATGGGTGACACATCCTCTTCTTTAGCAGGTGGCATCTTGGCAACTGCTGCAGAAAGTCCAGCAGAGCCCCACTCACACTGGGCCACCCACAAAGCCGTGGCCTCTCACTCCCTCCCACCAGTCCAGCCCCGAGACTGCTGACAGGGCAGAGAAAATGGCGTTAGGCACAGCTGCAGGTGCTCTTGCTGCCTGCAGCGGTGTTTATATTGATCTCAACCCAGGCACACCTGGGGAGGGATGGCCGGCACGGTCAGGCTTCCCAGGCCAGCCAATAATCACCCCTCAGGGGCTCACAGTTGCAGAAACTGGAACTTGCTGAATCGGCCAGGTCCAAGGAACAGGTGTGGGCTCCTGAGAGTCAGGATAGACAAGGGGCTGCAGCTCTGGCTTGTTTTCTAATTATATTATCTGGCCCATGAGTGGGAGACAACTTCAAGAAAACCCTCTCCTAATGAGAAGTACCCAGGAGTCAGGGAGAGCAGGGGTGGGTGGTGGGTGGAGACAGAGGCCTGGTGCCCCGGGTGCAGTGGAAATCTCTGGAAGACCAGGTGGAGGGAGGCCACACAGAGTGATGCCCAGGGTCACAGACCTGTCGGAGCTGCTGTTTGTTAGTTCAAGTCCTGCTCTGAGGTGCTCTGTGTCAGATCTGAGTGACAGGTGAGCTGGGAGTGCTCTGCAAAGAGGGCGATGTGCGTGGCTCCTGTGTGCCCAGCCCTGCCACGGTACCTGAAAGGGTAGCTCTGTATCCTGGGAGGGGCCTGACCACGAGAGCCCCATGGGCTGCAGGGGAACCTGCCCAGGGAACCCCATATCCTGGGAGGGGCCTGAACACGAGAGCCCCGTGGGCTGGGGTGGGGGTGGGGTACCTGCCCAGGTGAGCTCCATATCCTGGGATTGGCCTGACCTCGAGAGACCCATGGGCTGCTGGAGTCCTGGTAAAGGATGTCAGGACAGTCAGTGAAGCCACCGAGGATATACCTCCAGTAGTTCCTAAACCCTACACCCTGCTGGTCATTCTACTAACCACCAGGACATGGTATTCTGTATTAGTCTTCAATGAAGCCTTCTTTTGTATTCTATTAGTCCCAGAGTCACAAGAAATTTTGGCTTGTGAGTGGCAGGACTCAACATACAACTAAAACAATACTTCCGGGCCGTCTTGCCCCAAGGGTTCAAAAATTCCCACACCATCTTTGGGGAAAGCTCAGCTAAAGACCTAAAAGTTCTACCTCTGGAAAAGGAAACACTCCTTCAATATGCAGACGACATTCTGATCACCAGCCCTACTAAAGAGACCTCTGAACTACCAAGCCAATAAAGGATACAAGTTGTCCAAGAAAAAGCTCAAATATCACAGACTATGGTGACCTGCGTGGGCTGCATTCTCACAGAAGGTCGGAGAAGCCCATCCCAGGAAAGGGAAGAAACAATTTACAGCCTTACCCATTTCTAAAGCTTAGGGGTTCCTGGGGAGGCCAGGGTTTGCTGCTTCTGGATCCCTAACTACAGTCTACTAGCTGGGCCTCTATATGAAACACTGAAAGAAAAAGATGATGATCCTTTTGAATAGAATCCAGAAGTGGCCTTTCAAGAATGGAAAGAGCAGTCAATTCAGACCCTTGCCCTGGAACTCCCTAATTTAGCTAAACCCTTTGACCTTTACATTCCTAGTGAAATTTGAATGGCCATTGGAGTATTAGTGCAAAACCTGGGACCACTTGAAATGGAACAATGCAAGAATGCCATCCAGGTAGGATAAACTACGGTCACCAAGGGGCTTGGCCCACCGCCACATCTGGCCAAGATACTGGCAGTATCTGAAAACCTGGAAATCAGCAGCCCAAAAGGCCACCTCCCTCCTAAGAGAAAAGGACCCCACGTGGTGATCCTAACCCCCAACCATGCCCTGAAGTTGCAGGGTTTGCTCCGTGGGCACACTGACCTTGAGTGAGGAGGTCCTCCAACTCCAACCTCCAGAGAGATAACTGGGGCAAAGGGGCACCATGACGACTCGTGTGACCATCACTTGACCTGGAGTTTCTCTCATAAAACAACAAGAGTGTGTCCCAAAAGAGTAGACTACTGCTTGCAGGACTTACTGCACCCAGAGGGGAGGTAATAATCTTGGCAGGGGAACCGTATATCACGCTGTCACCATAGAAAAGCCTACAGACACTGTGATGATGGTGGCCAATAAGACCGGCTGGACTCCTGTTTACTTCAAAAGGCTGTTGACTCAGTGGCCATCATGGTCCTTCATCACCACTGACCCTGGACTGTCTGGGAGTTGAGCAGTCAGGGTCCTGACACGTGGTGCTGTTTTTACGTTAATTCAGGGGCCTAACTGAAGAAAGCACAGACTACTGGGCAGAGCATCTAGGCTGGCAGAAACGGTCAGCCTAAGGTGGCCGAACAAATGTGGGGCGGGGTGAAACTGGACCTCACAGCGTCACTGCACATCTCCTTCCTGGACCCTTAAAGGTCATTAGAATCTATAACACTACCAATACTTGTGCTCAGGCGGACGAGCAGGGAGGCAGGAGGCCTGCGGACAATCAACGTCACCTGGAGGCTGCTGGGGAGAAGTTCAGACCCTCTCCCACGGGTATGAGGGCTCCTAACTCAGCACTCAGCAGTTACAGATGAAGGGTCTGCACCCTCAGCACTCTAAGAATGAGGAAGGAGACAAAATGCAGAAGAGGGGTTTCTCCCAGGCGAAGCCCCTTAAAAATCCCTGGGAGATAAAAATAGAATCTGGGCAATAAAATAAAGTCTAACCTTTTTTATCCTTTGTGCTTTGTCTAATTTCACGTGCTCCTAGGGTCCCGCATACAGAGGTTCAACAGCCGGCACTTCAGACCAGATTTCCTAGTGCAGAATGGCTGGGTCGACACCTCAGCTCCTGGGGCACAGTGCAGACTCCGTGATATAGAGCCTGAGCTGCAGCCAACCGGGCCCTCGAGAGCTCCGACCCTCCCTCCCACTGACTCTGACAGGATCTCTACACAGCAGCCCAGCCCACAGCCCATGGGGTAGAACATGCTCTCACCTCTGCATTCTCTGATCAAAATATAAAGTTTCCTTTGCTTCTGAACCAAACTCAGTCTCGATCTGTTGGCTCCAATGACACTGGGCAGGGGGACACTTGTTGGGGTCCACTCTGGAGGATCAGTAACAGAAATTGAGAACATTGTAACTTCAATGAACAGATGTGTGAGCCAAACTGTAATTAGCATAGAACAGTGTATAAGGCTCGGGTAAAATAAGATGTTTCTAACACTTCCATTTGATATTTCCATCACTTTATTATAAGCAAGTTCAGTGAAAGGTTTGTCTTATTTGTCAGGTCAATACTAGAGAAACGAAGTGATTTCTTTCCAAGGATGTACATCTAATAATCTTGGTTAAAGCTTCAATCTTGTTTTAAATGCTTTTCCATTGAAAATGATACCTCTCTTTCAGCTCCCCCATTTCTGAGAAGTATAAAATCTAAACACCCTATATTCAACGCCTAGGAATACACCTGACAAGTAAGAATCTTCAAACCCATGGATTTATATGTCTCCATAAGAGAATCAAGCGTGTGTACAGCTGCATGAATGCAGCAGAGAAAATCCGATAAATCCCATTATCAAAATGAATTACAAAAACAAAACACAATGACAGTGAAATAGAGAGCAATTCTTAAATAATTCATTCAGGGCTTGTGATGCAACCTGGATTTACCACATCTACACCCAGAGCTGAGTGAGATATAAGGTTGGACACTTCGGGCTAATAGCATTGGTGAGGTTCGATGAGCAAATGCAGACCCTTTGAAGTCATACTGCATGGTACCCATTCCATGGGTCCCAAATCTCCAGGTTTAAGCGATTCTTCCTTCAGCTAAAACATGCATGGGTAATCCACAGTATGGTGCACCGTGTGACCGGGAAACGTTTTCAAATGCATCTCAGGTTTTGTCCCCTTTTACTCGGGTTCACCATTCCAGACCCTTTACTAACACTCTCCCCACTTGGAGAGTCAGTGCTTTAAGCTCCTGTTTGCACAGTTTGCAATTTCTGCGCAAGATGAACAGGAATAGGGAGAACCAATGAGAGACTAGTTGTAGGTGTCTTCACGGGCAAATTTAACGCTCATTTCCCACCAGGAAGAGGAATTAACCAAACGCTCAGCATGCCGTGCCGGAACCAGATAAGGGCCTGAAGCAATCCTGCGGGTTTGCGGCCAGCTCACAAGAAAGAGATTTGAAGAAAGGAGCTCAGGGACACTGTAATTCACAAACCTGCAGAGTTATAAATGACAGCTATCGTCCAAAAATATACTGAAGGAAGGCTGCGAAGAGGACTTGAAAGCGGGGCAGAATTGCAGGAAAACGATTTCAGGGGGTAGACTGGAATTGCATTTATAGCATAGGAAATGAGGCAGAACGTCGACAATGATGTACTTGGCCAAAAAGGGCATATCCTTTTTTTCCTGAATATATTCAGGAAAAAAAGCATACGCTCTTTTTGGCCAACCAAGCAAGCATGTTATAGAAATCTGCACTACAATGAAGTCTCACTGCCCCCCGGTCAAAAGGGCCATGTGAAAAAAGTGTAAATTCCAGAAATGCAGCACAGGTCACGGAGAACAGGGAGCCTTGTTATGCTGATGGGTGGGATGTAAATTGCCAAGAGCCACACTCGAGAAGTGTATGCTGTTTCCTGAAACACCTAAAAAACAAAGCAACGGAGCCTACGGCACTTCCACTTATGGTCCTATAGCTGAGGGAAATTAAAATCAAAAACACACAGCCACCCCAAAGTTTCGGACGGCTCTGTTTACAAGAACCTTGTCTACGGTACAAGTTAAATATCCCAGAAAGCGAAAAATGGATAAAGAAGTTGTGGTACGTACCTACAATGGAATATCACTCACCAATGAAATCTATGTCATCAGGCCCGTTGTGGCATAATAAGTGGATTCAGGTACGATGATTCTAAGTGAAATAATTCACACAGAAAATGAAACATCATAAGATATCACTAATACACGGAATGTAATCTTGGCTACACATGAACTGAATTACAAACAGAACAGGGTCTTAAGTTTAGAAAACCTACTTATGTTTGCGTAAGGGGAAAGGTGAGTTGGGGTGCTGCATAAAACCAGAGATAGAAATTAGCACAGATACCATTCCATAAGTCAAATATGTAATAGTCAAGACCTACCCCTTGCTCAACGAAATGGGCTAAACACCCTATATTCAACGCCTAGGAATACACCTGACTAGTAAGAATCTTCAAACCCATGGATTTATATGTCTCCATAAGAGAATCAAGCGTGTGTACAGCTGCATGAAGGCAGCAGAGAAAATCCGATAAATCCCATTATCAAAATGAATTAAAAAAACGAAACACATGACAGTGAAATAGAGAGCAATTCTTAAATAATTCATTCAGGGCTTGTGATGCAACCTGGATTTACCTCATCTACACTCAGAGCTGAGTGAGACATAAGGTTGGACACTTCGGGCTGATAGCATTGGTGAAGTTCGATGAGCAAATGCAGACCATTTGAAGTCATACTGCATGGTACCCATTCCATGGGTCCCAACTCTCCAGGTTTAAGCGATTCCTCCTTCAGCTAAAACATGCATGGGAAACCCACAGTATGGTGCACCGTGTGACCGGTAAACGTTTTCAAATGCATCTCAGTTTTCATCCACTTTTACTCGGGTTCACAATTCCAGACCCTTTACTAACACTCTCCCCACTTTGAGAGTCAGTGCCTTTAACCTCCTGTTTGGCACAGTTTGCAATTTCTGCGCAAGATGTACAGGAATAGGGAGAATCAATGAGAGACTAGCTGTAGGTGTCTGCACGGGCAAATTTAACGCTCATTCCCCACCAGGAAGAGGAATTAACCTAAGGCTCAGCATACCATGCCGGAACCAGATTACGGCCTGAAGCAATCCTGCGGGTTTGTGGCCAGCTCACAAGATAGCGAGTTAAAGAAAGTAGCTCAGGGGCACTGTAACTCACAAACCTGCAGAGTTATAAATGACAGCTATCGTCCAAAAATATATTGAAGGAAGGCTGCGAAGAGAACTTGTATGCGTGGCAGAATTGCAGGAAAACGATTTCAGGGGGTAGACGGGAATTGCATTTAAAGCATAGGAAAAGACGCAGAACGTCGACAATGATGCACTTGGCCAAAAAGGGCGTATGCGTTTTTTCCTGAATATATTCAGGAAAAAACGCATACGCCCTTTTTGGCCAACCAAGCAAGCATGTTAAAGAAATCTGGACGACAATGAAGTCTCACTGCGCCCCGGTCAAAAGGGCCATCTGAAAAAAGTGTAAAATCCAGAAAGGCAGCACAGGGCATGGAGAACAGGGAGCCTTCTAATGCTGATGGGTGGGATGTAAATTGCCAACAGCCACTCTGGAGAAGTGTATGGTGTTTCCTGGAACACCTAAAAAACAAAGCAACGGAGCCTACGGCACTTCCACTTATGGTCCTATAGCTTAGGGAAATTAAAATCAAAAACACACAGCCACCCCAAAGTTTCAGACAGCTCTGTTTACAAGAACCTCGTCTACGGTACAAGTTAAATATCCCAGAAAGCGAAAAATGGATAAAGAAATTGTGGTACGTACGTACAATGGAATATCACTCACCAATGAAATCTATGTCATCAGGCCCATCGTGGCATAATGAGTGGATTCAGGTACGATGATTCTAAGTGCAATAAGTCACACAGAAAATGAAACATCATAAGATATCACTAATAAACGGAATGTAATCTTGGCTACACATGAACTGAATTACAAAACAGAACAGGGTCTCAAGTTTAGAAAACCAACTTATGTTTGCTTAAGGGGAAAGGTGAGTTGGGGTGCTGCATAAAACCAGAGATAGAAATTAGCACAGATACCATTCCATACGTCAAATATGTAATCGTCAAGACCTACACCTTGCTCAATGAAATGGGCTAAATACCCTATATTCAACGCCTAGGAACACACCTGACTAGTAAGAATCTTCAAACCCATGGATTTATATGTCTCCATAAGAGAATCAAGCGTGTGTAGAGCTGCATGAAGGCAGCTGAGAAAATCCGATAAATCCCATTATCAAAATGAATTACAAAAACAAAACACAAGGACAGTGAAATAGAGAGCAATTCTTAAATAATTCATTCAGGGCTTGTGATGCAACCTGGATTTCCCTCATCTACACCCAGAGCTGAATGAGACATAAGGTTGGACACTTCGGGCTGATAGCATTGGTGAAGTTCGATGAGCAAATGCAGACCATTTGAAGTCATACTGCATGGTACCCATTCCATGGGTCCCAACTCTCCAGGTTTAAGCACTTCTTCCTTCAGCTAAAACATGCATGGGAAACCCACAGTGTGGTGCACCGTGTGACCGGGAAACGTTTTCAAATGCATCTCAGATTTCATCCCCTTTTACTCGGGTTCACAATTCCAGACCCTTTACTAACATTCTCCCCACTTGGAGAGTCAGTGCCTTTAACCTCCTGTTTGGCACAGTTTGCAATTTCTGCGCAAGATGAACAGGAATAGGGAGAACCAATGAGAGACTAGCTGTAGGTGTCTGCACGGGCAAATTTAACGCTCATTTCCCACCAGGAAGAGGAATTAACCAAACGCTCAGCATGTCGTGCCAGAACCAGATTAGGGCCTGAAGCAATCCTGCGGGTTTGCGACCAGCTCACAAGAAAGCGATTTGAAGAAAGGATCTCAGGGGCACTGTAATTCACAAACCTGCAGAGTTATAAATGACAGCTATCGTCCAAAAATATATTGAAGGAAGGCTGTGAAGACGACTTGTAAGTGGGGGAGAATTGCAGGAAAACGATTTCAGGGGGTAGACGTGAATTGCATTTAAACCATAGGAAAAGAGGCAGAACGTCGACAATGATGCTCTTGGCCAAAAAGGGCGTATGCGTTTTTTCCTGAATATATACAGGAAAAAACGCATACGCCCTTTTTGGCCAACCAAGCAAGCATGTTAAAGAAATCTGCACTACAATGAAGTCTCACTGCCCCCCGGTCAAAAGAGCCCTCTGAAAAAAGTGTAAAATCCAGAAAGGCAGCACAAGCCATGTAGAACAGGGAGCCTTGTTATGCTGATGGATGGGATGTAAATTGCCAACAGCCACTCTGGAGAAGTGGATGGTGTTTCCTGGAACACCGAAAAAACAAAGCAACACAGCCTACGGCACTTCCACTTAAGCTCTTATAGCTTAGGGAAATTAAAATCAAAAACACACAGCCACCCCAAAGTTTCAGACGGCTCTCTTTACAGGAACCTCGTCTACGGTACAAGTTAATTATCCCAGAAATGAAAAACGGATAAAGAAGTTGTGGTACGTACGTACAATGGAATATCACTCACCAATGAAATCTATGTCATCAGGCCCGTCGTGGCATAATGAGTGGATTCAGGTACGATGATTTTAAGTGAAATAAGTCACACAGAAAATGAAACATCATAAGATATCACTAATACACGGAATGTAATCTTGGCTACACATGAACTGAATTACAAAACAGAACAGGGTCTCAAATTTAGAAAACCAACTTATGTTTGCTTAAAGGGAAAGGTGAGTTGGGGTGCTGCATAAAACCAGAGATAGAAATTAGCACAGATACCATTCCATAAGTCAAATATGTAATAGTCAAGACCTACCCCTTGCTCAACGAAATGGGCTAAACACCCTATATTCAACGCCTAGGAATACACCTGACTAGTAAGAATCTTCAAACCCATGGATTTATATGTCTCCATAAGAGAATCAAGCGTGTGTAGAGCTGCATGAAGGCAGCAGAGAAAATCCGATAAATCCCATTATCAAAATGAATTAAAAAAAAGAAACACATGACAGTGAAATAGAGAGCAATTCTTAAATAATTCATTCAGGGCTTGTGATGCAACCTGGATTTACCTCATCTACACTCAGAGCTGAGTGAGACATAAGGTTGGACACTTCGGGCTGATAGCATTGGTGAAGTTCGATGAGCAAATGCAGACCATTTGAAGTCATACTGCATGGTACCCATTCCATGGGTCCCAACTCTCCAGGTTTAAGCACTTCTTCCTTCAGCTAAAACATGCATGGGAAACCCACAGTGTGGTGCACCGTGTGACCGGGAAACGTTTTCAAATGCATCTCAGATTTCATCCCCTTTTACTCGGGTTCACAATTCCAGACCCTTTACTAACATTCTCCCCACTTGGAGAGTCAGTGCCTTTAACCTCCTGTTTGGCACAGTTTGCAATTTCTGCGCAAGATGAACAGGAATAGGGAGAACCAATGAGAGACTAGCTGTAGGTGTCTGCACGGGCAAATTTAACGCTCATTTCCCACCAGGAAGAGGAATTAACCAAACGCTCAGCATGTCGTGTCAGAACCAGATTAGGGCCTGAAGCAATCCTGCGGGTTTGTGACCAGCTCACAAGAAAGCGATTTGAAGAAAGGAGCTCAGGGGCACTGTAATTCACAAACCTGCAGAGTTATAAATGACAGCTATCGTCCAAAAATATATTGAAGGAAGGCTGCGAAGACGACTTGTAAGTGGGGGAGAATTGCAGGAAAACGATTTCAGGGGGTAGACGTGAATTGCATTTAAACCATAGGAAAAGAGGCAGAACGTCGACAATGATGCTCTTGGCCAAAAAGGGCGTATGCGTTTTTTCCTGAATATATTCAGGAAAAAACGCATACGCCCTTTTTGGCCAACCAAGCAAGCATGTTAAAGAAATCTGCACTACAATGAAGTCTCACTGCCCCCCGTTCAAAAGAGCCCTCTGAAAAAAGTGTAAAATCCAGAAATGCAGCACAGGCCATGTAGAACAGGGAGCCTTGTTATGCTGATGGGTGGGATGTAAATTGCCAACAGCCACTCTGGAGAAGTGGATGGTGTTTCCTGGAACACCGAAAAAACAAAGCAACACAGCCTACGGCACTTCCACTTAAGCTCCTATAGCTTAGGGAAATTAAAATCAAAAACACACAGCCACCCCAAAGTTTCACACGGCTCTGTTTACAAGAACCTCCTCTACGGTAAACGTTAAATATCCCAGAATGTGAAAAATGGATAAAGATGTTGTGGTACGTACGTACAATGGAATATCACTCACCCATGAAATCTATGTCATCACGCCCGTCGCGGCACAATGAGTGGATTCAGGCAAGATGATTCTAAGTGAAATAAGTCACACAGAAAATGAAACATCATAAGATATCACTAATACACGGAATGTAAACTTGGCTACACATGAACTGAATTACAAAACAGAACAGGGTCTCAAATTTAGAAAACCAACTTACGCTTGCTTAAGGGGAAAGGTGAGTTGGGGTGCTGCATAAAACCAGAGATAGAAATTAGCACAGATACCTTTCCATAAGCCAAATATGTAATAGTCAACACCTACCCCTTGCTCAACGAAATGGACTAAACACCCCATATTCAATGCCTAGGAATACACCTGACTAGTAAGAATCTTCAAACCTATGGATTTATATGTCTGTGTAAGAGAATGAAGCGTGTGTACAGTGGCATGAATGCAGCAGAGAAAATCCGATAAATCCCATTATCAAAATGAATTACAAAAACAAAACACAAGGACAGTGAAATAGAGAGCAATTCTTAAATAATTCATTCAGGGCTTGTGATGCAACCTGGATTTACCACATCTACACCCAGAGCTGAGTGAGACATAAGGTTGGACACTTCGGGCTGATAGCATTGGTGAGGTTCGATGACCAAATGCAGACCCTTTGAAGTCATACTGCATGGGACCCATTCCATGGGTCCCAACTCTCCAGGTTTAAGGGATTCTTCCTTCAGCTAAAACATGCATGGGAAACCCACAGTATGGTGCACTGTGTGACCGGGAAACTTTTTCAAATGCATCTCAATTTTCATCCCCTTTTACTCGGGTTCACCATTCCAGAGCCTTTACTAACACTCTCCCCACTTGGAGATTCAGTACATTTACCTTTCTGTTTGGCACAGTTTCCAATTTCTGCGCAAGATGAAATGGAATAGGGAGAACCAATGAGAGACTAGCTGTAGGTTTCTGCACGGGCAAATTTAATGCTTATTTCTCACCAGGAAGGGGAATTAACCAAAGGCTCAGCATGCCATGCCGGAACCAGATTAGGGCCTGAAGCAATACTGTGGGTGTGCAGGCAGCTCACAAGATAGCGAGTTGAAGAAAGGAGCTCAGGGGCACTGTAATTCACAAACCTGCAGAGTTATAAATGACAGCTATCGTCCAAAAATATATTGAAGGAAGGCTGCGAAGAGGACTTGAAAGCGGGGCAGAATTCCAGGAAAACGATTTCAGGAGGTAGACGGGAAGTGCACTGAAAGCATAGGAGAATAGGCAGAACCTCGACAATGATGCACTTGTTCAAAAAGTGCATATGCGTTTTTTCCAAGACCCACCTTAAAGAGGGTAGGGGGCTCCCAGCATGCTTCAGTGGCCAACAGAGGGCCCACATCGCCAAGGTGACGTGAGCCAGCCAGGCAGGAGTGACCTCACATCAGAGGGCCCACCTCACAGGAGGGTAAGGGACCCAGCCATTATCAGACTCTCACCAGAGGGCCCACATCAGCAAGGGGCTGGGAATCAGGCAGGAGTGTCTTCACACCCGTGGGGTCACATCATCACAAGTTGAGGTACCCAGCACATGTGGCCTCAAACCAGAGGACCCACATCTCCATGGGTCTCGGAGCGAGGCAGGCAGGATGAACCTCAAAACACGTGGCCCATTGTATAAAAAAGGTGAGGAATCCAGCAGTTGGAACATCCCAGCAGGTGGCCCAGAGCACCGAGGCTATGGGATCCAGGCAATGATGAACTCACAACAGAGGGCCCTCATCATGAAACTGTGAGCAACCTAGCCATTGTGACCTCAGAGCACAAGGCCCACATCCCCATGGGGAAGCGAACCAAGCAGGAGTGTCATCGCACCAGTGGGCACACATCTGAAAATGTGGGGAGCCCAGCAGTTAGGGCCTGACGCCAGAGGGCCCTCATCACCGAGGAGAGGAGGCTCCCAGCAGGCTCCAACTGCTACAAGAGGGCCAACGTCGCCAATGCGGGGTGTGCCAGCCAGGCAGGAGTGACCTCAGAGCAGAGGGCCAACCTCAAAAAAGTGTGAGGAACCCAAAGAGGATTAGACTCTCACCAGAGGGCCCACATCACCAAGAGGATCAGAACCAGGCAGGACTGTCTTCACACCAGTGTGACCACATCATAGAAAGGTGAGGAACCCAGCACATGTGGCCTAAACCAGAAGACCCACATCTCCAAGGGGCTCGGAGTGAGGCATGCAGGAGTAGCCTCAAAACACAGGGCCCATAGAATAAAAAAGCTGAGGAATCCTGCAGTGTGAACCTCCCAGCAGGCGGCCCAGAGCACCGAGTCTATGCGATCCAGGCTGCAGTGAACTCACAGCAGAGGGCCCATATCATGAAACTGTGAGCAACCCAGCCATTGGGACCTCACAGCAGAAGGCCCACATCCCCATGGGGTTGGGAACATGGCAAGAGTGTCCTCGCACCACTTAGCACGTATCAGAAAAAGTGGGTACCCAGCAGTTACGGCCTGACGCTAGAGAGCCCTCATCACCGAGGGGAGGTAGCTCCCAGCAGGCTCCAACTGCCACAAGAGGGCTGATGTCGCCAAGGCGGGGTGTGCCAGCCAGTCAGTAGTGACCTCACAGCAGAGGGCCCACCTCACAGAAGGGTGAGGAACCCAGCCAGGATCAGACTCTCACCAGAGGGCCCACATCACCAAGGGGATAGAAACCAGGCAGGAGTGTCCTCACACCAGTGGGGCCACATCATCGAAAGGTGAGGGACCCAGCACACGTGGCTTCAAACCAGAGGACACACATCACCAAGGGGCTGGGAGTGAGTCAGGCAGGAGGAGTCTCCAAACAGAGGGCCCATAGAAGAAAAAAGGTGAGGAATCCCACAGTTGGAACCTCCCCGCAGGCGGCCAGGAGCAGCGAGGCTATGGGATCCAGGCCGGAGTGAACTCACACCAGAGGGCCCTCATCATGAAACTGAGCCACCCACCGTTGGGACCTCAGAGCAGAAGGCCCATATTCCCATGGGGTTGGAAACCTGGCAGGAGTGTACTCACACCACAGGGTGCACATCAGAAAATTTTGGGAGCCCAGGAGTTAGAGCCTGACGCCAGAGGGCCCTCATTACCGAGGGGAGGAGACTCCCAGCAGGCACCAACCCCCAACTGAGGGCCCACGTCGCCAAGGTGACGTGTGCCAGTCAGGCAGGAGTGACCTCACAGCAGAGGGCCTACTGCACAGAAGGGTGAGGAAACCAGCCAGGATAAGACTCTCACCAGAGAGCCCACATCACCAAGGGGACCGGAACAAGGCAGGAGTGTCCTCACACCAGTGTGGCCACATTATAGAAAGGTGAGGAACCCAGCACATGTGGCCTAAACCAGAGGACCCACATTTCCAAGGTGCTCCGAGTGAGGCAGGCAGGAGTAGCCTAACAACACAGGGCCCACAGAATAAAAAATGTGAGGAATCCAGCAGTTGGAACCCCCCAGCAGGTGGCCCAGAGTACGGAGTCTATGGGATCCAGGCCACAGTGAACTCCCAGCAGAGGTCTCACATCATAACAATGTGAGCAACCCAGGCGTTGGAACCACAGAGCAGAAGACCAAAATCCGTATGGGGATGGGAACCTGGCAGGAGTGTCATCGCACCAGTGGGCGCACATCAGAAAATATCGGGAGGCCAGCAGTTAGGGCCTGACACCAGAGCGCCTTCATCACCAAGGGGAGGAGGCTCCCAGCAGGCTCCAACTGCCCCCAGAGGGCCGATGTCGCCAAGGCACGGTGTGCCACCCAGGCAGGATTGACCTCAGAGAAGAGGGCCCACCTCCCAGAAGTGTGAGGAATCCAGGCAGGATCAGACTCTCACCAGAGGGCCCACATCACCAAGGGGATGGGAACCAGGCATGAGTGTCCTCACACCAGTGGGGCCACATCACTAAAAGGTGAGGAAACCGGCACATGTAAGCTCAAACCACAGGACCTACATCACAAACGGGGTGGAGTGAGGCAGGCAGCAGGAGCCTCACAAAACAGGGCACAAAGAATAAAAAAGGTGAGGAATCCAGCAGTTCGAACCACGCAGCAGGGTGCCCAGAGCAGAGAGGCTATGGGATCTAGGCCTTAGTGAACTAACACCAGAGAGCCAACACCATGAAACTGTAAGCAACCCAGGCGTTGGGACCTCAGAGCAGAAGGCCCACATGCCCATGGGGATGGGAACCTTACAGGAGTGTCCTGGCATCACTGGGCTCACATCAGAAAACGTGGGGAGCAAAGCAGTTAGAACCTGACGCCAGAGGGCACTCATCACCGAGGAGAGGAGGCTCCCAGCAGGCACCAACTCCCAACTGAGGGCCCACGTCGCCAAGGTGATGTGCGCCAGCCAGGCAGCAGTGACCTCACAGCAGAGTGTCTACGTCACAGAAGAGTGAATTACCCAGCCAGGATAAGACTCTCACCAGAAGGCCCACATCACCAAGGGAATGGGATCCAGGCAGGAGTGGCCTCACACCAGTGTGGCCAAATCATAGAAAGGTGAGGAACCCAGAACATGTGGCCTAAACCAGAGGACCTAAACCAGAGGACCCACATCTCCAAGGGGCTCGGAGGACTAGCCTCACAACGCAGGGCCCATAGAATAAAAAATGTGAGGAATCCAGCAGTTGGAAGCTCCAAGCAGTTGTCCCAGAGCACCGAGGCTATGGGATCCATGCCGGATTGAAGTCACAGCAGAGGGGCCACATCCTGACACTGTGAGCAACCCAGCCGTTGTGACCCCAGAGCAGAAGGCCCAAAACCGCATGGGGATGGGAACCTGGCAGGAGTGTCCTCTCACCACTTAGCACGTATCAGAAAATGCGGGTACCCAGCAGTTAGGGCCTGACACCAGAGTGTCCTCATCACCGAGAGGAAAAGGCTCCCAGCACACTCCAACTGCCGCCAGAGGGCCGTCGTCGCCAACGTGGGGTGTGCCAGCCCGGCAGGAGTGACCTCAGAGCAGAGGGCCGAGCTCACAGAAGTGTGAGGAACCCAAGCAGGATCAGACTCTCACCAGAGGGTCCACATCCCCAAGGGGATGCGAACCAGGCAGGAGTGTGCTCACACCAGTGGGGCCCACATCATTGAAAGGTGAGGAACCCAGCACATGTGGCCTCAAACCAGAAGAGCCACATCAAAAAGGGGCTCGGAGTGAGTCAGGCAGGAGATGTCTCGCAACAGAGGGCCCATAGAAGAAAAAAGGTGAGGAATCCAGCAGTTGGAAGCTCCAAGCAGGTGTCCCAGGGCACCGAGGCAATGGGATCCATGCCGGAGTGAACTCACAGCAGAGGGCGCACATCCTGACACTGTGAGCAACCCAGCCGCTGGGACCTCAGAACAGAAGGTCCAAACCTGCATGGGGATGGGAACCTGGCAGGAGAGTCATCGCACCAGTAGGGCCACATCCCTAAAAGGTGAGGCAAACGGCACACGTGGTCCCAAACCAGAAGACCTACATCACCAAGGGGCTCGGTGTGAGGCAGGCAGGAGGAGCCTCACAACACAGGGCCTAAAGTATAAGAAAGGTGAGGAATCCAGCAGTTGGAACCTCCCAGCAGGCGGCCCAGAGCACAGAGGCTATGGGATCTAGGCCCGAGTGAACTAACACCGGAGTGGCAACATAAGGAAACTGTGAGCAACCCAGTCGTTGCGACCAAAGAGCAGAAGGCCCACATCCCCATGAGGATTGGAACCTTACAAGAGTGTCCTGGCATCACTGGGCTCACATCAGAAATCTTGGGGAGCCCAGCCATTAGAACCTGACGTAAGAGGGCCCTCATCACCTTGGAGAGGAGGGTACAAGAAGGCTCCATCTGCCACCAGAGGTCCGACGTCACCAAGGCAACGGGAGCAAGCCAGGCAGGAGTGGCCTCACACCAGTGTGGCCAAATCATAGAAATGTGAGGAACCCAGAACATGTGGCCTAAACAAGAAAACCCACATCTCCAAGGGGCTGGGAGGGAGGCAGGCAGGAGGAGCCTCAAAACAGAGGACCCATAGAATAAAAAAGGTGAGGAATCCCGCAGTTGGAACCTCCTAGCATGCGGCAAGGAGCAGCGAGGCTATGGGATCCCGGCCAGTGTGAACTCACAAAAGAAGGCCCTCATCATGAAACTGTGAACAACACAGGTGTTGGGACCACAGAATAGAAGGCCCACATCCCATGGCTTTGGGAACCTGGCAGGAGTGTACTCGCACCACAGGGCACACATCAGAAATGTTTGGGAGCCCAGGAGTTAGGGCCTGACGCCAGACGGCCCTAATTACCGAGGGGATCAGACTCCCAGCAGGCACCAACTCCCAACTGAGGGCCCACGTCGCCAAGGTGACGTGCGCCAGCCAGGCATGAGTGACCTTACAGCAGAGGGCATACGTCACAGACGGGTGAGGACCCCAGCCTGGATAACACTCTCACCAGAGGGCCCACATCACCAAGGGGATCGGAACTAGGCAGAAGTATCATCACACCAGTGTGGCCAAATAATGGAAAGGTGAGGAACCCAGAACATGTGGCCTAAACCACAGGAACCACATCTCCAAGGTGCTTGGAGTGAGGAAGGCAGGACTAGCCTAACAACACAGGGCCCATAGATTAAAAAATGTGAGGAATCCAGCAGTTGGAACCTTGCAGCTGGCGGCCCAGAACACGGAGTCTATGGGATCCAGGCCAAAGTGAACTCACAGCAGAGGGCCCACATCATGAAACTGTGAGAAACCCAGCCGTTGGGACCTCAGAGCAGAAGGCCCACATCCCCATGGGGATGGGAACCTGGCAGGAGTGTCCTCGCACCACTTAGTACGTATTAGACAATGAGGGTATCCAGCAGTTAGGGCCTGATGCAAAAGGGCCCTCATCACTGAGGGGACGAGGCTCCCAGCACGCGCCAACTGCCACCAGAGGGCCGACGTCGCCAAGGTGGGGTGTGCCAGCCAGGCTGGAGTGACCTTGGAGCAGAGGGCCAAGCTCACAGAAGCTTGAGGAACCCAACCAGGATCAGACTCTCACCAGAGGGCCTACATCACCAAGGGGATGGGAACAAGGCAGGAGTGTGCTCACTCCAGTGGGGCCACATCATTGAAAGGTGAGGAACCCAGCACATGTGGCCTCAAACCAGAAGAGCCACATCAAAAAGGGGCTCGGAGTGAGTCAGGCAGGAGATGTCTCACAACACAGTGCCCATAGAAGAAAAAAGGTGAGGTATCCAGCAGTTCGAATCTTCCAGCAGGCGGCCCAGAGCAAAGAGGCTATGGGATCCCGGCCTGAGTGAACTAACACCAGAGAGCCTATGTCATGAAACTGTGAGCAACCCAGGCGTTGGAACCACAGAGCAGAAGGCCAAAATCCGTATGGGGATGGGAACCTGGCAGGAGTGTCATCGCACCAGTGGGCGCACATCAGAAAATGTCGGGAGGCCAGCAGTTAGGGCCTGACACCAGAGCGCCTTCATCACCAAGGGGAGGAGGCTCCCAGCAGGCTCCAACTGCCACCAGAGGGCCGATGTCGCCAAGGCACGGTGTGCCACCCAGGCAGGATTGACCTCAGAGAAGAGGGCCCACCTCCCAGAAGTGTGAGGAATCCAGGCAGGATCAGACTCTCACCAGAGGGCCCACATCACCAAGGGGATGGGAACCAGGCAGGAGTGTCCTCACACCAGTGGGGCCACATCACTAAAAGGTGAGGAAACCGGCACATGTAAGCTCAAACCACAGGACCTACATCACAAACGGGGTGGAGTGAGGCAGGCAGCAGGAGCCTCACAAAACAGGGCACAAAGAATAAAAAAGGTGAGGAATCCAGCAGTTCGAACCACGCAGCAGGGTGCCCAGAGCAGAGAGGCTATGGGATCTAGGCCTTAGTGAACTAACACCAGAGAGCCAACACCATGAAACTGTAAGCAACCCAGGCGTTGGGACCTCAGAGCAGAAGGCCCACATGCCCATGGGGATGGGAACCTTACAGGAGTGTCCTGGCATCACTGGGCTCACATCAGAAAACGTGGGGAGCAAAGCAGTTAGAACCTGACGCCAGAGGGCACTCATCACCGAGGAGAGGAGGCTCCCAGCAGGCACCAACTCCCAACTGAGGGCCCACGTCGCCAAGGTGATGTGCGCCAGCCAGGCAGCAGTGACCTCACAGCAGAGTGTCTACGTCACAGAAGAGTGAATTACCCAGCCAGGATAAGACTCTCACCAGAAGGCCCACATCACCAAGGGAATGGGATCCAGGCAGGAGTGGCCTCACACCAGTGTGGCCAAATCATAGAAAGGTGAGGAACCCAGAACATGTGGCCTAAACCAGAGGACCTAAACCAGAGGACCCACATCTCCAAGGGGCTCGGAGGACTAGCCTCACAACGCAGGGCCCATAGAATAAAAAATGTGAGGAATCCAGCAGTTGGAAGCTCCAAGCAGTTGTCCCAGAGCACCGAGGCTATGGGATCCATGCCGGATTGAAGTCACAGCAGAGGGGCCACATCCTGACACTGTGAGCAACCCAGCCGTTGTGACCCCAGAGCAGAAGGCCCAAAACCGCATGGGGATGGGAACCTGGCAGGAGTGTCCTCTCACCACTTAGCACGTATCAGAAAATGCGGGTACCCAGCAGTTAGGGCCTGACACCAGAGTGTCCTCATCACCGAGAGGAAAAGGCTCCCAGCACACTCCAACTGCCGCCAGAGGGCCGTCGTCGCCAACGTGGGGTGTGCCAGCCCGGCAGGAGTGACCTCAGAGCAGAGGGCCGAGCTCACAGAAGTGTGAGAAACCCAAGCAGGATCAGACTCTCACCAGAGGGTCCACATCCCCAAGGGGATGCGAACCAGGCAGGAGTGTGCTCACACCAGTGGGGCCCACATCATTGAAAGGTGAGGAACCCAGCACATGTGGCCTCAAACCAGAAGAGCCACATCAAAAAGGGGCTCGGAGTGAGTCAGGCAGGAGATGTCTCACAACAGAGGGCCCATAGAAGAAAAAAGGTGAGGAATCCAGCAGTTGGAAGCTCCAAGCAGGTGTCCCAGGGCACCGAGGCAATGGGATCCATGCCGGAGTGAACTCACAGCAGAGGGCCCACATCCTGACACTGTGAGCAACCCAGCCGCTGGGACCTCAGAACAGAAGGTCCAAATCTGCATGGGGATGGGAACCTGGCAGGAGTGTCATCGCACCAGGAGGGCCACATCCCTAAAAGGTGAGGCAAATGGCACACGTGGTCTCAAACGAGAAGACCTACATCACCAAGTGGCTCGGTGTGAGGCAGGCAGGAGGATCCTCACAACACAGGGCCCAAAGTATAAGAAAGGTGAGGAATCCAGCAGTTGGAACCTCCCAGCAGGCGGCCCAGAGCACAGAAGCTATGGGATCTAGGCCTGAGTGAACTAACACCGGAGTGCCAACATAACAAAGCTGTGAGCAACCCAGTCGTTGAGACCACAGAGCAGAAGGCCCACATCCCCATGAGGATTGGAACCTTACAGGAGTGTCCTGGCATCACTGGGCTCACATCAGAAATCATGGGGAGCCCAGCAGTTAGAGCCTGACGTAAGAGGGCCCTCATCACCTTGGAGAGGAGGGTACAAGAAGGCTCCAACTGCCACCAGAGGTCCGACGTCACCAAGGCAACGGGAGCAAGCCAGGCAGGAGTGGCCTCACACCAGTGTGACCAAATCATAGAAAGGTGAGGAACCCAGAACATGTGGCCTAAACAAGAGGACCCACATCTCCAAGGGTCTGGGAGGGAGGCAGGCAGGAGGAGCCTCAAAACAGAGGACCCATAGAATTAAAAGTTGAGGAATCCCGCAGTTGGAACCTCCTAGCATGCGGCAAGGAACAGCGAGGCTATGGGATCCCGGACAGTGTGAACTCACAACAGACGGCCCTCATCATGAAACTGTGAACAACACAGGTGTTGGGACCACAGAACAGAAGGCCCACATTCCCATGGGGTTGGTAACCTGGCAGGAGTGTACTCGCACCACAGGGCACACATCAGAAAATTTTGGGAGCCCAGGAGTTAGAGCCTGACGCCAGACGACCCTAATTACAGAGGGAAGCAGACTGCTAGCAGGCACCTACTCCCAACTGAGGGCCCACGTCGCCAACGTGACGTGCATCAGCCAGGCAGGAATGACCTCACAGCAGAGGGCCTATGTCACAGAAGGTGGAGGAACCCAGCCAGGATAAGTCTCTCACCAGAGGGCCCACATCACCAAGGGAATGGGATACAGGCAGGAGTGGCCTCACACCAGTGTGGCCAAATCATAGAAAGGTGAGGAACCCAGAACATATGGCCTAAACCAGAGGACCCACATCAACAATGGGCTCAGAGTGAGGCAGGCAGGAGGTGTCTCAAACAGAGGGCCCATAAAATAAAAAAGGTGAGGAATCCCGCAGTTGGAACCTCCCAGCAGGCGGCAAGGAGCAGCGAGGCTATGGGATCCCGGCCGGTGTGAACTCACAACAGAGGGCCCTCATCACGAAACTGTGAACAACCCAGCGGTTGGGACCACAGAGCAGAAGGCCCACATTCCCATGTGGTTGGGAACCTGGCAGGAGTGTACTAGCACCAGAGGGCACACATCAGAAGAGTATGGGAGCCCAGGAGTTAGGGTCTGACGCCAGAGGGCCCTCATTACCGAGGGGAGGAGACTCCCAGCAGGCACCAACTCCCAGCTGAGGGCCCACGTCGCCAAGGTGACGTGCGCAAGCCAGGCAGCAGTGACCTCACAGCAGAGTGTCTACGTCACAGAAGGGTGAAGTACCCAGCCAGGATAAGACTCTCACCAGAAGGCCCACATCACCAAGGGAATGGGATCCAGGCAGGAGTGGCCTCACACCATTGTGGCCAAATCCTAGAAAGGTGAGGAACCCAGAACATGTGGCCTAAACCAGAGGACCTAAACCAGAGGACCCACATCTCCAAGGGGCTCGGAAGACTAGCCTCACAATGCAGGGCCCATAGAATTAAAAATGTGAGGAATCCAGCAGTTGGAAGCACCAAGCACTTGTCCCAGAGCACCGAGGCAATGGGATCCATGCCGGATTGAAGTCACAGCAGAGGGGCCACATCCTGACACGGTGAGCAACCCAGCCATTGTGACCCCAGAGAAGAAGGCCCAAAACCGCATGGGGATGGGTACCTGGCAGTAGTGTCCTCTCACCACTTAGCACGTATCAGAAAATGTGGGTACCCAGCAGTTAGGGCCTGACACCAGAATGTCCTCATCACCGAGAGGAGAAGGCTCCCAGCACGCTCCAACTGCCGCCAGAGGGCCGACGTCACCAAGGCGGGGTGTGCCAGCCAGGCAGGAGTAACCTCAGGGCAGAGGGCCAACCTTACGAAACTGTGAGGAACCCAACCAGGATGAGACTCTCACCAGAGGGCCCACATCCCCAAGGGGATGGGAACCAGGCAGGAGTGTTCTCACTCCAGTGGGGCCACATCATTGAAAGGCGAGGAACCCACCACATGTGTCCTCAAACCAGAAGACCCACATCAACAAGGGGCTCAGAGTGAGGCAGGCAGGAAATGTCTCACAACACACGGCCCATAGAAGAAAAAAGGTAAGGAATCCTGCAGTTGGAAGCTCCAAGCAGGTGGCCCAGAGCACCGAGGGTATGGGATGCATGCCGGAGTGAACTCACAGCAGAGGGCCCACATCCTGACACTGTGAGCAACCCAGGCGTTGGCACCTCAGAACAGAAGGCACAAATCCGCATGGCGATGGGATCCTGGCAGGAGTGTCATCGCACCAGTGAGCACACATCAGAAAATGTGGGGAGCCCAGCAGTTAGGGCCTGACGCCAGAGAGCCCTCATCACCGACGGGAGGAGGCTCCCAGCACGCCTCAACTGCAACCAGAGGGCCCATGTGGCCAAGGCGACGTGTGCCACCCAGGCAGGAGTGACCTCACAGCAGAGGACCCACCTCCCAGAAGTGTGAGGAATCAAGCCAGGGTCAGACTCTCACCAGAGGGCCCACATCAACAAGAGGATGGGAACCAGTCAGGAGTGTCCTCACACCAGTGGGGTCACATACCTAAAAGGTGAGGCAACCGGCACATGTGGCCTCAAACCAGAGGACCTACATCACCAAGGGGCTTGGAGTGAGGCAGGCAGGAGGAGCCTCACACACAGGGCCCAAAGTATAAAAAAGGGGCGGAATCCAGCAGTTGGAACCTCCCAGCAGTCGCGCCAGAGCACAGAGGCTATGGGATCTAGGCCTGAGTGAACTAACACCAGAGAACCAACATCACGAAACTGTGAGCAACCCAGGCGATGGGACCACAGAGCAGAAGACCCACATCCGCATGGGGATGGGAACCTTACAGGAGTGTCCTGGCATCACTGGGCTCAGTCAGAAAACGTGGGGTGCCCAGCAGTTAGAGCCTGATGCCAGAGGGCCCTCATCAGCTAGGAGAGGAGGCTCCCAGCAGGCTCCAACTGCCACCAGATGGCCGACGTCACCAAGGCAATGGGAGCAAGCCAGGCAGGAGTTACCTCACAGAAGAGGGCCCACCTCAAAGAAGGGTCAGGAACCCAGCAAGGATCAGACTTTCACCAGAGGGCCCACAACAACAAGGGGATGTGAACCAGGCAGGAGTGTCCTCACACCATTGGGGCCATATCATCGAAAGGTGAGGGACCCAACACACGTGGCCTCAAACCAGAGGACACACATCACCAAGGGTCTGGGAGGGAGGCAGGCAGGAGTAGCCTCAAAACAGAGGGCCCATAGAATAAAAAAGGTGAGGAATCCCGCAGTTGGAACGTCCCAGCTGGTGGCAAGGAGCAGCGAGGCTATGGGATCCCGGTCGGTGTGAACTCACAACAGAGGGCCCTCATCATGAAACTGTGAACAACCCAGGCGTTGAGTCCACAGAGCAGAAGGCCCACATTCCCATGGGGTTGGCAACTTGGCAGGAGTGTACTCGCACCACAGGGCACACATCAGAAAAGTTTGGGAGCCCAGGAATTAGGGCCTGACGCCAGAGGGCCCTCATTACCGAAGGGAAGAAACTCCCAGCAGGCACCAAATCCCAACTGAGGGCCCACGTCGCCAAGGTGACGTGCGCTAGCCAGGCAGGAGTGACCTCACAGAAGAGGGCAAATGTCACAGAAGGGTGAGGAACCCAGCCAGGATAAGACTCTCACCAGAGGGCCCACATCACCAAGGGGATCGGAACCAGGCAGAAGTATCCTCACACCAGTGTGGCCAAATAATGGAAAGGTGAGGAACCCAGAACATGTGGCCTAAACCACAGGAACCACATCTCCAAGGTGCTTGGAGTGAGGCAGGCAGGACTAGCCTAACAACACAGGGCCCATAGATTAAAAAATGTGAGGAATCCAGCAGTTGGAACCTCGCAGCAGGCGGCCCAGAGCACGGAGTCTATGGGATCCAGGCCGAACTGAACTCACAGCAGAGGGCTCTCATCATGAAACTGTGAGCAACCCAGCCGTTGGGACCTCAGAGCAGAAGGCCCACATCCACATGGGGATGCGAACCTGGCAGGAGTATCCTCGCACCACTTAGTACGTACTAGAAAATGTGGGTACCCAGCAGTTAGGGCCTGACGCCAAAGGGCCCTCATCACTGAGGGGAGGAGGCTCCCAGCATGCTCCAACTGTCACCAGAGGGCCGACGTCGCCACGGCGGGGTGTGCCAGCCAGGAAGGAATGACCTCAGAGCAGAGGGCCAAGCTAACAGAAGTGTGAGGAACCCAACCAGGATCAGACTCTCACCAGAGGGTCCACATCACCAAGGGGATGCGAACCAGTCAGGAGTGTGCTCACACCAGTGGGGCCACATCATTGAAAGGTGAGGAACCCAGCACATGTGGCTTCAAACCAGAACAGCCACATCAAAAAGGGGCTCGGAGTGAGTCAGGCAGGAGATGTCTCACAACACAGGGCCCATAGAAGAAAAAAGGTGAGGAATCCAGCAGTTGGAAGCTCCAAGCAGGTGGCCCAGGGCACCGAGGCAATAGGATCCATGCCGGAGTGAACTCACAGCAGAGGGCGCACATCCTGACACTGTGAGCAACTCAGCCGCTGGGACCTCAGAACAGAAGGTCCAAACCTGCATGGGGATGGGAACCTGGCAGGAGTGTCATCGCACCAGTAGGGCCACATCCCAAAAAGGTGAGGCTAACGGCACACGTGGTCTCAAACCAGAAGACCTACATCACCAAGGGGCTCGGTGTGAGGCAGGCAGGAGGAGCCTCACAACACAGGGCCTAAAGTATAAGAAAGGTGAGGAATCCAGCAGTTGGAACCTCCCAGCAGGCGGCCCAGAGCACAGAGGCTATGGGATCTAGGCCTGAGTGAACTAACACCAGAGAACCAACATCACGAAACTGTGAGCAACCCAGGCGTTGGGACCACAGAGCAGAAGGCCCACATCCCCATAGGGATGGGAACTTACAGGAGTGTCCTGGCATCACTGGGCTCAGTCAGAAAACGTGGGGTGCCAGCACTTAGAGCCTGACGCCAGAGGGCCCTCATCACCTAGTAGAGGAGGCTCCCAGCAGGCTCCAACTGCCACCAGATGGCCGACGTCACCAAGGCAACGGGAGAAAGCCAGGCAGGAGTTACCTCACAGAAGAGGGCCCACCTCAAAGGAGAGTGAGGAACCCAGCAAGGATGAGACTCTCACCAGAGGGCCCACCTCTCCAAGGTGCTCGGAGTGAGGCAGGCAGGACTAGCCTAACAACACAGGGCCCATAGATTAAAAAATGTGAGGAATCCAGCAGTTGAAACCTCGCAGCAAGCGGCCCAGAGCACGGAGTCTATGGGATCCAGGCCAAAGCGAACTCACAGCACAGGGCCCACATCATGAAACTGTGAGCAACCCAGCCATTGGGACCTCAGAGCAGAAGGCCCACATCCCCATGGGGATGGGAACCTGGCAGGAGTGTCCCAGCACCACTTAGTACGTAATAGAAAATGTGAGTACCCAGCAGTTAGGGCCTGACGCCAAAGGGCCCTCATCACTGTGGGGAGGAGGCTCCCAGCACGTTCCAAATGCCACCAGAGGGCTTACGTCGCCAAGGCGAGGTGTGCCAACCAGGCAGGAGTGACCTCAGAGCAGAGGGCCAAGCTCACAGAAGTGTGAGGAACCGAACCAGGATCAGACTCTCACCAGAGGGCCCACAGCACCAAGGGGATGCGAACCAGGCAGGAGTGTGCTCATAACAGTGGGGCCACATCACTGAAAGGTGAGGCACCCAGCACATGTGGCCTCAAACCAAAAGAGCCACATAAAAAGGGGGCTCGGAGTGAGTCAGGCAGGAGATGTCTCACAACACAGGGCCCATAGAAGAAAAAAGGTGAGGAATCCAGCAGTTGGAAGGTCCAAGCAGGTGGCCCAGGGCACCGAGGGTATGGGATCCATGACGAAGTGAACTCACAGCAGAGGGCCCACATCCTGACACTGTGAGCAACCCAGCCGCTGGGACCTCAGAACAGAAGGTCCAAATCTGCATGGGGATGGGAACCTGGCAGGAGTGTCATCGCACCAGTAGGGCCACATCCCTAAAAGTTGAGGCAAACGGCACACGTGGTCTCAAACCAGAAGACCTACATCACCAAGGGGCTCGGTGTGAGGCAGGCAGGAGGAGCCTCACAACACAGGGCCCAAAGTATAAGAAAGGTGAGGAATCCAGCACTTGGAACCTCCCAGCAGGTGGCCCAGGGCACAGAGGCTATGGGATCTAGGCCTGAGTGAACTAACACCGGAGTGCCAACCTAACGAAACTTTGTGCAACCCAGACGTTGCGACCACAGAGCAGAAGGCCCACATCCCCATGAGAATTGGAAACTTACAGGAGTGTCCTGGCATCACTGGGCTCACATCAGAAATCGTGGGGAGCCCAGCAGTTAGAGCCTGACGCAAGAGGGCCCGCATCACCTTGGAGAGGAGTGTACAAGAAGGCTCCAACTGCCACCAGAGGTCCGACATCACCAAGGCAACGGGAGCAATCCAGGCAGGAGTTACCTCACAGCAGAGGTCCCACCTCACAGAAGAGTAAGGAACCCAGCCAGGATCAGACTGTTACAAGAGGGCCCACATCACCAAGGGGATCGGATGCAGGCAGGAGTGGCCTCACACCAGTGTGACCAAATCATAGAAAGGCGAAGAACCCAGAACATGTGGCCTAAAAAAGAGGACCCACATCTCCAAGAGGCTGGGAGTGAGGCAGGCAGGAGGAGCCTCAAAAGAGAGGACCCATAGAATAAAAAAGGTGAGGAATCCCGCAGTTGGAACCTCCTAGCATGCGGCAAGGAGCAGCGAGGCTATGGGATCCCGGCCAGTGTGAACTCACAACAGAGGGCCCTCATCATGAAACTGTGAACAACACAGGTGTTGGGACCACAGAACAGAAGGCCCACATTCCCATGGGGTTGGTAACCTGGCAGGAGTGTACTCGCACCACAGGGCACACATCAGAAAACTTTGGGAGCCCAGGAGTTGGGGCCTGACGCCAGAAGGCCCTCATTACCGAGGGGAGGAGACTCCCAGCAGGCACCAAGTCCCAACTGAGGGCCCACGTCGCCAAGGTGACGTGCGTCAGCCAGGCAGGAGTGACCTCACAGCAGAGGGCCTACGTCACAGAAGGGGGAGGAACCCAGCCAGGATAAGACTCTCACCAGAGGGCCCACATCACCAAGGGGATCAGAACCAGGCAGGAGTGGCCTCACACCAGTATGGCCAAATCATAGAAAAGTGAGGAACCCAGAACATATGGCCTAAACCAGAGGACCCACATCAACAAGGGGCTCAGAGTGAGGCAGGCAGGAGGTGTCTCAAACAGAGGGCCCATAAAATAAAAAAGGTGAGGAATCCCGCAGTTGGAACCTCCCAGCAGGCGGCAAGGGGCAGCGAGGCTATGGGATCCCGGCCGGTGTGAACTCACAACAGAGGGCCCTCATCACGAAACTGTGAACAACCCAGCGGTTGGGACCACAGAGCAGAAGGCCCATATTCCCATGTGGTTGGGAACCTGGCAGGAGTGTACTCCCAAGAGAGGGCACACATCAGAAGAGTATGGGAGCCCAGGAGTTAGGGCCTGACGCCAGAGGGCCCTCACTACCGAGGGGAGGAGACTCCCAGCAGGCACCAACTCCCAGCTGAGGGACCACGTCGCCAAGGTGACTTGCGCAAGCCAGGCAGCAGTGACCACACAGCAGAGTGTCTACGTCACAGAAGGGTGAAGTACCCAGCCAGGATAAGCCTCTCACCAGAAGGCCCACATCACCAAGGGAATGGGATCCAGGCAGGAGTGGCCTCACACCAGTGTGGCCAAATCATAGAAAGGTGAGGAACCCAGAACATGTGGCCTAAACCAGAGGACCTAAACCAGAGGACCCACATCTCCAAGGGGCTCGGAGGACTAGCCTCACAACGCAGGGCCCATAGAATAAAAAATGTGAGGAATCCAGCAGTTGGAAGCTCCAAGCAGTTGTCCCAGCGCACCAAGGCAATGGGATCCATGCCGGATTGAAGTCACAGCAGAGGGGCCACATCCTGACACTGTGAGCAACCCAGCCATTGTGACCCCAGAGAAGAAGGCCCAAAACCGCATGGGGATGGGTACCTGGCAGTAGTGTCCTCTCACCACTTAACACGTATCAGAAAATGTGGGTACCCAGCAGTTAGGGCCTGACACCAGAATGTCCTCATCACCGAGAGGAGAAGGCTCCCAGCACGCTCCAACTGCCGCCAGAGGGCCGACGTCACCAAGGCGGGGTGTGCCAGCCAGGCAGGAGTGACCTCAGGGCAGAGGGCCAACCTTACGAAACTGTGAGGAACCCAACCAGGATGAGACTCTCACCAGAGGGCCCACATCCCCAAGGGGATGGGAACCAGGCAGGAGTGTTCTCACTCCAGTGGGGCCACATCATTGAAAGGCGAGGAACCCACCACATGTGGCCTCAAACCAGAAGACCCACATCAACAAGGGGCTCAGAGTGAGGCAGGCAGGAAGTGTCTCACAACACACGGCCCATAGAAGAAAAAAGGTAAGGAATCCTGCAGTTGGAAGCTCCAAGCAGGTGGCCCAGAGCACCGAGGGTATGGGATGCATGCCGGAGTGAACTCACAGCAGAGGGCCCACATCCTGACGCTGTGAGCAACCCAGCCGTTGGCATCTCAGAACAGAAGGCCCAAATCCGCATGGGGATGGGAACCTGGCAGGAGTGTCATCGCACCAGTGGGCACACATCAGAAAATGTGGGGAGCCCAGCAGTTTGGGCCTGACGCCAGAGGGCCCTAATCACCGACGGGAGGAGGCTCCCAGCACGCTCCAACTGCAACCAGAGGGCCCATGTGGCCAAGGCGACGTGTGCCAGCCAGGCAGGAGTGACCTCACAGCAGAGGAGCCACCTCCCAGGAGTGTGAGGAATCAAGCCAGGGTCAGACTCTCACCAGAGGGCCCACATCAACAAGAGGATGGGAACCAGTCAGGAGTGTCCTCACACCAGTGGGGTCACATACCTAAAAGGTGAGGCAACCGGCACATGTGGCCTGAAACCAGAGGACCTACATCACCAAGGGGCTTGGAGTGAGGCAGGCAGGAGGAGCCTCACACACAGGGCCCAAAGTATAAAAAAGGGGCGGAATCCAGCAGTTGGAACCTCCCAGCAGGCGGCCCAGAGCACAGAGGCTATGGGATCTAGGCCCGAGTGAACTAACACCGGAGTGGCAACATAAGGAAACTGTGAGCAACCCAGGCGTTGCGACCACAGAGCAGAAGGCCCACATCCCCATGAGGATTGGAACCTTACAAGAGTGTCCTGGCATCACTGGGCTCACATCAGAAATCTTGGGGAGCCCAGCCATTAGAACCTGACGTAAGAGGGCCCTCATCACCTTGGAGAGGAGGGTACAAGAAGGCTCCAACTGCCACCAGAGGTCCGACGTCACCAAGGCAACGGGAGCAAGCCAGGCAGGAGTGGCCTCACACCAGTGTGGCCAAATCATAGAAATGTGAGGAACCCAGAACATGTGGCCTAAACAAGAGGACCCACATCTCCAAGGGGCTGGGAGGGAGGCAGGCAGGAGGAGCCTCAAAACAGAGGACCCATAGAATAAAAAAGGTGAGGAATCCCGCAGTTGGAACCTCCTAGCATGCGGCAATGAGCAGCGAGGCTATGGGATCCCGGCCAGTGTGAACTCACAAAAGAAGGCCCTCATCATGAAACTGTGAACAACACAGGTTTTGAGACCACAGAACAGAAGGCCCACATCCCATGGCTTTGGGAACCTGGCAGGAGTGTACTCGCACCACAGGGCACACATCAGAAATGTTTGGGAGCCCAGGAGTTAGGGCCTGACGCCAGACGGCCCTAATTACCAAGGGGAGGAGACTCCCAGCAGGCACCAACTCCCAACTGAGGGCCCACGTCGCCAAGGTGACGTGCGCCAGCCAGGCATGAGTGACCTTACAGCAGAGGGCATACGTCACAGACGGGTGAGGACCCCAGCCTGGATAACACTCTCACCAGAGGGCCCACATCACCAAGGGGATCGGAACTAGGCAGAAGTATCATCACACCAGTGTGGCCAAATAATGGAAAGGTGAGGAACCCAGAACATGTGGCCTAAACCACAGGAACCACATCTCCAAGGTGCTTGGAGTGAGGAAGGCAGGACTAGCCTAACAACACAGGGCCCATAGATTAAAAAATGTGAGGAATCCAGCAGTTGGAACCTTGCAGCTGGCGGCCCAGAACACGGAGTCTATGGGATCCAGGCCAAAGTGAACTCACAGCAGAGGGCCCACATCATGAAACTGTGAGAAACCCAGCCGTTGGGACCTCAGAGCAGAAGGCCCACATCCCCATGGGGATGGGAACCTGGCAGGAGTGTCCTCGCACCACTTAGTACGTATTAGACAATGAGGGTATCCAGCAGTTAGGGCCTGATGCAAAAGGGCCCTCATCACTGAGGGGACGAGGCTCCCAGCACGCGCCAACTGCCACCAGAGGGCCGACGTCGCCAAGGTGGGGTGTGCCAGCCAGGCTGGAGTGACCTTGGAGCAGAGGGCCAAGCTCACAGAAGCTTGAGGAACCCAACCAGGATCAGACTCTCACCAGAGGGCCTACATCACCAAGGGGATGGGAACAAGGCAGGAGTGTGCTCACTCCAGTGGGGCCACATCATTGAAAGGTGAGGAACCCAGCACATGTGGCCTCAAACCAGAAGAGCCACATCAAAAAGGGGCTCGGAGTGAGTCAGGCAGGAGATGTCTCACAACAGAGTGCCCATAGAAGAAAAAAGGTGAGGTATCCAGCAGTTCGAATCTTCCAGCAGGCGGCCCAGAGCACAGAGGCTATGGGATCCCGGCCTGAGTGAACTAACACCAGAGAGCCTATGTCATGAAACTGTGAGCAACCCAGGCGTTGGAACCACAGAGCAGAAGGCCAAAATCCGTATGGGGATGGGAACCTGGCAGGAGTGTCATCGCACCAGTGGGCGCACATCAGAAAATGTCGGGAGGCCAGCAGTTAGGGCCTGACACCAGAGCGCCTTCATCACCAAGGGGAGGAGGCTCCCAGCAGGCTCCAACTGCCACCAGAGGGCCGATGTCGCCAAGGCACGGTGTGCCACCCAGGCAGGATTGACCTCAGAGAAGAGGGCCCACCTCCCAGAAGTGTGAGGAATCCAGGCAGGATCAGACTCTCACCAGAGGGCCCACATCACCAAGGGGATGGGAACCAGGCAGGTGTGTCCTCACACCAGTGGGGCCACATCACTAAAAGGTGAGGAAACCGGCACATGTAAGCTCAAACCACAGGACCTACATCACAAACGGGGTGGAGTGAGGCAGGCAGCAGGAGCCTCACAAAACAGGGCACAAAGAATAAAAAAGGTGAGGAATCCAGCAGTTGGAAGCTCCAAGCAGGTGGCCCAGGGCACCGAGGCAATAGGATCCATGCCGGAGTGAACTCACAGCAGAGGGCGCACATCCTGACACTGTGAGCAACCCAGCCGCTGGGACCTCAGAACAGAAGGTCCAAACCTGCATGGGGATGGGAACCTGGCAGGAGTGTCATCGCACCAGTAGGGCCACATCCCAAAAAGGTGAGGCTAACGGCACACGTGGTCTCAAACCAGAAGACCTACATCACCAAGGGGCTCGGTGTGAGGCAGGCAGGAGGAGCCTCACAACACAGGGCCTAAAGTATAAGAAAGGTGAGGAATCCAGCAGTTGGAACCTCCCAGCAGGCGGCCCAGAGCACAGAGGCTATGGGATCTAGGCCTGAGTGAACTAACACCAGAGAACCAACATCACGAAACTGTGAGCAACCCAGGCGTTGGGACCACAGAGCAGAAGGCCCACATCCCCATAGGGATGGGAACTTACAGGAGTGTCCTGGCATCACTGGGCTCAGTCAGAAAACGTGGGGTGCCAGCACTTAGAGCCTGACGCCAGAGGGCCCTCATCACCTAGGAGAGGAGGCTCCCAGCAGGCTCCAACTGCCACCAGATGGCCGACGTCACCAAGGCAACGGGAGCAAGCCAGGCAGGAGTTACCTCACAGAAGAGGGCCCACCTCAAAGGAGAGTGAGGAACCCAGCAAGGATGAGACTCTCACCAGAGGGCCCACCTCTCCAAGGTGCTCGGAGTGAGGCAGGCAGGACTAGCCTAACAACACAGGGCCCATAGATTAAAAAATGTGAGGAATCCAGCAGTTGAAACCTCGCAGCAAGCGGCCCAGAGCACGGAGTCTATGGGATCCAGGCCAAAGCGAACTCACAGCACAGGGCCCACATCATGAAACTGTGAGCAACCCAGCCATTGGGACCTCAGAGCAGAAGGCCCACATCCCCATGGGGATGGGAACCTGGCAGGAGTGTCCCAGCACCACTTAGTACGTAATAGAAAATGTGAGTACCCAGCAGTTAGGGCCTGACGCCAAAGGGCCCTCATCACTGTGGGGAGGAGGCTCCCAGCACGTTCCAAATGCCACCAGAGGGCTTACGTCGCCAAGGCGAGGTGTGCCAACCAGGCAGGAGTGACCTCAGAGCAGAGGGCCAAGCTCACAGAAGTGTGAGGAACCGAACCAGGATCAGACTCTCACCAGAGGGCCCACAGCACCAAGGGGATGCGAACCAGGCAGGAGTGTGCTCATAACAGTGGGGCCACATCACTGAAAGGTGAGGCACCCAGCACATGTGGCCTCAAACCAAAAGAGCCACATAAAAAGGGGGCTCGGAGTGAGTCAGGCAGGAGATGTCTCACAACACAGGGCCCATAGAAGAAAAAAGGTGAGGAATCCAGCAGTTGGAAGGTCCAAGCAGGTGGCCCAGGGCACCGAGGGTATGGGATCCATGACGAAGTGAACTCACAGCAGAGGGCCCACATCCTGACACTGTGAGCAACCCAGCCGCTGGGACCTCAGAACAGAAGGTCCAAATCTGCATGGGGATGGGAACCTGGCAGGAGTGTCATCGCACCAGTAGGGCCACATCCCTAAAAGTTGAGGCAAACGGCACACGTGGTCTCAAACCAGAAGACCTACATCACCAAGGGGCTCGGTGTGAGGCAGGCAGGAGGAGCCTCACAACACAGGGCCCAAAGTATAAGAAAGGTGAGGAATCCAGCACTTGGAACCTCCCAGCAGGTGGCCCAGGGCACAGAGGCTATGGGATCTAGGCCTGAGTGAACTAACACCGGAGTGCCAACCTAACGAAACTTTGTGCAACCCAGACGTTGCGACCACAGAGCAGAAGGCCCACATCCCCATGAGAATTGGAAACTTACAGGAGTGTCCTGGCATCACTGGGCTCACATCAGAAATCGTGGGGAGCCCAGCAGTTAGAGCCTGACGCAAGAGGGCCCGCATCACCTTGGAGAGGAGTGTACAAGAAGGCTCCAACTGCCACCAGAGGTCCGACATCACCAAGGCAACGGGAGCAATCCAGGCAGGAGTTACCTCACAGCAGAGGTCCCACCTCACAGAAGAGTAAGGAACCCAGCCAGGATCAGACTGTTACAAGAGGGCCCACATCACCAAGGGGATCGGATGCAGGCAGGAGTGGCCTCACACCAGTGTGACCAAATCATAGAAAGGCGAAGAACCCAGAACATGTGGCCTAAAAAAGAGGACCCACATCTCCAAGAGGCTGGGAGTGAGGCAGGCAGGAGGAGCCTCAAAAGAGAGGACCCATAGAATAAAAAAGGTGAGGAATCCCGCAGTTGGAACCTCCTAGCATGCGGCAAGGAGCAGCGAGGCTATGGGATCCCGGCCAGTGTGAACTCACAACAGAGGGCCCTCATCATGAAACTGTGAACAACACAGGTGTTGGGACCACAGAACAGAAGGCCCACATTCCCATGGGGTTGGTAACCTGGCAGGAGTGTACTCGCACCACAGGGCACACATCAGAAAACTTTGGGAGCCCAGGAGTTGGGGCCTGACGCCAGAAGGCCCTCATTACCGAGGGGAGGAGACTCCCAGCAGGCACCAAGTCCCAACTGAGGGCCCACGTCGCCAAGGTGACGTGCGTCAGCCAGGCAGGAGTGACCTCACAGCAGAGGGCCTACGTCACAGAAGGGGGAGGAACCCAGCCAGGATAAGACTCTCACCAGAGGGCCCACATCACCAAGGGGATCAGAACCAGGCAGGAGTGGCCTCACACCAGTATGGCCAAATCATAGAAAAGTGAGGAACCCAGAACATATGGCCTAAACCAGAGGACCCACATCAACAAGGGGCTCAGAGTGAGGCAGGCAGGAGGTGTCTCAAACAGAGGGCCCATAAAATAAAAAAGGTGAGGAATCCCGCAGTTGGAACCTCCCAGCAGGCGGCAAGGGGCAGCGAGGCTATGGGATCCCGGCCGGTGTGAACTCACAACAGAGGGCCCTCATCACGAAACTGTGAACAACCCAGCGGTTGGGACCACAGAGCAGAAGGCCCATATTCCCATGTGGTTGGGAACCTGGCAGGAGTGTACTCCCAAGAGAGGGCACACATCAGAAGAGTATGGGAGCCCAGGAGTTAGGGCCTGACGCCAGAGGGCCCTCATTACCGAGGGGAGGAGACTCCCAGCAGGCACCAACTCCCAGCTGAGGGACCACGTCGCCAAGGTGACTTGCGCAAGCCAGGCAGCAGTGACCACACAGCAGAGTGTCTACGTCACAGAAGGGTGAAGTACCCAGCCAGGATAAGCCTCTCACCAGAAGGCCCACATCACCAAGGGAATGGGATCCAGGCAGGAGTGGCCTCACACCAGTGTGGCCAAATCATAGAAAGGTGAGGAACCCAGAACATGTGGCCTAAACCAGAGGACCTAAACCAGAGGACCCACATCTCCAAGGGGCTCGGAGGACTAGCCTCACAACGCAGGGCCCATAGAATAAAAAATGTGAGGAATCCAGCAGTTGGAAGCTCCAAGCAGTTGTCCCAGCGCACCAAGGCAATGGGATCCATGCCGGATTGAAGTCACAGCAGAGGGGCCACATCCTGACACTGTGAGCAACCCAGCCATTGTGACCCCAGAGAAGAAGGCCCAAAACCGCATGGGGATGGGTACCTGGCAGTAGTGTCCTCTCACCACTTAACACGTATCAGAAAATGTGGGTACCCAGCAGTTAGGGCCTGACACCAGAATGTCCTCATCACCGAGAGGAGAAGGCTCCCAGCACGCTCCAACTGCCGCCAGAGGGCCGACGTCACCAAGGCGGGGTGTGCCAGCCAGGCAGGAGTGACCTCAGGGCAGAGGGCCAACCTTACGAAACTGTGAGGAACCCAACCAGGATGAGACTCTCACCAGAGGGCCCACATCCCCAAGGGGATGGGAACCAGGCAGGAGTGTTCTCACTCCAGTGGGGCCACATCATTGAAAGGCGAGGAACCCACCACATGTGGCCTCAAACCAGAAGACCCACATCAACAAGGGGCTCAGAGTGAGGCAGGCAGGAAGTGTCTCACAACACACGGCCCATAGAAGAAAAAAGGTAAGGAATCCTGCAGTTGGAAGCTCCAAGCAGGTGGCCCAGAGCACCGAGGGTATGGGATGCATGCCGGAGTGAACTCACAGCAGAGGGCCCACATCCTGACGCTGTGAGCAACCCAGCCGTTGGCATCTCAGAACAGAAGGCCCAAATCCGCATGGGGATGGGAACCTGGCAGGAGTGTCATCGCACCAGTGGGCACACATCAGAAAATGTGGGGAGCCCAGCAGTTTGGGCCTGACGCCAGAGGGCCCTAATCACCGACGGGAGGAGGCTCCCAGCACGCTCCAACTGCAACCAGAGGGCCCATGTGGCCAAGGCGACGTGTGCCAGCCAGGCAGGAGTGACCTCACAGCAGAGGAGCCACCTCCCAGGAGTGTGAGGAATCAAGCCAGGGTCAGACTCTCACCAGAGGGCCCACATCAACAAGAGGATGGGAACCAGTCAGGAGTGTCCTCACACCAGTGGGGTCACATACCTAAAAGGTGAGGCAACCGGCACATGTGGCCTGAAACCAGAGGACCTACATCACCAAGGGGCTTGGAGTGAGGCAGGCAGGAGGAGCCTCACACACAGGGCCCAAAGTATAAAAAAGGGGCGGAATCCAGCAGTTGGAACCTCCCAGCAGGCGGCCCAGAGCACAGAGGCTATGGGATCTAGGCCCGAGTGAACTAACACCGGAGTGGCAACATAAGGAAACTGTGAGCAACCCAGGCGTTGCGACCACAGAGCAGAAGGCCCACATCCCCATGAGGATTGGAACCTTACAAGAGTGTCCTGGCATCACTGGGCTCACATCAGAAATCTTGGGGAGCCCAGCCATTAGAACCTGACGTAAGAGGGCCCTCATCACCTTGGAGAGGAGGGTACAAGAAGGCTCCAACTGCCACCAGAGGTCCGACGTCACCAAGGCAACGGGAGCAAGCCAGGCAGGAGTGGCCTCACACCAGTGTGGCCAAATCATAGAAATGTGAGGAACCCAGAACATGTGGCCTAAACAAGAGGACCCACATCTCCAAGGGGCTGGGAGGGAGGCAGGCAGGAGGAGCCTCAAAACAGAGGACCCATAGAATAAAAAAGGTGAGGAATCCCGCAGTTGGAACCTCCTAGCATGCGGCAATGAGCAGCGAGGCTATGGGATCCCGGCCAGTGTGAACTCACAAAAGAAGGCCCTCATCATGAAACTGTGAACAACACAGGTTTTGAGACCACAGAACAGAAGGCCCACATCCCATGGCTTTGGGAACCTGGCAGGAGTGTACTCGCACCACAGGGCACACATCAGAAATGTTTGGGAGCCCAGGAGTTAGGGCCTGACGCCAGACGGCCCTAATTACCGAGGGGAGGAGACTCCCAGCAGGCACCAACTCCCAACTGAGGGCCCACGTCGCCAAGGTGACGTGCGCCAGCCAGGCATGAGTGACCTTACAGCAGAGGGCATACGTCACAGACGGGTGAGGACCCCAGCCTGGATAACACTCTCACCAGAGGGCCCACATCACCAAGGGGATCGGAACTAGGCAGAAGTATCATCACACCAGTGTGGCCAAATAATGGAAAGGTGAGGAACCCAGAACATGTGGCCTAAACCACAGGAACCACATCTCCAAGGTGCTTGGAGTGAGGAAGGCAGGACTAGCCTAACAACACAGGGCCCATAGATTAAAAAATGTGAGGAATCCAGCAGTTGGAACCTTGCAGCTGGCGGCCCAGAACACGGAGTCTATGGGATCCAGGCCAAAGTGAACTCACAGCAGAGGGCCCACATCATGAAACTGTGAGAAACCCAGCCGTTGGGACCTCAGAGCAGAAGGCCCACATCCCCATGGGGATGGGAACCTGGCAGGAGTGTCCTCGCACCACTTAGTACGTATTAGACAATGAGGGTATCCAGCAGTTAGGGCCTGATGCAAAAGGGCCCTCATCACTGAGGGGACGAGGCTCCCAGCACGCGCCAACTGCCACCAGAGGGCCGACGTCGCCAAGGTGGGGTGTGCCAGCCAGGCTGGAGTGACCTTGGAGCAGAGGGCCAAGCTCACAGAAGCTTGAGGAACCCAACCAGGATCAGACTCTCACCAGAGGGCCTACATCACCAAGGGGATGGGAACAAGGCAGGAGTGTGCTCACTCCAGTGGGGCCACATCATTGAAAGGTGAGGAACCCAGCACATGTGGCCTCAAACCAGAAGAGCCACATCAAAAAGGGGCTCGGAGTGAGTCAGGCAGGAGATGTCTCACAACACAGTGCCCATAGAAGAAAAAAGGTGAGGTATCCAGCAGTTCGAATCTTCCAGCAGGCGGCCCAGAGCACAGAGGCTATGGGATCCCGGCCTGAGTGAACTAACACCAGAGAGCCTATGTCATGAAACTGTGAGCAACCCAGGCGTTGGAACCACAGAGCAGAAGGCCAAAATCTGTATGGGGATGGGAACCTGGCAGGAGTGTCATCGCACCAGTGGGCGCACATCAGAAAATGTCGGGAGGCCAGCAGTTAGGGCCTGACACCAGAGCGCCTTCATCACCAAGGGGAGGAGGCTCCCAGCAGGCTCCAACTGCCACCAGAGGGCCGATGTCGCCAAGGCACGGTGTGCCACCCAGGCAGGATTGACCTCAGAGAAGAGGGCCCACCTCCCAGAAGTGTGAGGAATCCAGGCAGGATCAGACTCTCACCAGAGGGCCCACATCACCAAGGGGATGGGAACCAGGCAGGTGTGTCCTCACACCAGTGGGGCCACATCACTAAAAGGTGAGGAAACCGGCACATGTAAGCTCAAACCACAGGACCTACATCACAAACGGGGTGGAGTGAGGCAGGCAGCAGGAGCCTCACAAAACAGGGCACAAAGAATAAAAAAGGTGAGGAATCCAGCAGTTCGAACCACGCAGCAGGGTGCCCAGAGCACAGAGGCTATGGGATCTAGGCCTTAGTGAACTAACACCAGAGAGCCAACACCATGAAACTGTAAGCAACCCAGGCGTTGGGACCTCAGAGCAGAAGGCCCACATGCCCATGGGGATGGGAACCTTACAGGAGTGTCCTGGCATCACTGGGCTCACATCAGAAAACGTGGGGAGCAAAGCAGTTAGAACCTGACGCCAGAGGGCACTCATCACCGAGGAGAGGAGGCTCCCAGCAGGCACCAACTCCCAACTGAGGGCCCACGTCGCCAAGGTGATGTGCGCCAGCCAGGCAGCAGTGACCTCACAGCAGAGTGTCTACGTCACAGAAGAGTGAATTACCCAGCCAGGATAAGACTCTCACCAGAAGGCCCACATCACCAAGGGAATGGGATCCAGGCAGGAGTGGCCTCACACCAGTGTGGCCAAATCATAGAAAGGTGAGGAACCCAGAACATGTGGCCTAAACCAGAGGACCTAAACCAGAGGACCCACATCTCCAAGGGGCTCGGAGGACTAGCCTCACAACGCAGGGCCCATAGAATAAAAAATGTGAGGAATCCAGCAGTTGGAAGCTCCAAGCAGTTGTCCCAGAGCACCGAGGCTATGGGATCCATGCCAGATTGAAGTCACAGCAGAGGGGCCACATCCTGACACTGTGAGCAACCCAGCCGTTGTGACCCCAGAGCAGAAGGCCCAAAACCGCATGGGGATGGGAACCTGGCAGGAGTGTCCTCTCACCACTTAGCACGTATCAGAAAATGCGGGTACCCAGCAGTTAGGGCCTCACACCAGAGTGTCCTCATCACCGAGAGGAAAAGGCTCCCAGCACACTCCAACTGCCGCCAGAGGGCCGTCGTCGCCAACGTGGGGTGTGCCAGCCCGGCAGGAGTGACCTCAGCGCAGAGGGCCGAGCTCCCAGAAGTGTGAGGAACCCAAGCAGGATCAGACTCTCACCAGAGGGTCCACATCCCCAAGGGGATGCGAACCAGGCAGGAGTGTGCTCACACCAGTGGGGCCCACATCATTGAAAGGTGAGGAACCCAGCACATGTGGCCTCAAACCAGAAGAGCCACATCAAAAAGGGGCTCGGAGTGAGTCAGGCAGGAGATGTCTCACAACAGAGGGCCCATAGAAGAAAAAAGGTGAGGAATCCAGCAGTTGGAAGCTCCAAGCAGGTGTCCCAGGGCACCGAGGCAATGGGATCCATGCCGGAGTGAACTCACAGCAGAGGGCGCACATCCTGACACTGTGAGCAACCCAGCCGCTGGGACCTCAGAACAGAAGGTCCAAACCTGCATGGGGATGGGAACCTGGCAGGAGAGTCATCGCACCAGTAGGGCCACATCCCTAAAAGGTGAGGCAAACGGCACACGTGGTCTCAAACCAGAAGACCTACATCACCAAGGGGCTCGGTGTGAGGCAGGCAGGAGGAGCCTCACAACACAGGGCCCAAAGTATAAGAAAGGTGAGGAATCCAGCAGTTGGAACCTCCCAGCAGGCGGCCCAGAGCACAGAGGCTATGGGATCTAGGCCCGAGTGAACTAACACCGGAGTGGCAACATAAGGAAACTGTGAGCAACCCAGGCGTTGCGACCACAGAGCAGAAGGCCCACATCCCCATGAGGATTGGAACCTTACAAGAGTGTCCTGGCATCACTGGGCTCACATCAGAAATCTTGGGGAGCCCAGCCATTAGAACCTGACGTAAGAGGGCCCGCATCACCTTGGAGAGGAGGGTATAAGAAGGCTCCAACTGCCACCAGAGGTCCGACGTCACCAAGGCAACGGGAGCAAGCCAGGCAGGAGTGGCCTCACACCAGTGTGGCCAAATCATAGAAATGTGAGGAACCCGGAACATGTGGCCTAAACAAGAAAACCCACATCTCCAAGGGGCTGGGAGGGAGGCAGGCAGGAGGAGCCTCAAAACAGAGGACCCATAGAATAAAAAAGGTGAGGAATCCCGCAGTTGGAACCTCCTAGCATGCGGCAAGGAGCAGCGAGGCTATGGGATCCCGGCCAGTGTGAACTCACAAAAGAAGGCCCTCATCATGAAACTGTGAACAACACAGGTGTTGGGACACAGAACAGAAGGCCCACATCCCATGGCTTTGGGAACCTGGCAGGAGTGTACTCGCACCACAGGGCACACATCAGAAATGTTTGGGAGCCCAGGAGTTAGGGCCTGACGCCAGACGGCCCTAATTACCGAGGGGAGGAGACTCCCAGCAGGCACCAACTCCCAACTGAGGGCCCACGTCGCCAAGGTGACGTGCGCCAGCCAGGCATGAGTGACCTTACAGCAGAGGGCATACGTCACAGACGGGTGAGGACCCCAGCCTGGATAACACTCTCACCAGAGGGCCCACATCACCAAGGGGATCGGAACTAGGCAGAAGTATCATCACACCAGTGTGGCCAAATAATGGAAAGGTGAGGAACCCAGAACATGTGACCTAAACCACAGGAACCACATCTCCAAGGTGCTTGGAGTGAGGAAGGCAGGACTAGCCTAACAACACAGGGCCCATAGAATTAAAAATGTGAGGTATCCAGCAGTTGGAAGCACCAAGCACTTGTCCCAGAGCACCGAGGCAATGGGATCCATGCCGGATTGAAGTCACAGCAGAGGGGCCACATCCTGACACGGTGAGCAACCCAGCCATTGTGACACCAGAGAAGAAGGCCCAAAACCGCATGGGGATGGGTACCTGGCAGTAGTGTCCTCTCACCACTTAGCACGTATCAGAAAATGTGGGTACCCAGCAGTTAGGGCCTGACACCAGAATGTCCTCATCACCGAGAGGAGAAGGCTCCCAGCACGCTCCAACTGCCGCCAGAGGGCCGACGTCACCAAGGCGGGGTGTGCCAGCCAGGCAGGAGTAACCTCAGGGCAGAGGGCCAACCTTACGAAACTGTGAGGAACCCAACCAGGATGAGACTCTCACCAGAGGGCCCACATCCCCAAGGGGATGGGAACCAGGCAGGAGTGTTCTCACTCCAGTGGGGCCACATCATTGAAAGGCGAGGAACCCACCACATGTGTCCTCAAACCAGAAGACCCACATCAACAAGGGGCTCAGAGTGAGGCAGGCAGGAAATGTCTCACAACACACGGCCCATAGAAGAAAAAAGGTAAGGAATCCTGCAGTTGGAAGCTCCAAGCAGGTGGCCCAGAGCACCGAGGGTATGGGATGCATGCCGGAGTGAACTCACAGCAGAGGGCCCACATCCTGACACTGTGAGCAACCCAGCCGTTGACACCTCAGAACAGAAGGCACAAATCCGCATGGCGATGGGATCCTGGCAGGAGTGTCATCGCACCAGTGAGCACACATCAGAAAATGTGGGGAGCCCAGCAGTTAGGGCCTGACGCCAGAGAGCCCTCATCACCGACGGGAGGAGGCTCCCAGCACGCCTCAACTGCAACCAGAGGGCCCATGTGGCCAAGGCGACGTGTGCCACCCAGGCAGGAGTGACCTCACAGCAGAGGACCCACCTCCCAGGAGTGTGAGGAATCAAGCCAGGGTCAGACTCTTTCCAGAGGGCCCACATCAACAAGAGGATGGGAACCAGTCAGGAGTGTCCTCACACCAGTGGGGTCACATACCTAAAAGGTGAGGCAACCGGCACATGTGGCCTCAAACCAGAGGACCTACATCACCAAGGGGCTTGGAGTGAGGCAGGCAGGAGGAGCCTCACACACAGGGCCCAAAGTATAAAAAAGGGGCGGAATCCAGCAGTTGGAACCTCCCAGCAGTCGCGCCAGAGCACAGAGGCTATGGGATCTAGGCCTGAGTGAACTAACACCAGAGAACCAACATCACGAAACTGTGAGCAACCCAGGCGATGGGACCACAGAGCAGAAGACCCACATCCGCATGGGGATGGGAACCTTACAGGAGTGTCCTGGCATCACTGGGCTCAGTCAGAAAACGTGGGGTGCCCAGCAGTTAGAGCCTGATGCCAGAGGGCCCTCATCAGCTAGGAGAGGAGGCTCCCAGCAGGCTCCAACTGCCACCAGATGGCCGACGTCACCAAGGCAATGGGAGCAAGCCAGGCAGGAGTTACCTCACAGAAGAGGGCCCACCTCAAAGAAGGGTCAGGAACCCAGCAAGGATTAGACTTTCACCAGAGGGCCCACAACAACAAGGGGATGTGAACCAGGCAGGAGTGTCCTCACACCATTGGGGCCATATCATCGAAAGGTGAGGGACCCAACACACGTGGCCTCAAACCAGAGGACACACATCACCAAGGGTCTGGGAGGGAGGCAGGCAGGAGTAGCCTCAAAACAGAGGGCCCATAGAATAAAAAAGGTGAGGAATCCCGCAGTTGGAACGTCCCAGCCGGTGGCAAGGAGCAGCGAGGCTATGGGATCCCGGTCGGTGTGAACTCACAACAGAGGGCCCTCATCATGAAACTGTGAACAACCCAGGCGTTGAGTCCACAGAGCAGAAGGCCCACATTCCCATGGGGTTGGCAACTTGGCAGGAGTGTACTCGCACCACAGGGCACACATCAGAAAAGTTTGGGAGCCCAGGAGTTAGGGCCTGACGCCAGAGGGCCCTCATTACCGAAGGGAGGAAACTCCCAGCAGGCACCAAATCCCAACTGAGGGCCCACGTCGCCAAGGTGACGTGCGCTAGCCAGGCAGGAGTGACCTCACAGAAGAGGGCAAATGTCACAGAAGGGTGAGGAACCCAGCCAGGATAAGACTCTCACCAGAGGGCCCACATCACCAAGGGGATCGGAACCAGGCAGAAGTATCCTCACACCAGTGTGGCCAAATAATGGAAAGGTGAGGAACCCAGAACATGTGGCCTAAACCACAGGAACCACATCTCCAAGGTGCTCGGAGTGAGGCAGGCAGGACTAGCCTAACAACACAGGGCCCATAGATTACAAAATGTGAGGAATCCAGCAGTTGGAACCTCGCAGCAGGCGGCCCAGAGCACGGAGTCTATGGGATCCAGGCCGAACTGAACTCACAGCAGAGGGCTCTCATCATGAAACTGTGAGCAACCCAGCCGTTGGGACCTCAGAGCAGAAGGCCCACATCCACATGGGGATGCGAACCTGGCAGGAGTATCCTCGCACCACTTAGTACGTACTAGAAAATGTGGGTACCCAGCAGTTAGGGCCTGACGCCAAAGGGCCCTCATCACTGAGGGGAGGAGGCTCCCAGCATGCTCCAACTGTCACCAGAGGGCCGACGTCGCCACGGCGGGGTGTGCCAGCCAGGAAGGAATGACCTCAGAGCAGAGGGCCAAGCTAACAGAAGTGTGAGGAACCCAACCAGGATCAGACTCTCACCAGAGGGTCCACATCACCAAGGGGATGCGAACCAGTCAGGAGTGTGCTCACACCAGTGGGGCCACATCATTGAAAGGTGAGGAACCCAGCACATGTGGCTTCAAACCAGAACAGCCACATCAAAAAGGGGCTCGGAGTGAGTCAGGCAGGAGATGTCTCACAACACAGGGCCCATAGAAGAAAAAAGGTGAGGAATCCAGCAGTTGGAAGCTCCAAGCAGGTGGCCCAGGGCACCGAGGCAATGGGATCCATGCCGGAGTGAACTCACAGCAGAGGGCGCACATCCTGACACTGTGAGCAACCCAGCCGCTGGGACCTCAGAACAGAAGGTCCAAACCTGCATGGGGATGGGAACCTGGCAGGAGTGTCATCGCACCAGTAGGGCCACATCCCAAAAAGGTGAGGCTAACGGCACACGTGGTCTCAAACCAGAAGACCTACATCACCAAGGGGCTCGGTGTGAGGCAGGCAGGAGGAGCCTCACAACACAGGGCCTAAAGTATAAGAAAGGTGAGGAATCCAGCAGTTGGAACCTCCCAGCAGGCGGCCCAGAGCACAGAGGCTATGGGATCTAGGCCTGAGTGAACTAACACCAGAGAACCAACATCACGAAACTGTGAGCAACCCAGGCGTTGGGACCACAGAGCAGAAGGCCCACATCCCCATAGGGATGGGAACTTACAGGAGTGTCCTGGCATCACTGGGCTCAGTCAGAAAACGTGGGGTGCCAGCACTTAGAGCCTGACGCCAGAGGGCCCTCATCACCTAGGAGAGGAGGCTCCCAGCAGGCTCCAACTGCCACCAGATGGCCGACGTCACCAAGGCAACGGGAGAAAGCCAGGCAGGAGTTACCTCACAGAAGAGGGCCCACCTCAAAGGAGAGTGAGGAACCCAGCAAGGATGAGACTCTCACCAGAGGGCCCACCTCTCCAAGGTGCTCGGAGTGAGGCAGGCAGGACTAGCCTAACAACACAGGGCCCATAGATTAAAAAATGTGAGGAATCCAGCAGTTGAAACCTCACAGCAAGCGGCCCAGAGCACGGAGTCTATGGGATCCAGGCCAAAGCGAACTCACAGCACAGGGCCCACATCATGAAACTGTGAGCAACCCAGCCATTGGGACCTCAGAGCAGAAGGCCCACATCCCCATGGGGATGGGAACCTGGCAGGAGTGTCCCAGCACCACTTAGTACGTAATAGAAAATGTGAGTAGCCAGCAGTTAGGGCCTGACGCCAAAGGGCCCTCATCACTGTGGGGAGGAGGCACCCAGCACGTTCCAAATGCCACCAGAGGGCTTATGTCGCCAAGGAGAGGTGTGCCAACCAGGCAGGAGTGACCTCAGAGCAGAGGGCCAAGCTCACGGAAGTGTGAGGAACCCAACCAGGATCAGACTCTCACCAGAGGGCCCAAAGCACCAAGGGGATGCGAACCAGGCAGGAGTGTGCTCATAACAGTGGGGCCACATCATTGAAAGGTGAGACACCCAGCACATGTGGCCTCAAACCAAAAGAGCCACATAAAAAGGGGGCTCGGAGTGAGTCAGGCAGGAGATGTCTCACAACACAGGGCCCATAGAAGAAAAAAGGTGAGGAATCCAGCAGTTGGAAGGTCCAAGCAGGTGGCCCAGGGCACCGAGGGTATGGGATCCATGCCGAAGTGAACTCACAGCAGAGGGCCCACATCCTGACACTGTGAGCAACCCAGCCGCTGGGACCTCAGAACAGAAGGTCCAAATCTGCATGGGGATGGGAACCTGGCAGGAGTGTCATCGCACCAGTAGGGCCACATCCCTAAAAGTTGAGGCAAACGGCACACGTGGTCTCAAACCAGAAGACCTACATCACCAAGGGGCTCGGTGTGAGGCAGGCAGGAAGTGTCTCACAACACACGGCCCATAGAAGAAAAAAGGTAAGGAATCCTGCAGTTGGAAGCTCCAAGCAGGTGGCCCAGAGCACCGAGGGTATGGGATGCATGCCGGAGTGAACTCACAGCAGAGGGCCCACATCCTGACGCTGTGAGCAACCCAGCCGTTGACACCTCAGAACAGAAGGCCCAAATCGGCATGGGGATGGGAACCTGGCAGGAGTGTCATCGCACCAGTGGGCACACATCAGAAAATGTGGGGAGCCCAGCAGTTAGGGCCTGACGCCAGAGGGCCCTCATCACCGACGGGAGGAGGCTCCCAGCACGCTCCAACTGCAACCAGAGGGCCCATGTGGCCAAGGCGACGTGTGCCAGCCAGGCAGGAGTGACCTCACAGCAGAGGACCCACCTCCCAGAAGTGTGAGGAATCAAGCCAGGGTCAGACTCTCACCAGAGGGCCCACATCAACAAGAGGATGGGAACCAGTCAGGAGTGTCCTCACACTAGTGGGGTCACATACCTAAAAGGTGAGGCAACCGGCACATGTGGCCTCAAACCAGAGGACCTACATCACCAAGGGGCTTGGAGTGAGGCAGGCAGGAGGAGCCTCACACACAGGGCCCAAAGTATAAAAAAGAGGCGGAATCCAGCAGTTGGAACCTCCCAGCAGTCGGCCCAGAGCACAGAGGCTATGGGATCTAGGCCTGAGTGAACTAACACCAGAGAACCAACATCACGAAACTGTGAGCAACCCAGGCGATGGGACCACAGAGCAGAAGGCCCACATCCGCATGGGGATGGGAACCTTACAGGAGTGTCCTGGCATCACTGGGCTCAGTCAGAAAACGTGGGGTGCCCAGCAGTTAGAGCCTGATGCCAGAGGGCCCTCATCAGCTAGGAGAGGAGGCTCCCAGCAGGCTCCAACTGCCACCAGATGGCCGACGTCACCAAGGCAATGGGAGCAAGCCAGGCAGGAGTTACCTCACAGAAGAGGGCCCACCTCAAAGAAGGGTCAGGAACCCAGCAAGGATCAGACTTTCACCAGAGGGCCCACAACAACAAGGGGATGTGAACCAGGCAGGAGTGTCCTCACACCATTGGGGTCATATCATCGAAAGGTGAGGGACCCAACACACGTGGCCTCAAACCAGAGGACACACATCACCAAGGGTCTGGGAGGGAGGCAGGCAGGAGTAGCCTCAAAACAGAGGGCCCATAGAATAAAAAAGGTGAGGAATCCCGCAGTTGGAACGTCCCAGCCGGTGGCAAGGAGCAGCGAGGCTATGGGATCCCGGCCGGTGTGAACTCACAACAGAGGGCCCTCATCATGAAACTGTGAACAACCCAGGCGTTGAGTCCACAGAGCAGAAGGCCCACATTCCCATGGGGTTGGCAACTTGGCAGGAGTGTACTCGCACCACAGGGCACACATCAGAAAAGTTTGGGAGCCCAGGAGTTAGGGCCTGACGCCAGAGGGCCCTCATTACCGAAGGGAGGAAACTCCCAGCAGGCACCAAATCCCAACTGAGGGCCCACGTCGCCAAGGTGACGTGCGCTAGCCAGGCAGGAGTGACCTCACAGAAGAGGGCAAATGTCACAGAAGGGTGAGGAACCCAGCCAGGATAAGACTCTCACCAGAGGGCCCACATCACCAAGGGGATCGGAACCAGGCAGAAGTATCCTCACACCAGTGTGGCCAAATAATGGAAAGGTGAGGAACCCAGAACATGTGGCCTAAACCACAGGAACCACATCTCCAAGGTGCTCGGAGTGAGGCAGGCAGGACTAGCCTAACTGCACAGGGCCCATAGATTAAAAAATGTGAGGAATCCAGCAGTTGGAACCTCGCAGCAGGCGGCCCAGAGCACGGAGTCTATGGGATCCAGGCCGAACTGAACTCACAGCAGAGGGCCCACATCATGAAACTGTGAGCAACCCAGCCGTTGGGACCTCAGAGCAGAAGGCCCACATCCGCATGGGGATGCGAACCTGGCAGGAGTATCCTCGCAACACTTAGTACGTACTAGAAAATGTGGGTACCCAGCAGTTAGGGCCTGACGCCAAAGGGCCCTCATCACTGAGGGGAGGAGGCTCCCAGCATGCTCCAACTGCCACAAGAGGGCCGACGTCGCCACGGCTGGGTGTGCCAGCCAGGAAGGAATGACCTCAGAGCAGAGGGCCAAGCTCACAGAAGTGTGAGGAACCCAACCAGGATCAGACTCTCACCAGAGGGTGCACATCACCAAGGGGATGCGAACCAGGCAGGAGTGTGCTCACACCAGTGGGGCCACATCATTGAAAGGTGAGGAACCCAGCACATGTGGCTTCGAACCAGAACAGCCACATCAAAAAGGGGCTCGGAGTGAGTCAGGCAGGAGATGTCTCACAACACAGGGCCCATAGAAGAAAAAAGGTGAGGAATCCAGCAGTTGGAAGCTCCAAGCAGGTGGCCCAGGGCACCGAGGCAATGGGATCCATGCCGGAGTGAACTCACAGCAGAGGGCACACATCCTGACATTGTGAGCAACCCAGCCGCTGGGACCTCAGAACAGAAGGTCCAAATCTGCATGGGGATGGGAACCTGGCAGGAGTGTCATCGCACCAGTAGGGCCACATCCCAAAAAGGTGAGGCTAACGGCACACGTGGTCTCAAACCAGAAGACCTACATCACCAAGGGGCTCGGTGTGAGGCAGGCAGGAGGAGCCTCACAACACAGGGCCTAAAGTATAAGAAAGGTGAGGAATCCAGCAGTTGGAACCTCCCAGCAGGCGGCCCAGAGCACAGAGGCTATGGGATCTAGGCCTGAGTGAACTAACACCAGAGAACCAACATCACGAAACTGTGAGCAACCCAGGCGTTGGGACCACAGAGCAGAAGGCCCACATCCCCATAGGGATGGGAACTTACAGGAGTGTCCTGGCATCACTGGGCTCAGTCAGAAAACGTGGGGTGCCAGCACTTAGAGCCTGACGCCAGAGGGCCCTCATCACCTAGGAGAGGAGGCTCCCAGCAGGCTCCAACTGCCACCAGATGGCCGACGTCACCAAGGCAACGGGAGCAAGCCAGGCAGGAGTTACCTCACAGAAGAGGGCCCACCTCAAAGGAGAGTGAGGAACCCAGCAAGGATGAGACTCTCACCAGAGGGCCCACCTCTCCAAGGTGCTCGGAGTGAGGCAGGCAGGACTAGCCTAACAACACAGGGCCCATAGATTAAAAAATGTGAGGAATCCAGCAGTTGAAACCTCGCAGCAAGCGGCCCAGAGCACGGAGTCTATGGGATCCAGGCCAAAGCGAACTCACAGCACAGGGCCCACATCATGAAACTGTGAGCAACCCAGCCATTGGGACCTCAGAGCAGAAGGCCCACATCCCCATGGGGATGGGAACCTGGCAGGAGTGTCCCAGCACCACTTAGTACGTAATAGAAAATGTGAGTAGCCAGCAGTTAGGGCCTGACGCCAAAGAGCCCTCATCACTGTGGGGAGGAGGCTCCCAGCACGTTCCAAATGCCACCAGAGGGCTTACGTCGCCAAGGCGAGGTGTGCCAACCAGGCAGGAGTGACCTCAGAGCAGAGGGCCAAGCTCACGGAAGTGTGAGGAACCGAACCAGGGTCAGACTCTCACCAGAGGGCCCACAGCACCAAGGGGATGCGAACCAGGCAGGAGTGTGCTCATAACAGTGGGGCCACATCACTGAAAGGTGAGGCACCCAGCACATGTGGCCTCAAACCAAAAGAGCCACATAAAAAGGGGGCTCGGAGTGAGTCAGGAAGGAGATGTCTCACAACACAGGGCCCATAGAAGAAAAAAGGTGAGGAATCCAGCAGTTGGAAGGTCCAAGCAGGTGGCCCAGGGCACCGATGTTATGGGATCCATGCCGAAGTGAACTCACAGCAGAGGGCCCACATCCTGACACTGTGAGCAACCCAGCCGCTGGGACCTCAGAACAGAAGGTCCAAATCTGCATGGGGATGGGAACCTGGCAGGAGTGTCATCGCACCAGTAGGGCCACATCCCTAAAAGTTGAGGCAAACGGCACACGTGGTCTCAAACCAGAAGACCTACATCACCAAGGGGCTCGGTGTGAGGCAGGCAGGAGGAGCCTCACAACACAGGGCCCAAAGTATAAGAAAGGTGAGGAATCCAGCACTTGGAACCTCCCAGCAGGTGGCCCAGGGCACAGAGGCTATGGGATCTAGGCCTGAGTGAACTAACACCGGAGTGCCAACATAACGAAACTTTGTGCAACCCAGACGTTGCGACCACAGAGCAGAAGGCCCACATCCCCATGAGAATTGGAAACTTACAGGAGTGTCCTGGCATCACTGGGCTCACATCAGAAATCGTGGGGAGCCCAGCAGTTAGAGCCTGACGCAAGAGGGCCCGCATCACCTTGGAGAGGAGTGTACAAGAAGGCTCCAACTGCCACCAGAGGTCCGACATCACCAAGGCAACGGGAGCAATCCAGGCAGGAGTTACCTCACAGCAGAGGTCCCACCTCACAGAAGAGTAAGGAACCCAGCCAGGATCAGACTGTTACAAGAGGGCCCACATCACCAAGGGGATCGGATGCAGGCAGGAGTGGCCTCACACCAGTGTGACCAAATCATAGAAAGGCGAAGAACCCAGAACATGTGGCCTAAAAAAGAGGACCCACATCTCCAAGAGGCTGGGAGTGAGGCAGGCAGGAGGAGCCTCAAAAGAGAGGACCCATAGAATAAAAAAGGTGAGGAATCCCGCAGTTGGAACCTCCTAGCATGCGGCAAGGAGCAGCGAGGCTATGGGATCCCGGCCAGTGTGAACTCACAACAGAGGGCCCTCATCATGAAACTGTGAACAACCCAGGCGTTGAGTCCACAGAGCAGAAGGCCCACATTCCCATGGGGTTGGCAACTTGGCAGGAGTGTACTCGCACCACAGGGCACACATCAGAAAAGTTTGGGAGCCCAGGAGTTAGGGCCTGACGCCAGAGGGCCCTCATTACCGAAGGGAGGAAACTCCCAGCAGGCACCAAATCCCAACTGAGGGCCCACGTCGCCAAGGTGACGTGCGCTAGCCAGGCAGGAGTGACCTCACAGAAGAGGGCAAATGTCACAGAAGGGTGAGGAACCCAGCCAGGATAAGACTCTCACCAGAGGGCCCACATCACCAAGGGGATCGGAACCAGGCAGAAGTATCCTCACACCAGTGTGGCCAAATAATGGAAAGGTGAGGAACCCAGAACATGTGGCCTAAACCACAGGAACCACATCTCCAAGGTGCTCGGAGTGAGGCAGGCAGGACTAGCCTAACAACACAGGGCCCATAGATTAAAAAATGTGAGGAATCCAGCAGTTGGAACCTCGCAGCAGGCGGCCCAGAGCACGGAGTCTATGGGATCCAGGCCGAACTGAACTCACAGCAGAGGGCCCACATCATGAAACTGTGAGCAACCCAGCCGTTGGGACCTCAGAGCAGAAGGCCCAAATCCCCATGTGGATGGGAACCTGGCAGGACTATCCTCGCACCACTTAGTACGTACTAGAAAATGTGGGTACCCAGCAGTTAGGGCCTGATGCCAAAGGGCCCTCATCACTGAGGGGAGGAGGCTCCCAGCCCGCTCCAACTGCCACCAGAGGGCCGACGTCACCACGGCTGGGTGTGCCAGCCAGGAAGGAATGACCTCAGAGCAGAGGGCCAAGCTCACAGAAGTGTGAGGAACCCAACCATGATCAGATTCTCACCAGAGGGTCCACATCACCAAGGGGATGCGAACCAGGCAGGAGTGTGCTCACACCAGTGGGGCCACATCATTGAAAGGTGAGGAACCCAGCACATGTGGCTTCAAACCAGAACAGCCACATCAAAAAGGGGCTCGGAGTGAGTCAGGCAGGAGATGTCTCACAACACAGGGCCCATAGAAGAAAAAAGGTGAGGAATCCAGCAGTTGGAAGCTCCAAGCAGGTGGCCCAGGGCACCGAGGCAATGGGATCCATGCCGGAGTGAACTCACAGCAGAGGGCGCACATCCTGACACTGTGAGCAACCCAGCCGCTGGGACCTCAGAACAGAAGGTCCAAATCTGCATGGGGATGGGAACCTGGCAGGAGTGTCATCGCACCAGTAGGGCCACATCCCCAGAAGGTGAGGCTAACGGCACACGTGGTCTCAAACCAGAAGACCTACATCACCAAGGGGCTCGGTGTGAGGCAGGCAGGAGGAGCCTCACAACACAGGGCCTAAAGTATAAGAAAGGTGAGGAATCCAGCAGTTGGAACCTCCCAGCAGGCGGCCCAGAGCACAGAGGCTATGGGATCTAGGCCTGAGTGAACTAACACCAGAGAACCAACATCACGAAACTGTGAGCAACCCAGGCGTTGGGACCACAGAGCAGAAGGCCCACATCCCCATAGGGATGGGAACTTACAGGAGTGTCCTGGCATCACTGGGCTCAGTCAGAAAACGTGGGGTGCCAGCACTTAGAGCCTGATGCCAGAGGGCCCTCATCACCTAGGAGAGGAGGCTCCCAGCAGGCTCCAACTGCCAGCAGATGGCCGACGTCACCAAGGCAACGGGAGCAAGCCAGGCAGGAGTTACCTCACAGAAGAGGGCCCACCTCAAAGGAGAGTGAGGAACCCAGCAAGGATGAGACTCTCACCAGAGGGCCCACCTCTCCAAGGTGCTCGGAGTGAGGCAGGCAGGACTAGCCTAACAACACAGGGCCCATAGATTAAAATATGTGAGGAATCCAGCAGTTGAAACCTCGCAGCAAGCGGCCCAGAGCACGGAGTCTATGGGATCCAGGCCAAAGCGAACTCACAGCACAGGGCCCACATCATGAAACTGTGAGCAACCCAGCCATTGGGACCTCAGAGCAGAAGGCCCACATCCCCATGGGGATGGGAACCTGGCAGGAGTGTCCCAGCACCACTTAGTACGTAATAGAAAATGTGAGTACCCAGCAGTTAGGGCCTGACCCAAAGGGCCCTCATCACTGTGGGGAGGAGGCTCCCAGCACGTTCCAAATGCCACCAGAGGGCTTACGTTGCCAAGGCGAGGTGTGCCAACCAGGCAGGAGTGACCTCAGAGCAGAGGGCCAAGCTCACGGAAGTGTGAGGAACCGAACCAGGATCAGACTCTCACCAGAGGGCCCACAGCACCAAGGGGATGTGAACCAGGCAGGAGTGTGCTCATAACAGTGGGGCCACATCACTGAAAGGTGAGGCACCCAGCACATGTGGCCTCAAACCAAAAGAGCCACATAAAAAGGGGGCTCGGAGTGAGTCAGGCAGGAGATGTCTCACAACACAGGGCCCATAGAAGAAAAAAGGTGAGGAATCCAGCAGTTGGAAGGTCCAAGCAGGTGGCCCAGGGCACCGAGGGTATGGGATCCATGCCGAAGTGAACTCACAGCAGAGGGCCCACATCCTGACACTGTGAGCAACCCAGCCGCTGGGACCTCAGAACAGAAGGTCCAAATCTGCATGGGGATGGGAACCTGGCAGGAGTGTCATCGCACCAGTAGGGCCACATCCCTAAAAGTTGAGGCAAACGGCACACGTGGTCTCAAACCAGAAGACCTACATCACCAAGGGGCTCGGTGTGAGGCAGGCAGGAGGAGCCTCACAACACAGGGCCCAAAGTATAAGAAAGGTGAGGAATCCAGCACTTGGAACCTCCCAGCAGGTGGCCCAGGGCACAGAGGCTATGGGATCTAGGCCTGAGTGAACTAACACCGGAGTGCCAACATAACGAAACTTTGTGCAACCCAGACGTTGCGACCACAGAGCAGAAGGCCCACATCCCCATGAGAATTGGAAACTTACAGGAGTGTCCTGGCATCACTGGGCTCACATCAGAAATCGTGGGGAGCCCAGCAGTTAGAGCCTGACGCAAGAGGGCCCGCATCACCTTGGAGAGGAGTGTACAAGAAGGCTCCAACTGCCACCAGAGGTCCGACATCACCAAGGCAACGGGAGCAATCCAGGCAGGAGTTACCTCACAGCAGAGGTCCCACCTCACAGAAGAGTAAGGAACCCAGCCAGGATCAGACTGTTACAAGAGGGCCCACATCACCAAGGGGATCGGATGCAGGCAGGAGTGGCCTCACACCAGTGTGACCAAATCATAGAAAGGCGAAGAACCCAGAACATGTGGCCTAAAAAAGAGGACCCACATCTCCAAGAGGCTGGGAGTGAGGCAGGCAGGAGGAGCCTCAAAAGAGAGGACCCATAGAATAAAAAAGGTGAGGAATCCCGCAGTTGGAACCTCCTAGCATGCGGCAAGGAGCAGCGAGGCTATGGGATCCCGGCCAGTGTGAACTCACAACAGAGGGCCCTCATCATGAAACTGTGAACAACACAGGTGTTGGGACCACAGAACAGAAGGCCCACGTTCCCATGGGGTTGGTAACCTGGCAGGAGTGTACTCGCACCACAGGGCACACATCAGAAAACTTTGGGAGCCCAGGAGTTGGGGCCTGACGCCAGAAGGCCCTCATTACCGAGGGGAGGAGACTCCCAGCAGGCACCAAGTCCCAACTGAGGGCCCACGTCGCCAAGGTGACGTGCGTCAGCCAGGCAGGAGTGACCTCACAGCAGAGGGCCTACGTCACAGAAGGGGGAGGAACCCAGCCAGGATAAGACTCTCACCAGAGGGCCCACATCACCAAGGGGATCAGAACCAGGCAGGAGTGGCCTCACACCAGTATGGCCAAATCATAGAAAAGTGAGGAACCCAGAACATATGGCCTAAACCAGAGGACCCACATCAACAAGGGGCTCAGAGTGAGGCAGGCAGGAGGTGTCTCAAACAGAGGGCCCATAAAATAAAAAAGGTGAGGAATCCCACAGTTGGAACCTCCCAGCAGGCGGCAAGGGGCAGCGAGGCTATGGGATCCCGGCCGGTGTGAACTCACAACAGAGGGCCCTCATCACGAAACTGTGAACAACCCAGCGGTTGGGACCACAGAGCAGAAGGCCCATATTCCCATGTGGTTGGGAACCTGGCAGGAGTGTACTCCCAAGAGAGGGCACACATCAGAAGAGTATGGGAGCCCAGGAGTTAGGGCCTGACGCCAGAGGGCCCTCATTACCGAGGGGAGGAGACTCCCAGCAGGCACCAACTCCCAGCTGAGGGACCACGTCGCCAAGGTGACTTGCGCAAGCCAGGCAGCAGTGACCTCACAGCAGAGTGTCTACGTCACAGAAGGGTGAAGTACCCAGCCAGGATAAGCCTCTCACCAGAAGGCCCACATCACCAAGGGAATGGGATCCAGGCAGGAGTGGCCTCACACCAGTGTGGCCAAATCATAGAAAGGTGAGGAACCCAGAACATGTGGCCTAAACCAGAGGACCTAAACCAGAGGACCCACATCTCCAAGGGGCTCGGAGGACTAGCCTCACAACGCAGGGCCCATAGAATAAAAAATGTGAGGAATCCAGCAGTTGGAAGCTCCAAGCAGTTGTCCCAGCGCACCAAGGCAATGGGATCCATGCCGGACTGAAGTCACAGCAGAGGGGCCACATCCTGACACTGTGAGCAACCCAGCCGTTGTGACCCCAGAGCAGAAGGCCCAAAACCGCATGGGGATGGGTACCTGGCAGTAGTGTCCTCTCACCACTTAACACGTATCAGAAAATGTGGGTACCCAGCAGTTAGGGCCTGACACCAGAATGTCCTCATCACCGAGAGGAGAAGGCTCCCAGCACGCTCCAACTGCCGCCAGAGGGCCGACGTCACCAAGGCGGGGTGTGCCAGCCATGCAGGAGTGACCTCAGGGCAGAGGGCCAACCTTACGAAACTGTGAGGAACCCAACCAGGATGAGACTCTCACCAGAGGGCCCACATCCCCAAGGGGATGGGAACCAGGCAGGAGTGTTCTCACTCCAGTGGGGCCACATCATTGAAAGTCGAGGAACCCACCACATGTGGCCTCAAACCAGAAGACCCACATCAACAAGGGGCTCAGAGTGAGGCAGGCAGGAAGTGTCTCACAACACACGGCCCATAGAAGAAAAAAGGTAAGGAATCCTGCAGTTGGAAGCTCCAAGCAGGTGGCCCAGAGCACCGAGGGTATGGGATGCATGCCGGAGTGAACTCACAGCAGAGGGCCCACATCCTGACGCTGTGAGCAACCCAGCCGTTGGCACCTCAGAACAGAAGGCCCAAATCCGCATGGGGATGGGAACCTGGCAGGAGTGTCATCGCACCAGTGGGCACACATCAGAAAATGTGGGGAGCCCAGCAGTTAGGGCCTGACGCCAGAGGGCCCTCATCACCGACGGGAGGAGGCTCCCAGCACGCTCCAACTGCAACCAGAGGGCCCATGTGGCCAAGGCGACGTGTGCCAGCCAGGCAGGAGTGACCTCACAGCAGAGGACCCACCTCCCAGAAGTGTGAGGAATCAAGCCAGGGTCAGACTCTCACCAGAGGGCCCACATCAACAAGAGGATGGGAACCAGTCAGGAGTGTCCTCACACCAGTGGGGTCACATACCTAAAAGGTGAGGCAACCGGCACATGTGGCCTGAAACCAGAGGACCTACATCACCAAGGGGCTTGGAGTGAGGCAGGCAGGAGGAGCCTCACACACAGGGCCCAAAGTATAAAAAAGGGGCGGAATCCAGCAGTTCGTACCTCCCAGCAGTCGCGCCAGAGCACAGAGGCTATGGGATCTAGGCCTGAGTGAACTAACACCAGAGAACCAACATCACGAAACTGTGAGCAACCCAGGCGATGGGACCACAGAGCAGAAGGCCCACATCCGCATGGGGATGGGAACCTTACAGGAGTGTCCTGGCATCACTGGGCTCAGTCAGAAAACGTGGGGTGCCCAGCAGTTAGAGCCTGATGCCAGAGGGCCCTCATCACCTAGGAGAGGAGGCTCCCAGCAGGTTCCAACTGCCACCAGATGGCCGACGTCACCAAGGCAATGGGAGCAAGCCAGGCAGGAGTTACCTCACAGAAGAGGGCCCACCTCAAAGAAGGGTCAGGAACCCAGCAAGGATCAGACTTTCACCAGAGGGCCCACAACAACAAGGGGATGTGAACCAGGCAGGAGTGTCCTCACACCATTGGCGCCATATCATCGAAAGGTGAGGGACCCAACACACGTGGCCTCAAACCAGAGGACACACATCACCAAGGGTCTGGGAGGGAGGCAGGCAGGAGTAGCCTCAAAACAGAGGGCCCATAGAATAAAAAAGGTGAGGAATCCCGCAGTTGGAACGTCCCAGCCGGTGGCAAGGAGCAGCGAGGCTATGGGATCCCGGCCGGTGTGAACTCACAACAGAGGGCCCTCATCATGAAACTGTGAACAACCCAGGCGTTGAGTCCACAGAGCAGAAGGCCCACATTCCCATGGGGTTGGCAACTTGGCAGGAGTGTACTCGCACCACAGGGCACACATCAGAAAAGTTTGGGAGCCCAGGAGTTAGGGCCTGACGCCAGAGGGCCCTCATTACCGAAGGGAGGAAACTCCCAGCAGGCACCAAATCCCAACTGAGGGCCCACGTCGCCAAGGTGACGTGCGCTAGCCAGGCAGGAGTGACCTCACAGAAGAGGGCAAATGTCACAGAAGGGTGAGGAACCCAGCCAGGATAAGACTCTCACCAGAGGACCCACATCACCAAGGGGATCGGAACCAGGCAGAAGTATCCTCACACCAGTGTGGCCAAATAATGGAAAGGTGAGGAACCCAGAACATGTGGCCTAAACCACAGGAACCACATCTCCAAGGTGCTCGGAGTGAGGCAGGCAGGACTAGCCTAACAACACAGGGCCCATAGATTAAAAAATGTGAGGAATCCAGCAGTTGGAACCTCGCAGCAGGCGGCCCAGAGCACGGAGTCTATGGGATCCAGGCCGAACTGAACTCACAGCAGAGGGCCCACATCATGAAACTGTGAGCAACCCAGCCGTTGGGACCTCAGAGCAGAAGGCCCAAATCCCCATGTGGATGGGAACCTGGCAGGACTATCCTCGCACCACTTAGTACGTACTAGAAAATGTGGGTACCCAGCAGTTAGGGCCTGATGCCAAAGGGCCCTCATCACTGAGGGGAGGAGGCTCCCAGCCCGCTCCAACTGCCACCAGAGGGCCGACGTCACCACGGCTGGGTGTGCCAGCCAGGAAGGAATGACCTCAGAGCAGAGGGCCAAGCTCACAGAAGTGTGAGGAACCCAACCATGATCAGATTCTCACCAGAGGGTCCACATCACCAAGGGGATGCGAACCAGGCAGGAGTGTGCTCACACCAGTGGGGCCACATCATTGAAAGGTGAGGAACCCAGCACATGTGGCTTCAAACCAGAACAGCCACATCAAAAAGGGGCTCGGAGTGAGTCAGGCAGGAGATGTCTCACAACACAGGGCCCATAGAAGAAAAAAGGTGAGGAATCCAGCAGTTGGAAGCTCCAAGCAGGTGGCCCAGGGCACCGAGGCAATGGGATCCATGCCGGAGTGAACTCACAGCAGAGGGCGCACATCCTGACACTGTGAGCAACCCAGCCGCTGGGACCTCAGAACAGAAGGTCCAAATCTGCATGGGGATGGGAACCTGGCAGGAGTGTCATCGCACCAGTAGGGCCACATCCCCAGAAGGTGAGGCTAACGGCACACGTGGTCTCAAACCAGAAGACCTACATCACCAAGGGGCTCGGTGTGAGGCAGGCAGGAGGAGCCTCACAACACAGGGCCTAAAGTATAAGAAAGGTGAGGAATCCAGCAGTTGGAACCTCCCAGCAGGCGGCCCAGAGCACAGAGGCTATGGGATCTAGGCCTGAGTGAACTAACACCAGAGAACCAACATCACGAAACTGTGAGCAACCCAGGCGTTGGGACCACAGAGCAGAAGGCCCACATCCCCATAGGGATGGGAACTTACAGGAGTGTCCTGGCATCACTGGGCTCAGTCAGAAAACGTGGGGTGCCAGCACTTAGAGCCTGATGCCAGAGGGCCCTCATCACCTAGGAGAGGAGGCTCCCAGCAGGCTCCAACTGCCAGCAGATGGCCGACGTCACCAAGGCAACGGGAGCAAGCCAGGCAGGAGTTACCTCACAGAAGAGGGCCCACCTCAAAGGAGAGTGAGGAACCCAGCAAGGATGAGACTCTCACCAGAGGGCCCACCTCTCCAAGGTGCTCGGAGTGAGGCAGGCAGGACTAGCCTAACAACACAGGGCCCATAGATTAAAATATGTGAGGAATCCAGCAGTTGAAACCTCGCAGCAAGCGGCCCAGAGCACGGAGTCTATGGGATCCAGGCCAAAGCGAACTCACAGCACAGGGCCCACATCATGAAACTGTGAGCAACCCAGCCATTGGGACCTCAGAGCAGAAGGCCCACATCCCCATGGGGATGGGAACCTGGCAGGAGTGTCCCAGCACCACTTAGTACGTAATAGAAAATGTGAGTACCCAGCAGTTAGGGCCTGACCCAAAGGGCCCTCATCACTGTGGGGAGGAGGCTCCCAGCACGTTCCAAATGCCACCAGAGGGCTTACGTTGCCAAGGCGAGGTGTGCCAACCAGGCAGGAGTGACCTCAGAGCAGAGGGCCAAGCTCACGGAAGTGTGAGGAACCGAACCAGGATCAGACTCTCACCAGAGGGCCCACAGCACCAAGGGGATGTGAACCAGGCAGGAGTGTGCTCATAACAGTGGGGCCACATCACTGAAAGGTGAGGCACCCAGCACATGTGGCCTCAAACCAAAAGAGCCACATAAAAAGGGGGCTCGGAGTGAGTCAGGCAGGAGATGTCTCACAACACAGGGCCCATAGAAGAAAAAAGGTGAGGAATCCAGCAGTTGGAAGGTCCAAGCAGGTGGCCCAGGGCACCGAGGGTATGGGATCCATGCCGAAGTGAACTCACAGCAGAGGGCCCACATCCTGACACTGTGAGCAACCCAGCCGCTGGGACCTCAGAACAGAAGGTCCAAATCTGCATGGGGATGGGAACCTGGCAGGAGTGTCATCGCACCAGTAGGGCCACATCCCTAAAAGTTGAGGCAAACGGCACACGTGGTCTCAAACCAGAAGACCTACATCACCAAGGGGCTCGGTGTGAGGCAGGCAGGAGGAGCCTCACAACACAGGGCCCAAAGTATAAGAAAGGTGAGGAATCCAGCACTTGGAACCTCCCAGCAGGTGGCCCAGGGCACAGAGGCTATGGGATCTAGGCCTGAGTGAACTAACACCGGAGTGCCAACATAACGAAACTTTGTGCAACCCAGACGTTGCGACCACAGAGCAGAAGGCCCACATCCCCATGAGAATTGGAAACTTACAGGAGTGTCCTGGCATCACTGGGCTCACATCAGAAATCGTGGGGAGCCCAGCAGTTAGAGCCTGACGCAAGAGGGCCCGCATCACCTTGGAGAGGAGTGTACAAGAAGGCTCCAACTGCCACCAGAGGTCCGACATCACCAAGGCAACGGGAGCAATCCAGGCAGGAGTTACCTCACAGCAGAGGTCCCACCTCACAGAAGAGTAAGGAACCCAGCCAGGATCAGACTGTTACAAGAGGGCCCACATCACCAAGGGGATCGGATGCAGGCAGGAGTGGCCTCACACCAGTGTGACCAAATCATAGAAAGGCGAAGAACCCAGAACATGTGGCCTAAAAAAGAGGACCCACATCTCCAAGAGGCTGGGAGTGAGGCAGGCAGGAGGAGCCTCAAAAGAGAGGACCCATAGAATAAAAAAGGTGAGGAATCCCGCAGTTGGAACCTCCTAGCATGCGGCAAGGAGCAGCGAGGCTATGGGATCCCGGCCAGTGTGAACTCACAACAGAGGGCCCTCATCATGAAACTGTGAACAACACAGGTGTTGGGACCACAGAACAGAAGGCCCACGTTCCCATGGGGTTGGTAACCTGGCAGGAGTGTACTCGCACCACAGGGCACACATCAGAAAACTTTGGGAGCCCAGGAGTTGGGGCCTGACGCCAGAAGGCCCTCATTACCGAGGGGAGGAGACTCCCAGCAGGCACCAAGTCCCAACTGAGGGCCCACGTCGCCAAGGTGACGTGCGTCAGCCAGGCAGGAGTGACCTCACAGCAGAGGGCCTACGTCACAGAAGGGGGAGGAACCCAGCCAGGATAAGACTCTCACCAGAGGGCCCACATCACCAAGGGGATCAGAACCAGGCAGGAGTGGCCTCACACCAGTATGGCCAAATCATAGAAAAGTGAGGAACCCAGAACATATGGCCTAAACCAGAGGACCCACATCAACAAGGGGCTCAGAGTGAGGCAGGCAGGAGGTGTCTCAAACAGAGGGCCCATAAAATAAAAAAGGTGAGGAATCCCGCAGTTGGAACCTCCCAGCAGGCGGCAAGGGGCAGCGAGGCTATGGGATCCCGGCCGGTGTGAACTCACAACAGAGGGCCCTCATCACGAAACTGTGAACAACCCAGCGGTTGGGACCACAGAGCAGAAGGCCCATATTCCCATGTGGTTGGGAACCTGGCAGGAGTGTACTCCCAAGAGAGGGCACACATCAGAAGAGTATGGGAGCCCAGGAGTTAGGGCCTGACGCCAGAGGGCCCTCATTACCGAGGGGAGGAGACTCCCAGCAGGCACCAACTCCCAGCTGAGGGACCACGTCGCCAAGGTGACTTGCGCAAGCCAGGCAGCAGTGACCACACAGCAGAGTGTCTACGTCACAGAAGGGTGAAGTACCCAGCCAGGATAAGCCTCTCACCAGAAGGTCCACATCACCAAGGGAATGGGATCCAGGCAGGAGTGACCTCACACCAGTGTGGCCAAATCATAGAAAGGTGAGGAACCCAGAACATGTGGCCTAAACCAGAGGACCTAAACCAGAGGACCCACATCTCCAAGGGGCTCGGAGGACTAGCCTCACAACGCAGGGCCCATAGAATAAAAAATGTGAGGAATCCAGCAGTTGGAAGCTCCAAGCAGTTGTCCCAGAGCACCAAGGCAATGGGATCCATGCCGGATTGAAGTCACAGCAGAGGGGCCACATCCTGACACTGTGAGCAACCCAGCCGTTGTGACCCCAGAGCAGAAGGCCCAAAACCGCATGGGGATGGGTACCTGGCAGTAGTGTCCTCTCACCACTTAACACGTATCAGAAAATGTGGGTACCCAGCAGTTAGGGCCTGACACCAGAATGTCCTCATCACCGAGAGGAGAAGGCTCCCAGCACGCTCCAACTGCCGCCAGAGGGCCGACGTCACCAAGGCGGGGTGTGCCAGCCAGGCAGGAGTGACCTCAGGGCAGAGGGCCAACCTTACGAAACTGTGAGGAACCCAACCAGGATGAGACTCTCACCAGAGGGCCCACATCCCCAAGGGGATGGGAACCAGGCAGGAGTGTTCTCACTCCAGTGGGGCCACATCATTGAAAGGCGAGGAACCCACCACATGTGGCCTCAAACCAGAAGACCCACATCAACAAGGGGCTCAGAGTGAGGCAGGCAGGAAGTGTCTCACAACACACGGCCCATAGAAGAAAAAAGGTAAGGAATCCTGCAGTTGGAAGCTCCAAGCAGGTGGCCCAGAGCACCGAGGGTATGGGATGCATGCCGGAGTGAACTCACAGCAGAGGGCCCACATCCTGACGCTGTGAGCAACCCAGCCGTTGGCACCTCAGAACAGAAGGCCCAAATCCGCATGGGGATGGGAACCTGGCAGGAGTGTCATCGCACCAGTGGGCACACATCAGAAAATGTGGGGAGCCCAGCAGTTAGGGCCTGACGCCAGAGGGCCCTCATCACCGACGGGAGGAGGCTCCCAGCACGCTCCAACTGCAACCAGAGGGCCCATGTGGCCAAGGCGACGTGTGCCAGCCAGGCAGGAGTGACCTCACAGCAGAGGACCCACCTCCCAGGAGTGTGAGGAATCAAGCCAGGGTCAGACTCTCACCAGAGGGCCCACATCAACAAGAGGATGGGAACCAGTCAGGAGTGTCCTCACACCAGTGGGGTCACATACCTAAAAGGTGAGGCAACCGGCACATGTGGCCTCAAACCAGAGGACCTACATCACCAACGGGCTTGGAGTGAGGCAGGCAGGAGGAGCCTCACACACAGGGCCCAAAGTATAAAAAAGGGGCGGAATCCAGCAGTTGGAACCTCCCAGCAGTCGCGCCAGAGCACAGAGGCTATGGGATCTAGGCCTGAGTGAACTAACACCAGAGAACCAACATCACGAAACTGTGAGCAACCCAGGCGATGGGACCACAGAGCAGAAGGCCCACATCCGCATGGGGATGGGAACCTTACAGGAGTGTCCTGGCATCACTGGGCTCAGTCAGAAAACGTGGGGTGCCCAGCAGTTAGAGCCTGATGCCAGAGGGCCCTCATCACCTAGGAGAGGAGGCTCCCAGCAGGCTCCAACTGCCACCAGATGGCCGACGTCACCAAGGCAATGGGAGCAAGCCAGGAGGAGTTACCTCACAGAAGAGGGACCACCTCAAAGAAGGGTCAGGAACCCAGCAAGGATCAGACTTTCACCAGAGGGCCCACAACAACAAGGGGATGTGAACCAGGCAGGAGTGTCCTCACACCATTGGGGCCATATCATCGAAAGGTGAGGGACCCAACACACGTGGCCTCAAACCAGAGGACACACATCACCAAGGGTCTGGGAGGGAGGCAGGCAGGAGTAGCCTCAAAACAGAGGGCCCATAGAATAAAAACGTGAGGAATCCCGCAGTTGGAACCTCCCAGCAGGTGGCAAGGAGCAGCGAGGCTATGGGATCCCGGCCGGTGTGAACTCACAAAAGAGGGCCCTCATCAGGAAACTGTGAACAACCCAGCCGTTGAGTCCACAGAGCAGAAGGCCCACATTCCCATGGGGTTGGGAACCTGGCAGGAGTGTACTCGCACCACAGGGCACACATCAGAAAATTGTGGGAGCCCAGGAGTTAGGGCCTGACGCCAGAGGGGCCTCATTACCAAAGGGAGGAAACTCCCAGCAGGCACCAAATCCCAACTGAGGGTGCACGACACCAAGGTGACGTGCGCCAGCCAGGCAGCAGTGACCTCACAGCAGAGTGCAAATGTCACAGAAGGGTGAGGAACCCAGCCAGGATAAGACTCTCACCAGAGGGCCCACATCACCAAGGGGATCGGAACCAGGCTGAAGTATCCTCACACCAGTGTGGCCAAATAATGGAAAGGTGAGGAACCCAGAACATGTGGCCTAAACCACAGGAACCACATCTCCAAGGTGCTCGGAGTGAGGCAGGCAGGACTAGCCTAACAACACAGGGCCCATAGATTAAAAAATGTGAGGAATCCAGCAGTTGGAACCTCGCAGCAGGCGGCCCAGAGCACAGAGTCTATGGGATCCAGGCCGAAGTGAAGGCACAGCAGAGGGCCCACATCATGAAACTGTGAGCAACCCAGCCGTTGGGACCTCAGAGCAGAAGGCCCACATCCCCATGGGGATGGGAACCTGGCAGGAGTGTCCTTGCACCATTTAGTATGTATTAGAAAATGTGGGTACCCAGCAGTTAGGGCCTGACGCAAAAGGGCCCTTATCACTGAGGGGAGGAGGCTCCCAGCACGCTCCAACTGCCACCAGAGGGCCGTCGTCGCCAACGTGGGTTGTGCCAGCCCGGCAGGAGTGACCTCAGAGCAGAGGGCCGAGCTCACAGAAGTGTGAGGAACCCAACCAGGATCAGACTCTCACCAGAGGGTCCACATCCCCAAGGGGATGCGAACCAGGCAGGAGTGTGCTCACACCAGTGGGGCCCACATCATTGAAAGGTAAGGAAGCCAGCTCATGTGGTCTCAAACCAGAGGACACACATCACCAAGGGGGTGGGAGTGAGGCAGGTGTCTGGACGGGCACATTTAACTCTCATTTCCCATCAGGAAGAGGAATTAACCAAAGGCTCAGCGTGCCCTGCCGGAATCAGATTATGGCCTGAAGCAATCTTGCGGTTTTGCCGCCAGCTCACAAGAAAGGGAGTTGAAGAAAGGAGCTCAGGGGCACTGTAATTCACAAACCTGCAGAGTTATAAATGACAGATTTCGTCCAAAAATATATTGAAGTAAGGCTGCGAAGAGGACTTGAAAGTGGGGCAGAATTGCAGGCAACCGATTTCAGGAGGTAGACTGGAATTCCAATTAAAGCATACGAAAAGAGGCAGAACGTCGAGAATGATGCACTTGGCGAAAAAGGGCATATGCGTTTTTTCCTGAATATATTCAAGAAAAAACGCATATGCCCTCTATGGCCAACCAAGCAAGCATGCTAAGGAAATCTGCACTACAACGAAGTCTCACTTCCCCCCGGTCAAAGGGCCATTTGAAAAATGTGTAAAATACAGAAAGGCAGGACAGGCCATGGAGAATAGGGATCCTTGTTATGCTGGTGGGGAGGATGTAAACTCCAAACAGCCACTCTAGATAAGTGTATGGTTTTTCCGGAAACTTCTAAAAGACAAAGAAACAGAGCCTACGGCACTTCCACTTATGGGCATATAGCATAGGGAAATTAAAATCGAAAACACACAGCCACCCCAAAATTTGGGACAGCTCTGTTTACAAGAACCTCTTCTACGGTATAAGATAAATATCCCAGAAATCGAAAAATGGATAAACAAGTAGTGGTACCTAAGTATAATGGAAAATCACTCACCAATGAAATCTATGTCATCAGGCCCATAGCAGCATAATGAGTGGATACAGATATGATGATTCTATGTGAAATAAGTCACACAGAAAAAGAAACATCAGAAGTTATCACTAATACACGGAATGTAAACTTGGCTACACATGAACATATTTATAAAACAGAACAGGGACACAAATTTAGAAAACCAACTTATGCTTGCTGATGGGGAAAGGTGAGTTGGGGTGCTGCATAAAACCAGAGATTGAAATTAGCACAGATACCGTTCCATAAGCCAAATATGTAATAGACAAGACCTACTCCTTGCTGAACGAAATGGACTCAAAACCACATATTCAAGGCCTAGGAATATACCTGAATAGTAAGTATCTTCAAACCTATGTATTTATATGTCTCTGTAAGAGAATCAAGCATATGTACAGCGGCATAAACACAGCAGTGAAAATCAGCTAAATCCCATTATCAAAATAAATTTCAAAAACAAAACACAATGACAGTGAAATAGAGAGCAATTATTAAATAATTCATTCAAGGCTTGTGATGCAACCTGGATTTACCAAATCTACACCCAGAGCTGCGTGAGACATAAGTCTGGACCCTTGGAGCTGATAGAATTGGTGAGGTTCAGTGAGCAAATGCAGACCCTTTGAAGACTTACTGCATGGTACCCATTCCATAGGTCCAAACTCTCCAGGTTTAAGGGATTCTTTGTTCAGCTAAAACATGCATGGGAAACCCACAATATGGTGCACTGTGTGACCGGGAAACGTTTTCAAATGCATCTCAGTTTTCGTCCGCTTTTACTCTGGTTCACAATTCCAGAATCTTTACTAACACTCTCCCCACTTGGAGAGTCAGTGCCTTTAACCTCCTGTTTGGCAAAGTTTGCAATTTCTGCGCAAGATGAACAGGAATAGGGAGAACCAATGAGAGACTAGCTGTAGGTGTCTGCACGGGCAAATTTAACGCTCATTTCCCACCAGGAAGAGGATTTAACCAAAGGCTCAGCATGCCGTGCAGGAAAAAGATTAGGGCCTGAAGCAATCCTGCGGGTTTGCGGCCAGCTCACAAGAAAGCGATTTGAAGAAAGGAGCTCAGGGGCACTGTAATTCACAAACCTGCAGAGTTATAAATGACAGCTATCGTCCAAAAATATATTGAAGGAAGGCTGCGAAGAGGACTTGAAAGCGGGGAAGAATTGCAGGAAAACGATTTCAGGGGGTAGACTGGAATTGCATTTAAAGCATAGGAAAGGAGGCAGAACGTCGACAATGATGCACTTGGCCAAAAAGGGCGTATGCGTTTTTTCCTGAATATATTCAGGAAAAAACGCATACGCACTTTTTGGCCAACCAAGCAAGCATGTTAAAGAAATCTGCACTACAGTGAAGTCTCACTGCCCCCCGGTCAAAAGGGCCATGTGAAAAAAGTGTAAAATCCAGAAAAGCAGCACAGGCCATGGAGAACAGGGAGCCTTGTTATGTTGATGGGCGGGATGTAAATTGCCAAGGGTCACTCTGGACAACTGTATGGTGTATCCACAAACAAATAAAAAACAAAGCAACGGAGCCTACGGCACTTCTACTTATGGTCCTATAGCTTAGGGAAATTAAAATCAGAAACACACAGCCACCCCAAAATGTCGGACGGCACTGTTTATAAGAACCTCGTGTATGGCACAAGTTAAATATCGCAGAAAGCAAAAAATGGATAAAGAAGTTTTGGTACGTATGTACAATGGAATATCACTCTCCAATGAAATCTATGTCATCAGGCCCATCGTGGCATAATGAGTGGATTCAGGTACGATGATTCTAAGTGAAGTAAGTCTCACAGAAAATGAAACATCATAAGATATCACTAATACACCGAATGAAATCTTGGTTACACATGAACTGAATTACAAAACAGAACAGGGTCTCAAATTTAGAAAACCAACTTATGTTTGCTGAAGGGGAAAGTTGAGTTGGGGTGCGGCATAAAATCAGAGATGGAAATTAGCACAGATACCATTCCATAAGTCAAATATGTAATAGTCAAGACCTACCCCTTGCTCAACGAAATGAACTAACAACCCTATATTCAACGCCTAGGAATACACCTGACTAGTAAGAATCTTCAAACCCAAGGATTTATATGTCTCCATAAGAGAATCAAGCGTGTGTACAGCTGCATGAAGGCAGCAGAGAAAATCCGATAAATCCCATTATCAAAATGAATTACAAAAACTAAACACAATGACAGTGAAATAGAGAGCAATTCTTAAATAATTCATTCAGGGCTTGTGATGCAACCTGGATTTACCTCATCTACACCCAGAGCTGAGTGAGACATAAGGTTGGACACTTCGGGCTGATAGCATTGGCGAGGTTCGATGAGCAAATGCAGACCCTTTGAAGTCATACTGCATGGGACCCATTCCATGGATCCCAACTCTCCAGGTTTAAGGGATGCTTCCTTCAGCTAAAACATGCATGGGAAACCCATAGTATGGTGCACCATGTGACCGGGAAACGTTTTCAAATGCATCTCAGTTTTCGTCCCCTTATACTCGGGTCCACAATTCCAGACCCTTTGCTAACACTCTCCCAACTTGGACAGTCAGTGCCTTTAACCTCCTGTTTGGCACAGTTTGCAATTTCTGCGCAAGATGAACAGGAATAGGGAGAACCAATGAGAGACTAGCTGTAGATGACTGCACGGGCAAGTTTAACACTCATTTCCCACCAGGAAGACGAATTAACCAAAGGCTCAGCATGCCGTGCCGGAACCAGATTAGGGCCTGAAGCAATCCTGCGGGTTTGCGGCCAGCTCACAAGAAAGCGATTTGAAGAAAGGAGCTCAGGGGCACTGTTATTCACAAAACTGCCGAGTTATAAATGACAGCTATCGTCCAAAAATATATTGAAGGAAGGCTGCGAAGAGGTCTTGAAAGCGGAGCAGAATTGCAGGAAAACGATTTCAGGGAGTAGAGTGTATTGCATTTAAAGCATAGGAAAAGAGGCAGAATGTCGACAATGATGCATTTGGCCAAAAAGGGCGTATGCGTTTTTTCCTGAATATATTCAGGAAAAAACGCATACACACTTTTTGGCCAACCAAGCAAGCATGTTAAAGAAATCTGCACTACAGTGACGTCTCACTGCCCCCCGGTCAAAAGGGCCATCTGAAAAAAGTGTAAAATCCACAAAGGCAGCACAGGCCATGGAGAACAGGGAGCCTTGTTATGCTGATGGGCGGAATGTAAATTGCCAAGAGCCACTCTGGAGAAGTGTATGGTGTATCCTCAAACACCTAAAAAACAAAGCAACGGAGCCTACGGCACTTCCACTTATGGTCCTATAGCTTAGGGAAATTAAAATCAGAAATACAGCCACCCCAAAGTGTCGGACATCTCTGTTTACAAGAACCTCGTGTATGGCCCAAGTTAAATATCGCAGAAAGCAAAAAATGGATAAAGAAGTTGTGGTACGTATGTACAATGGAATATCACTCTCCAATGAAATCTATGTCATCAGGCCCGTCGCGGCATAATGAGTGGATTCAGGTACGTTGATTCTAAGTAAAATAAGTCACACAGAAAATGAAACATCATAAGATATCACTAATACACCGAATGTAATCTTGGCTATACATGAACAGAATTACAAAACAGAACAGGGTCTCAAATTTAGAAAACCAATTTATGTTTGCTTAAGGGGAAAGGTGAGTTGGGGTGCTGCATAAAACCAGAGATAGAAATTACCACAGATACCATTCCATACGTCAAATATGTAATAGTCAAGACCTACCCCTTGCTCAATGAAATGGACTAAACACCCTATATTCGACGCCTAGGAATACACATGACTAGTAAGAATCTTCAAACCCATGGATTTATATGTCTCCATAAGAGAATCATGCATGTGTACAGCTGCATGATGGCAGCAGAGAAAATCTGATAAATCCCATTATCAAAATGAATTACAAAAACAAAACACAATGACAGTGAAATAGAGAGCAATTCTTAAATAATTCATTCAGGGCTTGTGATGCAACCTGGATTTACCTCATCTACACCCAGAGCTGAGTGAGACATAAAGTTGGACACTTCGGGCTGATAGCATTGGTGAGGTTCGATGAGCAAATGCAGACCCTTTGAAGTCATACTGCATGGGACCCATTCCATGGGTCCCAACTCTCCAGGTTTAAGGGATTCTTCCTTCAGCTAAAACATGCATGGGAAACCCACAGTATGGTGCACCGTGTGACCGGGAAACGTTTTCAAATGCATCTCAGTTTTCGTCCCCTTATACTCGGGTTCACAATTCCAGACCCTTAACTAACACTCTCCCCACTTGGAGAGTCAGTGCCTTTAACATCCTCTTTGGCACAGTTTGCAATTTCTGCGCAAGATGAACAGGAATAGGGAGAACCAATGAGAGACTAGCTGTAGGTGTCTGCACGGGCAAATTTAACGATCATTTCCCACCAGGAAGAGGATTTCACGAAACGCTCAGCATGCCGTGCCCGAACAAGATTAGGGCCTGAAGCAATCCTGCGGGTTTGCGGCCAGCTCACAAGAAAGCGATTTGAAGAAAGGAGCTCAGGGGCACTGTAATTCACAAACCTGCAGAGTTATAAATGACAGCTATCGTCCAAAAATATATTGAAGGAAGGCTGCGAAGAGGACTTGAAAGCGGGGCAGAATTGCAGGAAAATGATTTCAGGGGGTAGACTGGAATTGCATTTAAAGCATAGGAAAGGAGGCAGAACGTCGACAATGATGCACTTGGCCAAAAAGGGCGTATGCGTTTTTTCCTGAATATTCAGGAAAAAACGCATACGCCCTTTTTGGCCAACCAAGCAAGCATGTTAAAGAAATCTGCACTACAGTGAAGTCTCACTGCCCCCCGGTCAAAAGGGCCATGTGAAAAAAGTGTAAAATCCAGAAAGGCAGCACAGGCCATGGAGAACAGGGAGCCTTGTTATGCTGATGGGCGGGATGTAAATTGTCAAGAGTCACTCTGGAGAAGTGTATGGTGTATCCTCAAACACTTAAAAAACAAAGCAACGGAGCCTACGGCACTTCCACTTATGGTCCTATAGCTTAGGGAAATTAAAATCAGAAACACACAGCCACCCCAAAGTGTCGGACGGCTCTGTTTATAAGAACCTCGTGTACGGCACAAGTTAAATATCGCAGAAAGCAAAAAATGGATAAAGAAGTTGTGGTATGTATGTACAATGGAATATCACTCTCCAATGAAATCTATGTCATCAGGCCCGTCGTGGCATAATGAGTGGATTCAGGTACGATGATTCTAAGTGAAGTAAGTCTCACAGAAAATTAAACATCATAAGATATCACTAATACACCGAATGTAATCTTGGCTACACATGAACTGAATTACAAAACAGAACAGGGTCTCAAATTTAGAAAACCAACTTATGTTTGCTTAAGGGGAAAGTTGAGTTGGGGTGCTGCATAAAAGCAGAGATAGAAATTAGCACAGATACCATTCCATACATCAAATATGTAATATTCAAGACCTACCCCTTGCTCAACGAAATGGACTAACAACCCTATATTCAATGCCTAGGAATACACCTGACTAGTAAGAATATTCAAACCCATGGATTTATATGTCTCCATAAGAGAATCAAGCGTGTGTACAGCTGCGTGAAGGCAGCAGAGAAAATCCGATAAATCCCATTATCAAAATGAATTACAAAAACAAAACACAATGACAGTGAAATAGAGAGCAATTCTTAAATAATTCATTCAGGGCTTGTGATGCAACCTGGATTTACCTCATCTACACCCAGAGCTGAGTGAGACATAAGGTTGGACACTTCGGGCTGATAGCATTGGTGAGGTTCGATGAGCAAATGCAGACCATTTGAAGTCATACTGCATGGTATCCATTCCATGGGTCCCAAATCTCCAGGTTTAAGCGATCCTTCCTTCAGCTAAAACATGCATGGGAAACCCAAAATATGGTGCACCGTGTGAAGGGAAACGTTTTCAAATGCATCTCAGTTTTCTTCCCCTTTTACTCGGGTTCACAATTCCAGACCCATTACTAACACTCTACCCACTTGGAGAGTCAGTGTCTTTAACCTCCTGTTTGGCACAGTTTGCAATTTCTGCGCAAGATGAACAGGAATAGGGAGAACCAATGAGAGAGTAGCTGTAGGTGTCTGCACGGGCAAATTTAACGATCATTTCCCACCAGGAAGAGGAATTAAGGAAACGCTCAGCATGCCGTGCCGGAACCACATTAGGGCCTGAAGCAATCCTGCGGGTTTGCGGCCAGCTCACAAGAAAGCGATTTGAAGAAAGGAGCTCAGGGGCACTGTAATTCACAAACTTACAGAGTTATAAATGACAGCTATCGTTCAAAAATATATTGAAGGAAGGCTGCGAAGAGGACTTGAAAGCGGGGAAGAATTGCAGGAAAACGATTTCAGGGGGTAGACTGGAATTGCATTTAAAGCATAGGAAAGGAGGTAGAACGTCAAAAATGATGCACTTGGCCAAAAAGGGCGTATGCGTTCTTTCCTGAATATATTCAGGAAAAAACGCATACGCACTTTTTGGCCAACCAAGCAAGCATGTTAAAGAAATCTGCACTACAGTGAAGTCTCACTGCCCCCCGGTCAAAAGGGCCATCTGAAAAAAGTGTAAAATCCAGAAAAGCAGCACAGGCCATGGAGAACAGGGAGCCTTGTTATGCTGATGGGCGGGATGTAAATTGTCAAGAGTCACTCTGGAGAACTGTATGGTGTATCCTCAAACACCTATAAAACAAAGCAACGGAGCCTACGGCACTTCCACTTATGGTCATATAGCTTAGGGAAATTAAAATCAGAAACACACAGCCAGCCCAAAGTGTCGGACGGCTCTGTTTATAAGAACCTCGTGTACGGCACAAGTTAAATATCGCAGAAAGCAAAAAATGGATAAAGTAGTTGTGGTACGTATGTACAATGGAATATCACTCTCCAATGAAATCTATGTCATCAGGCCCGTCGTGGCATAATGAGTGGATTCAGGTACGATGATTCTAAGTGAAGTAAGTCTCACAGAAAATTAAACATCATAAGATATCACTAATACACCGAATGAAATCTTGGTTACACATGAACTGAATTACAAAACAGAACAGGGTCTCAAATTTAGAAAACCAACTTATGTTTGCTGAAGGGGAAAGTTGAGTTGGGGTGCGGCATAAAATCAGAGATAGAAATTAGCACAGATACCATTCCATAAGTCAAATATGTAATAGTCAAGACCTACCCCTTGCTCAACGAAATGAACTAACAACCCTATATTCAATGCCTAGGAATACACCTGACTAGTAAGAATCTTCAAACCCAAGGATTTATATGTCTCCATAAGAGAATCAAGCGTGTGTACAGCTGCATGAAGGCAGCAGAGAAAATCCGATAAATCCCATTATCAAAATGAATTACAAAAACTAAACACAATGACAGTGAAATAGAGAGCAATTCTTAAATAATTCATTCAGGGCTTGTGATGCAACCTGGATTTACCTCATCTACACCCAGAGCTGAGTGAGACATAAGGTTGGACACTTCGGGCTGATAACATTGGCGAGGTTCGATGAGCAAATGCAGACCCTTTGAAGTCATACTGCATGGGACCCATTCCATGGATCCCAACTCTCCAGGTTTAAGGGATGCTTCCTTCAGCTAAAACATGCATGGGAAACCCATAGTATGGTGCATCGTGTGACCGGGAAACGTTTTCAAATGCATCTCAGGTTTAGTCCTCTTTTATTCGGGTTCACAATTCCAGACCCTTTGCTAACACTCTCCCAACTTGGACAGTCAGTGCCTTTAACCTCCTGTTTGGCACAGTTTGCAATTTCTGCGCAAGATGAACAGGAATAGGGAGAACCAATGAGAGACTAGCTGTAGATGACTGCACGGGCAAGTTTAACACTCATTTCCCACCAGGAAGACGAATTAACCAAAGGCTCAGCATGCCGTGCCGGAACCAGATTAGGGCCTGAAGCAATCCTGCAGGTTTGCGGCCAGCTCAGAAGAAAGCGATTTGAAGAAAGGAGCTCAGGGGCACTGTTATTCACAAACCTGCCAAGTTATAAATGACAGCTATCGTCCAAAAATATATTGAAGGAAGGCTGCGAAGAGGTCTTGAAAGCGGAGCAGAATTGCAGGAAAACGATTTCAGGGAGTAGAGTGTATTGCATTTAAAGCATAGGAAAAGAGGCAGAATGTCGACCATGATGCATTTGGCCAAAAAGGGCGTATGCGTTTTTTCCTGAATATATTCAGAAAAAAACGCATACGCACTTTTTGGCCAACCAAGCAAGCATGTTAAAGAAATCTGCACTACAGTGACGTCTCACTGCCCCCCGGTCAAAAGGGCCATCTGAAAAAAGTGTAAAATCCACAAAGGCAGCACAGACCATGGAGAACAGGGAGCCTTGTTATGCTGATGGGCGGAATGTAAATTGCCAAGAGCCACTCTGGAGAAGTGTATGGTGTATCCTCAAACACCTAAAAAACAAAGCAACGGAGCCTACGGCACTTCCACTTATGGTCCTATAGCTTAGGGAAATTAAAATCAGAAATACAGCCACCCCAAAGTGTCGGACATCTCTGTTTACAAGAACCTCGTGTATGGCCCAAGTTAAATATCGCAGAAAGCAAAAAATGGATAAAGAAGTTGTGGTACGTACGTACAATGGAATATCACTCTCCAATGAAATCTATGTCATCAGGCCCGTCGCGGCATAATGAGTGGATTCAGGTACGTTGATTCTAAGTAAAATAAGTCACACAGAAAATGAAACATCATAAGATATCACTAATACACGGAATATAATCTTGGCTATACATGAACTGAATTACAAAACACAACAGGGTCTCAAATTTAGAAAACCAATTTATGTTTGCTTAAGGGGAAAGGTGAGTTGGGGTGCTGCATAAAACCAGAGATAGAAATTACCACAGATACCATTCCATACGTCAAATATGTTATAGTCAAGACCTACCCCTTGCTCAATGAAATGGACTAAACACCCTATATTCGACGCCTAGGAATACACATGACTAGTAAGAATCTTCAAACCCATGGATTTATATGTCTCCATAAGAGAATCATGCATGTGTACAGCTGCATGAAGGCAGCAGAGAAAATCTGATAAATCCCATTATCAAAATGAATTACAAAAACAAAACACAATGACAGTGAAATAGAGAGCAATTCTTAAATAATTCATTCAGGGCTTGTGATGCAACCTGGATTTACCTCATCTACACCCAGAGCTGAGTGAGACATAAGGTTGGACACTTCGGGCTGATAGCATTGGTGAGGTTCGATGAGCAAATGCAGACCCTTTGAAGTCATACTGCATGGGACCCATTCCATGGGTCCCAACTCTCCAGGTTTAAGGGATTCTTCCTTCAGCTAAAACATGCATGGGAAACCCACAGTATGGTGCACCGTGTGACCGGGAAACGTTTTCAAATGCATCTCAGTTTTCGTCCCCTTATACTCGGGTTCACAATTCCAGACCCTTTACTCACACTCTCCCCACTTGGAGAGTCAGTGCCTTTAACATCCTCTTTGGCACAGTTTGCAATTTCTGCGCAAGATGAACAGGAATAGGGAGAACCAATGAGAGACTAGCTGTAGGTGTCTGCACGGGCAAATTTAACGATCATTTCCCACCAGGAAGAGGATTTCACGAAACGCTCAGCATGCCGTGCCCGAACAAGATTAGGGCCTGAAGCAATCCTGCGGGTTTGCGGCCAGCTCACAAGAAAGCGATTTGAAGAAAGGAGCTCAGGGGCACTGTAATTCACAAACCTGCAGAGTTATAAATGACAGCTATCGTCCAAAAATATATTGAAGGAAGGATGCGAAGAGGACTTGAAAGCGGGGAAGAATTGCAGGAAAATGATTTCAGGGGGTAGACTGGAATTGCATTTAAAGCATAGGAAAGGAGGCAGAACGTCGACAATGATGCACTTGGCCAAAAAGGGCGTATGCGTTTTTTCCTGAATATATTCAGGAAAAAACGCATACGCCCTTTTTGGCCAACCAAGCAAGCATGTTAAAGAAATCTGCACTACAGTGAAGTCTCACTGCCCCCCGGTCAAAAGGGCCATGTGAAAAAAGTGTAAAATCCAGAAAGGCAGGACAGGCCATGGAGAACAGGGAGCCTTGTTATGCTGATGGGCGGGATGTAAATTGTCAAGAGTCACTCTGGAGAAGTGTATGGTGTATCCTCAAACACCTAAAAAACAAAGCAACGGAGCCTACGGCATTTCCACTTATGGTCCTATAGCTTAGGGAAATTAAAATCAGAAACACACAGCCACCCCAAAGTGTCGGACGGCTCTGTTTATAAGAACCTCGTGTACGGCAGAAGTTAAATATCGCAGAAAGCAAAAAATGGATAAAGAAGTTGTGGTACGTATGTACAATGGAATATCACTCTCCAATGAAATCTATGTCATCAGGCCCGTCGTGGCATAATGAGTGGATTCAGGTACGATGATTCTAAGTGAAGTAAGTCTCACAGAAAATTAAACATCATAAGATATCACTAACACACCGAATGTAATCTTGGCTACACATGAACTGAATTACAAAACAGAACAGGGTCTCAAATTTAGAAAACCAACTTATGCTTGCTTAAGGGGAAAGGTGAGTTGGGGTGCTGAATCAAACCAGAGATAGAAATTAGCACAGATACCTTTCCATAAGCCAAATATGTAATAGTCAAGACCTACCTCTTGCTCAACGAAATGGACTAAACACCACATATTCAATGCCTAGGAATACACCTGACTAGTAAGAATCTTCAAACCCATGGTTATATATGTCTCCATAAGAGAATGAAGCGTGTGTACAGTGGCATGAATGCAGCAGAGAATATCCGATAAATAACATTATCAAAATGAATTACACAAACAAAACACAAGGACAGTGAAATAGAGAGCAATTCTTAAATAATTCATTCAGTGCTTGTGATGCAACCTGGATTTACCACATCTACACCAAGAGCTGAGTGAGACATAAAGTTGGGCACTTCGGGCTGATAGCATTGGTGAGGTTCGATGAGCAAATGCAGACCCTATGAAGTCATACTGCATGGTACCCTTTCCATGGGTCCCAAATCTCCAGGTTTAAGGGATTCTTCCTTCAGCTAAAACATGCATGGGAAACCCACAGTATGGTGCACCGTGTGACCCGGAAACGTTTTCAAATGCATCTCAGTTTTCGTCCCCTTTTACTCGGGTTCACAATTTCAGATCCTTTACTAACACTCTCCCCACTTGGAGAGTCAGTGCCTTTAACCTCCTGTTTGGCACAGTTTGCAATTTCTGCGCAAGATGAACAGGAATAGGGAGAACCAATGAGAGACTAGCTGTAGGTGTCTGCACGGGCAAATTTAACGCTCATTTCCCACCAGGAAGAGGAATTAACCAAAGGCTCAGCATGCCGTGCTGGAACCAGGTTAGGGCCTGAAGCAATCCTGCGGGTTTGCGGGCAGCTCACAAGATAGCGAGTTGAAGAAAGGAGCTCAGGGGCACTGTAACTCACAAACCTGCAGAGTTATAAATGACAGCTATCGTCCAAAAATATATTGAAGGAAGGCTGCAAAGACGACTTGTAAGCGGGGCAGAATTGCAGGAAAACAATTTCGGGGGTAGACGGGAATTGCATTTAAAGCATAGGAAAAGAGGCAGAACGTCGACAACGATGCTCTTGGCCAAAAAGGGCATAAGCGTTTTTTCCTGAATATATTCAGGAAAAAACGCACATGCCCTTATTGGCCAACCAAGCAAGCATGTTAAAGAAATCTGCACTACAATGAACTCTCACTGCCCCCCGGTCAAAAGGGCCATCTGAAAAATGTGTAAAATCCAGAAAGGCAGCACAGGCCATGGAGAACAGGGAGCCTTGATATGCTGTCGGGCGGGATGTAAATTGCCAACAGCCGCTCTGGAGAAGTGTACGGTGTTTCCTGGAACACCTAAAAAACAAAGCAACGGAGCCTACGGCACTTCCACTTATGGTCCTATAGCTTAGGGAAATTAAAATCAAAAACACACAGCCACCCCAAAGTGTCGGACGGCTCTGTTTACAAGAACCTCGTCTACGGTACAAGGTAAATATCCCAGAATGTGAAAAATGGATAAAGAAGTTGTGGTACGCACGTACAATGGAATATCACTCAGCAATGAAATCTATGTCATCAGGCCCGTCATGGCATAATGAGTGCATTCAGGTACGATGATTCTAAGTGAAATAAGTCACACAGAAAATGAAACATCATAAGATATCACTAATACAAGGAATGTAATCTTGGCTACACAGGACCTGAATTACAAAACAGAACAGGGTCTCAAATTTAGAACACCAACTTATGCTTGCTTAAGGGGAAAGGTGAGTTGGGGTGCTGCATAAAACCAGAGATAGAAATTAGCACAGATACCTTTCCATAAGCCAAATATGTAATAGTCAAGACCTACCCCTTGCTCAACGAAATGGACTAAACACCACATATTCAACGCCTAGGAATACACCTGACTACTAATTATATTCAAACCCATGGATTTATATGCCTCCGTTAGAGAATGAAGCGTGTGTACAGTGGCATGAATGCAGCAGAGAAAATCCGATAAATCCCATTATCAAAATGAATTACAAAAACAAAACACAAGGACAGTGAAATAGAGAGCAATTCTTAAATAATGCATTCAGGGCTTGTGATGCAACCTGGATTTACCACATCTACACCCAGAGCTGAGTGAGACATAAGGTTGGGCACTTCGGGCTGATAGCATTGGTGAGGTTTGATGAGCAAATGCAGACCCTTTGAAGTCATACTGCATGGTACCCGTTCAATGGGTCCCAACTCTCCAGGTTTAAGGGATTCTTCCTTCAGCTAAAACATGCATGGGAAACCCACAGTATGGTGCACCGTGTGACCGGGAAACATTTTAAATGTATCTCAGTTTTCGTCCCCTTTTACTCGGGTTCACCATTCCAGACCCTTTACTCACACTCTCCCCACTTGGAGAGTCAGTGCCTTTAACCTCCTGTTTGGCACAGTTTGCAATTTCTGCGCAACATGAACAGGAATAGGGAGAACCAATGAGAGACTAGCTGTAGGTGTCTGCACGGGCAAAATTAACGCTCATTTCCCACCAGGAAGACGAATTAAGCAAAGGCTCAGCATGCCGTGCCGGAACCAGATTAGGGTCTGAAGCAATCCTGAGGGTTTGCGGCCAGCTCACAAGATAGCGAGGTGAAGAAAGGAGCTCAGGGGCACTGTAACTCACAAACGTGCAGAGTTATAAATGACAGCTACCGTCCAGAAATATATTGAAGGTAGGCTGCGAAGACGACTTGTAAGCGGAGCAGAATTGCAGGAAAACGATTTCAGGGGGTAGACGGGAATTGCATTTAAAGCATAGGAAAAGAGGCAGAACGTCGACAATGATGCTCTTGGCCAAAAAGGGCGTATGCGTTATTTCCTGAATTTCAGGAAAAAACGCATAGGCCCTTTTTGTCCAACCAAGCAAGCATGTTAAAGAAATCTGCACTACAATGAAGTCTCACTGCCCCCCGGTCAAAAGGGCCATCTGAAAAAAGTGTAAAATCCAGAAAGGCAGCACAGGCCATGGAGAACAGGTTGCCTTGTTATGCTGATGGGCGGGAAGTAAATTGCCAACAGCCGCTCTGGAGAAGTGTATGGTGTTTCATGAAACACCTATAAAACAAAGCAACGAAGCCTACGGCACTTCCACTTATGGTCCTATAGCTTAGGGAAATTAAAATCAAAAACACACAGCCACCCCAAAGTGTCGGACGGCTCTGTTTACAACATCCTCGTCTACGGTACAAGTTAAATATCCCAGAATGTGAAAAATGGATAAAGAAATTGTGGTACGTACGTACAATGGAATATCACTCAGCAATGAAATCTATGTCATCAGGCCCGTCGCGGCATAATGAGTGGATTCAGGTACGATGATTCTAAGTGCAATAAGTCACACAGAAAATGAAACATCATAAGATATCACTAATACAAGGAATGTAAACTTGGCTACACATGACCGAAATTACAAAACAGAACAGGGTCTCAAATTTAGAAAACCAACTTATGCTTGCTTAAGGGGAAAGGTGAGTTGGGGTGCTGCATCAAACCAGAGATAGAAATTAGCACAGATACCTTTCCATAAGCCAAATATGTAATAGTCAAGACCTACCCCTTGCTCAATGAAATGGACTAAACACCCCATATTCAACGCCTAGGAATACACCTGACTAGTAAGAATCTTCAAACCCATGGATATATATGTCTCCATAAGAGAATGAAGCGTGTGTACAGCGGCATGAAAGCAGCAGAGAATATCTGATAAATCCCATTATCAAAATGAATTACACAAACAAAACACAAGGACAGTGAAATAGAGAGCAATTCTTAAATAATTCATTCAGTGCTTGTGATGCAACCTGGATTTACCACATCTACACCCAGAGCTGAGTGAGACATAAGGTTGGGCACTTCGGGCTGATAGTATTTGTGAGGTTCGATGAGCAAATGCAGACCCTTTGAAGTCATACTGCATGGTACCCATTCCATGGGTCCCAACTCTCCAGGTTTAAGGGATTCTTCCTTCAGCTAAAACATGCATGGGAAACCCACAGTATGGTGCACCGTGTGACCGGGAAACGTTTTCAAATGCATCTCAGTTTTCGTCCCCTTTTAATCGGCTTCACCATTCCAGAAACTTTACTAACACTCTCCCCACTTGGAGAGTCAGTGCCTTTAACCTCCTCTTTGGCACAGTTTGCAATTTCTGCGCAAGATGAACAGGAATAGGGAGAACCAATGAGAGACTAGCTGTAGGTGTCTGCACGGGCAAATTTAACGCTCATTTCCCACCAGGAAGAGGAATTAACCAAAGGCTCAGCATGCCGTGCTGGAACCAGCTTAGGGCCTGAAGCAATCCTGCGGGTTTGCGGGCAGCTCACAAGATAGCGAGTTGAAGAAAGGAGCTCAGGGGCACTGTAACTCACAAACCTGCAGAGTTATAAATGACAGCTATCGTCCAAAAATATATTGAAGGAAGGCTGCAAAGACGACTTGTAAGCGGGGCAGAATTGCAGGAAAACAATTTCGGGGGTAGACGGGAATTGCATTTAAAGCATAGGAAAAGAGGCAGAACGTCGACAACGATGCTCTTGGCCAAAAAGGGCATAAGCGTTTTTTCCTGAATATATTCAGGAAAAAACGCACATGCCCTTATTGGCCAACCAAGCAAGCATGTTAAAGAAATCTGCACTACAATGAACTCTCACTGCCCCCCGGTCAAAAGGGCCATCTGAAAAATGTGTAAAATCCAGAAAGGCAGCACAGGCCATGGAGAACAGGGAGCCTTGATATGCTGTCGGGCGGGATGTAAATTGCCAACAGCCGCTCTGGAGAAGTGTACGGTGTTTCCTGGAACACCTAAAAAACAAAGCAACGGAGCCTACGGCACTTCCACTTATGGTCCTATAGCTTAGGGAAATTAAAATCAAAAACACACAGCCACCCCAAAGTGTCGGACGGCTCTGTTTACAAGAACCTCGTCTACGGTACAAGGTAAATATCCCAGAATGTGAAAAATGGATAAAGAAGTTGTGGTACGCACGTACAATGGAATATCACTCAGCAATGAAATCTATGTCATCAGGCCCGTCATGGCATAATGAGTGCATTCAGGTACGATGATTCTAAGTGAAATAAGTCACACAGAAAATGAAACATCATAAGATATCACTAATACAAGGAATGTAATCTTGGCTACACAGGACCTGAATTACAAAACAGAACAGGGTCTCAAATTTAGAACACCAACTTATGCTTGCTTAAGGGGAAAGGTGAGTTGGGGTGCTGCATAAAACCAGAGATAGAAATTAGCACAGATACCTTTCCATAAGCCAAATATGTAATAGTCAAGACCTACCCCTTGCTCAACGAAATGGACTAAACACCACATATTCAATGCCTAGGAATACACCTGACTACTAATTATATTCAAACCCATGGATTTATATGCCTCCGTTAGAGAATGAAGCGTGTGTACAGTGGCATGAATGCAGCAGAGAAAATCCGATAAATCCCATTATCAAAATGAATTACAAAAACAAAACACAAGGACAGTGAAATAGAGAGCAATTCTTAAATAATGCATTCAGGGCTTGTGATGCAACCTGGATTTACCACATCTACACCCAGAGCTGAGTGAGACATAAGGTTGGGCACTTCGGGCTGATAGCATTGGTGAGGTTTGATGAGCAAATGCAGACCCTTTGAAGTCATACTGCATGGTACCCGTTCAATGGGTCCCAACTCTCCAGGTTTAAGGGATTCTTCCTTCAGCTAAAACATGCATGGGAAACCCACAGTATGGTGCACCGTGTGACCGGGAAACATTTTAAATGTATCTCAGTTTTCGTCCCCTTTTACTCGGGTTCACCATTCCAGACCCTTTACTCACACTCTCCCCACTTGGAGAGTCAGTGCCTTTAACCTCCTGTTTGGCACAGTTTGCAATTTCTGCGCAACATGAACAGGAATAGGGAGAACCAATGAGAGACTAGCTGTAGGTGTCTGCACGGGCAAAATTAACGCTCATTTCCCACCAGGAAGACGAATTAAGCAAAGGCTCAGCATGCCGTGCCGGAACCAGATTAGGGTCTGAAGCAATCCTGAGGGTTTGCGGCCAGCTCACAAGATAGCGAGGTGAAGAAAGGAGCTCAGGGGCACTGTAACTCACAAACGTGCAGAGTTATAAATGACAGCTACCGTCCAGAAATATATTGAAGGTAGGCTGCGAAGACGACTTGTAAGCGGAGCAGAATTGCAGGAAAACGATTTCAGGGGGTAGACGGGAATTGCATTTAAAGCATAGGAAAAGAGGCAGAACGTCGACAATGATGCTCTTGGCCAAAAAGGGCGTATGCGTTATTTCCTGAATTTCAGGAAAAAACGCATAGGCCCTTTTTGTCCAACCAAGCAAGCATGTTAAAGAAATCTGCACTACAATGAAGTCTCACTGCCCCCCGGTCAAAAGGGCCATCTGAAAAAAGTGTAAAATCCAGAAAGGCAGCACAGGCCATGGAGAACAGGTTGCCTTGTTATGCTGATGGGCGGGAAGTAAATTGCCAACAGCCGCTCTGGAGAAGTGTATGGTGTTTCATGAAACACCTATAAAACAAAGCAACGAAGCCTACGGCACTTCCACTTATGGTCCTATAGCTTAGGGAAATTAAAATCAAAAACACACAGCCACCCCAAAGTGTCGGACGGCTCTGTTTACAACATCCTCGTCTACGGTACAAGTTAAATATCCCAGAATGTGAAAAATGGATAAAGAAATTGTGGTACGTACGTACAATGGAATATCACTCAGCAATGAAATCTATGTCATCAGGCCCGTCGCGGCATAATGAGTGGATTCAGGTACGATGATTCTAAGTGCAATAAGTCACACAGAAAATGAAACATCATAAGATATCACTAATACAAGGAATGTAAACTTGGCTACACATGACCGAAATTACAAAACAGAACAGGGTCTCAAATTTAGAAAACCAACTTATGCTTGCTTAAGGGGAAAGGTGAGTTGGGGTGCTGCATCAAACCAGAGATAGAAATTAGCACAGATACCTTTCCATAAGCCAAATATGTAATAGTCAAGACCTACCCCTTGCTCAATGAAATGGACTAAACACCCCATATTCAACGCCTAGGAATACACCTGACTAGTAAGAATCTTCAAACCCATGGATATATATGTCTCCATAAGAGAATGAAGCGTGTGTACAGCGGCATGAAAGCAGCAGAGAATATCTGATAAATCCCATTATCAAAATGAATTACACAAACAAAACACAAGGACAGTGAAATAGAGAGCAATTCTTAAATAATTCATTCAGTGCTTGTGATGCAACCTGGATTTACCACATCTACACCCAGAGCTGAGTGAGACATAAGGTTGGGCACTTCGGGCTGATAGTATTTGTGAGGTTCGATGAGCAAATGCAGACCCTTTGAAGTCATACTGCATGGTACCCATTCCATGGGTCCCAACTCTCCAGGTTTAAGGGATTCTTCCTTCAGCTAAAACATGCATGGGAAACCCACAGTATGGTGCACCGTGTGACCGGGAAACGTTTTCAAATGCATCTCAGTTTTCGTCCCCTTTTAATCGGCTTCACCATTCCAGAAACTTTACTAACACTCTCCCCACTTGGAGAGTCAGTGCCTTTAACCTCCTCTTTGGCACAGTTTGCAATTTCTGCGCAAGATGAACAGGAATAGGGAGAACCAATGAGAGACTAGCTGTAGGTGTCTGCACGGGCAAATTTAACGCTCATTTCCCACCAGGAAGAGGAATTAACCAAAGGCTCAGCATGCCGTGCTGGAACCAGCTTAGGGCCTGAAGCAATCCTGCGGGTTTGCGGGCAGCTCACAAGATAGCGAGTTGAAGAAAGGAGCTCAGGGGCACTGTAACTCACAAACCTGCAGAGTTATAAATGACAGCTATCGTCCAAAAATATATTGAAGGAAGGCTGCAAAGACGACTTGTAAGCGGGGCAGAATTGCAGGAAAACAATTTCGGGGGTAGACGGGAATTGCATTTAAAGCATAGGAAAAGAGGCAGAACGTCGACAACGATGCTCTTGGCCAAAAAGGGCATAAGCGTTTTTTCCTGAATATATTCAGGAAAAAACGCACATGCCCTTATTGGCCAACCAAGCAAGCATGTTAAAGAAATCTGCACTACAATGAACTCTCACTGCCCCCCGGTCAAAAGGGCCATCTGAAAAATGTGTAAAATCCAGAAAGGCAGCACAGGCCATGGAGAACAGGGAGACTTGATATGCTGTCGGGCGGGATGTAAATTGCCAACAGCCGCTCTGGAGAAGTGTACGGTGTTTCCTGGAACACCTAAAAAACAAAGCAACGGAGCCTACGGCACTTCCACTTATGGTCCTATAGCTTAGGGAAATTAAAATCAAAAACACACAGCCACCCCAAAGTGTCGGACGGCTCTGTTTACAAGAACCTCGTCTACGGTACAAGGTAAATATCCCAGAATGTGAAAAATGGATAAAGAAGTTGTGGTACGCACGTACAATGGAATATCACTCAGCAATGAAATCTATGTCATCAGGCCCGTCATGGCATAATGAGTGCATTCAGGTACGATGATTCTAAGTGAAATAAGTCACACAGAAAATGAAACATCATAAGATATCACTAATACAAGGAATGTAATCTTGGCTACACAGGACCTGAATTACAAAACAGAACAGGGTCTCAAATTTAGAACACCAACTTATGCTTGCTTAAGGGGAAAGGTGAGTTGGGGTGCTGCATAAAACCAGAGATAGAAATTAGCACAGATACCTTTCCATAAGCCAAATATGTAATAGTCAAGACCTACCCCTTGCTCAACGAAATGGACTAAACACCACATATTCAACGCCTAGGAATACACCTGACTACTAATTATATTCAAACCCATGGATTTATATGCCTCCGTTAGAGAATGAAGCGTGTGTACAGTGGCATGAATGCAGCAGAGAAAATCCGATAAATCCCATTATCAAAATGAATTACAAAAACAAAACACAAGGACAGTGAAATAGAGAGCAATTCTTAAATAATGCATTCAGGGCTTGTGATGCAACCTGGATTTACCACATCTACACCCAGAGCTGAGTGAGACATAAGGTTGGGCACTTCGGGCTGATAGCATTGGTGAGGTTTGATGAGCAAATGCAGACCCTTTGAAGTCATACTGCATGGTACCCGTTCAATGGGTCCCAACTCTCCAGGTTTAAGGGATTCTTCCTTCAGCTAAAACATGCATGGGAAACCCACAGTATGGTGCACCGTGTGACCGGGAAACATTTTAAATGTATCTCAGTTTTCGTCCCCTTTTACTCGGGTTCACCATTCCAGACCCTTTACTCACACTCTCCCCACTTGGAGAGTCAGTGCCTTTAACCTCCTGTTTGGCACAGTTTGCAATTTCTGCGCAACATGAACAGGAATAGGGAGAACCAATGAGAGACTAGCTGTAGGTGTCTGCACGGGCAAAATTAACGCTCATTTCCCACCAGGAAGACGAATTAAGCAAAGGCTCAGCATGCCGTGCCGGAACCAGATTAGGGTCTGAAGCAATCCTGAGGGTTTGCGGCCAGCTCACAAGATAGCGAGGTGAAGAAAGGAGCTCAGGGGCACTGTAACTCACAAACGTGCAGAGTTATAAATGACAGCTACCGTCCAGAAATATATTGAAGGTAGGCTGCGAAGACGACTTGTAAGCGGAGCAGAATTGCAGGAAAACGATTTCAGGGGGTAGACGGGAATTGCATTTAAAGCATAGGAAAAGAGGCAGAACGTCGACAATGATGCTCTTGGCCAAAAAGGGCGTATGCGTTATTTCCTGAATTTCAGGAAAAAACGCATAGGCCCTTTTTGTCCAACCAAGCAAGCATGTTAAAGAAATCTGCACTACAATGAAGTCTCACTGCCCCCCGGTCAAAAGGGCCATCTGAAAAAAGTGTAAAATCCAGAAAGGCAGCACAGGCCATGGAGAACAGGTTGCCTTGTTATGCTGATGGGCGGGAAGTAAATTGCCAACAGCCGCTCTGGAGAAGTGTATGGTGTTTCATGAAACACCTATAAAACAAAGCAACGAAGCCTACGGCACTTCCACTTATGGTCCTATAGCTTAGGGAAATTAAAATCAAAAACACACAGCCACCCCAAAGTGTCGGACGGCTCTGTTTACAACATCCTCGTCTACGGTACAAGTTAAATATCCCAGAATGTGAAAAATGGATAAAGAAATTGTGGTACGTACGTACAATGGAATATCACTCAGCAATGAAATCTATGTCATCAGGCCCGTCGCGGCATAATGAGTGGATTCAGGTACGATGATTCTAAGTGCAATAAGTCACACAGAAAATGAAACATCATAAGATATCACTAATACAAGGAATGTAAACTTGGCTACACATGACCGAAATTACAAAACAGAACAGGGTCTCAAATTTAGAAAACCAACTTATGCTTGCTTAAGGGGAAAGGTGAGTTGGGGTGCTGCATCAAACCAGAGATAGAAATTAGCACAGATACCTTTCCATAAGCCAAATATGTAATAGTCAAGACCTACCCCTTGCTCAATGAAATGGACTAAACACCCCATATTCAACGCCTAGGAATACACCTGACTAGTAAGAATCTTCAAACCCATGGATATATATGTCTCCATAAGAGAATGAAGCGTGTGTACAGCGGCATGAAGGCAGCAGAGAATATCTGATAAATCCCATTATCAAAATGAATTACACAAACAAAACACAAGGACAGTGAAATACAGAGCAATTCTTAAATAATTCATTCAGTGCTTGTGATGCAACCTGGATTTACCACATCTACACCCAGAGCTGAGTGAGACATAAGGTTGGGCACTTCGGGCTGATAGTATTTGTGAGGTTCGATGAGCAAATGCAGACCCTTTGAAGTCATACTGCATGGTACCCATTCCATGGGTCCCAACTCTCCAGGTTTAAGGGATTCTTCCTTCAGCTAAAACATGCATGAGAAACCCACAGTATGGTGCACCGTGTGACCGGGAAACGTTTTCAAATGCATCTCAGTTTTCGTCCCCTTTTAATCGGCTTCACCATTCCAGAAACTTTACTAACACTCTCCCCACTTGGAGAGTCAGTGCCTTTAACCTCCTCTTTGGCACAGTTTGCAATTTCTGCGCAAGATGAACAGGAATAGGGAGAACCAATGAGAGACTAGCTGTAGGTGTCTGCACGGGCAAATTTAATGCTCATGTCCCACCAGGAAGAGGAATTAACCAAAGGCTCAGCATGCCGTGCCGGAACCAGATTAGGGCCTGAAGCAATCCTGCGGGTTTGCGGCAGCTCACAAGATAGCGAGTTGAAGAAAGGAGCTCAGGGGCACTGTAACTCACAAACCTGCAGAGTTATTAATGACAGCTATCGTCCAAAAATATATTGAAGGAAGGCTGCGAAGACGACTTGTAAGCGGGGCAGAATTGCAGGAAGACAAATTCGGGGGTAGACGGGAATTGCATTTAAAGCATAGGAAAAGAGGCAGAACGTCGACAATGATGCTCTTGGCCAAAAAGGGCGTAAGCGTTTTTTCCTGAATATATTCAGGAAAAAACGCATATACCCTTTTTGGCCAGCCAAGCAAGCATGTTAAAGAAATCTGCACTAAAATGAAGCATCACTGCCCCCCGGTCAAAAGGGCCATCTGAAAAAAGTGTAAAATCCAGAAATGCAGCACAGGCCATGGAGAAGAGGGAGCCTTGTTATGCTGATGGCTGGGATGTAAATTGCCAAGAGCCACTCTGGAGAAGTGTATGGTGTTTCCTGAAACACCTAAAAACCAAGCAACGGAGCCTATGGCACTTCCACTTATGGTCCTATAGCTTAGGGAAATTAAAATCAAAAACACACAGCCACCCCAAAGTTTCAGACGGCTCTGTTTACAAGAACCTCGTCTACGGTACAAGATAAATATCACAGAAATCGAAAAATGGATAAACATGTAGTGGTACCTACGTACAATGGAATATCACTCAGCAATGAAATCTATGTCATCAGGCCCGTAGCAGCATAATGAGTGGATACAGGTACGATGATTCTACGTGAAATAAGTCACACAGAAAAAGAAACTTCAGAAGTTATCACTGATACACAGAATGTAAACTTGGCTACAAATGAACACATTTATAAAACAGAACAGGGACTCAAATTTAGAAAACCAACTTATCCTTGCTTAAGGGGAAAGGTGAGTTGGGGTGCTGCATAAAACCAGAGATCGAAATTAGCACAGATACCTTTCCATAAGCCAAATATGTAATAGACAAGACCTACTCCTTGCTCAACGAAATAGACTCATCCATGGTGTATCACCTCACACCTGTTAGAATGGGCATCATCAGAAAATCTACAAACAACAAATGCTGGAAAGGGTGTGGAGATAAGGAACCCTCTTCCACTCTTGTTGGGAATGTAAATTTATACAGTCACTGTGGAGAACATTATGGAGTTTCTTATAAAACTAAAAATAGAATTACCATATGATACAGCAATCCCACTACTGGGCCTATACCCAGACAAAACCATAAATCAAAAAGAGACATTCACCGCAATGTTCATTATATCACTATTTACAATATCCAGGTAATGGAAGCAACCTAAATGCCCACAGACAGACGAATGCATAAAGATGTGGTACATATATAAAATGGAATCTTACTAAGCCATAAAAAGGAATGAAATTGGGTCATTTGTAGAGACGTCCATGGATCTAGAGGCTGTCATACAGAGTGAAGTAAGTCAGAAAGAGAAAAACAAATCTTGTATATTAATGCATACATGTGGAACCTAGAAAAATTGTACAGATGAACCGTTTTGCAAGACAGAAATAGAGCAACAGATGTAGACAACAAACGTATGGACACCAAGGGGGGAAAGCTGTTGGGGGGGTGGTGGTGGGAGGAGTTGAGAGATTGGGAATGGCATGTATACATTTGTATGGATAAAACAGATAACCAATAAGAACCTGCTGTATAAAAATTAAAATAAAATTCAATATTAAAAAAATAAAACTAAAAAAAGTAAAACAGAAAAAATATTCTTCCCTTCACATACATGTATTTATATGAATAAATTATTTCCATGCATATATCTGTAAATACAGAAAAGAGGAATAAAATCTACCTTGAACTAAAAACGAAAAAAAGAAAAACAGAACCCACCAGTTACACAGAGGAAAACCGTATCAGGGCACTTGCTCCAGTTGTAAACAATTCTGAAGTTGGTCAGTGGTGGGGAATCATCTCCCATTCAGCCAGCAGGCCCCACACAACAAGCGCCCTCATTGCAAAGCTGGGGGACCATGCCGAGGCATCTGTGAGTAAACGTGGGCCGAGGCCCAGGCCAGCTGCTGCTGAAATGTTCCCACCCTTCCCAGGTAAAACACCTGAATATGTACAAGGACTTGAAAGCCTAGAGGAAGGGCCATGGAGCCACACGAGCGACAGCATGCCGGCCGACTTGGTGCCTGCAGGCCAGCCAGGATGGCCCTGGCCCTGGGTGCTCTTCTGGAAGCTTTCCATTTCCCTGCCTGAGATACCCACCCTGTCCTGGCCCCCACTGCTTTCTTCCTTCCTCACCTCTGCCCAGGAAGAAATTCCAGCGGCAGGTATGGGTGACACATCCTCTTCTTTAGCAGGTGGCATCTTGGCAACTGCTGCAGAAAGCCCAGCAGAGCCCCACTCACACTGGGCCACCCACAAAGCCGTGGGCTCTCCCTCCCTCCCACGAGCCCAGCCCCGAGACTGTTGACAGGGCAGAGAAAATGGCGTCAGGCACAGCTGCAGGGGCTCTTGCTGCCTGGAGTGGTGTTTATATTTATCTCAACCCAAGCACACCTGGGGAGGGCTGGCCGGCATGGTCAGGCTGCCCAGGTCAGCCAATCATCACCCCTCAGGGTCTCACAGTTGCAGAAAATGGAAATTGCTGAATCGGCCAGGTCCAAGGAACAGGTGTGGGCTCTTGAGAGTCAGGATAGACAAGGGACTGTAGCTCTGGCTTGTTTTCTAATCATTTTATCTGGCCCATGAGTGGGAGACAACTTCAAGAAAACCCTCTCCTAATGAGAGGAACCCAGGAGTCAGGGAGAGAAGGGGTGGGTGGTGGGTGGAGACAGAGGCCTGGTGCCCCGGGTGCAGTGTAAGTCTCTGGAAGACCAGGTGGAGGGAGGCCACACAGAGTGATGCCCAGGGTCACAGACCTGTCGGAGCTGCTGTTTGTTAGTTCAAGTCCTGCTCTGAGGTGCTCTGTGTCACATCTGAGCAACAGGTGAGCTGGGAGTGCTCTGCAATGTGGGCTATGTGCACGGTTCCTGTGTGCCAAGCCTTGCCACGGTATCTGCAAGGGTAGCTCTGTATCCTGGGAGGTACCTGACCTCGAGAGCCCCATGGGCTGCTGGAGTCCTGGTAAAGGATGTCAGGACAGTCAGTGAAGCTACTGAGGATATACCTCCAGTAGTTCCTAAATCCTACACCCTGCTGCTCATTCTACCAACCACCAGGACTTGGTATTCTGTATTAGTCTTCAATGATGCCTTCTTTTGTATTCCATTAGTCCGAGAGTCACAAAAAATTTTGGCTTGTGACTGGCAGGACTCAACATACAACTAAAACAATACTTCTGGGCCGTCTTGCCCCAAGGGTTCAAAAATTCCCACACCATCTTTGGGGAAAGCTCAGCTAAAGACCTAAAAGTTCTACCTCTGGAAAAGGAAACACTCCTTCAATATGCAGACGACATTCTGATCGCCAGCCCTACTAAGGAGACCTCTGAACTACCAAGCCAATAAAGGATACAAGTTGTCCAAGAAAAAGCTCAAATATCACAGACTACGGTGACCTGCCTGGGCTTCATTCTCACAGAAGGTCGGAGAAGCCCATCCCAGGAAAGGGAAGAAACAATTTACAGCCTTACCCATTTCTAAAACTAGAAGACAGCTTAGGGGTTCCTGGGGAGGCCAGGGTTTGCTGCTTCTGGATCCCTAACTACAGTCTACTAGCTGGGCCTCTATATGAAACACTGAAAGGAAAAGATGATGATCCTTTTGAATAGAATCCAGAAGTGGCCTTTCAAGAGTGGAAAGAGCAGTCAATTAGACCCTTGCCTTGGAGCTCCCTAATTTAGCTAAACCTTTGACCTTTACATTCCTGGTGAAAGGTGAATCGCCATTGGAGTATTAGTGCAAAAACTGGGACCACTTGAAATGGAACAATGCAAGAAGCCATCCAGGTAGGATAAACTACGGTCACCAAGGGGCTTGGCCCACCGCCACATCTGGCCAAGATACTGGCGGTATCTAAAAACCTGGAAATCAGCAGCCCAAAAGGCCACCTCCCGCCTAAGGGAAAAGGACCCCACGTGGTGTTCCTAACCCCCAACCATGCCCTGAAGTTGCAGGATTTCCTCCGTGGGCACACTGACCTCGAGTAAGGAGGCCCTCCAACTCCAACCTCCAGAGAGATAACCGGGGGCAACGGGGCAACATGACAACTCGTGTGACCATCACATGACCTGGAGTTTCTCTCATAAAACAAAAACAGTGTGTCCCAAAAGAGTAGACTACTGCTTGCAGGACTTATTGCACCCAGAGGGGAGCTAATAATCTTGGCGGGGGAACCGTATATCACGCTGTCACCATAGAAAAGCCAACAGACACCATGAGGATGGTGGCCAATAAGACCGGCTGGACTCCTATTTACTTCAAAAGGCTGTTGACTCTGTGGCCATCATGGTCCTTCATCACCACTGACCCTGGACTGTCTGGGAGTTGAGCGGGCAGGGTCCTGACACCTGGTGCTGTTTTTACGTTAATTCAGGGGCCTAATTGAAGAAAGCGCAGACTACTGGTCAGAGCATCTAGGCTGGCAGAAACGGTCAGCCTAAGGTGGCAGAACAAATAGGGAGCGGTGTGAGACTGGACTTCACAGCGTCACTGCACCTCTCCTTCCTGGACCCTTAAAGGTCATTAGAATCTATAACACTTCCAATATTGGTGCTCAGGCAGATGAGCAGGGAGGCAGCAGGCCTGGGGACAATCAACGTCACCTGGAGGCTGCTGGGGAGAAGTTCTGACCCTCGCCCACGGGTATGAGGGCTCCTAACTCAGCACTCAGCAGTTACAGAAGAAGGGTCTGCACACTCAGCACTCCAATAATGAGGAAGGGGAGAAAAGGCAGAAGCGGGGTTTGTCCCAGGCAAAGCCCCTTAAAAATCCCTGGGAGATAAAAATAGAATCTGGGCAATAAAATAAAGTCTAACCTTTTTTATCCTTTGTGCTTTGCCTAATTTAATGTGCTCCTAGGGTCGCGCATACAGAGGTTCCACACCTGGCACTTCAGACCAGATTTTCTAGTGCAGAATAGCTGGGTCGACACATCAGCTCCTGGGGCACAGTGCAGACTCCGTGATATAGAGCCTGAGCTGCAGCCAACCGGGCCCTCAAGAGCTCCGCCCCCTTCCTCCCACTGACTCTGACAGGATCTCTACACAGCAGCCCAGCCCACAGCCCACAGGGTAGCACATGCTCTCACCTCTCCATTCTCTGATCAAAATATAAAGTTTCCTTTGCTTCTGAACCAAACTCAGTCTCGATCTGTTGGCTCCAATGACCCTGGGCAGGGGGACACTTGTTGGGGTCCACTCTGGAGGATCAGTAACAGAAATTGAGAACCTTGTAACTTCAATAAACAGATGTGTGAGCCAAACTGTAATTAACATAGAACAGTGTATAAGGCTCTGGTAAAATAAGATGTTTCTAACACTTCCATTTGATATTTCCATCACTTTATTATAAGCAAGTTCAGTGAAAAGTTTTGTCTTATTTGTCAGGTCAATATTAGAGAAACGAAGTGATTTCTTTCCAAGGATGTACACCTAATAATCTTGGTTAAAGCTTCAATCTTGTTTTAAATGCTTTTCCATTGAAAATGATACCTCTCTTTCAGCTCCCCCATTTCTGAGAAGTATAAAATCTTATAATTTATTATTACCAAAGGGGAAAGTTGGGAGGAGGGATAAATTAACAGTTTGGGATTAACACATACACACTGCTATGTATAAAATCGATCATCAACAAGGAACTACTGTATAGCACAGGGAACTACACTCAGTATCTTGCAATAACCTATAAGGGGAAATAATCTGAAAAAGAATAGATATTTTTATTGACATCATCTATCAATGACAGTTAAAATGGAACCTAAGGGAAGCCGGTGGTGAGTGCTTCTGACCAGGAAGACTTCAATCATCTAAAGTTTGGACTCTGCCTACTTCCCAAGGCCCTTAATGAACATACGTGTAGCCGTAGCTTAAAAAATTCCCCAGTTTGGGTTGCGGAGAGACACTGATTTAGAAAAAGCCCTGGTGTTCTCCTCACATGAATGGGATCCTTCCTACAGCTAAAACATGCCTGTCACACCCAGAGGATGGTATACCGTCTGATCGGGAAGAGTTAGGAAAAGGCATCTCATCTCCTCATCTCCTGGTACTCGGGTTCACCCCTCCAGCGTCTTTACTAACAGTCTCCCCACTTGGAGATTTCAGCACTGTCAACACCCTGTTGTGTACAGTTTGGAATTTCTCCAGAGGATGAAGCGGAAGGAGGAGGAACAATGAGAGACAAGTCCTAGGTGTTCGGACAGGCACAAGTCACTCTAATTTCCAATCAGGAAGACGAATTGACCAAACGCTAGGGCTGCCCATGGAAACAGAATAGGGCTTGAGGAAATCCCGCTGCTTTGTGGCCAGTTCCCATAAACACAAGTTGAAAAATGGAACTCAGGGACACTAAAATTCACGAAACTGCAGAGTTGAAAATATCTATCACTGAACAATGTCTTGAGGAAAGTCAGAGAAAAGGACTTGTAAGCAATGGAGAATGGCAGGAAAGGGATTGGAAGAGGTAGAAAGGACTCACCATTAAGCACAAGAAAAGGGGCTGAACATTGCCAACATTGCAGTTGGCCAAAAAGGGTGTATGCGTCTTTTTCTGTATATATTCAAGAAAAGGGCACACATATTTTTAGCCAACCAAACAGGTGGGCACTGGAAATCAATACTACAAAAGATATCACTTCGCATCAGTCAGAAGAGCCGTCCTCATAAAGTGTAAACACCAGAAATGCAGGACAGGAAAGGAGAAAAGGGAGACCTGTGAGGCTTATAGTGGAAATGTATGTTGCCAACGGTCACTCTGGAGAAGTGTATTGTGTTTACTAAAGCATCTAAAAAATGAGCTACAGAGCACAGGGCACTTGCACTCATGGACGTATATCCTGGGAAAAACAAAAATCGAGAGGACACAGTCACCCCAATATTTACCGCCTCTCTGTGTAAAAGAACCTCGACTAGGATATAACTTGAATGTCTCTGGAGGGAAAAAATGGATTGAGATGTGGTACTTATGTAGAGTGGAATATTACTCAGCCTGGAAATCAATGAAATATGGCCATTTGTAACAACTCCAGAGGAGTTACGTATGATCATACGAAGTCACATAATACAAAAAGGAAAAGACATAAGATATCACTAATACATGGATTGTAAACTTGGCTACGCATGAACTGAATTACAAAACAGAACGGGTTCTCAAATTTAAAAAACCAACTTATGCTTGCTTAAGGGTAAAGGTGAGTTGGGGTGCTGCATAAAACCAGAGATTGAAATTAGCAGATACGGTTCCATAAGCCAAATATATAATAGACAAAACCTACTCCTTGGTCAACGAAGTGGACCCAACACCCCATATTCAGCACCTAGGAATATACCTGACTAGTAAGAGTCTTAAAACCTACGGATTTATATGTCTCCATAAGAGAATCAAACATGTGTACAGCGACATAAATGCAGCAGTGAAAATCAGCTAAATCCAATTATCAAAATAAATTTCGAAAACAAAACACAATGACAGTGACATAGAGAGCAGTTCTTAAATAATTCATTCAGGGCTTGTGATGCAACCTGGATTTACCACATCTACATCCAGAGCTGGTTGAGACAGAAGGCGGGGCACTTGGGGATGATACGTTTGGTGAGGTTCGGTGAGCAAATGCAGACCCTTTGAAGTAACACTGCATGGTACCCATTCCATGGGTCCCAACTCTCAAGGTTTAAGGGATTCTTCCTTCAGCTAAACATGCATGGGGAACCCAGAGTATGGTCCATGGAGTGATCGGGAAACGTTTTTAAATGCATCTCAGTTTTCGTCCCCTGGTACTCGGGTTCACCATTCCAGACGCTTTACTAACACTCTCCCCACTTGGAGAGTCAGTGCCTTTAAACTCCTGTTTAGCTCATTTTGCAATTTCTGCGGAAGACGAACAGGAATAGGGAGAACCAATGAGAGACTAGCTGTAGGTGTCTGCACGGGCAAATTTAACTCTCATTTCCCACTAGGAAGAGGAATTAACCAAAGGCTCGGCGTGCCATGCGGGAACCAGATTAGGGACTGAAGCAATCCTAAGGTTTTGCGGCCAGCTCACAAGAAAGCGAGTTGAAGAAAGGAGCTCAGGGGCACTGTAATTCACAAAACTGCAGAGTTATAAATGACAGATTTCGTCCAAAAATATATTGAAGTAAGGCTGCGAAGAGGACTTGAAAGCAGGGCAGAATTGCAGGAAACCGATTTCAGGAGGTAGACTGGAATTCCATTTAAAGCATAGGAAAAGAGGCAGAACGTCAAGAATGATGCACTTGGCGAAAAAGGGCGTATGCGTTTTTTCCTGAATATATTCAGGCAAAAACGCATATGCCCTTTATGGCCAACCAAGCAAGCGTGCTAAGGAAATCTGCAGTACAACGAAGTCTCACTTCCCACCAGTCAAAGGGCCATCTGAGAAAAGTGTAAAATCCAGAAAGGCAGGACAGGCCATGGAGAACAGGGAGACTTGTTATGCTGGTGGGCAGGATGTAAATTGCCAACAGCCACTCTAGATAAGTGTATGGTGTTTCCTGAAACTTCTAAAAGACAAAGAAATAGAGCCTAGAGCACTTCCACTTATGGTCCTATAGCTTAGGGAAATTAAAATCAAAAACACACAGCCCCCCCAAAGTTTGGGACAGCTCTGTTTACAAGAACCTCGCCTACGGTACAAGATAAATATCCCAGAAATCGAAAAATGGGTAAACAAGTAGTGGTACCTACGTACAATGGAATATCACTCAGCAATGAAATCTATGTCATCAGGCCCGTAGCAGCATAATGAGTGGATACAGGTACGATGATTCTACGTGAAATAAGTCACACAGAAAAAGAAACATCAGAAGTTATCACTAATACACGGAATGTAAACTTGGCTACACATGAACATATTTATAAAACAGAAGAGGGACTCAAATTTAGAAAACCAACTTATCCCTGCTTAAGGGGAAAGGCGAGTTGGGGTGCTGCATAAAACCAGAGATTGAAATTAGCACAGATACCGTTCCATAAGCCAAATATATAATAGACAAGACCTACTCCTTGCTGAATGAAATGGACTCAACAACGCATATTCAACGCCTAGGAATATAGCTGACTAGTAAGTATCTTAAAACCTATGTATTTATATGTCTCCGTAAGAGAATCAATCATGTGTACAGCGGCATAAACGCAGCAGTGAAAATCAGCTAAATCCCATTATCAAAATAAATTTCAAAAACAAACACAATGACAGTGAAATAGAGAGCAATTCTTAAATTATTCAGGGTTTGTGATGCAACCTGGATTTACCACATCTACACCCAGACCTGGGTGAGACATAAGGCTGGACACTTGGAGCTGATAGGATTGGTGAGGTTCGGTGAGCAAATGCAGACCCTTTGAAGGCTTACTGCATGGTAACCATTCCATAGGTCCAAACTCTCCAGGTTTAAGGGATTCTTTCTTCAGCTAAAACATGCATGGGGAACCCAGAATATGGTCCAACATGTGATCGGGAAACGTTTTTAATTGCATCTCAGTTTTCGTCCCCTGGTACTCAGGTTCACCATTCCAGACGCTTTTCTAACACTCTCCCCACTTGAAGAGTCAGTGCCTTTAACCTCCTGTTTGGCAAAGTTTGCAATTTCTGTGGAACATGAACAGGAATAGGGAGAACTAATGAGAGAGTAGCTGTAGCTGTCTGCACGGGCAAATTTAACTCTCATTTCCCACCAGGAAGAGGAATTAACCAAAGGCTCAGCGTGCCATGCCGGAACAAGGTTAGGGCCTGAAGCAATCCTGCAGTTTTGCAGCCAGCTCAAAAGAAAGCTAGTTGAAAAAAAGAGCTCAGGGGCACTGTCATTCACAAACCTGCAGTTATCAATGACAGCTATCTTCCAAAAATATATTGAAGTAAGGCTGCGAAGCAGACTTGAAAGTGGGGCAGAATTGCAGGAAACCGATTTCAGGAGGTAGACAGTAATTGCATTTAAAGCATAGGAAAAGAGGCAGTACGTCGACAATGATGCACTTGGCCAAGAAGGGCATATGCGTTTTATCCAGGGCCCTCATAAAGAGGGGAGGAGGCTCCCAGCACACTCCAATGGCCAACAAAGGGCCCATGTCACCAAGGCGACGTGTGCCAGCAAGGCAGGAGTGACCTCATGTCAGAGGGCCCACCTCACAGCAGGGTGAGATACCCAGCCACGATCAGACTCTCACCAGAGGGCCCACATCACCAAGGGGATGGGAACCAGGCAGGAGTGTCCTCACACCAGTGGGACCACATCATCGAAAGTTGAGGAACAGAGCACATGTGGCCTCAAACCAGAGGACACACATCACCAAGGGGCTGGGAGTGAGGCAGGCAGGAGGAGCCTCAAAACAGAGGGCCCATAGAATAAAAAAGGTGAGGAATCCCGCAGTTGGAACCTCCCAGCAGGCAGCCAGGAGCAGCGAGGCTATGGGATCCAGTCCGGAATGAACTCACACCAGAGGGCCCTCATCATTAAACTGTGAGCAACCAAAACGTTGGGACCTCACAGCAGAAGGCGCACATCCACATGGGGATTGGAACCCGGCAGGAGTGTCATCGCACCAGTGGGCAAACATCAGAAAATATGGGGAGCCCAGCAGTTATTGACTGATGCCACAGAGCCCTCATCACCGAGGGGAGGAGGCTCCCAGCAAGCTCCAACTGCCACCAGAGGGCCGACGTCACCAAGGCAACGGGAGCAAGCCAGGCAGGTGTGACCTCAGAGCAGAGGGACCAACTCACAGAAAGGTGACGAAACCAGACAGGATAAGAATCTCACCAGACGGCCCACATCACCAAGGGGATGGGAACCAGGCAGGAGTGTCCTCACACCAGTGGGTCCACATCACTAAAAGGTGAGGAAAGCGGCACATGTGGCCTCAAACTACAGGACCCACATGACCAAGGGGCTGGGAGTGAGGCAGGCAGGAGGAGCCTCACAACACAGGGCCTAAAGAATAAAAAAGGTGAGGTATCCAGCAGTTGGAATCTTCCAGCAGGCTGCCCAGAGCACAGAGGCTATGGGATCCCGGCCTGAGCGAACTAACACCAGAGAGCCTATGTCATGAAACTGTGAGCAACCCAGGCGTTGGAACCACAGAGCAGAAGGCCCACATCCCCATGGGGATGGGAACCTTATAGGAGTGTTCTGTTATCACTGGGCTCACAACAGAAAACGTGGGGAGCCCAGCAGTTACGGCCTGACGCCAGAGGGCCCTCATCACCGAGGGGAGGAGGCTCCCAATAGGTTCCAACTGCCACCAGAGGGCCGACGTCATCAAGGCAATGGGAAGCCAGGCAGGAGTTACCTCACAGCAGAGGGCCAACCTCACAGAAGTGTGAGGAACCCAGCCAGGATCAGACTCTCACCAGAGGGCCCATATCTCCAAGGGGAGGGGAACCAGGCACAAGTATCCTCACACCAGTGGGGCCACATCATCGTAAGGTGAGGGACCCAGCACACGTGGCCTCTAATCAGAGGACACACATCAACAAGGGGCTGGGAGTGAGGCAGGCAGGAGGAGCCTCAAAACAGAGGGCCCATAGAATAAAGACGGTGAGGAATCCCGCAGTTGGAACCTCCCAGCAGGCGGCCAGGAGTAGCGAGGCTATGGGATCCAGGCTGGGTGAACTCACACCAGAGGGCCCTCATCATGAAACTGTGAGAAACCCAGACGTTGGGACCTCAGAGCAGAAGGCCCACATTCCCATGGGGTTGGGAACCTGGCAGGAGTGTACTGGCACCACAGGGCGCACATCAGAAAATTTTGAGAGCCCAGGAGTTAGGGTCTGACGCCAGAGGGCCCTCATTACCGAGGGAAGGAGACTCCCAGCAGGCACCAACACACAACTGAGGGCCCACGTCGCCAAGGTGACGTGTGCCAGCCAGGCAGGAGTGACCTCACAGCAGAGGACCTACCTCACAGAAAGGTGAGGAACCCCGCCAGGATAAGACGGTCGCCAGAGGGCCCACAGCACCAAGGGGATCGGAGCCATGCAGGAGTGTCCTAACACCAGTGTGGCCACATCATAGAAAGGTGAGGAACCCAGCACATGTGGCCTCAAACCAGAGGACCCACATCTCCAAGGGGCTCGGAGTGAGGCAGGTAGGAGTAGCCTCACAACACAGGGCCCATAGAATAAAAAAGGTGAGGAATCCAGGAGATGGAACCTCCCAGCAGTCGGCCCAGAGCACAGAGGCTATGGGATCTAGGCCTGAGTGAACTAACACCAGAGAACCAACATCACGAAACTGTGAGCAACCAAAGCGTTGGGACCACAGAGCAGAAGGCCCACATCCCCATGTGGATTCGAACCTTACAGGAGTGTCCTGGCATCACTGGGCTCAGTCAGAAAACGTGGGGTGCCCAGCAGTTAGAGCCTGATGCCAGAGTGCCCTCATCACCTAGGAGAGGAGGCTTCCAGCAGGCTCCAACTGCCACCAGATGGCCGACATCACCAATGCAATGGGAGCAAGGCAGGAGGAGTTACCTCACAGAAGAGTGCCCACCTCAAAGAAGGGTCAGGAACCCAGCAAGGATCAGACTTTCACCAGAGGGCCCACAACTCCAAGGGGATGTGAACCAGGCAGGAGTGTCCTCACACCTTTTTGGCCATATCATAGAAAGGTGAGTGACCCTACACACGTGGCCTCAAACTAGAGGACACACATCACCAAGGTGGTGGGAGTGAGGCAGGTGTCTGGACGGCCATATTTAACTCTCATTTCCCACCAGGAAGAGGAATTAACCAAAGGCTCAGCGTGCCCTGCCGGAAAGAGATTATGGCCTGAATCAATTCTGCGGTTTTGCAGCCAGCTCACAAGAAAGGGAGTTGAAGAAAGGAGCTCAGGGGCACTGTAATTCACAAACCTGCAGAGTTATGAATGACAGCTATTGGCCAAAAATATATTAAAATAACTCTGTGAGGCGCACTTGAAAGTGGGGCAGAATTTCAGGAAAATGATTTCAGGGGGTAGACTGGAATTGCAATTAAAGCATAGGAAAAGAGGCAGAATGTCGACCATGATGCACTTGGCCAAAAAGGGCGTATGCGTTTCTTCCTGAATATATTCAGGAAAAAACGCATACGCCCTTTTTGGCCAAACAAGCAAGGGTGTAAAGGATATCTGCACTACAATGAAGTCTCACTGCCCTCCAGTCAAAAGGGCCATTTGAAAAAAGTGTAAAATCCTGAAATACAGGACCTGCCATGGAGAACAGGGAGCCTTGTTATGCTGATGTGCGGGATGTAAATTGCCAACAGCCACTCTGGGGAAGTGTATGGTGATTCCTGAAACAGGTAGGAAACAAAGCAACACAGCCTATGGAACTTCCACTTATGGTCCTATAGCTTAGGGAAACTAAAATCAAAAACACCCAGCCATCCCAAAGTTTGGGATGGCTCTGTTTACAAGAACGTCGTCTATGGTACAAGTTAAATATCCCAGAAAGCAAAAAATGGATAAAGAAGTTGTGGTACGTACGTACAATGGAATATCATTCACGATTGAAATCTATGTCATCAGGCTCGTAGCGGCATAATGAGTGGATTCAGGTACGATGATTCTACGTGAAATAAGTCACAGAGAAAAAGAAACATCATAAGATATCACTAAAGCATGGAATGTAAACTTGGCTACACATGAACTGAATTATAAAACAGAATAGGATCTCAAATTCAGAAAACCAACTTATGCTTGCTTATGGGGAAAGGTGTGTTGGCGTGATGCATAAAACCAGAGATTGAAATTAGCACCGATACCGTTCCATAAGCCAAATATATAATAGACAAGACCTACTACTTGCTCAGCGAAATGGAATCAACACACCATATTCAACAACTAGCAATATACCTGACTAGTAAGAATCTTAAAACCCATGGATTTATATGTCTCCGTAAGAGAATCAAGCATGTGTAGAGCGGCATAAACGCAGCAGTGAAAATCCGATAAATCCCATTATCAAAATAAATTTCAAAAACAAAACACAATGATAGTGAAATAGAGAGCAATTCTTAAATAATTCATTCTGGGCTTGTGAGGCAACCTGGATTTACCACATCTACACCCAGAGCTGGGTGAGACATAAGGCTGGACACTTCGGGCTGATAGCATTGGTGACGTTCGGTGAGCAAATGCAGAACCTTTGAAGGCATACTGCATGGTACCCGTTCCATGGGTCCCAACTCTCCAGGTTTAAGGATTTCTTCCTTCAACTAAAACATGCATGGGAAACCCAGAGTATTGTCCACCGTGTGATTGGGAAACGTTTTCAAATGCATCTCAGTTTTCGTCCCCTTGTACTCGGGTTCACCATTCCATACGCTTTCCTAACACTCTCCCCACTTGGAGAGTCAGTGTCTTTAACCTCCTGTTTGGCACAGTTTGCAATTTCTGCACAAGATGAACAGGAATAGGGAGAACCAATGAGAGACTAGCTGTAGGTCTCTGCATGGGCAAATGTAACGCTCATTTCCCACCAGGAAGAGGAATTAACCAAAGGCTCAGCGTGCCCTGCTGGAAAGAGATTAGGGCCTAAAGCAATACTGTGGTTTTGCTGCCAGCTCACAAGAAAACGAGTTGAAGAAAGGAGCTCAGGGGCACTGTACTTCGCAAACCTGCAGAGTTATGAATGACAGCTATCGTCCAAAAATATATTGCAGTAAGTCTGCAAAGAGGACTTGAAAGAGGGGCAGAATTTCAGAAAAACGATTTGAGGGGTACACTAGAATTGCACTTACAGCATAGGAAAATAGGCAGAATGTCGACAATGATGCACTTGGCCAAAAAGGGCGTATGCGTTTTTTCCTGAATATATTCAGGAAAAAACGCATACGCACTTTCTGGAAAACCAAGCAAGCATGTAAAGGAAGTCTGCACTAAAATGAAGTCTCACTGCCCCCCTGTCAACATGGCCTTCTGAAAAAATTGTAAAATCCAGAAAGACAGGACAGGCCATGGAGAAAAGGGAGCCTTGTTATGCTGATGGGCGGGATGTAAATTGCCAACAGCCACTCTGGAGAAGTGTATGGTGTTTCCTGAAACACGTAGGAAACAAAGCAACACAGCCTATGGCACTTCCACTTATGGTCCTGTATCTTAGGGACATTAAAATCAAAAACACACATCCACCCCAAAGTTTGGGATGGCTCTGTTTACAAGAACCTCATCTACGGTACAAGTTAAATATCCCAGAAAGCGAAAAATGGATAAAGAAGTTGTGGTACGTACGTACAATGGAATATCACTCAGCAATGAAATCTATGTCATCAGGCCCGTAGTGGCATAATGAGTGGATTCAGGTACGATGATTCTAAGTGAAATAAGTCACACAGAAAAAGAAACATCTTAAGATATCACTAATACATGGAATGTAAACTTGGCTACACATGAACTGAATTACAAAACAGAACAGGGTCTTAAATTTAGAAAACCAACTTATGCTTGCTTATGGGGAAAGGTGAGTTGCGGTGCTGCATAAAACCAGAGATTGAAATTAGCACAGATACCATTCCATAAGCCAAATATGTAATAGAAAAAACCTACTTCTTGCTCAAGGAAATGGACTCAACACCACATATTCAACGCCTAGGAATATACCTGACTAGTAAGAATCTTAAAACCCATGAATTTATATGTCTCCGTAAGAGAATCAAGCATGTGCACAGCGGCATAAACGCAGAAGTGAAAATCCGATAAATCCCATTATCAAAATAATTTTCAAATACAAAACACAATGAGAGTGAAATAGAGAGCAATTCTTAAATAATTCATTCAGGGCTTGTGATGCAACCTGGATTTACATCATCTACACCCAGAGCTGAGTGAGAAATAAGGCTGGACACTTCGGGCTGATAGCATTGGTGACGTTCGGTGAGCAAATGCAGACATTTTGAAGTCATACAGCATGGTACCCTTTCCATGGGTCCCAACTCTCCATGTTTAAGGGATTCTTCCTTCAGCTAAAACATGCATGGGAAACCCACAGTATGGTGCACCATGTGAGTGGGAAACGTTTTTAAATGCATCTCAGTTTTGTCCCCTGGTACTCGGGTTCACCATTCCAGACGCTTTCCTAACACTCTCCCCACTTGGAGAGTCAGTGCCTTTAACCTTCTGTTTGGCACAGTTTGCAATTTCTGCGCAAGATGAACAGGAATAGGGAGAATCAATGAGAGACTAGCTGTAGGTGTCTGCACGGGCAAATATAACGCTAATTTCCCACCAGGAAGAGGAATTAACCAAAGGCTCAGCGTGCCCTGCCAGAAAGAGATTAGGGCCTAAAGCAATCCTGCCGTTTTGCTGCCAGCTCACAAGAAAACGAGTTGAAGAAAGGAGCTCCCGGGCACTGTAATTCACAAACCTGCAGAGTTATGAATGACAGCTATCGTCCAAAAATATATTGCACTAAGTGAGCGAAGAGGACTTGAAAGAGAGGCAGAATTTCAGGAAAATGCTTTCAGGGGGTAAACTGGAATTGCACTTAAAGCATAGGAAAAGAGGAAGAATGTCGACAGTGATGCACTTGGCCAAAAAGGGCGTATGTGTTTTTTCCTGAATATATTCAGGAATAAACACATACGCCCTTTTTGGCCAACCAAGCAAGCGTGTAAAGTAAATCTGCACTACAAGGGAAGTATCACTGCCCCCCGGTCAACAGGGCCATCTGAAAAAAGTGTAAAATCCAGAAATACAGGACAGGCCATAGAGAACAGGGAGCCTTGTCATACTGATGGGCGGGATGTAAATTGCCAAGAGCCACTCTGGAGAAGTGTATGGTGTTTCCTCAAACACCTAAAAAACAAAGCAACGGAGCCTACGGCACTTCCACTTATGGTCCTATAGCTTAGGGAAATTAAAATCAGAAACACACAGACACCCCAATGTTTTGGATGGCTCTGTTTACAAGAACCTCGTCTACGGTACAAGTTAAATATCGCAGAAAGCAAAAAATGGATAAAGAAGTTGTGGTACATATGTACAATGGAATATCACTCTCCAATGAAATGTATGTCTTCAGACCCGTCGCGGCATAATGAGTGGATTCAGGTACGATGATTCTAAGTGAAATAAGTCACACAGAAAATGAAACATCATAAGATATCAATAATACACGGAATGTAATCTTGGCTACACATGAACTGAATTACAAAACAGAACAGGGTATCAAATTTAGAAAACCAACTTATGTTTGCTTAAGGGGAAAGGTGAGTTGGGGTGCTGCATAAAACCAGAGATAGAAATTCGCACAGATACCATTCCATAAGTCAAATATGTAATAGTCAAGACCTACCCCTTGCTCAACAAAATGGACTAACAACCATATATTCAAGACCTAGGAATACACCTGACTAGTAAGAATCTTAAAACACATGGATTTATATGTCTCCATAAGAGAATCAAGCCTGTGTACAGCTGCATGAAGGCAGCAGAGAAAATCCGATAAATCCCTTTATCAAAATGAATTACAAAAACAAAACACAATGACAGTGAAATAGAGAGCAATTCTTAAATAATTCATTCAGGGCTTGTGATGCAACCTGGATTTACCTCATCTACACCCAGAGCTGAGTGAGACATAAGGTTGGACACTTCGGGCTGATAGCATTGGTGAGGTTCGATGAGCAAATGCAGACCATTTGAAGTCATACTGCATGGTACCCATTCCATGGGTCCCAACTCTCCAGGTTTAAGCGATTCTTCCTTCAGCTAAAACATGCATGGGAAACCCAGAGCATGGTGCACCGTGTGACCGGGAAACGTTTTCAAATGCATCTCAGTTTTCGTCCCCTTTTACTCGGGTTCACAATTCCAGACCCTTTACTAACACTCTCCCCACTTGGAGAGTCAGTGCCTTTAACCTCCTGTTTGGCACAGTTTGCAATTTCTGCGCAAGATGAACAGGAATAGGGAGAACCAATGAGAGACTAGCTGTAGGTGTCTGCACGGGCAAATTTAACGCTCATTTCCCACCAGGAAGAGGAATTAACCAAAGGCTCAGCATGTTCCGGACCAGTTTAGGGCCTGATGCAATCCTGCGGGTTTGCGGCCAGCTCACAAGAAAGCGATTTGAAGAAAGGAGCTCAGGGGCACTGTAATTCACAATCCTGCAGAGTTATAAATGACAGCTATCTTCCAGAAATATATTGAAGGAAGGCGTCGAAGAGGATTTGAAAGCGGGGCAGAATTGCAGGAAAACGATTTCAGGGGGTAGACTGGAATTGCATTTAAAGCATAGGAAAAGAGGCAGAACTTCGAAAATGATACACTTGGCCAAAAAGGGCGTATGCATTTTTTCCTGAATTAATTCAGGAAAAAACGCATACGCACTTTTTGGCCAATCAAGCAAGCATATTAAAGAAATCTGCACTACAGTGAAGTCTCACTGCCCCCCGGTCAAAAGGGCCATCTGAAAAAAGTGTAAAATCCAGAAAGGCAGCACAGGCCATGGAGAACAGGGAGCCTTGTTATGCTGATGGGCGGAATGTAAATTGCCAAGAGCCACTCTGGAGAAGTGTATGGTGTTTCCTCAAACACCTAAAAAACAAAGCAACGGAGCCTACGGCACTTCCATTTATGGTCCTATAGCTTAGGGAAATTAAAATCAGAAACGCACAGCCACCCCTAAGTTTCAGACGGCTCTGTTTACAAGAACCTCATCTATGGTACAAGTTAAATATCACAGAAAGCAAAAAATGGATAAAGAAGTTGTGGTACGTACGTACAATGGAATATCACTCTCCAATGAAATCTATGTCATCAGGCCCGTAGCGGCATAATGAGTGGATTCAGGTACGATGATTCTAAGTGAAATAAGTCACACAGAAAATGAAACATCATAAGATATCACTAATACACCGAATGTAATCTTGGCTACACATGAACTGAATTACAAAACAGAACAGGGTCTCAAATTTAGAAAACCAACTTATGTTTGCTTTAGGAGAAAGGTGAGTTGGGGTGCTGCATAAAACCAGAGATAGAAATTAGCACAGATACCATTCCATAAGTCAAATATATAATAGTCAAGACCTACCCCTTGCTCAACGAGATGGACTAAACACCCTATATTAAACGCCTAGGAATACACCTGACTAGTAAGAATCTTCAAACCCATGGATTTATATGTCTCCATAAGAGAATCAAGCATGTGTACAGCTGCATGAATGCAGCAGAGAAAATCCGATAAATCCCGTTATCAAAATGAATTACAAAAACAAAACACAAGACAGTGAAATAGAGAGCAATTCTTAAATAATTCATTCAGGGCTTGTGATGCAACCTGGATTTACTTCATCTACAACCAGAGCTGGGTGAGACATAAGGTTGGACACTTCGGGCTGATAGCATTGGTGAGGTTCGGTGAACAAATGCAGACATTTTGAAGTCATACTGCATGGAACCCTTTCCATGGGTCCCAACTCTCCATGTTTAAGGGATTCTTCCTTCAGCTAAAACATGCATGGGAAACCCAGAGCATGGTCCACCGTGTGAGTGGGAAACGTTTTCAAATGCATCTCAGTTTTAGTCCCCTGGTACTCGGGTTCACCATTCCAGACGCTTTCCTAACACTCTCCCCACTTGGAGAGTCAGTGCCTTTAACCTCCTGTTTGGCACAGTTTGCAATTTCTGCGCAAGATGAACAGGAATAGGGAGAATCAATGAGAGACTAGCTGTAGGTGTCTGCACAGGCAATTTTAACGCTCATTTCCCACCAGGAAGGGGAATTAACCAAAGGCTCAGCATGTTCCGGAAACAGATTAGGGCCTGATGCAATCCTCCGGGTTTGCGGCCAGCTCACAAGAAAGCGATTTGAAGAAAGGAGCTCAGGGGCACTGTAATTCACAAACCTGCAGAGTTATAAATGACAGCTATCGTCCAAAAATATATTGAAGAAAGGCTTCGAAGAGGATTTGAAAGCGGGGCAGAATTGCAGGAAAACGATTTCAGGGGGTAGACTGGAATTGCATTTAAAGCATAGGAAAAGAGGCAGAACGTCGACAATGATGCACTTGGCCAAAAAGGGCGTATGCGTTTTTTCCTGAATATATTCAGGAAAAAACGCATACACCCTTTTTGGCCAACCAAGCAAGCATATTAAAGAAATCTGCACTACAGTGAAGTCTCACTGACCCCCGGTCAAAAGGGCCATCTGATAAAAGTGTAAAATCCAGAAAGGCAGCACAGGCCATGGAGAACAGGGAGCCGTGTTATGCTGATGGGTGGGATGTAAATTGCCAAGAGCCACTCTGGAGAAGTGTATGGTGTTTCCTGAAACACGTAGGAAACAAAGCAACACAGCCTATGGCACATCCACTTATGGTCCTGTAGCTTAGAGACATTAAAATCAAAAACACACATCCACCCCAAAGTTTGGGACGGCTCTGTTTACAAGAACCTCGTCTACAGTACTAGTTAAATATCCCAGAAAGCGAAAAATGGATAAAGAAGTTGTGGTACATACGTACAATGGAATATCACTCAGCAATGAAATCTATGTCATCAGGCCCGTAGCGGCATTATGAGTGCATTCAGGTACGATGATTCTACGTGAAATAAGTCACACAGAAAAAGAAACATCATAAGATATCACTAATACACGGAATGTAAACTTGGCTACACATGAACTGAATTACAAAACAGAACAGGGTCTTAAATTTAGAAAACCAACTTATGCTTGCTTATGGGGAAAGGTGAGTTGTGGTGCTGCATAAAACCAGAGATTGAAATTAGGACAGATACCTTTCCATAAGCCAAATATGTAATAGACAAGACCTACACATTGCTCATCGAAATGGACTCAACACCCGTTATTCAACGCCTAGGAATATACCTGACTAGTAAGAATCTTAAAACCCATGGATTTATATGTCTCCGTAAGAGAACCAAGCGTGTGTACAGCTGCATGTATGCAGCAGAGAAAATCCGATAAATCCCATTATCAAAATGAATTACAAAAACAAAACACAATGACAGTGAAATAGGGAGCAATTCTTAAATAATTCATTCAGGGCCTGGAATGCAACCTGGATTTACCTCATCTACACCCAGAGCTGAGTGAGACATAAGGTTGGACACTTCGGGCTGATAGAATTGGTGAGGTTCGATGAGCAAATGCAGACCCTTTGAAGTCATACTGCATGGTACCCATTCCATGTGTCCCAACACTCCAGGTTTAAGGGATTCTTCCTTCAGCTAAAACATGCATGGGAAACCCACAGTATGGTGCACCATGTGAGTGGGAAACGTTTTTAAATGCATCTCAGTTTTGTCCCCTGGTACTCGGGTTCACCATTCCAGACGCTTTCCTAACACTCTCCCCACTTGGAGAGTCAGTGCCTTTAACCTTCTGTTTGGCACAGTTTGCAATTTCTGTGCAAGATGAACAGGAATAGGGAGAATCAATGAGAGACTAGCTGTAGGTGTCTGCACGGGCAAATATAACGCTAATTTCCCACCAGGAAGAGGAATTAACCAAAGGCTCAGCGTGCCCTGCCAGAAAGAGATTAGGGCCTAAAGCAATCCTGCCGTTTTGCTGCCAGCTCACAAGAAAACGAGTTGAAGAAAGGAGCTCCCGGGCACTGTAATTCACAAACCTGCAGAGTTATGAATGACAGCTATCGTCCAAAAATATATTGCACTAAGTGAGCGAAGAGGACTTGAAAGAGAGGCAGAATTTCAGGAAAATGCTTTCAGGGGGTAAACTGGAATTGCACTTAAAGCATAGGAAAAGAGGAAGAATGTCGACAGTGATGCACTTGGCCAAAAAGGGCGTATGTGTTTTTTCCTGAATATATTCAGGAATAAACACATACGCCCTTTTTGGCCAACCAAGCAAGCGTGTAAAGTAAATCTGCACTACAAGGGAAGTATCACTGCCCCCCGGTCAACAGGGCCATCTGAAAAAAGTGTAAAATCCAGAAATACAGGACAGGCCATAGAGAACAGGGAGCCTTGTCATACTGATGGGCGGGATGTAAATTGCCAAGAGCCACTCTGGAGAAGTGTATGGTGTTTCCTCAAACACCTAAAAAACAAAGCAACGGAGCCTACGGCACTTCCACTTATGGTCCTATAGCTTAGGGAAATTAAAATCAGAAACACACAGACACCCCAATGTTTTGGATGGCTCTGTTTACAAGAACCTCGTCTACGGTACAAGTTAAATATCGCAGAAAGCAAAAAATGGATAAAGAAGTTGTGGTACATATGTACAATGGAATATCACTCTCCAATGAAATGTATGTCTTCAGACCCGTCGCGGCATAATGAGTGGATTCAGGTACGATGATTCTAAGTGAAATAAGTCACACAGAAAATGAAACATCATAAGATATCAATAATACACGGAATGTAATCTTGGCTACACATGAACTGAATTACAAAACAGAACAGGGTATCAAATTTAGAAAACCAACTTATGTTTGCTTAAGGGGAAAGGTGAGTTGGGGTGCTGCATAAAACCAGAGATAGAAATTCGCACAGATACCATTCCATAAGTCAAATATGTAATAGTCAAGACCTACCCCTTGCTCAACAAAATGGACTAACAACCATATATTCAAGACCTAGGAATACACCTGACTAGTAAGAATCTTAAAACACATGGATTTATATGTCTCCATAAGAGAATCAAGCCTGTGTACAGCTGCATGAAGGCAGCAGAGAAAATCCGATAAATCCCTTTATCAAAATGAATTACAAAAACAAAACACAATGACAGTGAAATAGAGAGCAATTCTTAAATAATTCATTCAGGGCTTGTGATGCAACCTGGATTTACCTCATCTACACCCAGAGCTGAGTGAGACATAAGGTTGGACACTTCGGGCTGATAGCATTGGTGAGGTTCGATGAGCAAATGCAGACCATTTGAAGTCATACTGCATGGTACCCATTCCATGGGTCCCAACTCTCCAGGTTTAAGCGATTCTTCCTTCAGCTAAAACATGCATGGGAAACCCAGAGCATGGTGCACCGTGTGACCGGGAAACGTTTTCAAATGCATCTCAGTTTTCGTCCCCTTTTACTCGGGTTCACAATTCCAGACCCTTTACTAACACTCTCCCCACTTGGAGAGTCAGTGCCTTTAACCTCCTGTTTGGCACAGTTTGCAATTTCTGCGCAAGATGAACAGGAATAGGGAGAACCAATGAGAGACTAGCTGTAGGTGTCTGCACGGGCAAATTTAACGCTCATTTCCCACCAGGAAGAGGAATTAACCAAAGGCTCAGCATGTTCCGGACCAGTTTAGGGCCTGATGCAATCCTGCGGGTTTGCGGCCAGCTCACAAGAAAGCGATTTGAAGAAAGGAGCTCAGGGGCACTGTAATTCACAATCCTGCAGAGTTATAAATGACAGCTATCTTCCAGAAATATATTGAAGGAAGGCGTCGAAGAGGATTTGAAAGCGGGGCAGAATTGCAGGAAAACGATTTCAGGGGGTAGACTGGAATTGCATTTAAAGCATAGGAAAAGAGGCAGAACTTCGAAAATGATACACTTGGCCAAAAAGGGCGTATGCATTTTTTCCTGAATTAATTCAGGAAAAAACGCATACGCACTTTTTGGCCAATCAAGCAAGCATATTAAAGAAATCTGCACTACAGTGAAGTCTCACTGCCCCCCGGTCAAAAGGGCCATCTGAAAAAAGTGTAAAATCCAGAAAGGCAGCACAGGCCATGGAGAACAGGGAGCCTTGTTATGCTGATGGGCGGAATGTAAATTGCCAAGAGCCACTCTGGAGAAGTGTATGGTGTTTCCTCAAACACCTAAAAAACAAAGCAACGGAGCCTACGGCACTTCCATTTATGGTCCTATAGCTTAGGGAAATTAAAATCAGAAACGCACAGCCACCCCTAAGTTTCAGACGGCTCTGTTTACAAGAACCTCATCTATGGTACAAGTTAAATATCACAGAAAGCAAAAAATGGATAAAGAAGTTGTGGTACGTACGTACAATGGAATATCACTCTCCAATGAAATCTATGTCATCAGGCCCGTAGCGGCATAATGAGTGGATTCAGGTACGATGATTCTAAGTGAAATAAGTCACACAGAAAATGAAACTTCATAAGATATCACTAATACACCGAATGTAATCTTGGCTACACATGAACTGAATTACAAAACAGAACAGGGTCTCAAATTTAGAAAACCAACTTATGTTTGCTTTAGGAGAAAGGTGAGTTGGGGTGCTGCATAAAACCAGAGATAGAAATTAGCACAGATACCATACCATAAGTCAAATATATAATAGTCAAGACCTACCCCTTGCTCAACGAGATGGACTAAACACCCTATATTAAACGCCTAGGAATACACCTGACTAGTAAGAATCTTCAAACCCATGGATTTATATGTCTCCATAAGAGAATCAAGCATGTGTACAGCTGCATGAATGCAGCAGAGAAAATCCGATAAATCCCGTTATCAAAATGAATTACAAAAACAAAACACAAGACAGTGAAATAGAGAGCAATTCTTAAATAATTCATTCAGGGCTTGTGATGCAACCTGGATTTACCTCATCTACAACCAGAGCTGGGTGAGACATAAGGCTGGACACTTCGGGCTGATAGCATTGGTGAGGTTCGGTGAGCAAATGCAGACATTTTGAAGTCATACTGCATGGAACCCTTTCCATGGGTCCCAACTCTCCATGTTTAAGGGATTCTTCCTTCAGCTAAAACACGCATGGGAAACCCAGAGCATGGTCCACCGTGTGAGTGGGAAACGTTTTCAAATGCATCTCAGTTTTAGTCCCCTGGTACTCGGGTTCACCATTCCAGACGCTTTCCTAACACTCTCCCCACTTGGAGAGTCAGTGCCTTTAACCTCCTGTTTGGCACAGTTTGCAATTTCTGCGCAAGATGAACAGGAATAGGGAGAATCAATGAGAGACTAGCTGTAGGTGTCTGCACAGGCAATTTTAACGCTCATTTCCCACCAGGAAGGGGAATTAACCAAAGGCTCAGCATGTTCCGGAAACAGATTAGGGCCTGATGCAATCCTCCGGGTTTGCGGCCAGCTCACAAGAAAGCGATTTGAAGAAAGGAGCTCAGGGGCACTGTAATTCACAAACCTGCAGAGTTATAAATGACAGCTATCGTCCAAAAATATATTGAAGGAAGGCTTCGAAGAGGATTTGAAAGCGGGGCAGAATTGCAGGAAAACGATTTCAGGGGGTAGACTGGAATTGCATTTAAAGCATAGGAAAAGAGGCAGAACGTCGACAATGATGCACTTGGCCAAAAAGGGCGTATGCTTTTTTTCCTGAATATATTCAGGAAAAAACGCATACACCCTTTTTGGCCAACCAAGCAAGCATATTAAAGAAATCTGCACTACAGTGAAGTCTCACTGACCCCCGGTCAAAAGGGCCATCTGATAAAAGTGTAAAATCCAGAAAGGCAGCACAGGCCATGGAGAACAGGGAGCCGTGTTATGCTGATGGGTGGGATGTAAATTGCCAAGAGCCACTCTGGAGAAGTGTATGGTGTTTCCTGAAACACGTAGGAAACAAAGCAACACAGCCTATGGCACATCCACTTATGGTCCTGTAGCTTAGAGACATTAAAATCAAAAACACACATCCACCCCAAAGTTTGGGACGGCTCTGTTTACAAGAACCTCGTCTACAGTACTAGTTAAATATCCCAGAAAGCGAAAAATGGATAAAGAAGTTGTGGTACATACGTACAATGGAATATCACTCAGCAATGAAATCTATGTCATCAGGCCCGTAGCGGCATTATGAGTGCATTCAGGTACGATGATTCTACGTGAAATAAGTCACACAGAAAAAGAAACATCATAAGATATCACTAATACACGGAATGTAAACTTGGCTACACATGAACTGAATTACAAAACAGAACAGGGTCTTAAATTTAGAAAACCAACTTATGCTTGCTTATGGGGAAAGGTGAGTTGTGGTGCTGCATAAAACCAGAGATTGAAATTAGGACAGATACCTTTCCATAAGCCAAATATGTAATAGACAAGACCTACACATTGCTCATCGAAATGGACTCAACACCCGTTATTCAACGCCTAGGAATATACCTGACTAGTAAGAATCTTAAAACCCATGGATTTATATGTCTCCGTAAGAGAACCAAGCGTGTGTACAGCTGCATGTATGCAGCAGAGAAAATCCGATAAATCCCATTATCAAAATGAATTACAAAAACAAAACACAATGACAGTGAAATAGGGAGCAATTCTTAAATAATTCATTCAGGGCCTGGAATGCAACCTGGATTTACCTCATCTACACCCAGAGCTGAGTGAGACATAAGGTTGGACACTTCGGGCTGATAGAATTGGTGAGGTTCGATGAGCAAATGCAGACCCTTTGAAGTCATACTGCATGGTACCCATTCCATGTGTCCCAACACTCCAGGTTTAAGGGATTCTTCCTTCAGCTAAAACATGCATGGGAAACCCACAGTATGGTGCACCGTGTGACCGGGAAATGTTTTCAAATGCATCTCAGTTTTCGTCCCCTTTTACTCGGGTTCACAATTCAAGACCCTTTACTAACACTCTCCCCACTTGGAGAGTCAGTGCCTTTAACCTCCTGTTTGGCACAGTTTGCAATTTCTGCGCAAGATGAACAGTAATAGGGAGAACCAATGAGAGACTAGCTGTAGGTGTCTGCACGGGCAAATGTAACGCTAATTTCCCACCAGGAAGAGGAATTAACCAAAGGCTCAGGGTGCCCTGCCAGAAAGAGATTAGGGCCTAAAGCAATCCTGCGGGTTTGCTGCCAGCTCACAAGAAAACGAGTTGAAGAAAGGAGCTCACGGGCACTGTAATTCACAAACCTGCAGAGTTATGAATGACAGCTATCGTCCAAAAATATATTGCACTAAGTGAGCGAAGAGGACTTGAAAGAGAGGCAGAATTTCAGGAAAACGATTTCAGGGGGTAGACTGGAATTGCACTTAAAGCATAGGAAAAGAGGCAGAATGTCGACAGTGATGCACTTGCCCAAAAAGGGCGTATGTGTTTTTTCCTGCAGGAAAAAACACATACGCCCTTTTTGGCCAACCAAGCAAGCGTGTAAAGGAAATCTGCACTACAAGGGAAGTCTCCCTGCCCCCCAGTCAACAGGGCCATCTGAAAAAAGTGTAAAATCCAGAAAGACAGGACAGGCCATAGAGAACAGGGAGCCTTGTCATACTGATGGGCGGGATGTAAATTGCCAAGAGCCACTCTGGAGAAGTGTATGGTGTTTCCTGAAACACGTAGGAAACAAAGCAACACAGCCTATGGCACATCCACTTATGGTCATGTAGCTTAGGGACATTAAAATCAAAAACACACATCCACCCCAAAGTTTGGGACGGCTCTGTTTACAAGAACCTCGTCTACAGTACTAGTTAAATATCCCAGAAAGCGAAAAATGGATAAAGAAGTTGTGGTACATACGTACAATGGAATATCACTCAGCAATGAAATCTATGTCATCAGGCCCGTAGCGGCATTATGAGTGCATTCAGGTACGATGATTCTACGTGAAATAAGTCACACAGAAAAAGAAACATCATAAGATATCACTAATACACGGAATGTAAACTTGGCTACACATGAACTGAATTACAAAACAGAACAGGGTCTTAAATTTAGAAAACCAACTTATGCTTGCTTATGGGGAAAGGTGAGTTGTGGTGCTGCATAAAACCAGAGATTGAAATTAGGACAGATACCTTTCCATAAGCCAAATATGTAATAGACAAGACCTACACATTGCTCATCGAAATGGACTCAACACCCGTTATTCAACGCCTAGGAATATACCTGACTAGTAAGAATCTTAAAACCCATGGATTTATATGTCTCCGTAAGAGAACCAAGCGTGTGTACAGCTGCATGTATGCAGCAGAGAAAATCCGATAAATCCCATTATCAAAATGAATTACAAAAACAAAACACAATGACAGTGAAATAGAGAGCAATTCTTAAATAATTCATTCAGGGCCTGGAATGCAACCTGGATTTACCTCATCTACACCCAGAGCTGAGTGAGACATAAGGTTGGACACTTCAGGCTGATAGATTTGGTGAGGTTCGATGAGCAAATGCAGACCCTTTGAAGTCATACTGCATGGTACCCATTCCATGGGTCCCAACACTCCAGGTTTAAGGGATTCTTCCTTCAGCTAAAACATGCATGGGAAACCCACAGTATGGTGCACCGTGTGACCGGGAAACGTTTTCAAATGCATCTCAGTTTTCGTCCCCTTTTACTCGGGTTCACAATTCAAGACGCTTTACTAACACTCTCCCCACTTGGAGAGTCAGTGCCTTTAACCTCCTGTTTGGCACAGTTTGCAATTTCTGCGCAAGATGAACAGGAATAGGGAGAACCAATGAGAGACTAGCTGTAGGTGCCTGCACGGGCAAATTGAACTCTCATTTTCCACCAGGAGGAGGAATTAACAAAAGGCTCGGCATGCCGAGCCGGATCCAGATTAGGGTCTGAAGCAATCCTGCGGATTTGTGGCCAGCTCACAAGAAACCGAGTTGAAGAAAGGAGCTCAGGGGCACTATAATTTACAAACCTGCAGAGTTATACATGACAACTATCGCCCAAAGATATATTGAACTAAGGCTGCAAAGAGGACTTAAAAGCGGGGCAGAATTGCAGGAAACCGATTTCAGGAGGTAGACTGGAATTGCATTTAAAGCATAGGAAAAGAGGCAGAACGTTGACAATGATGCACTTGACCAAAAAGGGCTTATGCGTTTTTTCCTGAATATATTCAGGAAGAAACGCATAAGCCGTTTTTGGCCAACCAAGCAAGCGTGCAAAGGAAATCTGCACTACAATGAAGCCTCACATACCCCAGGTCAAAAGGGCCACCTGAAAAATGTGTAAAATCCAGAAAGCAAGAACAGGCCATGTAGAACAGGGAGCCTTGTTATGCTGATGGGCAGGATATAAACTGCCAACTGCCACTCTGGAGAAGTATATGGTGTTTCCTGAAACACCTAAAAAACAAAGCAACAGAGCTTACGGCATTTCCACTTATAGTCCTATAGCCTACAAAAATTAAAATCAAAAAGACACAGCCACCCCAAAGTTTGGGACGGCTCTGTTGACAAAACCTCGCCTACGGTACAAGTTAAATATCCCAGAAAGCGAAAAATGGATAAAGAAGTTGTTCTGAGACCAGAGGGGTCACATCATTGAAAGGTGAGGAACCCAGCACATGTGGCCTCGAACCAGAAGACCCACATAAAAAGGGGCTCGGAGTGAGGCAGGGAGGAGGTGTCTCACAACAAAGTGCACAAAGAAGAATAAAGGTGAGGAATCCAGGAGTTGGAAACTCCAAGCAGTTGTCCCAGAGCACCGAGGCTATGGGATCCATGTCGGAGTGAACTCACAGCAGAGGGCCCACATCCTGACACTGTGAGCAACCCAGCCGTTGTGACCCCAGAGCAGAAGGCCCAAAGTCTCATGGGGATGGGACCCTGGCAGGAGTGTCCTCTCACCACTTAGCACGTATCAGAAAATATGGCTACCCAGCAGTTAGGGCCTGACACCAGAGTGTCCTCATCAACGAGAGGAGAAGCCTCCCAGCACGCTCCAACTGTCGCCAGAGGGCCGACGTCACCAAGGCGGGGTGTGCCAGCCAGGCAGGAGTGACCTCAGGGAAGAGGGCCAACCTTACGGAACTGTGAGGAACCCAACCAGGATGAGACTCTCACCAGAGGGCCCACATCCCCAAGGGGATGGGAACCAGGCAGGAGTGTTCTCACTCCAGTGGGGCCACATCATTGAAAGGCGAGGGAACCACCACATGTGGCCTCAAACCAGAAGACCCACATCAACAAGGGGCTCAGAGTGAGGCAGGCAGAGTGTGTCTCACAACACACGGCCCATAGAAGAAAAAAGGTAAGGAATCCTGTAGTTGGAAGCTCCAAGCAGGTGGCCCAGAACACCGAGGCTATGGGATGCAGGCCGGAGTGAACTCACAGCAGAGGGCCCACATCCTGACACTGTGAGCAACCCAGCCGTTGGTACCTCAGAACAGAAGGCCCAAATCTGCATGGGGATGAGAACCTGGCAGGAGTGTCATCGCACCATTGGGCGCACATCAGAAAATGTGGGGAGCCCAGCAGTTATGGTCTGACGCCAGAGGAACCTCATCACCGATGGCAGGAGGCTCCCAGCACGCTCCAACTGCAACCAGACAACCCATGTGGCCAACGCGACATGTGCCAGCAAGGCAGGAGTGACCTCACAGCAGAGGGCCCACCTCCCAGAAGTGTGAGGAATCCAGCCAGGATCAGACTCTCACCAGAGGGCCCACATCAACAAGAGGATGGGAACCAGTCAGGAGTGTCCTCACACCAGTGGGGCCACATACCTAAAAGGTGAGGCAACCGGCACATGTGGCTTCAAACCAGAGGACCTTCATCAACAAGGGGCTTGGAGTGAGACAGGCAGGAGGAACCTCACAACACAGGGCCCGAAGTATAAAAATAGTGTGGAATCTAGCAGTTGGCACCTCCCAGCAGGCGGCCCAGAGCACAGAGGCTATGGGATCTAGGCCTGAGTGAACTAACACCAGAGAACCAACATCACGAAACTGTGAGCAACCCAGGCGTTGGAACCACAGAGCAGAAGGCCCACATCCCCATGGGGACGGGAACCTTACAGGAGTGTCCTGGCATCACTGGGCTCAGTCAGAAAACGTGTGGTGCCCAGCAGTTAGAGCCTGACGCCAGAGAGCCCTCATCACCTAGGAGAGGAGTCTCCCAGCAGGCTCCAACTGCTCCCAGATGGCCGACGTCAACAAGGCAACGGGAGCAAGCCAGGCAGGAGTTACCTCACAGAAGAGGGCCCATCTCAAAGAAGAGTGAGGAACCCAGCAAGGATCAGACTCTCACCAGAGAGCCCACATCACCAAGGGGATCGGATCCAGGCAGGAGTGGACTCACACCAGTGTGGCCAAACCATAGAAAGTTGAGGAACGCAGAACATGTGGCCTAAACAAGAGGACCCACATCTCCAAGGGGCTGGGATTGATGCAGGCAGGAGGAGCTCAAAACCGAGGACCCATAGAATAAAAACGGTGAGGAATCCCGCAGTTGGAACCCCCTAGCATGCGACAAGTAGCAGTGAGGCTATGGTATACTGGCAGGTGTGAACTCACAACAGAGGGCCCTCATCATGAAACTGTGAACAACACAGCTCTTGGGACCACAGAACAGAAGGCCCATATTCCCATGGGGTTGTGAACCTGGCAGAAGTGTACTCGCACCACAGGGCACACATCAGAAAATTTTGGGAGCCCAGGAGTTAGGGCCTGACGCCAGAGTGCCCTCATTACCAAGGGGAGCAGACTCCTAGCAGTCACCAACTCCCAAGTGAGGGCCCACGTCGGCAAGGTGACGTGCGTGAGCCAGGCAGGAGTGACCTCACAGCAGAGGGCCTACGTCACAGAAGGGTGAGGTACCCAGCCAGGATAAGTCTCTCACCAGAGGGCCCACATCACCAAGGGGATCGGATCCAGGCAGGGGTGGCCTCACACCAATGTGGCCAAATAATAGAAAGGTGAGGAACCCAGAACATGTGGCTTAAACCAGAGGACCCACATCTCCAAGGGTCTCGGAGTGAGGCAGGCAGGACGAGCCTCACAACCCAAGGCCCATAGAATAAAAAATGTGAGGAATCCAGCAGTTGGAACCTTCCAGCTGGTGGCCCAGAGCACCCAGTCTATGGGATCCAGGCCGCAGTGAACTCACAGCAGAGGGCCCACATCATGAAACTTTGAGCAACCCAGCCCTTTGGACATCAGAGCAGAAGTCCCCCATCCCCATGGGGATGGGAGCCCGGCAGGGGTGTCCTCGCACCACTTAGTACGTATCAGAAAATGTGGGTACCAGCAGTTAGGGACTGACGCGAGAGGGCCCTCATCACCGAGGGGAGGAGGTTCCCAGTATGCTCCAACTGCCACTAGAGGGCGGACATCACCAAGGCGGTGTGTGCCAGCCAGGCAGGAGAGACCTCAGTGCAGAGGGCCAAGCTCACGGAAGTGTGAGGAACCCAACCAGGATCAGACTCTCACCAGAGGGCCCACATCACCAAGGGGATGGGAACCAGGTGGGAGTGTTCTGAGACCAGTGGGGTCACATCATTGAAAGGTGAGGAACCCAGCACATGTGGCCTCAAACCAGAAGAGGCACATGAAAAAGGGGCTCGGAGGGAGGCAGGGAGGAGTTGTCTCACAACACAGTGCACAAAGAAGAAAAAACGTGAGGAATCCAGCAGTTGGTAGCTCCAAGCAGTTGTCCCAGAGCACCGAGGCTACGGGATCCATGCCTGAGTGAACTCACAGCAGAGGGCCCACATCCTGACACTGTGAGCAACCCAGCCGTTGTGACCCCAGAGCAGAAGGCCCAAAACCGCATGGGGATGGGAACGTGGCAGGAGTGTCCTCTAACCACTTAGCACGTATCAGAAAATGTGGGTACCCAGCAGTTAGGGTCTGACACCAGAGGGTCCTAATCACCGAGAGAAGTCCCCCAGCATGCTCCGACTGTCACCAGAGGGCCGACGTCACCAAGGCGGGGTGTGCCAGCCAGTCAGGAGTGACCTCAGAGCAGAGGGCCAACTTTACGGAACTGTGAAGAACCCAACCAGGATGTGACTCTCACCAGAGGGCCCACATCCCCAAGGGGATGGGAACCAGTCAGGACTGTTCTCACTCCAGTGGGGCCACATCATTGAAAGGCGAGGAACCCACCGCATGTGGCCTCAAACCAGAAGACCCACATCAACAAGGGGCTCAGAGTGAGGCAAGCAGGGTGTGTCTCACAACACACGGCTCATAGAAGTAAAAAGGTAAGGAATCGTGCAGTTGGAAGCTCCAAGCAGATGGCCCAGATCACCGAGGCTATGGGATGCATGCCGGAGTGAACTCACAGCAGAGGGCCCACATCCTGACACTGTGAGCAACCCAGCCGTTGGCACCTCAGAACAGAAGGCCCAAATCCGCATGGGGATGGGAACCTGGCAGGAGTGTCATCGCACCAGTGGGCACACATCAGAAAATGTGGGGAGCCCAGCAGTTACGGCCTGACGCCAGAGGGCCCTCATCACCGACGGGAGGAGGCTCCCAGCATGCTCCAACTGCAACCAGAGGGCCCATGTGACCAAGGCGACGTGTGCCAGCCAGGGAAGAGTGACTTCACAGCAGAGGGCCCACCTCCCAGAAGTGTGAGGAATCAAGCCAGGGTCAGACTCTCACCAGAGGGCCCACATCAACAAGAGGACGGCAACCAGTCAGGAGTGTCCTCACACCAGTGGGGCGACATACATAAAAGGTGAGGCAACCGGCACATGTGGACTCAAACCAGAGGACCTACAACACCAAGGGGCTTGGAGTGAGGCAGGCAGGAGGAGCCTCACAATACAGGGCCCAAAGTATAAAAAAGGGGCGGAATCCAGCAGTTGGAACCCCACAGCAGTCGGCCCAGAGCACAGAGGCTATGGGATCTAGGCCTGAGTGAACTAACACCAGAGAACCAACATCACGAAACTGTGAGCAACCCAGGGGTTGGGACCACAGAGCAGAAGGCCCGCATCCCCATAGGGATGGGAACTTACAGGAGTGTCCTGGCATCACTGGGCTCAGTCAGAAAACGTGGGGTGCCAGCACTTAGAGCCTGACGCCAGAGGGCCCTCATCACCTATCAGAGGAGGCACCCAGCAGGCTCCAACTGCCACCAGATGGCCGACGTCACCAAGGCAACGGGAGCAAGCCAGGCAGGAGTGGCCTCACACCACTGTGGCCAAATCATAGAAAGGTGAGGAATCCAGAACATGTGGTCTAAACCAGAGGACCCACATCTCCAAGGGGCTGGGAGTGAGGCAGGCAGGAGGAGCCTCCAAACAGTGGACCCATAGAATAAAAAAGGTGAGGAATCCCGCAGTTGGAACCTCCTAGCATGCGGCAAGAAGCAGCGAGGCTATGGGATCCCGGCCAGTGTGAACTCACAACAGAGGGCCCTCATCATGAAACTGTGAACAACATAGGTGTTGGGACCACAGAACAGAAGGCCCACATTCCCATGGGGTTGGTAACCTGGCAGGAGTGTACTCGCACCACAGGGCACACAACAGAAAATTTTGGGAGCCCAGGAGTTAGGGCCTGACGCCAGACGGCCCTAATTACCGAGGGGAGCAGACTCCTAGCAGGCACCAACTCCCAACTGAGGGCCCACGTCGCCAAGGTGACCTGTGTCAGCCAGGCAGGAGTGACCTCACAGCAGAGGGCTTACGTCACAGAAGTGGGAGGAACCCAGCCAGGATAAGACTCTCACCAGAGGGCCCACATCACCAAGGGGATCAGAACCAGGCAGGAGTGGCCTCACACCAGTATGGCCAAATCATAGAAAAGTGAGGAACCCAGAACATATGGCCTAAACCAGAGGACCCACATCAACAAGGGGCTCAGAGTGAGGCAGGCAGGAGGTGTCTCAAACAGAGGGCCCATAAAATAAAAAAGGTGAGGAATCCCGCAGTTGGAACCTCCCAGCAGGCGGCAAGGAGCAGCGAGGCTATGGGATCCCGGCCGGTGTGAACTCACAACAGAGTGCCCTCATCACGAAACTGTGAACAATCCAGTGGTTGGGACCACAGAGCAGAAGGCCCACATTCCCATGGGGTTGGGAACCTGGCAGGAGTGTACTCCCACCAGAGGGCACACATCAGAAGAGTATGTGAGCCCAGGAGTTAGGGCCTGACGCCAGAGGGCCCTCATTACCGAGGGGAGGAGACCCCCAGCAGGTACCAACTCCCAGCTGAGGGCCCACGTCGCCAAGGTGATGTGCGCCAGCCAGGCAGCAGTGACCTCACAGCAGAGTGTCTACGTCACAGAAGGGTGAAGTACCCAGCCAGGATAAGACTCTAACCAGAAGGCCCACATCACCAAGGGAATGGGATCCAGGCAGGAGTGGCCTCACACCAGTGTGGCCAAATCATAGATAGGTGAGGAACCCAGAACATGTGGCCAAAACCAGAGGACCTAAACCAGAGGACCCACATCTCCAAGGGGCTCGGAGGACTAGCCTCACAACGCAGGGCCCATAGAATAAAAAATGTGAGGAATCCAGCAGTTGGAAGCTCCAAGCAGTTGTCCCAGAGCACCGAGGCAATGGGATCCATGCCGGATTGAAGTCACAGCAGAGGGGCCACATCCTGACACTGTGAGAAACCCAGCCGTTGTGACCCCAGAGAAGAAGGCCCAAAACCGCATGGGGATGGGTACCTGGCAGTTGTGTCCTCTCACCACTTAACACATATCAGAAAATGTGGGTACCCAGCAGTTAGGGCCTGACACCAGAATGTCCTCATCACCGAGAGGAGAAAGCTCCCAGCATGCTCCAACTGCCGCCAGAGGGCCGACGTCAACAAGGCGGGGTGTGCCAGCCAGGCAGGAGTGAACTCAGGGCAGAGGGCTAACCTTACGAAACTCTGAGGAACCCAACCAGGATGAGACTCTCACCAGAGGGCCCACATCCCCAAGGGGATGGGTACCAGGCAGGAGTGTTCTCACTCCAGGGGGCCACATCATTGAAAGGCGAGGAACCCACCACATGTGGCCTCAAACCAGAAGACCCACATCAACAAGGGGCTCAGAGTGAGGCAGGCAGGAAGTGTCTCACAACACACGGCCCATAGAAGAAAAAAGGTAAGGAATCCTGCAGTTGGAAGCTCCAAGCAGGTGGCCCAGAGCACCGAGGGTATGGGATGCATGCCGGAGTGAACTCACAGCAGAGGGCCCACATCCTGACGCTGTGAGCAACCCAGCCGTTGGCACCTCAGAACAGAAGGCCCAAATCCGCATGGGGATGGGAACCTGGCAGGAGTGTCATCGCACCAGTGGGCACACATCAGAAAATGTGGGGAGCCCAGCAGTTAGGGCCTGACGCCAGAGGGCCCTCATCACCGACGGGAGAGGCTCCCAGCATGCTCCAACTGCAACCAGAGGGCCCATGTGGCCAAGGCGACGTGTGCCGGCCAGGCAGGAGTGACCTCACAGCAGAGGACCCACCTCCCAGAAGTGTGAGGAATCAAGCCAGGGTCAGACTCTTTCCAGAGGGCCCACATCAACAAGAGGATGGGAACCAGTCAGGAGTGTCCTCACACCAGTGGGGTCACATACCTAAAAGGTGAGGCAACCGGCACATGTGGCCTGAAACCAGAGGACCTACATCACCAAGGGGCTTGGAGTGAGGCAGGCAGGAGGTGCCTCACAACACAGGGCCCAAAGTATAAAAAAGGGGCGGAATCCAGCAGTTGGAACCTCCCAGCAGTCGCGCCAGAGCACAGAGGCTATGGGATCTAGGCCTGAGTGAACTAACACCAGAGAACCAACATCACGAAACTGTGAGCAACCCAGGCGATGGGACCACAGAGCAGAAGGCCCACATCCGCATGGGGATGGGAACCTTACAGGAGTGTCCTGGCATCACTGGGCTCAGTCAGAAAACGTGGGGTGCCCAGCAGTTAGAGCCTGATGCCAGAGGGCCCTCATCAGCTAGGAGAGGAGGCTCCCAGCAGGCTCCAACTGCCACACCAGATGCCCGACGTCACCAAGGCAATGGGAGCAAGCCAGGCAGGAGTTACCTCACAGAAGAGGGCAAATGTCACAGAAGGGTGAGGAACCCAGCCAGGATAAGACTCTCACCAGAGGGCCCATATCACCAAGGGGATCGGAAGCAGGCAGAAGTATCCTCACACCAGTGTGGCCAAATAATGGAAAGGTGAGGAACCCAGAACATGTGGCCTAAACCACAGGAACTGCATCTCCAAGGTGCTCGGAGTGAGGCAGGCAGGACTAGCCTAACAACACAGGGCCCATAGATTAAAAAATGTGAGGAATCCAGCAGTTGGAACCTCGCAGCAGGCGGCCCAGAGCACCGAGTCTATGGGATCCAGGCCGAAGTGAACTCACAGCAGAGGGCCCACATCATGAAACTGTGAGCAACCAAGCCGTTGGGACCTCAGAGCAGAAGGCCCACATCCCAATAGGGATGGGAACCTGGCAGGAGTGTCCTCACACCACTTGGCATGTATCAGAATATGTGGGTACCCAGCAGTTAGGGCCTGACGCCAGAAGGCCCTCATCACCGAGGGAAGGAGGCTCTCAGCAGGCTCCAACTGCCACCAGAGTGCCAACGTCGCCATGGAGATGTGTGCAAGCCAGGCAGGAGTGACCTCAGAGCAGAGGGCCCACCTCACAGAAGTGTGAGGAACCCAATCAGGATCAGACTCTCACCAGAGGGCCCACATCACCAAGGGGATGGGAACCAGGCAGGAGTGTCCTCACACCAGTGGGGCCACATCACTAAAAGGTGAGGCAACCGGCACATGTGGCCTCAAACCAGAGGACCTACATCAACAAGGGGCTCGCAGTGAGGCAGGCAGGAGGAGCCTCACAACACAGGGACCGAAGTATAAAAATGGTGAGGAATCCTGCAGTTGGCACCTCCCAGCAGGCGGCCCAGAGCACAGAGGCTATGGGATCTAAGCCTGGTGAACTAACACCAGGGAGCCAACATCATGAAACTGTGAGCAACCCAGGCGCTGGGACAAGAGAACAGAAGGCACACATCCCCATGGGGATGGGAACCTTACAAGAGTGTCCTGGCATCACTGGGCTCACATCAGAAAACATGGGGAGCCCAGCAGTTAGAGCCTGACGCCAGAGGGCCCTCATCACGTAGGAGAGGAGGTTCCCAGCAGGCTCCAACTGCCACCAGAGGGCCGAGCTCACCAAGGCAACTTGTGCCAGCCAGGCAGGAATTGCCTCAGAGAGAGGGCCCACCTCACAGAAGGGTGAGGAACCCAGCCAGGATCAGACTATCACCAGAGGACTCACATCACCAAGGGGATCGGAACCAGGCAGGAGTGTCCTCACACCAGTGTGGCCAAATCATAGAAAGGTGAGGAACCCGGAACATGTGGCCTAAACCAGAGGACCCACATCTCCAAGGGGCTCGGAGTGAGGCAGGCAGGAGTAGCCTCACAACACAGGGCCCGTAGAATAAAAATTGTGAGGAATCCAGCATTTGGAACCTCCCAACAGGCGGCAAAGTGCAGCGAGGCTATGGGATCCCGGCCGGCGTGAACTCACAACAGAGGGCCCTCATCATGAAACTGTGAGCAACCCAGCCTTTGGGACCACAGAGCAGAAGGCCCACATTCCCATGAGGTTGGGAACCTGGCAGCAGTGTACTCACACCACAGGGCACACATCAGAAAATTTTGGGAGCCCAGGAGTTAGGGCCTGACGCCAGAGGGCCCTCATTACTGAGGTGAGGAGACTCCCAGAAGGCACCAGCTCCCAACTGAGGGCACAAGTCGCCAAGGTGACGTGTGCCAGCCAGGCAGGAGTGACCTCTGAGCAGAGGGCCTACGTCACAGAAGGGTGAGGAACCCAGCCAGTATAAGACTCTCCCCAGAGGGCCCATATAACCAAGGGGATCGGAACGAGGCAGGAGTGTCCTCACACCAGTGAGGCCAAATCATAGAAAGGTGAGGAACCCAGAACGTGTGGCCTAAACCAGAGGACCCACATCTCCAAGGGGCTTGGAGTGAGGCAGGAAGGAGTAGCCTCACAACACAGGGCCCATAGAATAAAAAATGTGAGGAATCCAACAGTTGGAACCTCTCAGCAGGCGGCCAAGAGCACGGAGTCTATGGGATCCAGGCCGCAGTGAACTTACAGCTGAGGGCCCACATCATGAAACTGTGAGCAACCCAGGCGTTGGGACCTCAGAACAGAAGGCCCACATGCCCATGGGGATGGGAACCTGGCAGGAGTGTCCTCAAACCACTGGGCGCACATCAGAAAATTTTTGGATCCCAGGAGTTAGGGCCTGAAGCCAGAGTGACCTCATTACCAAGGGGAGTAGACCGCCAGCAGGCACCAACTCCCAACTGAGGGCCCACGTCGCCAAGGTGACGTGTGCCAGCCAGGCAGGAGTGACCTCAGCGCAGAGATCCCACGTCACGGAAGTGTGAGGAACCCAACCAGGATCAGATTCTCACCAGAGGGCCCACATCACCAAGGGGATGGGAACCAGGCAAGAGTGTCCTCACACCAGTGGGGCCACATCAGCGAAAGTTGAGGAACCCAGCACATGTGGCCTCAAACAAGGGGACACACATCACAAAGGGTCTGGCAGTGAGGCATGCAGGAGGAGACTCAAAACAGAGGGCCCATAGAATAAAAAATGTGAGGAATCCAGCAGTTGGAACCTCCAAGCAGGCGGCCCAGAGCACCGACGCTATGGGATACAGGCTGGAGTCAACTTACATCAGAGGGCCCACATCATGAAACTGTGAGCAACCAAGCCGTTGGGACATCAGAACAGAAGGCCCACATGCCCAAGGGGATGGGAACCTGGCAGGAGTGTCCTCGCACCACTGGGCGCACATCAGAAAATTTTTGGAACCCAGGAGTTAGGGCCTGAGGCCAGAGTGCCCTCATTACCAAGGGGAGTAGACCCCCAGCAGGCACCAACTCCCAACTGAGGGCCCACGTCGCCAAGGTGACGTGTGCCAGACAGGCAGGATTTACCTCATAGCAGAGGGCACACCTCACAGAAGGGTCAGGAACCCAGCCAGGATCAGACTCTCACCAGAGTGCCCACATCACCAAGGGGATGGGAACCAGGCAGGAGTGTCCTCAAACCAGTAGGGCCACATCACTAAAAGGTGAGGAGACCGGCACATGTGGCTTCAAACCAGAGTACCTACATCACCAAGGGGCTGGGAGTGACGCAGGCTGGAGGAGCCTCACAACACAGGTGTCAAAGAATAAAAAAGGTGAGGAATCCAGCAGTTGGAAACTCCCAGCAGGCAGCCCACAGCACAGAGGCCATGGGATCTAGGCCTGAGTGAACTAACACCAGAGAGCCAACATCATGAAACTGTGAGCAACCAAGGCGTTGGGACCTCAGAGCAGAAGGCCCACATCCCCTTGGGGATGAGAACCTTACAGGATTGTCCTGGCATCACTGGGCTCACATCAGAAAACGTGGGGAGCCCAGCAGTTAGAGCCTGACACCAGAGGGCCCTCATCAGGGAGGAGAGGAGGCTCCCAGCAGGCTACAACTGCCACCAGAGGGCCGACGTCACCAAAGCAATGAGAGCAAGCCAGGCAGGAGTTACCTCACAGCAGAGGGCCCACTTCACAGAAGGGTGAGGAACCCAGACAGGATCAGATTATCACCAGAGGACTCACATCAGCAAGGGGATCGGAACCAGGCAGGAGTGTCCTCACACCAGTGTGGCCACATCATAGAAAGGTGAGGATCCGGGAACATGTGGCCTAAACCAGAGGACCCACATCTCCAAGGGGCTCGGAGTGAGGCAGGCAGGAGTAGCCTCACAACACAGGGCCCATAGAATAAAAAATGTGAGGAATCCAGCAGTTGGAACCTCCCAGCAGGCAGCCCAGAGCACCGAGTCTATGTGATCCAGGCCACAGTGAACTCACAGCAGAGGACCCACATCATGAAACTCTGAGCAACCCAGGCGTTGGGACCTCAGAGCAGAAGGCCCACATCCCCATGGGGATGGGAACTTGGCAGGAGTGTCCTCGCACCACTTAGCACGTATCATAAAATGTGGGTGCCCAGCAGTTATGGCCTGACGCCAGAGGGCCCTCATGACTGACGGGAGGAAGCTCCCAGCAGGCTCCAACTGCCACCAAAGGGCCGACGTCACCAAGGCGGGGTGTGCCACCCAGGCAGTAGTGACCTCAGAGCAGAGTGCCCACCTCACAGAAGTTGAGGATCCCAACGAAGATCAGACTCAGCAGAGGGCCCACATCACCAAGGGGTTGGGAACCAGGCAGGAGTGTTCTCACACCAATGGACCCACATCATCAAAAGGGGAGGGACCCAGCACACGTGGCCTCAAACCAGAGAACACACATCACCAAGGGGCTGGGTGTGAGGCAGGCAGGAGGAGCCTCAAAACAGAGTCCCTATAGAATAAAAAAGGTAAGGAATCCCGCAGTTGGAACCTCCCAGCAGGCGGCCAGGAGCAGGGAGGCTATGGGATCCAGGCCTGAGTGTATTCACAACAGAGGGCCCTCATCATGAAACTGTGAGCAACACAGGCGTTGGGACCTCAGAGCTGAAGGCCCACATTCCCATGTGGTTGGGAACCTACTCGCACCACAGGGCGCACATCAGAAAATTTGGGAGCCAGGAGTTAGGGCCTGACGCCAGAGGGCCCTCATTACCGAGGGGAGGAGACTCCAAGCAGGCACCAACTCCCAACTGAGGGCACACGTCACCAAGGTAACGTTTGCCAGCCAGGCAGGAGTGACCTCACAGCAGAGGGCCTACCTCACAGAAAGGTGAGCAACCAAGTCAGGATAAGACTCTCACCAGAGGGCCCACATCACCAAGGGGATGGGAACCAGGCAGGAGTTCCTCAAACCAGTAGGGCCACATCACTAAAAGGTGAGGAGACCGGCACATGTGGCTTCAAACCAGAGTACCTACATCACCAAGGGGCTGGGAGTGACGCAGGCTGGAGGAGCCTCACAACACAGGTGTCAAAGAATAAAAAAGGTGAGGAATCCAGCAGTTGGAAACTCCCAGCAGGCAGCCCACAGCACAGAGGCCATGGGATCTAGGCCTGAGTGAACTAACACCAGAGAGCCAACATCATGAAACTGTGAGCAACCAAGGCGTTGGGACCTCAGAGCAGAAGGCCCACATCCCCTTGGGGATGAGAACCTTACAGGATTGTCCTGGCATCACTGGGCTCACATCAGAAAACGTGGGGAGCCCGGCAGTTAGAGCCTGACACCAGAGGGCCCTCATCAGGGAGGAGAGGAGGCTCCCAGCAGGCTACAACTGCCACCAGAGGGCCGACGTCACCAAAGCAATGAGAGCAAGCCAGGCAGGATTTACCTCACAGCAGAGGGCCCACTTCACAGAAGGGTGAGGAACCCAGACAGGATCAGATTATCACCAGAGGACTCACATCAGCAAGGGGATCGGAACCAGGCAGGAGTGTCCTCACACCAGTGTGGCCATATCATAGAAACGTGAGGAACCCAGCACATGTGGCCTCAAACCAGAAGAGCCACTTCAAAAATGGGCTCGGAGTGAGGCAGGCAGGACCAGCCTAAAAACACAGGGCCCATAGATTAAAAAATGTGAAGAATCCAGCAGTTGGAACCTCACAGCAGGCGGCCCAGAGCACGGAGTCTATGGGATCCAGGCCACAGTGAACTCACAGCAGAGGGCCCACATCATGAAACTCTGAGGAACCCAGCCTTTGGGACCTCAGAGCAGAAGGCCCACATCCCCATGGGAATGGGAACCGGGCAGGAGTGTCCGCGCACCACTGGACACACATCAGAAAATTTTTGGAACCCAGGAGTTAGGGCCTGAAGCCAGAGTGCCCTCATTACCAAGGGGAGTAGACACCAAGCAGGCACCAACTCCCAACTGAGGGCCCATGTCGCCAAGGTGACGTGTACCAGACAGGCAGCATTTACTCACAGCAGAGGACCCACCTCCCAGAAGGTTGAGGAGCCCAACCAGGATCAGACTCTCACCAGAGGGCCCACATCATCAAGGGGATGGGAACCAGGTAGGAGTGTCCTCACACCAGTGGGGCCACATCAGCCAAAGGTGAGGAATCCAGCACATGTGGCCGCATACAAGGGGACACACATCAAGTAGGGGCTGGGAGTGAGACATGCAGGAGGAGACTCACAAGCGAGGGCCTATAGAATAAAAATGTGAAGAATCCAGCTTCTGGGAGCTCCAAGCAGGTGGCCCAGAGAACCGACGCTATGGGATAAAGGCCGGAGTGAACTCACAGCCGAGGGCCCACATCATGAAACTGTGAGCAACCCAGCCATTGGGACATCAGAGCAGAAGTCCCACATCCACATGGGGATGGGAACTCGGCAGGAGTGTCCTCGCACCACTTAGTACATATCAGAAAATGTGGGTACCCAGCAGTTAGGGTCTGACGCGACAGGGCCCTCGTCACCGAGGGGAGGAGGTTCCCAGCATGCTCCAAATGCCACCAGAGGGCCGACGTCACCAAGGCGGTGTGTGCCAGCCAGGCAGGAGTGACCTCAGAGCAGAGGGCCAAGCTCACGGAAGTGTGAGAAACCCAACCAGGATCAGACTCTCACCAGAGGGCCCACATCACCAAGGGGATGGGAACCAGGCAGGAATGTTCTGAGACCAGTGGGGCCACATCATTGAAAGGTGAGGAACCCAGCACATGTGGCCTCGAACCAGAAGACCCACATCAAAAAGGGGCTCGGAGTGAGGCAGGGAGGAGGTGTCTCACAACAAAGTGCACAAAGAAGAAAAAAGGTGAGGAATCCAGCAGTTGGAAGCTCCAAGCAGTTGTCCCAGAGCACCGAGGCTATGGGATCCATGCCGGAGTGAACTCACAGCAGAGGGCCCACATCCTGACACTGTGAGCAACCCAGCCGTTGTGACCCCAGAGCAGAAGGCCCAAAATCGCATGGGGATGGGAACCTGGCAGGAGTGTGCTCTCACCACTTAGCACGTATCAGAAAATATGGCTACCCAGCAGTTAGGGCCTGACACCAGAGTGTCCTCATCACCGAGAGGAGAAGCCTCCCAGCACGCTCCAACTGTCAGCAGAGGGCTGACGTCACCAAGGTGGGGTGTGCCAGCCAGGCAGGACTGACCTCAGGGCAGAGGGCCAACTTTACGGAACTGTGAGGAACCCAACCAGGATGAGACTCTCACCAGAGGGCCCACATCCCCAAGGGGATGGGAACCAGTCAGGACTGTTCTCACTCCAGTGGGGCCACATTATTGAAAGGCGAGGAACCCACCACATGTGGCCTCAAACCAGAAGACCCACATCAACAAGGGGCTCAGAGTGAGGCAAGCAGGGTGTGTCTCACAACACACGGCTCATAGAAGAAAAAAGGTAAGGAATCCTGCAGTTGGAAGCTCCAAGCAGGTGGCCCAGATCACCGAGGCTATGGGATGCATGCTGGAGTGAACTCACAGCAGAGGGCCCACATCCTGACACTGTGAGCAACCCAGCCGTTGGCACCTCAGAACAGAAGGCACATATCTGCATGGGGATGGGAACCTGGCAGGAGTGTCATCGCACCAGTGGGCGCACATCAGAAAATGTGGGGAGCCCAGCAGTTAGGGCCTGACGCCAGAGGGCCCTCATCACTGACGGGAGGAGGCTCCCAGCACGCTCCAACTGCAACCAGAGGGCCCATGTGGCCAAGGCGACATGTGCCAGCCAGGCAGGAGTGACCTCACAGCAGACGGCCCACCTCCCAGAAGTGTGAGGAATCAAGCCAGGGTCAGACTCTCACCAGAGGGCCCACATCAACAAGAGGATGGGAACCAGTCAGGAGTGTCCTCACACCAGTGAGGTCACATACCTAAAATGTGAGGCAACCGGCACATGTGGCCTCAAACCAGAGGACCTACATCACCAAGGGGCTTGGAGTGAGGCAGGCAGGGGGAGTCTCACAACACAGGGCCCAAAGTATAAAAAAGGTACGGAATCCAGGAGTTGGAACCTCCCAGCAGTCGGCCCAGAGCACAGAGGCTATGAGATCTAGGCCTGAGTGAACTAACACCAGAGAACCAACATCACGAAACTGTGAGCAACCCAGGCGTTGGGACCACAGAGCAGAAGGCCCACATCCCCATGGGGATGGGAAACTTACAGGAGTGTCCTGGCATCACTGGGCTCAGTCAGAAAACGTGGGGTGCCCAGCAGTTAGAGCCTGAAGCCAGAGGGCACTCATCACCTAGGAGAGGAGGCTCCCAGCAGGTTCCAACTGCCACCAGATGGCCGACATCACCAAGGCAATAGGAGCAAGCCAGGCAGGTGTTACCTCACAGAAGAGGGCCCACGTCAAAGAAGGGTCAGGAACCCAGCAAGGATCAGACTTTCACCAGAGGGCCCACAACACCAAGGGGATGTGAACCAGGCAGGAGTGTCCTCACACCATTGGGGCCATATCATCGAAAGGTGAGGGACCCAACACACGTGGCCTCAAACCAGAGGACACACATCACCCAGGGTCTGGGAGGGAGGCAGGCAGGAGTAGCCTCAAAACAGAGGGCCCATAGAATAAAAAATGTGAGGAATCCCGCAGTTGGAACGTCCCAGCAGGTTGCAAGGAGCAGCGAGGCTATGGGATCCCGGCCAGTGTGAACTCACAACAGAGGGCCCTCATCATGAAACTGTGAACAACCAAGCCGTTGTGTCCACAGAGCAGAAGGGCCACATTCCCATGGGGTTGGGAACCTGGCAGGAGTGTACTCGTACCACAGGGCACACATCAGAAAAGTTTGGGAGCCCAGGAGTTAGGGGCTGACGCCAGAGGGCCCTCATTACCAAAGCGAGGAAATGCCCAGCAGGCACCAAATCCCAACTGAGGGCCCACGTCGCCAATGTGACATGCGCCAGCCAGGCAGGAGTGACCTCAGAGCAGAGGGCATACGTCACAGAAAGGAGAGGAATGCAGTCAGGATAAGACTCTCACCAGAGGGCTCACATCACCAAGGGGATCGGAACCAGGCAGAAGTATCCTCACACCAGTGTGGCCAAATAATGGAAAGGTGAGGAACCCAGCACATGTGGCCTAAACCAGAGGACCCGCATCTCCAAGGGGCTCGGAGTGAGGCAGGCAGGACTAGCCTCACAACGCAGGGCCCATAGAATAAAAAATGTGAGGAATCCAGCAGTTGGAACCTCCCAGCAGGTGGCCCAGAGCACCCAGTCTATGGGATCCAGGCCGCAGTGAACTCACAGCAGAGGGCCCACATCATGAAACTTTGAGCAACCCAGCTGTTTGGATATCAGAGCAGAAGTCCCACATCCCCATGGGGATGGGAACCTGGCAGGAGTGTCCTCGTTCCACTTAGTGCATATCAGAAAATGTGGGTACCCAGCAGTTAGGGCCTGACGCAAGAGGGAACTCATCACCGAGGGGAGGAGGCTCCCATCACGCTCCAACTGAAACCAGAGTGCCGACGTCACCAAGGCAGTGTGTACCAGCCAGGCAGGAGTGACCTCAGAGGAGGGGCCAAGCTCACGGAAGTGTGAGGAACCCAACCAGGATCAGACTCTCACCAGAGGGCCCACATCACCAAGCTGATGGGAACCAGACAGGAGTGTTCTGAGACCAGTGGGGCCACATCATTGAAAGGTGAGGAACCCAGCACATGTGGCATCGAACCAGAAGACATATATCAAAAAGGGGTTCGGAGTGAGGCAGGGAGGAGGTGTCTCACAACACAGTGCACATAGAAGAAAAAAGGTGAGGAATCCAGCAGTTGGAAGCTCCAAGCAGTTGTCCCAGAGCACCGAGGTATGAGATCCATGCCGGAGTGAACTCACAGCAGAGGGCCCACATCCTGACACTGTGAGCAACCCAGCCGTTATGACCCCAGAGCAGAAGGCCCAAAACCGCATCCGGTTGGGAACTGGGCAGGAGTGTCCTCTCACCACTTAGCACGTATCAGAAAATGTGGGTATGCAGCAGTTAGGGCCTGACAGCAGAGGGTCCTCATCACCGAGAGAAGAAGTCTCCCAGCACACTCCAACTGCTGCCAGAGGGCCGACGTCACCAAGGTGGGGTGTGCCAGCCAGGCAGGAATGACCTCAAGGCAGAGGGCCAACCTTACGGAACTGTGAGGAACCCAACCAGGATGAGACTCTCACCAGAGGGACCACATGACCAAGGGGATGGGAACCAGGCAGGAGTGTTCTCACTCCAGGTGGCCACATCATCACCGATGGGAGGAGGCTGCAAGCACGCTCCAACTGCAACCAGAGGGCTCATCTTGTCAAGGCGATGTGTGCCAGCCAGGCAGGAGTGACCTCACAGCAGAGGGCCCTCTGCCCAGAAGTGTGAGGAATCAAGCCAGGGTCAGACTCTCACCAGAGGGCCCACATCAACAAGAGGATGGGAACCAGTCAGGAGTGTCCTCACACCAATGGGGCCACATACCTAAAAGGTGAGGCAACCCGCACATGTGGCCTCAAACCAGAGGACCTACATCAACAAGGGGCTTGGAGTGAGGCAGGCAGGAGGAGCCTCACAACACAGAGCCCAAAGTATAAAAAAGGTGCGGAATCCAGCAGTTGGAACCTCCCAGCAGTCGGCCCACAGCTCAGAGGCTATGGGATCTAGGCCTGAGTGAACTAACACCAGAGAACCAACATCACGAAACTGTGAGCAACCCAGGCGTTGGGACCACAGAGCAGAAGGCCCACATCCCCATGGGGATGGGAACCTTACAGGAGTGTCCTGGCATTACTGGGCTCAGTCAGAAAACGTGGGGTGCCCAGCAGTTAGAGCCTGACGCCAGAGGGTCCTCATAACCGAGGCGAGGAGGCTCCCAGCAGGCTCCAACTGCCACCAGAGGGCCGACGTCACCAAGGCAATGGGAGCAAGCCAGGCAGGAGTTACCTCACAGAAGAGGGCCCACCTCAAAGAAGGGTCAGGAACCCAGCAAGGATCAGACTCTCACCAGAGGGTCCACAACACCAAGGGGATGGGAACCAGGCAGGAGTGTCCTCACACCATTGGGGCCATATCATCAAAAGGTGAGGGACCCAACACACGTGGCCTCAAACCAGAGGACACACATCGCCAAGGGGGTGGGAGGGAGGCAGGCAGGAGTAGCCTCAAAACAGAGGGCTCATAGAATAAAAAAGCTGAGGAATCCCGCAGTTGGAACGTCCCAGCAGGCGGCAAGGAACAGCGAGGCTATGGTGTCCCGGCCGGTGTGAACTCACAACAGAGGGCCCTCATCATGAAACTGTGAACAACACAGCTGTTGGGACCACAGAACAGAAGGCCCACATTCCCATGGTGTTGAGAACCTGGCAGGAGTGCACTCGCACCACAGGGCACACATCAGAAAAGTTTGGGAGCCCAGGAGTTAGGGCCTGACGCCAGACGGCCCTAATTACCGAGGGGAGGAGACTCCCAGCAGGCACCAACTCCCAAATGAGGGCCCAAGTCGTCACGGTGACATGCGTCAGCCAGGCAGGAGTGACCTCACAGCAGAGGGCCTACGTCACAGAAGGGGGAGGAACCCAGCCAGGATAAGACTCTCACCAGAGGGTCCACATTACCAAGGGTATCAGAACCAGGCATGAGTGGCCTCACACCAGTATGGCCAAATCATAGAATGTGAGGAACCCAGAACATATGGCCTAAACCAGAGGACCCACATCAACAAGGGGCTCATAGTGAGGCAGGCAGGAGGTGTCTCAAACAGAGGGCCCATAAAATAAAAAAGGTGAGGAATCCTGCAGTTGGAACCTCCCAGCAGGCGGCAAGGAGCAGCGAGGCTATGGGATCCCGGCCGGTGTGAACTCACAACAGAGGGCCCTCATCACGAAACTGTGAACATCCCAGGGGTTGGGACCACAGAGCAGAAGGCCCACATTCCCGTGGCATTGGGAACCTGGCAGGAGTGTACTCACACCAGAGGGCACACATCAGAAAAGTATGGGAGCCCAGGAGTTAGGGCCTGACGCCAGAGGGCCCTCATTACTGAGGGGAGGAGACACCCAGCAGGCACCACCTCCCAACTGATGGCCCACGTCACCAAGGTGACGTGCGCCAGCCAGGCAGGAATGACCTCACAGCAGAGGGTCTACGTCACAGAAGGGTGAGGTACCCAGCCAGGATAATACTCTCACCAGAGGGCCCACATCACCAAGGGGATGGGAACCAGGCAGGAGTGGCCTCACAGCAGTGTGGCCAAATCATAGAAAGGTGAGGAACCCAGAACATGTGGCCTAAACCAGAGGACCCACATCTCCAAGGGGCTCGGAGGTAGGCAGGCAAGACTAGCCTCAAAACGCAGGGCCCATAGAATAAAAAATGTGATTAATCCAGCATTTGGAACCTCCCAGCAGGTAGCCCACAGCACCCAGTCTATGGGATCCAGGCCGCAGTGAACTGACAGCAGAGGTGCCACATCATGAAACTTTGAGCAACCCAGCCGTTTGGACATCAGAGCAGAAGTCCCACATCCCCATGGCGATGGGAGCCTGGCAGGAGTGTCCTCTCACCACTTAGTACGTATCAGAAAATGTGGGTACCCAGCAGTTTGGACCTGACGTGAGATGGCCCTCATCACCGAGGGGATGAGTTTCCCAACACACTCCAACTGCCACCAGAGGGCCGACGTCACCAAGGCAGTGTGTGCCAGCCAGGCAGGAGTGACCTCAGAGCAGAGGGCCGAGCTCACAGAAGTGTGAGGAACCCAACCAGGATCAGACTCTCACCAGAGGGCCCACATCCCCAAGGGGATGGGAACCAGGCAGGAATGTTCTGAGACCAGTGGGGCCACATCATTGAAAGGTGAGGAACCCAGCACATGTGGCCTCGAACCAGAAGCCCCACTTAAAAGGGGGTTCGGAGTGAGGCATGGAGGAAGTGTCTCACAACACAGGGCCGATAGAAGAAAAAAGCTGAGGAATCCAGCAGTTGGAAGCTCCAAGCAGTTGTCCCAGAGCACGGAGGCTATGGGATCCATGACGGATTGAACTCACAGCAGAGGGCCCACATCCTGACACTGTGAGCAACCCAGCCATTGTGACCCCAGAGCAGAAGGCCCAAAACCGCATGGGGATGGGAACCTGGCAGGAGTGTCCTCTCTCCACTTAGAACGTATCAGAAAATGTGGTTACCCAGCAGTTAGGGCCTGACACCAGAGTGTCCTCATCACCAAGAGGAGAAGACTCCCAGCACGCTCCAACTGCCGCCAGAGGGCCGATGTCACCAAGGCAGGGTGTGCCAGCCAGGCAGGAGTGACCTCAGGGCAGAGGGCCAACCTTACGTAACTGTGAGGAACCCAACCAGGATGAGACTCTCACCAGAGGGCCCACATGCCCAAGGGGATTGGAACCAGGCAGGAGTGTTCTCACTGCAGTGGGGCCACATCATTGAAAGGTCAGGAACCCACCACATGTGGCCTCAAACCAGAAGACCCACATCAACAAGGGGCTCAGAGTGAGGCAGGCAGGAAGTGTCTCAAAACACACGGCCCATAGAAGTAAAAAGGTAAGGAATCCTGCAGTTGGAAGCTCCAAGCAGGTGGCCCAGAGCACCGAGGGTATGGGATGCATGCCGGAGTGAACTCACAGCAGAGGGCCCACATCCTGACACTGTGAGCAACCCAGCCGTTGGCACCTCAGAACAGAAGGCCCAAATCCTCATGTGGATGTGAACCTGGCAGGAGTGTCATCGCACCAGTGGGCGCACATCAGAAAATGTGGGGATCCCAGCAGTTAGGGCCTGACGCCAGAGGGCCCTCATCACCGATGGGAGGAGGCTCCCAACACACTCCAACTGCAACCAGAGGGCCCATGTGACCAAGGCGACGTGTGCCAGCCAGGCAGGAGTGATCTCGCAGCAGAGGACCCACCTCCCAAAAGTGTGAGGAATCAAGCCAGGATCAGACTCTCACCAGAGGGCCCACAACAACAAGAGGATGGGAACCAGTCAGGACTGTCCTCACACCATTGGGGCCACATCATCGAAAGGTGAGGGACCCAACACACGTGGCCTCAAGCCAGAGGACACACATCACCAAGGGGCTTGGAGTGAGGCAGGCAGGAGGAGCCACACAACACAGGGCCCAAAGTATAAAAAAGGTGCGGAATCCAGCAGTTGGAACCTCCCAGCAGTCGGCCCAGAGCACAGAAGCTATGGGATCTAGGCCTGAGTGAACTAACACCAGAGAACCAACATCACGGAACTGTGAGCAACCCAGGCGTTGGGACCGCAGAGCAGAAGGCCCACATCCCCATGGGGATGGGAATCTTACAGGAGTGTCCTGGCATCACTGGGCTCAGTCAGAAAACGTGGGGTGCCCAGCACTTAGAGCCTGACACTAGAAGGCCCTCATTACCTAGGAGTGGAGGCTCCCAGCAGGCTCCAACTGCCACCAGATGGACGAGGTCACCAAGGCAATGGGAGCAAGCCAGGCAGGAGTTACCTCACAGAAGAGGGCCCACCTCAAAGAAGGGACAGGGACCCAGCAAGTATCAGACTCTCACCAGAAGGCCCACAACACCAAGGGGATGGGAACCAGGCAGGAGTGTCCTCACACCATTGGGGCCACATCATCGAAAGGTGAGCGACCCAACACACGTGGCCTCAAGCCAGAGGACACACATCACCAAGGGTCTGGGAGGGAGGCAGGCAGGAGTAGCCACAAAACAGTGGGCCCATAGAATAAAAAATGTGAGGAATCCCGCAGTTGGAACGTCCCAGCATGCGGCAAGGAGCAGCGAGGCTATGGGATCCCGGTCGGTGTGAACTCACAAAAGAGGGCCCTCATCATGAAACTGTGAACAACCCAGCCGTTGTGTCCACAGAGCAGAAGGCCCACATTCCCATGGGGTTGGGAACCTGGCAGGAGTGTACTCGCACCACAGGGCACACATCAGAAAATTTGGGAGCCTAGGAGTTAGGGCCTGACGCCAGAGGGCCCTCATTCCCGAAGGGAGGAATCTCCCAGCAGGCACTAAATCCCAAGTGAGGGCTCACGTCACCATGGTGACGCGCGCCACCCAGGCAGGAGTGACCTCACAGCAGAGAGCATACGTCACAGAAGGATGAGTAATGCAGCCAGGATAAGACTCTCACCAGAGGGCCCACATCACCAAGGGGATCGGAACCAGGCAGAAGTATCCTCACACCAGTGTGTCCAAATAATGGAAAGGTTAGGAACCCAGAACATGTGGCCTAAACCACAGGAACCACATCTCCAAGGTGCTCGGAGTGAGGCAGGCAGGGCTAGCCTAACAACACAGGGCCCATAGATTAAAAAATGTGAGGAATCCAGCAGTTGGAACCTTGCAGCAGGCGGCCCAGAGCACGGAGTCTATGGGATCCAGGCCAAAGTGAACTCACAGCAGAGGGCCCACATCATGAAACTGTGAGAAACCCAGCCGTTGGGACCTTAGAGCAGAAGGCCCACATCCCCATGGGGATGGGAACCTGGCAGGAGTGTCCTTGCACCACTTAGTACGTATTAGACAATGTGGGTACCCAGCAGTTAGGGCCTGACGCAAAAGGGCCCTCATCACTGAGGGGATGAGGCTCCCAGCATGCGCCAACTGCCACCAGAGGGCCGACGTCGCCAAGGTGGGGTGTACCAGCCAGGCAGGAGTGACCTCAGAGCATAGGGCCAAGCTCACAGAAGTGTGAGGAAACCAACCAGGATCAGACTCTCACCAGAAGGCCCACATCACCAAGGGGATGGGAACCAGGCAAGAGTGTGCTCACACCAGTGGGGCCACATCATTGAAAGGTGAGGAACCCAGCACATGTGGCCTCAAACCAGAAGAGCCACATCAAAAAGGGGCTCGGAGTGAGTCAGGCAGGAGATGTCTCACAACACAGGGCCCAGAGAAGAAAAAAGGTGAGGTATCCAGCAGTTGGAATCTTCCAGCAGGCGGCCCAGAGCACAGAGGCTATGGGATCCCGGCCTGAGTGAACTAACACCAGAGAGCCTATGTCATGAAACTGTGAGCAACCCAGGCGTTGGAACCACAGAGCAGAAGGCCCACATCCCCATGGGAATGGGAACCTTACATGAGTGTCCTCTTATCACTGGGCTCACATCAGAACACGTGGGGAGCCAAACAGTTACGGCCTGACGCCAGAGGGCCCTCATCACCAAGGGGAGGAGGCTCCCAATACGTTCCAACTGCCCCCAGAGGGCCGACGTCACCAAGGCAATGGGAAGCCAGGCAGGAGTTACCTCACAGCAGAGGGCCCACCTCACAGAAGTGTGAGGAACCCAGCCAGGATCAGACTCTCACCAGAGGGCCCATATCACCAAGGGGATGAGAACCAGGTACAAGTATCCTCACACCAGTGGGGCCACATCATCAAAAGGTGAGGGACCCAGCACACGTGGCCTCTAATCAGAGGACACACATCAACAAGGGCCTGGGAGTGAGGCAGGCAGGAAGAGCCTCAAAGCAGAGGACCCATAGAATAAAGACGGTGAGGAATCCCGCAGTTGGAACCTCCCAGCAGGCGGCCAGGTGTAGCGAGGCTATGGGATCCAGGCCGGGTGAACTCACAACAGAGGGCCCTCATCATGAAACTGTGAGAAACCCAGACGTTGGGACCTCAGTGCAGAAGGCCCACATTCCCATGGGGTGATTCTGGCAGGAGTGTACTCGCACCACATGGCGCACATCAGAAAATTTTGAGATCCCAGGAGTTAGGGCCTGACACCAGAGGGCCCCCATTACCGAGGGAAAGAGACTCCCAGCAGACACGAACACACAACTGAGGGCCCACTTTGCCAACTTGAAGTGTGCCAGCCAGGCAGGAGTGACCTCACAGCAGAGGGCCTACCTCACAGAAGGGTGAGGAACCCAGCAAGGATAAGGCTCTCGGCAGAGGGCCCATATCACCAAGGGGATCGGAACCACGCAGGAGTGTCCTAACACCAGTGTGGTCACATCATAGAAAGGTGAGGAACCCAGCACATGTGGCCTCAAACAGAGGACCCACATCTACAAGGGGCTTGGAGTGAGGCACGCAGGAGTAACCTCACAACACAGGGCCCATAGAACAAAAAAGGTGAGGAATCCAGTAATTGGAACCTCCCATCAGGCGGCCCAGGGCACCGAGTCTATGGGATCTAGGCCACAGTGAACTCACAGCAGAGGGCCCACATCATGATACTGTGAGCAACGCAGCCGTTGGGACCTCAGAGCACAAGGCCCACATCCCCATGGGGATGGGAACCTGGCAGGAGTGTCATCGCACCAGTGGGCGCACATCAGAAAATGTTGGGAGGCCAGCAGTTAGGGCCTGACGCCAGAGCGCCCACATCACCAAGGGGAGGAGGCTCCCAGCAGGCTCCAACTGCCACCAGAGGGCCGATGTCGCCAAGGCGGGGTGTGCCACCCAGGCAGGATTGACCTCAGAGCAGAGGGCCCACCTCACAGAAGTGTGACGAACCCAACCAGGATCAGACTCTCACCAGAGGGCCCATATCACCAAGTGGATGGGAACCAGACAGGAGTGCCCTCACACCAGTGGGGCCACATCATCGAAAGGTGTGGAACCCAGGACATGTGGCCTCAAACAAGGGGACACACATCACGAAGGGGCTGAGAGTGAGGCATGCAGGAGGAGACTCACAACAGACGGTCCATAGAATAAAAATGGTGAGGAATCCAGCAGTTGGAAGCTCCAAGCAGGTGGCCCAGAGCACCAAGGCTATGGAATCCATGTCGGAGGTTACTCAAAGCAGAGGGCCCACATCCTGACACTGTGAGCAACCCACACGTTGGCACCTCAGAGCAGAAGGCCCACATCCGCATGGGGATGGGAAACTGGCAGGAGTGTCATCGCACCAGTGGGCGCACATCAGAAAATGTGGGGAGCCAGGCAGTTAGGGCCTGATGACAGAGGGCCCTCATCACCGATGGGAGGAGGCTCCCAGCCCGCTCCAACTGCAACCAAAGGGCCCACGTGGCCAAGGCGACGTGTGCCAGCCAGGCAGGAGTGACCTCACAGCAGAGGGCCCACCTCCCAGAAGTGTGAGGAATCCAGGCAGGATCAGACTCTCACCATAGGGCCCACATCACCAAGGGGATGGGAACCAGGCAGGAGTGTCCTCACACCAGTGGAGCCACATCACTAAAAGGTGAGGAAACCGGCACATGTAACCTCAAACCACAGGACCTACATCAAAAACGGGGTGGAGTGAGGCAGGCAGGAGGAGCCTCACAAAACAGGGCACAAAAAATAAAAAAGGTGAGGAATCCAGCAGTTCGAACCACACAGCAGGCTGCCCAGAACACAGAGGCTATGGGATCTAGGCCTGAGTGAACTAACACCAGAGAGCCAACACCATGAAACTGTAAGCAACCCAGGCGTTGGGACCTCAGAGCAGAAGGCCCACATGCCCATGGGGATGGGAACCTTACAGGAGTATCCTGTCATCACTGGGCTCACATCAGAAAACGTGGGGAGCACAGCAGTTAGAACCTGACGCCAGAGGGCACTCATCGCCGAGGAGAGGAGCCTCCCAGCAGGCTCCAACTGCCACCAGAGGGCTTACGTCTCCAAGGCAATGGGAGCAAGCCAGGCAGGAGTTACCGCACAGCATAGGGTCCACCTCACCGAAGGGTGAGGAACCCAGCAAGGATCAGACACTCACCAGAGGGCCTACATCATCAAGGGGATGGGAACCAGGCAGGAGTTTCCTCACACCATTGGGGCCACATCATTTAAAGGTGAGGAAGCCAGCACATATGGTTTCAAACCAGAGGACACACATCACCAAGGGGGTGGGAGTGAGGCAGGTATCTGGACAGGCACATTTAACTCTCATTTCCCACCAGGAAGAGGAATTAACCAAAGGCTCAGCGTGCCCTGCCGGAATCAGATTATGGCCTGAAGCAATCCTGCGGTTTTGCGGCCAGCTCACAAAAAAGGGAGTTGAAGAAAGGAGCTCAGGGGCACTGTCATTCACAAACCTGCAGTTATGAATGACAGCTATTGTCCAAAAATATATTAAAATAAGTCTGCGAGGCGCACTTGAAAGCGGGGCAAAATTTCAGGAAAATGATTTCAGGGAGTAGACTGGAATTGCACTTAAAGCATAGGAAAAGAGGCAGAATGTCGACAATGATGCACTTGGACAAAAAGAGCGTATGCGTTTTTTCTTGAATATATTCAGGAAAAAACGCATACGCCCTCTTTGGCCAAACAAGCAAGCGTGTAAAGGATATCTGCACTACAATGAAGTCTCACTGCCCTCCAGTCAAAAGGGCCATCTGAAAAAAGTGTAAAATCCTGAAATACAGGACCTGCCATGGAAAACAGGGAGCCTTGTTATGCTGATGTGCTGGATGTAAATTGCCAACAGCCACTCTGGGGAAGTGTATGGTGATTCCTGAAACACTGTAGGAAACAAAGCAACACAGCCTATGGAACTTCCACTTATGGTCCTATAGCTTAGGGAAACTTTGGGACGGCTCTGTTTACAAGAACCTCTTGTATGGTAAAAGTTAAATATCCCAGAAAGCGAAAAATGGATAAAGAATTTGTGGTACGTACGTACAATGGAATATCACTCAGCAATGAAATCTATGTCATCAGGCTCATAGCGGCATAATGAGTGGATTCAGGTACGATGATTCTACATGAAATAAGTCACACAGAAAAAGAAACATCATAAGATATCACTAAAACATGGAATGTAAACTTGGCTACACATGAACTGAATTATGAAAGAGAAAAGGATCTCAAATTCAGAAAACCAACTTATGCTTGCGTATGGAGAAAGGTGTGTTGGCGTGATGCATAAAACCAGAGACTGAAATTACCACACATACCGTTCCATAAGCCAAATAAATAATAGACAAGACCTACTACTTGCTCAGCGAAATGGAATCAACACCCCATATTCAACAACAAGCAATATACCTGACTAGTAAGAATCTTAAAACCCATGGATTTATATGTCTCTGTAACGGAATCAAACATGTGTAGAGCGGCCTAAATGCAGCAGTGAAAATCCGATAAATCCCATTATCAAAATAAATTTCAAAAACAAAACCCAATGACAGTGAAATAGAGAACAATTCTTAAATAATTCATTCTGGGCTTGTGATGCAACCTGGATTTACCACATCTACACCCAGAGCTGGGTGAGACATAGGGTTGCACACTTCGGGCTGATAGCATTGGTGAGGTTCAGTGAGCAAATGCAGACCCTTTGAAGACATACTGCATGGTACCCATTCCATGGGTCCCAACTGTCCAGGTTTAAGGGATTCTTCCTTCAGCTAAAACATGCATGGGAAACCCAGAGTATGGACCACCGTATGATTGTGGAACGTTTTCAATTGCATCTCAGTTTTCGAGCCCTGATACTCGCGTTCACCATTCCAGACGCTTTACTAACACTCTTCCCACTTGGAGAGTCAGTGCCTTTAACCTCCTGTTTGGCACAGTTTGCAATTTCAGTGGAAGATGAATAGGAATAGGGAGTACCAATGAGAGACTAGCTGTGGGTGTCTGCACTGGCAAATGTAATGCTCATTTCCCACCAGGAAGAGGAATTAACCAAAGGCTCAGCGTGCTCTGCTGGAAACAGATTAGGGCCTGAAGCAATCCTGCGGTGTTGCGTAGAGCTCACAAGAAAGCGAGTTGAAGAAAGGAGCTCAGGGGTACTGTAATTCACAAACTTGCAGAGCTATAAATGACAGCTATCGTCCAAAAATATATTGAAGTAAGTCTGCGAAGAGCACTTGAAAGCGGGGCAGAATTTCAGGAAAGCGATTTCAGGGGGTAGACTGGAAATGCACTTAAAGCATAGGAAAAGAGGCAGAATGTCGACAATGATGCACTTGGCGAAAAAGGGCATATGCGTTTTTTCCTGAATATATTCAAGCAAAAACGCATATGCCCTTTATGGCCAACCAAGCAAGCGTGCTAAGGAAATCTGCACTACAACGAAGTCTCACTTCCCCCCGGTCAAAGGGCCATCTGAAAAAAGTGTAAAATACAGAAAGGCAGGACAGGCCATGGAGAACAGTTGGCCTTGTTACGCTGGTGGGCAGGATGTAAATTCCCAGCAGCCACTCTAGATAAGTGTATTGTTTTTCCGGAAACTTCTAAAAGACAAAGAAACAGAGCCTAGGGCACTTCCACTTATGGTCCAATAGCATAGGGAAATTAAAATCGAAAACACTCAGCCACCCCAAAATTTGGGACGGCTCTGTTTACAAGAATCTCATCTACGGTACAAGATAAATATCCCAGAAATCGAAAAATGGATAAACAAGTAGTGGTACCTAAGTATAATGGAATATCACTCAGCAATGAAATCTATGTCATCAGGCCCGTAGCAGCATAAAGAGTGGATACAGATACGATGATTCTACATGATATAAGTCACACAGAAAAAGAAACATGAGAAGTTATCACTAATACACAGAATGTAAACTTGGCTACACATGAACACATTTATAAAACAGAACAGGGACTCAAATTTAGAAAACCAACTTATGCTTGCTTAAGGGGAAAGTTGAGTTGGGGTGCGGCATAAAACCAGAGATTGAAATTAGCACAGATACCGTTCCATAAGCCAAATATGTAATAGACAAGACCTACTCCTTGCTTAATGAAATGGACTCAACACCACATATTCAACGCCTAGGAATATACCTAACTAGTAAGTATCTGAAAACCTATGTATTTATATGTCTCCATAAGAGAATCAAGCATGTGTACAGCGGCATAAACACAGCAGTGAAAATCAGCTAAATCCCATTATCAAAATAAATTTCAAAAACAAACACAATGACAGTGAAATAGAGAGCAATTCGTAAATAATTCATTCAAGGCTTGTGATGCAACCTGGATTTACCACATCTACACCCAGAGCTGCATGAGACATAAGTCTGGACCCTTGGAGATGATAGAATTGGTGAGGTTTGGTGAGCAAATGCAGACCCTTTGAAGTCTTACTGCATGGTACCCATCCAAAGGTCCAAACTCTCCAGGTTTAAGGGATTCTTTGTTCAGCCACAAAATGCATGGGGAACCCAGAATATGGTCCAACGTGTGATTGGGAAACTTTTTTAATTGCATCTCAGTTTTCATCCCCTTTTACTCGGGTTCACAATTCCAGATGCTTTTCTAACACTCTCCCCACTTGGAGAGTCTGTGCATTTAACGTCCTGTTTGGCAAAGTTTGCAATTTCTGCAGAAGATAAACAGGAATACGGAGAACTAATGAGAGAGTAGCTGTAGGTGTCTGCACGGGGAAATTTAACTCTCATTTCCCACCAGGAAGAGGAATGAACCAAAGGCTCAGCATGCCATGCCGGAAACAGACTAGGGCCTGAAGAAATCATGCAGCTTTGCGGCCAGATCAAAAGAAAGCGACTTGCAAAAAGGAGCTCAGGGGCACTGTCATTCACAAACCTGCAGTTATCAATGACAGCTATCTTCCAAAAATATATTGAAGGAAGGCTGCGAAGAGGACTTGAAAGCGGGGCAGAATTGCAGGAAAACGATTTCAGGGGGTAGACAGGAATTTCATTTAAAGCATAGGAAAAGAGGCAGAACATCGACAATGACGCACTTGGCTTAATAGGGCGTATGCATTTTTTCCTGACTATGTTCAGGAAAAAACGCATACGCACTTTTTGGCCAACCAAGCAAGCATGTTAAAGGAATCTGCACTACAGTGAAGTCTCACTTCCACCCGGGCAAAAGGGCAATCTGAAAAAAGTGTAAAATCCAGAAAGGTAGCACAGGCCATGGAGAACAGGGAGCCTTGTTATGCTGATGGGTGGGATGTAAATTGCCAACAGCCACTCTGCAGAAGTGTATGGTGTTTCCTCAAACACCTAAAAAACAAAGCAATGGAGCCTACGGCACTTCAACTTATGGTCCTATAGCTTAGGGAAATTAAAATCAAAAACACACAGCCAGCCGTAAATTTCAGACGGCTCTGTTTACAAGAACCTCGTCTACGGTACAAGTTAAATATCCCAGAAAGCGAAAAATGGATAAAGAATTTGTGGTACGTACGTACAATGGAATATCACTCTCCAATGAAATCTATGTCATCAGGCCTGTCGCGGCATAATGAGTTCATTCAGGTACGATGATTCTAAGTGAAATAAGTCACACAGAAAATGAAGCATCATAAGATATCACTAATACACGGAATGTAATCTTTGCTACAGATGAACTGAATTACAAAACAGAATAGGGTCTCAAATTTAGAAAACTGACTTATGTTTGCTTAAGGGGAAAGGTGAGTTAGGGTGCTGCATAAAACCAGAGATAGAAATTAGCACAGATACCATTCCATAAGTCAAATATGTAATAGTCAAGACCTACCACTTGCTCAACGAAATGGGCTAAACACCATATATTCAACGCCTAGGAATACACTTGAATAGTATGAATATTCAGACCCATGGATTTATATGTCTCCATAAGAGAATCAAGCGTGTGTACAGCTGCATGAAGGCAGCAGAGAAAATCTGATAAATCCCATTATCAAAATGAATTACAAAAACAAAACACAATGACAGTGAAATAGAGAGCAATTCTTAAATAATACATGCAGGGCTTGTGATGCAACCTGGATTGACCTCATCTACACACAGAGCTGAGTGAGACATAAGGTTGGACACTTCGGGCTGATAGCATTGGTGAGGTTCGATGAGCAAATGCAGACCATTTGAAGTCATACTGCATGGGACCCATTCCATGGATCCCAACTCTCCAGGTTTAAGAGATTCTTCCTTCAGCTAAAACATACAAGGGAATCCCACAGTATGGTGCACGGTGTGACCGGGAAACGTTTTCAAATGAATCTCAGTTTTCGTCCCCTTTTACTCGGGTTCACAATTCCAGACCCTTTACTAACACTCTCCCCACTTGGAGAGCCAGGGCCTTTAACATCCTCTTTGGCACAGTTTGCAATTTCTGCGCAAGATGAACAGGAATAGGGAGAACCAACGAGAGACCAGCTGTAGGTGTCTGCACGGGCAAGTTTAACACTCATTTCCCACCAGGAACAGGAATTAACCAAAGGCTCAGCATGCCGTGCCAGAACCAGATTAGGGCCTGAAGCAATCCTGTGGGTTTGCGGCCAGCTCACAAGAAAGCGATTTGAAGAAAGGAGCTCAGGGGCACTGTAATTCACAAACCTGCAGAGTTATAAATGACAGCTATCGTCCAAAAATATATTGAAGGACGGCTGCGAAGAGGACTTGAAAGCGGGGCAGAATTGCAGGACAACGATTTCAGGGGGTAGACTGGAATTGCATTTAAAGCATAGGAAAAGAGTCAGAACGTCGACAATGATGCACTTGGCCAAAAAGGGTGTATGCGTCTTTTCCTGAATATATTCAGGAAAAAACGCATACGCCCTTTTTGGCCAACCAAGCAAGCATGTTAAAGAAATCTGCACTACAGTGAAGTCTCACTGCCCCCCGGTCAAAAGGGCCATCTGAAAAAAGTTTAAAATCCACAAAGGCAGCACATGCCATGGAGAACAGGGAGCCTTGTTATGCTGATGGGCGGGATGTAAATTGCCAAGAGCCGCTCTGGAGAAGTGTATGGTGTTTCCTCAAACACCTAAAAAACAAAGCAACGGAGCCTACGGCACTTCCACTTATGGTCCTATAGCTTAGGGAAATTAAAATCAGACACACAGCCACGCCAAAGTGTCGGACGGCTCTGTTTACAAGAACCTCGTGTACGGCACAAGTTAAATATCGCAGAAAGCAAAAAATGGATAAAGAGGTTGTGGTACGTATGTACAATGGAATATCACTCTCCAATGAAATCTATGTCATCAGGCCCGTCACGGCATAATGAGTGGCTTCAGGTACGATGATTCTAAGTGAAATAAGTCACACAGAAAATGAAATATCATAAGATATCACTAATACACCGAATGTAATCTTGGCTACACATGAACTGAAATACAAAATAGAACAGGGTCTCAAATTTAGAAAACCAATTTATATTGGCTTAAGGGGAAAGGTGAGTTGGGGTGCTGCATAAAACCAGAGATAGAAGTTAGCACAGATACCATTCCATAAGTCAAATATGTAATAGTCAAGACCTACCCCTTGCTCAACGAAATGGACTAACAACCCTATATTCAACACCTAGGAATACACCTGACTAGTAAGAATCTTCAAACCCAAGGATTTATATGTCTCCATAAGAGAATCAAGCGTGTGTACAGCTGCATGAAGGCAGCAGAGAAAATCCGATAAATCCCAGTATCAAAATGAATTACAAAAACTAAACACAATGACAGTGAAATAGAGAGCAATTCTTAAATAATTCATTCAGGGCTTGTGATGCAACCTGGATTTACCTCATCTACACACAGAGCTGAGTGAGACATAAGGTTGGACACTTCGGGCTGATAACATTGGTGAGGTTCGATGAGCAAATGCAGATCCTTTGAAGTCATACTGCATGGGACCCATTCCATGGATCCCAACTCTCCAGGTTTAAGGGATGCTTCCTTCAGCTAAAACATGCATGGGAAACCCACAGTATGGTGCACCGTGTGACCTGGAAACGTTTTCAAATGCATCTCAGGTTTAGTCCTCTTTTATTCGGGTTCACAATTCCAGACTCTTTGCTAACACTCTCCCAACTTGGACAGTCAGTGCCTTTAACCTCCTGTTTGGCACAGTTTGCAATTTCTGCACAAGATGAACAGGAATAGGGAGAACCAATGAGAGACTAGCTGTAGGTGTCTGCACGGGCAATTTTAACACTCATTTCCCAACAGGAAGACGAATTAACCAAAGGCTCAGCATGCCGTGCCGGAACAACATTAGGGCCTGAAGCAATCCTGCAGGTTTGCGGCCAGCTCACAAGAAAGCGATTTGAAGAAAGGAGCTCAGGGGCACTGTTTTTCACAAACCTGCCGAGTTATAAATGACAGCTATCGTCCAAAAATATATTGAAGGAAGGCTGCGAAGAGGTCTTGAAAGCGGAGCAAAATTGAAGGAAAACGATTTCAGGGAGTAGAGTGGATTGCATTTAAAGCATAGGAGAAGAGGCAGAATGTCGACAATGATGCACTTGGCCAAAAAGGGCGTATGCGTTTTTTCCTGAATATATTCAGGAAAAAACGCATACGCCCTTTTTGGCCAACCAGGCAAGCATGTTAAAGAAATCTGCACTACAGTGAAGTCTCACTGCCCCCCGGTCAAAAGGGCCATCTGAAAAAAGTGTAAAATACACAAAGGCAGCACAGGCCATGGAGAACAAGGAGCCTGGTTATGGTGATGGGCGGAATGTAAATTGCCAAGAGCCAATCTGGAGAAGTGTATGGTGTATCCTCAAACACCTAAAAAACAAAGCAACGGAGCCTACGGCACTTCCACTTATGGTCCTATAGCTTAGGGAAATTAAAATCAGAAACACAGCCACCCCAAAGTGTCGGACGTCTCTGTTTACAAGAACCTCGTGTATGGCACAAGTTAAATATCGCAGAAAGCAAAAAATGGATAAAGAAGTTGTGGTACGTATGTACAATGGAATATCACTCTCCAATGAAATCTATCTCATCAGGCCCATCGCGGCATAATGAGTGGATTCAGGTACGATGATTCTAAGTAAAATAAGTCACACAGAAAATGAAACATCATAAGATATCACTAATACACCGAATGTAATCTTGGCTACACATGAACTGAATTACAAAACAGAACAGGGTCTCAAATTTAGAAAACCAACTTATGTTTGCTTAAGGGGAAAGTTCAGTTGGGGTGCTGCATATAAGCAGAGATGGAAATTAGCACAGATACCATTCCATACGTCAAATATGTAATACTCAAGACCTACCCATTGCTCAACGAAATGGACTAACAACCCTATATTCAATGCCTAGGAATACACCTGACTAGTAAGAATATTCAAACCCATGGATTTATATGTCTCCATAAGAGAATCAAGCGTGTGTACAGCTGCATGAAGGAAGCAGAGAAAATCCGATAAATCCCCTTATCCAAATGAATTACAAAAACAAAACACAATGACAGTGAAATAGAGAGCAATTCTTAAATAATTCATTCAGGGCTTGTGATGCAACCTGGATTTACCTCATCTACACCCAGAGCTGAGTGAGACATAAGGTTGGACACTTCGGGCTGATAGCATTGGTGAGGTTCGATGAGCAAATGCAGACCCTTTGAAGTCATACTGCATGGGACCCATTCCATGGGTCCCAACTCTCCAGGTTTAAGGGATTCTTCCTTCAGCTAAAACATGCATGGGAAACCCACAGTATGGTGCACCGTGTGACCGGGAAACGTTTTCAAATGCATCTCAGTTTTCGTCCCCTTTTTCTCGGGTTCACAATTCCAGACCCATTACTATCACTCTCCCCACTTGGAGAGTCAGTGCCTTTAACCTCCTGTTTGGCACAGTTTGCAATTTCTGCGCACGATGAACAGGAATAGGGAGAACCAATGAGAGAGTAGCTGTAGGTGTCTGCACGGGCAAATTTAACGATCATTTCCCACCAGGAAGAGGATTTAACGAAACGCTCAGCATGCCGTCCCGGAACCAGATTAGGGCCTGAAGCAATCCTGCGGGTTTGCGGCTAGCTCACAAGAAAGCGATTTGAAGAAAAGAGCTCAGGGGCACTGTAATTCACAAACCTACAGAGTTATAAATGACAGCTATCGTCCAAAAATATATTGAAGGAAGGCTGCGAAGAGGACTTGAAAGCGGGGCAGAATTGCAGGAAAACGATTTCAGGGGGTAGACTGGAATTGCATTTAAAGCATAGGAAAGGAGGCAGAACGTCGAAAATGATGCACTTGGCCAAAAAGGGCGTATGCGTTTTTTCCTGAATATATTCAGGAAAAAACGCATACGCACTTTTTGGTCAACCAAGCAAGCATGTTAAAGAAATCTGCACTACAGTGAAGTCTCACTGCCCCCGCTCAAAAGGGCCATCTGAAAAAAGTGTAAAATCCAGAAAAGCAGCACAGACCATGGAGAACAGGGAGCCTTGTTATGCTGATGGGCGGGATGTAAATTGCCAAGAGTCACTCTGGAGAACTGTATGGTGTATCCTCAAACACCTAAAAAACAAAGCAACGGAGCCTACGGCACTTCCACTTATGGTACTATAGCTTAGGGAAGTTAAAATCAGAGACACATAGCCACCCCAAAGTTTCAGACGGCTCTGTTTACAAGAACCTCGTCTACGGTACAAGTTAAATATCCCAGAAATCGAAAAATGGATAAAGAAGTTGTGGTACGTATGTACAATGGAATATCACTCACCAATGAAATCTATGTCATCAGGCCCGTTGTGGCATAATGAGTGGATTCAGGTATGATGATTCTAAGTGAAGTAAGTCACACAGAAAATGCAACATCATAAGATATCACTAATACACGGAATGTAATCTTGGCTACACATGAACTGAATTACAAAACAGGACAGGGTCTCAAATTTAGAAAACCAACTTATGTTTGCTTAAGGGGAAAGTTGAGTTGGGGTGCTGCATAAAACCAGAGATAGAAATTAGCACAAATACCATTCCATAAGTCAAATATGTAATAGTCAAGACCTACCCCTTGCTCAACGAAATGGGCTAAACACCCTATATTCAACGCCTAGGAATACACCTGACTAGTAAGAATCTTCAAACCCATGGATTTATATGTCTCCATAAGAGAAACAAGCGTGTGTACAGCTGCATGAAGGCAGCAGAGAAAATCCGATAAATCCCATTATCGAAATGAATTACAAAAACAAAACACAATGACAGTGAAATAGAGAGCAATTCTTAAATAATTCATGCAGGGCTTGTGATGCAACCTGGATTTACCTCATCTACACCCAGAGCTGAGTGAGACATAAGGTTGGACACTTCGGGCTGATAGCATTGGTGAGGTTCGATGAGCAAATGCAGACCCTTTGAAGTCATACTGCATGGTACCCATTCCATGGGTCCCAACTCTCCAGGTTTAAGCGATTCTTCCTTCAGCTAAATCATGCATGGGAAACCCACAGTATGGTGCACCATGTGACCGGGAATCCTTTTCAAATGCATCTCAGTTTTCGTCCCCTTTTACTCAGGTTCACAATTCCAGACCCTTTACTAACACTCTCCCCACTTGGAGAGTCAGTGCCTTTAACATCCTCTTTGACACAGTGTGCAATTTCTGCGCAAGATGAACAGGAATAGGGAGAACCAATGAGAGACTAGCTGTAGGTGTCTGCATGGGCAAATTTAATGATCATTTCCCACCAGGAAGAGGATTTAACGAAACGCTCAGCATGCCGTGCCAGAAACAGATTAGGGCCTGAAGCAATCTTGCGGGTTTGCGGCCAGCTCACAAGAAAGCGATTTGAAGAAAGGAGCTCAGGGGCACTGTAATTCACAAACCTGCAGAGTTATAAATGACAGCTATCGTCCAAAAATATATTGAAGGAAGGCTGCGAAGAAGACTTGAAAGCGGGGCAGAATTGCAGGAAAATGATTTCAGGGGGTAGACTGGAATTGCATTTAAAGCATAGGAAAGGAGACAGAACGTCGACAATGATGCACTTGGCCAAAAAGGGCGTATGTGTTTTTTCCTGAATATATTCAGGAAAAAACGCATACGCCCTTTTTGGCCAACCAAGCAAGCATGTTAAAGAAATCTGCACTACAGTGAAGTCTCACTGTCCCGCGGTCAAAAGGGCCATCTGAAAAAAGTGTAAAATCCAGAAAGGCAGCACAGGCCATGGAGAACAAGGAGCCTTGTTATGCTGATGGGCGGGATGTAAATTGCCAAGAGTCACTCTGGAGAAGTGTATGGTGTATCCTCAAACACCTAAAAAACAAAGCAACGGAGCCTACGGCATTTCCACTTATGGTCCTATAGCTTAGGGAAATTAAAATCAGAAACACACAGCCACCCCAAAGTGTCGGACGGCTCTGTTTATAAGAACCTCGTGTACGGCACAAGTTAAATATCGCAGAAAGCAAAAAATGGATAAAGAAGTTGTGGTACGTATGTACAATGGAATATCAGTCTCCAATGAAATCTATGTCATCAGGCCCGTCGTGGCATAATGAGTGGATTCAGGTACGATGATTCTAAGTGAAGTAAGTCTCACAGAAAATGAAACATCATAAGATATCACTAATACACCGAATGTAATCTTGGCTACACATGAACTGAATTACAAAACAGAACAGGGTCTCAAATTTAGAAAACCAACTTATGTTTGCTTAAGGGGAAAGGTGAGTTGGGGTGCTGCATAAATGCAGAGAGAGAAATTAGCACAGATACCATTCCATACGTCAAATATGTAATACTCAAGACCTACCCCTTGCTCAACGAAATGGACTAACAACCCTATATTCAATGCCTAGGAATACACCTGACTAGTAAGAATATTCAAACCCATGGATTTATATGTCTCCATAAGAGAATCAAGCATGTGTACAGCAGCATGAATGCAGCAGAGAAAATCCGATAAATCCCCTTACCAAAATGAATTACAAAAACAAAACACAATGACAGTGAAATAGAGAGCAATTCTTAAATAATTCATTCAGGGCTTGTGATGCAACCTGGATTTACCTCATCTACACCCAAAGCTGAGTGAGACATAAGGTTGGACACTTCGGGCTGATAGCATTGGTGAGGTTCGATGAGCAAATGCAGACCCTTTGAAGTCATGCTGCATGGAACCCATTCCATGGGTCCCAATTCTCCAGGTTTAACGGATACTTCCTTCAGCTAAAACATGCATGGGAAACCCACATTATGGTGCACCGTGTGACCGGGAAACGTTTTCAAATGTATCTCAGTTTTCGTCCCCCTTTACTCGGGTTCACCATTCCCGACCCTTTACTAACACTCTCCCCACTTGGAGAGTCAGTGCCTTTAACCTCCTCTTTGGCACAGTTTGCAATTTCTGCGCAAGATGAACAGGAAAATGGAGAACCAATGAGAGACTAGCTGTAGGTGTCTGCACGGGCAAATTTCACGCTCATTTCCCACCCGGAAGAGGAATTAACCAAAGGATCAGCATGCCGTACCGGAAACAGATTAGGGCCTGAAGCAATCCTGCGGGTTTGCGGCCAGCTCACAAGAAAGCGATTTGAAGAAAGGAGCTCAGGGGCACTGTAATTCGCAAACCTGCAGAGTTATAAATGACAGCTATCGTCCAAAAATATATTGAAGGAAGGCTGCGAAGAGGACTTGAAAGCGGGGCAGAATTGCACGAAAACGATTTCAGGGGTTAGACTGGAATTGCATTTAAAGCATAGGAAAGGAAGCAGAACGTCGACAATGATGCACTTGGCCAAAAAGGGCGTATGTGTGTTTTGCTGAATATATTCAGGAAAAAACGCATACGCCCTTTTTGGCCAACCAAGCAAGCATGTTAAAGAAATCTGCACTACAGTGAAGTCTCACTGCCCCCCGGTCAAAAGGGCCATCTGAAAAAATTGTAAAATCCAGAAAGGCAGCACAGGCCATGGAGAACAGGGAGCCTTGTTATGCTGATGGGCGGAATGTAAATTGCCAAGAGTCACTCTGGAGAAGTGTATGGTGTATCCTCAAACACCTAAAAAACAAAGCAACGGAGCCTACGGCACTACCACTTATGGTCCTATAGCTTAGGGAAATTAAAATCAGAAACACACAGCCACCCCAAAGTGTCGGGCGGCTCTGTATATAAGAACCTCATGTACGGCACAAGTTAAATATCGCAGAAAGCAAAAAATGGATAAAGAAGTTGTGGTACGTATGTACAATGGAATATCACTCTCCAATGAAATCTATGTCATCAGGCCCGTCGTGGCATAATGAGTGGATTCAGGTACGATGATTCTAAGTGAAGTAATCTCACAGAAAATGAAACATCATAAGATATCACTAATACACCAAATGTAATCTTGGTTACACATGAACTGAATTACAAAACAGAACAGGGTCTCAAATTTAGAAAACCAACTTATGTTTGCTTAAGGGGAAAGGTGAGTTGGGGTGCTGCATAAAACCAGAGATAGAAATTAGCACAGATACCATTCCATACGTCAAATATGTAATACTCAAGACCTACACCTTGCTCAACGAAATGGACGAAAAACCTTATATTCAACGCCTAGGAATACACCTGGCTAGTAAGAATCTTCAAACCCATGGATTTATATGTCTCCATAAGAGTATCAAGCGTGTGTACAGCTGCATGAAGGCAGCAGAGAAAATCCGATAAATCCCATTATCAAAATGAAGTACAAAAACAAAACACAATGACAGTGAAATAGAGAGCAATTCTTAAATAATTCATTCAGGGCTTGTGATGCAACCTGGATTTACCTCATCTACACCCAGAGCTGAGTGAGACATAAGGTTTGACACTTCGGGCTGATAGCATTGGTGAGGTTCGATGAGCAAATGCAGACCATTTGAAGTCATACTGCATGGTACCCATTCCATGGGTCCCAAATCTCCAGGTTTAAGCGATCCTTCCTTCAGCTAAAACATGCATGGGAAACCCAAAGTATGGTGCACCGTGTGACCGGGAAACGTTTTCAAATGCATCTCAGTTTCCGTCCAATTTTACTCGGGTTCACAATTCCAGACCGTTTACTAATACTCTCCCCACTTGGAGAGTCAGTGCCTTTAACTTCCTGTTTGTCACAGTTTGCAATTTCTGCGCAAGATGAACAGGAATAGGGAGAACCAATGAGAGACTAGCTGTAGGTGTCTGCACAGGCAAATTTAATGCTCATTTGCCACCAGGAAGTGGAATTAACCAAACGCTCAGCATGCCATGCCGGAACCAGATTAGGGCCTGAAGCAATCCTGCGGGTTTGCGGCCAGCTCACAAGAAAGCGATTTGAAGAAAGGAGCTCAGGGGCACTGTAATTCACAAAACTGCAGAGTTATAAATGACAGCTATCGTCCAAAAATGTATTGAAGGAAGGCTGCGAAGAGGACTTGAAAGCGGGACAGAATTGCAGGAGAACGATTTCAGGGGGTAGACGGGAATTGCATTTAAAGCATAGGAAAAGAGGCAGAACGTCGACAATGATGCACTTGGCCAAAAAGGGCGTATGCGTTTTTTCCTGAATATATTCAGGAAAAAAAGCATACGCCCTTTTTGGCCAACCAAGCAAGCATGTTAAAGAAATCTGCACTATAGTGACGTCTCACTGCCCACCGGTCAAAAGGGACATGTGAAAAAAGTGTAAAATCCAGAAATGCAGCACAGGCCTTGGAGAACAGGGAGCCTTGTTATGCTGATGGGTGGGATGTAAATTGCCAACAGCCACTCTGGAGTAGTGTATGGTGTTTCCTGAAACAACTAAAAAACAAAGCAACGGAGCCTACGGCACTTCCACTTATGGTCCTATAGCTTAGGGAAATTAAAATCAGAAACACACAGACACCCCAAAGTTTCAGACGGCTTTGTTTACAAGAACCTCGTCTACGGTACAAGTTAAATATCCCAGAAAGCAAAAAATGGATAAAGAAGTTGTGGTACATACAAAGGAATATCACTCACCAATGAAATCTATGTCATCAGGCCCGTCGAGGCATAATGAGTGGATTCAGGTACGATGATTCAAGTGAAATAAGTCACACAGAAAATGAAACATCATAAGATATCACTAATACACGGAATGTAATCTTGGCTACACATGAACTGAATTACAAAACAGAACAGGGTCTCAAATTTAGAAAACCAACTTATGTTTGCTTAAGGGGAAAGGTGAGTTGGGGTGCTGCATAAAACCAGAGATAGAAATTAGCACAGATACCATTCCATAAGTCAAATATGTAATAGTCAAGACCTACCCCTTGCTCAACGAGATGGACTATACACCCCATATTCAACGCCTAGCAATACACCTTACTAGTAAGAATCTTCAAACCCATGGATTTATATGTCTCCATAAGAGAATCAAGCGTGTGTACAGCTGCATGAATGCAGCAGGGAAAATCCGATAAATCCCATTATCAAAATTAATTACAAAAACAAAACACAATGACAGTGAAATGGAGAGCAATTCTTAAATATTTCATTCAGTGCTTGTGATGCAACCTGGATTTACCTCATCTACACCCAGAGCTGAGTGAGACATAAGGTTGGACACTTCGGGCTGATAGTATTGGTGAGGTTCGATGAGCAAATGCAGACCATTTGAAGTCATACTGCATGGTACCCGTTCCATGGGTCCCAACTCTCCAGGTTTAAGGGATTCTTCCTTCAGCTAAAACATGCATGGGAATCCCACAGTATGGTGCACCATGTGACCGGGAAACGTTTTCAAATGCATGTTCGTTTTCGTCCGCTTTTTCTCGGGTTCACAATTCCAGACCCTTTACTAACAGTCTCCCCACTTGGACAGTCAGTGCCTTTATCTCCTGTTTGGCACAGTTTGCAATTTCTGCGCAAGATGAACAGGAATAGGGAGAACTAATGAGAGAGTAGCTGTAGCTGTCTGCACGGGCAAATTTAACTCTCATTTCCCACCAGGAAGAGGAATGAACCAAAGGCTCAGCATGCCATGCCGGAACAAGATTAGGGCCTGAAGCAATCCTGCAGTTTTGCGGCCAGCTCAAAAGAAAGCTAGTTGAAAAAAAGAGCTCAGGGGCACTGTCATTCACAAACCTGCAGTTATCAATGACAGCTATCTTCCAAAAATATATTGAAGTAAGGCTGCAAAGCAGATCTGAAAGTGGGGCAGAATTGAAGGAAACCGATTTCAGGAGGTAGACAGTAACTGCATTTAAAGCATAGGAAAAGAGGCAGTACGTCGACAATGATGCACTTGGCGAAGAAGGGCATATGCGTTTTATCCAGGGCCCTCATTAAAGAGGGGAGGAGGCTCCCAGCACACTCCAATGGCCAACAGAGGGCCCATGTCACCAAGGCGACGTGTGCCACCCAGGCAGGAGTGACCTCATGTCAGAGGGCCCACCTCACAGAAGGGTGAGGTACCCAGCCAGGATCAGACTCTCACCAGAGGGCACACATCACCAAGGGGATCGGATCCAGGCAGGAGTGGCCTCACACCAGTGTGGCCAAATAATAGAAAGGTGAGGAACCCAGAACATGTGGCCTAAACAAGAGGACCCACATCTCCAAGGGGCTGGAAGTGAGGCAGGAAGGAGGAGCCAGAAAACAGAGGACCCATAGAATAAAAAAGTGAGGAATCCCGCAGTTGGAACCTCTTGGCATGCGGCAAGGAGCAGCGAGGCTATGGGTTCCCAGCCAGTGTGAACTCACAACAGAGGGCCCTCATCATTAAACTGTGAACAACACAGCTGTTGGGACCACAGAACAGAAGGTCCACATTCCCATGGGTTTGGCATCCTGGCAGGAGTGTACTCGCACCACAGGGCACACATCAGAAAATTTTGGGAGCCCAGGAGTTAGGGCCGGACGCCAAACGGCCCTAATTACAGAGGGGAGCAGACTCCTAGCAGGCACCAACTCTCAACTGAGGGCACACGTCGCCAATGTGACGTGTGACAGCCAGGCAGGAATGACCTCACAGCCAAGGGCCTACGTCACAGAAGGGGGAGGAACCCAGCCAGGATAAGACTCCCACCAGAGGGCCCAAATCACCAAGGGGATCAGAACCAGGCAGGAGTGGCCTCAAACCAGTATGGCCAAATCATAGAAAAGTGAAGAAACAAGAACATATGGCCTAAACCAGAGGACCCACATCAACAAGGGGCTCAGAGTGAGACAGGCAGTAGGTGTCTCAAACAGAGGGCCCATAAAATAAAAAAGGTGGGGAATCCCGCAGTTGGAACCTCCCAGCAGGCGGCAAGGTACAGCGAGGCTATGGGATCCCGGCCGGTGTGAACTCACAACAGAGGGCCCTCATCACGAAACTGTGAACAACCCAGCAGTTGGGACAACAGAGCAGAAGGCCCACATTCCCATGTGGTTGGGAACCTGACAGGAGTGTCCTCCCACCAGAGGGCACACATCAGAAAAGTATGGGAGCCCAGGAGTTAGGGCCTGACGCCAGAGTGTCCTCATCACCGAGAGGAGAATGCTCCCAGCATGCTCCAGCTGCCGCCAGAGGGCCGACGTCACCAAGGCGGGGTGTGCCAGCCAGGCAGGAGTGACCTCAGGGCCGAGGGTCAACCTTACGGAACTGTGAGGAACCCAACCAGGATGAGACTCTCACCAGAGGGCCCACATCACCAAGGGGATGGGAACCAGGCAGGAGTGTTCTCACCACAGTGGTGCCACATCACTGAAAGGCGAGGAACCCACAACATGTGTCCTCAATCCAGAACACCCACATCAACAAGGGGCTCAGAGTTAGGGAGGCAGGAAGTGTCTCACAACACACGGCCCATAGAAGAATAAAGGTAAGGAATCCTGCAGTTGGAAGCTCCAAGCAGGTGGCCCAGAGCACCGAGGGTATGGGATGCATGCCGGAGTGAACTCACAGCAGAGGGCCCACATCCTGACACTTGGAGCAACCCAGCCGTTGGCACCTCAGAACAGAAGTCCCAAATCCGCATGGGGATGGGAACCTGGAAGGAGTGACATTGCACCAGTGGGCTCACATCAGAAAATGTGCGGGCCCAGCAGTTAGGGCCTGACGCAAGAGGGCCCTCATCACCTTGGAGAGGAGCGTACAAGAAGGGTCCAACTGCCACCAGAGGTCCCACGTCACCAAGGCAACGGGAGCAAGCCAGGCAGGAGTGGCCTCACACCAGTGTGGCCAAATCATAGAAAGGTGAGGAACCCAGAATATGTGGCCCAAACAAGCCGACCCACATCTCCAAGGGGCTGGGAGTGAGGCAGGCAGGAGGACCCTCAAAACAGAGGACCCATAGAATAAAAAATGTGAGGAATCCCGCAGTTGGAAACTCCTAGCATGCGGCAAGGAGCAGCGAGGCTATGGGATCCCAGCCAGTGTGAACTCACAACAGAGGGCCTTCATCATGAAACTGTGAACAACACAGCTGTTGGGACCACAGAACAGAAGGCCCACATTCCCATGGGTTTGGTAACATGGCAGGAGTGTACTCGCACCACAGGGCACACATCAGAAAAGTTTGGGAGCCCAGGAGTTAGGGCCTGACTCCAGACAGCCCTAATTACCGAGGGGAGCAGACTCCTAGCAGGCACCAACTCCCAACTGAGGGCCCACGTCGCCAAGGTGACGTGCGTCAGCCAGGCAGGAGTGACCTCACAGCAGAGGGCCTACGTCACAGAAGGGGGAGGAACCCAGCCAGGATAAGACAATCACCAGAGGGCCCACATCACCAAGGGGATCAGAACCAGGCAGGAGTGGCCTCACACCAGTATGGCCAAATCATAGAAAAGTGAGGAACCCAGAACATATGGCCTAAACCAGAGGACCCATATCAACAAGGGGCTCAGAGTGAGGCAGGCAGGAGGTGTCTCAAACAGAGGGCCCATAAAATAAAAAAGGTGAGGAATCCCGCAGTTGGAAGCTCCAAGCAGTTGTCCCAGAGCACCGAGGCTATGGGATCCATGCCGGATTGAACTCACAGCAGAGGGCCCACATCCTGACACTGTGAGCAACCCAGCCGTTGGCACCTCAGAACAGAAGGCCCAAATCCGCATGGGGATGGGAACCTGGCCGGAGTTTCCTCTCACCACTTAGCACGTATCAGAAAATATGGGTACCCAGCAGTTAGGGCCTGACACCAGAGTGTCCTCATCACCGAGAGGAGAAGGCTCCCAGCACGCTCCATCTGCGGTCAGAGGGCCGACGTCACCAAGGCGGTGTGTGCCAGCCAGGCAGGAGTGACATCAGGGCAGAGGGCCAACCTTACGAAACTGTTAGGAACCCAACCAGGATGAGACTCTCACCAGAGGGCCCACATCCCCAAGGGGATGGGAACCAGGCAGGAGTGTTCTGACCCCAGTGGGGCCACATCATTGAAAGGCGAGAAATCCACCACATGTGGCCTCAAACCAGAAGACCCACAACAACAAGGGGCTCAGAGTGAGGCAGGCAGGAAGTGTCCCACAACACACGGCCCATAGAAGAAAAAAGGTAAGGAATCCTGCAGTTGGAAGCTCCAAGCAGGTGGCCCAGAACACCGAGGATATGGGATGCATGCCGGAGTGAACTCACAGCAGAGGGCCCACATCCTGACACTGTGAGCAACCCACACGTTGGCACCTCAGAACAGAAGGCCCAAATCCGCATGGGGATGGGAACCTGGCAGGAGTGTCATCGCACCAGTGAGCACATATCAGAAAATGTGGGGAGCCCAGCAGTTAGGGCCTGATGCCAGAGGGCCCTCATCACCGATGGGAGGAGGCTCCCAGCACGCTCCAACTGCAACCAGAGGGCCCATGTGGCCAAGGCGACGTGTGCCAGCCAGGCAGGAGTGACCTCACAGCAGAGGACCCACCTCCCAGAAGTATGAGGAATCAAGCCAGGGTCCAACTCTCACCAGAGGGCCCACATCAACAAGAGGATGGGAACCAGTCACGAGTGTCCTCACACCAGTGGGGTCACATACCTAAAAGGTGAGGCAACCGGCACATGTTGCCTCAAACCAGAGGACCTACATCACCAAGGGGCTTGGAGTGAGGCAGGCAGGAGGAGCCTCACAACACAGGGCCCAAAGTATAAAAAAGGGGCGGAATCCAGCAGTTGGAACCTCCCAGCAGTCGGCCCAGAGCACAGAGGCTATGGGCTCTAGGCCTGAGTGAACTAACACCAGAGAACCAACATCACGAAACTGTGAGCAACCCAGGCGTTGGGACCACTGAGCAGAAGGCCCACTTCCTCATGGGGATGGGAACCTTACAGGAGTGTCCTGGCATCACTGGGCTCAGTCAGAAAACGGGGTGCCCAGCAGTTAGAGCCTGATGCCAGAGGGCCCTCATCAGCTAGGAGAGGAGGCTCCCAGCAGGCTCCAACTGCAACCAGATGGCTGACGTCACCAAGGCAATGTGAGCAAGCCAGGCAGGAGTTACCTCACAGAAGAGGGCCCACCTCAAAGAAGGGTCAGGAACCCAGCAAGGATCAGACTTTCACCAGAGGGCCCACAACACCAAGGGGATGTGAACCAGGCAGGAGTGTCCTCACACCATTGGGGCCATATCATCGAAAGGTGAGGGACCCAACACACGTGGCCTCAAACCAGAGGACATACATCACCAAGGGTCTGCGAGGGAGGCAGGCAGGAGTAGCCTCAAAACAGAGGGCCCATAGAATAAAAAAGGTGAGGAATCCCGCAGTTGGAACGTTCCAGCAGGTGGCAAGGAGCAGCGAGGCTATGGGTTCCAGGTCGGTGTGAACTCACAAAAGAGGGCCCTCATCATGAAACTGTGAACCCAGCCATTGTGTCCACAGAGCAGAAGGCCCCCATTTCCATGGGGTTGGGAACCTGGCAGGAGTGTACTCGCACCACAGGGCACACATCAGAAAAATTTGGGAGCCCAGGAGTTAGGGCCAGACGCAAGAGGGCCCTCATTACCGAAGGGAGGAAACTCCCAGCAGGCACCAAATCCCAACTGAGGGCCCACGTCGCCAAGGTGACGTGCGCCAGCCAGGCAGGATTGACCTCACAGCAGAGGGCAAACGTCACAGAAGGGAGAGGAACCCAGCCAGGATAAGACTCTCACCAGAGGGCCCACATCACCAAGGGGACCGGAACCAGGCAGAAGTATCCTCACACCAGTGTGGCCAAATAATGGAAAGGTGAGGAACCCAGAACATGTGGCCTAAACCACAGGAACCACATCTCCAAGGTGCTCAGAGTGAGGCAGGCAGGAGTAGCCTAACAACACAGGGACCATAGATCAAAAAATGTGAGGAATCCAGCAGTTGGAACGTCCCAGCAGGCGGCCAGGAGCAGCGAGGCAATGGGATCCTTTCTGGAATGAACTCACACCAGAGGGCCCTCATCATTAAACTGTGAGCGACCCAACCGTTGGGACCTCACAGCAGAAGGCGCACATCCACATGGGGATGGGAACCCGGCAGGAGTGTCATCGCACAAGTGGGCAAACATCAGAAAAAATGGGGAGCCCAGCAGTTATTGACTGATGCCACAGGGCCCTCATCACCGAGGGGAGAAGACTCCCAGCAAGCTCCAACTGCCACCAGAGGGCCGACGTCTCCAAGGCAACGGGAACAAGCCAGGCAGGTGTGACCTCAGAGCAGAGGGACCACCTCACAGAAAGGTGACGAAACCAGCCAGGATCAGACTCTCACCAGACAGCCCACATCACCAAGGGGATATGAACCAGGCAGGAGTGTCCTCACACCAGTGGGTCCACATCTTTAATAGGTGAGTAAACTGGCACATGTGGCCTCAAACCAGAGGACACACATCACCAATGGGCTGGGAGTGAGGCAGGTGTCTGGACGGGCACATTTAACTCTCATTTCCCACCAGGAAGAGGAATTAACCAAACGCTCAGCGTGCCGTGCCGGAACCAGATTACGGCCTGAAGCAAACCTGCGGTTTTGTGGCCAGCTTACAAGGAAGCGAGTTAAGAAAGGAAATCAGGGACACTGTAATTCACAAACCTGCAGAGTTATAAATGACAACTATTGTCAAAAATATATTGAAGTAAGGCTGCAAAGAAGACTTGAAAACACGGCAGAATTCCAGGAATCAGATTTCAGGAGGTAGATTTGAATTGCATTTAAAGCATATGAAAAGCAGCAGATCTTTGACAGTGATGCACTTGGACAAAAAGAGCGTATGCATTTTTTTGTGAATATATTCAGGAAAAAACGCATACGCCCTTTTTGGTCAACCAAGCACTCGAGCAATGGAAATCCGCACTACAATGAAGTCTCTTTTCCCATTCGTCAAAAGGGCCATCTGAAAAAAGTGTAAAAACGAGAAACACAGGACAGGCCATGGAGAAGAGGGAGCCTTGTTATGCTGATGGGTGGGATGTAAATTGCCAACAGACACTCTGGAGATGTTTATGGTGTATCCTGAAACATCTAAAAAACAAAGCTACAGAGCCTAGGGCACTTCCACTTATGGTCCTATAGCTTAGGAAAATTAAAATCAACAAGACACAGCCAACACAAAATTTAGGGCTGCTGTGTTTACAAGAACCTTGAGTCCAGTACAAATTAAATATCCCAGAAAGAAAAAAATGGATAAAGAAGTTGTGCTACTTACGTACAACGGAATATCACTCAGCAATGAAATCAATGTCATCAGGCCTGTAGCAGCAAATTGAGTGGACTTAAGCACGATGACTCTAAGAGAAATATGTCACACAGAGAAAGACAGTAATCATAAGATATCACTAATAGAGGGAGTGTAAACTTGGCTCCACATGAACTGAATTACAAAACCGAACAGTGTCTCACATTTAGCTAAAAAAACTTATGCTTGCTTAAGGGGAAAGTTGAGTTGGGGTGCTGTATAAAACCAGAGATTGAAATTAGCACAGATACCTTTCCATAAGCCAAATATGTAATAGACAAGACCTACTCCTTGCTCAACGAAATAGACTCATCCATGCTGTATCATCTCACACCTGTTAGAATGGGCATCATCAGAAAATCTACAAACAACAAATGCTGGAAAGGGTGTGGAGATAAGGAACCCTCTTCCACTATTGTTGGGAATGTAAATAGATACAGTCACTGTGGAGAACATTATGGAGTTTCTTATAAAACTAAAAATAGAATTACCATATGATACAGCAATCCCACTACTGGGCATATACCCAGACAAAACCAAAAATCAAAAAGAGACATTCACCGCAATGTTCATTGCATCACTATTTACAATATCCAGGTAATGGAAGCAACCTAAATGCCCAGACAGACGAATGCATAAAGATGTGGTACATATATAAAATGGAATATTACTAAGCCATAAAAAGGAATGAAATTGGATCATTTGTAGAGACGTTGATGGATCTAGAGACTGTCATACAGAGTGAAGTAAGTCAGAAAGAGAAAAACAAAACAAATCTTGTATATTAATGCATATATGTGGAACCTAGTAAAATTGTACAGATGAACCGTTTTGCAAGACAGAAATAGAGCAACAGATGTAGACAACAAACGTATGGACACCAAGGGGGGAGAGCGGTTGGGGGGGTGGTGGTGGGAGGAGTTGAGAGATTGGGATTGGCATGTATACATTTATATGTATAAAATAGATAACCAATAAGAACCTGCTGTATAAAAAATAAAATAAAATTCAAAATTAAAAAAATAAAATTAAAAAAAGTAAAACAGAAAAAATATTCTTCCCTTCACATACATGTATTAATATGAATAAATTATTTCCATGCTTATATCTGTAAATACAAAAAAGAGGAATAAAATCTACCTTGAACCAAAAACGGAAAAAAGAAAAAAAATCAGAACCCACCATTTACACAGAGGAAAACCGTATCAGGGCACTTGCTCCAGTTGTAAACCATTCTGAAGTTGGTCAGTTGTGGGGAATCAGCTCCCATTCAGCCAGCAGGCCCCACGCAACAAGCGTCCTCTTTGCAAAGCTGGGGGACCATGCCGAGGCATCTGTGAGTAAACGTGGGCCGAACCCCAGGCCAGCTGCTGCTGAAATGTTCCCACCCTTCCCAGGTAAAACACCTGAATATGTACAAGGACTTGAAAGCCTAGAGGAAGGGCCATGGAGCCACACGAGTGACAGCATGCCGGCCGACTTGGTGCCTGCAGGCCAGCCAGGATGGCCCTGGCCCTGGGTGCTCTTCTGGAAGCTTTCCATTTCCCTGCCTGAGATACCCCTCCTGTCCTCGCCCCCACTGCTTTCTTCCTTCCTCACCTCTGCCCAGGAAGAAATTCCAGCGGCAGGTATGGGTGTCACATCCTCTTCTTTAGCAGGTGGCATCTTGGCAACTGCTGCAGAAAGTCCAGCAGAACCCCACTCACACTGGGCCACCCACAAAGCCGTGGCCTCTCACTCCGTCCCACCAGCCCAGCCCCGAGACTGTTGACAGGGCAGAGAAAATGGCGTCAGGCACAGCCATTTTATATGTGTGTTTATATCGATCTCAACCCAGGCACACCTGGGGAGGGCTGGCCGGCACGGTCAGGCTGCCCAGGTCAGCCAATCATCACCCCTCAGGGTCTCACAATTGCAGAAAATGGAAATTGCTGAATCAGCCAGGTCCAAGGAACAGGTGTGGGCTCTTGAGAGTCAGGATAGACAAGGGGTTGTAGCTCCGGCTTGTTTTCTAATCATTTTAACTGGCCCATGAGTGGGAGACAACTTCAAGAAAACCCTCTCCTAATGAGAGGACCCCAGGAGTCAGGGAGAGGAGGGGTGGGTGGTGGGTGGAGACAGAGGCCTGGGGCCCCGGGTGCAGTGGAAGTCTCTGGAAGACCAGGTGGAGGGAGGCCGCACAGAGTGATGCCCAGGGTCACAGACCTGACGGAGGTGCTATTTGTTAGTTCAAGTCCTGCTCTGAGGTGCTCTGTGTCAGATCTGAGCGACAGGTGAGCTGGGAGTGCTCTGCAATGTGGGCTATGTGCACGGTTCCCGTGTGCCCAGCCTTGCCACGGTACCTGCAAGGGTAGCTCTGTATCCTGGGAGGGGCCTGACCACGAGAGCCCCATGGGCTGCAGGGGACCTGCGCAGGGAACCCCATATCCTGGGAGGGGCCTGAACACGAGAGCCCCGTGGGCTGGCGTGGGGGTGGGGTACCTGCCCAGGTGAGCTTCATATCCTGGGATTGGCCTGACCTCGAGAGCCCCATGGGCTGCTGGAGTCCTGGTAAAGGATGTCAGGACAGTCAGTGAAGCCACCGAGGATATACCTCCAGTAGTTCCTAAATCCTACACCCTGCTGGTCATTCTACCAACCACCAGGACTTGGTATTTTGTATTAGTCTTGAATGATGCCTTCTTTTGTATTCCATTAGTCCGAGAGTCACAAAAAATTTTGGCTTGTGAGTGGCAGGACTCAACATACAACTAAAACAATACTTCCGGGCCGTCTTGCCCCAAGGGTTCAAAAATTCCCACACCACCTTTGGGGAAAGCTCAGCTAAAGACCTAAAAGCTCTACCTCTGGAAAAGGAAACACTCCTTCAATATGCAGACGACATTCTGATCGCCAGCCCTACTAAGGAGACCTCTGAACTACCAAGCCAATAGAGGATAGACGTTGTCCAAGAAAAAGCTCAAATATCACAGACTACGGTGACCTGCCTGGGCTTCATTCTCACAGAAGGTCGGAGAAGCACATCCCAGGAAAGGGAAGAAACAATTTATAGCCTTACCCCTTTCTAAAACTAGAAGACAGCTTAGGGGTTCCTGGGGAGGCCAGGGTTTGCTGCTTCTGGATCCCTAACTACAGTCTACTAGCTGGGCCTCTATATGAAACACTGAAAGGAAAAGATGATGATCCTTTTGAATAGAATCCAGAAGTGGCCTTTCAAGAATGGAAAGAGCAGTCAATTCAGACCCTTGCCCTGGAACTCCCTAATTTAGCTAAACCCTTTGACCTTTACATTCCTGGTGAAAGGTGAATCACCATTGGAGTATTAGTGCAAAAACTGAGACCACTTGAAATGGAACAATGCAAGAATGCCATATAGGTAGGATAAACTACGGTCACCATGGAGCTTGGCCCACCGCCACATCTGCCCAAGATACTGGCGGTATCTAAAAACCTGGAAATCAGCAGCCCAAAAGGCCACCTCCCTCTTAAGGGAAAAGGACCCTACGTGGTGATCCTAACCCCCAACCATGCCCTGAAGTTGCAGGGTTTGCTCCGTGGGCACACTGACCTCGAGTGAGGAGGCCCTCCAACTCCAACCTCCAGAGAGATAACCAGGGGCAACGGGGCACCATGACAACTCATGTGACCATCACTTGACCTGGAGTTTCTCTCATAAAACAACAAGAGTGTGTCCCAAAAGAGTAGACTACTGCTTGCAGGACTTACTGCACCCAGAGGGGAGCTAATAATCTTGGCGGGGGAACTGAATATCACGCTGTCACCATAGAAAAGCCTAGAAACACCGTGATGATGGTGGCCAATAAGACCGGCTGGACTCCTGTTTACTTCAAAAGGCTGTTGACTCAGTGGCCATCATGGTCCTTCATCACCACTGACCCTGGGCTGTCTGGGAGTTGAGCGGGCAGGGTCCTGACACCTGGTGCTGTTTTTACGTTAATTCAGGTGCCTAATTGAAGAAAGCGCAGACTACTGGTCAGAGCATCTAGGCTGGCAGAAACGGTCAGCCTAAGGTGGCCAAATAAATGTGGGGCGGGGTGAAACTGGACCTCACAGCATCACTGCACATCTCCTTCCTGGACCCTTAACGGTCATTAGAATCTATAACACTTCCAATACTGGTGCTCAGGCGGACGAGCAGGGAGGCAGCAGCCCTGGGGACAATCAACGTCACCTGGAGGCTGCTGGGGAGAAGTTCTGACCCTCGCCCACGAGTATGAGTGCTCTTAACTCAGCACTCATCAGTTACAGAAGAAGGGTCTGCACCCTCAGCACTCCAAGAATGAGGAAGGGGACAAAAGGCAGAAGTGGGGTTTGTCCCAGGCAAAGCCCCTTAAAAATCCCTGGGAGATAAAAATAGAATCTGGGCAATAAAATAAAGTCTAACCTTTTTATCCTTTGTGCTTTGTCTAATTTCACGTGCTCCTAGGGTCCCGCATACAGAGGTTCCACACCTGGCACTTCAGACCAGATTTTCTAGTGCAGAATGGCTGGGTCGACACATCAGATCCTGGGGCCCAGGGCAGACTCCGTGATATAGAGCCTGAGCTGCAGCCAACCGGGCCCTCGAGAGAGCTCTACCCCCTCCCTCCCACTGACTCTGACAGGATCTCTACACAGCAGCCCAGCCCACAGCCCACAGGGTAGCACATGCTCTCACCTCTCCATTCTCTGATCAAAATATAAAGTTTCCTTTGCTTCTGAACCAAACTCAGTCTCGATCTGTTGGCTCCAATGACACCGGGCAGGGGGACACTTGTTGGGGTCTACTCTGGAGGATCAGTAACAGAAATTGAGAACCTTGTAACTTCAATGAACAGATGTGTGAGCCAAACTGTAATTAACATAGAACAGTGTATAAGGCTCGGGTAAAAGAAGATGTTTCTAACACTTCCATTTGATATTTCCATCACTTTATTATAAGCAAGTTCACTGAAAAAGTTTGTCTTATTTGTCAGGTCAATATTAGAGAAACGAAATGATTTCTTTCCAAGGATGTACATCTAATAATCTTGGTTAAAGCTTCAATCTTGTTTTAAATGCTTTTCCATTGAAAATGATACCTCTCTTTCAGCTCCCCCATTTCTGAGAAGTATAAAATCTTATAATTTATGATTACCAAAGAGGAAAGGTGGGAGGAGGGATAAATTAACAGTTTGGGATTAACACATACACACTGCTATGTATATAATCAATCATCAACAAGGAACTACTGTATAGCACAGGGAACTACACTCAATATTTTGCAATAACCTATAAGGGGAAATAATCTGAAAAAGAATAGATATTTTTATTGACATCATCTATCAATGACAGTTAAAATGGAACCTAAGGGAAGCCGTTGGTGAGTGCTTCTGACCCTGAAGACTTCAATCATCTAAAGTTTGGACTCTGCCTACTTCCCAAGGCCCTTAATGAACATATGTGTAGCCGTAGCTTAAAAAATTCCCCAGTTTGGGTTGCGGAGAGACACTGATTTTGAAAAAGCCCTGGTGTTCTCCTCACATGAATGGGATCCTTCCTACAGCTAAAACATGCCTGTCACACCCAGAGGATGGTATACCGTCTGATCGGGAAGAGTTTGGAAAAGGCATCTCATCTCCTCATCTCCTGGTGCTCGGGTTCACCACTCCGGCGTCTTTACTAACAGTCTCCCCACTTGGAGATGTCAGCACTGTCAACATCCTGTTGTGTACAGTTTGGAATTTGTCCAGAGGATGAAGCGGAAGGAGGAGGAACAATGAGAGACAAGTCCTAGGTGCTCGGACAGCCACATGTCACTTTAATTTCCAATCAGAAAGACGAATTGACCAAAGGCTAGGGTTGCCCATGGAAACAGAATAGGCCTTGAGGAAATCCCGCTGCTTTGTGGCCAGTTCCCATAAACACAAGTAAAAAATGGAACTCAGGGGCACTAAAATTCACGAAACTGCAGAGTTGAAAATATCTATCCCTAAAAAATGTCTTGAGGATAGTCAGAGAAAAGGACTTGTAAGCAAGGGAGAATGGCAGGAAAGGGATTGGAAGAGGTAGAAAGGACTCGCCATTAAGCACCAGAAAAGGGGCTGAACATTTGCAACTTTGCACTTGGTCAAAAAGGGTGTATGCGTCTCTTTCTGTATATATTCAAGAAAAGGGCACACACATTTTTAGCCAACCAAACAGGTGGGCCCTGGAAATCAATACTACAAAAGATATCACTTCACATCAGTCAGAAGAGCCGTCCTCATAAAGTGTAAACACCAGAAATGCAGGACAGGAAAGGAGAAAAGGGAGCCCTGTGAGGCTTATAGTGGAAATGTATATTGCCAACGGTCACTCTGGAGAAGTGTATTGTGTTTACTAAAGCATCTAAAAAATGAGCTACAGAGCACAGGGCACTTGCACTCATGGACGTGTATCTTGGGAAAAACAAAAATCGAGAGGACACAGGCACCCCAATGTTTACCGCCTCTCTGTTTAAAAGAACCTCGACTAGGATATAACTTAAATGTCTCTGGAGGGAAAAAATGGATAGAGATGTGGTACTTATGTAGAGTGGAATATTACTCAGCCTGGAAATAATTGAAATATGGCCATTTGTAACAACTCCAGAGGAGTTACGTATGATCATTCGAAGTCACATAATTCAAAAGAAAAAGACACATATCATAAGATATCATTTAAAGCAACATAAGATATCACTAATACACGGAATGTAAACTTGGGGACACATGAATGGAACTACAAAACAGAACGGGGCCTCAAATTTAGAAAACCAACATATGCTTGCTTAAGGGGAATGGTGAGTTCGGGTGCTGAATAAAACCAGAGATTGAAATTAGCACAGATACTGTTCCATAAGCCAAATATGTAATAGAAAAGACCTACTTTTTGGTCAACGAAATGACTCAACACCCCATATTCACCACCTAGGAATATACCTGACTAGTAAGAGTCTTAAAACGTATGGATTTATATGTCTCCGTAAGAGAATCAAGCGTGTGTAGAGCGACATAAACGCAGCAGTGAAAATCAGCTAAATCACATTTTCAAAATAAATTTCAAAAACATAACAAAATGGCAGTGAAATAGAGAGCAATTCTTAAAAAATTCTTTCAGGGCTTGTGATGCAACCTGGATTTAACACATCTACACCCACAGCTGGATGAGACATAAGGCTGGACACTTCGAGCTGATAGCATTGGTGAGGTTCTGTGAGCAAATGCAGACCATTTGAAGTCATACAGCATTTTACCCATTCCATGGGTTTCAACTCTCCAGGTTTAAGGGATTCTTCCTTCAGCTAAAACGTGCATGGGAAACCCAGTGTATGGTCCACCGTGTGATTGGGAAACGTTTTTAAATGCATCTCAGTCTTCGTCCCCTGGTACTCGGGTTCACCATTCCAGACGCTTTACTAACACTCTCCCCACTTGGAGAGTCAGTGTCTTTAACCTCCTGTCTGGCTCAGTTTGCAATTTACGCAGAAGATGTACAGGAATAGGGAGAACCAATGAGAGATTAGCTGTAGGTGTCTGCATGGGCAAATGTAATGCTCATTTCCCACCAGGAAGGAGAATTAAACAAACGGTCAGCGTGCAATGCCGGAACAAGATTAGGGCCAGAAGCAATCCTATGGTTTTGCAGCCAGCTCAAAAGAAAACGAGTTGAAGAAACGAGCTCAGGGGCACTGTAATTCACAAACATGCAGAGTTATAAATGACAGCTATTGTCCAAAAATATATTGAAGTAAGGACGCGAAGAGGACTTGAAAGTGGGGCAGAATTGCAGGAAACCGATATCAGGAGTTAGACTGAAAATGCATTTAAAGCATAGGAAAAGAGGCAGAACGTTGACAATGATGCACTTGGCTAAAAAGGGCGTATTCGATTTTTCCTGAATATAGTCAGGAAAAAACGCATACACGCTTTTTGGCCAACCAAGCAAGCTTGCAAAGGAAATCTGCACTACAATGAAGTCTCACTTCCCCCTGGTCATAAGGGCCATCTGAAAAAACTGTAAAATCCAGAAAGACAGGACAGGCCATGGAGAAAACGGAGCATTGTTATGCTGATGGGTGGGATGTAAATTGCCAACAGCCACTCTGGAGAAGTGTATGGCGTTTCCTGAAACACCTAAAAAAGAAAGGAACTGAGCCCAGTGCACTTCCACATATGGTCTTTTAGCTTAGAGAAATTAAAATCAGAAAGACGCAGCCACCACAAACTTTGGGACAGCTCTGTTTAGAACCTTGTCTACCCTACAAGTTAAATATCCCAGAGAGCAAAAAAGGGATAAAGAAGTTGTAGTACTTACGTAAAATGGAATATAACTCAGCAAGGAAATCTATGTCATCAGGCCCAAAGCAGCATAAGGACTGGATTCAGGTACGATGTCTCTAAGTGAAATAAATCACACAGATAAAGAAACCTCATAAGATGTCACTAATACACGGAATGTACACTTGGCTACACATGAACTGAAATACAAAACAGAACAGGGTCTCAAATTTAGAAAACCAACTTATGCTTGCTTAAGGGGAAAGGTGAGTTGGGGTGCTACATAAAAACAGAGATTGAAATTAGCACAGATACCGTTCCATAAGCCAAATACGTAATAGACAGGACCTACTCCTTGCTCAACGAAATGCACTAAACACCCTATATTCAACGCCTAGGAATACACCTGGCTAGTAAGAATCTTCAAACCCATGGATTTATATGTCTCCATAAGAGAATCAAGCGTGTGTACAGCTGCATGAAGGCAGCAGAGAAAATCCGATAAATCCCATTATCAAAATGAATTACAAAAACAAAACACAATGACAGTGATATATTCAGGAAAAAACGCATACGCACTTTTTGGCCAACCAAGCAAGCATGTTAAAGAAATCTGCACTAGAGTGAAGTCTCACTGCCCACTGTCAAAACGGCCATCTGAAAAATGTGTAAAATCCAGACAGGCAACACAGGCCATGGATAACAGGGAGCTCTGTTATGCAGATGGGTGGGATGTAAATTGCCAAGAGCCACTCTGGAGAAGTGTATGGTGTTTCCTGAAACACCTAAAAAACAAAGCAACAGAGCCTACAGCACTTCCACTTATGGTCCTATAGCTTAGGGAAATTAAAATCAAAAACACACAGCCACCCCAAAGTTTCAGACGGCTCTGTTTACAAGAACCTCGTCGACGGTACAAGTAAAATATCACAGAAAGCAAAAAATGCATAAAGAATTTGTGGTACGTACGTACATTGTAATATCACTCTCCAATGAAATCTATGTCATCAGGCCCGTCGCGCCATAATGAGTGGATTCAGGTCGATGATTCTAAGTGAAATAAGTCACACAGAAAATGAAACATCATAAGAAATCACTAATACACCGAATGTAATCTTGGCTACACATGAACTGAATTGCAAAACAGAACAGGGTCTCAAATTAAGAAAACCAACTTATGTTTGCTTAAGGGGAAAGGTGAGTTGGGGTGCTGCATAAAACCAGAGATAGAAATTAGCACAGATACCATTCCATAAGTCAAATATGTAATAGTCAAGACCTACCTCTTGCTCAACGAGATGGACTAAACACCCTATATTCAACGCCTAGCAATACACGTGACTAGTAAGAATCTTCAAACCCATGGATTTATATGTCTCCATAAGAGAATGAAGCGTGTGTACAGCTGCATGTATGCAGCAGCGAAAATCAGATAAATCCCATTATCAAAATCAATTACAAAAACAAAACACAATGACAGTGAAATAGAGAGCAATTCTTATATAATTCATTCAGGGCTTGTGATGCAACCTGGATTTACCTCATCTTCACCCAGAGCTGAGTGAGACATAAGGTTGGACACTTCGGGCTGATAGCATTAGTGAGGTTCGATGAGCAAATGCAGACCCTTTGAAGTCATACTGCATGGTACCCATTCCATGGGTCCCAACTCTCCAGGATTAAGGGATTCTTCCTTCAGGTAAAACATGCATGGGAAACCCAGAGTATGGTCCACCGTGTGATTCAGAATCGTTTTTATGTGCATCTCAGTTTTCATCTCCGGTACTCAGGTTCACAATTCCGGACGCTTTACTAACACTCTCCCCATTTGGAGAGTAAGTGCCTTTCACCTCCTGTTTTGCACGTTTTGCAATTTCTGCACAGGAATAGTAATAAGGAGTACCAATGAGAGACTAGATGTAAGTGTCTGCACTGGCATATGTAAAGCTCATTTCCCACCATTAAGAGGAATTAAGCAAAGGCTCAGCATGCCGTGCCGGAACCAGATTAGGGCCTGAAGCAATCCTGCGGGTTTGCGGCCAGCTCACAAGAAAGCGATTTGAAGAAAGGAGCTCAGGGGCACTGAAATTCACAAAACTGTAGAGTTATAAATGACAGCTAATGTCCAAAAATATATTGAAGGAAGGCTGCGAAGAGGACGTGAAAGCGGGGCAGAATTGCAGGAAAACGATTTTGGGGGTAGACTGGAATTGCATTTAAAGCATAGGAAAAGAGGCAGAATGTCGACAATGATGCACTTGGCCAAAAAGGGCGTATGCGTTTTTTCCTGAATATATTCAGGAAAAAAAGCATACGCACTTTTTGGCCAACCAAGTAAGCATGTTAAAGAAATCTGCACTACAGTGAAGTCTCACTGCCCCCCGGACAAAAGGGCCATCTGAAAAAAGTGTAAAATCCAGAAAGGCAGCACAGGCCATGGAGAACAGGGAGCCTTGTTATGCTGATGGGCGGGATGTAAATTGCCAAGAGCCACTCTGGGGAAGTGTATGGTGTTTCCTCAAACACCTAAAAAACAAAGCAACGGAGCCTACGGCATTTCCACTTATCGTCCTATAGTTTAGGGAAATTAAAATCAGAAACACACAGACACCCCAAAGTTTCGGACGGCTCTGTTTACAAGAACCTCGTCTACGGTACAAGTTAAATATTGCAGAAAGCAAAAAATGGATAAAGAAGTGATGGTACGTATGTACAATGGAATATCACTCTCCAATGAAATCTATGTCATCAGGCCCGTCGCGCTATAATGAGTGGATTCAGGTAGGATGATTCTAAGTGAAATAAGTCACACAGAAAATGAAACATCATAAGATATCACTAATACACGGAATGTAATCTTGGCTACACATGAACTGAATTACAAAACAGAACAGGGTCTCAAATTTAGAAAACCAACTTATGTTTGCTTAAGGGGAAAGGTGAGTTGGGGTGCTGTATAAAACCAGAGATAGAAATTAGCACAGATACCATTCCATAAGTCAAATATGTAATAGTCAAGACCTACCCCTTGCTCAACGAGATGGACTAAACACCCTATATTCAACGCCTAGCAATACACCTGACTAGTAAGAATCTTCAAACCCATGGATTTATATGTCTCCATAAGAGAATCAAGCGTGTGTACAACTCCATGTATGCAGCAGAGAAAATCCTATAAATCCCATTATCAAAAGGAATTACAAAAACAAAACACAATGACAGTGAAATAGAGAGCAATTCTTAAATAATTCATTCAGGGCTTGTGATGCAACCTGGATTTACCTCATCTACACCCAGAGCTGAATGAGACATAAGGTTGGACACTTCGGGCTGATAGCATTGGTGAGGTTCGATCAGCATATGCAGACCCTTTGAAATAATACAGCATGGTACCCATCCCATGAGTCCCAACTCTCCATGTTTAAGTGATTCTTCCTTCAGCTAAAACATGCAGGGGAAACCCACAGTATGGTGCACAATGTGACCAGGAAACATTTTCAAATGCATCTCAGTTTTCGTCCCCTTTTACTCGGGTTCACAATTCCAGACCCTTTACTAACACTCTCCCCACTTGGAGAGTCACTGCCTTCAACTTCCTGTTTGGCACAGTTTGCAATTTCTGCGCAAGATGAACAGGAATAGAGAGAACCAATGAGAGACTAGCTGTAGTGTCTGCCCGGACAAATTTAACGCTCATTTTCCACAAGGAAGAGGAATTAACCAAAGGCTCAGCATGCTGTGCCGGAACCAGATTAGGGCCTGAAGCAATCCTGCGGGTTTGCGGCCAGCTCACAAGAAAGCGATTTGAAGAAAGGAGCTCAGGGGCACTGTAATTCACAAACATGCAGAGTTATAAATGACAGCTAACGTCCAAAAATATATTGAAGGAAGGCTGCGAAGAGGAATTGACAGCGGGGCAGAATTGCAGGAAAACGATTTCAGGGGGTAGACAGGAATTGCATTTAAAGCATAGGAAAAGAGGCAGAACGTCGACAATGATGCACTTGGCCAAAAAGTGCGTATGCGTTTTTTCCTGAATATATTCAGGAAAAAAACGCATACGCCCTTTTTGGCCAACCAAGCAAGCATGTTAAAGAAATCTGCACTACAATGAAGTCTCACTGCCCCCCGGTCAAAAGGGCCGTCTGAAAAAAGTATAAAATCCAGAAAGGCAGCACAGGCCATGGAGAACAGGGAGCCTTGTTATGCTGATGGGCGGGATGTAAATTGCCAAGAGCCACTCTGGAGAAGTGTATGGTGTTTCCTCAAACACCTAAAAAACAAAGCAATGGAGCCTATGGCACTTCCCCTTACGGTCCTATAGCTTAGGGATATTAAAATCAGAAACACACAGCCACACCAAAGTTTCGAACGGCTCTGTTTACAAGAACCTCGCCTACGGTACAAGTTAAATATCACAGAAAGCAAAAAATGGATAAAGAAGTTGTGGTACGTACGTACAATGGAATATCACTCTCCAATGAAATCTATGTCATCAGGCCCGTTGCGTCATAATGAGTGGATTCAAGTACGATAATTGTAAGTGAAATAACTCACACAGAAAATGAAACATCATAAGATATAACTAATACACGGAATGTAAACTTGGCTACACATGAACCGAATTACAAAACAGAACAGGGTCTCAAATTTAGAAAACCAACTTATGCTTGCTTAAGGGGAAAGGTGAGTTGGGGTGCTGCATAAAACCAGAGATAGAAATTAGCACAGGTCCCTTTCCATAAGCCAAATATGTAATAGTCAAGCCATACTCCTTGCTCAACAAAATGGACTAAACACCCCAGATTCAACGCCTAGGAATACATCTGACTAGTAAGAATCTTCAAACCGATGGATTTATATGTCTCCATAAGAGAATCAAGCGTGTGTACAGCTGCATGAATTCAGCAGAGATAATCCAATACATCCCATTATCAAAATGAATTACAAAAACAAAACACAATGACAGTGAAATAGAGAGCAATTCTTAAATAATTCATTCAGGGCTTGTGATGCAACTTGGATTTACCTCATCTACACCCAGAGCTGAGTGAGACATAAGGTTGGACACTTCGGGCTGATAGCATTGGTGAGGTTCGATGAGCAAATGCAGACCCTTTGAAGTCATACTGCATGGTACCCATTCCATGGGTCCCTAATCTCCAGGTTTAAGGGATTCTTCCTTCAGCTAAAACATGCATGGGAAACCCACAGTATGGTGCACCGTGTGACCGGGAAATGTTTTCAAATGCATCTCAGTTTTCGTCCCCTTTTACTCGGGTTCACAATTCCATACCCTTTACTAACACTCTCCCCACTTGGAGAGTCAGTGCCTTTAACCTCCTGTTTGGCACAGTTTGCAATTTCTGCGCAAGATGAACAGTAATAGGGAGAACCAATGAGAGACTAGCTGTAGTGTCTGCCCGGACAAATTTAACGCTCATTTCCCAGGAGGAAGAGGAATTAACCAAAGACTCATCATGCCGTGCCGGAAACAGATTAGGGCCTGAAGCAATCCTGCGGGTATTTGATCAGCTCACAAGAAAGCGATTTGAAGAAAGGATCTCAGGGGCACTGTAACTCACAAACATTCAGAGTTATAAATGACAGCTATCTTCCAAAAATATATGGAAGGAAGGCTGCGAAGAGGACTCGAAAGCGGGGCAGAATTGCAGGAAGACGATTTCAGGGGGTAGACTGGAATTGCATTTAAAGCATAGGAAAAGAGGCAGAACGTCGACAATGATGCACTTGGCCATAAAGGGCGTATGCGTTTTTTCCTGAATATATTCAGGAAAAAACGCATACGCACTTTTTGGCCAACCAAGCAAGCATCTTAAAGGAATCTACACTACAATAAAGCCTCACTGCCCCCTCGTCAAAAGGGCCATCTAAAAAAAGTGTAAAATCCAGAAACGCAGCACAGGCCATGGAGAACAGGGAGCCTTGTTATGCTGATGGGTGGGATGTAAATTGCCAAGAGCCACACTGGAGAAGTATATGGTGTTTCCTGAAACAACTAAAAAACAAAGCAACGGAGCCTACGGCACTTCCACTTAAGGACCTATAGCTTAGGGAAATTAAAATCAAATACACAGCCACCCCAAAGTTTCAGACGGCTCTGTTTACAAGAACCTCGTCTACAGAACAAGATAAATATCCCAGAATGCGAAAAAGGGATAAAGAAGTTGTGTTACGTATGTACAATGGAATATCACTCAGCAATGAAATCTATGTCATCAGGCCTGTCGCTACATAATGAGTGGATTCAGGTATGATGATTCTAAGAGAAATAAGTCACACAGAAAATGAAACATCATAAGATATCACTAATACACGGAATATAAACTTGGCTACACATGAACTGAATTACAAAACAGAACAGGGTCTCAAATTTAGAAAACCAACTTATGTTTGCTTAAGGGGAAAGGTGAGTTGGGGTGCTGCATAAAACCAGAGATAGAAATTAGCACCGATAACATTCCATAAGTCAAATATGTAATAGTCAAGACCGAACCCTTTCTCAACAAAATGGACTAAACACCCTTTATTCAATGCCTAGGATTACACCTGACTAGTAAGAATCTTCAAACCCATGGATTTATATGTCTCCATAAGAGAATCAAGCATGTGTACAGCTGCATGAATGCAGCAGAGAAAATCCGATAAATCCCATTATCAAAATGAATTACAAAAACGAAACCCAATGACAGTGAAATAGAGAGCAATTCTTAAATAATTCATTCAGGGCTTGTGATGCAACCTGGATTTACCTCATATACACCCAGAGCTGAGTGAGACTTAAGGTTGGACACTTCGGGCTGATAGCATTGGTGAGGTAAGATGAGCAAATGCAGACCCTTTGAAGTCATACTGCATGGGACCCATTCCATGGGTCCCAACTCTCAAGGTTTAAGGGATTCTTCCTTCAGCTAAAACGTGCATGGGAAACCCACAGTATGGTGCACCGTGTGACCGGGAAACGTTTTCAAATGCATCTCAGTTTTCATCCCCTTTTACTCGGGTTCACAATTCCAGACCCTTTACTAACACTCTCCCCACTTGGAGAGTCAGTGCCTTTAACCTGCTCTTTGGCACAGTTTGCAATTTCTGCGCAGGATGAACAGGAATAGGGAGAACCAGTGAGAGACTAGCTGTAGGTGTCTGCACGGGCAAATTTAACGCTCATTTCCAACCAGGAAGAGGAATTAACCAAACGCTCAGCATTCCGTGCCACAAAAATATTAAGGCCTGAAGCAATCCTGCGGGTTTGCGGCCAGCTCACAAGAAAGCGATTTGAAGAAAGGAGCTCAGGGGCACTGTAATTCACAAACCTGCGGAGTTATAAATGATAGCTATCGTCCAAAAATATATTGAAGGAAGGCTTCGAAGAGGACTTGAAATCGGAGCAGAATTGCAGGAAAACAATTTCAGGGGGTAGACTGGAATTGCATTTAAAGCATAGGAAAAGAGGCACAACGTCCACAATGATACACTTGGCCAAAAAGGGCATATGCGTTTTTTCCTGAATATATTCAGGAAAAAACTCATATGCCCTTTTTGGCCAACCAAGCAAGCATGTTAAAGAAATCTGCACTACAATGAAGTCTCACTGACCCCCGGTCAAAAGGGCCATCTGAAAAAAGTGTAAAATCCAGAAATGCAGCACAGGCCATGGAGAACAGGGAGCTTTGTTATGCTGATGGGTGGGATGTAAATTGCCAACAGCCACTCTGGAGAAGTATAAGGTATTTTCTGAAACAACTAAAAAACAAAGCAACGGAGCCGACGGCACTTACACTTATGGTCCTGTAGCTTAGGGAAATTAACATCCACAACACACAGCCACCCCAAAGTTTCAGACGGCTCTGTTTACAAGAACCTCGTCTACGGTACAAGTTAAATATCCCAGAAAGCGAAAAATGGAGAAAGAATTTGTGGTACGTACGTACAATATAATATCACTCACCAATGAAATCTATGTCATCTGGCCCGTCGTGGCATAATGAGTGGATTCAGGTACGATGATTGTAAGTGAAATAAGTCACACAGAAAATGAAACATCATAAGATATCACTAATAAACCGAATGTAATCTTGGCTACACATGAACTGAATTACAAAACAGAACAGGGTCTCAAATTTAGAAAACCAACTTATGTTTGCTTAAGGGGAAAGGTGAGTTGGGGTGCTGCATAAAACCAGAGATAGAAATTAGCACAGATACCATTCCATACGTCAAGTGTGTAATAGTCAAGACCTACCCATTACTCAACGAAATGGGCTAAACACCCTATATTCAACGCCTAGGAATACACCTGAGTAGTAAGAATCTTCATACCCATGGATTTATATGTCTCCATAAGAGAATCAAGCGTGTGTACAGCTGCATGAAGGCAGCAGAGAAAATCCGATAAATCCCATTATCAAAATGAATTACAAAAGCAAAACACAATGACAGTGAAATAGAGAGCAATTCTTAAAGAATTCATTCAGGGCTTGGGATGCAACCTGGATTTACCTCATCTACACCCAGAGCTGAGTGAGACATAAGGTTGGACACTTCGGGCTGATAGGATTGGTGAGGTTCAATGAGCAAATGCAGACCATTTGTAGTCATACTACATGGTACCCATTCCTTGGTTCCCAACTCTCCAGGTTTAAGCGATTCTTCCTTCAGCTAAAACATGCATGGGAAACCCACAGTATGGTGCACCGTGTGACAGTGAAACGTTTTCAAATGCATCTCAGTTTTCGTCCCCTTTTACTCGGGTTCACAATTCCAGACCCTTTACTAACACTCTCCCCACTTGGAGAGTCAGTGCCTTTAACCTGCTGTTTGGCACAGTTTGCAATTTCTGCGCAAGATTAACAGGAATAGGGAGAACCAATGAGAGACTAGCTATAGGTGTCTGCACGGGCAAATTTAATTCTCATTTCCAACCAGGAAGAGGAATTAACCAAACGCTCAGCATTCCGTGCCGCAAAAATATTAAGGCCTGAAGCAATCCTGCGGGTTTGCGGCCAGCTCACAAGAAAGCGATTTGAAGAAAGGAGCTCAGGGGCACTGTAATTCACAAACCTGCAGAGTTATAAATGACAGCTATCGTCCAAAAATATATTGAAGGAAGGCTTCAAAGAGGACATGAAATCAGAGCAGAATTGCAGGAAAACAATTTCAGGGGGTAGACTGGAATTGCATTTAAAGCATAGGAAAAGAGGTACAACGTCCACAATGATACACTTGGCCAAAAAGGGCATATGTGTTTTTTCCTGAATATATTCAGGAAAAATCGCATATGCCCTTTATGGTCAACCAAGGAAGCATGTTAAAGAAATCTGCACTACAATGAAGTCTCACTGCCCCCCGGTCAAAAGGGCCATCTGAAAAAAGTGTAAAATCCAGAAAGGCAGCGCAGGCCATGGAGAACAGGGAGCTTTGTTATGCTGATGGGGGGGATGTAAATTGCCAACAGCCACTGTGGAGAAGTGTATGGTGTTTCCTGAAACACCTAAAAAACAAAGCAACGGAGCCTACGGCACTTCCACTTATGGTCCTAAAGCTTAGGGAAATTAAAATCAAAAACACACAGCCACCCCAAAGTTTCAGACGGCTCTCTTCACAAGAACGTCGTCTACGGTACAAGGTAAATATCCCAGAAAGCGAAAAATGGATAAAGAAATTGTGGTACGTACGTACAATGTAATATCACTCACCAATGAAATCTATGTCTTCTGGCCCGTCGTGGCATAATGAGTGGATTCAGGTACGATGATTGTAAGTGAAATAAGTCACACAGAAAATGAAACATCATAAGATATCACTAATAAACCGAATGTAATCTTGGCTACGCATGAACTGAATTACAAAACAGAACAGGGTCTCAAATTTAGAAAACCAACTTATGTTTGCTTAAGGGGAAAGGTGAGTTGGGGTGCTGCATAAAACCAGAGATAGAAATTAGCACAGATACCATTCCATAGGTCAAATATGTAATAGTCAAGACCTACACCTTGCTCAACAAAATGGGCTAAACACCCTATATTCAACGCCTAGGAATACACCTGACTAGTAAGAATCTTCAAACCCATGGATTTATATGTCTCCATAAGAGAATCAAGCGTGTGTACAGCTACATGAAGGCAGCAGAGAAAATCAGAAAAATCCCATTATCAAAATGAATTACAAAAACAAAACACAATGACAGTGAAATAGAGAGCAATTCTTAAAGAATTCATTCAGGGCTTGTGATACAACCTGGACTTACCTCATCTACACCCAGAGCTGAGTGAGACATAAGGTTGGACACTTCGGGCTGATAGCATTGGTGAGGTTCGATGAGCAAATGCAGACCATTTCAAGTCATACTGCATGGTACCCATTCCATGGGTCCCAACTCTCCAGGTTTAAGCGATTCTTCCTTCAGCTAAAACATGCATGGGAGACCCAGAGTATGGTGCACCGTGTGACCAGGAAACGTTTTCACATGCATCTCAGTTTTTGTCCCCTTTTACTCGGGTTCACAATTCCAGACCCTTTACTAACACTCTCCCCACTTGGAGAGTCAGTGCCTTTAACCTCCTGTTTGGCACAGTTTGCAATTTCTGCGCAAGATGAACAGGAATAGGGAGAACCAATGAGAGAATAGCTGTAGGTGTCTGCACGGGCAAATTTAACGCTCATTTCCCACCAGGAAGAGGAATAAACCAAAGGCTCAGCATGCCGTGCCGGAACCAGATTAGGGTCTGAAGCAATCCTGTGGGTTTGCGGCCAGCTCACAGAAACCGATTTGAAGAAAGGAGCTCAGGGGCACTGTAATTCACAAACCTGCAGAGCTATAAATGACAGCTATCGTCCAAAAATATATTGAAGGAAGGCTGCGAAGGGGACTTGAAAGCGGGGCAGAATTGCAGGAAAACGATTTCAGGGGGTAGACTGGAATTGCACTTAAAGCATAGGAAAAGAGGCAGAATGTCGACAATCATGCACTTGGCCAAAAAGGGCGTATGGGTTTTTTCCTGAATATATTCAGGAAAAAACACATACGCCCTTTTTGGCCAACTAAGCAAGCATGTTAAAGAAATCTGCACTACAATGAAGTCTCACTGCCCCCCGGTCAAAAGGGCCATCTGAAAAAATGTAAAATCCAGAAATGCAGCACAGGCCATGGAGAACAGGGAGCCTTGTTATGCTGATGGGTGGGATGTAAATTGCCAACAGTCAGTCTGGAGAAGTGTATGGTGTTTCCTGAAACAGCTAAAAAACCAAACAACGGAGCCTACGGCACTTCCACTTATGGTCCTATAGCTTAGGGAAATTGAAATCAAAAACACACAGCCACCCCAAAGTTTCAGACGGCTGTGTTTACAAGAACCTCATCTACGGTACAAGTTAAATATCCCAGAAAGTGAAAAATGGATAAAGAAGTTGTGGTACGTACGTACAATGGAATATCACTCACCAATGAAATCTATGTCAACTAGCCCGTCGTGGCATAATGAGTGGATTCAGGTACGTTGATTCTAAGTGAAATAAGTCACACAGAAAATGAAACATCATAAGATATCACTAATACACCGAATGTAATCTTGGCTACACATGAACTGAATTACAAAACAGAACAGGGTCTCAAATTTAGAAAACCAACTTATGTTTGCTTAAGGGGAAAGGTGAGTTGGGGTGCTGCATAAAACCAGAGATAGAAATTAGCACAGATACCATTCCATACGTCAAATATGTAATATTCAAGACCTACCCCTTGCTCAACGAAATGGGCTAAACACCCTATATTCAATGCCTAGGAATACACCTGACTAGTAAGAATCTTCAAACCCAAGGATTTATATGTCTCCATAAGAGAATCAAGCGTGTGTACAGCTGCATGAAGGCAGCAGAGAAAATCCGATAAATCCCATTATCAAAATGAATTACAAAACCAAAACACAATGACATTGAAATAGAGAGCAATTATTAAATAATTCATTCAGGTCTTGTGATGCAACCTGGATTTACCTCATCTACACCCAGAGCTGAGTGAGACATAAGGTTGGACACTTCGGGCTGATAGCATTGGTGAGGTTCGATGAGCAAATGCAGACCCTTTGAAGTCATACTGCATGGTACCCATTCCATGGGTCCCAACTCTCCAGGTTTAAGCGATTCTTCCTTCAGCTAAAGCATGCATGGGAAACCCACAGTATGGTGCACCGTGTGACCGGGAAACGTTTTCAAATGCATCTCAATTTTTGTCCCCTTTTACTCGGGTTCACAATTCCAAACCCTTTACTAACACTCTCCCCACTTGGAGAGTCAGTGCCTTTAACCTCCTGTTTGGCACAGTATGCAATTTCTGCGCAAGATGAACAGGAATAGGGAGAACCAATGAGAGACTAGCTATAGGTGTCTACACGGGCATATTTAATGCTCATTTCCCACCAGGAAGAGGAATTAAGCAAACGCTCAGCATACCGTGCCACAACAAAATTAAGGCCTGAAGCAATCCTCCGGGTTTGCGGCCAGCTCACAAGAAAGCGATTTGAAGAAAGGAGCTCAGGAGCACTGTAATTCACAAACTGCGGAGTTATAAATGACAGCTATCGTCCAAAAATATATTGAAGGAAGGCTGCGAAGAGAACTTGTCAGCGGGGCAGAATTGCAGGAAAACGATTTCAGGGGGTAAACGGGAATTGCATTTAAAGCATAGGAAAAGAGGTAGAACGTCGACAATGATGCACTTGGCCAAAAAGGGCGTATGCGTTTTTTCCTGAATATATTCAGGAAAAAACGCATACGCCCTTTTTGGCCAAGCAAGCAAGCATGTTAAAGAAATCTGCACTACAATGAAGTCTCACTGCCCCCGGGTCAAAAGGGCCATCTGAAAAAAGTGTAAAATCCAGAAATGCAGCACAGGCCATGGAGAACAGGGAGCCTTGTTATGCTGATGGGTGGGATGTAAATTGCCAAGAGCCATTCTGGAGAAGTGTATGGTGTTTCCTGAAACACCTAAAAAACAAAGCAATGGAGCCTACGGCACTTCCACTTATGGTCCTATAGCTTAGGGAATTTAAAATCAAAAACACACTGCCACCCCAAAGTTTCAGACGGCTCTGTTTACAAGAACCTCATCTACGGTACAAGTTAAATATCCCAGAAAGCGAAAAATGGATAAAGAAGTTGTGGTACGTACGTACAATGGAATATCACTCACCAATGAAATCTATGTCATCTGGCCCGTCGTGGCATAATGAGTGGATTCAGGTACGATGATTCTAAGTGAAATAAGTCACACAGAAAATGAAACATCATAAGATTTCACTAATACACGGAATGTAATCTTGGCTACACATGAACTGAATTACAAAACAGAACAGGGTCTCAAATTTAGAAAACCAACTTATGTTTGCTTAAGGGGAAAGGTGAGTTGGGGTGCTGCATAAAACCAGAGATAGAAATTACCACAGATACCATTCCATACGTCAAATATGTAATAGTCAAGACCTACACCTTGCTCAACAAAATGGGCTAAACACCCTATATTCAACGCCTAGGAATACACCTGACTAGTAAGAATCTTCAAACCCATGGATTTATATGTCTCCATAAGAGAATCAAGCGTGTGTACAGCTACATGAAGGCAGCAGAGAAAATCAGAAAAATCCCATTATCAAAATGAATTACAAAAACAAAACACAATGACAGTGAAATAGAGAGCAATTCTTAAAGAATTCATTCAGGGCTTGTGATACAACCTGGACTTACCTCATCTACACCCAGAGCTGAGTGAGACATAAGGTTGGACACTTCGGGCTGATAGCATTGGTGAGGTTCGATGAGCAAATGCAGACCATTTCAAGTCATACTGCATGGTACCCATTCCATGGGTCCCAACTCTCCAGGTTTAAGCGATTCTTCCTTCAGCTAAAACATGCATGGGAGACCCAGAGTATGGTGCACCGTGTGACCAGGAAACGTTTTCACATGCATCTCAGTTTTTGTCCCCTTTTACTCGGGTTCACAATTCCAGACCCTTTACTAACACTCTCCCCACTTGGAGAGTCAGTGCCTTTAACCTCCTGTTTGGCACAGTTTGCAATTTCTGCGCAAGATGAACAGGAATAGGGAGAACCAATGAGAGAATAGCTGTAGGTGTCTGCACGGGCAAATTTAACGCTCATTTCCCACCAGGAAGAGGAATAAACCAAAGGCTCAGCATGCCGTGCCGGAACCAGATTAGGGTCTGAAGCAATCCTGTGGGTTTGCGGCCAGCTCACAGAAACCGATTTGAAGAAAGGAGCTCAGGGGCACTGTAATTCACAAACCTGCAGAGCTATAAATGACAGCTATCGTCCAAAAATATATTGAAGGAAGGCTGCGAAGGGGACTTGAAAGCGGGGCAGAATTGCAGGAAAACGATTTCAGGGGGTAGACTGGAATTGCACTTAAAGCATAGGAAAAGAGGCAGAATGTCGACAATCATGCACTTGGCCAAAAAGGGCGTATGGGTTTTTTCCTGAATATATTCAGGAAAAAACACATACGCCCTTTTTGGCCAACTAAGCAAGCATGTTAAAGAAATCTGCACTACAATGAAGTCTCACTGCCCCCCGGTCAAAAGGGCCATCTGAAAAAATGTAAAATCCAGAAATGCAGCACAGGCCATGGAGAACAGGGAGCCTTGTTATGCTGATGGGTGGGATGTAAATTGCCAACAGTCAGTCTGGAGAAGTGTATGGTGTTTCCTGAAACAGCTAAAAAACCAAACAACGGAGCCTACGGCACTTCCACTTATGGTCCTATAGCTTAGGGAAATTGAAATCAAAAACACACAGCCACCCCAAAGTTTCAGACGGCTGTGTTTACAAGAACCTCATCTACGGTACAAGTTAAATATCCCAGAAAGTGAAAAATGGATAAAGAAGTTGTGGTACGTACGTACAATGGAATATCACTCACCAATGAAATCTATGTCAACTAGCCCGTCGTGGCATAATGAGTGGATTCAGGTACGTTGATTCTAAGTGAAATAAGTCACACAGAAAATGAAACATCATAAGATATCACTAATACACCGAATGTAATCTTGGCTACACATGAACTGAATTACAAAACAGAACAGGGTCTCAAATTTAGAAAACCAACTTATGTTTGCTTAAGGGGAAAGGTGAGTTGGGGTGCTGCATAAAACCAGAGATAGAAATTAGCACAGATACCATTCCATACGTCAAATATGTAATATTCAAGACCTACCCCTTGCTCAACGAAATGGGCTAAACACCCTATATTCAATGCCTAGGAATACACCTGACTAGTAAGAATCTTCAAACCCAAGGATTTATATGTCTCCATAAGAGAATCAAGCGTGTGTACAGCTGCATGAAGGCAGCAGAGAAAATCCGATAAATCCCATTATCAAAATGAATTACAAAACCAAAACACAATGACATTGAAATAGAGAGCAATTATTAAATAATTCATTCAGGTCTTGTGATGCAACCTGGATTTACCTCATCTACACCCAGAGCTGAGTGAGACATAAGGTTGGACACTTCGGGCTGATAGCATTGTTGAGGTTCGATGAGCAAATGCAGACCCTTTGAAGTCATACTGCATGGTACCCATTCCATGGGTCCCAACTCTCCAGGTTTAAGCGATTCTTCCTTCAGCTAAAGCATGCATGGGAAACCCACAGTATGGTGCACCGTGTGACCGGGAAACGTTTTCAAATGCATCTCAATTTTTGTCCCCTTTTACTCGGGTTCACAATTCCAAACCCTTTACTAACACTCTCCCCACTTGGAGAGTCAGTGCCTTTAACCTCCTGTTTGGCACAGTATGCAATTTCTGCGCAAGATGAACAGGAATAGGGAGAACCAATGAGAGACTAGCTATAGGTGTCTACACGGGCATATTTAATGCTCATTTCCCACCAGGAAGAGGAATTAAGCAAACGCTCAGCATACCGTGCCACAACAAAATTAAGGCCTGAAGCAATCCTCCGGGTTTGCGGCCAGCTCACAAGAAAGCGATTTGAAGAAAGGAGCTCAGGAGCACTGTAATTCACAAACTGCGGAGTTATAAATGACAGCTATCGTCCAAAAATATATTGAAGGAAGGCTGCGAAGAGAACTTGTCAGCGGGGCAGAATTGCAGGAAAACGATTTCAGGGGGTAAACGGGAATTGCATTTAAAGCATAGGAAAAGAGGTAGAACGTCGACAATGATGCACTTGGCCAAAAAGGGCGTATGCGTTTTTTCCTGAATATATTCAGGAAAAAACGCATACGCCCTTTTTGGCCAAGCAAGCAAGCATGTTAAAGAAATCTGCACTACAATGAAGTCTCACTGCCCCCGGGTCAAAAGGGCCATCTGAAAAAAGTGTAAAATCCAGAAATGCAGCACAGGCCATGGAGAACAGGGAGCCTTGTTATGCTGATGGGTGGGATGTAAATTGCCAAGAGCCATTCTGGAGAAGTGTATGGTGTTTCCTGAAACACCTAAAAAACAAAGCAATGGAGCCTACGGCACTTCCACTTATGGTCCTATAGCTTAGGGAATTTAAAATCAAAAACACACTGCCACCCCAAAGTTTCAGACGGCTCTGTTTACAAGAACCTCATCTACGGTACAAGTTAAATATCCCAGAAAGCGAAAAATGGATAAAGAAGTTGTGGTACGTACGTACAATGGAATATCACTCACCAATGAAATCTATGTCATCTGGCCCGTCGTGGCATAATGAGTGGATTCAGGTACGATGATTCTAAGTGAAATAAGTCACACAGAAAATGAAACATCATAAGATTTCACTAATACACGGAATGTAATCTTGGCTACACATGAACTGAATTACAAAACAGAACAGGGTCTCAAATTTAGAAAACCAACTTATGTTTGCTTAAGGGGAAAGGTGAGTTGGGGTGCTGCATAAAACCAGAGATAGAAATTAGCACAGATACCATTCCATAGGTCAAATATGTAATAGTCAAGACCTACACCTTGCTCAACAAAATGGGCTAAACACCCTATATTCAACGCCTAGGAATACACCTGACTAGTAAGAATCTTCAAACCCATGGATTTATATGTCTCCATAAGAGAATCAAGCGTGTGTACAGCTACATGAAGGCAGCAGAGAAAATCAGAAAAATCCCATTATCAAAATGAATTACAAAAACAAAACACAATGACAGTGAAATAGAGAGCAATTCTTAAAGAATTCATTCAGGGCTTGTGATACAACCTGGACTTACCTCATCTACACCCAGAGCTGAGTGAGACATAAGGTTGGACACTTCGGGCTGATAGCATTGGTGAGGTTCGATGAGCAAATGCAGACCATTTCAAGTCATACTGCATGGTACCCATTCCATGGGTCCCAACTCTCCAGGTTTAAGCGATTCTTCCTTCAGCTAAAACATGCATGGGAGACCCAGAGTATGGTGCACCGTGTGACCAGGAAACGTTTTCACATGCATCTCAGTTTTTGTCCCCTTTTACTCGGGTTCACAATTCCAGACCCTTTACTAACACTCTCCCCACTTGGAGAGTCAGTGCCTTTAACCTCCTGTTTGGCACAGTTTGCAATTTCTGCGCAAGATGAACAGGAATAGGGAGAACCAATGAGAGAATAGCTGTAGGTGTCTGCACGGGCAAATTTAACGCTCATTTCCCACCAGGAAGAGGAATAAACCAAAGGCTCAGCATGCCGTGCCGGAACCAGATTAGGGTCTGAAGCAATCCTGTGGGTTTGCGGCCAGCTCACAGAAACCGATTTGAAGAAAGGAGCTCAGGGGCACTGTAATTCACAAACCTGCAGAGCTATAAATGACAGCTATCGTCCAAAAATATATTGAAGGAAGGCTGCGAAGGGGACTTGAAAGCGGGGCAGAATTGCAGGAAAACGATTTCAGGGGGTAGACTGGAATTGCACTTAAAGCATAGGAAAAGAGGCAGAATGTCGACAATCATGCACTTGGCCAAAAAGGGCGTATGGGTTTTTTCCTGAATATATTCAGGAAAAAACACATACGCCCTTTTTGGCCAACTAAGCAAGCATGTTAAAGAAATCTGCACTACAATGAAGTCTCACTGCCCCCCGGTCAAAAGGGCCATCTGAAAAAATGTAAAATCCAGAAATGCAGCACAGGCCATGGAGAACAGGGAGCCTTGTTATGCTGATGGGTGGGATGTAAATTGCCAACAGTCAGTCTGGAGAAGTGTATGGTGTTTCCTGAAACAGCTAAAAAACCAAACAACGGAGCCTACGGCACTTCCACTTATGGTCCTATAGCTTAGGGAAATTGAAATCAAAAACACACAGCCACCCCAAAGTTTCAGACGGCTGTGTTTACAAGAACCTCATCTACGGTACAAGTTAAATATCCCAGAAAGTGAAAAATGGATAAAGAAGTTGTGGTACGTACGTACAATGGAATATCACTCACCAATGAAATCTATGTCAACTAGCCCGTCGTGGCATAATGAGTGGATTCAGGTACGTTGATTCTAAGTGAAATAAGTCACACAGAAAATGAAACATCATAAGATATCACTAATACACCGAATGTAATCTTGGCTACACATGAACTGAATTACAAAACAGAACAGGGTCTCAAATTTAGAAAACCAACTTATGTTTGCTTAAGGGGAAAGGTGAGTTGGGGTGCTGCATAAAACCAGAGATAGAAATTAGCACAGATACCATTCCATACGTCAAATATGTAATATTCAAGACCTACCCCTTGCTCAACGAAATGGGCTAAACACCCTATATTCAATGCCTAGGAATACACCTGACTAGTAAGAATCTTCAAACCCAAGGATTTATATGTCTCCATAAGAGAATCAAGCGTGTGTACAGCTGCATGAAGGCAGCAGAGAAAATCCGATAAATCCCATTATCAAAATGAATTACAAAACCAAAACACAATGACATTGAAATAGAGAGCAATTATTAAATAATTCATTCAGGTCTTGTGATGCAACCTGGATTTACCTCATCTACACCCAGAGCTGAGTGAGACATAAGGTTGGACACTTCGGGCTGATAGCATTGGTGAGGTTCGATGAGGAAATGCAGACCCTTTGAAGTCATACTGCATGGTACCCATTCCATGGGTCCCAACTCTCCAGGTTTAAGCGATTCTTCCTTCAGCTAAAGCATGCATGGGAAACCCACAGTATGGTGCACCGTGTGACCGGGAAACGTTTTCAAATGCATCTCAATTTTTGTCCCCTTTTACTCGGGTTCACAATTCCAAACCCTTTACTAACACTCTCCCCACTTGGAGAGTCAGTGCCTTTAACCTCCTGTTTGGCACAGTATGCAATTTCTGCACAAGATGAACAGGAATAGGGAGAACCAATGAGAGACTAGCTATAGGTGTCTACACGGGCATATTTAATGCTCATTTCCCACCAGGAAGAGGAATTAAGCAAACGCTCAGCATACCGTGCCACAACAAAATTAAGGCCTGAAGCAATCCTCCGGGTTTGCGGCCAGCTCACAAGAAAGCGATTTGAAGAAAGGAGCTCAGGAGCACTGTAATTCACAAACTGCGGAGTTATAAATGACAGCTATCGTCCAAAAATATATTGAAGGAAGGCTGCGAAGAGAACTTGTCAGCGGGGCAGAATTGCAGGAAAACGATTTCAGGGGGTAAACGGGAATTGCATTTAAAGCATAGGAAAAGAGGTAGAACGTCGACAATGATGCACTTGGCCAAAAAGGGCGTATGCGTTTTTTCCTGAATATATTCAGGAAAAAACGCATACGCCCTTTTTGGCCAAGCAAGCAAGCATGTTAAAGAAATCTGCACTACAATGAAGTCTCACTGCCCCCGGGTCAAAAGGGCCATCTGAAAAAAGTGTAAAATCCAGAAATGCAGCACAGGCCATGGAGAACAGGGAGCCTTGTTATGCTGATGGGTGGGATGTAAATTGCCAAGAGCCATTCTGGAGAAGTGTATGGTGTTTCCTGAAACACCTAAAAAACAAAGCAATGGAGCCTACGGCACTTCCACTTATGGTCCTATAGCTTAGGGAATTTAAAATCAAAAACACACTGCCACCCCAAAGTTTCAGACGGCTCTGTTTACAAGAACCTCATCTACGGTACAAGTTAAATATCCCAGAAAGCGAAAAATGGATAAAGAAGTTGTGGTACATACGTACAATGGAATATCACTCACCAATGAAATCTATGTCATCTGGCCCGTCGTGGCATAATGAGTGGATTCAGGTACGATGATTCTAAGTGAAATAAGTCACACAGAAAATGAAACATCATAAGATTTCACTAATACACGGAATGTAATCTTGGCTACACATGAACTGAATTACAAAACAGAACAGGGTCTCAAATTTAGAAAACCAACTTATGTTTGCTTAAGGGGAAATGTGAGTTGGGGTGCTGCATAAAACCAGAGATAGAAATTAGCACAGATACCATTCCATAAGCCAAATATGTAATAGTCAAGACCTACCCCTTGCTCAACGAAATGGACTAAACACCCCATAGTCAACGCCTAGGAATACACCTGAGTAGTAAGAATCTTCAAACCCTTGGAATTATTAGTCTCCGTAAGAGAATGAAGCATGTGTACAGTGGCATGAACGCAGCAGAGAAAATCCGATAAATCCCATTATCAAAATGAATTACAAAAACAAAACACAAGGACAGGGAAATAGAGAACAATTCTTAAAAAATTCATTGAGGGATTGTGATGCATCCTGGATTTACCACATATACACCCAGAGCTGAGTGAGACATAAGGTTAGGCACTTCGGGCTGATAGCATTGGTGAGGTTCGATGAGCAAATGCAGGCCCTTTGAAGTCATACTGCATGGTACCCATTCCTTGGGTCCCAACTCTCCAGGTTTAAGGGATTCTTCCTTCAGCTAAAACATGCATGGGAAACCCACAGTATGGTGCACTGTGTGACGGGGAAACGTTTTCAAATGCATCTTAGTTTTCGTCCCCTTTTACTCGGGTTCACCATTCCTGACACTTTACTAACACTCTCCCCACTTGGAGAGTCAGTGCCTTTAATTTCCTGTTTGGCACAGTTTGCAATTTCTGCGCAAGATGAACATGAATAGGGAGAACCAATGAGAGACCAACTGTAGGTGTCTGCACGGGCAAATTTAACGCTCATTTCCCACCAGGAAGAGGAATTAACCACAGGCTCAGCATGCTGTGCCGGAACCAGATTAGGGCCTGAAGCAATCCTGCGGGATTGAGGACAGCTCACAATATAGCGAGTTGAAGAATGGAGCTCAGGGGCACTGTAACTCACAAACCTGCAGAGTTATAAATGACAACTATCATCCAAAAATATATTGAAGGAAGGCTGCGAAGACGACTTGTAAGCGGGGCAGAATTGCAGGAGAACGATTTCAGGGGGTAGACGGGAATTGCATTTAAAGCATAGGAAAAGAGGCAGAACGTCGACAATGATGCTCTTGGCCAAAAAGGGCGTATGCGTTTTTTCCTGAATATATTCAGGAAAAAACGCATACGCCCTTTTTGGCCAACCAAGCAAGCATGTTAAAGAAATCTGCAGTATAATGAAGTCTCACTACCCCCCGGTCAAAAGGGCCATCTGAAAAAAGTGTAAAATCCAGAAAGGCAGCACAGGCCATGGAGAACAGGGAGCCTTGTTATGCTGATGGGCGGGATGTAAATTGCCAACAGACACTCTGGTGATGTTTATGGTGTATGCTGAAACATCTAAAAAACAAAGCTACAGAGCCTAGGGCACTTCCACTTTTGGCCCTATAGCTTAGGAAAATTAAAATCAACAAGACACAGCCAACACAATATCCAGGGCTGCTGTGTTTACAAGAACCTCGAGTCCAGTACAAATTAAATATCCCAGAAAGAAAAAAATGGATAAAGGAGTTGTCCTACTTACGTACAACAAAATATCACTCAGCAATGAAATCAATGTCATCAGGCCTGTAGCAGCAAATTGAGTGGATTTAAGTATGATGATTCTAAGAGAAATATGTCACACAGAGAAACATAATTATCATAAGATATCACAAATAGAGGGAGTGTAAACTTGGCTACACATCAACTGAATTACAAAACCGAACAGAGTCTCACATTTAGATAAAAACTTATGCTTGCTTAAGGGGAAAGTTGAGTTGGGGTGCTGTATAAAACCAGAGATTGAAATGAGCACACATACCGTTCCATAAGCCAAATATGTAATAGACAAGACCTACTCTTTGCTCAACGAAATAGACTCATCCATGGTGTATCACCTCACACCTGTTAGAATGGGCATCATCAGAAAATCTACAAACAACAAATGCTGGAAAGGGTGCGGAGGTAAGGAAACCTCTTCCACTATTGTTGGGAATGTAAATTGATGCAGTCACTGTGGAGAACATTATGGAGTTTCTTATAAAACTAAGAATAGAATTACCATATAATACAGCAATCCCACTACTGGGCATATACCCAGACAAAACCATAAAACGAAAAGAAACATTCACCGCAATGTTCATTGCATCACTATTTACAATATCCAGGTAATGGAAGCAACCTAAATGCCCACAGACAGACGAATGCATAAAGATGAGGTACATATATAAAATGGAATATTACTAAGCCATAAAAAGGAATGAAATTGGGTCATTTGTAGAGACGTTGATGGATCTAGAGACTGTCATACAGAGTGAAGTAAGTCAGAAAGAGAAAAACAAATCCTGTATATAAATGCATATATGTGGAACCTAGAAAAGTTGTACAGATGAACCGTTTTGCAAGGCAGAAATAGAGCAACAGGTGTAGACAACAAACGTATGGACACCAAGGGGGGAAAGCTGTTAGGGGGGTGGTGGTGGGAGGAGTTGAGAGATTGGGATTGGCATGTATACATTTCTATGTATAAAATAGGTAACCAAAAAGAACCTGCTGTATAAAAATATAAAATAAAATTCAAAATTACAAAAAGTAAAACAGAAAAAATATTCTTCCCTTCACATACATGTATTTATATGAATAAATTATTTCCATGCTTATATCTGTAAATACAAAAAAGAGGAATAAAATCTACCTTGAACCAAAAACGAAAAAAAGAAAAAAAAACAGAACCCACCAGTTACACAGAGGAAAACCGTATCAGGGCCCTTGCTCCAGTTGTAAACAATTCTGAAGTGGGTCAGTGGTGGGGAATCATCTCCCATTCAGCCAGCAGGCCCCACGCAACAAGCGTCCTCATTGCAAAGCTGGGGGCCCGTGCCGAGGCATCTGTGAGTAAACGTGGGCCGAGCCCCAGGCCAGCTGGTGCTGAAATGTTCCCACCCTTCCCAGGTAAAACACCTGAATATGTACAAGGACTTGAAAGCCTAGAGGAAGGGCCATGGAGCCACATGAGCGACAGCATGCCAGCCGACTTGGTGCCTGCAGGCCAGACAGGATGGTCCTGGCCCTGGGTGCTCTTCTGGAAGCTTTCCATTTCCCTGCCTGAGATACCCCTCCTGTCCCGGCCCCCACTGCTTTCTTCCTTACTCACCTCTGCCCAGGGAGAAATTCCAGCGGCAGGTATGGGTGACACATCCTCTTCTTTAGCAGGTGGCATCTTGGCAACTGCTGCAGAAAGTCCAGCAGAGCCCCACTCACACTGGGCCACCCACAAAGCCGTGGCCTCTCACTCCCTCCCACCAGCCCAGCCCCGAGACTGCTGACTGGGCAGAGAAAATGGCGTCAGGCACAGCTGCAGGGGCTCTTGCTGCCTGGAGTAGTGTTTATATTGATCTCAACCCAGGCACACCTGGGGAGGGATGGCCGGCACGGTCAGGCTTCCCAGGCCAGCCAATAATCACCCCTCAGGGGCTCACAGTTGCAGAAACTGGAACTTGCTGAATCGGCCAGGTCCAAGGAACAGGTGTGGGCTCCTGAGAGTCAGGATAGACAAGGGGCTGCAGCTCTGGCTTGTTTTCTAATTATATTATCTGGCCCATGAGTGGGAGACAACTTCAAGAAAACCCTCTCCTAATGAGAAGTACCCAGGAGTCAGGGAGAGCAGGGGTGGGTGGTGGGTGGAGACAGAGGCCTGGTGCCCCGGGTGCAGTGGAAATCTCTGGAAGACCAGGTGGAGGGAGGCCACACAGAGTGATGCCCAGGGTCACAGACCTGTCGGAGCTGCTGTTTGTTAGTTCAAGTCCTGCTCTGAGGTGCTCTGTGTGAGATCTGAGTGACAGGTGAGCTGGGAGTGCTCTGCAATGAGGGCGATGTGCATGGCTCCTGTGTGCCCATCCCTGCCACGGTACCTGAAAGGGTAGCTCTGTATCCTGGGAGGGGCCTGACCACGAGAGCCCCATGGGCTGCAGGGGAACCTGCCCAGGGAACCCCATATCCTGGGAGGGGCCTGAACACGAGAGCCCCGTGGGCTGGGGTGGGGGGTGGGGTACCTGCCCATGTGAGCTCCATATCCTGGGATTGGCCTGACCTCGAGAGCCCCATGGGCTGCTGGAGTCCTGGTAAAGAATGTCAGGACAGTCAGTGAAGCCACCGAGGATATACCTCCAGTAGTTCCTAAACCCTACACCCTGCTGGTCATTCTACTAACCACCAGGACATGGTATTCTGTATTAGTCTTCAATGAAGCCTTCTTTTGTATTCTATTAGTCCCAGAGTCACAAGAAATTTTGGCTTGTGAGTGGCAGGACTCAACATACAACTAAAACAATACTTCTGGGCCGTCTTGCCCCAAGGGTTCAAAAATTCCCACACCATCTTTGGGGAAAGCTCAGCTAAAGACCTAAAAGTTCTACCTCTGGGAAAGGAAACACTCCTTCAATATGCAGACGACATTCTGATCGCCAGCCCTACTAAAGAGACCTCTGAACTACCAAGCCAATAAAGGATACAAGTTGTCCAAGAAAAAGCTCAAATATCACAGACTATGGTGACCTGCGTGGGCTGCATTCTCACAGAAGGTCGGAGAAGCCCATCCCAGGAAAGGGAAGAAACAATTTACAGCCTTACCCATTTCTAAAACTAGAAGACAGCTTAGGGGTTCCTGGGGAGGCCAGGGTTTGCTGCTTCTGGATCCCTAACTACAGTCTACTAGCTGGGCCTCTATATGAAACACTGAAAGAAAAAGATGATGATCCTTTTGAATAGAATCCAGAAGTGGCCTTTCAAGAATGGAAAGAGCAGTCAATTCAGACCCTTGCCCTGGAACTCGCTAATTTAGCTAAACCCTTTGACCTTTACATTCCTAGTGAAATTTGAATGGCCATTGGAGTATTAGTGCAAAACCTGGGACCACTTGAAATGGAACAATGCAAGAATGCCATCCAGGTAGGATAAACTACGGTCACCAAGGGGCTTGGCCCACCGCCACATCTGGCCAAGATACTGGCAGTATCTGAAAACCTGGAAATCAGCAGCCCAAAAGGCCACCTCCCTCCTAAGAGAAAAGGACCCCACGTGGTGATCCTAACCCCCAACCATGCCCTGAAGTTGCAGGGTTTGCTCCGTGGGCACACTGACCTTGAGTGAGGAGGTCCTCCAACTCCAACCTCCAGAGAGATAACTGGGGCAAAGGGGCACCATGACGACTCGTGTGACCATCACTTGACCTGGAGTTTCTCTCATAAAACAACAAGAGTGTGTCCCAAAAGAGTAGACTACTGCTTGCAGGACTTACTGCACCCAGAGGGGAGGTAATAATCTTGGCAGGGGAACCGTATATCACGCTGTCACCATAGAAAAGCCTACAGACACTGTGATGATGGCGGCCAATAAGACCGGCTGGACTCCTGTTTACTTCAAAAGGCTGTTGACTCAGTGGCCATCATGGTCTTTCATCACCACTGACCCTGGACTGTCTGGGAGTTGAGCAGTCAGGGTCCTCACACCTGGTGCTGTTTTTACGTTAATTCAGGGGCCTAACTGAAGAAAGCACAGACTACTGGTCAGAGCATCTAGGCTGGCAGAAACGGTCAGCCTAAGGTGGCCGAACAAATGTGGGGCGGGGTGAAACTGGACCTCACAGCGTCACTGCACATCTCCTTCCTGGACCCTTAAAGGTCATTAGAATCTATAACACTACCAATACTTGTGCTCAGGCGGACGAGCAGGGAGGCAGGAGGCCTGTGGACAATCAACGTCACCTGGAGGCTGCTGGGGAGAAGTTCAGACCCTCTCCCACGGGTATGAGGGCTCCTAACTCAGCACTCAGCAGTTACAGATGAAGGGTCTGCACCCTCAGCACTCTAAGAATGAGGAAGGGGACAAAATGCAGAAGAGGGGTTTGTCCCAGGCAAAGCCCCTTAAAAATCCCTGGGAGATAAAAATAGAATCTGGGCAATAAAATAAAGCCTAACCTTTTTTATCCTTTGTGCTTTGTCTAATTTCACGTGCTCCTAGGGTCCCGCATACAGAGGTTCAACAGCCGGCACTTCAGACCAGATTTCCTAGTGCAGAATGGCTGGGTCGACACTTCAGCTCCTGGAGCACAGTGCAGACTCCGTGATATAGAGCCTGAGCTGCAGCCAACCGGGCCCTCGAGAGCTCCGCCCCCTCCCTCCCACTGACTCTGACAGGATCTCTACACAGCAGCCCAGCCCACAGCCCACGGGGTAGCACATGCTCTCACCTCTGCATTCTCTGATCAAAATATAAAGTTTCCTTTGCTTCTGAACCAAACTCAGTCTCGATCTGTTGGCTCCAATGACACTGGGCAGGGGGACACTTGTTGGGGTCCACTCTGGAGGATCAGTAACAGAAATTGAGAACATTGTAACTTCAATGAACAGATGTGTGAGCCAAACTGTAATTAGCATAGAACAGTGTATAAGGCTCGGGTAAAATAAGATGTTTCTAACACTTCCATTTGATATTTCCATCACTTTATTATAAGCAAGTTCAGTGAAAGGTTTGTCTTATTTGTCAGGTCAATACTAGAGAAACGAAGTGATTTCTTTCCAAGGATGTACATCTAATAATCTTGGTTAAAGCTTCAATCTTGTTTTAAATGTTTTTCCATTGAAAATGATACCTCTCTTTCAGCTCCCCCATTTCTGAGAAGTATAAAATCTTATAATTTATTATTACCAAAGGGGAAAGGTGGGAGGAGGGATAAATTAACAGTTTGGGATTAACACATACACACTGCTATGTATAAAATCGATCATCAACAAGGAACTACTGTATAGCACAGGGAACTACACTCAATATTTTGCAATAACCTATAAGGGGAAATAATCTGAAAAAAGAATAGATATTTTTATTGACATCATCTATTAATGACAGTTAAAATGGAACCTAAGGGAAGCCGGTGGTGAGTGCTTCTGACCCTGAAGACTTCAATCATCTAAAGTTTGGACTCTGCCTACTTCCCAAGGCCCTTAATGAACATATGTGTAGCCGTACCTTAAAAAATTCCCCAGTTTGGGTTGTGGAGAGACACTGATTTTGAAAAAGCCCTGGTGTTCTCCTCACATGAATGGGACACTTCCTACAGCTAAAATTTGCCTGTCACACCCAGAAGATGGTATACCGTCTGATCGGGAAGAGTTTGGAAAAGGCATCTCATCTCCTCATCTCCTGGTGCTCGGGTTCACCACTCCGGCGTCTTTACTAACAGTCTCCCCACTTGGAGATGTCAGCACTGTCAACATCCTGTTGCATACAGTTTGGAATTTGTCCAGAGGATGAAGCAGAAGGAGGAGGAACAATGAGAGACAAGTCCTAGGTGTTTGGACAGGCACATGTCACTCTAATTTCCAATCAGGAAGACGAATTGACCAAAAGCTAGGGTTGCCCATGGAAACAGAATAGGGCTTGAGGAAATCCCGCTGCTTTGTGGCCAGTTCCCATAAGCACAAGTTGAAAAATGGAACTCAGGGCCGCTAAAATTCACGAAACTGCAGAGTTGAAAATATCTCTCACTGAAAAATGTCTTGAGGAAAGTCAGAGAAAAGGACTTGTAAGCAACGGAGAATGGCAGGAAAGGGATTGGAAGAGGTAGAAAGGACTCGCCATTAAGCACAAGAAAAGGGGCTGAACATTGCCAACATTGCAGTTGGCCAAAAAGGGTGTATGCGTCTTTTTCTGTATATATTCAAGAAAAGGGCATACACTTTTTTAGCCAACCAAACAGGTGGGCACTGGAAATCAGTACTACAAAACATATCACTTCGCATCAGTCAGAAGAGCCTTCCTCATAAAGTGTAAACACCAGAAATGCAGGACAGGGCAAGGAGAAAAGGGAGCCCTGTGACGCTTATAGTGGAAATGTATATTGCCAATGGTCACTCTTGAGAAGTGTATTGTGTTTACTAAAGCATCTAAAAAATGAGCTACAGAGCACAGGGCACTTGCACTCATGGACGTATATCTTGGGAAAGACAAAAATCGAGAGGACACAGGCACCCCAATGTTTACCGCCTCTCTGTTTAAAAGATCCTCGACTAGGATATAATTTATATGTCTCTGGAGGGAAAAAATGGATAGAGATGTGGCACTTATGTAGAGTGGAATATTACTCAGCCTGAAAATCAGTGAAATATGGCCAGTTGTAACAACCCCAGAGTAGTTACGTATGATCATTCAAAGTCACATAATTCAAAAAGAAAAAGACATACGATATTACTAATACATGGAATGTAAACGTGGCTACAAATGACCTGAATTACAAAACAAAATGGGGTCTCAAATTTAGAAGACCAACTTATGTTTGCTTAAGGAAAAAGGAGAGTTGGGGAGCTGCATAAAACCAGAGATTGAAATTAGCACAGATACCGTTCCATAAGCCAAATATGTAATAGAAAAAACCTACTCCCTGGTCAACGAAATGGACTCAACATGGCATATACAACACCTATGAATACACCTGACTAGTAAGAATCTTCAAACTCATGGATTTATATGTCTCCGTAAGAGAATCAAGCGTGAGTACAGCAGCATGAACGCAGCAGTGAAAATGAGATAAATCCCATTATCAAAATAAATTACAAAAACAAAACACAATGAGAGTGAAATAGAGAGCAATTCTTAAATAATTCATTCAGGGCTTGTGATGCAACCTGGATTTACCACATCTACACCCAGAGCTGAGTGAGACATAAGGTTGGGCACTTCGGGCTGATAGCATTGTTGAGGTTCGATGAGCAAATGCAGACCCTTTGAAGTCATACTGCATGCTACCCATTCCATGGGTCCCAACTCTCCAGGTTTAAGGGATTCTATCTTCAGCTAAAACATGCATGGGAAACCCACAGTATGGTGCACTGTGTGACCAGGAAAGGTTTTCAAATGCATCTCAGTTTTCGTCCCCTTTTACTCGGGTTCACCATTCCAGACCCTTTACTAACACTCTCCCCACTTGGAGAGTCAGTGCCTTTAAACTCCTGTTTGGCACAGTTTGCAATTTCTGCGCAAGATGAACAGGAATAGGGAGAACCAATGAGAGACTAGCTGAAGGTGTCTGCTTGGGCAAATTTAACGCTCATTTCCCACAAGGAAGAGGAATTAACCAAAGCATCAGCATACAGTGCCGGAACCAGATTAGGGCCTGAAGCAACCCTGCCGGTTTGCGGCCAGCCCACAAGAAAGCGAGTTGAAGAAATGACCTCAGGGGCACTGTAATTCACAAGGCTGCAGAGTTATAAATGACAGCTATCGTCCAAAAATATATTGAAGGAAGGCTGCGAAGAGGAATTTTAAGTGGGACAGAATTGGAGGAAAACGATTTCAGGGAGTAGACTGGAATTGCATTTGAAGTAAAGGAACAGAGGCAGAACGTCGACAATGATACACTTGGCCAAAAAGGGTGTATGCGTTTTTTTCTGAATATATTCAGGAAAAAACGCATACACCCTTTTTGGCCAACCAAGCAAGCATGTTAAAGAAATCTGCACTACAATGAAGTCTCACTGCCCCCTGATCAAAAGGGCCATCTGATAAAAGTGTAAAATCCAGAAAGGCAGCACAGGCCATGGAGAAGAGGGAGCCTTGTTATGCTGATGGGCGGGATGTAAATTGCCCACAGCCACTCTGGAGAAGTGTATGGTGTTTCCTCAAACACTTAAAAAGAAAGCAACGGAGCCTACAGCACTTCAACTTATGGTCCTATAGCTTAGGGAAATTAAAATCAAAAACACACAGCCACCCCAAAGATTCGCACGGCTCTGTTTACAAGAACCTCGTCTACGGTACAAGTTAAATATCCCAGAATGTGAAAAATGGATAAAGAATTTGTGGTACGTACGTACAAAGGAATATCATTCAGCAAAGAAATCTATGTCATCAGGCCCGTCGCGGCATAATGAGTGGATTCAGGTACAATGATTCTAAGTGAAATAAGTCCCACAGAAAATGAAACATCATAAGATATCACTAATACACGGAATGTAAACTTGGCTACACATGAACTGAAGTACAGAACAGAACAGGGTCTCAAATATAGAAAACCAACTTATGCTTGCTTAAGGGGAAAGGTGAGTAGGGGTGCTGCATTAAAGCAGAGATAGAAATTAGCACAGATACCTTTCCATAAGCCAAATATGTAATAGTCAAGACCTACCCTTTGCTCAACGAAATGGACTAAACACCCCATAGTCAACGCCTAGGAATACACCTGACTAGTAAGAATCTTCAAACCCATGGACTTATATGTCTCCGTAAGAGAATGAAGCGTGTGTACAGCGGCATGAATGCAGCAGGGAAAATCCGATAAATCCCATTGTCAAAATGAATTACAAAAACAAAACACAAGGACAGTGAAATAGAGAGCAATTCTTAAATAATTCATTCAGGGCTTGTAATGCAACCTGGATTTACCACATCTATACCCGGAGCTGAGTGAGACATAAGGTTGGGCACTTCGGGCTGATAGCATTGGGGAGGTTCGATGAGCAAATGCAGACCCTTTGAAGTCATACTGCATGGTACCCATTCCATGGGTCCCAACTCTCCATGTTTAAGGGATTCTTCCTTCAGCTAAAACATGCATGGGAAACCCACAATATGGTGCACCGTGTGACCGGCAAACGTTTTCAAATGCATCTTATTTTTCGTCCTCTTTTACTTGGGTTCACCATTCCAGACACTTTACTAACACTCTCCCCACTTGGAGAGTTACTGCCTTTAACTTCCTGTTTGGCACAGTTTGCAATTTCTGCGCAAGATGAACAGGAAAGGGAGAACCAATGAGAGACTAGCTGTAGGTGTCTGCACGGGCAAATTTAACGCTCATTTCCCACCAGGAAGAGGAATTAACCAAAGGCACAGCATGCCGTGCCGGAACCAGATTAGGGCCTGAAGCAATCCTGCGGGTTTGCAGCCAGCTCACAAGAGCGCGAGTTGAAGAAGGGTGCTCAGGGGCACTGTAACTCACAAACCTGCAGAGTTACAAATAACAGCTATCGTCCAAAAATATATTGAAGGAAGGCTGCGAAGACGACTTGTAAGCGGGGCAGAATTGCAGGAAAACGATTTCAGGGGGTAGACGGGAATTGCATTTAAAGCATAGGAAAAGAGGCAGAACGTCGACAATGATGCTCTTGGCCAAAAGGGGCGTAAGCGTTTTTTCCTGAATATATTCAGGAAAAAACGCATACGCCATTTTTGGCCAACCAAGCAAGCATGTTAAAGAAATCTGCACTACAATGAAGTCTCCCTGCCCCCCCCGTCAAAAGGGCCATCTGAAAAATGTGTAAAATCCAGAAAGCCAGCACAGGCCATGGAGAACACGGAGCCTTGTTATGCTGATGGGTGGTATGTAAATTGCCAACAGCCACTCTGGAGAAGTGTATGGTGTTTCCCGGAACACCGAAAAAACAAAGCAACGGAGCCTGCGGCACTTCCACTTATGGTCCTATAGCTTACGGAAATTAAAATCAAAAACACACAGACATCCCAAAGTGTCGGACGGCTCTGTTTACAAGAACCTCGACTATGGTACAAGTTAAATATCCTAGAATGTGAAAAATGGATAAAGAAGTTGTGGTACGTACGTACAATGGAATATCACTCAGCAATGAAATCTATGTCATCAGGCCCGTCGCGGCATAATGAGAGGATTCAGGTACGATGATTCTAAGTGAAATAAATCACACAGAAAATGAAACATCATAAGATATCACTAATACACGGAATGTAAACTTGGCTACACATGAACTGAATTACAAAACAGAACAGGGACTCAAATTTAGAAAACCAACTTATGCTTGCTTAAGGGGAAAGGTGAGTTGGCGTGCTGCATAAAACCAGAGATAGAAATTAGCACAGATAAATTTCCATAAGCCAAATATGTAACAGTGAAGACCTACCGCTTGCTCAACGTAATGGACTAAACACCCCATATTCAACGCCTAGGAATACACCTGACTAGTAAGAATCTTTAAACCCATGGATTTATATGTCTCCGTAAGAGAATGAAGCGTATGTACAGTGGCATGAATGCAGCAGAGAAAATCCGATAAATCCCATTATCAAAATGAATTACAAAAACAAAACACAAGGACAGTGAAATAGAGAGCAATTCTTAAAAAATTCATTCAGGGCTTGTGATGCAACCTGGATTTACCACATTTACACCCAGAGCTGAGTGAGACATAAGGTTGGGCACTTCGGGCTGATAGCATTGGTGAGGTTCGATGAGCAAATGCAGACCCTTTGAAGTCATACTGCATGGTACCCATTCCATGGGTCGCAACTCGCCAGGTTTAAGGGATTCTTCCTTCAGCTAAAACATGCATGGGAAACCCACAGTATGGTGCACTGTGTGACCGGCAAATGTGTTCAAATGCATCTCAGTTTTCGTCCCCTTTTACTCCGGTCGCCATTCCAGACCCTTTACTAAAACTCTCCCCACTTGGAGAGTCAGTGCCTTTAACCTCCTGTTTGGCACAGTTTGCAATTTCAGCGCAAGATGAACAGGAATAGGGAGAACCAATGAGAGACTAGCTGAAGGTGTCTGCAAGGGCAAATTTTACGCTCATTTCTCACCAGGAACAGGAATTAACCAAAGGCTCAGCATGCCGTGCCGGAACAGATTAGGGCCAGAAGCAATCCTGCGGGTTTGCGGGCAGCTCACAAATAGCGAGTTGAAGAAAGGAGCTCAGGGGCACTGTAACTCACAAACCTGCAGAGTTATAAATGACAGCTATCGTCCAAAAATATATTGAAGGAAGGCTGCGAAGACGACTTGTAAGCGGGGCAGAATTGCAGGAAGACGATTTCAGGGGGTAGACGGGAATTGCATTTAGAGCATAGGAAAAGAGGCAGAACGTGGACAATGATGTTCTTGGCCAAAGAGGGCGTATGCGTTTTTTCCTGATAATATTCAGGAAAAAACGCATACGCCCTTTTTGGCCAACCAAGCAAGCATGTTAAAGAAATCTGCACTACAATGAAGTCTCACTGCCCCCCGGTCAAAAGGGCCATCTGAAAAATGTGTAAAATCCAGAAAGGCAGCACAGGCCATGGAGAACAGGGAGCCTTGTTATGCAGATGGGCGGGATGTAAATTGCCAACAGCCACTCTGGAGAAGTGTATGGTGTTTCCCGGAACACCGAAAAAACTAAGCAACGGAGCCTACGGCACTTCCACTTATGGTCCTATAGCTTAGGGAAATTCAAATCAAAAACACACAGCCACCCCAAAGTGTCGGACGGCTCTGTTTACAAGAACCTCGTCTACTGTACAAGTTAAATATCCCAGAATGTGAAAAATGGATAAAGAAGTTGTCGTACGTACGTACAATGTAATATCACTCACCCATGAAATCTATGTCATCAGGCCCGTCGTGGCATAATGAGTGGATTCAGGTACGATGATTCTAAGTGAAATAAGTCACAGAGAAAATGAAACATCATAAGATATCACTAATACACGGAATGTAAACTTGGCTACACATGAACTGAATTACAAAACACAACAGGGTCTCAAATTTAGAAAAACAGCTTATGCTTGCTTATGGGGAAAGGTGAGTTGGGGTGCTGCATAAAACCAGAGATTGAAATTAGCACAGATACCGTTCCATAAGCAAAATATATAATAGAATTGACCTACTCCTTGCTCAACGAAATGGACTCAACACGACATATTCAACGCCTTGGAATATACCTGACTAGTAAGAATCTTACAACCCATGGATTTATATGTCTACGTAAGAGAATCAAGCGTGTGTACAGCGGCATAAACGCAGCAGTGAAAATCCGATAAATCCTGTTATCAAAATAAATTACAAAAACAAAACACAATGACAGTGAAATAGAGAGCAATTCTTAAATAATTCATTCAGGGCTTGTGATGCAACCTGGATTTACCACATCTACACCGAGAGCTGAGTGAGACATAAGGTTGGGCACTTCGGGCTAATAGCATTGGTGAGGTTCGATGAACAAGTGCAGACCCTTTGAAGTCATACTGCATGGTACCCATTCCATGGGTCCCAACTCTCCAGGTTTAAGGGATTCTTCCTTCAGCTAAAACATGCATGGGAACCCCACAGTATGGTGCACCTTGTGACCGACAAACGTTTTCAAATGCATCTCAGTTTTCGTCCCCTTTTACTCAAGTTCACCATTCCAGACCCTTTACGAACACTCTCCCCATTTGGAGAGTCAGTGCCTTTAAATTCCTGTTTGGCACAGTTTGCAATTTCTGCGCAAGATGAACAGGAATAGGGAGATCCAATGAGAGACTAGCTCTAGGTGTGTGCACGGGCAAATGGAACGCTCATTTCCCACCAGGAAGAGGAATTAAAAAAACGATCAGCATGCCCTGCTGGAGCCAGATTATGGCCTGAAACATTCTGCGGTTTTGCGGCCAGCTCACAAGAAAGCGAGTTGAAGAAAGGAGCTCAGGGGCACTGTAATTCACAAACCTGCCGAGTTATAAATGACAGCTATCGTCCAAAAATATATTGAAGTAAGTGTGCGAAGAGGACTTGGAAGCTGGGCAGAAATTCAGGAGAACGATTTCAGGGGGTAGACTGGAATTGCACTTAAAGCATAGGAAAAGAGGCAGAACGGCGACAATGATGCACTTGGCCAAAAAGGGCGTATGTGTTTTTTCCTGAATATATTCAGGAATAAACGCATACACACTTTTTGGCCAACCAAGCAAGCGTGTAAAGGAAATCTGCACTAAAATGAAGTCTCACTGCCCCCCGGTCAAAAGGGACATCTGAAAAAAGTATAAAATCCAAAAAGGTAGGACAGGTCAAGGAGAACAGGGAGCATTTTTATGCTGATGGGCGGGATGTGAATTGCCAACAGCCACTCTGGAGAAGTGTATGGTGTTTCCTGAAACACATAAGAAACAAAGCAACACAGCCTATGGCACTTCCACTTATGGTCCTATAACTTAGGGAAATTAAATTCAAAACCACACAGCCACCCCAAAGTTTGGAATGGCTCTGTTTACAAGAACCTCGTCTACGGTACAAGTTAAATATCCCAGAGAGCGAAAAATGGATAAAGAAGTTGTGGTACGTACGTACAATGGAATATCACTCAGCAATGAAATCTTCGTCATCAGGCCCATAGCGGCATAATGAGTGGATTCAGGTACTACGATTCTACGAGAAATAATCACCCAGAAAAAGAAACATCATAAGATATCACTAATACACGGAATGTAAACTTGGCTACACATGAACGGAATTATAATACAGAACAGGGTCTTCAATTTAGAAAACCAACTTATGCTTGCTTTTTGGAAAGGTGAATTGGGGTGCTTCATAAAAACAGAGATTGAAATTCGCACAGATACCGTTCCATAAGCCAAATATGTAATAGACAAGACCTACTCCTTGCTCAACGAAATGGACTCAACACCCCATATTCAATGCCTAGGAATATACCTGCCTAATAAGAATCTTAAAACCCATGGATTTATATGTCTCTGTAAGAGAATCAAGCGTGTGTTCAGTGGCCTAAACGCAGCAGTGAAAATCCGATAAATCCCATTATCAAAATAAATTTCAAAAACAAAACACAATGACAGTGAATTAGAGGGCAATTCTTAAATAATTCACTCAGGGATTCTGATGCAACCTGGATTTTCCACATCTACACCCAGAGCTGGGGAGACATAAGGCCGGAGACTTCGGACTGACAGCATTGGTGAGGTTCAGTGAGCAAATGCAGACCCTTTGAAGTCATACTGCATGGTACCCATTTCATGGATCCCAACTCTCCAGGTTTAAGGGATTCTTCCTTCCGCTAAGTCATGTATGGGAAACCCAGAGTATGGTCCACCATGTGATTGGGAAACGTTTTCAAATGCATCTCAGTTTTCGTCCCTTTATACTCGGGTTCACCATTCCAGACGCTTTACTAACACTCTCCCCACTTGGAGAGTCAGTGCCTTTAACCTCCTCTTTGGCACAGTTTACAATTTCTGCGGAAGATGAACAGGAATAGGGAGAACCAATGAGAGACCAGCTGTAGGTGTCTGCACGGTAAAATTTAACTCTCATTTCCCACCAGGAGGAGGAATTAACCAAATGCTCAGCATGCTGTGCCGGAACCAGTTTAGGGTTTGAAGCAACCCTGCGGATTTGCGGCCAGCTCACAAGAAAGCGAGTTGAAGAAAGGAGCTCAGGGTCACTGTAATTTACGAACTTGTAGAGTTATAAGTGACAGCTATCGTTGAAAAGTATATTGAAGTAAGGCTGCGAAGAAGGCTTGAAATTGGGGCAGAATTGCAGGAATCCGATTTCAGGAGTTAGACGGGAATTGCTCTTAAAGCATAGGAAAAGAGACAGAACCTCAACAATGATGGACTTGGACAGAAAGGGCATATGTTTTTTTTCCAAAGCCCTCATTAACAAGGGAAGGAGGCTCTCAGCACCCTTTAGTGGACAACAGAGGGCCCCCGTCACCAAGGCGAAGTTTGCCATCCAGGCAGGAGTGACCAACACCAGAGGGCCCACCTCACAAAAGCGTGAGGTACCTAGCCAGGATCAGTCTATCACCAGAGGGCCCACATCACCAAGGGGATGGGAACCAGGCAGGAGTGTCCTCACACCAGTTGGGCCACATAACTAAAAGGTGGGGAGGCTGGCACATGTGGCCTCAAACCAGAGTACCTACATCACAAATGGGCTGGGAGTGAAGCAGGCAGGAGGAGCCTCACAACACAGGGGCCAAAGAATAAAAAAGGTGAGGAATCCAGCAGTTGGAAACTCCCATCAGGCAGCCCACAGCACAGAGGCCATGGGATCTAGGCCTGAGTGAACGAACACCAGAGAGCCAACATCATGACACTGTGAGCAACCAAGGCGTTGAAAACTAAGAGCAGAAGGCCCACATCCCTTTGGGGATGGGAACCTTACAGGAGTGTCCTGGCATCACTGGGCTCACATCAGAAAAAATGGGGAGCCTAGCATTTAGAGCCTCACACAAGAGGGCCCTCATGACGGAGGAGAGGAGGCTCCCAGCAGGCTACAACTACCACCAGAGAGCCGGCCTCACCAAAGCAATGGGAGCAAGCCAGGCAGGACTTACCTCACAGCAGAGGGCTCACTTCCAGAAGGGTGAGGAACCTAGCCAGTATCAGACTATCACCAGAGGACTCACATCACCAAGGGGATCGGAACCACGCAGGACTGTCCTCACACCAGTGTGACCAAATCATAGAAAGGTGAGGAACCCGGAACATGTGGCCTAAACCAGAGGACCCACACCTCCACGGGGCTCTGAGTGAGGCAGGCAGGTGTAGCCTCACAACACAGGGCCCATACAATAAAAAATGTGAGGAATCCAGCAGCTGGAACATCCCAGCAGGCAGCCCAGAGCACCGAGTCTACACGATACAGGCCACAATGAACTCAGAACAGAGGGCCCACATCATGGAACTGTGAGCAACCCAGGCATTGGGACCTCAGGGCAGAAGGCCCACATCCCCATGGGGATGGGAACTTGGCAGGAATGTCCTGGAACCACTTAGCACGTATCAGCAAATGTGGGTACCCAGCAGTTATGGCCTGACGCAAGAGGGCCCTCATGACCGAGGGGAGGAGGTTCCCAGCAAGCTCCAACTGCCACCAAAGGGATGACGTCACCAAGGTGTGGTGTGCCAGCCAGGCAGGAGTGACCACAGAGCAGAGGGCCCACCTCACAGAAGTGTGAGGATCCCAACAAAGATTAGACTCACCAGAGAGCCCACATCACCAAGGAGTTGGGAACCAGGCAGGAGTGTTCTCACACCAGTGGGCCCACATCATCGAAAGGTGAGGGACGCAGCACACGTGACCTCAAACCAGAGAACACTCATCACCAAGGAGCTGGGTGTGAGGCAGGTAGGAGGAGCCTCAAAACCGAGGGCCCATAGAATAAAAAAGATGAGGAACCCCGCAGTTGGAACCTCCCAGCAGGAGGCAAGGAGCAGCGAGGCTATGGGATCCAGGACTGAGTGAACTCAGAGCAGAGGGCCCTCATCATGAAACTGTGAGTAAAACAGCCGTTGGGACCTCAGAGCTGAAGGTCCACATTCCCATGTGGTTGGGAACCTGGCAGGAGTGTACTCGCACCACAGGGCACACATCAGAAAATTTGGGAGCCCAGGAGTTAGGGCCTGACGCCAGAAGGCCCTCAATACCGAGGGGAGGAGACTCCCAGCAGGCACCAACTCCCAACTTAGGGCCCACGTCACCAAGGTCATGTGCGCCAGCCAGGCTGGATTGACCTCACAGCAGAGGGCCTACGTCACAGAAGGGTGAGGTACCCAGCCAGGATAAGACTCTCACCAGAGGGCCCAAATCAACAAGGGGTCGAAACCAGGCAGGAGTGTCCTCACACCAGTGCGGTCACATCATAGAAAGGTGAGGAACCCAGCACATGTGGCCTAAACCATAGGACCCACATGTCCAAGGGCCTCGGAGTGAGGCACGCAGGAGTAGCCACACAACACAGGGTTCATAGAATAAAAAAGATGAGGAAACAAGAAGTTGGAAACTCCAAGCAGGGGACCCAGGGCACCAACGCTAGGGATACAGGCCGGAGTGAACTCACAGCAGAGGGCCCATATCCTGAAACTGTGAGCAACCTAGACGTTGGGACCACAGAGCAGAAGGCCCACATCGCCATGGGGATAGCAACCTGGCAGGAGTCCCATTGCACCAGTGGGCGCACATCAGAAAATATGGGGAGCCCAGCAGTTAGGGCCTGACGCAAGAGGGCCCTCATCACCGAGGGGAGGAGGGTCCCAGCAGGCTCCAACTGCTATCAGAGGGCCGACGTTGCAAAGGCGGAGTGTGCCAGCAGGCAGGAGTGACCTCAGAGCAGAGAGCCAACCTCACAGAAGTATGAGGTACCCAACTAAGTTCAGATTCTCACCAGTGGGCCCACATCACCAAGGGGATGGGAACCAGGCAGGAGTGTCCTCACAGCAGTGGGGCCATATCAGCGAAAGGAGAGGAACCCAGCACACGTGGCATCAAACCAGAGGACACACATCAACAAGGGGCTGGGATTGAGGCAGGCAGGAAGAGCCTCAAAACAGAGGGCCCATAGAATAAAAAAGTTGAGGAATCCGGCAAATGGAACCTCCCAGCAGGCGGCCAGGAGCAGCAAGGCTATGGGATCCAGGCCTGAGTGAACTCACACAAGAGGGCCCACATCCTGACACTGTGAGCAACCCAGCCATTGGTACTTCAGAGCAGAAGTTCCACATACTCATGAGGATTGGAACCTATCAGGAGTGTCTTGGCATCACTGGGCTCACCTCAGAAATCATGGGGAGCCCAGCAGTTAGAGCCTGACGCAAGACGGCCCTCATCACCTTGGAGAGGAGGGTACAAGAAGGCTCCAACTGCCACCAGAGGTCCGACGTCACCAAGGCAACTGGAGCAAGCCAGGCAGGAGTGACCTCACAGCAGAGGGCCTACGTCACAGAAGGGTGAGGTACCCAGCCTGGATAAGACTCTCACCAGAGGGCACACATCACCAAGGGGATCAGAACCACGCAGGAGAAGCCTCACACCGGTGTGGCCAAATCATAGAAAAGTGAGGAAACCATAACATATGGCTTAAACCAGAGGACCCACATCAAAAAGCAGCTCAGAGTGAGGCAGGCAGGAGGTGTCTCAAACAGAGGGCCCATAAAATAGAAAAGGTGAGGAATCCCACAGTTGGAACCTCCCAGCAGGTGGCAAGGAGCAGCGAGGCTATGGGATCCTGGCCAGTGTGAACTCACAACAGAGGGCACTCATCACGAAACTGTGAACAACCCAGGGGTTGGGACCACAGAGCAGAAGGCCCACATTCCCATGGGGTTGGGAACCTGTCAGGAGTGTACTTCCACCAGAGGGCACACATCAGAAAATTATGGGAGCCCAGGAGTTAGGGCCTGACGCCAGAAGGCCCTCATTACCGAGAGGAGGAGACTCCCAGCAGGCACCAAATCACAACTGAGGTCCCACGTCGCCAAGGTGACGTGAACCAGCCAGGCAGGACTGACCTCACAGCAGAGGGCCTACGCCACAGAAGTGTGAGGAAACCAGCCAGGATAAGACACTCACCAGAGGGCACACATCACCAAGGGGATCGAATCCAGGCAGGAGTGGCCTGACACCAGTGTGGCCAAATCATAGAAAGGTGAGGAACCCAGAACATGTGGCCTAAACCAGAGGAACCACATCTCCAAGGGGCTCGGATTGAGGTAGGTAGGACTAGCCTCACATCGCAGGGCACACAGAATAAAAAATGTGAGGAATCCAGCAGTTGGAACATCCAAGTAGGTGGCCCAGAGCACTCAGTCTATGGGATCCTGGCCGCACTGAACTCACAGCAGAGGGCCCATATCATGAAACTTTGAGCAACCCAGCCGTTTGGACATCAGAGCAGAAGTCCCACATCTGCATGGGGATAGGAACATGGCAGGAGTGCCCTCACACCACTTAGTACGTATCAGAAAATGTAGGTACCCAGCAGTTAGGGCCTGACACCAGAGGGTCCACATCACCGAGAGGAGAAGGCTCCCAGCACGCTCCAACTGCCGCCAGAGGGCCGATGTCACCAAGGCGGGGTGTGCCAGCCAGGCAGCAGGGACCTCAGGGCAGAGGGCAAACCTTACGGAACTGTGAGGAACCCAACCAGGATGAGACTCTCACCAGAAAGCCCACATCACCAAGGGGATGGGAACCAGGCAGGAGTGTTCTCACTCCAGTGGGGCCACATCATTGAAAGGCGAGGAACCCACCACATGTGGCCTCAAACCAGAAGACCCACATCAACAAGGGGCTCAGAGTGAGGCAGGCAGAAATTGTCTCACAACACACGGCCCATAGAAGAAAAAAGGTAAAGAATCCTGCAGTTGGAAGCTCCAAGCAGGTGGCCCAGAGCACTGAGGCTATGGGATGCATGCCGCAGTGAACTCACAGCAGAGGGCCCACATCCTGACACTGTGAGCAACCCAGCCGTTGGCACCTCAGAACAGAAGGCCCAAATCCGCATGGGGATGGGAAACTGGAAGGAGTGTCATCGCACCAGTGGGAACACATACCTAAAAGGTGAGGCAACCGGCACATGTGGCCTCAAACCAGAGGACCTACATCACCAAGGGGCTTGGAGTGAGGCAGGCAGGAGGAGCCTCACAACACAGGGCCCAAAGTATAAAAAAGGTGTGGAATCCAGCAGTTGGAACCTCCCAGCAGTCGGCCCAGAGCACAGAGGCTATGGGATCTAGGCCTGAGTGAACTAACACCAGAGAACCAACATCACGAAACTGTGAGCAACCCAGGCGTTGGGACCACAGAGCAGAAGGCCCACATCCCCATGGGGATGGGAACCTTACAGGAGTGTCCTGGCATCACTGGGCTCAGTCAGAAACGGTGGGGTGCAGAGTAGTTAGAGCCTGACGCCAGAGGGCCCTCATCACCTAGGAGAGGAGACTCCCAGCAGGCTCCAACTGCCACCAGATGGCCGACGTCACCAAGGCAATGGGAGCAAGCCAGGCAGGAGTTACCTCACAGAAGAGGGCCCACCTCAAAGAAGGGTCAGGAACCCAGCAAGGATCAGGCTCTCACCACAGGGCCCACAACACCAAGGGGATGGGAACCAAGCAGGAGTGTCCTCACACCATTGGGGCCACATCATCGAAAGGTGAGGGACCCAACACACGTGGCCTCAAGCCAGAGGAAACACATCACCAAGGGGCTGGGAAGGAGGCAGGCAGGAGGAGCCTCAAAACAGAGGGCCCGTAGAATAAAAAAGGTGAGGAATCCCGCAGTTGGAACGTCCCAGCAGGTGGCAAGGAACAGCGAGGCTATGGGATCCCGGCTGGTGTGAACTCACAACAGAGGGCCCTCATCATGAAACTGTCAACAACACAGACTTTGTGTCCACAGAGAAGAAGGTCCACATTCCCATGTGGTTGGGAACCTGGCAGGAGTGTACTCGCACCACAGGGGACACATCAGAAAATTTTGGGAGCCCAGGAGTTAGGGCCTGACGCAATACGGCCCTAAATACTGAGGGGATCAGACACGTAGCAGGCACCAACTCCCAACTGAGGGCCCACGTCGCCAAGGTGACGTGCGCCAGCCAGGCAGGAGTGACCTCACAACAGAGGGCCTACGTCACAGAAGGGTGAGGAACCCAGCCAGGATAAGACTCTCACCAGAGAGCCCATATCACCAACGAGATCAGATCCAGGCAGGAGTGGCCTCACACCAGTGTGGCCAAATAATGGAAAGGTGAGGAACCCAGAACATGTGGCTTAAACCAGAGGAACCACATCTCCAAGGTGCTCGGAGTGAGGAAGGCAGGACTAGCCTAACAACACAGGGCCCATAGATTAAAAAATGTGAGGAATCCAGCAGTAGGAACCTCGCAGCAGGCGGCCCAGAGCATGGAGTCTATGGGATGCAGGCCGAAGTGAACTCAGAGCAGAGGGCCCACATCATGAAACTGTGAGCAACCCAGCCGTTGGGACCTCAGAGCAGAAGGCCCACATCCCCATGGGGATGGGAACCTGGCAGGAGTGTCCTCGCGCCACTTTGTACGTATTAGAAAATGTGGGTACCCAGCAGTTAGGGCCTGACACCAAAGGGCCCTCATCACTGAGGGGAGGAGGCTCCCAGCACACTCCAACTGCCACCAGAGGGCCGACGTCGCCAAGGCGGGGTGTGCCAGCCAGGCAAGAGTGACCTCAGAGAAGAGGGTCAAGCTCACGGAAGTGTGAGGAACCCAACCAGGATCATACTCTCACCAGAGGGCCCACATCACCAAGGGGATGCGAACCAGGCAAGAGTGTGCTCACACCAGTGTGGCCACATCATTGAAAGTTGAGGAACCCAGCACATGTGACCTCAAACCAGAAGAGCCACATGAAAAAGGGGTTCTGAGTGAGTCAGGCAGGAGATGTCTCACAGCACAGGGCCCATAGAAGAAAAAAAGTGAGGAATCCAGTAGTTGGAAGCTCCTAGCAGGTGGCCCAGTGCACCGAGGCTATGGGATCCATGCCGGAGTGAACTCACAGCAGAGGGCCCACATCCTGATACTGTGAGCAACCCAGCCGCTGGGACCTCAGAACAGAAGGTCCAAATCTGCATGGGGATGGGAACCTGGCAGGAGTGTCATCGCACCAGTAGGGCCACATCCCTAAAAGGTGAGGCAAACGGCACACGTGGTCTCAAACCAGAAGACCTACATCACAAAGGGCCTCGGTGTGAGGCAGGCAGGAGGAGCCTCACAACACAGGGCCCAAAGTATAAGAAAGGTGAGGAATCCAGCAGTTGGAACCTCCCAGCAGGCGGCCCAGAGCACAGAGGCTAGGGGATCTAGGCCTGAGTGAACTAACACCGGAGTGCCAACATAACGAAACTGTGAGCAACCCAGGCGTTGCGACCACAGAGCAGAAGGCCCACATCCCCGTGAGGATTGGAACCTTACAGAAGTGTCCTGGCATCACTCGGCTCACATCAGAAATCGTGGGGAGCCCAGCACTTAGAGCCTGACGCAAGAGGCCCCTCATCACCTTGGAGAGGAGGGTACAAGATGGCTCCAACTGCCACCAGTGGTCCGACGTCACCAAGGCAACGGGAGCAAGCCAGGCAGGAGTTACCTCACAGCAGAGGGCCCACCTCACAGAAGAGTGAGGATCCCAGCCAGGATAAGACTCTCACCAGAGGTCCCACATCAACAAGGGGATCGGATAAAGGCAGGAGTGGCCTCACACCAGTGTGGCCAAATCATAGAAAGGTGAGGAACCCAGAACATGTGGCCTAAACAAGAGGACCCACATCTCCAAGGGGTTGGGGGTGAGGCAGGCAGGAGGAGCCTCACAATGCAGGGCCCATAGAATAAAAAATGTGAAGAATCCAGCAGTTGGATCCTCCCAGCAGGTGGCCCAGAGCACACAGTCTATGGGATCTAGGCCGCAGTGAACTCACAGCAGAGGGCCCACATCATGAAACTTTGAGCAACCCAGCCTTTTGGACATCAGAGCAGAAGTCCCACATCCCCATGGGGATGGGAACCTGGCAGGAGTGTCCTCGCACCACTGTGTACGTATCAGAAAATGTGGGTACACAGCAGTTAGGGCCTGACGCAAGAGGGCCCTCATCACCGAGGGGAGGAGGTTCCCAGAACGCTCCAACTGCCTCCAGAGGGCCGACGTCACCAAGGCGGTGTGTGCCAGCCAGGCAGGAGTGCCCTCAGAGAAGAGGGCCAAGCTCACGGAAGTGTGAGGAACCCAACCAGGATCAGACTCTCACCAGAAGGCCCACATCACCAAGGGGATGGGAACCAGGCAGGAGTGCTCTGAGACCAGTGGGGTCACATCATTGAAAGGTGAGGAACCCAGCACATGTGGCCTTGAACCAGAAGACCCACATCATAAAGGGGCTCGGAATGAGGCAGGGAGGAGGTGTCTCACAACACAGTGCACATAGAAGAAAAAAGGTGAGGAATCCAGCAGTTGGAAGCTCCAAGCAGTTGTCCCAGAGCACTGAGGCTATGGAATCCATGCCAGAGTGAACTCACAGCAGAGGGCCCACATCCTGACACTGTGAGCAACCCAGCCGTTGTGACCCCAGAGCAGAAGGCCCAAAACCGCATGTTGATGGGACCCTGGCAGGAGTGCCCTCTCACCACTTAACACGTATCAGAAAATGTGTGTACCCAGCAGTTAGGGTCTGACACCAGAGGGTCCTCATCACCGAGAGGAGAAGGCTCCCAGCACGCTCCAACTGCCGCCAGAGGGCTGACGTCTCCAAGGCGGGGTGTGCCAGCCAGGCAGGAGTGACCTCAGGGCAGAGGGCCAACATTACGGAACTGTGAGGAACCCAACCAGGATGAGACTCTCACCAGAGGGCTCACATCACCAAGGGGGTGGGAACCAGGCAGGAGTGTTCTCACTCCGGTGGGGCCAAATCATTGAAAGGCGAGGAACCCACCACATATGGCCTCAAACCAGAAGGCCCACATCAACAAGGGGCTCAGAATGAGGCAGGCAGGAAGTGTCTCACAACACACGGCCCATAGAAGAAAAAAGGTAAGGAATCCTGCAGTTGGAAGATCCAAGCAGGTGTCCCAGAGCACCGAGGCTATGGGATGCATGCCGCAGTGAACTCACAGCAGAGGGCCCACATCCTGACACTGTGAGCAACCCAGCCGTTGGCACCTCAGAACAGAAGGCCCAAATCCGCATGGGGACGGGAACCTGGCAGGAGTGTCATCGCACCAGTGGGCGCACATCCGAATATGTGGGGAGCCCAGCAGTTAGGGCCTGATGCCAGAGGGCCCTCATCACCGATGGGAGGTGGCTCCCAGCACGCTCCAACTGCAACCAGTGGGCCCATGTGGAAAAGGCGACGTGTGCCAGCCAGGCAGGAGTGACCTCACAGCAGAGGACCCACCTCCCAGAAGTGTGAGGAATCAAGCCAGGATCAGACTCTCACCAGAGGGCCCACATCACCAAGGGGATCAGCACCAGGCAGGAGTGGCCTCACACCAGTGTGGCCAAGTCATAGGAAAGTGAGGAACCCAGATCATATGGCCTAAACCAGAGGACCCACATCAACAAGGGGCTCAGAATGAGGCAGGCAGGAGGTATCGCAAACAGAGGGCCCATAAAATAGAAAAGGTGAGGAATCCCGCAGTTGAAACGTCCCAGCAGGCGGCAAGGAGCAGCGAGGCTATGGGATCCCGGCCGGTGTGAACTCACAACAGAGAGCCCTCATCACGAAACTGTGAACAGCCCAGCGGTTGGGACTGCAGAGCAGAAGGCCCACATTCCCATGGGTTTGGGAACCTGGCAGGAGTGTACTCCCACTAGAGCGCACACATCAGAAAATTATGGGAGCCCAGGAGTTAGGGCCTGACGCCAGAGGGCCCTCATTACCGAGGGGAGGAGACTCCCAGCAGACACCAACTCCCAACTGAGGGCCCACGTCGCCAAGGTGACGTGCGCCAGCCAGGCAGGAGCGACCTCACAGCAGAGGGCATACGTCACAGAAGTGTGAGGAACCCAGCCAGGATAAGACTCTCACCAGTGGGCCCACATCACCAAGGGAATCGGAACCAGGCAGAAGTATCCTCACACCAGTGTGGCCAAATAATGGAAAGGTGAGGAACCCAGAACATGTGGCCTAAACCAGAGGAGCCACATCTCCAAAGTGCTCGGAGTGAGGCAGGCAGGACTAGCCTAACAACACAGGGCCCATAGATTTAAAAATGTGAGGAATCTAGCAGGTGAAACCTCACAGCAGGTGGCCCAGAGCACGGAGTCTATGGGATCCAGGCCGCAGTGAACTCACAGCAGAGGGCCCACATCATGAAACTGTGAGCCGCCCAGCCGTTAGGACCTCAGAGCAGAAGGCCCACATCCCCATGTGGATGGGAACCTGGCAGGAGTGTCCTCGCACCACTTAGTACGTATTAGAAAATGCGGGTACCCAGCAGTTAGGGCTTGACGCCAAAGGGCCCTGATCAATGGCGGGAGGAGGCTCCCAGCACGCTCCAACCGCCACAAGAGGGCCGACCTCACCAAGGCGGGGTGTGCCAGCCAGGCAGAAGTGACCTCAGAGCAGAGGGCCAAGCTCACGGAAGTGTGAGGAACACAACCAGGATCAGACAGGGAGATTTGTTATGATGATGGGCGGGATATAATTTGCCAACAGCCACTCTAGAGAAGTGTATGGTGCTTCCTGAAACACATAGGAAACAAAGCAACACAGCCTATGGCACTTCCACTTATGATCCTATAGCCAAGGGACATTAAAATCAAAAACACACAGCCCCACAAAGTTTGGGACGGCTCTGTTTACAAGAACCTTGTCTACGGTACAAGTTAAATATCCCAGAAAGTGAAAAATGGATAAAGAAGTTGTGGTACGTATGTATAATGGAATATCACTCAGCAATGAAATCTATGTCATCCGGCTGGTAGCGGCATAATGAGTGGATTCAGGTACGATGATTCTACGTGAAATAAGTCTCACAGAAAAAGAAACATCATAAGATATCACTAATACACGGAATGTAAACTTGGCTACAGATGAACTGAACTACAAAACAGAACAGGGTCTCAAATTTAGAAAACCAACTTATGCTTGCTTATGTGGAAAGGTGAGTTGCGGTGCTGCATAAAACCAGAGATTTTAATTAGCACAGATACCGTTCCATAAGCCAAATATGTAAGAGACAAGACCTACTTCTTGCTCAACGAAATGGGCTCAACACCACATATTCTACACTTAGGAATATACGTGATTAGTAAGAATGTTAAAACCCATGGATTTATATGTCTCCATAAGAGAGTCAAGCGTGTGTACAGCGGCCTAAACGCAGCAATGAAAATCCGATAAATCCCGTTATAAGAAAAATTTCAAAAACAAAACACAATGACAGTGAAATAGAGAGCAGTTCTTAAATAATTCATTCAGAGCTTGTGATGCAACCTGGATTTACCACATGTACACCCAGAGCTCGGTGAGACATAAGTTTTGACACTTCTGGCTGATAGCATTGTTGAGGTTCGGTTAGCAAATGCAGACCCTTTGAAGTCATACTGCTTGGTACCCATTCCAAGGGTCCCAACTCTCCAGGTTTAAGAAATTCTTCCTTCAGCTAAAACACGCATGGGAAACCCAGACTATGGTACACTGGGTGATTGGGAAATGTTTTCAAATGCATCTCAGTTTTTGTCCCCTGGTACTCGGGTTCACCATTCCAGACCCTTTACTAACACTCTCCCCACTTGGAGAGTCAGTGCCTTTAACCTCCTGTTTGGCACAGTTTGCAATTTCTGTGCAAGATGAACAGGAATAGGGAGAACCAATGAGAGACTAGCTGTAGGAGTCTGTACGGGCAAATGTATCGCTCACTGCCCACCAGGAAGAGGAATTAATCAAAGGCTCGGCGAGCCCTGCCGGAAACAGATTAGGGACTGAAGCAATCCTGCGGTTTTGCAGCCAGCTCAGAAGAATGCGAGTTGAGGAAAGGAGCTCAGGGGCACTGTAATTCACAAACCTGCAGAGTTATGAATGACAGCTATCGTCCAAAAATATATTGAAGTAAGTCTGCGAAGAGGACTAGAAAGCGGGGCAGAATTCCAGGAAAACGATTTCAGGGGGTAGACTGGAATTGCACTTAAAGCACAGGAAAAGAGACAGAATGTTGACAATGATGCACTTGGCCAAAATGGGCGTAAGCGTTTTTTCCTTAATATATTCAGGAAAAAACGCATACGCACTTTTTGGCCAACCAAGCAAGCGTGTACAGGAAATCTGCACTACAATGAAGTCTCACTGCGCCCCAGTCAAAAGGGCCATCTGAAAAAAGTGTAAAATCCAGAAAGACAGGACAGGCCATGGAGAACAGGGAGCCTTATAATATTGATTTACGGGATGTAAATTGCCAACAGCCACTCTGGAGAAGTGTATGGTGTTTCCTGAAACACGTAGGAAACAAAGCAACACAGCCTATACCACTTCCACTTATGGTCCTATAGCTTTGGGAAATTAAAATCAAAAACACACAGCCACCCCAAAGTTTGGGACGACTCTGTTTACAAGAACCTCATCTACGGTAAGAGTTAAATATCCCAGAAAGTGAAAAATGGATAAAGAAGTTCTGGTACATACGTACAATGGAATATCACTCAGCAATTATATCTATGTCATCAGGCCCATAGCGGCATAATGAGAGTATTCAGGTACGATGATTCTACGTGAAATAAGTCACACAGAAAAATAAACATCATAAGATATCACTAATACACGGAATGTAAACTTGGCTACACATGAACTGAATTACAAAACAGAACAGGGCCTTAAATTTAGAAAAACAACTTATGCTTGCTTATGGGGAAAGATGAGTTGGCGTGCTGCATAGTACCAGAGATTGAAATTACCACAGATACCATTCCATAAGCCAAATATGTAATAGACAAGACCTACTCCTTGCTCAACGAAATGGACTCAACACCCCATATTCAACGCCTAGGATTATACCTGACTAGTAAGAATCTTCAAACCCATGGATTTATATGTCTCCATAAGGAAATCAAGTGTGTATACAGCGGCATGAATGCAGCAGAGAAAATCCGATAAATCCCATTATCAAATGAATTAAAAAAAAAAACACAAGGACAGTGAAATAGAGAGCAATTCTTAAATAATTCATTCAGGGCTTGTGATGCAACCTGGATTTACCACATGTACACCCAGAGCTGAGTGAGACATAAGGTTGGGCACTTCGGGCTGATAGCATTGGTGAGGTGCGATGAGCAAATGCAGACCCTTTGAAGTCATACTGCATGGTACCCATTCCATGGGTCCCAACTCTCCAGGTTTAAGGGATTCTTCCTTCAGCTAAAACATGCATGGGGAACCCACAGTATGGTGCACCATGTGACCGGCAAACGTTTTCAAATTCATCTCAGTTTTCGTCCCCTTTTACTCGGGTTCACCATTCCAGACCCTTTACTAACACTCTCCCCACTTGGAGAGTCAGTGCCTTTAACCTCCTGTTTGGCACAGTTTGCAATTTCTGCGCAAGATGAACAGGAATAGGGAGAACCAATGAGAGACTAGCTGTAGGTGTCTGCACAGGCAAATTTAACGCTCATTTCCCACCAGGAAGAGGAATTAACCAAAGGCTCAGCATGCCGTGTCCGAACCAGATTAGGGCCTGAAGCAATCCAGCGGGTTTGTGGCCAGCTCACAAGATAGCGAGTTGAAGAAAGGAGCTCAGGGGCACTGTAATTCACAAACCTGCAGAGTTATAAATGACAGCTATCGTCCAAAAACATATTGAAGGAAGACTGAGAAGACGACTTCTAAGCGGGGCAGTATTGCAGGAAAACGATTTCAGGGGGTAGACGGGAATTGCATTTCAAGCATAGGAAAAGAGGCAGAACGTCGACAATGATGCTCTTGGCCAAAAAGGGCGTATGCGTTTTTTCCTGAATATATTCAGGAAAAAACGCATACGCCCTTTTTGGCCAAGCAAGCAAGCATGTTAAAGAAATCTGCACTACCATGAAGTCTCTCTGCCCCACGGTCAAAAGGGCCATCTGAAAAAAGTGTAAAATCCAGAAAGGCAGCACAGGCCATGGAGAACAGGGAGCCTTGTTATGCTGATGGGTGGGATGTAAATTGCCAAGAGCCATTCTGGAGAAGTGTATGGTGTTTCCTGAAACACCTAAAAAACAAAGCAATGGAGCCTACGGCACTTCCACTTATGGTCCTATAGCTTAGGGAATTTAAAATCAAAAACACACTGCCACCCCAAAGTTTCAGACGGCTCTGTTTACAAGAACCTCATCTACGGTACAAGTTAAATATCCCAGAAAGCGAAAAATGGATAAAGAAGTTGTGGTACGTACGTACAATGGAATATCACTCACCAATGAAATCTATGTCATCTGGCCCGTCGTGGCATAATGAGTGGATTCAGGTACGATGATTCTAAGTGAAATAAGTCACACAGAAAATGAAACATCATAAGATTTCACTAATACACGGAATGTAATCTTGGCTACACATGAACTGAATTACAAAACAGAACAGGGTCTCAAATTTAGAAAACCAACTTATGTTTGCTTAAGGGGAAAGGTGAGTTGGGGTGCTGCATAAAACCAGAGATAGAAATTACCACAGATACCATTCCATACGTCAAATATGTAATAGTCAAGACCTACACCTTGCTCAACAAAATGGGCTAAACACCCTATATTCAACGCCTAGGAATACACCTGACTAGTAAGAATCTTCAAACCCATGGATTTATATGTCTCCATAAGAGAATCAAGCGTGTGTACAGCTACATGAAGGCAGCAGAGAAAATCAGAAAAATCCCATTATCAAAATGAATTACAAAAACAAAACACAATGACAGTGAAATAGAGAGCAATTCTTAAAGAATTCATTCAGGGCTTGTGATACAACCTGGACTTACCTCATCTACACCCAGAGCTGAGTGAGACATAAGGTTGGACACTTCGGGCTGATAGCATTGGTGAGGTTCGATGAGCAAATGCAGACCATTTCAAGTCATACTGCATGGTACCCATTCCATGGGTCCCAACTCTCCAGGTTTAAGCGATTCTTCCTTCAGCTAAAACATGCATGGGAGACCCAGAGTATGGTGCACCGTGTGACCAGGAAACGTTTTCACATGCATCTCAGTTTTTGTCCCCTTTTACTCGGGTTCACAATTCCAGACCCTTTACTAACACTCTCCCCACTTGGAGAGTCAGTGCCTTTAACCTCCTGTTTGGCACAGTTTGCAATTTCTGCGCAAGATGAACAGGAATAGGGAGAACCAATGAGAGAATAGCTGTAGGTGTCTGCACGGGCAAATTTAACGCTCATTTCCCACCAGGAAGAGGAATAAACCAAAGGCTCAGCATGCCGTGCCGGAACCAGATTAGGGTCTGAAGCAATCCTGTGGGTTTGCGGCCAGCTCACAGAAACCGATTTGAAGAAAGGAGCTCAGGGGCACTGTAATTCACAAACCTGCAGAGCTATAAATGACAGCTATCGTCCAAAAATATATTGAAGGAAGGCTGCGAAGGGGACTTGAAAGCGGGGCAGAATTGCAGGAAAACGATTTCAGGGGGTAGACTGGAATTGCACTTAAAGCATAGGAAAAGAGGCAGAATGTCGACAATCATGCACTTGGCCAAAAAGGGCGTATGGGTTTTTTCCTGAATATATTCAGGAAAAAACACATACGCCCTTTTTGGCCAACTAAGCAAGCATGTTAAAGAAATCTGCACTACAATGAAGTCTCACTGCCCCCCGGTCAAAAGGGCCATCTGAAAAAATGTAAAATCCAGAAATGCAGCACAGGCCATGGAGAACAGGGAGCCTTGTTATGCTGATGGGTGGGATGTAAATTGCCAACAGTCAGTCTGGAGAAGTGTATGGTGTTTCCTGAAACAGCTAAAAAACCAAACAACGGAGCCTACGGCACTTCCACTTATGGTCCTATAGCTTAGGGAAATTGAAATCAAAAACACACAGCCACCCCAAAGTTTCAGACGGCTGTGTTTACAAGAACCTCATCTACGGTACAAGTTAAATATCCCAGAAAGTGAAAAATGGATAAAGAAGTTGTGGTACGTACGTACAATGGAATATCACTCACCAATGAAATCTATGTCAACTAGCCCGTCGTGGCATAATGAGTGGATTCAGGTACGTTGATTCTAAGTGAAATAAGTCACACAGAAAATGAAACATCATAAGATATCACTAATACACCGAATGTAATCTTGGCTACACATGAACTGAATTACAAAACAGAACAGGGTCTCAAATTTAGAAAACCAACTTATGTTTGCTTAAGGGGAAAGGTGAGTTGGGGTGCTGCATAAAACCAGAGATAGAAATTAGCACAGATACCATTCCATACGTCAAATATGTAATATTCAAGACCTACCCCTTGCTCAACGAAATGGGCTAAACACCCTATATTCAATGCCTAGGAATACACCTGACTAGTAAGAATCTTCAAACCCAAGGATTTATATGTCTCCATAAGAGAATCAAGCGTGTGTACAGCTGCATGAAGGCAGCAGAGAAAATCCGATAAATCCCATTATCAAAATGAATTACAAAACCAAAACACAATGACATTGAAATAGAGAGCAATTATTAAATAATTCATTCAGGTCTTGTGATGCAACCTGGATTTACCTCATCTACACCCAGAGCTGAGTGAGACATAAGGTTGGACACTTCGGGCTGATAGCATTGTTGAGGTTCGATGAGCAAATGCAGACCCTTTGAAGTCATACTGCATGGTACCCATTCCATGGGTCCCAACTCTCCAGGTTTAAGCGATTCTTCCTTCAGCTAAAGCATGCATGGGAAACCCACAGTATGGTGCACCGTGTGACCGGGAAACGTTTTCAAATGCATCTCAATTTTTGTCCCCTTTTACTCGGGTTCACAATTCCAAACCCTTTACTAACACTCTCCCCACTTGGAGAGTCAGTGCCTTTAACCTCCTGTTTGGCACAGTATGCAATTTCTGCGCAAGATGAACAGGAATAGGGAGAACCAATGAGAGACTAGCTATAGGTGTCTACACGGGCATATTTAATGCTCATTTCCCACCAGGAAGAGGAATTAAGCAAACGCTCAGCATACCGTGCCACAACAAAATTAAGGCCTGAAGCAATCCTCCGGGTTTGCGGCCAGCTCACAAGAAAGCGATTTGAAGAAAGGAGCTCAGGAGCACTGTAATTCACAAACTGCGGAGTTATAAATGACAGCTATCGTCCAAAAATATATTGAAGGAAGGCTGCGAAGAGAACTTGTCAGCGGGGCAGAATTGCAGGAAAACGATTTCAGGGGGTAAACGGGAATTGCATTTAAAGCATAGGAAAAGAGGTAGAACGTCGACAATGATGCACTTGGCCAAAAAGGGCGTATGCGTTTTTTCCTGAATATATTCAGGAAAAAACGCATACGCCCTTTTTGGCCAAGCAAGCAAGCATGTTAAAGAAATCTGCACTACAATGAAGTCTCACTGCCCCCGGGTCAAAAGGGCCATCTGAAAAAAGTGTAAAATCCAGAAATGCAGCACAGGCCATGGAGAACAGGGAGCCTTGTTATGCTGATGGGTGGGATGTAAATTGCCAAGAGCCATTCTGGAGAAGTGTATGGTGTTTCCTGAAACACCTAAAAAACAAAGCAATGGAGCCTACGGCACTTCCACTTATGGTCCTATAGCTTAGGGAATTTAAAATCAAAAACACACTGCCACCCCAAAGTTTCAGACGGCTCTGTTTACAAGAACCTCATCTACGGTACAAGTTAAATATCCCAGAAAGCGAAAAATGGATAAAGAAGTTGTGGTACGTACGTACAATGGAATATCACTCACCAATGAAATCTATGTCATCTGGCCCGTCGTGGCATAATGAGTGGATTCAGGTACGATGATTCTAAGTGAAATAAGTCACACAGAAAATGAAACATCATAAGATTTCACTAATACACGGAATGTAATCTTGGCTACACATGAACTGAATTACAAAACAGAACAGGGTCTCAAATTTAGAAAACCAACTTATGTTTGCTTAAGGGGAAAGGTGAATTGGGGTGCTGCATAAAACCAGAGATAGAAATTAGCACAGATACCATTCCATAGGTCAAATATGTAATAGTCAAGACCTACACCTTGCTCAACAAAATGGGCTAAACACCCTATATTCAACGCCTAGGAATACACCTGACTAGTAAGAATCTTCAAACCCATGGATTTATATGTCTCCATAAGAGAATCAAGCGTGTGTACAGCTACATGAAGGCAGCAGAGAAAATCAGAAAAATCCCATTATCAAAATGAATTACAAAAACAAAACACAATGACAGTGAAATAGAGAGCAATTCTTAAAGAATTCATTCAGGGCTTGTGATACAACCTGGACTTACCTCATCTACACCCAGAGCTGAGTGAGACATAAGGTTGGACACTTCGGGCTGATAGCATTGGTGAGGTTCGATGAGCAAATGCAGACCATTTCAAGTCATACTGCATGGTACCCATTCCATGGGTCCCAACTCTCCAGGTTTAAGCGATTCTTCCTTCAGCTAAAACATGCATGGGAGACCCAGAGTATGGTGCACCGTGTGACCAGGAAACGTTTTCACATGCATCTCAGTTTTTGTCCCCTTTTACTCGGGTTCACAATTCCAGACCCTTTACTAACACTCTCCCCACTTGGAGAGTCAGTGCCTTTAACCTCCTGTTTGGCACAGTTTGCAATTTCTGCGCAAGATGAACAGGAATAGGGAGAACCAATGAGAGAATAGCTGTAGGTGTCTGCACGGGCAAATTTAACGCTCATTTCCCACCAGGAAGAGGAATAAACCAAAGGCTCAGCATGCCGTGCCGGAACCAGATTAGGGTCTGAAGCAATCCTGTGGGTTTGCGGCCAGCTCACAGAAACCGATTTGAAGAAAGGAGCTCAGGGGCACTGTAATTCACAAACCTGCAGAGCTATAAATGACAGCTATCGTCCAAAAATATATTGAAGGAAGGCTGCGAAGGGGACTTGAAAGCGGGGCAGAATTGCAGGAAAACGATTTCAGGGGGTAGACTGGAATTGCACTTAAAGCATAGGAAAAGAGGCAGAATGTCGACAATCATGCACTTGGCCAAAAAGGGCGTATGGGTTTTTTCCTGAATATATTCAGGAAAAAACACATACGCCCTTTTTGGCCAACTAAGCAAGCATGTTAAAGAAATCTGCACTACAATGAAGTCTCACTGCCCCCCGGTCAAAAGGGCCATCTGAAAAAATGTAAAATCCAGAAATGCAGCACAGGCCATGGAGAACAGGGAGCCTTGTTATGCTGATGGGTGGGATGTAAATTGCCAACAGTCAGTCTGGAGAAGTGTATGGTGTTTCCTGAAACAGCTAAAAAACCAAACAACGGAGCCTACGGCACTTCCACTTATGGTCCTATAGCTTAGGGAAATTGAAATCAAAAACACACAGCCACCCCAAAGTTTCAGACGGCTGTGTTTACAAGAACCTCATCTACGGTACAAGTTAAATATCCCAGAAAGTGAAAAATGGATAAAGAAGTTGTGGTACGTACGTACAATGGAATATCACTCACCAATGAAATCTATGTCAACTAGCCCGTCGTGGCATAATGAGTGGATTCAGGTACGTTGATTCTAAGTGAAATAAGTCACACAGAAAATGAAACATCATAAGATATCACTAATACACCGAATGTAATCTTGGCTACACATGAACTGAATTACAAAACAGAACAGGGTCTCAAATTTAGAAAACCAACTTATGTTTGCTTAAGGGGAAAGGTGAGTTGGGGTGCTGCATAAAACCAGAGATAGAAATTAGCACAGATACCATTCCATACGTCAAATATGTAATATTCAAGACCTACCCCTTGCTCAACGAAATGGGCTAAACACCCTATATTCAATGCCTAGGAATACACCTGACTAGTAAGAATCTTCAAACCCAAGGATTTATATGTCTCCATAAGAGAATCAAGCGTGTGTACAGCTGCATGAAGGCAGCAGAGAAAATCCGATAAATCCCATTATCAAAATGAATTACAAAACCAAAACACAATGACATTGAAATAGAGAGCAATTATTAAATAATTCATTCAGGTCTTGTGATGCAACCTGGATTTACCTCATCTACACCCAGAGCTGAGTGAGACATAAGGTTGGACACTTCGGGCTGATAGCATTGGTGAGGTTCGATGAGGAAATGCAGACCCTTTGAAGTCATACTGCATGGTACCCATTCCATGGGTCCCAACTCTCCAGGTTTAAGCGATTCTTCCTTCAGCTAAAGCATGCATGGGAAACCCACAGTATGGTGCACCGTGTGACCGGGAAACGTTTTCAAATGCATCTCAATTTTTGTCCCCTTTTACTCGGGTTCACAATTCCAAACCCTTTACTAACACTCTCCCCACTTGGAGAGTCAGTGCCTTTAACCTCCTGTTTGGCACAGTATGCAATTTCTGCGCAAGATGAACAGGAATAGGGAGAACCAATGAGAGACTAGCTATAGGTGTCTACACGGGCATATTTAATGCTCATTTCCCACCAGGAAGAGGAATTAAGCAAACGCTCAGCATACCGTGCCACAACAAAATTAAGGCCTGAAGCAATCCTCCGGGTTTGCGGCCAGCTCACAAGAAAGCGATTTGAAGAAAGGAGCTCAGGAGCACTGTAATTCACAAACTGCGGAGTTATAAATGACAGCTATCGTCCAAAAATATATTGAAGGAAGGCTGCGAAGAGAACTTGTCAGCGGGGCAGAATTGCAGGAAAACGATTTCAGGGGGTAAACGGGAATTGCATTTAAAGCATAGGAAAAGAGGTAGAACGTCGACAATGATGCACTTGGCCAAAAAGGGCGTATGCGTTTTTTCCTGAATATATTCAGGAAAAAACGCATACGCCCTTTTTGGCCAAGCAAGCAAGCATGTTAAAGAAATCTGCACTACAATGAAGTCTCACTGCCCCCGGGTCAAAAGGGCCATCTGAAAAAAGTGTAAAATCCAGAAATGCAGCACAGGCCATGGAGAACAGGGAGCCTTGTTATGCTGATGGGTGGGATGTAAATTGCCAAGAGCCATTCTGGAGAAGTGTATGGTGTTTCCTGAAACACCTAAAAAACAAAGCAATGGAGCCTACGGCACTTCCACTTATGGTCCTATAGCTTAGGGAATTTAAAATCAAAAACACACTGCCACCCCAAAGTTTCAGACGGCTCTGTTTACAAGAACCTCATCTACGGTACAAGTTAAATATCCCAGAAAGCGAAAAATGGATAAAGAAGTTGTGGTACATACGTACAATGGAATATCACTCACCAATGAAATCTATGTCATCTGGCCCGTCGTGGCATAATGAGTGGATTCAGGTACGATGATTCTAAGTGAAATAAGTCACACAGAAAATGAAACATCATAAGATTTCACTAATACACGGAATGTAATCTTGGCTACACATGAACTGAATTACAAAACAGAACAGGGTCTCAAATTTAGAAAACCAACTTATGTTTGCTTAAGGGGAAATGTGAGTTGGGGTGCTGCATAAAACCAGAGATAGAAATTAGCACAGATACCATTCCATAAGCCAAATATGTAATAGTCAAGACCTACCCCTTGCTCAACGAAATGGACTAAACACCCCATAGTCAACGCCTAGGAATACACCTGAGTAGTAAGAATCTTCAAACCCTTGGAATTATTAGTCTCCGTAAGAGAATGAAGCATGTGTACAGTGGCATGAACGCAGCAGAGAAAATCCGATAAATCCCATTATCAAAATGAATTACAAAAACAAAACACAAGGACAGGGAAATAGAGAACAATTCTTAAAAAATTCATTGAGGGATTGTGATGCATCCTGGATTTACCACATATACACCCAGAGCTGAGTGAGACATAAGGTTAGGCACTTCGGGCTGATAGCATTGGTGAGGTTCGATGAGCAAATGCAGGCCCTTTGAAGTCATACTGCATGGTACCCATTCCTTGGGTCCCAACTCTCCAGGTTTAAGGGATTCTTCCTTCAGCTAAAACATGCATGGGAAACCCACAGTATGGTGCACTGTGTGACGGGGAAACGTTTTCAAATGCATCTTAGTTTTCGTCCCCTTTTACTCGGGTTCACCATTCCTGACACTTTACTAACACTCTCCCCACTTGGAGAGTCAGTGCCTTTAATTTCCTGTTTGGCACAGTTTGCAATTTCTGCGCAAGATGAACATGAATAGGGAGAACCAATGAGAGACCAACTGTAGGTGTCTGCACGGGCAAATTTAACGCTCATTTCCCACCAGGAAGAGGAATTAACCACAGGCTCAGCATGCTGTGCCGGAACCAGATTAGGGCCTGAAGCAATCCTGCGGGATTGAGGACAGCTCACAATATAGCGAGTTGAAGAATGGAGCTCAGGGGCACTGTAACTCACAAACCTGCAGAGTTATAAATGACAACTATCATCCAAAAATATATTGAAGGAAGGCTGCGAAGACGACTTGTAAGCGGGGCAGAATTGCAGGAGAACGATTTCAGGGGGTAGACGGGAATTGCATTTAAAGCATAGGAAAAGAGGCAGAACGTCGACAATGATGCTCTTGGCCAAAAAGGGCGTATGCGTTTTTTCCTGAATATATTCAGGAAAAAACGCATACGCCCTTTTTGGCCAACCAAGCAAGCATGTTAAAGAAATCTGCAGTATAATGAAGTCTCACTACCCCCCGGTCAAAAGGGCCATCTGAAAAAAGTGTAAAATCCAGAAAGGCAGCACAGGCCATGGAGAACAGGGAGCCTTGTTATGCTGATGGGCGGGATGTAAATTGCCAACAGACACTCTGGTGATGTTTATGGTGTATGCTGAAACATCTAAAAAACAAAGCTACAGAGCCTAGGGCACTTCCACTTTTGGCCCTATAGCTTAGGAAAATTAAAATCAACAAGACACAGCCAACACAATATCCAGGGCTGCTGTGTTTACAAGAACCTCGAGTCCAGTACAAATTAAATATCCCAGAAAGAAAAAAATGGATAAAGGAGTTGTCCTACTTACGTACAACAAAATATCACTCAGCAATGAAATCAATGTCATCAGGCCTGTAGCAGCAAATTGAGTGGATTTAAGTATGATGATTCTAAGAGAAATATGTCACACAGAGAAACATAATTATCATAAGATATCACAAATAGAGGGAGTGTAAACTTGGCTACACATCAACTGAATTACAAAACCGAACAGAGTCTCACATTTAGATAAAAACTTATGCTTGCTTAAGGGGAAAGTTGAGTTGGGGTGCTGTATAAAACCAGAGATTGAAATGAGCACACATACCGTTCCATAAGCCAAATATGTAATAGACAAGACCTACTCTTTGCTCAACGAAATAGACTCATCCATGGTGTATCACCTCACACCTGTTAGAATGGGCATCATCAGAAAATCTACAAACAACAAATGCTGGAAAGGGTGCGGAGGTAAGGAAACCTCTTCCACTATTGTTGGGAATGTAAATTGATGCAGTCACTGTGGAGAACATTATGGAGTTTCTTATAAAACTAAGAATAGAATTACCATATAATACAGCAATCCCACTACTGGGCATATACCCAGACAAAACCATAAAACGAAAAGAAACATTCACCGCAATGTTCATTGCATCACTATTTACAATATCCAGGTAATGGAAGCAACCTAAATGCCCACAGACAGACGAATGCATAAAGATGAGGTACATATATAAAATGGAATATTACTAAGCCATAAAAAGGAATGAAATTGGGTCATTTGTAGAGACGTTGATGGATCTAGAGACTGTCATACAGAGTGAAGTAAGTCAGAAAGAGAAAAACAAATCCTGTATATAAATGCATATATGTGGAACCTAGAAAAGTTGTACAGATGAACCGTTTTGCAAGGCAGAAATAGAGCAACAGGTGTAGACAACAAACGTATGGACACCAAGGGGGGAAAGCTGTTAGGGGGGTGGTGGTGGGAGGAGTTGAGAGATTGGGATTGGCATGTATACATTTCTATGTATAAAATAGGTAACCAAAAAGAACCTGCTGTATAAAAATATAAAATAAAATTCAAAATTACAAAAAGTAAAACAGAAAAAATATTCTTCCCTTCACATACATGTATTTATATGAATAAATTATTTCCATGCTTATATCTGTAAATACAAAAAAGAGGAATAAAATCTACCTTGAACCAAAAACGAAAAAAAGAAAAAAAAACAGAACCCACCAGTTACACAGAGGAAAACCGTATCAGGGCCCTTGCTCCAGTTGTAAACAATTCTGAAGTGGGTCAGTGGTGGGGAATCATCTCCCATTCAGCCAGCAGGCCCCACGCAACAAGCGTCCTCATTGCAAAGCTGGGGGCCCGTGCCGAGGCATCTGTGAGTAAACGTGGGCCGAGCCCCAGGCCAGCTGGTGCTGAAATGTTCCCACCCTTCCCAGGTAAAACACCTGAATATGTACAAGGACTTGAAAGCCTAGAGGAAGGGCCATGGAGCCACATGAGCGACAGCATGCCAGCCGACTTGGTGCCTGCAGGCCAGACAGGATGGTCCTGGCCCTGGGTGCTCTTCTGGAAGCTTTCCATTTCCCTGCCTGAGATACCCCTCCTGTCCCGGCCCCCACTGCTTTCTTCCTTACTCACCTCTGCCCAGGGAGAAATTCCAGCGGCAGGTATGGGTGACACATCCTCTTCTTTAGCAGGTGGCATCTTGGCAACTGCTGCAGAAAGTCCAGCAGAGCCCCACTCACACTGGGCCACCCACAAAGCCGTGGCCTCTCACTCCCTCCCACCAGCCCAGCCCCGAGACTGCTGACTGGGCAGAGAAAATGGCGTCAGGCACAGCTGCAGGGGCTCTTGCTGCCTGGAGTAGTGTTTATATTGATCTCAACCCAGGCACACCTGGGGAGGGATGGCCGGCACGGTCAGGCTTCCCAGGCCAGCCAATAATCACCCCTCAGGGGCTCACAGTTGCAGAAACTGGAACTTGCTGAATCGGCCAGGTCCAAGGAACAGGTGTGGGCTCCTGAGAGTCAGGATAGACAAGGGGCTGCAGCTCTGGCTTGTTTTCTAATTATATTATCTGGCCCATGAGTGGGAGACAACTTCAAGAAAACCCTCTCCTAATGAGAAGTACCCAGGAGTCAGGGAGAGCAGGGGTGGGTGGTGGGTGGAGACAGAGGCCTGGTGCCCCGGGTGCAGTGGAAATCTCTGGAAGACCAGGTGGAGGGAGGCCACACAGAGTGATGCCCAGGGTCACAGACCTGTCGGAGCTGCTGTTTGTTAGTTCAAGTCCTGCTCTGAGGTGCTCTGTGTGAGATCTGAGTGACAGGTGAGCTGGGAGTGCTCTGCAATGAGGGCGATGTGCATGGCTCCTGTGTGCCCATCCCTGCCACGGTACCTGAAAGGGTAGCTCTGTATCCTGGGAGGGGCCTGACCACGAGAGCCCCATGGGCTGCAGGGGAACCTGCCCAGGGAACCCCATATCCTGGGAGGGGCCTGAACACGAGAGCCCCGTGGGCTGGGGTGGGGGGTGGGGTACCTGCCCATGTGAGCTCCATATCCTGGGATTGGCCTGACCTCGAGAGCCCCATGGGCTGCTGGAGTCCTGGTAAAGAATGTCAGGACAGTCAGTGAAGCCACCGAGGATATACCTCCAGTAGTTCCTAAACCCTACACCCTGCTGGTCATTCTACTAACCACCAGGACATGGTATTCTGTATTAGTCTTCAATGAAGCCTTCTTTTGTATTCTATTAGTCCCAGAGTCACAAGAAATTTTGGCTTGTGAGTGGCAGGACTCAACATACAACTAAAACAATACTTCTGGGCCGTCTTGCCCCAAGGGTTCAAAAATTCCCACACCATCTTTGGGGAAAGCTCAGCTAAAGACCTAAAAGTTCTACCTCTGGGAAAGGAAACACTCCTTCAATATGCAGACGACATTCTGATCGCCAGCCCTACTAAAGAGACCTCTGAACTACCAAGCCAATAAAGGATACAAGTTGTCCAAGAAAAAGCTCAAATATCACAGACTATGGTGACCTGCGTGGGCTGCATTCTCACAGAAGGTCGGAGAAGCCCATCCCAGGAAAGGGAAGAAACAATTTACAGCCTTACCCATTTCTAAAACTAGAAGACAGCTTAGGGGTTCCTGGGGAGGCCAGGGTTTGCTGCTTCTGGATCCCTAACTACAGTCTACTAGCTGGGCCTCTATATGAAACACTGAAAGAAAAAGATGATGATCCTTTTGAATAGAATCCAGAAGTGGCCTTTCAAGAATGGAAAGAGCAGTCAATTCAGACCCTTGCCCTGGAACTCGCTAATTTAGCTAAACCCTTTGACCTTTACATTCCTAGTGAAATTTGAATGGCCATTGGAGTATTAGTGCAAAACCTGGGACCACTTGAAATGGAACAATGCAAGAATGCCATCCAGGTAGGATAAACTACGGTCACCAAGGGGCTTGGCCCACCGCCACATCTGGCCAAGATACTGGCAGTATCTGAAAACCTGGAAATCAGCAGCCCAAAAGGCCACCTCCCTCCTAAGAGAAAAGGACCCCACGTGGTGATCCTAACCCCCAACCATGCCCTGAAGTTGCAGGGTTTGCTCCGTGGGCACACTGACCTTGAGTGAGGAGGTCCTCCAACTCCAACCTCCAGAGAGATAACTGGGGCAAAGGGGCACCATGACGACTCGTGTGACCATCACTTGACCTGGAGTTTCTCTCATAAAACAACAAGAGTGTGTCCCAAAAGAGTAGACTACTGCTTGCAGGACTTACTGCACCCAGAGGGGAGGTAATAATCTTGGCAGGGGAACCGTATATCACGCTGTCACCATAGAAAAGCCTACAGACACTGTGATGATGGCGGCCAATAAGACCGGCTGGACTCCTGTTTACTTCAAAAGGCTGTTGACTCAGTGGCCATCATGGTCTTTCATCACCACTGACCCTGGACTGTCTGGGAGTTGAGCAGTCAGGGTCCTCACACCTGGTGCTGTTTTTACGTTAATTCAGGGGCCTAACTGAAGAAAGCACAGACTACTGGTCAGAGCATCTAGGCTGGCAGAAACGGTCAGCCTAAGGTGGCCGAACAAATGTGGGGCGGGGTGAAACTGGACCTCACAGCGTCACTGCACATCTCCTTCCTGGACCCTTAAAGGTCATTAGAATCTATAACACTACCAATACTTGTGCTCAGGCGGACGAGCAGGGAGGCAGGAGGCCTGTGGACAATCAACGTCACCTGGAGGCTGCTGGGGAGAAGTTCAGACCCTCTCCCACGGGTATGAGGGCTCCTAACTCAGCACTCAGCAGTTACAGATGAAGGGTCTGCACCCTCAGCACTCTAAGAATGAGGAAGGGGACAAAATGCAGAAGAGGGGTTTGTCCCAGGCAAAGCCCCTTAAAAATCCCTGGGAGATAAAAATAGAATCTGGGCAATAAAATAAAGCCTAACCTTTTTTATCCTTTGTGCTTTGTCTAATTTCACGTGCTCCTAGGGTCCCGCATACAGAGGTTCAACAGCCGGCACTTCAGACCAGATTTCCTAGTGCAGAATGGCTGGGTCGACACTTCAGCTCCTGGAGCACAGTGCAGACTCCGTGATATAGAGCCTGAGCTGCAGCCAACCGGGCCCTCGAGAGCTCCGCCCCCTCCCTCCCACTGACTCTGACAGGATCTCTACACAGCAGCCCAGCCCACAGCCCACGGGGTAGCACATGCTCTCACCTCTGCATTCTCTGATCAAAATATAAAGTTTCCTTTGCTTCTGAACCAAACTCAGTCTCGATCTGTTGGCTCCAATGACACTGGGCAGGGGGACACTTGTTGGGGTCCACTCTGGAGGATCAGTAACAGAAATTGAGAACATTGTAACTTCAATGAACAGATGTGTGAGCCAAACTGTAATTAGCATAGAACAGTGTATAAGGCTCGGGTAAAATAAGATGTTTCTAACACTTCCATTTGATATTTCCATCACTTTATTATAAGCAAGTTCAGTGAAAGGTTTGTCTTATTTGTCAGGTCAATACTAGAGAAACGAAGTGATTTCTTTCCAAGGATGTACATCTAATAATCTTGGTTAAAGCTTCAATCTTGTTTTAAATGTTTTTCCATTGAAAATGATACCTCTCTTTCAGCTCCCCCATTTCTGAGAAGTATAAAATCTTATAATTTATTATTACCAAAGGGGAAAGGTGGGAGGAGGGATAAATTAACAGTTTGGGATTAACACATACACACTGCTATGTATAAAATCGATCATCAACAAGGAACTACTGTATAGCACAGGGAACTACACTCAATATTTTGCAATAACCTATAAGGGGAAATAATCTGAAAAAAGAATAGATATTTTTATTGACATCATCTATTAATGACAGTTAAAATGGAACCTAAGGGAAGCCGGTGGTGAGTGCTTCTGACCCTGAAGACTTCAATCATCTAAAGTTTGGACTCTGCCTACTTCCCAAGGCCCTTAATGAACATATGTGTAGCCGTACCTTAAAAAATTCCCCAGTTTGGGTTGTGGAGAGACACTGATTTTGAAAAAGCCCTGGTGTTCTCCTCACATGAATGGGACACTTCCTACAGCTAAAATTTGCCTGTCACACCCAGAAGATGGTATACCGTCTGATCGGGAAGAGTTTGGAAAAGGCATCTCATCTCCTCATCTCCTGGTGCTCGGGTTCACCACTCCGGCGTCTTTACTAACAGTCTCCCCACTTGGAGATGTCAGCACTGTCAACATCCTGTTGCATACAGTTTGGAATTTGTCCAGAGGATGAAGCAGAAGGAGGAGGAACAATGAGAGACAAGTCCTAGGTGTTTGGACAGGCACATGTCACTCTAATTTCCAATCAGGAAGACGAATTGACCAAAAGCTAGGGTTGCCCATGGAAACAGAATAGGGCTTGAGGAAATCCCGCTGCTTTGTGGCCAGTTCCCATAAGCACAAGTTGAAAAATGGAACTCAGGGCCGCTAAAATTCACGAAACTGCAGAGTTGAAAATATCTCTCACTGAAAAATGTCTTGAGGAAAGTCAGAGAAAAGGACTTGTAAGCAACGGAGAATGGCAGGAAAGGGATTGGAAGAGGTAGAAAGGACTCGCCATTAAGCACAAGAAAAGGGGCTGAACATTGCCAACATTGCAGTTGGCCAAAAAGGGTGTATGCGTCTTTTTCTGTATATATTCAAGAAAAGGGCATACACTTTTTTAGCCAACCAAACAGGTGGGCACTGGAAATCAGTACTACAAAACATATCACTTCGCATCAGTCAGAAGAGCCTTCCTCATAAAGTGTAAACACCAGAAATGCAGGACAGGGCAAGGAGAAAAGGGAGCCCTGTGACGCTTATAGTGGAAATGTATATTGCCAATGGTCACTCTTGAGAAGTGTATTGTGTTTACTAAAGCATCTAAAAAATGAGCTACAGAGCACAGGGCACTTGCACTCATGGACGTATATCTTGGGAAAGACAAAAATCGAGAGGACACAGGCACCCCAATGTTTACCGCCTCTCTGTTTAAAAGATCCTCGACTAGGATATAATTTATATGTCTCTGGAGGGAAAAAATGGATAGAGATGTGGCACTTATGTAGAGTGGAATATTACTCAGCCTGAAAATCAGTGAAATATGGCCAGTTGTAACAACCCCAGAGTAGTTACGTATGATCATTCAAAGTCACATAATTCAAAAAGAAAAAGACATACGATATTACTAATACATGGAATGTAAACGTGGCTACAAATGACCTGAATTACAAAACAAAATGGGGTCTCAAATTTAGAAGACCAACTTATGTTTGCTTAAGGAAAAAGGAGAGTTGGGGAGCTGCATAAAACCAGAGATTGAAATTAGCACAGATACCGTTCCATAAGCCAAATATGTAATAGAAAAAACCTACTCCCTGGTCAACGAAATGGACTCAACATGGCATATACAACACCTATGAATACACCTGACTAGTAAGAATCTTCAAACTCATGGATTTATATGTCTCCGTAAGAGAATCAAGCGTGAGTACAGCAGCATGAACGCAGCAGTGAAAATGAGATAAATCCCATTATCAAAATAAATTACAAAAACAAAACACAATGAGAGTGAAATAGAGAGCAATTCTTAAATAATTCATTCAGGGCTTGTGATGCAACCTGGATTTACCACATCTACACCCAGAGCTGAGTGAGACATAAGGTTGGGCACTTCGGGCTGATAGCATTGTTGAGGTTCGATGAGCAAATGCAGACCCTTTGAAGTCATACTGCATGCTACCCATTCCATGGGTCCCAACTCTCCAGGTTTAAGGGATTCTATCTTCAGCTAAAACATGCATGGGAAACCCACAGTATGGTGCACTGTGTGACCAGGAAAGGTTTTCAAATGCATCTCAGTTTTCGTCCCCTTTTACTCGGGTTCACCATTCCAGACCCTTTACTAACACTCTCCCCACTTGGAGAGTCAGTGCCTTTAAACTCCTGTTTGGCACAGTTTGCAATTTCTGCGCAAGATGAACAGGAATAGGGAGAACCAATGAGAGACTAGCTGAAGGTGTCTGCTTGGGCAAATTTAACGCTCATTTCCCACAAGGAAGAGGAATTAACCAAAGCATCAGCATACAGTGCCGGAACCAGATTAGGGCCTGAAGCAACCCTGCCGGTTTGCGGCCAGCCCACAAGAAAGCGAGTTGAAGAAATGACCTCAGGGGCACTGTAATTCACAAGGCTGCAGAGTTATAAATGACAGCTATCGTCCAAAAATATATTGAAGGAAGGCTGCGAAGAGGAATTTTAAGTGGGACAGAATTGGAGGAAAACGATTTCAGGGAGTAGACTGGAATTGCATTTGAAGTAAAGGAACAGAGGCAGAACGTCGACAATGATACACTTGGCCAAAAAGGGTGTATGCGTTTTTTTCTGAATATATTCAGGAAAAAACGCATACACCCTTTTTGGCCAACCAAGCAAGCATGTTAAAGAAATCTGCACTACAATGAAGTCTCACTGCCCCCTGATCAAAAGGGCCATCTGATAAAAGTGTAAAATCCAGAAAGGCAGCACAGGCCATGGAGAAGAGGGAGCCTTGTTATGCTGATGGGCGGGATGTAAATTGCCCACAGCCACTCTGGAGAAGTGTATGGTGTTTCCTCAAACACTTAAAAAGAAAGCAACGGAGCCTACAGCACTTCAACTTATGGTCCTATAGCTTAGGGAAATTAAAATCAAAAACACACAGCCACCCCAAAGATTCGCACGGCTCTGTTTACAAGAACCTCGTCTACGGTACAAGTTAAATATCCCAGAATGTGAAAAATGGATAAAGAATTTGTGGTACGTACGTACAAAGGAATATCATTCAGCAAAGAAATCTATGTCATCAGGCCCGTCGCGGCATAATGAGTGGATTCAGGTACAATGATTCTAAGTGAAATAAGTCCCACAGAAAATGAAACATCATAAGATATCACTAATACACGGAATGTAAACTTGGCTACACATGAACTGAAGTACAGAACAGAACAGGGTCTCAAATATAGAAAACCAACTTATGCTTGCTTAAGGGGAAAGGTGAGTAGGGGTGCTGCATTAAAGCAGAGATAGAAATTAGCACAGATACCTTTCCATAAGCCAAATATGTAATAGTCAAGACCTACCCTTTGCTCAACGAAATGGACTAAACACCCCATAGTCAACGCCTAGGAATACACCTGACTAGTAAGAATCTTCAAACCCATGGACTTATATGTCTCCGTAAGAGAATGAAGCGTGTGTACAGCGGCATGAATGCAGCAGGGAAAATCCGATAAATCCCATTGTCAAAATGAATTACAAAAACAAAACACAAGGACAGTGAAATAGAGAGCAATTCTTAAATAATTCATTCAGGGCTTGTAATGCAACCTGGATTTACCACATCTATACCCGGAGCTGAGTGAGACATAAGGTTGGGCACTTCGGGCTGATAGCATTGGGGAGGTTCGATGAGCAAATGCAGACCCTTTGAAGTCATACTGCATGGTACCCATTCCATGGGTCCCAACTCTCCATGTTTAAGGGATTCTTCCTTCAGCTAAAACATGCATGGGAAACCCACAATATGGTGCACCGTGTGACCGGCAAACGTTTTCAAATGCATCTTATTTTTCGTCCTCTTTTACTTGGGTTCACCATTCCAGACACTTTACTAACACTCTCCCCACTTGGAGAGTTACTGCCTTTAACTTCCTGTTTGGCACAGTTTGCAATTTCTGCGCAAGATGAACAGGAAAGGGAGAACCAATGAGAGACTAGCTGTAGGTGTCTGCACGGGCAAATTTAACGCTCATTTCCCACCAGGAAGAGGAATTAACCAAAGGCACAGCATGCCGTGCCGGAACCAGATTAGGGCCTGAAGCAATCCTGCGGGTTTGCAGCCAGCTCACAAGAGCGCGAGTTGAAGAAGGGTGCTCAGGGGCACTGTAACTCACAAACCTGCAGAGTTACAAATAACAGCTATCGTCCAAAAATATATTGAAGGAAGGCTGCGAAGACGACTTGTAAGCGGGGCAGAATTGCAGGAAAACGATTTCAGGGGGTAGACGGGAATTGCATTTAAAGCATAGGAAAAGAGGCAGAACGTCGACAATGATGCTCTTGGCCAAAAGGGGCGTAAGCGTTTTTTCCTGAATATATTCAGGAAAAAACGCATACGCCATTTTTGGCCAACCAAGCAAGCATGTTAAAGAAATCTGCACTACAATGAAGTCTCCCTGCCCCCCCCGTCAAAAGGGCCATCTGAAAAATGTGTAAAATCCAGAAAGCCAGCACAGGCCATGGAGAACACGGAGCCTTGTTATGCTGATGGGTGGTATGTAAATTGCCAACAGCCACTCTGGAGAAGTGTATGGTGTTTCCCGGAACACCGAAAAAACAAAGCAACGGAGCCTGCGGCACTTCCACTTATGGTCCTATAGCTTACGGAAATTAAAATCAAAAACACACAGACATCCCAAAGTGTCGGACGGCTCTGTTTACAAGAACCTCGACTATGGTACAAGTTAAATATCCTAGAATGTGAAAAATGGATAAAGAAGTTGTGGTACGTACGTACAATGGAATATCACTCAGCAATGAAATCTATGTCATCAGGCCCGTCGCGGCATAATGAGAGGATTCAGGTACGATGATTCTAAGTGAAATAAATCACACAGAAAATGAAACATCATAAGATATCACTAATACACGGAATGTAAACTTGGCTACACATGAACTGAATTACAAAACAGAACAGGGACTCAAATTTAGAAAACCAACTTATGCTTGCTTAAGGGGAAAGGTGAGTTGGCGTGCTGCATAAAACCAGAGATAGAAATTAGCACAGATAAATTTCCATAAGCCAAATATGTAACAGTGAAGACCTACCGCTTGCTCAACGTAATGGACTAAACACCCCATATTCAACGCCTAGGAATACACCTGACTAGTAAGAATCTTTAAACCCATGGATTTATATGTCTCCGTAAGAGAATGAAGCGTATGTACAGTGGCATGAATGCAGCAGAGAAAATCCGATAAATCCCATTATCAAAATGAATTACAAAAACAAAACACAAGGACAGTGAAATAGAGAGCAATTCTTAAAAAATTCATTCAGGGCTTGTGATGCAACCTGGATTTACCACATTTACACCCAGAGCTGAGTGAGACATAAGGTTGGGCACTTCGGGCTGATAGCATTGGTGAGGTTCGATGAGCAAATGCAGACCCTTTGAAGTCATACTGCATGGTACCCATTCCATGGGTCGCAACTCGCCAGGTTTAAGGGATTCTTCCTTCAGCTAAAACATGCATGGGAAACCCACAGTATGGTGCACTGTGTGACCGGCAAATGTGTTCAAATGCATCTCAGTTTTCGTCCCCTTTTACTCCGGTCGCCATTCCAGACCCTTTACTAAAACTCTCCCCACTTGGAGAGTCAGTGCCTTTAACCTCCTGTTTGGCACAGTTTGCAATTTCAGCGCAAGATGAACAGGAATAGGGAGAACCAATGAGAGACTAGCTGAAGGTGTCTGCAAGGGCAAATTTTACGCTCATTTCTCACCAGGAACAGGAATTAACCAAAGGCTCAGCATGCCGTGCCGGAACAGATTAGGGCCAGAAGCAATCCTGCGGGTTTGCGGGCAGCTCACAAATAGCGAGTTGAAGAAAGGAGCTCAGGGGCACTGTAACTCACAAACCTGCAGAGTTATAAATGACAGCTATCGTCCAAAAATATATTGAAGGAAGGCTGCGAAGACGACTTGTAAGCGGGGCAGAATTGCAGGAAGACGATTTCAGGGGGTAGACGGGAATTGCATTTAGAGCATAGGAAAAGAGGCAGAACGTGGACAATGATGTTCTTGGCCAAAGAGGGCGTATGCGTTTTTTCCTGATAATATTCAGGAAAAAACGCATACGCCCTTTTTGGCCAACCAAGCAAGCATGTTAAAGAAATCTGCACTACAATGAAGTCTCACTGCCCCCCGGTCAAAAGGGCCATCTGAAAAATGTGTAAAATCCAGAAAGGCAGCACAGGCCATGGAGAACAGGGAGCCTTGTTATGCAGATGGGCGGGATGTAAATTGCCAACAGCCACTCTGGAGAAGTGTATGGTGTTTCCCGGAACACCGAAAAAACTAAGCAACGGAGCCTACGGCACTTCCACTTATGGTCCTATAGCTTAGGGAAATTCAAATCAAAAACACACAGCCACCCCAAAGTGTCGGACGGCTCTGTTTACAAGAACCTCGTCTACTGTACAAGTTAAATATCCCAGAATGTGAAAAATGGATAAAGAAGTTGTCGTACGTACGTACAATGTAATATCACTCACCCATGAAATCTATGTCATCAGGCCCGTCGTGGCATAATGAGTGGATTCAGGTACGATGATTCTAAGTGAAATAAGTCACAGAGAAAATGAAACATCATAAGATATCACTAATACACGGAATGTAAACTTGGCTACACATGAACTGAATTACAAAACACAACAGGGTCTCAAATTTAGAAAAACAGCTTATGCTTGCTTATGGGGAAAGGTGAGTTGGGGTGCTGCATAAAACCAGAGATTGAAATTAGCACAGATACCGTTCCATAAGCAAAATATATAATAGAATTGACCTACTCCTTGCTCAACGAAATGGACTCAACACGACATATTCAACGCCTTGGAATATACCTGACTAGTAAGAATCTTACAACCCATGGATTTATATGTCTACGTAAGAGAATCAAGCGTGTGTACAGCGGCATAAACGCAGCAGTGAAAATCCGATAAATCCTGTTATCAAAATAAATTACAAAAACAAAACACAATGACAGTGAAATAGAGAGCAATTCTTAAATAATTCATTCAGGGCTTGTGATGCAACCTGGATTTACCACATCTACACCGAGAGCTGAGTGAGACATAAGGTTGGGCACTTCGGGCTAATAGCATTGGTGAGGTTCGATGAACAAGTGCAGACCCTTTGAAGTCATACTGCATGGTACCCATTCCATGGGTCCCAACTCTCCAGGTTTAAGGGATTCTTCCTTCAGCTAAAACATGCATGGGAACCCCACAGTATGGTGCACCTTGTGACCGACAAACGTTTTCAAATGCATCTCAGTTTTCGTCCCCTTTTACTCAAGTTCACCATTCCAGACCCTTTACGAACACTCTCCCCATTTGGAGAGTCAGTGCCTTTAAATTCCTGTTTGGCACAGTTTGCAATTTCTGCGCAAGATGAACAGGAATAGGGAGATCCAATGAGAGACTAGCTCTAGGTGTGTGCACGGGCAAATGGAACGCTCATTTCCCACCAGGAAGAGGAATTAAAAAAACGATCAGCATGCCCTGCTGGAGCCAGATTATGGCCTGAAACATTCTGCGGTTTTGCGGCCAGCTCACAAGAAAGCGAGTTGAAGAAAGGAGCTCAGGGGCACTGTAATTCACAAACCTGCCGAGTTATAAATGACAGCTATCGTCCAAAAATATATTGAAGTAAGTGTGCGAAGAGGACTTGGAAGCTGGGCAGAAATTCAGGAGAACGATTTCAGGGGGTAGACTGGAATTGCACTTAAAGCATAGGAAAAGAGGCAGAACGGCGACAATGATGCACTTGGCCAAAAAGGGCGTATGTGTTTTTTCCTGAATATATTCAGGAATAAACGCATACACACTTTTTGGCCAACCAAGCAAGCGTGTAAAGGAAATCTGCACTAAAATGAAGTCTCACTGCCCCCCGGTCAAAAGGGACATCTGAAAAAAGTATAAAATCCAAAAAGGTAGGACAGGTCAAGGAGAACAGGGAGCATTTTTATGCTGATGGGCGGGATGTGAATTGCCAACAGCCACTCTGGAGAAGTGTATGGTGTTTCCTGAAACACATAAGAAACAAAGCAACACAGCCTATGGCACTTCCACTTATGGTCCTATAACTTAGGGAAATTAAATTCAAAACCACACAGCCACCCCAAAGTTTGGAATGGCTCTGTTTACAAGAACCTCGTCTACGGTACAAGTTAAATATCCCAGAGAGCGAAAAATGGATAAAGAAGTTGTGGTACGTACGTACAATGGAATATCACTCAGCAATGAAATCTTCGTCATCAGGCCCATAGCGGCATAATGAGTGGATTCAGGTACTACGATTCTACGAGAAATAATCACCCAGAAAAAGAAACATCATAAGATATCACTAATACACGGAATGTAAACTTGGCTACACATGAACGGAATTATAATACAGAACAGGGTCTTCAATTTAGAAAACCAACTTATGCTTGCTTTTTGGAAAGGTGAATTGGGGTGCTTCATAAAAACAGAGATTGAAATTCGCACAGATACCGTTCCATAAGCCAAATATGTAATAGACAAGACCTACTCCTTGCTCAACGAAATGGACTCAACACCCCATATTCAATGCCTAGGAATATACCTGCCTAATAAGAATCTTAAAACCCATGGATTTATATGTCTCTGTAAGAGAATCAAGCGTGTGTTCAGTGGCCTAAACGCAGCAGTGAAAATCCGATAAATCCCATTATCAAAATAAATTTCAAAAACAAAACACAATGACAGTGAATTAGAGGGCAATTCTTAAATAATTCACTCAGGGATTCTGATGCAACCTGGATTTTCCACATCTACACCCAGAGCTGGGGAGACATAAGGCCGGAGACTTCGGACTGACAGCATTGGTGAGGTTCAGTGAGCAAATGCAGACCCTTTGAAGTCATACTGCATGGTACCCATTTCATGGATCCCAACTCTCCAGGTTTAAGGGATTCTTCCTTCCGCTAAGTCATGTATGGGAAACCCAGAGTATGGTCCACCATGTGATTGGGAAACGTTTTCAAATGCATCTCAGTTTTCGTCCCTTTATACTCGGGTTCACCATTCCAGACGCTTTACTAACACTCTCCCCACTTGGAGAGTCAGTGCCTTTAACCTCCTCTTTGGCACAGTTTACAATTTCTGCGGAAGATGAACAGGAATAGGGAGAACCAATGAGAGACCAGCTGTAGGTGTCTGCACGGTAAAATTTAACTCTCATTTCCCACCAGGAGGAGGAATTAACCAAATGCTCAGCATGCTGTGCCGGAACCAGTTTAGGGTTTGAAGCAACCCTGCGGATTTGCGGCCAGCTCACAAGAAAGCGAGTTGAAGAAAGGAGCTCAGGGTCACTGTAATTTACGAACTTGTAGAGTTATAAGTGACAGCTATCGTTGAAAAGTATATTGAAGTAAGGCTGCGAAGAAGGCTTGAAATTGGGGCAGAATTGCAGGAATCCGATTTCAGGAGTTAGACGGGAATTGCTCTTAAAGCATAGGAAAAGAGACAGAACCTCAACAATGATGGACTTGGACAGAAAGGGCATATGTTTTTTTTCCAAAGCCCTCATTAACAAGGGAAGGAGGCTCTCAGCACCCTTTAGTGGACAACAGAGGGCCCCCGTCACCAAGGCGAAGTTTGCCATCCAGGCAGGAGTGACCAACACCAGAGGGCCCACCTCACAAAAGCGTGAGGTACCTAGCCAGGATCAGTCTATCACCAGAGGGCCCACATCACCAAGGGGATGGGAACCAGGCAGGAGTGTCCTCACACCAGTTGGGCCACATAACTAAAAGGTGGGGAGGCTGGCACATGTGGCCTCAAACCAGAGTACCTACATCACAAATGGGCTGGGAGTGAAGCAGGCAGGAGGAGCCTCACAACACAGGGGCCAAAGAATAAAAAAGGTGAGGAATCCAGCAGTTGGAAACTCCCATCAGGCAGCCCACAGCACAGAGGCCATGGGATCTAGGCCTGAGTGAACGAACACCAGAGAGCCAACATCATGACACTGTGAGCAACCAAGGCGTTGAAAACTAAGAGCAGAAGGCCCACATCCCTTTGGGGATGGGAACCTTACAGGAGTGTCCTGGCATCACTGGGCTCACATCAGAAAAAATGGGGAGCCTAGCATTTAGAGCCTCACACAAGAGGGCCCTCATGACGGAGGAGAGGAGGCTCCCAGCAGGCTACAACTACCACCAGAGAGCCGGCCTCACCAAAGCAATGGGAGCAAGCCAGGCAGGACTTACCTCACAGCAGAGGGCTCACTTCCAGAAGGGTGAGGAACCTAGCCAGTATCAGACTATCACCAGAGGACTCACATCACCAAGGGGATCGGAACCACGCAGGACTGTCCTCACACCAGTGTGACCAAATCATAGAAAGGTGAGGAACCCGGAACATGTGGCCTAAACCAGAGGACCCACACCTCCACGGGGCTCTGAGTGAGGCAGGCAGGTGTAGCCTCACAACACAGGGCCCATACAATAAAAAATGTGAGGAATCCAGCAGCTGGAACATCCCAGCAGGCGGCCCAGAGCACCGAGTCTACACGATACAGGCCACAATGAACTCAGAACAGAGGGCCCACATCATGGAACTGTGAGCAACCCAGGCATTGGGACCTCAGGGCAGAAGGCCCACATCCCCATGGGGATGGGAACTTGGCAGGAATGTCCTGGAACCACTTAGCACGTATCAGCAAATGTGGGTACCCAGCAGTTATGGCCTGACGCAAGAGGGCCCTCATGACCGAGGGGAGGAGGTTCCCAGCAAGCTCCAACTGCCACCAAAGGGATGACGTCACCAAGGTGTGGTGTGCCAGCCAGGCAGGAGTGACCACAGAGCAGAGGGCCCACCTCACAGAAGTGTGAGGATCCCAACAAAGATTAGACTCACCAGAGAGCCCACATCACCAAGGAGTTGGGAACCAGGCAGGAGTGTTCTCACACCAGTGGGCCCACATCATCGAAAGGTGAGGGACGCAGCACACGTGACCTCAAACCAGAGAACACTCATCACCAAGGAGCTGGGTGTGAGGCAGGTAGGAGGAGCCTCAAAACCGAGGGCCCATAGAATAAAAAAGATGAGGAACCCCGCAGTTGGAACCTCCCAGCAGGAGGCAAGGAGCAGCGAGGCTATGGGATCCAGGACTGAGTGAACTCAGAGCAGAGGGCCCTCATCATGAAACTGTGAGTAAAACAGCCGTTGGGACCTCAGAGCTGAAGGTCCACATTCCCATGTGGTTGGGAACCTGGCAGGAGTGTACTCGCACCACAGGGCACACATCAGAAAATTTGGGAGCCCAGGAGTTAGGGCCTGACGCCAGAAGGCCCTCAATACCGAGGGGAGGAGACTCCCAGCAGGCACCAACTCCCAACTTAGGGCCCACGTCACCAAGGTCATGTGCGCCAGCCAGGCTGGATTGACCTCACAGCAGAGGGCCTACGTCACAGAAGGGTGAGGTACCCAGCCAGGATAAGACTCTCACCAGAGGGCCCAAATCAACAAGGGGTCGAAACCAGGCAGGAGTGTCCTCACACCAGTGCGGTCACATCATAGAAAGGTGAGGAACCCAGCACATGTGGCCTAAACCATAGGACCCACATGTCCAAGGGCCTCGGAGTGAGGCACGCAGGAGTAGCCACACAACACAGGGTTCATAGAATAAAAAAGATGAGGAAACAAGAAGTTGGAAACTCCAAGCAGGGGACCCAGGGCACCAACGCTAGGGATACAGGCCGGAGTGAACTCACAGCAGAGGGCCCATATCCTGAAACTGTGAGCAACCTAGACGTTGGGACCACAGAGCAGAAGGCCCACATCGCCATGGGGATAGCAACCTGGCAGGAGTCCCATTGCACCAGTGGGCGCACATCAGAAAATATGGGGAGCCCAGCAGTTAGGGCCTGACGCAAGAGGGCCCTCATCACCGAGGGGAGGAGGGTCCCAGCAGGCTCCAACTGCTATCAGAGGGCCGACGTTGCAAAGGCGGAGTGTGCCAGCAGGCAGGAGTGACCTCAGAGCAGAGAGCCAACCTCACAGAAGTATGAGGTACCCAACTAAGTTCAGATTCTCACCAGTGGGCCCACATCACCAAGGGGATGGGAACCAGGCAGGAGTGTCCTCACAGCAGTGGGGCCATATCAGCGAAAGGAGAGGAACCCAGCACACGTGGCATCAAACCAGAGGACACACATCAACAAGGGGCTGGGATTGAGGCAGGCAGGAAGAGCCTCAAAACAGAGGGCCCATAGAATAAAAAAGTTGAGGAATCCGGCAAATGGAACCTCCCAGCAGGCGGCCAGGAGCAGCAAGGCTATGGGATCCAGGCCTGAGTGAACTCACACAAGAGGGCCCACATCCTGACACTGTGAGCAACCCAGCCATTGGTACTTCAGAGCAGAAGTTCCACATACTCATGAGGATTGGAACCTATCAGGAGTGTCTTGGCATCACTGGGCTCACCTCAGAAATCATGGGGAGCCCAGCAGTTAGAGCCTGACGCAAGACGGCCCTCATCACCTTGGAGAGGAGGGTACAAGAAGGCTCCAACTGCCACCAGAGGTCCGACGTCACCAAGGCAACTGGAGCAAGCCAGGCAGGAGTGACCTCACAGCAGAGGGCCTACGTCACAGAAGGGTGAGGTACCCAGCCTGGATAAGACTCTCACCAGAGGGCACACATCACCAAGGGGATCAGAACCACGCAGGAGAAGCCTCACACCGGTGTGGCCAAATCATAGAAAAGTGAGGAAACCATAACATATGGCTTAAACCAGAGGACCCACATCAAAAAGCAGCTCAGAGTGAGGCAGGCAGGAGGTGTCTCAAACAGAGGGCCCATAAAATAGAAAAGGTGAGGAATCCCACAGTTGGAACCTCCCAGCAGGTGGCAAGGAGCAGCGAGGCTATGGGATCCTGGCCAGTGTGAACTCACAACAGAGGGCACTCATCACGAAACTGTGAACAACCCAGGGGTTGGGACCACAGAGCAGAAGGCCCACATTCCCATGGGGTTGGGAACCTGTCAGGAGTGTACTTCCACCAGAGGGCACACATCAGAAAATTATGGGAGCCCAGGAGTTAGGGCCTGACGCCAGAAGGCCCTCATTACCGAGAGGAGGAGACTCCCAGCAGGCACCAAATCACAACTGAGGTCCCACGTCGCCAAGGTGACGTGAACCAGCCAGGCAGGACTGACCTCACAGCAGAGGGCCTACGCCACAGAAGTGTGAGGAAACCAGCCAGGATAAGACACTCACCAGAGGGCACACATCACCAAGGGGATCGAATCCAGGCAGGAGTGGCCTGACACCAGTGTGGCCAAATCATAGAAAGGTGAGGAACCCAGAACATGTGGCCTAAACCAGAGGAACCACATCTCCAAGGGGCTCGGATTGAGGTAGGTAGGACTAGCCTCACATCGCAGGGCACACAGAATAAAAAATGTGAGGAATCCAGCAGTTGGAACATCCAAGTAGGTGGCCCAGAGCACTCAGTCTATGGGATCCTGGCCGCACTGAACTCACAGCAGAGGGCCCATATCATGAAACTTTGAGCAACCCAGCCGTTTGGACATCAGAGCAGAAGTCCCACATCTGCATGGGGATAGGAACATGGCAGGAGTGCCCTCACACCACTTAGTACGTATCAGAAAATGTAGGTACCCAGCAGTTAGGGCCTGACACCAGAGGGTCCACATCACCGAGAGGAGAAGGCTCCCAGCACGCTCCAACTGCCGCCAGAGGGCCGATGTCACCAAGGCGGGGTGTGCCAGCCAGGCAGCAGGGACCTCAGGGCAGAGGGCAAACCTTACGGAACTGTGAGGAACCCAACCAGGATGAGACTCTCACCAGAAAGCCCACATCACCAAGGGGATGGGAACCAGGCAGGAGTGTTCTCACTCCAGTGGGGCCACATCATTGAAAGGCGAGGAACCCACCACATGTGGCCTCAAACCAGAAGACCCACATCAACAAGGGGCTCAGAGTGAGGCAGGCAGAAATTGTCTCACAACACACGGCCCATAGAAGAAAAAAGGTAAAGAATCCTGCAGTTGGAAGCTCCAAGCAGGTGGCCCAGAGCACTGAGGCTATGGGATGCATGCCGCAGTGAACTCACAGCAGAGGGCCCACATCCTGACACTGTGAGCAACCCAGCCGTTGGCACCTCAGAACAGAAGGCCCAAATCCGCATGGGGATGGGAAACTGGAAGGAGTGTCATCGCACCAGTGGGAACACATACCTAAAAGGTGAGGCAACCGGCACATGTGGCCTCAAACCAGAGGACCTACATCACCAAGGGGCTTGGAGTGAGGCAGGCAGGAGGAGCCTCACAACACAGGGCCCAAAGTATAAAAAAGGTGTGGAATCCAGCAGTTGGAACCTCCCAGCAGTCGGCCCAGAGCACAGAGGCTATGGGATCTAGGCCTGAGTGAACTAACACCAGAGAACCAACATCACGAAACTGTGAGCAACCCAGGCGTTGGGACCACAGAGCAGAAGGCCCACATCCCCATGGGGATGGGAACCTTACAGGAGTGTCCTGGCATCACTGGGCTCAGTCAGAAACGGTGGGGTGCAGAGTAGTTAGAGCCTGACGCCAGAGGGCCCTCATCACCTAGGAGAGGAGACTCCCAGCAGGCTCCAACTGCCACCAGATGGCCGACGTCACCAAGGCAATGGGAGCAAGCCAGGCAGGAGTTACCTCACAGAAGAGGGCCCACCTCAAAGAAGGGTCAGGAACCCAGCAAGGATCAGGCTCTCACCACAGGGCCCACAACACCAAGGGGATGGGAACCAAGCAGGAGTGTCCTCACACCATTGGGGCCACATCATCGAAAGGTGAGGGACCCAACACACGTGGCCTCAAGCCAGAGGAAACACATCACCAAGGGGCTGGGAAGGAGGCAGGCAGGAGGAGCCTCAAAACAGAGGGCCCGTAGAATAAAAAAGGTGAGGAATCCCGCAGTTGGAACGTCCCAGCAGGTGGCAAGGAACAGCGAGGCTATGGGATCCCGGCTGGTGTGAACTCACAACAGAGGGCCCTCATCATGAAACTGTCAACAACACAGACTTTGTGTCCACAGAGAAGAAGGTCCACATTCCCATGTGGTTGGGAACCTGGCAGGAGTGTACTCGCACCACAGGGGACACATCAGAAAATTTTGGGAGCCCAGGAGTTAGGGCCTGACGCAATACGGCCCTAAATACTGAGGGGATCAGACACGTAGCAGGCACCAACTCCCAACTGAGGGCCCACGTCGCCAAGGTGACGTGCGCCAGCCAGGCAGGAGTGACCTCACAACAGAGGGCCTACGTCACAGAAGGGTGAGGAACCCAGCCAGGATAAGACTCTCACCAGAGAGCCCATATCACCAACGAGATCAGATCCAGGCAGGAGTGGCCTCACACCAGTGTGGCCAAATAATGGAAAGGTGAGGAACCCAGAACATGTGGCTTAAACCAGAGGAACCACATCTCCAAGGTGCTCGGAGTGAGGAAGGCAGGACTAGCCTAACAACACAGGGCCCATAGATTAAAAAATGTGAGGAATCCAGCAGTAGGAACCTCGCAGCAGGCGGCCCAGAGCATGGAGTCTATGGGATGCAGGCCGAAGTGAACTCAGAGCAGAGGGCCCACATCATGAAACTGTGAGCAACCCAGCCGTTGGGACCTCAGAGCAGAAGGCCCACATCCCCATGGGGATGGGAACCTGGCAGGAGTGTCCTCGCGCCACTTTGTACGTATTAGAAAATGTGGGTACCCAGCAGTTAGGGCCTGACACCAAAGGGCCCTCATCACTGAGGGGAGGAGGCTCCCAGCACACTCCAACTGCCACCAGAGGGCCGACGTCGCCAAGGCGGGGTGTGCCAGCCAGGCAAGAGTGACCTCAGAGAAGAGGGTCAAGCTCACGGAAGTGTGAGGAACCCAACCAGGATCATACTCTCACCAGAGGGCCCACATCACCAAGGGGATGCGAACCAGGCAAGAGTGTGCTCACACCAGTGTGGCCACATCATTGAAAGTTGAGGAACCCAGCACATGTGACCTCAAACCAGAAGAGCCACATGAAAAAGGGGTTCTGAGTGAGTCAGGCAGGAGATGTCTCACAGCACAGGGCCCATAGAAGAAAAAAAGTGAGGAATCCAGTAGTTGGAAGCTCCTAGCAGGTGGCCCAGTGCACCGAGGCTATGGGATCCATGCCGGAGTGAACTCACAGCAGAGGGCCCACATCCTGATACTGTGAGCAACCCAGCCGCTGGGACCTCAGAACAGAAGGTCCAAATCTGCATGGGGATGGGAACCTGGCAGGAGTGTCATCGCACCAGTAGGGCCACATCCCTAAAAGGTGAGGCAAACGGCACACGTGGTCTCAAACCAGAAGACCTACATCACAAAGGGCCTCGGTGTGAGGCAGGCAGGAGGAGCCTCACAACACAGGGCCCAAAGTATAAGAAAGGTGAGGAATCCAGCAGTTGGAACCTCCCAGCAGGCGGCCCAGAGCACAGAGGCTAGGGGATCTAGGCCTGAGTGAACTAACACCGGAGTGCCAACATAACGAAACTGTGAGCAACCCAGGCGTTGCGACCACAGAGCAGAAGGCCCACATCCCCGTGAGGATTGGAACCTTACAGAAGTGTCCTGGCATCACTCGGCTCACATCAGAAATCGTGGGGAGCCCAGCACTTAGAGCCTGACGCAAGAGGCCCCTCATCACCTTGGAGAGGAGGGTACAAGATGGCTCCAACTGCCACCAGTGGTCCGACGTCACCAAGGCAACGGGAGCAAGCCAGGCAGGAGTTACCTCACAGCAGAGGGCCCACCTCACAGAAGAGTGAGGATCCCAGCCAGGATAAGACTCTCACCAGAGGTCCCACATCAACAAGGGGATCGGATAAAGGCAGGAGTGGCCTCACACCAGTGTGGCCAAATCATAGAAAGGTGAGGAACCCAGAACATGTGGCCTAAACAAGAGGACCCACATCTCCAAGGGGTTGGGGGTGAGGCAGGCAGGAGGAGCCTCACAATGCAGGGCCCATAGAATAAAAAATGTGAAGAATCCAGCAGTTGGATCCTCCCAGCAGGTGGCCCAGAGCACACAGTCTATGGGATCTAGGCCGCAGTGAACTCACAGCAGAGGGCCCACATCATGAAACTTTGAGCAACCCAGCCTTTTGGACATCAGAGCAGAAGTCCCACATCCCCATGGGGATGGGAACCTGGCAGGAGTGTCCTCGCACCACTGTGTACGTATCAGAAAATGTGGGTACACAGCAGTTAGGGCCTGACGCAAGAGGGCCCTCATCACCGAGGGGAGGAGGTTCCCAGAACGCTCCAACTGCCTCCAGAGGGCCGACGTCACCAAGGCGGTGTGTGCCAGCCAGGCAGGAGTGCCCTCAGAGAAGAGGGCCAAGCTCACGGAAGTGTGAGGAACCCAACCAGGATCAGACTCTCACCAGAAGGCCCACATCACCAAGGGGATGGGAACCAGGCAGGAGTGCTCTGAGACCAGTGGGGTCACATCATTGAAAGGTGAGGAACCCAGCACATGTGGCCTTGAACCAGAAGACCCACATCATAAAGGGGCTCGGAATGAGGCAGGGAGGAGGTGTCTCACAACACAGTGCACATAGAAGAAAAAAGGTGAGGAATCCAGCAGTTGGAAGCTCCAAGCAGTTGTCCCAGAGCACTGAGGCTATGGAATCCATGCCAGAGTGAACTCACAGCAGAGGGCCCACATCCTGACACTGTGAGCAACCCAGCCGTTGTGACCCCAGAGCAGAAGGCCCAAAACCGCATGTTGATGGGACCCTGGCAGGAGTGCCCTCTCACCACTTAACACGTATCAGAAAATGTGTGTACCCAGCAGTTAGGGTCTGACACCAGAGGGTCCTCATCACCGAGAGGAGAAGGCTCCCAGCACGCTCCAACTGCCGCCAGAGGGCTGACGTCTCCAAGGCGGGGTGTGCCAGCCAGGCAGGAGTGACCTCAGGGCAGAGGGCCAACATTACGGAACTGTGAGGAACCCAACCAGGATGAGACTCTCACCAGAGGGCTCACATCACCAAGGGGGTGGGAACCAGGCAGGAGTGTTCTCACTCCGGTGGGGCCAAATCATTGAAAGGCGAGGAACCCACCACATATGGCCTCAAACCAGAAGGCCCACATCAACAAGGGGCTCAGAATGAGGCAGGCAGGAAGTGTCTCACAACACACGGCCCATAGAAGAAAAAAGGTAAGGAATCCTGCAGTTGGAAGATCCAAGCAGGTGTCCCAGAGCACCGAGGCTATGGGATGCATGCCGCAGTGAACTCACAGCAGAGGGCCCACATCCTGACACTGTGAGCAACCCAGCCGTTGGCACCTCAGAACAGAAGGCCCAAATCCGCATGGGGACGGGAACCTGGCAGGAGTGTCATCGCACCAGTGGGCGCACATCCGAATATGTGGGGAGCCCAGCAGTTAGGGCCTGATGCCAGAGGGCCCTCATCACCGATGGGAGGTGGCTCCCAGCACGCTCCAACTGCAACCAGTGGGCCCATGTGGAAAAGGCGACGTGTGCCAGCCAGGCAGGAGTGACCTCACAGCAGAGGACCCACCTCCCAGAAGTGTGAGGAATCAAGCCAGGATCAGACTCTCACCAGAGGGCCCACATCACCAAGGGGATCAGCACCAGGCAGGAGTGGCCTCACACCAGTGTGGCCAAGTCATAGGAAAGTGAGGAACCCAGATCATATGGCCTAAACCAGAGGACCCACATCAACAAGGGGCTCAGAATGAGGCAGGCAGGAGGTATCGCAAACAGAGGGCCCATAAAATAGAAAAGGTGAGGAATCCCGCAGTTGAAACGTCCCAGCAGGCGGCAAGGAGCAGCGAGGCTATGGGATCCCGGCCGGTGTGAACTCACAACAGAGAGCCCTCATCACGAAACTGTGAACAGCCCAGCGGTTGGGACTGCAGAGCAGAAGGCCCACATTCCCATGGGTTTGGGAACCTGGCAGGAGTGTACTCCCACTAGAGCGCACACATCAGAAAATTATGGGAGCCCAGGAGTTAGGGCCTGACGCCAGAGGGCCCTCATTACCGAGGGGAGGAGACTCCCAGCAGACACCAACTCCCAACTGAGGGCCCACGTCGCCAAGGTGACGTGCGCCAGCCAGGCAGGAGCGACCTCACAGCAGAGGGCATACGTCACAGAAGTGTGAGGAACCCAGCCAGGATAAGACTCTCACCAGTGGGCCCACATCACCAAGGGAATCGGAACCAGGCAGAAGTATCCTCACACCAGTGTGGCCAAATAATGGAAAGGTGAGGAACCCAGAACATGTGGCCTAAACCAGAGGAGCCACATCTCCAAAGTGCTCGGAGTGAGGCAGGCAGGACTAGCCTAACAACACAGGGCCCATAGATTTAAAAATGTGAGGAATCTAGCAGGTGAAACCTCACAGCAGGTGGCCCAGAGCACGGAGTCTATGGGATCCAGGCCGCAGTGAACTCACAGCAGAGGGCCCACATCATGAAACTGTGAGCCGCCCAGCCGTTAGGACCTCAGAGCAGAAGGCCCACATCCCCATGTGGATGGGAACCTGGCAGGAGTGTCCTCGCACCACTTAGTACGTATTAGAAAATGCGGGTACCCAGCAGTTAGGGCTTGACGCCAAAGGGCCCTGATCAATGGCGGGAGGAGGCTCCCAGCACGCTCCAACCACCACAAGAGGGCCGACCTCACCAAGGCGGGGTGTGCCAGCCAGGCAGAAGTGACCTCAGAGCAGAGGGCCAAGCTCACGGAAGTGTGAGGAACACAACCAGGATCAGACAGGGAGATTTGTTATGATGATGGGCGGGATATAATTTGCCAACAGCCACTCTAGAGAAGTGTATGGTGCTTCCTGAAACACATAGGAAACAAAGCAACACAGCCTATGGCACTTCCACTTATGATCCTATAGCCAAGGGACATTAAAATCAAAAACACACAGCCCCACAAAGTTTGGGACGGCTCTGTTTACAAGAACCTTGTCTACGGTACAAGTTAAATATCCCAGAAAGTGAAAAATGGATAAAGAAGTTGTGGTACGTATGTATAATGGAATATCACTCAGCAATGAAATCTATGTCATCCGGCTGGTAGCGGCATAATGAGTGGATTCAGGTACGATGATTCTACGTGAAATAAGTCTCACAGAAAAAGAAACATCATAAGATATCACTAATACACGGAATGTAAACTTGGCTACAGATGAACTGAACTACAAAACAGAACAGGGTCTCAAATTTAGAAAACCAACTTATGCTTGCTTATGTGGAAAGGTGAGTTGCGGTGCTGCATAAAACCAGAGATTTTAATTAGCACAGATACCGTTCCATAAGCCAAATATGTAAGAGACAAGACCTACTTCTTGCTCAACGAAATGGGCTCAACACCACATATTCTACACTTAGGAATATACGTGATTAGTAAGAATGTTAAAACCCATGGATTTATATGTCTCCATAAGAGAGTCAAGCGTGTGTACAGCGGCCTAAACGCAGCAATGAAAATCCGATAAATCCCGTTATAAGAAAAATTTCAAAAACAAAACACAATGACAGTGAAATAGAGAGCAGTTCTTAAATAATTCATTCAGAGCTTGTGATGCAACCTGGATTTACCACATGTACACCCAGAGCTCGGTGAGACATAAGTTTTGACACTTCTGGCTGATAGCATTGTTGAGGTTCGGTTAGCAAATGCAGACCCTTTGAAGTCATACTGCTTGGTACCCATTCCAAGGGTCCCAACTCTCCAGGTTTAAGAAATTCTTCCTTCAGCTAAAACACGCATGGGAAACCCAGACTATGGTACACTGGGTGATTGGGAAATGTTTTCAAATGCATCTCAGTTTTTGTCCCCTGGTACTCGGGTTCACCATTCCAGACCCTTTACTAACACTCTCCCCACTTGGAGAGTCAGTGCCTTTAACCTCCTGTTTGGCACAGTTTGCAATTTCTGTGCAAGATGAACAGGAATAGGGAGAACCAATGAGAGACTAGCTGTAGGAGTCTGTACGGGCAAATGTATCGCTCACTGCCCACCAGGAAGAGGAATTAATCAAAGGCTCGGCGAGCCCTGCCGGAAACAGATTAGGGACTGAAGCAATCCTGCGGTTTTGCAGCCAGCTCAGAAGAATGCGAGTTGAGGAAAGGAGCTCAGGGGCACTGTAATTCACAAACCTGCAGAGTTATGAATGACAGCTATCGTCCAAAAATATATTGAAGTAAGTCTGCGAAGAGGACTAGAAAGCGGGGCAGAATTCCAGGAAAACGATTTCAGGGGGTAGACTGGAATTGCACTTAAAGCACAGGAAAAGAGACAGAATGTTGACAATGATGCACTTGGCCAAAATGGGCGTAAGCGTTTTTTCCTTAATATATTCAGGAAAAAACGCATACGCACTTTTTGGCCAACCAAGCAAGCGTGTACAGGAAATCTGCACTACAATGAAGTCTCACTGCGCCCCAGTCAAAAGGGCCATCTGAAAAAAGTGTAAAATCCAGAAAGACAGGACAGGCCATGGAGAACAGGGAGCCTTATAATATTGATTTACGGGATGTAAATTGCCAACAGCCACTCTGGAGAAGTGTATGGTGTTTCCTGAAACACGTAGGAAACAAAGCAACACAGCCTATACCACTTCCACTTATGGTCCTATAGCTTTGGGAAATTAAAATCAAAAACACACAGCCACCCCAAAGTTTGGGACGACTCTGTTTACAAGAACCTCATCTACGGTAAGAGTTAAATATCCCAGAAAGTGAAAAATGGATAAAGAAGTTCTGGTACATACGTACAATGGAATATCACTCAGCAATTATATCTATGTCATCAGGCCCATAGCGGCATAATGAGAGTATTCAGGTACGATGATTCTACGTGAAATAAGTCACACAGAAAAATAAACATCATAAGATATCACTAATACACGGAATGTAATCTTGGCTACACATGAACTGAATTACAAAACAGAACAGGGCCTTAAATTTAGAAAAACAACTTATGTTTGCTTATGGGGAAAGATGAGTTGGCGTGCTGCATAGTACCAGAGATTGAAATTACCACAGATACCATTCCATAAGCCAAATATGTAATAGTCAAGACCTACCCCTTGCTCAACGAAATGGGCTCAACACCCCATATTCAACGCCTAGGATTACACCTGACTAGTAAGAATCTTCAAACCCATGGATTTATATGTCTCCATAAGAAAATCAAGTGTGTATACAGCTGCATGAAGGCAGCAGAGAAAATCCGATAAATCCCATTATCAAAATGAATTACAAAAAAAAACACAAGGACAGTGAAATAGAGAGCAATTCTTAAATAATTCATTCAGGGCTTGTGATGCAACCTGGATTTACCTCATGTACACCCAGAGCTGAGTGAGACATAAGGTTGGGCACTTCGGGCTGATAGCATTGGTGAGGTTCGATGAGCAAATGCAGACCATTTGAAGTCATACTGCATGGTACCCATTCCATGGGTCCCAACTCTCCAGGTTTAAGCGATTTTTCCTTCAGCTAAAACATGCATGGGAAACCCACAGTACGGTGCACCGTGTCACCGGGAAACGTGTTCAAATGCATCTCAATTTTCGTCCCCTTTTACTCGGGTTCACAATTCCAGACCCTTTACTAACACTCTCCCCACTTGGAGAGTCAGTGCCTTTAACCTGCTGTTAGGCACAGTTTGCAATTTCTGCGCAAGATGAACTGGAATAGGGAGAACCAATGAGAGACTAGCTATAGGTGTCTGCACGGGCAAATTTAACGCTCATTTCCCGCCAGGAAGAGGAAATAACCTAAGGCTCAACATGCCGTGCTGGAAGCAGATTAGGGCCTGAAGCAATCCTGCGGGTTTGCGGCCAGCTCACAAGATAGCGAGTTGAAAAAAGGAGCTCAGGGGCACTGTAACTCACAAACCTGCAGAGTTATAAATGACAGCTATCGTCCAAAAATATATTGAAGGAAGGCTGCGAAGAGAACTTGTAAGCGTGGCAGAATTGCAGGAAAACGATTTCAGGGGGTAGACGGGAATTGCATTTAAAGCATAGGAAAAGAGGCAGAACGTCGACAATGATGCTCTTGGCCAAAAAGGGCGTATGCGTTTTTTCCTGAATATACAGGAAAAAACGCATACGCCCTTTTTGGGAAACCAAGCAAGCATGTTAAAGAAATCTGCACTACAATGAAGTCTCACTGCCCCACTGTCAAAAGGGCCATCTGAAAAAAGTGTAACATCCAGAAAGGCAGCACAGGCCATGGAGAACAGGGAGCCTTGTTATGCTGATGGGTGGGATGTAAATTGCCAACAGCCACTCTGGAGAAGTGTATGGTGTTTCCTGGAACACCTAAAAAACAAAGCAACGGAGCCTACGGCACTTCCAATTATGGTCGTATAGCTTAGGGAAATTAAAATCAAAAACACACAGCCACCCCAAAGTTTCGGACGGCTCTGTTTACAAGAACCTCGTCTACAGTACACGTTAAATATCTCAGAAAGTGAAAAATGGATAAAGAAGTTGTGGTACGTACGTACAATCGAATACAACTCAGCAATGAAATCTATGTCATCAGGCCCGTCGCGGCATAATGAGTGGATTCAGGTACGATGATTCTAAGAGAAATGAGTCACACAGAAAATGAAACATCATAAGATATCACTAATACACGGAATGTAAACTTGGCTACACATGAACTGAATTACAAAACAGAACAGGGTCTCAAATTTAGAAAACCAACTTAGGCTTGCTTAAGGGGAAAGGTGAGTTGGGGTGCTGTATAAAACCAGAGATAGAAATTAGCACAGATACCTTTCCATAAGCCAAATATGTAATAGACAAGACCTACTGCTTGCTCAACGAAATGGACTAAACACGCCATATTCAAAGCCTAGGAATACACCTGACTAGTAAGAATCTTCAAACCCATGGATTTATATGTCTCCGTAAGAGAATGAAGCATGTGTACAGCGGCATGAATGCAGCAGAGAAAATCCGATAAATCCCATTATCAAAATGAATTACAAAAACAAAACACAAGGACAGTGAAATAGAGAGCAATTCTTAAATAATTCATTCAGGGCTTGTGATGCAACCTGGATTTACCACATCTACATCCAGAGCTGCGTGAGACATAAGGTTGGGCACTTCGGGCTGATAGCATTGGTGAGGTTCGATGAACAAATGCAGACCCTTTGAAGGCATACTGCATGGTACCCATTCCATGGGTCCCAACTCTCCAGGTTTAAGGGATTCTTCCTTCAGCTAATACATGCATGGGAAACCCACAGTATGGTGCAACGTGTGACCGGGAAACGTTTTCAAATGCATTGCAGTTTTCGTCCCCTTTTACTCGGGTTCACCATTCCAGACCCTTTACGAACACTCTCCCCACTTGCAGAGTCAGTGCTTTAACCTCCTGTTTGGCACAGTTGGCAATTTCTGCTCAAGATGAACAGGAATAGGGAGAACCAATGAGAGACGAGCTGTAGGTGTCTGCACGGGCAAATTTAACGCTCATTTCCCACCAGGAAGAGGAATTAAGCTAAGGCTCATCATGCCGTGCTGGAACCAGATTAGGGTCTGAAGAAATCCTGCCGGTTTGCGGCCAGCTCACAAGAGAGCGAGTTGAAGAAAGGAGCTCAGGGGCACTGTAACTCACAAACCTGCAGAGTTATAAATGACAGCTATCGTCCAAAAATATATTGAAGGAAGGCTGCGAAGAGAACTTGTAAGCGGGGCAGAATTGCAGGAAAATGATTTCAGGGGGTAGACGGGAATTGCATTTAAAGCATAGGAAAAGAGGTAGAACGTCGACAATGATGCTCTTGGCCAAAAAGGGCGTATGCGTTTGTTCCTGAATATATTCAGGAAAAAACGCATACGCCCTTTTTGGCCAACCAAGCAAGCATTTTAAAGAAAACTGCACTACAATGAAGTCTCACTGCCCCCCGGTCAAAACGGCCATCTGAAAAAAGTGTAAAATCCAGAAAGGCAGCACAGGCCATGGAGAACAGGGAGCCTTGTTATGCTGATGGGCGGGATGTAAATTACTAACAGCCACTCTGGAGAAGTGTATGGTATTTCCTGGAACACCTAAGAAACAAAGCAACGGAGCCTACGGCACTTCCACTTATGGTCCTATAGCTTAGGGAAATTAAAATCAAAAACACACAGCCACCCCAAAGTTTCGGACGGCTCTGTTTACAAGAACCTCGTCTACGGTACAAGTTAAATATCCCAGAATGTGAAAAATTGATAAAGAAGTTGTGGTACGTACGTACAATGGAATATCACTCAGCAATGAATTCTATGTCATCAGGCCCGTCGCGGCATAATGAGTGAATTCAGGTACCATGATTCTAAGTGAAATAAGTCACACAGAAAATGAAACATCATAAGATATCACTAATACACAGAATGTAAACTTGGCTACACATGAACTGAATTACAAAACAGAACAGGGTCTCAAATTTAGAAAACCAACTTATGCTTGCTTAAGGGGAAAGGTGAGTTGGGGTGCTGCATAAAACCAGAGATAGAAATTAGCACAGATACCATTCAATTCGTCAAATATGTAATAGTCAAGACCTACCCCTTGCTCAATGAAATGGACAAAACACGCCATATTCAACGCCTAGGAATACACCTGACTAGTAAGAATCTTCAAACCCATGGATTCATATGTCTCCATAAGAGAATGAAGCCTGTGTACAGCGGCATGAATGCAGCAGAGAAAATCCGATAAATCCCATTATCAAAATGAATTACAAAAACAAAACACAAGGACAGTGAAATAGAGAGCAATTCTTAAATAATTCATTCAGGGATTGTGATGCAACCTGGATTTACCACATCTACATCCAGAGCTGAGTGAGAAATAAGGTTGGGCACTTCGGGCTGATAGCATTGGTGAGGTTCGATGAACAAATGCAGACCCTTTGAAGGCATACTGCATGGTACGCATTACATGGGTCCCAACTCTCCAGGTTTAAGGGATTCTTCCTTCAGCTAATACATGCATGGGAAACCCACAGTATGGTGCACCATGTGACCGGGATACGTTTTCAAATGCATCGCAGTTTTCGTCCCCTTTTACTCGGGTTCACCATTCCAGACCCTTTAGTAACACTCTCCCTACTTGGAGAGTCAGTGTCTTTAACCTCCTGTTGGGCACAGTTTGCAATTTCTGTTCAAGAAGAACAGGAAGAGAGAGAACCAATGAGAGATTAGCTGTAGGTGTCTGCACGGGCAAATTTAACGCTCATTCCCCACCAGGAAGAGGAATTAACCACAGGCTCAGCCTGCCGTGCCGGAACCAGATTAGGGCCTGAAGCAATCATGCCGGTTTGCGGCCAGCTCACAAGATAGCGAGTTGAAGAAAGGAGCTCAGGGGCACTGTAACTCACAAACCTGCAGAGTTATAAATGACAGCTATCATCCAAAAATATATTGAAGGAAGGCTGCGAAGAGAACTTGTAAGTGGGGCAGAATTGCAGGAAAACGATTTCAGGGGGTAGACGGGAATTGTATTTAAAGCATAGGAAAAGAGGCATAACGTCGACAATGATGCTCTTGGCCAAAAAGGGCGTATGCGTTTTTTCTGAATATATTCAGGAAAAAACGCATACGCACTTTTTGGCCAACCAAGCAAGCATGTTAAAGAAATCTGCACTACAATGAAGTCTCACTGCCCCCCGGTCAAAAGGGCCAGCTGAAAAAAGTGTAAAATCCAGAAAGGCAGCACAGGCCATGGAGAACAGGGAGCCTTGTTATGCTGATGGGTGGGATGTAAATTGCCAACAGCCACTCTGGAGAAGTGTATGGTGTTTCCTGGAACACATAAAAAACAAAGCAACGGAGCCTACAGCACTTCCACTTATGGTCCTATAGCTTAGGGAAGTTAAAATCAAAAACACACTGCCACCCCAAAGTTTCGGTCGGCTCTGTTTACAAGAACCTCGTCTACGGTACAAGTTAAACATCCCAGAATGTGAAAAATGGATAAAGAAGTTGTGGTACGTACGTACAATGGAATATCACTGAGTAATGAAATCTATGTCATCAGGCCCGTCGCGGCATAATGAGTGGATTCAGGTACCATGATTCTAAGTGAAATAAGTCACACAGAAAATGAAACATCATAAGATATCACTAATACACGGAATATAAACTTGGCTACACATGAACTGAATTACAAAACAGAACAGGGCCTCAAATTTAGAAAACCAACTTATGCTTGCTCAAGGGGAAAGGTGAGTTGGGGTGCCGCATCAAACCAGAGATAGAAATTAGCACAGATAACTTTTCATAAGCCAAATATGTAATAGTCAAGACCTACCCCTTGCTCAACAAAGTGGACTAAACACCCCATATTCAACGCCTAGGAATACACCTGACTAGTAAGAATCTTCAAACCCATGGATTCATATGTCTCCGTAAGAGAATGAAGCGTGTGTACAGCGGCATGAATGCAGCAGAGAAAATCCGATAAATCCCATTATCAAAATGAATTACAAAAACAAAACAGAAGGACAGTGAAATAGAGAGCAATTCTTAAATAATTCATTCAGGGTTTGTGATGCAACCTGGATTTACCACATCTACACCCAGAGCTGAGTGAGACATAAGGTTGGGCACTTCGGACTGATAGCATTGATGAGGTTCAGTGACCAAATGCAGACACTTTGAAGTCATACTGCATGGTACCCATTCCAAGGGTCCCAACTCTCCAGGTTTAAGAGATTCTTCCTTCAGCTACAACATGCATGGGAAACCCACAGTATGGTGCACCGTGTGACCGGCAAACGTTTTCAAATGCATCTCAGTTTTCCTCCCCTTTTACTCGGGTTCACCATTCCAGACCCTTTACTAACACTCTCCCTACTTGGAGAGTCAGTGCTTTAACCTCCTCTTTGGCAGAGTTTGCAATTTCTGCTCAAGATGAACAGGAATAGGGAGAACCAATGAGAGACTAGCTGTAGGTGTCTGCACGGGCAAATTTAACGCTCATTTCCCACCAGGAAGAGGAAATAACCTAAGGCTCAACATGCCGTGCTGGAAGCAGATTAGGGCCTGAAGCAATCCTACGGGTTTGCGGCCAGCTCACAAGATAGCGAGTTGAAGAAAGGAGCTCAGGGGCACTGTAACTCACAAACCTGCAGAGTTATAAATGACAGCTATCGTCCAAAAATACATTGAAGGAAGGCTGCGAAGAGAACTTGTAAGCGTGGTAGAATTGCAGGAAAACGATTTCAGGGGGTTGACGGGAATTGCATTTAAAGCATAGGAAAAGAGGCAGAACGTCGACAATGATGCTCTTGGCCAAAAAGGGCGTATGCGTTTTTTCCTGAATATACAGGAAAAAACGCATACGCCCTTTTTGGTCAACCAAGCAAGCATGTTAAAGAAATCTGCACTACAGTGAAGTCTCACTGCCCCACGGTCAAAAGGGCCATCTGAAAAAAGTGTAAAATCCAGAAAGGCAGCACAGGCCATGGAGAACAGGGAGCCTTGTTATGCTGATGGGTGGGATGTAAATTGCCAACAGCCACTCTGGAGAAGTGTATGGTGTTTCCTGGAACACCTAAAAAACAAAGCAACGGAGCCTACGGCACTTCCAATTATGGTCGTATAGCTTAGGGAAATTAAAATCAAAAACACACAGCCACCCCAAAGTTTCGGATGGCTCTCTTTACAAGAACCACGTCTACGGTACAAGTTAAATATCCCAGAATGTTAAAAATGGATAAAGAAGTTGTGGTACGTACGTACAATGGAATATCACTCAGCAATGAAATCTATGTCATCAGGCCCATCGCGGCATAATGAGTGGATTCCGGTATGATGATTCTAAGTGAAAAAAGTCACACAGAAAATGAAACATCATAAGATATCACTAATACACGGAATATATACTTGGCTACACATGAACTGAATTACAAAACAGAACAGGGTCTCAAATTTAGAAAACCAACTTATGCTTGCTTAAGGGGAAAGGTGATTTGGGGTGCTGTATAAAACCAGAGATAGAAATTAGCACAGATACCTTTCCATAAGCCAAATATGTAATAGTCAAGACCTACTGCTTGCTCAACGAAATGGACTAAACACGCCATATTCAACGCCTAGGAATACACCTGACTAGTAAGAATCTTCAAACCCATGGATTTATATGTCTCCGTAAGAGAATGAAGCGTGTGTACAGCGGCATGAAGGCAGCAGAGAAAATCCGATAAATCCCATTATCAAAATGAATTACAAAAACAAAACACAAGGACAGTGAAATAGAGAGCAATTCTTAAATAATTCATTCAGGGATTGTGATGCAACCTGGATTTACCACATCTACATCCAGAGCTGAGTGAGACATAAGGTTGGGCACTTCGGGCTGATAGCATTGGTGAGGTTCGATGAACAAATGCAGACCCTTTGAAGGCATACTGCATGGTACCCATTCCATGGGTCCCAACTCTCCAGGTTTAAGGGATTCTTCCTTCAGCTAATACATGCATGGGAAACCCACAGTATGGTGCACCGTGTGACCGGGAAACGTTTTCAAATGCATCGCAGTTTTCGTCCCCTTTTACTCGGGTTCACCATTCCAGACACTTTACTAACACTCTCCCTACTTGGAGAGTCAGTGCCTTTAACCTCCTGTTTGGCACAGTTTGCAATTTCTGCGCAAGATGAACAGGAATAGGGAGAACCAATGAGAGACTAGCTGTAGGTTTCTGCACGGGCAAATTTAACGCTCATTTCCCACCAGGAAGAGGAATTAACCAAAGGCTCAGCAATCCATGCCGGAACAAGATTAGGGCCTGAAGCAATCCTGCGGGTTTGCGGCCAGCTCACAAGAAAGCGATTTGAAGAAAGGAGCGCAGGGGCACTGAAATTCACAAACCTGCAGAGTTATAAATGACAGCTATCGTCCAAAAATATATTGAAGGAAGGATGCGAAGAGGACTTGAAAGCGGGGCAGAATTGCAGGAAAACGATTTCAGGGGGTAGACTGGAATTGCATTTTAAGCATACGAAAAGAGGCAGAACGTCGACAATGATGCACTTGGCCAAAAAGGGCGTATGCGTTTTTTCCTGAGTATATTCAGGAAAAAACGCATACGCACTTTATGGCCAACCAAGCAAGCAAGTTAAAGAAATCTGCACTACAGTGAAGTCTCACTGCCCCCTGGTCAAAAGGGTCATCTGAAAAAAGTGTAAAATCCAGAAAGGCAGCACAGGCCATGGAGGACAGGGAGCCTTGTTATGCTGATGGGCGGGATGTAAATTGCCAAGATCCACTCTGGAGAAATCTATGGTGTTTTCTCAAACACCTAAAAAAGAAAGCAACGGAGCCTACGGCACTTCCACTTATGGTCCTATAGTTTAGGGAAATTAAAATCAAAAACACACAGCCACCCCAAAGTTTCGGAAGGCTCTGTTTACAAGAACCTCGTGTATGGTACAAGTTAAATATCCCAGAAAGCGAAAAATGGATAAAGAAGTTGTGGTACGTACATACAATGGAATACCACTCACCAATGAAGTCTATGTCATCAGGCCCATCGTGGCATAATGAGTGGATTCAGGTATGATGATTCTCAGTGAAATAAGTCACACAGAAAATGAAACATCATAAGATATCCCTAATACACGGAATGTAATCTTGGCTACACATGAACTGAATTACAAAACAAAACAGGGTCTCAAATTTAGAAAACCAACTTATGTGTGCTTAAGGGGAAAGTCGAGTTGGGGTGCTGCATAAAACCAGAGATAGAAATTAGCGCAGGTTCCTTTCCATAAGCCAAATATGTAATAGTCAAGACCTACTCCTTGCTCAACGAAATGAACTAAACACCCCAGATTCAACGCCTAGGAATACACCTGACTAGTAAGAATCTTCAAACCCATGGATTTATATGTCTCCATAAGAGAATCAAGCCTGTGTACAGCTGCATGAAGGCAGCAGAGAAAATCCGATAAATCCCATTATCAAAATGAATTACAATAACAAAACACAATGACAGTGAAATAGAGAGCAATTCTTAAATAATTCATTCAGGGCTTGTGATGTAACCTGGATTTACCTCATCTACACCCAGAGCTGAGTGAGACATAAGGTTGGACACTTCGGGCTGATAGCATTGGTGAGGTTCGATGAGCAAATGCAGACCCTTTGAAGTCATAATGCATGGGACCCATTCCATGGGTCCCAACTCTCCAGGTTTAAGCGATTCTTTCTTCAGCTAAAACATGCATGGAAACCCACAGTATGGTGCACCGTGTGACCGGGAAACGTTTTCAAATGCATCTCAGATTTCGTCCCCTTTTACGAGGTTTCATCATTCCAGACCGTTTACTAACACTCTCCCCACTTGGAGAGTCAGTGCCTTTAAACTCCTGTTTGGCACAGTATGCAATTTCTGCGCAAGATGAACAGGAATAGGGAGAACCAATGAGAGACTAGCTGTAGGTGTCTGCACGGGTAAATTTACCGCTCATTTCCCACCAGGAAGAGGAATTAACCAAAGGCTCAGCATGCCGTTCCGGAACCAGATTACGATCTGAAGCAATCCTGCGGGTTTGCGGCCAGTTCACAAGAAAGCGATTTGAAGAAAGGAGCTTAGGGGCACTGTAATTCACAAACCTGCAGAGTTATAAATGACAGCTAATGTCCAAAAATGTACTGAAGGAAGGCTGCGAAGAGGACTTGAAAGTGGGGCAGAATTGCAGGAAAACGATTTCAGGGGGTAGACTGGAATTGCATTTAAAGCATAGGAAAAGAGGCAGAACGTCGACAATGATGCTCTTGGCCAAAAAGGGCGTATGCGTTTTTTCCTGAATATATTCGGGAAAAAACGCATACGCGCTTTTTGGTCAACCAAGCAAGCATGTTAAAGAAATCTGCACTACAATGAAGTCTCACTGCCCCCCGGTCAAAAGGGCCATCTGAAAAAAGTGTAAAATCCAGAAAGGCAGCGCAGGCCATGGAGAACAGGGAGCCTTGTTATGCTGATCGGCGGGATGTAAATTGCCAACAGCCACTCTGGAGAAGTGTATGGTGTTTCCTGAAACACCTTAAAAACAAAGCAACGGAGCCTACCGCACTTCCACTTATGCTCCTATAGCTTCAGGAAATTAAAATCAAAAACACACAGCCACCCCACAATTTCAGAAGGCTCTGTTTACATGTTCCTCGTGTACGGTACAAGTTAAATATCCCAGAAAGTGAAAAATGAATAAAGAAGTTGTGGTACGTACTTGCAATTGAATATCACTCAGCAATGAAATCTATGTCATCAAGCCCGTCGCAGCATAATGAGTAGATTTAGGTACGATGATTCTATGTGAAATTAGTGACACAGGGAAAGAAACATCATAAGATATCACTAATACACGGAATGTAAACTTGGCTACACATCAACTGAAATACAAAACAGAACAGGGACTCAAATTTAGAAAACCAACTTATGCTTGTTTAAGGGCAAAGGTGAGTTGGGGTGCTGCATAAAACCAAAGCTTGAAAATAGCACAGATACCGTTCCATAAGCCAAATATGTAATAGTCAAGACCTACTCCTAGCTCAACGACATGGACTCAACACCACATATTCAACGCCTAGGAATATACCTGAGTAGTAAGAATCTTTAAACCCATGGATTTATATGTCTCCATAAGAGAATCAAGCATGTGTACAGCGGCATACACGCAGCAGTGAAAATCCGATAAATCCCATTATCAAAATAATTTTCAAATACAAAACACAATGACAGTGAAATAGAGAGCAATTCTTAAATAATTCATTCAGGGCTTGTGATGCAACCTGTATTTACCACATCTACACCCAGAGCTGGGTGAGACATAAGGCTGGACACTTCGTACTGATAGCATTGGTGAGGTTCGGTGAGCAAATGCAGACCCTTTCAAGTCATACTGCATGGTACACATTCCATGGGTCCCAACTCTCCAGGTTTAAGGGATTCTTCCTTCAGCTAAAACATGCATGGGAATCCCAGAGTATGGTCCACCGTGTGACTGGGAAATGATTTTAAATGCCTCTCAGGTTTCGTCCCCTGGTACTCGGGTTCACCATTCCAAACGCTTTACTAACTCTCTACCCACTTGGAGAGTCAGTGCCTTTAACCTCCTTTTTGGCACAGTTGGCAATTTCTGCGCAAGATGAACAGGAATAGGGAGAACCAATGAGAAACTAGAATTACGTGTGTGCACGGGCAAGTCGAATGCTCATTTCCCACCAGAAAGAGGAGTTTAGCAAAGACTCAGCATGCCATGCGGAAACCAGATTAGGCCCTGAAGCAATCCTGCGGTTTTGCGGCCAGCTCACAAGAAAGCAAGTTGAAGAAAGGAGCTCAAGGACACTCTAATTAAAAAACCTGCAGAGTTATAAATGACAGGTATCATACAAAAATATATTGAAGTAAGGCTGCGAAGAGGACTTGAAAGCGGGGCAGAATTCCAGGAATGTGATTTCAGAAGGTAGACGGGAAGTGCTCTGAAAGCATAGGAGAAGAGGCAGATCCTCGACAATGATGCACTTGGTCAAAAAGTGCATATGTGTTTTTTCCAGGGCCCTCATTAAAGAGGGTAGGAGGCTCCCAGCATGCTTTAGTGGCCAACAGAGGGCCCACATCTCCAAGGCGACGTGAGCCAGCCAGGCAGGAGTGACCTCACATCAGAGGGCCCACCTCGCAAAAGTGTGCGGAACCCAAAAATGATCAGACTCTCACCAGAGGGCCCACATCTCCAAGGGAATGGGAACGAGGCTGGAGGGTCCTCACACCAGTGGGGCCTCATCACCGAAATGTGAGTGACCCAGCGCACGTGGCCTCAAACCAGAGGACACACATCACCAAGGGGCTGGGAGTGAGGCAGGCAGGAGGAGCCTCAAAACATAGGGCCCATAGAATAAAAATGGTGAGGAATCCCGCAGTTGGAACCTCCCAGCTGGTGGACAGGAGCAGCGAGGCTATGGGATCCAGACCTGACTGAACTCACAACAGAGGGCCCTCATCATGAAACTGTGAGCAACCCAGGCGTTGGGACCTTAGAGCAGAAGGCTCACATTCCCATGTGGTTGGGAACATGGCCTAAGTGTACTCGCACCACAGGGCACACATCAGAGAATTTTGGGAGCCCAGAAGTTAGGGCCTGACGCCAGAGGGCCCTCATTACCAAGGGGAGGAGACTCCAAGCAGGTACCATCTCCCAACTGAGGGCCCATGTCCCAAGGTGACGTGTGACAGCCAGGCAGGAGTGACCTCACAGCAGAGGGCCTACCTCACAGAAGGGTGAGGAACCCAGCCAGGATCAGACTCTCACCAGAGTGCCCACATCACCAAGGGGATGGGAACCAGGCAGGACTGTCCTCAAACAACTAGGGCCACATCACTAAAAGGTGAGTAGACCGGCACATGTGGCTTCAAACCAGAGTACCTATATCACCAAGGGGCTGGGAGTGACGCAGGCTGGAGGAGTCTCACAACACAGGAGTCAAAGAATAAAAAAGGTGAGGAATCCAGCAGTTGGAAACTCCCAGCAGGCAGCCCAGAGCACAGAGGCCATGGGATCTAGGCCTGAGTGAACTAACACCAGAGAGCCAACATCATGAAACTGTGAGCAACCAAGGCGTTGGGACCTCAGAGCAGAAGGCCCACATCCCCTTGGGGATGAGAACCTTACAGGATTGTCCTGGCATCACTGGGCTCACATCAGAAAACGTGGGGAGCCCAGCATTTAGAGCCTGACACCAGAGGGACCTCATCAGGGAGGAGAGGAGGCTCCCAGCAGGCTACAACTGCCACCAGAGGGCCGACGTCACCAAAGCAATGAGAGCAAGCCAGGCAGGAGTTACCTCACAGCAGAGGGCCCACTTCACGGAAGGGTGAGGAACCCAGACAGGATCAGATTATCACCAGAGGACTCACATCAGCAAGGGGATCGGAACCAGGCAGGAGTGTCCTCACACCAGTGTGGCCACATCATAGAAAGGTGAGGATCCGGGAACATGTGGCCTAAACCAGAGGACCCACATCTCCAAGGGGCTCGGAGTGAGGCAGGCAGGAGTAGCCTCACAACACAGGGCCCATAGAATAAAAAATGTGAGGAATCCAGCAGTTGGAACCTCCCAGCAGGCGGCCCAGAGCACCGAGTCTATGTGATCCAGGCCACAGTGAACTCACAGCAGAGGACCCACATCATGAAACTCTGAGCAACCCAGGCGTTGGGACCTCAGAGCAGAAGGCCCACATCCCCATGGGGATGGGAACTTGGCAGGAGTGTCCTCGCACCACTTAGCACGTATCATAAAATGTGGGTGCCCAGCAGTTATGGCCTGACGCCAGAGGGCCCTCATGACTGACGGGAGGAAGCTCCCAGCAGGCTCCAACTGCCAACAAAGGGCCGACGTCACCAAGGCGGGGTGTGCCAGCCAGGCAGTAGTGACCTCAGAGCAGAGCGCCCACCCCACAGAATTTGAGGATCCCAAACAAGATCAGACTCAGCAGAGGGCCCACATCACCAAGGGGTTGGGAACCAGGCAGGAGTGTTCTCACACCAATGGATCTACATCATCGAAAGGGGAGGGACCCGCACACGTGGCCTCAAACCAGAGAACACACATCACCAAGGGGCTGGGTGTGAGGCAGGCAGGAGGAGCCTCAAAACAGAGTTCCTATAGAATAAAAAAGGTAAGGAATCCCGCAGTTGGAACCTCCCAGCAGGCGGCCAGGAGCAGGGAGGCTATGGGATCCACGCCTGAGTGAACTCACAACAGAGGGCCCTCATCATGAAACTGTGAGCAACACAGGCGTTGGGACCTCAGAGCTGAAGGCCCACATTCCCATGTGGTTGGGAACCTGCCAGGAGTGTACTCGCACCACAGGGCACACATCAGAAAATTTGGGAGCCAGGAGTTAGGGCCTGACGCCAGAGGGCCCTCATTACCGAGGGGAGGAGACTCCAAGCAGGCACCAACTCCCAACTGAGGGCACACGTCACAAAGGTAACGTTTGCCAGCCAGGCAGGAGTGACCTCACAGCAGAGGGCCTACCTCACAGACGGGTGAGGAACCCAGCCAGGATAAGACTCTCCCCAGAGGGCCCACATCACCAAGGGGATCGGAAACAGGCAGGAGTGTCCTAACACCAGTGTGGTCACATCATAGAAAGGTGAGGAACCCAGCACATGTGGCCTAAACCAGAGGACCCACATGTCCAATGTCCTTGGAGTGAGGTAGGTAAGAGTAGCCACACAACACAGGGCCCAAAGAATAAAAAATGTCAGGAAACCAGCAGTAGGAACCTGCCAGCAGGCAGCCCAGAGCACCGAGACTATGGGATCCAGACCACAGTGAACACAGAGCAGAGGGCCACATCATGAAACTGTGAGCAACCCAGACGTTGGGACCTCAGAGCACAAGGCCCACATCCCAATAGGGATGGGAACCTGGCAGGAGTGTCCTCACACCACTTGGCATGTATCAGAATATGTGGGTACCCAGCAGTTAGGGCCTGACGCCAGAAGGCCCTCATCACCGAGGGAAGGAGGCTCTCAGCAGGCTCCAACTGCCACCAGAGTGCCAACGTCGCCATGGAGGTGTGTGCAAGCCAGGCAGGAGTGACCTCAGAGCAGAGGGCCCACCTCACAGAAGTGTGAGGAACCCAATCAGGATCAGACTCTCACCAGAGGGCCCACATCACCAAGGGGATGGGAACGAGGTAGGAGTGTCCTCACACCAGTGGGGCCACATCACTAAAAGGTGAGGCAACCGGCACATGTGGCCTCAAACCAGAGGACCTACATCAACAAGGGGCTCGCAGTGAGGTAGGCAGGAGGAGCCTCACAACACAGGGACCGAAGTATAAAAATGGTGAGGAATCCTGCAGTTGGAACCTCCCAGCAGGCGGCCAAGAGCACAGAGGCTATGGGATCTAAGCCTGGTGAACTAACACCAGGGAGCCAACATCATGAAACTGTGAGCAACCCAGGGGCTGGGACAAGAGAACAGAAGGCACACATCCCCATGGGGATGGGAACCTTACAAGAGTGTCCTGGCATCACTGGGCTCACATCAGAAAACGTGGGGAGCCCAGCAGTTAGAGCCTGACCCCATAGGGCCCTCATCACGTAGGAGAGGAGGTTCCCAGCAGGCTCCAACTGCCACCAGAGGGCCGAGCTCACCAAGGCAACTTGTGCGAGCCAGGCAGGAATTGCCTCAGAGAGAGGGCCCACCTCACAGAAGGGTGAGGAACCCAGCCAGGATCAGACGATCACCAGAGGACTCACATCACCAAGGGGATCGGAACCAGGCAGGAGTGTCCTCACACCAGTGTGGCCAAATCATAGAAAGGTGAGGAACCCGGAACATGTGGCCTAAACCAGAGGACCCACATCTCCAAGGGGCTCGGAGTGAGGCAGGAAGGAGTAGCCTCACAACACAGGGCCCATAGAATAAAATATGTGAGGAATCCAACACTTGGAACCTCTCAGCAGGCGGCCTAGAGCACGGAGTCTATGGGATCCAGGCCGCAGTGAACTTACAGCTGAGGGCCCACATCATGAAACTGTGAGCAACCCAGGCGTTGGGACCTCAGAACAGAAGGCCCACATGCCCATGGGGATGGGAACCTGGCAGGAGTGTCCTCAAACCACTGGGCGCACATCAGAAAATTTTTGGATCCCAGGAGTTAGGGCCTGAAGCCAGAGTGACCTCATTACCAAGGGGAGTAGACCGCCAGCAGGCACCAACTCCCAACTGAGGGCCCACGTCGCCAAGGTGACGTGTGCCAGCCAGGCAGGAGTGACCTCAGCGCAGAGATCCCACGTCACGGAAGTGTGAGGAACCCAACCAGGATCAGATTCTCACCAGAGGGCCCACATCACCAAGGGGATGGGAACCAGGCAAGAGTGTCCTCACACCAGTGGGGCCACATCAGCGAAAGTTGAGGAACCCAGCACATGTGGCCTCAAACAAGGGGACACACATCACAAAGGGTCTGGCAGTGAGGCATGCAGGAGGAGACTCAAAACAGAGGGCCCATAGAATAAAAAATGTGAGGAATCCAGCAGTTGGAACCTCCAAGCAGGCGGCCCAGAGCACCGACGCTATGGGATACAGGCTGGAGTCAACTTACATCAGAGGGCCCACATCATGAAACTGTGAGCAACCAAGCCGTTGGGACATCAGAACAGAAGGCCCACATGCCCAAGGGGATGGGAACCTGGCAGGAGTGTCCTCGCACCACTGGGCGCACATCAGAAAATTTTTGGAACCCAGGAGTTAGGGCCTGAGGCCAGAGTGCCCTCATTACCAAGGGGAGTAGACCCCCAGCAGGCACCAACTCCCAACTGAGGGTCCACGTCGCCAAGGTGACGTGTGCCAGACAGGCAGGATTTACCTCATAGCAGAGGGCACACCTCACAGAAGGGTCAGGAACCCAGCCAGGATCAGACTCTCACCAGAGTGCCCACATCACCAAGGGGATGGGAACCAGGCAGGAGTGTCCTCAAACCAGTAGGGCCACATCACTAAAAGGTGAGGAGACCGGCACATGTGGCTTCAAACCAGAGTACCTACATCACCAAGGGGCTGGGAGTGACGCAGGCTGGAGGAGCCTCACAACACAGGTGTCAAAGAATAAAAAAGGTGAGGAATCCAGCAGTTGGAAACTCCCAGCAGGCAGCCCACAGCACAGAGGCCATGGGATCTAGGCCTGAGTGAACTAACACCAGAGAGCCAACATCATGAAACTGTGAGCAACCAAGGCGTTGGGACCTCAGAGAAGAAGGCCCACATCCCCTTGGGCATGAGAACCTTACAGGATTGTCCTGGCATCACTGGGCTCACATCAGAAAACGTGGGGAGCCCAGCAGTTAGAGCCTGACACCAGAGGGCCCTCATCAGGGAGGAGAGGAGGCTCCCAGCAGGCTACAACTGCCACCAGAGGGCCGACGTCACCAAAGCAATGAGAGCAAGCCAGGCAGGAGTTACCTCACAGCAGAGGGCCCACTTCACGGAAGGGTGAGGAACCCAGACAGGATCAGATTATCACCAGAGGACTCACATCAGCAAGGGGATCGGAACCAGGCAGGAGTGTCCTCACACCAGTGTGGCCACATCATAGAAAGGTGAGGATCCGGGAACATGTGTCCTAAACCAGAAGACCCACATCTCCAAGGGGCTCAGAGCGAGGCAGGCAGGAGTAGCCTCACAACACAGGGCCCATAGAATAAAAAATGTGAGGAATCCAGCAGTTGGAACCTCCCAGCAGGCGGCCCAGAGCACCGAGTCTATGTGATCCAGGCCACAGTGAACACACAGCAGAGGACCCACATCATGAAACTCTGAGCAACCCAGGCGTTGGGACCTCAGAGCAGAAGGCCCACATCCCCATGGGGATGGGAACTTGGCAGGAGTGTCCTCGCACCACTTAGCACGTATCATAAAATGTGGGTGCCCAGCAGTTATGGCCTGACGCCAGAGGGCCCTCATGACTGACGGGAGGAAGCTCCCAGCAGACTCCAACTGCCACCAAAGGGCCGACGTCACCAAGGCGGGGTGTGCCAGCCAGGCAGTAGTGACCTCAGAGCAGAGTGCCCACCTCACAGAAGTTGAGGATCCCAACGAAGATCAGACTCAGCAGAGGGCCCACATCACCAAGGGGTTGGGAACCAGGCAGGAGTGTTCTCACACCAATGGACCCACATCATCAAAAGGGGAGGGACCCAGCACACGTGGCCTCAAACCAGAGAACACACATCACCAAGGGGCTGGGTGTGAGGCAGGCAGGAGGAGCCTCAAAACAGAGTCCCTATAGAATAAAAAAGGTAAGGAATCCCGCAGTTGGAACCTCCCAGCAGGCGGCCAGGAGCAGGGAGGCTATGGGATCCAGGCCTGAGTGAATTCACAACAGAGGGCCCTCATCATGATACTGTGAGCAACACAGGCGTTGGGACCTCAGAGCTGAAGGCCCACATTCCCATGTGGTTGGGAACCTGCCAGCAGTGTACTCGCACCACAGGGCGCACATCAGAAAATTTGGGAGCCAGGAGTTAGGGCCTGACGCCAGAGGGCCCTCGTTACCGAGGGGAGGAGACTCCAAGCAGGCACCAACTCCCAACTGAGGGCACACGTCACCAAGGTAACGTTTGCCAGCCAGGCAGGAGTGACCTCGCAGCAGAGGGCCTACCTCACAGAAAGGTGAGCAACCAAGCCAGGATAAGACTCTCACCAGAGGGCCCACATCACCAAGGGGATCGGAACCAGGCAGGAGTGTCCTCACACCAGTGCGGTCACATCATAGAAAGGTGAGGAACCCAGCACATGTGGCCTAAACCAGAGGACCCACATGTCCAATGGCCTCGGAGTGAGGTAGGCAGGAGTAGCCACACAACACAGGGCCCATAGAATAAAAAAGGTGAGGAAACCAGCAGTAGGAACCTGCCAGCAGGCAGCCCAGAGCACCGAGACTATGGGATCCAGACCACAGTGAACACAGAGCAGAGGGCCACATCATGAAACTGTGAGCAACCCAGACGTTGGGACCTCAGAGCACAAGGCCCACATCCCAATAGGGATGGGAACCTGGCAGGAGTGTCCTCACACCACTTGGCATGTATCAGAATATGTGGGTACCCAGCAGTTAGGGCCTGACGCCAGAAGGCCCTCATCACCGAGGGAAGGAGGCTCTCAGCAGGCTCCAACTGCCACCAGAGTGCCAACGTCGCCATGGAGGTGTGTGCAAGCCAGGCAGGAGTGACCTCAGAGCAGAGGGCCCACCTCACAGAAGTGTGAGGAACCCAATCAGGATCAGACTCTCACCAGAGGATCCACATCACCAAGGGGATGGGAACGAGGTAGGAGTGTCCTCACACCAGTGGGACCACATCACTAAAAGGTGAGGCAACCGGCACATGTGGCCTCAAACCAGAGGACCTACATCAACAAGGGGCTCGCAGTGAGGCAGGCAGGAGGAGCCTCACAACACAGGGACCGAAGTATAAAAATGGTGAGGAATCCTGCAGTTGGAACCTCCCAGCAGGCGGCCCAGAGCACAGAGGCTATGGGATCTAAGCCTGGTGAACTAACCCCAGGGAGCCAACATCATGAAACTGTGAGCAACCCAGGCGCTGGGACAAGAGAACAGAAGGCACACATCCCCATGGGGATGGGAACCTTACAAGAGTGTCCTGGCATCACTGGGCTCACATCAGAAAACGTGGGGAGCCCAGCAGTTAGAGCCTGACCCCAGAGGGCCCTCATCACGTAGGAGAGGAGGTTCCCAGCAGGCTCCAACTGCCACCAGAGGGCCGAGCTCACCAAGGCAACTTGTGCCAGCCAGGCAGGAATTGCCTCAGAGAGAGGGCCCACCTCACAGAAGGGTGAGGAACCCAGCCAGGATCAGACTATCACCAGAGGACTCACATCACCAAGGGGATCGGAACCAGGCAGGAGTGTCCTCACACCAGTGTGGCCAAATCATAGAAAGGTGAGGAACCCGGAACATGTGGCCTAAACCAGAGGACCCACATCTCCAAGGGGCTCGGAGTGAGGCAGGCAGGAGGAGCCTCACAACACAGAGCCCGTAGAATAAAAAATGTGAGGAATCCAGCATTTGGAACCTCCCAACAGGCGGCAAAGTGCAGCGAGGCTATGGGATCCCGGCCGGGGTGAACTCACAACAGAGGGCCCTCATCATGAAACTGTGAGCAACCCAGCCTTTGGGACCACAGAGCAGAAGGCCCACATTCCCATGAGGTTGGGAACCTGGCAGGAGTGTACTCACACCACAGGGCACACATCAGAAAATTTTGGGAGCCCAGGAGTTAGGGCCTGACGCCAGAGGGCCCTCATTACTGAGGGGAGGAGACTCCCAGAAGGCACGAGCTCCCAACTGAGGGCACACGTCGCCAAGGTGACGTGTGCCAGCCAGGCAGGAGTGACCTCTGAGCAGAGGGCCTACGTCACAGAAGGGTGAGGAACCCAGCCAGTATAAGACTCTCCCCAGAGGGCCCATATAACCAAGGGGATCGGAACGAGGCAGGAGTGTCCTCACACCAGTGAGGCCAAATCATAGAAAGGTGAGGAACCCAGAACATGTGGCCTAAACCAGAGGACCCACATCTCCAAGGGGCTTGGAGTGAGGCAGGAAGGAGTAGCCTCACAACACAGGGCCCATAGAATAAAAAATGTGAGGAATCCAACAGTTGGAACCTCTCAGCAGGCGGCCAAGAGCACCGAGTCTATAGGATCCAGGCCGCAGTGAACTTACAGCTGAGGGCCCACATCATGAAACTGTGAGCAACCCAGGCGTTGGGACCTCAGAACAGAAGGCCCACATGCCCATGGGGATGGGAACCTGGCAGGAGTGTCCTCAAACCACTGGGCGCACATCAGAAAATTTTTGGATCCCAGGAGTTAGGGCCTGAAGCCAGAGTGACCTCATTACCAAGGGGAGTAGACCGCCAGCAGGCACCAACTCCCAACTGAGGGCCCACGTCGCCAAGGTGACGTGTGCCAGCCAGGCAGGAGTGACCTCAGCGCAGAGATCCCACGTCACGGAAGTGTGAGGAACCCAACCAGGATCAGATTCTCACCAGAGGGCCCACATCACCAAGGGGATGGGAACCAGGCAAGAGTGTCCTCACACCAGTGGGGCCACATCAGCGAAAGTTGAGGAACCCAGCACATGTGGCCTCAAACAAGGGGACACACATCACAAAGGGTCTGGCAGTGAGGCATGCAGGAGGAGACTCAAAACAGAGGGCCCATAGAATAAAAAATGTGAGGAATCCAGCAGTTGGAACCTCCAAGCAGGCGGCCCAGAGCACCGACGCTATGGGATACAGGCTGGAGTCAACTTACATCAGAGGGCCCACATCATGAAACTGTGAGCAACCAAGCCGTTGGGACATCAGAACAGAAGGCCCACATGCCCAAGGGGATGGGAACCTGGCAGGAGTGTCCTCGCACCACTGGGCGCACATCAGAAAATTTTTGGAACCCAGGAGTTAGGGCCTGAGGCCAGAGTGCCCTCATTACCAAGGGGAGTAGACCCCCAGCAGGCACCAACTCCCAACTGAGGGCCCACGTCGCCAAGGTGACGTGTGCCAGACAGGCAGGATTTACCTCATAGCAGAGGGCACACCTCACAGAAGGGTCAGGAACCCAGCCAGGATCAGACTCTCACCAGAGTGCCCACATCACCAAGGGGATGGGAACCAGGCAGGAGTGTCCTCAAACCAGTAGGGCCACATCACTAAAAGGTGAGGAGACCGGCACATGTGGCTTCAAACCAGAGTACCTACATCACCAAGGGGCTGGGAGTGACGCAGGCTGGAGGAGCCTCACAACACAGGTGTCAAAGAATAAAAAAGGTGAGGAATCCAGCAGTTGGAAACTCCCAGCAGGCAGCCCACAGCACAGAGGCCATGGGATCTAGGCCTGAGTGAACTAACACCAGAGAGCCAACATCATGAAACTGTGAGCAACCAAGGCGTTGGGACCTCAGAGAAGAAGGCCCACATCCCCTTGGGCATGAGAACCTTACAGGATTGTCCTGGCATCACTGGGCTCACATCAGAAAACGTGGGGAGCCCAGCAGTTAAAGCCTGACACCAGAGGGCCCTCATCAGGGAGGAGAGGAGGCTCCCAGCAGGCTACAACTGCCACCAGAGGGCCGACGTCACCAAAGCAATGAGAGCAAGACAGGCAGGAGTTACCTCACAGCAGAGGGCCCACTTCACGGAAGGGTGAGGAACCCAGACAGGATCAGATTATCACCAGAGGACTCACATCAGCAAGGGGATCGGAACCAGGCAGGAGTGTCCTCACACCAGTGTGGCCACATCATAGAAAGGTGAGGATCCGGGAACATGTGTCCTAAACCAGAAGACCCACATCTCCAAGGGGCTCGGAGCGAGGCAGGCAGGAGTAGCCTCACAACACAGGGCCCATAGAATAAAAAATGTGAGGAATCCAGCAGTTGGAACCTCCCAGCAGGCGGCCCAGAGCACCGAGTCTATGTGATCCAGGCCACAGTGAACACACAGCAGAGGACCCACATCATGAAACTCTGAGCAACCCAGGCGTTGGGACCTCAGAGCAGAAGGCCCACATCCCCATGGGGATGGGAACTTGGCAGGAGTGTCCTCGCACCACTTAGCACGTATCATAAAATGTGGGTGCCCAGCAGTTATGGCCTGACGCCAGAGGGCCCTCATGACTGACGGGAGGAAGCTCCCAGCAGGCTCCAACTGCCACCAAAGGGCCGACGTCACCAAGGCGGGGTGTGCCAGCCAGGCAGTAGTGACCTCAGAGCAGAGTGCCCACCTCACAGAAGTTGAGGATCCCAACGAAGATCAGACTCAGCAGAGGGCCCACATCACCAAGGGGTTGGGAACCAGGCAGGAGTGTTCTCACACCAATGGACCCACATCATCAAAAGGGGACGGACCCAGCACACGTGGCCTCAAACCAGAGAACACACATCACCAAGGGGCTGGGTGTGAGGCAGGCAGGAGGAGCCTCAAAACAGAGTCCCTATAGAATAAAAAAGGTAAGGAATCCCGCAGTTGGAACCTCCCAGCAGGCGGCCAGGAGCAGGGAGGCTATGGGATCCAGGCCTGAGTGAATTCACAACAGAGGGCCCTCATCATGAAACTGTGAGCAACACAGGCGTTGGGACCTCAGAGCTGAAGGCCCACATTCCCATGTGGTTGGGAACCTGCCAGCAGTGTACTCGCACCAGAGGGTGCACATCAGAAAATTTGGGAGCCAGGAGTTAGGGCCTGACGCCAGAGGGCCCTCATTACCGAGGGGAGGAGACTCCAAGCAGGCACCAACTCCCAACTGAGGGCACACGTCACCAAGGTAACGTTTGCCAGCCAGGCAGGAGTGACCTCGCAGCAGAGGGCCTACCTCACAGAAAGGTGAGCAACCAAGCCAGGATAAGACTCTCACCAGAGGGCCCACATCACCAAGGGGATCGGAACCAGGCAGGAGTGTCCTCACACCAGTGCGGTCACATCATAGAAAGGTGAGGAACCCAGCACATGTGGCCTAAACCAGAGGACCCACATGTCCAATGGCCTCGGAGTGAGGTAGGCAGGAGTAGCCACACAACACAGGGCCCATAGAATAAAAAAGGTGAGGAAACCAGCAGTAGGAACCTGCCAGCAGGCAGCCCAGAGCACCGAGACTATGGGATCCAGACCACAGTGAACACAGAGCAGAGGGCCACATCATGAAACTGTGAGCAACCCAGACGTTGGGACCTCAGAGCACAAGGCCCACATCCCAATAGGGATGGGAACCTGGCAGGAGTGTCCTCACACCACTTGGCATGTATCAGAATATGTGGGTACCCAGCAGTTAGGGCCTGACGCCAGAAGGCCCTCATCACCGAGGGAAGGAGGCTCTCAGCAGGCTCCAACTGCCACCAGAGTGCCAACGTCGCCATGGAGGTGTGTGCAAGCCAGGCAGGAGTGACCTCAGAGCAGAGGGCCCACCTCACAGAAGTGTGAGGAACCCAATCAGGATCAGACTCTCACCAGAGGGTCCACATCACCAAGGGGATGGGAACCAGGTAGGAGTGTCCTCACACCAGTGGGACCACATCACTAAAAGGTGAGGCAACCGGCACATGTGGCCTCAAACCAGAGGACCTACATCAACAAGGGGCTCGCAGTGAGGCAGGCAGGAGGAGCCTCACAACACAGGGACCGAAGTATAAAAATGGTGAGGAATCCTGCAGTTGGAACCTCCCAGCAGGCGGCCCAGAGCACAGAGGCTATGGGATCTAAGCCTGGTGAACTAACACCAGGGAGCCAACATCATGAAACTGTGAGCAACCCAGGCGTTGGGACAAGAGAACAGAAGGCACACATCCCCATGGGGATGGGAACCTTACAAGAGTGTCCTGGCATCACTGGGCTCACATCAGAAAACGTGGGGAGCCCAGCAGTTAGAGTCTGACCCCAGAGGGCCCTCATCACGTAGGAGAGGAGGTTCCCAGCAGGCTCCAACTGCCACCAGAGGGCCGAGCTCACCAAGGCAACTTGTGCCAGCCAGGCAGGAATTGCCTCAGAGAGAGGGCCCACCTCACAGAAGGGTGAGGAACCCAGCCAGGATCAGACTATCACCAGAGGACTCACATCACCAAGGGGATCGGAACCAGGCAGGAGTGTCCTCACACCAGTGTGGCCAAATCATAGAAAGGTGAGGAACCCGGAACATGTGGCCTAAACCAGAGGACCCACATCTCCAAGGGGCTCGGAGTGAGGCAGGCAGGAGGAGCCTCACAACACAGGGCCCGTAGAATAAAAAATGTGAGGAATCCAGCATTTGGAACCTCCCAACAGGCGGCAAAGTGCAGCGAGGCTATGGGATCCCGGCCGGGGTGAACTCACAACAGAGGGCCCTCATCATGAAACTGTGAGCAACCCAGCCTTTGGGACCACAGAGCAGAAGGCCCACATTCCCATGAGGTTGGGAACCTGGCAGGAGTGTACTCACACCACAGGGCACACATCAGAAAATTTTGGGAGCCCAGGAGTTAGGGCCTGACGCCAGAGGGCCCTCATTACTGAGGGGAGGAGACTCCCAGAAGGCACGAGCTCCCAACTGAGGGCACACGTCGCCAAGGTGACGTGTGCCAGCCAGGCAGGAGTGACCTCTGAGCAGAGGGCCTACGTCACAGAAGGGTGAGGAACCCAGCCAGTATAAGACTCTCCCCAGAGGGCCCATATAACCAAGGGGATCGGAACGAGGCAGGAGTGTCCTCACACCAGTGAGGCCAAATCATAGAAAGGTGAGGAACCCAGAACATGTGGCCTAAACCAGAGGACCCACATCTCCAAGGGGCTTGGAGTGAGGCAGGAAGAAGTAGCCTCACAACACAGGGCCCATAGAATAAAAAATGTGAGGAATCCAGCAGTTGGAACCTCTCAGCAGGCGGCCAAGAGCACGGAGTCTATGGGATCCAGGCCGCAGTGAACTGACACAGAGGTCCCACATCATAAAACTGTGAGCAACCCAGGCGTTGGGACCTCAGAACAGAAGGCCCACATGCCCATGCGGAGGGGAACCTGGCAGGAGTGTCCTCGAACCACTGGGCGCACATGAGAAAAATTTGGATCCCAGGAGTTACGGCCTGAAGCCAGAGTGACCTCATTACCAAGGGGAGTAGACCGCCAGCAGGCACCAACTCCCAACTGAGGGCCCACGTCGCCAAGGTGACGTGTGCCAGTCAGGCAGGAGTGACCTCAGTGCAGAGATCCCACGTCACGGAAGTATGAGGACCCCAACGTGGATCAGATTCTCACCAGAGGGCCCACATCACCAAGGGGATGGGAACGAGGCAAGTGTGTCTTCACACCAGTGGGGCCACATCAGCGAAAGTTGAGGAACCCAGCACATGTGACCTCAAACAAGGGGACACACATCACAACGGGTCTGGCAGTGAGGCATGCAGGAGGAGACTCAAAACAGAGGGCCCATAGATAAAATGAGAGGAACCCAGCAGTTGGAACCTCCAAGCAGGCGGCCCAGAGCACCGACGCTATGGGATACAGGCTGGAGTCAACTTACATCAGAGGGCCCACATCATGAAACTGTGAGCAACCCAGCCGATGGGACATCAGAACAGAAGGCCCACATGCCCAAGGGGATGGGAACCTGGCAGGAGTGTCCTCGCACCACTGGGCGCACATAAGAAAATTTTTGGAACCCAGGAGTTAGGGCCTGAGGCCAGAGTGCCCTCATTACCAAGGGGAGTAGACCCCCAGCAGGCACCAACTCCCAACTGAGGGCCAACGTCACCAAGGTGACGTGTGCCAGACAGGCAGGATTAACCTCATAGAAGAGGGCACACCTCACAGAAGGGTCAGGAACCCAGCCAGGATCAGACTCTCACCAGAGTGCCCACATCACCAAGGGGATGGGAACCAGGCAGGAGTGTCCTCAAACCAGTAGGGCCACATCACTAAAAGGTGAGGAGACCGGCACATGTGGCTTCAAACCAGAGTACCTACATCACCAAGGGGCTGGGAGTGACGCAGGCTGGAAGAGCCTCACAACACAGGTGTCAAAGAATAAAAAAGGTGAGGAATCCAGCAGTTGGAAACTCCCAGCAGGCAGCCCACAGCACAGAGGCCATGGGATCTAGGCCTGAGTGAACTAACACCAGAGGGCCAACATCATGAAACTGTGAGCAACCAAGGCGTTGGGACCTCAGAGCAGAAGGCCCACATCCCCTTGGGGATGAGAACCTTACAGGATTGTCCTGGCATCACTGGGCTCACATCAGAAAACGTGGGGAGCCCAGCAGTTAGAGCCTGACACCAGAGGGCCCTCATCAGGGAGGAGAGGAGGCTCCCAGCAGGCTACAACTGCCACCAGAGGGCCGACGTCACCAAAGCAATGAGAGCAAGCCAGGCAGGAATTACCTCACAACAGAGGGCCCACTTCACAGAAGGGTGAGGAACCCAGACAGGATCAGATTATCACCAGAGGACTCACATCAGCAAGGGGATCGGAACCAGGCAGGAGTGTCCTCACACCAGTGTGGCCACATCATAGAAAGGTGAGGATCCGGGAACATGTGGCCTAAACCAGAGGACCCACATCTCCAAGGGGCTCGGAGTGAGGCAGGCAGGGGTAGCCTCACAACACAGGGCCCATAGAATAAAAAATGTGAGGAATCCAGCAGTTGGAGCCTCCCAGCAGGCGGCCCAGAGCACCGAGTCTATGTGATACAGGCCACAGTGAACTCACAGCAGAGGACCCACATCATGAAACTCTGAGTAACCCAGGCGTTGGGACCTCAGAGCAGAAGGCCCACATCCCCATGGGGATGGGAACTTGGCAGGAGTGTCCTCGCACCACTTAGCACGTATCATAAAATGTGGGTGCCCAGCAGTTATGGCCTGACGCCAGAGGGCCCTCATGACTGACGGGAGGAAGCTCCCAGCAGGCTCCAACTGCCACCAAAGGGCCGACGTCACCAAGGCGGGGTGTGCCAGCCAGGCATTAGTGACCTCAGAGCAGAGTGCCCACCTCACAGAAGTTGAGGATCCCAACGAAGATCAGACTCAGCAGAGGGCCCACATCACCAAGGGGTTGGGAACCAGGCAGGAGTGTTCTCACACCAATGGACCCACATCATCAAAAGGGGAGGGACCCAGCACACGTGGCCTCAAACCAGAGAACACACATCACCAAGGGGCTGAGTGTGAGGCATGCAGGAGGAGCCTCAAAACAGAGTCCCTATAGAATAAAAAAGGTAAGGAATCCCGCAGTTGGAACCTCCCAGCAGGCGGCCAGGAGCAGGGAGGCTATGGGATCCAGGCCTGAGTGAATTCACAACAGAGGGCCCTCATCATGAAACTGTGAGCAACACAGGCGTTGGGACCTCAGAGCTGAAGGCCCACATTCCCATGTGGTTGGGAACCTGCCAGCAGTGTACTCGCACCACAGGGCACACATCAGAAAATTTGGGAGCCAGGAGTTAGGGCCTGACGCCAGAGGGCCCTCATTACCGAGGGGAGGAGACTCCAAGCAGGCACCAACTCCCAACTGAGGGCACACGTCACCAAGGTAACGTTTGCCAGCCAGGCAGGAGTGACCTCGCAGCAGAGGGCCTACCTCACAGAAAGGTGAGCAACCAAGCCAGGATAAGACTCTCACCAGAGGGCCCACATCACCAAGGGGATCGGAACCAGGCAGGAGTGTCCTCACACCAGTGCGGTCACATCATAGAAAGGTGAGGAACCCAGCACATGTGGCCTAAACCAGAGGACCCACATGTCCAATGGCCTCGGAGTGAGGTAGGCAGGAGTAGCCACACAACACAGGGCACATAGAATAAAAAAGGTGAGGAAACCAGCAGTAGGAACCTGCCAGCAGGCAGCCCAGAGCACCGAGACTATGGGATCCAGACCACAGTGAACACAGAGCAGAGGGCCACATCATGAAACTGTGAGCAACCCAGACGTTGGGACCTCAGAGCACAAGGCCCACATCCCAATAGGGATGGGAACCTGGCAGGAGTGTCCTCACACCACTTGGCATGTTTCTGAATATGTGGGTACCCAGCAGTTAGGGCCTGACGCCAGAAGGCCCTCATCACCGAGGGAAGGAGGCTCTCAGCAGGCTCCAACTGCCACCAGAGTGCCAACGTCGCCATGGAGGTGTGTGCAAGCCAGGCAGGAGTGACCTCAGAGCAGAGGGCCCACCTCACAGAAGTGTGAGGAACCCAATCAGGATCAGACTCTCACCAGAGGGTCCACATCACCAAGGGGATGGGAACGAGGTAGGAGTGTCCTCACACCAGTGGGGCCACATCACTAAAAGGTGAGGCAACCGGCACATGTGGCCTCAAACCAGAGGACCTACATCAACAAGGGGCTCGCAGTGAGGCAGGCAGGAGGAGCCTCACAACACAGGGACCGAAGTATAAAAATGGTGAGGAATCCTGCAGTTGGAACCTCCCAGCAGGCGGCCCAGAGCACAGAGGCTATGGGATCTAAGCCTGGTGAACTAACACCAGGGAGCCAACATCATGAAACTGTGAGCAACCCAGGCGCTGGGACAAGAGAACAGAAGGCACACATCCCCATGGGGATGGGAACCTTACAAGAGTGTCCTGGCATCACTGGGCTCACATCAGAAAACGTGGGGAGCCCAGCAGTTAGAGCCTGACCCCAGAGGGCCCTCATCACGTAGGAGAGGAGGTTCCCAGCAGGCTCCAACTGCCACCAGAGGGCCGAGCTCACCAAGGCAACTTGTGCCAGCCAGGCAGGAATTGCCTCAGAGAGAGGGCCCACCTCACAGAAGGGTGAGGAACCCAGCCAGGATCAGACTATCACCAGAGGACTCACATCACCAAGGGGATCGGAACCAGGCAGGAGTGTCCTCACACCAGTGTGGCCAAATCATAGAAAGGTGAGGAACCCGGAACATGTGGCCTAAACCAGAGGACCCACATCTCCAAGGGGCTCGGAGTGAGGCAGGCAGGAGGAGCCTCACAACACAGAGCCCGTAGAATAAAAAATGTGAGGAATCCAGCATTTGGAACCTCCCAACAGGCGGCAAAGTGCAGCGAGGCTATGGGATCCCGGCCGGGGTGAACTCACAACAGAGGGCCCTCATCATGAAACTGTGAGCAACCCAGCCTTTGGGACCACAGAGCAGAAGGCCCACATTCCCATGAGGTTGGGAACCTGGCAGGAGTGTACTCACACCACAGGGCACACATCAGAAAATTTTGGGAGCCCAGGAGTTAGGGCCTGACGCCAGAGGGCCCTCATTACTGAGGGGAGGAGACTCCCAGAAGGCACGAGCTCCCAACTGAGGGCACACGTCGCCAAGGTGACGTGTGCCAGCCAGGCAGGAGTGACCTCTGAGCAGAGGGCCTACGTCACAGAAGGGTGAGGAACCCAGCCAGTATAAGACTCTCCCCAGAGGGCCCATATAACCAAGGGGATCGGAACGAGGCAGGAGTGTCCTCACACCAGTGAGGCCAAATCATAGAAAGGTGAGGAACCCAGAACATGTGGCCTAAACCAGAGGACCCACATCTCCAAGGGGCTTGGAGTGAGGCAGGAAGGAGTAGCCTCACAACACAGGGCCCATAGAATAAAAAATGTGAGGAATCCAACAGTTGGAACCTCTCAGCAGGCGGCCAAGAGCACGGAGTCTATGGGATCCAGGCCGCAGTGAACTTACAGCTGAGGGCCCACATCATGAAACTGTGAGCAACCCAGGCGTTGGGACCTCAGAACAGAAGGCCCACATGCCCATGGGGATGGGAACCTGGCAGGAGTGTCCTCAAACCACTGGGCGCACATTAGAAAATTTTTGGATCCCAGGAGTTAGGGCCTGAAGCCAGAGTGACCTCATTACCAAGGGGAGTAGACCGCCAGCAGGCACCAACTCCCAACTGAGGGCCCACGTCGCCAAGGTGACGTGTGCCAGCCAGGCAGGAGTGACCTCAGCGCAGAGATCCCACGTCACGGAAGTGTGAGGAACCCAACCAGGATCAGATTCTCACCAGAGGGCCCACATCACCAAGGGGATGGGAACCAGGCAAGAGTGTCCTCACACCAGTGGGGCCACATCAGCGAAAGTTGAGGAACCCAGCACATGTGGCCTCAAACAAGGGGACACACATCACAAAGGGTCTGGCAGTGAGGCATGCAGGAGGAGACTCAAAACAGAGGGCCCATAGAATAAAAAATGTGAGGAATCCAGCAGTTGGAACCTCCAAGCAGGCGGCCCAGAGCACCGACGCTATGGGATACAGGCTGGAGTCAACTTACATCAGAGGGCCCACATCATGAAACTGTGAGCAACCAAGCCGTTGGGACATCAGAACAGAAGGCCCACATGCCCAAGGGGATGGGAACCTGGCAGGAGTGTCCTCGCACCACTGGGCGCACATCAGAAAATTTTTGGAACCCAGGAGTTAGGGCCTGAGGCCAGAGTGCCCTCATTACCAAGGGGAGTAGACCCCCAGCAGGCACCAACTCCCAACTGAGGGCCCACGTCGCCAAGGTGACGTGTGCCAGACAGGCAGGATTTACCTCATAGCAGAGGGCACACCTCACAGAAGGGTCAGGAACCCAGCCAGGATCAGACTCTCACCAGAGTGCCCACATCACCAAGGGGATGGGAACCAGGCAGGAGTGTCCTCAAACCAGTAGGGCCACATCACTAAAAGGTGAGGAGACCGGCACATGTGGCTTCAAACCAGAGTACCTACATCACCAAGGGGCTGGGAGTGACGCAGGCTGGAGGAGCCTCACAACACAGGTGTCAAAGAATAAAAAAGGTGAGGAATCCAGCAGTTGGAAACTCCCAGCAGGCAGCCCACAGCACAGAGGCCATGGGATCTAGGCCTGAGTGAACTAACACCAGAGAGCCAACATCATGAAACTGTGAGCAACCAAGGCGTTGGGACCTCAGAGAAGAAGGCCCACATCCCCTTGGGCATGAGAACCTTACAGGATTGTCCTGGCATCACTGGGCTCACATCAGAAAACGTGGGGAGCCCAGCAGTTAGAGCCTGACACCAGAGGGCCCTCATCAGGGAGGAGAGGAGGCTCCCAGCAGGCTACAACTGCCACCAGAGGGCCGACGTCACCAAAGCAATGAGAGCAAGACAGGCAGGAGTTACCTCACAGCAGAGGGCCCACTTCACGGAAGGGTGAGGAACCCAGACAGGATCAGATTATCACCAGAGGACTCACATCAGCAAGGGGATCAGAACCAGGCAGGAGTGTCCTCACACCAGTGTGGCCACATCATAGAAAGGTGAGGATCCGGGAACATGTGTCCTAAACCAGAAGACCCACATCTCCAAGGGGCTCGGAGCGAGGCAGGCAGGAGTAGCCTCACAACACAGGGCCCATAGAATAAAAAATGTGAGGAATCCAGCAGTTGGAACCTCCCAGCAGGCGGCCCAGAGCACCGAGTCTATGTGATCCAGGCCACAGTGAACACACAGCAGAGGACCCACATCATGAAACTCTGAGCAACCCAGGCGTTGGGACCTCAGAGCAGAAGGCCCACATCCCCATGGGGATGGGAACTTGGCAGGAGTGTCCTCGCACCACTTAGCACGTATCATAAAATGTGGGTGCCCAGCAGTTATGGCCTGACGCCAGAGGGCCCTCATGACTGACGGGAGGAAGCTCCCAGCAGGCTCCAACTGCCACCAAAGGGCCGACGTCACCAAGGCGGGGTGTGCCACCCAGGCAGTAGTGACCTCAGAGCAGAGTGCCCACCTCACAGAAGTTGAGGATCCCAACGAAGATCAGACTCAGCAGAGGGCCCACATCACCAAGGGGTTGGGAACCAGGCAGGAGTGTTCTCACACCAATGGACCCACATCATCAAAAGGGGAGGGACCCAGCACACGTGGCCTCAAACCAGAGAACACACATCACCAAGGGGCTGGGTGTGAGGCAGGCAGGAGGAGCCTCAAAACAGAGTCCCTATAGAATAAAAAAGGTAAGGAATCCCGCAGTTGGAACCTCCCAGCAGGCGGCCAGGAGCAGGGAGGCTATGGGATCCAGGCCTGAGTGAATTCACAACAGAGGGCCCTCATCATGATACTGTGAGCAACACAGGCGTTGGGACCTCAGAGCTGAAGGCCCACATTCCCATGTGGTTGGGAACCTGCCAGCAGTGTACTCGCACCACAGGGCGCACATCAGAAAATTTGGGAGCCAGGAGTTAGGGCCTGACGCCAGAGGGCCCTCATTACCGAGGGGAGGAGACTCCAAGCAGGCACCAACTCCCAACTGAGGGCACACGTCACCAAGGTAACGTTTGCCAGCCAGGCAGGAGTGACCTCGCAGCAGAGGGCCTACCTCACAGAAAGGTGAGCAACCAAGCCAGGATAAGACTCTCACCAGAGGGCCCACATCACCAAGGGGATCGGAACCAGGCAGGAGTGTCCTCACACCAGTGCGGTCACATCATAGAAAGGTGAGGAACCCAGCACATGTGGCCTAAACCAGAGGACCCACATGTCCAATGGCCTCGGAGTGAGGTAGGCAGGAGTAGCCACACAACACAGGGCCCATAGAATAAAAAAGGTGAGGAAACCAGCAGTAGGAACCTGCCAGCAGGCAGCCCAGAGCACCGAGACTATGGGATCCAGACCACAGTGAACACAGAGCAGAGGGCCACATCATGAAACTGTGAGCAACCCAGACGTTGGGACCTCAGAGCACAAGGCCCACATCCCAATAGGGATGGGAACCTGGCAGGAGTGTCCTCACACCACTTGGCATGTATCAGAATATGTGGGTACCCAGCAGTTAGGGCCTGACGCCAGAAGGCCCTCATCACCGAGGGAAGGAGGCTCTCAGCAGGCTCCAACTGCCACCAGAGTGCCAACGTCGCCATGGAGGTGTGTGCAAGCCAGGCAGGAGTGACCTCAGAGCAGAGGGCCCACCTCACAGAAGTGTGAGGAACCCAATCAGGATCAGACTCTCACCAGAGGGTCCACATCACCAAGGGGATGGGAACCAGGTAGGAGTGTCCTCACACCAGTGGGACCACATCACTAAAAGGTGAGGCAACCGGCACATGTGGCCTCAAACCAGAGGACCTACATCAACAAGGGGCTCGCAGTGAGGCAGGCAGGAGGAGCCTCACAACACAGGGACCGAAGTATAAAAATGGTGAGGAATCCTGCAGTTGGAACCTCCCAGCAGGCGGCCCAGAGCACAGAGGCTATGGGATCTAAGCCTGGTGAACTAACACCAGGGAGCCAACATCATGAAACTGTGAGCAACCCAGGCGTTGGGACAAGAGAACAGAAGGCACACATCCCCATGGGGATGGGAACCTTACAAGAGTGTCCTGGCATCACTGGGCTCACATCAGAAAACGTGGGGAGCCCAGCAGTTAGAGTCTGACCCCAGAGGGCCCTCATCACGTAGGAGAGGAGGTTCCCAGCAGGCTCCAACTGCCACCAGAGGCCCGAGCTCACCAAGGCAACTTGTGCCAGCCAGGCAGGAATTGCCTCAGAGAGAGGGCCCACCTCACAGAAGGGTGAGGAACCCAGCCAGGATCAGACTATCACCAGAGGACTCACATCACCAAGGGGATCGGAACCAGGCAGGAGTGTCCTCACACCAGTGTGGCCAAATCATAGAAAGGTGAGGAACCCGGAACATGTGGCCTAAACCAGAGGACCCACATCTCCAAGGGGCTCGGAGTGAGGCAGGCAGGAGGAGCCTCACAACACAGGGCCCGTAGAATAAAAAATGTGAGGAATCCAGCATTTGGAACCTCCCAACAGGCGGCAAAGTGCAGCGAGGCTATGGGATCCCGGCCGGGGTGAACTCACAACAGAGGGCCCTCATCATGAAACTGTGAGCAACCCAGCCTTTGGGACCACAGAGCAGAAGGCCCACATTCCCATGAGGTTGGGAACCTGGCAGGAGTGTACTCACACCACAGGGCACACATCAGAAAATTTTGGGAGCCCAGGAGTTAGGGCCTGACGCCAGAGGGCCCTCATTACTGAGGGGAGGAGACTCCCAGAAGGCACGAGCTCCCAACTGAGGGCACACGTCGCCAAGGTGACGTGTGCCAGCCAGGCAGGAGTGACCTCTGAGCAGAGGGCCTACGTCACAGAAGGGTGAGGAACCCAGCCAGTATAAGACTCTCCCCAGAGGGCCCATATAACCAAGGGGATCGGAACGAGGCAGGAGTGTCCTCACACCAGTGAGGCCAAATCATAGAAAGGTGAGGAACCCAGAACATGTGGCCTAAACCAGAGGACCCACATCTCCAAGGGGCTTGGAGTGAGGCAGGAAGAAGTAGCCTCACAACACAGGGCCCATAGAATAAAAAATGTGAGGAATCCAGCAGTTGGAACCTCTCAGCAGGCGGCCAAGAGCACGGAGTCTATGGGATCCAGGCCGCAGTGAACTGACACAGAGGTCCCACATCATAAAACTGTGAGCAACCCAGGCGTTGGGACCTCAGAACAGAAGGCTCACATGCCCATGCGGAGGGGAACCTGGCAGGAGTGTCCTCGAACCACTGGGCGCACATGAGAAAAATTTGGATCCCAGGAGTTACGGCCTGAAGCCAGAGTGACCTCATTACCAAGGGGAGTAGACCGCCAGCAGGCACCAACTCCCAACTGAGGGCCCACGTCGCCAAGGTGACGTGTGCCAGTCAGGCAGGAGTGACCTCAGTGCAGAGATCCCACGTCACGGAAGTATGAGGACCCCAACGTGGATCAGATTCTCACCAGAGGGCCCACATCACCAAGGGGATGGGAACGAGGCAAGTGTGTCTTCACACCAGTGGGGCCACATCAGCGAAAGTTGAGGAACCCAGCACATGTGGCCTCAAACAAGGGGACACACATCACAACGGGTCTGGCAGTGAGGCATGCAGGAGGAGACTCAAAACAGAGGGCCCATAGATAAAATGAGAGGAACCCAGCAGTTGGAACCTCCAAGCAGGCGGCCCAGAGCACCGACGCTATGGGATACAGGCTGGAGTCAACTTACATCAGAGGGCCCACATCATGAAACTGTGAGCAACCCAGCCGATGGGACATCAGAACAGAAGGCCCACATGCCCAAGGGGATGGGAACCTGGCAGGAGTGTCCTCGCACCACTGGGCGCACATAAGAAAATTTTTGGAACCCAGGAGTTAGGGCCTGAGGCCAGAGTGCCCTCATTACCAAGGGGAGTAGACCCCCAGCAGGCACCAACTCCCAACTGAGGGCCAACGTCACCAAGGTGACGTGTGCCAGACAGGCAGGATTAACCTCATTGAAGAGGGCACACCTCACAGAAGGGTCAGGAACCCAGCCAGGATCAGACTCTCACCAGAGTGCCCACATCACCAAGGGGATGGGAACCAGGCAGGAGTGTCCTCAAACCAGTAGGGCCACATCACTAAAAGGTGAGGAGACCGGCACATGTGGCTTCAAACCACAGTACCTACATCACCAAGGGGCTGGGAGTGACGCAGGCTGGAAGAGCCTCACAACACAGGTGTCAAAGAATAAAAAAGGTGAGGAATCCAGCAGTTGGAAACTCCCAGCAGGCAGCCCACAGCACAGAGGCCATGGGATCTAGGCCTGAGTGAACTAACACCAGAGGGCCAACATCATGAAACTGTGAGCAACCAAGGCGTTGGGACCTCAGAGCAGAAGGCCCACATCCCCTTGGGCATGAGAACCTTACAGGATTGTCCTGGCATCACTGGGCTCACATCAGAAAACGTGGGGAGCCCAGCAGTTAGAGCCTGACACCAGAGGGCCCTCATCAGGGAGGAGAGGAGGCTCCCAGCAGGCTACAACTGCCACCAGAGGGCCGACGTCACCAAAGCAATGAGAGCAAGCCAGGCAGGAATTACCTCACAACAGAGGGCCCACTTCACAGAAGGGTGAGGAACCCAGACAGGATCAGATTATCACCAGAGGACTCACATCAGCAAGGGGATCGGAACCAGGCAGGAGTGTCCTCACACCAGTGTGGCCACATCATAGAAAGGTGAGGATCCGGGAACATGTGGCCTAAACCAGAGGACCCACATCTCCAAGGGGCTCGGAGTGAGGCAGGCAGGGGTAGCCTCACAACACAGGGCCCATAGAATAAAAAATGTGAGGAATCCAGCAGTTGGAGCCTCCCAGCAGGCGGCCCAGAGCACCGAGTCTATGTGATCCAGGCCACAGTGAACTCACAGCAGAGGACCCACATCATGAAACTCTGAGCAACCCAGGCGTTGGGACCTCAGAGCAGAAGGCCCACATCCCCATGGGGATGGGAACTTGGCAGGAGTGTCCTCGCACCACTTAGCACGTATCATAAAATGTGGGTGCCCAGCAGTTATGGCCTGACGCCAGAGGGCCCTCATGACTGACGGGAGGAAGCTCCCAGCAGGCTCCAACTGCCACCAAAGGGCCGACGTCACCAAGGCGGGGTGTGCCAGCCAGGCAGTAGTGACCTCAGAGCAGAGTGCCCACCTCACAGAAGTTGAGGATCCCAAAGAAGATCAGACTCAGCAGAGGGCCCACATCACCAAGGGGTTGGGAACCAGGCAGGAGTGTTCTCACACCAATGGACCCACATCATCAAAAGGGGAGGGACCCAGCACACGTGGCCTCAAACCAGAGAACACACATCACCAAGGGGCTGAGTGTGAGGCATGCAGGAGGAGCCTCAAAACAGAGTCCCTATAGAATAAAAAAGGTAAGGAATCCCGCAGTTGGAACCTCCCAGCAGGCGGCCAGGAGCAGGGAGTCTATGGGATCCAGGCCTGAGTGAATTCACAACAGAGGGCCCTCATCATGAAACTGTGAGCAACACAGGCGTTGGGACCTCAGAGCTGAAGGCCCACATTCCCATGTGGTTGGGAACCTGCCAGCAGTGTACTCGCACCACAGGGCACACATCAGAAAATTTGGGAGCCAGGAGTTAGGGCCTGACGCCAGAGGGCCCTCATTACCGAGGGGAGGAGACTCCAAGCAGGCACCAACTCCCAACTGAGGGCACACGTCACCAAGGTAACGTTTGCCAGCCAGGCAGGAGTGACCTCGCAGCAGAGGGCCTACCTCACAGAAAGGTGAGCAACCAAGCCAGGATAAGACTCTCACCAGAGGGCCCACATCACCAAGGGGATCGGAACCAGGCAGGAGTGTCCTCACACCAGTGTGGTCACATCATAGAAAGGTGAGGAACCCAGCACATGTGGCCTAAACCAGAGGACCCACATGTCCAATGGCCTCGGAGTGAGGTAGGCAGGAGTAGCCACACAACACAGGGCCCATAGAATAAAAAAGGTGAGGAAACCAGCAGTAGGAACCTGCCAGCAGGCAGCCCAGAGCACCGAGGCTATGGGATCCAGACCACAGTGAACACAGAGCAGAGGGCCACATCATGAAACTGTGAGCAACCCAGACGTTGGGACCTCAGAGCACAAGGCCCACATCCCAATAGGGATGGGAACCTGGCAGGAGTGTCCTCACACCACTTGGCATGTATCTGAATATGTGGGTACCCAGCAGTTAGGGCCTGACGCCAGAAGGCCCTCATCACCGAGGGAAGGAGGCTCTCAGCAGGCTCCAACTGCCACCAGAGTGCCAACGTCGCCATGGAGGTGTGTGCAAGCCAGGCAGGAGTGACCTCAGAGCAGAGGGCCCACCTCACAGAAGTGTGAGGAACCCAATCAGGATCAGACTCTCACCAGAGGGTCCACATCACCAAGGGGATGGGAACCAGGTAGGAGTGTCCTCACACCAGTGGGGCCACATCACTAAAAGGTGAGGCAACCGGCACATGTGGCCTCAAACCTGAGGACCTACATCAACAAGGGGCTCGCAGTGAGGCAGGCAGGAGGAGCCTCACATCACAGGGACCGAAGTATAAAAATGGTGAGGAATCCTGCAGTTGGAACCTCCCAGCAGGCGGCCCAGAGCACAGAGGCTATGGGATCTAAGCCTGGTGAACTAACACCAGGGAGCCAACATCATGAAACTGTGAGCAACCGAGGCGCTGGGACAAGAGAACAGAAGGCACACATCCCCATGGGGATGGGAACCTTACAAGAGTGTCCTGGCATCACTGGGCTCACATCAGAAAACGTGGGGAGCCCAGCAGTTAGAGCCTGACCCCAGAGGGCCCTCATCACGTAGGAGAGGAGGTTCCCAGCAGGCTCCAACTGCCACCAGAGGGCCGAGCTCACCAAGGCAACTTGTGCCAGCCAGGCAGGAATTGCCTCAGAGAGAGGGCCCACCTCACAGAAGGGTGAGGAACCCAGCCAGGATCAGACTATCACCAGAGGACTCACATCACCAAGGGGATCGGAACCAGGCAGGAGTGTCCTCACACCAGTGTGGCCAAATCATAGAAAGGTGAGGAACCCGGAACATGTGGCCTAAACCAGAGGACCCACATCTCCAAGGGGCTCGGAGTGAGGCAGGCAGGAGGAGCCTCACAACACAGGGCCCGTAGAATAAAAAATGTGAGGAATCCAGCATTTGGAACCTCCCAACAGGTGGCAAAGTGCAGCGAGGCTATGGGATCCCGGCCGGGGTGAACTCACAACAGAGGGCCCTCATCATGAAACTGTGAGCAACCCAGCCTTTGGGACCACAGAGCAGAAGGCCCACATTCCCATGAGGTTGGGAACCTGGCAGGAGTGTACTCACACCACAGGGCACACATCAGAAAATTTTGGGAGCCCAGGAGTTAGGGCCTGACGCCAGAGGGCCCTCATTACTGAGGGGAGGAGACTCCCAGAAGGCACGAGCTCCCAACTGAGGGCACACGTCGCCAAGGTGACGTGTGCCAGCCAGGCAGGAGTGACCTCTGAGCAGAGGGCCTACGTCACAGAAGGGTGAGGAACCCAGCCAGTATAAGACTCTCCCCAGAGGGCCCATATAACCAAGGGGATCGGAACGAGGCAGGAGTGTCCTCACACCAGTGAGGCCAAATCATAGAAAGGTGAGGAACCCAGAACATGTGGCCTAAACCAGAGGACCCACATCTCCAAGGGGCTTGGAGTGAGGCAGGAAGGAGTAGCCTCACAACACAGGGCCCATAGAATAAAAAATGCGAGGAATCCAACAGTTGGAACCTCTCAGCAGGCGGCCAAGAGCACGGAGTCTATGGGATCCAGGCCGCAGTGAACTTACAGCTGAGGGCCCACATCATGAAACTGTGAGCAACCCAGGCGTTGGGACCTCAGAACAGAAGGCCCACATGCCCATGGGGATGGGAACCTGGCAGGAGTGTCCTCAAACCACTGGGCGCACATCAGAAAATTTTTGGATCCCAGGAGTTAGGGCCTGAAGCCAGAGTGACCTCATTACCAAGGGGAGTAGACCGCCAGCAGGCACCAACTCCCAACTGAGGGCCCACGTCGCCAAGGTGACGTGTGCCAGCCAGGCAGGAGTGACCTCAGCGCAGAGATCCCACGTCACGGAAGTGTGAGGAACCCAACCAGGATCAGATTCTCACCAGAGGGCCCACATCACCAAGGGGATGGGAACCAGGCAAGAGTGTCCTCACACCAGTGGGGCCACATCAGCGAAAGTTGAGGAACCCAGCACATGTGGCCTCAAACAAGGGGACACACATCACAAAGGGTCTGGCAGTGAGGCATGCAGGAGGAGACTCAAAACAGAGGGCCCATAGAATAAAAAATGTGAGGAATCCAGCAGTTGGAACCTCCAAGCAGGCGGCCCAGAGCACCGACGCTATGGGATACAGGCTGGAGTCAACTTACATCAGAGGGCCCACATCATGAAACTGTGAGCAACCAAGCCGTTGGGACATCAGAACAGAAGGCCCACATGCCCAAGGGGATGGGAACCTGGCAGGAGTGTCCTCGCACCACTGGGCGCACATCAGAAAATTTTTGGAACCCAGGAGTTAGGGCCTGAGGCCAGAGTGCCCTCATTACCAAGGGGAGTAGACCCCCAACAGGCACCAACTCCCAACTGAGGGCCCACGTCGCCAAGGTGACGTGTGCCAGACAGGCAGGATTTACCTCATAGCAGAGGGCACACCTCACAGAAGGGTCAGGAACCCAGCCAGGATCAGACTCTCACCAGAGTGCCCACATCACCAAGGGGATGGGAACCAGGCAGGAGTGTCCTCAAACCAGTAGGGCCACATCACTAAAAGGTGAGGAGACCGGCACATGTGGCTTCAAACCAGAGTACCTACATCACCAAGGGGCTGGGAGTGACGCAGGCTGGAGGAGCCTCACAACACAGGTGTCAAAGAATAAAAAAGGTGAGGAATCCAGCAGTTGGAAACTCCCAGCAGGCAGCCCACAGCACAGAGGCCATGGGATCTAGGCCTGAGTGAACTAACACCAGAGAGCCAACATCATGAAACTGTGAGCAACCAAGGCGTTGGGACCTCAGAGAAGAAGGCCCACATCCCCTTGGGCATGAGAACCTTACAGGATTGTCCTGGCATCACTGGGCTCACATCAGAAAACGTGGGGAGCCCAGCAGTTAGAGCCTGACACCAGAGGGCCCTCATCAGGGAGGAGAGGAGGCTCCCAGCAGGCTACAACTGCCACCAGAGGGCCGACGTCACCAAAGCAATGAGAGCAAGCCAGGCAGGAGTTACCTCACAGCAGAGGGCCCACTTCACGGAAGGGTGAGGAACCCAGACAGGATCAGATTATCACCAGAGGACTCACATCAGCAAGGGGATCAGAACCAGGCAGGAGTGTCCTCACACCAGTGTGGCCACATCATAGAAAGGTGAGGATCCGGGAACATGTGTCCTAAACCAGAAGACCCACATCTCCAAGGGGCTCGGAGCGAGGCAGGCAGGAGTAGCCTCACAACACAGGGCCCATAGAATAAAAAATGTGAGGAATCCAGCAGTTGGAACCTCCCAGCAGGCGGCCCAGAGCACCGAGTCTATGTGATCCAGGCCACAGTGAACACACAGCAGAGGACCCACATCATGAAACTCTGAGCAACCCAGGCGTTGGGACCTCAGAGCAGAAGGCCCACATCCCCATGGGGATGGGAACTTGGCAGGAGTGTCCTCGCACCACTTAGCACGTATCATAAAATGTGGGTGCCCAGCAGTTATGGCCTGACGCCAGAGGGCCCTCATGACTGACGGGAGGAAGCTCCCAGCAGGCTCCAACTGCCACCAAAGGGCCGACGTCACCAAGGCGGGGTGTGCCAGCCAGGCATTAGTGACCTCAGAGCAGAGTGCCCACCTCACAGAAGTTGAGGATCCCAACGAAGATCAGACTCAGCAGAGGGCCCACATCACCAAGGGGTTGGGAACCAGGCAGGAGTGTTCTCACACCAATGGACCCACATCATCAAAAGGGGAGGGACCCAGCACACGTGGCCTCAAACCAGAGAACACACATCACCAAGGGGCTGGGTGTGAGGCAGGCAGGAGGAGCCTCAAAACAGAGTCCCTATAGAATAAAAAAGGTAAGGAATCCCGCAGTTGGAACCTCCCAGCAGGCGGCCAGGAGCAGGGAGGCTATGGGATCCAGGCCTGAGTGAATTCACAACAGAGGGCCCTCATCATGATACTGTGAGCAACACAGGCGTTGGGACCTCAGAGCTGAAGGCCCACATTCCCATGTGGTTGGGAACCTGCCAGCAGTGTACTCGCACCACAGGGCGCACATCAGAAAATTTGGGAGCCAGGAGTTAGGGCCTGACGCCAGAGGGCCCTCGTTACCGAGGGGAGGAGACTCCAAGCAGGCACCAACTCCCAACTGAGGGCACACGTCACCAAGGTAACGTTTGCCAGCCAGGCAGGAGTGACCTCGCAGCAGAGGGCCTACCTCACAGAAAGGTGAGCAACCAAGCCAGGATAAGACTCTCACCAGAGGGCCCACATCACCAAGGGGATCGAAACCAGGCAGGAGTGTCCTCACACCAGTGCGGTCACATCATAGAAAGGTGAGGAACCCAGCACATGTGGCCTAAACCAGAGGACCCACATGTCCAATGGCCTCGGAGTGAGGTAGGCAGGAGTAGCCACACAACACAGGGCCCATAGAATAAAAAAGGTGAGGAAACCAGCAGTAGGAACCTGCCAGCAGGCAGCCCAGAGCACCGAGACTATGGGATCCAGACCACAGTGAACACAGAGCAGAGGGCCACATCATGAAACTGTGAGCAACCCAGACGTTGGGACCTCAGAGCACAAGGCCCACATCCCAATAGGGATGGGAACCTGGCAGGAGTGTCCTCACACCACTTGGCATGTATCAGAATATGTGGGTACCCAGCAGTTAGGGCCTGACGCCAGAAGGCCCTCGTCACCGAGGGAAGGAGGCTCTCAGCAGGCTCCAACTGCCACCAGAGTGCCAACGTCGCCATGGAGGTGTGTGCAAGCCAGGCAGGAGTGACCTCAGAGCAGAGGGCCCACCTCACAGAAGTGTGAGGAACCCAATCAGGATCAGACTCTCACCAGTGGATCCACATCACCAAGGGGATGGGAACCAGGTAGGAGTGTCCTCACACCAGTGGGGCCACATCACTAAAAGGTGAGGCAACCGGCACATGTGGCCTCAAACCAGAGGACCTACATCAACATGGGGCTCGCAGTGAGGCAGGCAGGAGGAGCCTCACAACACAGGGACCGAAGTATAAAAATGGTGAGGAATCCTGCAGTTGGAACCTCCCAGCAGGCGGCCCAGAGCACAGAGGCTATGGGATCTAAGCCTGGTGAACTAACACCAGGGAGCCAACATCATGAAACTGTGAGCAACCGAGGCGCTGGGACAAGAGAACAGAAGGCACACATCACCATGGGGATGGGAACCTTACAAGAGTGTCCTGGCATCACTGGGCTCACATCAGAAAACGTGGGGAGCCCAGCAGTTAGAGCCTGACCCCAGAGGGCCCTCATCACGTAGGAGAGGAGGTTCCCAGCAGGCTCCAACTGCCACCAGAGGGCCGAGCTCACCAAGGCAACTTGTGCCAGCCAGGCAGGAATTGCCTCAGAGAGAGGGCCCACCTCACAGAAGGGTGAGGAACCCAGCCAGGATCAGACTATCACCAGAGGACTCACATCACCAAGGGGATCGGAACCAGGCAGGAGTGTCCTCACACCAGTGTGGCCAAATCATAGAAAGGTGAGGAACCCGGAACATGTGGCCTAAACCAGAGGACCCACATCTCCAAGGGGCTCGGAGTGAGGCAGGCAGGAGGAGCCTCACAACACAGAGCCCGTAGAATAAAAAATGTGAGGAATCCAGCATTTGGAACCTCCCAACAGGCGGCAAAGTGCAGCGAGGCTATGGGATCCCGGCCGGGGTGAACTCACAACAGAGGGCCCTCATCATGAAACTGTGAGCAACCCAGCCTTTGGGACCACAGAGCAGAAGGCCCACATTCCCATGAGGTTGGGAACCTGGCAGGAGTGTACTCACACCACAGGGCACACATCAGAAAATTTTGGGAGCCCAGGAGTTAGGGCCTGACGCCAGAGGGCCCTCATTACTGAGGGGAGGAGACACCCAGAAGGCACCAGCTCCCAACTGAGGGCACACGTCGCCAAGGTGACGTGTGCCAGCCAGGCAGGAGTGACCTCTGAGCAGAGGGCCTACGTCACAGAAGGGTGAGGAACCCAGCCAGTATAAGACTCTCCCCAGAGGGCCCATATAACCAAGGGGATCGGAACGAGGCAGGAGTGTCCTCACACCAGTGAGGCCAAATCATAGAAAGGTGAGGAACCCAGAACATGTGGCCTAAACCAGAGGACCCACATCTCCAAGGGGCTTGGAGTGAGGCAGGAAGGAGTAGCCTCACAACACAGGGCCCATAGAATAAAAAATGTGAGGAATCCAACAGTTGGAACCTCTCAGCAGGCGGCCAAGAGCACGGAGTCTATGGGATCCAGGCCGCAGTGAACTTACAGCTGAGGGCCCACATCATGAAACTGTGAGCAACCCAGGCGTTGGGACCTCAGAACAGAAGGCCCACATGCCCATGGGGATGGGAACCTGGCAGGAGTGTCCTCAAACCACTGGGCGCACATCAGAAAATTTTTGGATCCCAGGAGTTAGGGCCTGAAGCCAGAGTGACCTCATTACCAAGGGGAGTAGACCGCCAGCAGGCACCAACTCCCAACTGAGGGCCCACGTCGCCAAGGTTACATGTGCCAGCCAGGCAGGAGTGACCTCAGCGCAGAGATCCCACGTCACGGAAGTGTGAGGAACCCAACCAGGATCAGATTCTCACCAGAGGGCCCACATCACCAAGGGGATGGGAACCAGGCAAGAGTGTCCTCACACCAGTGGGGCCACATCAGCGAAAGTTGAGGAACCCAGCACATGTGGCCTCAAACAAGGGGACACACATCACAAAGGGTCTGGCAGTGAGGCATGCAGGAGGAGACTCAAAACAGAGGGCCCATAGAATAAAAAATGTGAGGAATCCAGCAGTTGGAACCTCCAAGCAGGCGGCCCAGAGCACCGACGCTATGGGATACAGGCTGGAGTCAACTTACATCAGAGGGCCCACATCATGAAACTGTGAGCAACCAAGCCGTTGGGACATCAGAACAGAAGGCCCACATGCCCAAGGGGATGGGAACCTGGCAGGAGTGTCCTCGCACCACTGGGCGCACATCAGAAAATTTTTGGAACCCAGGAGTTAGGGCCTGAGGCCAGAGTGCCCTCATTACCAAGGGGAGTAGACCCCCAGCAGGCACCAACTCCCAACTGAGGGCCCACGTCGCCAAGGTGACGTGTGCCAGACAGGCAGGATTTACCTCATAGCAGAGGGCACACCTCACAGAAGGGTCAGGAACCCAGCCAGGATCAGACTCTCACCAGAGTGCCCACATCACCAAGGGGATGGGAACCAGGCAGGAGTGTCCTCAAACCAGTAGGGCCACATCACTAAAAGGTGAGGAGACCGGCACATGTGGCTTCAAACCAGAGTACCTACATCACCAAGGGGCTGGGAGTGACGCAGGCTGGAGGAGCCTCACAACACAGGTGTCAAAGAATAAAAAAGGTGAGGAATCCAGCAGTTGGAAACTCCCAGCAGGCAGCCCACAGCACAGAGGCCATGGGATCTAGGCCTGAGTGAACTAACACCAGAGAGCCAACATCATGAAACTGTGAGCAACCAAGGCGTTGGGACCTCAGAGAAGAAGGCCCACATCCCCTTGGGCATGAGAACCTTACAGGATTGTCCTGGCATCACTGGGCTCACATCAGAAAACGTGGGGAGCCCAGCAGTTAGAGCCTGACACCAGAGGGCCCTCATCAGGGAGGAGAGGAGGCTCCCAGCAGGCTACAACTGCCACCAGAGGGCCGACGTCACCAAAGCAATGAGAGCAAGCCAGGCAGGAGTTACCTCACAGCAGAGGGCCCACTTCACGGAAGGGTGAGGAACCCAGACAGGATCAGATTATCACCAGAGGACTCACATCAGCAAGGGGATCGGAACCAGGCAGGAGTGTCCTCACACCAGTGTGGCCACATCATAGAAAGGTGAGGATCCGGGAACATGTGTCCTAAACCAGAAGACCCACATCTCCAAGGGGCTCGGAGCGAGGCAGGCAGGAGTAGCCTCACAACACAGGGCCCATAGAATAAAAAATGTGAGGAATCCAGCAGTTGGAACCTCCCAGCAGGCGGCCCAGAGCACCGAGTCTATGTGATCCAGGCCACAGTGAACACACAGCAGAGGACCCACATCATGAAACTCTGAGCAACCCAGGCGTTGGGACCTCAGAGCAGAAGGCCCACATCCCCATGGGGATGGGAACTTGGCAGGAGTGTCCTCGCACCACTTAGCACGTATCATAAAATGTGGGTGCCCAGCAGTTATGGCCTGACGCCAGAGGGCCCTCATGACTGACGGGAGGAAGCTCCCAGCAGGCTCCAACTGCCACCAAAGGGCCGACGTCACCAAGGCGGGGTGTGCCAGCCAGGCATTAGTGACCTCAGAGCAGAGTGCCCACCTCACAGAAGTTGAGGATCCCAACGAAGATCAGACTCAGCAGAGGGCCCACATCACCAAGGGGTTGGGAACCAGGCAGGAGTGTTCTCACACCAATGGACCCACATCATCAAAAGGGGACGGACCCAGCACACGTGGCCTCAAACCAGAGAACACACATCACCAAGGGGCTGGGTGTGAGGCAGGCAGGAGGAGCCTCAAAACAGAGTCCCTATAGAATAAAAAAGGTAAGGAATCCCGCAGTTGGAACCTCCCAGCAGGCGGCCAGGAGCAGGGAGGCTATGGGATCCAGGCCTGAGTGAATTCACAACAGAGGGCCCTCATCATGATACTGTGAGCAACACAGGCGTTGGGACCTCAGAGCTGAAGGCCCACATTCCCATGTGGTTGGGAACCTGCCAGGAGTGTACTCGCACCACAGGGCGCACATCAGAAAATTTGGGAGCCAGGAGTTAGGGCCTGACGCCAGAGGGCCCTCATTACCGAGGGGAGGAGACTCCAAGCAGGCACCAACTCCCAACTGAGGGCACACGTCAGCAAGGTAACGTTTGCCAGCCAGGCAGGAGTGACCTCGCAGCAGAGGGCCTACCTCACAGAAAGGTGAGCAACCAAGCCAGGATAAGACTCTCACCAGAGGGCCCACATCACCAAGGGGATCGGAACCAGGCAGGAGTGTCCTCACACCAGTGCGGTCACATCATAGAAAGGTGAGGAACCCAGCACATGTGGCCTAAACCAGAGGACCCACATGTCCAATGGCCTCGGAGTGAGGTAGGCAGGAGTAGCCACACAACACAGGGTCCATAGAATAAAAAAGGTGAGGAAACCAGCAGTAGGAACCTGCCAGCAGGCAACCCAGAGCACCGAGACTATGGGATCCAGACCACAGTGAACACAGAGCAGAGGGCCACATCATGAAACTGTGAGCAACCCAGACGTTGGGACCTCAGAGCACAAGGCCCACATCCCAATAGGGATGGGAACCTGGCAGGAGTGTCCTCACACCACTTGGCATGTATCAGAATATGTGGGTACCCAGCAGTTAGGGCCTGACGCCAGAAGGCCCTCATCACCGAGGGAAGGAGGCTCTCAGCAGGCTCCAACTGCCACCAGAGTGCCAACGTCGCCATGGAGGTGTGTGCAAGCCAGGCAGGAGTGACCTCAGAGCAGAGGGCCCACCTCACAGAAGTGTGAGGAACCCAATCAGGATCAGACTCTCACCAGAGGGTCCACATCACCAAGGGGATGGGAACCAGGTAGGAGTGTCCTCACACCAGTGGGACCACATCACTAAAAGGTGAGGCAACCGGCACATGTGGCCTCAAACCAGAGGACCTACATCAACAAGGGGCTCGCAGTGAGGCAGGCAGGAGGAGCCTCACAACACAGGGACCGAAGTATAAAAATGGTGAGGAATCCTGCAGTTGGAACCTCCCAGCAGGCGGCCCAGAGCACAGAGGCTATGGGATCTAAGCCTGGTGAACTAACACCAGGTAGCCAACATCATGAAACTGTGAGCAACCCAGGCGTTGGGACAAGAGAACAGAAGGCACACATCCCCATGGGGATGGGAACCTTACAAGAGTGTCCTGGCATCACTGGGCTCACATCAGAAAACGTGGGGAGCCCAGCAGTTAGAGTCTGACCACAGAGGGCCCTCATCACGTAGGAGAGGAGGTTCCCAGCAGGCTCCAACTGCCACCAGAGGGCCGAGCTCACCAAGGCAACTTGTGCCAGCCAGGCAGGAATTGCCTCAGAGAGAGGGCCCACCTCACAGAAGGGTGAGGAACCCAGCCAGGATCAGACTATCACCAGAGGACTCACATCACCAAGGGGATCGGAACCAGGCAGGAGTGTCCTCACACCAGTGTGGCCAAATCATAGAAAGGTGAGGAACCCGGAACATGTGGCCTAAACCAGAGGACCCACATCTCCAAGGGGCTCGGAGTGAGGCAGGCAGGAGGAGCCTCACAACACAGAGCCCGTAGAATAAAAAATGTGAGGAATCCAGCATTTGGAACGTCCCAACAGGCGGCAAAGTGCAGCGAGGCTATGGGATCCCGGCCGGGGTGAACTCACAACAGAGGGCCCTCATCATGAAACTGTGAGCAACCCAGGCTTTGGGACCACAGAGCAGAAGGCCCACATTCCCATGAGGTTGGGAACCTGGCAGGAGTGTACTCACACCACAGGGCACACATCAGAAAAATTTGGGAGCCCAGGAGTTAGGGCCTGACGCCAGAGGGCCCTCATTACTGAGGGGAGGAGACTCCCAGAAGGCACCAGCTCCCAACTGAGGGCACACGTCGCCAAGGTGACGTGTGCCAGCCAGGCAGGAGTGACCTCTGAGCAGAGCGCCTACGTCACAGAATGGTGAGGAACCCAGCCAGTATAAGACTCTCCCCAGAGGGCCCATATAACCAAGGGGATCAGAACGAGGCAGGAGTGTCCTCACACCAGTGAGGCCAAATCATAGAAAGGTGAGGAACCCAGAACATGTGGCCTAAACCAGAGGACCCACATCTCCAAGGGGCTTGGAGTGAGGCAGGAAGGAGTAGCCTCACAACACAGGGCCCATAGAATAAAAAATGTGAGGAATCCAACAGTTGGAACCTCTCAGCAGGCGGCCAAGAGCACGGAGTCTATGGGATCCAGGCCGCAGTGAACTTACAGCTGAGGGCCCACATCATGAAACTGTGAGCAACCCAGGCGTTGGGACCTCAGAACAGAAGGCCCACATGCCCATGGGGATGGGAACCTGGCAGGAGTGTCCTCAAACCACTGGGCGCACATCAGAAAATTTTTGGATCCCAGGAGTTAGGGCCTGAAGCCAGAGTGACCTCATTATCAAGGGGAGTAGACCGCCAGCAGGCACCAACTCCCAACTGAGGGCCCACGTCGCCAAGGTGACGTGTGCCAGCCAGGCAGGAGTGACCTCAGCGCAGAGATCCCACGTCACGGAAGTGTGAGGAACCCAACCAGGATCAGATTCTCACCAGAGGGCCCACATCACCAAGGGGATGGGAACCAGGCAAGAGTGTCCTCACACCAGTGGGGCCACATCAGCGAAAGTTGAGGAACCCAGCACATGTGGCCTCAAACAAGGGGACACACATCACAAAGGGTCTGGCAGTGAGGCATGCAGGAGGAGACTCAAAACAGAGGGCCCATAGAATAAAAAATGTGAGGAATCCAGCAGTTGGAACCTCCAAGCAGGCGGCCCAGAGCACCGACGCTATGGGATACAGGCTGGAGTCAACTTACATCAGAGGGCCCACATCATGAAACTGTGAGCAACCAAGCCGTTGGGACATCAGAACAGAAGGCCCACATGCCCAAGGGGCTGGGAACCTGGCAGGAGTGTCCTCGCACCACTGGGCGCACATCAGAAAATTTTTGGAACCCAGGAGTTAGGGCCTGAGGCCAGAGTGCCCTCATTACCAAGGGGAGTAGACCCCCAGCAGGCACCAACTCCCAACTGAGGGCCCACGTCGCCAAGGTGACGTGTGCCAGACAGGCAGGGTTTACCTCATAGCAGAGGGCACACCTCACAGAAGGGTCAGGAACCCAGCCAGGATCAGACTCTCACCAGAGTGCCCACATCACCAAGGGGATGGGAACCAGGCAGGAGTGTCCTCAAACCAGTAGGGCCACATCACTAAAAGGTGAGGAGACCGGCACATGTGGCTTCAAACCAGAGTACCTACATCACCAAGGGGCTGGGAGTGACGCAGGCTGGAGGAGCCTCACAACACAGGTGTCAAAGAATAAAAAAGGTGAGGAGTCCAGCAGTTGGAAACTCCCAGCAGGCAGCCCACAGCACAGAGGCCATGGGATCTAGGCCTGAGTGAACTAACACCAAAGAGCCAACATCATGAAACTGTGAGCAACCAATGCGTTGGGACCTCAGAGAAGAAGGCCCACATCCCCTTGGGCATGAGAACCTTACAGGATTGTCCTGGCATCACTGGGCTCACATCAGAAAACGTGGGGAGCCCAGCAGTTAGAGCCTGACACCAGAGGGACCTCATCAGGGAGGAGAGGAGGCTCCCAGCAGGCTACAACTGCCACCAGAGGGCCGACGTCACCAAAGCAATGAGAGCAAGCCAGGCAGGAGTTACCTCACAGCAGAGGGCCCACTTCACAGAAGGGTGAGGAACCCAGACAGGATCAGATTATCACCAGAGGACTCACATCAGCAAGGGGATCGGAACCAGGCAGGAGTGTCCTCACACCAGTGTGGCCACATCATAGAAAGGTGAGGATCCGGGAACATGTGGCCTAAACCAGAGGACCCACATCTCCAAGGGGCTCGGAGTGAGGCAGGCAGGAGTAGCCTCACAACACAGGGCCCATAGAATAAAAAATGTGAGGAATCCAGCAGTTGGAACCTCCCAGCAGGCGGCCCAGAGCACCGAGTCTATGTGATCCAGGCCACAGTGAACTCACAGCAGAGGACCCACATCATGAAACTCTGAGCAACCCAGGCGTTGGGACCTCAGAGCAGAAGGCCCACATCCCCATGGGGATGGGAACTTGGCAGGAGTGTCCTCGCACCACTTAGCACGTATCATAAAATGTGGGTGCCCAGCAGTTATGGCCTGACGCCAGAGGGCCCTCATGACTGACGGGAGGAAGCTCCCAGCAGGCTCCAACTGCCACCAAAGGGCCGACGTCACCAAGGCGGGGTGTGCCAGCCAGGCAGTAGTGACCTCAGAGCAGAGTGCCCACCTCACAGAAGTTGAGGATCCCAACGAAGATCAGACTCAGCAGAGGGCCCACATCACCAAGGGGTTGGGAACCAGGCAGGAGTGTTCTCACACCAATGGACCCACATCATCAAAAGGGGAGGGACCCAGCACACGTGGCCTCAAACCAGAGAACACACATCACCAAGGGGCTGGGTGTGAGGCAGGCAGGAGGAGCCTCAAAACAGAGTCCCTATAGAATAAAAAAGGTAAGGAATCCCGCAGTTGGAACCTCCCAGCAGGCGGCCAGGAGCAGGGAGTCTATGGGATCCAGGCCTGAGTGAATTCACAACAGAGGGCCCTCATCATGATACTGTGAGCAACACAGGCGTTGGGACCTCAGAGCTGAAGGCCCACATTCCCATGTGGTTGGGAACCTGCCAGCAGTGTACTCGCACCACAGGGCGCACATCAGAAAATTTGGGAGCCAGGAGTTAGGGCCTGACGCCAGAGGGCCCTCATTACCGAGGGGAGGAGACTCCAAGCAGGCACCAACTCCCAACTGAGGGCACACGTCACCAAGGTAACGTTTGCCAGCCAGGCAGGAGTGACCTCGCAGCAGAGGGCCTACCTCACAGAAAGGTGAGCAACCAAGCCAGGATAAGACTCTCACCAGAGGGCCCACATCACCAAGGGGATCGGAACCAGGCAGGAGTGTCCTCACACCAGTGCGGTCACATCATAGAAAGGTGAGGAACCCAGCACATGTGGCCTAAACCAGAGGACCCACATGTCCAATGGCCTCGGAGTGAGGTAGGCAGGAGTAGCCACACAACACAGGGCCCATAGAATAAAAAAGGTGAGGAAACCAGCAGTAGGAACCTGCCAGCAGGCAGCCCAGAGCACCGAGACTATGGGATCCAGACCACAGTGAACACAGAGCAGAGGGCCACATCATGAAACTGTGAGCAACCCAGACGTTGGGACCTCAGAGCACAAGGCCCACATCCCAATAGGGATGGGAACCTGGCAGGAGTGTCCTCACACCACTTGGCATGTCTCAGAATATGTGGGTACCCAGCAGTTAGGGCCTGACGCCAGAAGGCCCTCATCACCGAGGGAAGGAGGCTCTCAGCAGGCTCCAACTGCCACCAGAGTGCCAACGTCGCCATGGAGGTGTGTGCAAGCCAGGCAGGAGTGACCTCAGAGCAGAGGGCCCACCTCACAGAAGTGTGAGGAAACCAATCAGGATCAGACTCTCACCAGAGGGCCCACATCACCAAGGGGATGGGAACCAGGCAGGAGTGTCCTCACACCAGTGGGGCCACATCACTAAAAGGTGAGGCAACCGGCACATGTGGCCTCAAACCAGAGGACCTACATCAACAAGGGGCTCGCAGTGAGGCAGGCAGGAGGAGCCTCACAACACAGGGACCGAAGTATAAAAATGGTGAGGAATCCTGCAGTTGGAACCTCCCAGCAGGCGGCCCAGAGCACAGAGGCTATGGGATCTAAGCCTGGTGATCTAACCCCAGGGAGCCAACATCATGAAACTGTGAGCAACCCAGGCGCTGGGACAAGAGAACAGAAGGCACACATCCCCATGGGGATGGGAACCTTACAAGAGTGTCCTGGCATCACTGGGCTCACATCAGAAAACGTGGGGAGCCCAGCAGTTAGAGCCTGACCCCAGAGGGCCCTCATCACGTAGGAGAGGAGGTTCCCAGCAGGCTCCAACTGCCACCAGAGGGCCGAGCTCACCAAGGCAACTTGTGCCAGCCAGGCAGGAATTGCCTCAGAGAGAGGGCCCACCTCACAGAAGGGTGAGGAACCCAGCCAGGATCAGACTATCACCAGAGGACTCACATCACCAAGGGGATCGGAACCAGGCAGGAGTGTCCTCACACCAGTGTGGCCAAATCATAGAAAGGTGAGGAACCCGGAACATGTGGCCTAAACCAGAGGACCCACATCTCCAAGGGGCTCCGAGTGAGGCAGGCAGGAGGAGCCTCACAACACAGGGCCCGTAGAATAAAAAATGTGAGGAATCCAGCATTTGGAACCTCCCAACAGGCGGCAAAGTGCAGCGAGGCTATGGGATCCCGGCCGGGGTGAACTCACAACAGAGGGCCCTCATCATGAAACTGTGAGCAACCCAGGCTTTGGGACCACAGAGCAGAAGGCCCACATTCCCATGAGGTTGGGAACCTGGCAGGAGTGTACTCACAGCACAGGGCACACATCAGAAAATTTTGGGAGCCCAGGAGTTAGGGCCTGACGCCAGAGGGCTCTCATTACTGAGGGGAGGAGACTCCCAGAAGGCACCAGCTCCCAACTGAGGGCACACGTCGCCAAGGTGACGTGTGCCAGCCAGGCAGGAGTGACCTCTGAGCAGAGGGCCTACGTCACAGAAGGGTGAGGAACCCAGCCAGTATAAGACTCTCCCCAGAGGGCCCATATAACCAAGGGGATCGGAACGAGGCAGGAGTGTCCTCACACCAGTGAGGCCAAATCATAGAAAGGTGAGGAACCCAGAACGTGTGGCCTAAACCAGAGGACCCACATCTCCAAGAGGCTTGGAGTGAGGCAGGAAGGAGTAGCCTCACAACACAGGGCCCATAGAATAAAAAATGTGAGGAATCCAACAGTTGGAACCTCTCAGCAGGCGGCCAAGAGCACGGAGTCTATGGGATCCAGGCCGCAGTGAACTTACAGCTGAGGGCCCACATCATGAAACTGTGAGCAACCCAGGCGTTGGGACCTCAGAACAGAAGGCCCACATGCCCATGGGGATGGGAACCTGGCAGGAGTGTCCTCAAACCACTGGGCGCACATCAGAAAATTTTTGGATCCCAGGAGTTAGGGCCTGAAGCCAGAGTGACCTCATTACCAAGGGGAGTAGACCGCCAGCAGGCACCAACTCCCAACTGAGGGCCCACGTCGCCAAGGTGACGTGTGCCAGCCAGGCAGGAGTGACCTCAGCGCAGAGATCCCACGTCACGGAAGTGTGAGGAACCCAACCAGGATCAGATTCTCACCAGAGGGCCCACATCACCAAGGGGATGGGAACCAGGCAAGAGTGTCCTCACACCAGTGGGGCCACATCAGCGAAAGTTGAGGAACCCAGCACATGTGGCCTCAAACAAGGGGACACACATCACAAAGGGTCTGGCAGTGAGGCATGCAGGAGGAGACTCAAAACAGAGGGCCCATAGAATAAAAAATGTGAGGAATCCAGCAGTTGGAACCTCCCAGCAGGCGGCCCAGAGCACCGACGCTATGGGATACAGGCTGGAGTCAACTTACATCAGAGGGCCCACATCATGAAACTGTGAGCAACCCAGCCGTTGGGACATCAGAACAGAAGGCCCACATGCCCAAGGGGATGGGAACCTGGCAGGAGTGTCCTCGCACCACTGGGCGCACATCAGAAAATTTTTGGAACCCAGGAGTTAGGGCCTGAGGCCAGAGTGCCCTCATTACCAAGGGGAGTAGACCCCCAGCAGGCACCAACTCCCAACTGAGGGCCCATCTCGCCAAGGTAACGTGTGCCAGACAGGCAGGATTTACCTCATAGCAGAGGGCACACCTCACAGAAGGGTCAGGAACCCAGCCAGGATCAGACTCTCACCAGAGTGCCCACATCACCAAGGGGATGGGAACCAGGCAGGAGTGACCTCAAACCAGTAGGGCCACATCACTAAAAGGTGAGGAGACCGGCACATGTGGCTTCAAACCAGAGTACCTACATCACCAAGGGGCTGGGAGTGACGCAGGCTGGAGGAGCCTCACAACACAGGTGTCAAAGAATAAAAAAGGTGAGGAATCCAGCAGTTGGAAACTCCCAGCAGGCAGCCCACAGCACAGAGGCCATGGGATCTAGGCCTGAGTGAACTAACACCAGAGGGCCAACATCATGAAACTGTGAGCAACCAAGGCGTTGGGACCTCAGAGCAGAAGGCCCACATCCCCTTGAGGATGAGAACCTTACAGGATTGTCCTGGCATCACTGGGCTCACATCAGAAAACGTGGGGAGCCCAGCAGTTAGAGCCTGACACCAGAGGGCCCTCATCAGGGAGGAGAGGAGGCTCCCAGCAGGCTACAACTGCCACCAGAGGGCCGACGTCACCAAAGCAATGAGAGCAAGCCAGGCAGGAGTTACCTCACAGCAGAGGGCCCACTTCACGGAAGGGTGAGGAACCCAGACAGGATCAGATTATCACCAGAGGACTCACATCAGCAAGGGGATCAGAACCAGGCAGGAGTGTCCTCACACCAGTGTGGCCACATCATAGAAAGGTGAGGATCCGGGAAAATGTGGCCTAAACCAGAGGACCAACATGTCCAAGGGGCTCAGAGTGAGGCAGGCAGGAGTAGCCTCACAACACAGGGCCCATAGAATAAAAAATGTGAGGAATCCAGCAGTTGGAACCTCCCAGCAGGCGGCCCAGAGCACCGAGTCTATGTGATCCAGGCCACAGTGAACTCACAGCAGAGGACCCACATCATGAAACTCTGAGCAACCCAGGCGTTGGGACCTCAGAGCAGAAGGCCCACATCCCCATGGGGATGGGAACTTGGCAGGAGTGTCCTCGCACCACTTAGCACGTATCATAAAATGTGGGTGCCCAGCAGTTATGGCCTGACGCCAGAGGGCCCTCATGACTGACGGGAGGAAGCTCACAGCAGGCTCCAACTGCCACCAAAGGGCCGACGTCACCAAGGCGGGGTGTGCCAGCCAGGCAGTAGTGACCTCAGAGCAGAGTGCCCACCTCACAGAAGTTGAGGATCCCAACGAAGATCAGACTCAGCAGAGGGCCCACATCACCAAGGGGTTGGGAACCAGGCAGGAGTGTTCTCACACCAATGGACCCACATCATCAAAAGGGGAGGGACCCAGCACACGTGGCCTCAAACCAGAGAACACACATCACCAAGGGGCTGGGTGTGAGGCAGGCAGGAGGAGCCTCAAAACAGAGTCCCTATAGAATAAAAAAGGTAAGGAATCCCGCAGTTGGAACCTCCCAGCAGGCGGCCAGGAGCAGGGAGGCTATGGGATCCAGGCCTGAGTGAACTCACAACAGAGGGCCCTCATCATGAAACTGTGAGCAACACAGGCGTTGGGACCTCAGAGCTGAAGGCCCACATTCCCATGTGGTTGGGAACCTGCCAGGAGTGTACTCGCACCACAGGGCGCACATCAGAAAATTTGGGAGCCAGGAGTTAGGGCCTGACGCCAGAGGGCCCTCATTACCGAGGGGAGGAGACTCCAAGCAGGCACCAACTCCCAACTGAGGGCACACGTCACCAAGGTAACGTTTGCCAGCCAGGCAGGAGTGACCTCGCAGCAGAGGGCCTACCTCACAGAAAGGTGAGCAACCAAGCCAGGATAAGACTCTCACCAGAGGGCCCACATCACCAAGGGGATCGGAACCAGGCAGGAGTGTCCTCACACCAGTGCGGTCACATCATAGAAAGGTGAGGAACCCAGCACATGTGGCCTAAACCAGAGGACCCACATGTCCAATGGCCTCGGAGTGAGGTAGGCAGGAGTAGCCACACAACACAGGGCCCATAGAATAAAAAAGGTGAGGAAACCAGCAGTAGGAACCTGCCAGCAGGCAGCCCAGAGCACCGAGACTATGGGATCCAGACCACAGTGAACACAGAGCAGAGGGCCACATCATGAAACTGTGAGCAACCCAGACGTTGGGACCTCAGAACACAAGACCCACATCCCAATAGGGATGGGAACCTGGCAGGAGTGTCCTCACACCACTTGGCATGTATCAGAATATGTGGGTACCCAGCAGTTAGGGCCTGACGCCAGAAGGCCCTCATCACCGAGGGAAGGAGGCTCTCAGCAGGCTCCAACTGCCACCAGAGTGCCAACGTCGCCATGGAGGTGTGTGCAAGCCAGGCAGGACTGACCTCAGAGCAGAGGGCCCACCTCACAGAAGTGTGAGGAACCCAATCAGGATCAGACTCTCACCAGAGGGCCCACATCACCAAGGGGATGGGAACCAGGCAGGAGTGTCCTCACACCAGTGGGGCCACATCACTAAAAGGTGAGGCAACCGGCACATGTGGCCTCAAACCAGAGGACCTACATCAACAAGGGGCTCGCAGTGAGGCAGGCAGGAGGAGCCTCACAACACAGGGACCGAAGTATAAAAATGGTGAGGAATCCTGCAGTTGGAACCTCCCAGCAGGCGGCCCAGAGCACAGAGGCTATGGGATCTAAGCCTGGTGAACTAACACCAGGGAGCCAACATCATGAAACTGTGAGCAACCCAGGCGTTGGGACAAGAGAACAGAAGGCACACATCCCCATGGGGATGGGAACCTTACAAGAGTGTCCTGGCATCACTGGGCTCACATCAGAAAACGTGGGGAGCCCAGCAGTTAGAGCCTGACGCCAGAGGGCCCTCATCACGTAGGAGAGGAGGTTCCCAGCAGGCTCCAACTGCCACCAGAGGGCCGAGCTCACCAAGGCAACTTGTGCCAGCCAGGCAGGAATTGCCTCAGAGAGAGGGCCCACCTCACAGAAGGGTGAGGAACCCATCCAGGATCAGACTATCACCAGAGGACTCACATCACCAAGGGGATCGGAACCAGGCAGGAGTGTCCTCACACCAGTGTGGCCAAATCATAGAAAGGTGAGGAACCCGGAACATGTGGCCTAAACCAGAGGACCCACATCTCCAAGGGGCTCGGAGTGAGGCAGGCAGGAGTAGCCTCACAACACAGGGCCCGTAGAATAAAAAATGTGAGGAATCCAGCATTTGGAACCTCCCAACAGGCGGCAAAGTGCAGCGAGGCTATGGGATCCCGGCCGGGGTGAACTCACAACAGAGGGCCCTCATCATGAAACTGTGAGCAACCCAGCCTTTGGGACCACAGAGCAGAAGGCCCACATTCCCATGAGGTTGGGAACCTGGCAGGAGTGTACTCACACCACAGGGCACACATCAGAAAATTTTGGGAGCCCAGGAGTTAGGGCCTGTCGCCAGAGGGCCCTCATTACTGAGGGGAGGAGACACCCAGCAGGCACCAACTCCCAACTGAGGGCACACGTCGCCAAGGTGACGTGTGCCAGCCAGGCAGGAGTGACCTCTGAGCAGAGGGCCTACGTCACAGAAGGGTGAGGAACCCAGCCAGTATAAGACTCTCCCCAGAGGGCACATATAACCAAGGGGATTGGAACGAGGCAGGAGTGTCCTCACACCAGTGAGGCCAAATCATAGAAAGGTGAGGAACCCAGAACATGTGGCCTAAGCCAGAGGACCCACATCTCCAAGGGGCTTGGAGTGAGGCAGGAAGGAGTAGCCTCACAACTCAGGGCCCATAGAATAAAAAATGTGAGGAATCCAACAGTTGGAACCTCTCAGCAGGCGGCCAAGAGCACGGAGTCTATGGGATCCAGGCCGCAGTGAACTTACAGCTGAGGGCCCACATCATGAAACTGTGAGCAACCCAGGCGTTGGGACCTCAGAACAGAAGTCCCACATGCCCATGGGGATGGGAACCTGGCAGGAGTGTCCTCAAACCACTGGGCGCACAACAGAAAATTTTTGGATCCCAGGAGTTAGGGCCTGAAGCCAGAGTGACCTCATTACCAAGGGGAGTAGACCGCCAGCAGGCACCAACTCCCAACTGAGGGCCCACGTAGCCAAGGTGACGTGTGCCAGCCAGGCAGGAGTGACCTCAGCGCAGAGATCCCACGTCACGGAAGTGTGAGGAACCCAACCAGGATCAGATTCTCACCAGAGGGCCCACATCACCAAGGGGATGGGAACCAGGCAAGAGTGTCCTCACACCAGTGGGGCCACATCAGCGAAAGTTGAGGAACCCAGCACATGTGGCCTCAAACAAGGGGACACACATCACAAAGGGTCTGGCAGTGAGGCATGCAGGAGGAGACTCAAAACAGAGGGCCCATAGAATAAAAAATGTGAGGAATCCAGCAGTTGGAACCTCCAAGCAGGCAGCCCAGAACACCGACGCTATGGGATACAGGCTGGAGTCAACTTACATCAGAGGGCCCACATCATGAAACTGTGAGCAACCAAGCCGTTGGGACATCAGAACAGAAGGCCCACATGCCCAAGGGGATGGGAACCTGGCAGGAGTGTCCTCGCACCACTGGGCGCACATCAGAAAATTTTTGGAACCCAGGAGTTAGGGCCTGAGGCCAGAGTGCCCTCATTACCAAGGGGAGTAGACCCCCAGCAGGCACCAACTCCCAACTGAGGGCCCACGTCGCCAAGGTGACGTGTGCCAGACAGGCAGGATTTACCTCATAGCAGAGGGCACACCTCACAGAAGGGTTAGAAACCCAGCCAGGATCAGACTCTCACCAGAGTGCCCACATCACCAAGGGGATGGGAACCAGGCAGGAGTTCCTCAAACCAGTAGGGCCACATCACTAAAAGGTGAGGAGACCGGCACATGTGGCTTCAAACCAGAGTACCTACATCACCAAGGGGCTGGGAGTGACGCAGGCTGGAGGAGCCTCACAACACAGGTGTCAAAGAATAAAAAAGGTGAGGAATCCAGCAGTTGGAAACTCCCAGCAGGCAGCCCACAGCACAGAGGCAATGGGATCTAGGCCTGAGTGAACTAACACCAGAGAGCCAACATCATGAAACTGTGAGCAACCAAGGCGTTGGGACCTCAGAGCAGGAGGCCCACATCCCCTTGGGGATGAGAACCTTACAGGATTGTCCTGGCATCACTGGGCTCACATCAGAAAACGTGGGGAGCCCAGCAGTTAGAGCCTGACACCAGAGGGCCCTCATCAGGGAGGAGAGGAGGCTCCCAGCAGGCTACAACTGCCACCAGAGGGCCGACGTCACCAAAGCAATGAGAGCAAGCCAGGCAGGAGTTACCTCACAGCAGAGGGCCCACTTCACAGAAGGGTGAGGAACCCAGACAGGATCAGATTATCACCAGAGGACTCACATCAGCAAGGGGATCGGAACCAGGTAGGAGTGTCCTCACACCAGTGTGGCCACATCATAGAAAGGTGAGGATCCGGGAACATGTGGCCTAAACCAGAGGACCCACATCTCCAAGGGGCTCGGAGTGAGGCAGGCAGGAGTAGCCTCACAACACAGGGCCCATAGAATAAAAAATGTGAGGAATCCAGCAGTTGGAACCTCCCAGCAGGCGGCCCAGAGCACTGAGTCTATGTGATCCAGGCCACAGTGAACTCACAGCAGAGGGCCCACATCATGAAACTCTGAGCAACCCAGGCGTTGGGACCTCAGAGCAGAAGGCCCACATCCCCATGGGGATGGGAACTTGGCAGGAGTGTCCTCGCACCACTTAGCACGTATCATAAAATGTGGGTGCCCAGCAGTTATGGCCTGACGCCAGAGGGCCCTCATGACTGACGGGAGGAAGCTCCCAGCAGGCTCCAACTGCCACCAAAGGGCCGACGTCACCAAGGCGGGGTGTGCCAGCCAGGCAGTAGTGACCTCAGAGCAGAGTGCCCACCTCACAGAAGTTGAGGATCCCAACGAAGATCAGACTCAGCAGAGGGCCCACATCACCAAGGGGTTGGGAACCAGGCAGGAGTGTTCTCACACCAATGGACCCACATCATCAAAAGGGGAGGGACCCAGCACACGTGGCCTCAAACCAGAGAACACACATCACCAAGGGGCTGGGTGTGAGGCAGGCAGGAGGAGCCTCAAAACAGAGTCCCTATAGAATAAAAAAGGTAAGGAATCCCGCAGTTGGAACCTCCCAGCAGGCGGCCAGGAGCAGGGAGTCTATGGGATCCAGGCCTGAGTGAATTCACAACAGAGGGCCCTCATCATGATACTGTGAGCAACACAGGCGTTGGGACCTCAGAGCTGAAGGCCCACATTCCCATGTGGTTGGGAACCTGCCAGCAGTGTACTCGCACCACAGGGCGCACATCAGAAAATTTGGGAGCCAGGAGTTAGGGCCTGACGCCAGAGGGCCCTCATTACCGAGGGGAGGAGACTCCAAGCAGGCACCAACTCCCAACTGAGGGCACACGTCACCAAGGTAACGTTTGCCAGCCAGGCAGGAGTGACCTCGCAGCAGAGGGCCTACCTCACAGAAAGGTGAGCAACCAAGCCAGGATAAGACTCTCACCAGAGGGCCCACATCACCAAGGGGATCGGAACCAGGCAGGAGTGTCCTCACACCAGTGCGGTCACATCATAGAAAGGTGAGGAACCCAGCACATGTGGCCTAAACCAGAGGACCCACATGTCCAATGGCCTCGGAGTGAGGTAGGCAGGAGTAGCCACACAACACAGGGCCCATAGAATAAAAAAGGTGAGGAAACCAGCAGTAGGAACCTGCCAGCAGGCAGCCCAGAGCACCGAGACTATGGGATCCAGACCACAGTGAACACAGAGCAGAGGGCCACATCATGAAACTGTGAGCAACCCAGACGTTGGGACCTCAGAGCACAAGGCCCACATCCCAATAGGGATGGGAACCTGGCAGGAGTGTCCTCACACCACTTGGCATGTCTCAGAATATGTGGGTACCCAGCAGTTAGGGCCTGACGCCAGAAGGCCCTCATCACCGAGGGAAGGAGGCTCTCAGCAGGCTCCAACTGCCACCAGAGTGCCAACGTCGCCATGGAGGTGTGTGCAAGCCAGGCAGGAGTGACCTCAGAGCAGAGGGCCCACCTCACAGAAGTGTGAGGAAACCAATCAGGATCAGACTCTCACCAGAGGGCCCACATCACCAAGGGGATGGGAACCAGGCAGGAGTGTCCTCACACCAGTGGGGCCACATCACTAAAAGGTGAGGCAACCGGCACATGTGGCCTCAAACCAGAGGACCTACATCAACAAGGGGCTCGCAGTGAGGCAGGCAGGAGGAGCCTCACAACACAGGGACCGAAGTATAAAAATGGTGAGGAATCCTGCAGTTGGAACCTCCCAGCAGGCGGCCCAGAGCACAGAGGCTATGGGATCTAAGCCTGGTGATCTAACCCCAGGGAGCCAACATCATGAAACTGTGAGCAACCCAGGCGCTGGGACAAGAGAACAGAAGGCACACATCCCCATGGGGATGGGAACCTTACAAGAGTGTCCTGGCATCACTGGGCTCACATCAGAAAACGTGGGGAGCCCAGCAGTTAGAGCCTGACCCCAGAGGGCCCTCATCACGTAGGAGAGGAGGTTCCCAGCAGGCTCCAACTGCCACCAGAGGGCCGAGCTCACCAAGGCAACTTGTGCCAGCCAGGCAGGAATTGCCTCAGAGAGAGGGCCCACCTCACAGAAGGGTGAGGAACCCAGCCAGGATCAGACTATCACCAGAGGACTCACATCACCAAGGGGATCGGAACCAGGCAGGAGTGTCCTCACACCAGTGTGGCCAAATCATAGAAAGGTGAGGAACCCGGAACATGTGGCCTAAACCAGAGGACCCACATCTCCAAGGGGCTCGGAGTGAGGCAGGCAGGAGGAGCCTCACAACACAGGGCCCGTAGAATAAAAAATGTGAGGAATCCAGCATTTGGAACCTCCCAACAGGCGGCAAAGTGCAGCGAGGCTATGGGATCCCGGCCGGGGTGAACTCACAACAGAGGGCCCTCATCATGAAACTGTGAGCAACCCAGGCTTTGGGACCACAGAGCAGAAGGCCCACATTCCCATGAGGTTGGGAACCTGGCAGGAGTGTACTCACAGCACAGGGCACACATCAGAAAATTTTGGGAGCCCAGGAGTTAGGGCCTGACGCCAGAGGGCTCTCATTACTGAGGGGAGGAGACTCCCAGAAGGCACCAGCTCCCAACTGAGGGCACACGTCGCCAAGGTGACGTGTGCCAGCCAGGCAGGAGTGACCTCTGAGCAGAGGGCCTACGTCACAGAAGGGTGAGGAACCCAGCCAGTATAAGACTCTCCCCAGAGGGCCCATATAACCAAGGGGATCGGAACGAGGCAGGAGTGTCCTCACACCAGTGAGGCCAAATCATAGAAAGGTGAGGAACCCAGAACGTGTGGCCTAAACCAGAGGACCCACATCTCCAAGGGGCTTGGAGTGAGGCAGGAAGGAGTAGCCTCACAACACAGGGCCCATAGAATAAAAAATGTGAGGAATCCAACAGTTGGAACCTCTCAGCAGGCGGCCAAGAGCACGGAGTCTATGGGATCCAGGCCGCAGTGAACTTACAGCTGAGGGCCCACATCATGAAACTGTGAGCAACCCAGGCGTTGGGACCTCAGAACAGAAGGCCCACATGCCCATGGGGATGGGAACCTGGCAGGAGTGTCCTCAAACCACTGGGCGCACATCAGAAAATTTTTGGATCCCAGGAGTTAGGGCCTGAAGCCAGAGTGACCTCATTACCAAGGGGAGTAGACCGCCAGCAGGCACCAACTCCCAACTGAGGGCCCACGTCGCCAAGGTGACGTGTGCCAGCCAGGCAGGAGTGACCTCAGCGCAGAGATCCCACGTCACGGAAGTGTGAGGAACCCAACCAGGATCAGATTCTCACCAGAGGGCCCACATCACCAAGGGGATGGGAACCAGGCAAGAGTGTCCTCACACCAGTGGGGCCACATCAGCGAAAGTTGAGGAACCCAGCACATGTGGCCTCAAACAAGGGGACACACATCACAAAGGGTCTGGCAGTGAGGCATGCAGGAGGAGACTCAAAACAGAGGGCCCATAGAATAAAAAATGTGAGGAATCCAGCAGTTGGAACCTCCCAGCAGGCGGCCCAGAGCACCGACTCTATGGGATACAGGCTGGAGTCAACTTACATCAGAGGGCCCACATCATGAAACTGTGAGCAACCCAGCCGTTGGGACATCAGAACAGAAGGCCCACATGCCCAAGGGGATGGGAACCTGGCAGGAGTGTCCTCGCACCACTGGGCGCACATCAGAAAATTTTTGGAACCCAGGAGTTAGGGCCTGAGGCCAGAGTGCCCTCATTACCAAGGGGAGTAGACCCCCAGCAGGCACCAACTCCCAACTGAGGGCCCATCTCGCCAAGGTAACGTGTGCCAGACAGGCAGGATTTACCTCATAGCAGAGGGCACACCTCACAGAAGGGTCAGGAACCCAGCCAGGATCAGACTCTCACCAGAGTGCCCACATCACCAAGGGGATGGGAACCAGGCAGGAGTGACCTCAAACCAGTAGGGCCACATCACTAAAAGGTGAGGAGACCGGCACATGTGGCTTCAAACCAGAGTACCTACATCACCAAGGGGCTGGGAGTGACGCAGGCTGGAGGAGCCTCACAACACAGGTGTCAAAGAATAAAAAAGGTGAGGAATCCAGCAGTTGGAAACTCCCAGCAGGCAGCCCACAGCACAGAGGCCATGGGATCTAGGCCTGAGTGAACTAACACCAGAGGGCCAACATCATGAAACTGTGAGCAACCAAGGCGTTGGGACCTCAGAGCAGAAGGCCCACATCCCCTTGAGGATGAGAACCTTACAGGATTGTCCTGGCATCACTGGGCTCACATCAGAAAACGTGGGGAGCCCAGCAGTTAGAGCCTGACACCAGAGGGCCCTCATCAGGGAGGAGAGGAGGCTCCCAGCAGGCTACAACTGCCACCAGAGGGCCGACGTCACCAAAGCAATGAGAGCAAGCCAGGCAGGAGTTACCTCACAGCAGAGGGCCCACTTCACGGAAGGGTGAGGAACCCAGACAGGATCAGATTATCACCAGAGGACTCACATCAGCAAGGGGATCAGAACCAGGCAGGAGTGTCCTCACACCAGTGTGGCCACATCATAGAAAGGTGAGGATCCGGGAAAATGTGGCCTAAACCAGAGGACCAACATGTCCAAGGGGCTCAGAGTGAGGCAGGCAGGAGTAGCCTCACAACACAGGGCCCATAGAATAAAAAATGTGAGGAATCCAGCAGTTGGAACCTCCCAGCAGGCGGCCCAGAGCACCGAGTCTATGTGATCCAGGCCACAGTGAACTCACAGCAGAGGACCCACATCATGAAACTCTGAGCAACCCAGGCGTTGGGACCTCAGAGCAGAAGGCCCACATCCCCATGGGGATGGGAACTTGGCAGGAGTGTCCTCGCACCACTTAGCACGTATCATAAAATGTGGGTGCCCAGCAGTTATGGCCTGACGCCAGAGGGCCCTCATGACTGACGGGAGGAAGCTCACAGCAGGCTCCAACTGCCACCAAAGGGCCGACGTCACCAAGGCGGGGTGTGCCAGCCAGGCAGTAGTGACCTCAGAGCAGAGTGCCCACCTCACAGAAGTTGAGGATCCCAACGAAGATCAGACTCAGCAGAGGGCCCACATCACCAAGGGGTTGGGAACCAGGCAGGAGTGTTCTCACACCAATGGACCCACATCATCAAAAGGGGAGGGACCCAGCACACGTGGCCTCAAACCAGAGAACACACATCACCAAGGGGCTGGGTGTGAGGCAGGCAGGAGGAGCCTCAAAACAGAGTCCCTATAGAATAAAAAAGGTAAGGAATCCCGCAGTTGGAACCTCCCAGCAGGCGGCCAGGAGCAGGGAGGCTATGGGATCCAGGCCTGAGTGAACTCACAACAGAGGGCCCTCATCATGAAACTGTGAGCAACACAGGCGTTGGGACCTCAGAGCTGAAGGCCCACATTCCCATGTGGTTGGGAACCTGCCAGGAGTGTACTCGCACCACAGGGCGCACATCAGAAAATTTGGGAGCCAGGAGTTAGGGCCTGACGCCAGAGGGCCCTCATTACCGAGGGGAGGAGACTCCAAGCAGGCACCAACTCCCAACTGAGGGCACACGTCACCAAGGTAACGTTTGCCAGCCAGGCAGGAGTGACCTCGCAGCAGAGGGCCTACCTCACAGAAAGGTGAGCAACCAAGCCAGGATAAGACTCTCACCAGAGGGCCCACATCACCAAGGGGATCGGAACCAGGCAGGAGTGTCCTCACACCAGTGCGGTCACATCATAGAAAGGTGAGGAACCCAGCACATGTGGCCTAAACCAGAGGACCCACATGTCCAATGGCCTCGGAGTGAGGTAGGCAGGAGTAGCCACACAACACAGGGCCCATAGAATAAAAAAGGTGAGGAAACCAGCAGTAGGAACCTGCCAGCAGGCAGCCCAGAGCACCGAGACTATGGGATCCAGACCACAGTGAACACAGAGCAGAGGGCCACATCATGAAACTGTGAGCAACCCAGACGTTGGGACCTCAGAACACAAGACCCACATCCCAATAGGGATGGGAACCTGGCAGGAGTGTCCTCACACCACTTGGCATGTATCAGAATATGTGGGTACCCAGCAGTTAGGGCCTGACGCCAGAAGGCCCTCATCACCGAGGGAAGGAGGCTCTCAGCAGGCTCCAACTGCCACCAGAGTGCCAACGTCGCCATGGAGGTGTGTGCAAGCCAGGCAGGACTGACCTCAGAGCAGAGGGCCCACCTCACAGAAGTGTGAGGAACCCAATCAGGATCAGACTCTCACCAGAGGGCCCACATCACCAAGGGGATGGGAACCAGGCAGGAGTGTCCTCACACCAGTGGGGCCACATCACTAAAAGGTGAGGCAACCGGCACATGTGGCCTCAAACCAGAGGACCTACATCAACAAGGGGCTCGCAGTGAGGCAGGCAGGAGGAGCCTCACAACACAGGGACCGAAGTATAAAAATGGTGAGGAATCCTGCAGTTGGAACCTCCCAGCAGGCGGCCCAGAGCACAGAGGCTATGGGATCTAAGCCTGGTGAACTAAAACCAGGGAGCCAACATCATGAAACTGTGAGCAACCCAGGCGTTGGGACAAGAGAACAGAAGGCACACATCCCCATGGGGATGGGAACCTTACAAGAGTGTCCTGGCATCACTGGGCTCACATCAGAAAACGTGGGGAGCCCAGCAGTTAGAGCCTGACGCCAGAGGGCCCTCATCACGTAGGAGAGGAGGTTCCCAGCAGGCTCCAACTGCCACCAGAGGGCCGAGCTCACCAAGGCAACTTGTGCCAGCCAGGCAGGAATTGCCTCAGAGAGAGGGCCCACCTCACAGAAGGGTGAGGAACCCATCCAGGATCAGACTATCACCAGAGGACTCACATCACCAAGGGGATCGGAACCAGGCAGGAGTGTCCTCACACCAGTGTGGCCAAATCATAGAAAGGTGAGGAACCCGGAACATGTGGCCTAAACCAGAGGACCCACATCTCCAAGGGGCTCGGAGTGAGGCAGGCAGGAGTAGCCTCACAACACAGGGCCCGTAGAATAAAAAATGTGAGGAATCCAGCATTTGGAACCTCCCAACAGGCGGCAAAGTGCAGCGAGGCTATGGGATCCCGGCCGGGGTGAACTCACAACAGAGGGCCCTCATCATGAAACTGTGAGCAACCCAGCCTTTGGGACCACAGAGCAGAAGGCCCACATTCCCATGAGGTTGGGAACCTGGCAGGAGTGTACTCACACCACAGGGCACACATCAGAAAATTTTGGGAGCCCAGGAGTTAGGGCCTGTCGCCAGAGGGCCCTCATTACTGAGGGGAGGAGACACCCAGCAGGCACCAACTCCCAACTGAGGGCACACGTCGCCAAGGTGACGTGTGCCAGCCAGGCAGGAGTGACCTCTGAGCAGAGGGCCTACGTCACAGAAGGGTGAGGAACCCAGCCAGTATAAGACTCTCCCCAGAGGGCACATATAACCAAGGGGATTGGAACGAGGCAGGAGTGTCCTCACACCAGTGAGGCCAAATCATAGAAAGGTGAGGAACCCAGAACATGTGGCCTAAGCCAGAGGACCCACATCTCCAAGGGGCTTGGAGTGAGGCAGGAAGGAGTAGCCTCACAACTCAGGGCCCATAGAATAAAAAATGTGAGGAATCCAACAGTTGGAACCTCTCAGCAGGCGGCCAAGAGCACGGAGTCTATGGGATCCAGGCCGCAGTGAACTTACAGCTGAGGGCCCACATCATGAAACTGTGAGCAACCCAGGCGTTGGGACCTCAGAACAGAAGTCCCACATGCCCATGGGGATGGGAACCTGGCAGGAGTGTCCTCAAACCACTGGGCGCACAACAGAAAATTTTTGGATCCCAGGAGTTAGGGCCTGAAGCCAGAGTGACCTCATTACCAAGGGGAGTAGACCGCCAGCAGGCACCAACTCCCAACTGAGGGCCCACGTAGCCAAGGTGACGTGTGCCAGCCAGGCAGGAGTGACCTCAGCGCAGAGATCCCACGTCACGGAAGTGTGAGGAACCCAACCAGGATCAGATTCTCACCAGAGGGCCCACATCACCAAGGGGATGGGAACCAGGCAAGAGTGTCCTCACACCAGTGGGGCCACATCAGCGAAAGTTGAGGAACCCAGCACATGTGGCCTCAAACAAGGGGACACACATCACAAAGGGTCTGGCAGTGAGGCATGCAGGAGGAGACTCAAAACAGAGGGCCCATAGAATAAAAAATGTGAGGAATCCAGCAGTTGGAACCTCCAAGCAGGCAGCCCAGAACACCGACGCTATGGGATACAGGCTGGAGTCAACTTACATCAGAGGGCCCACATCATGAAACTGTGAGCAACCAAGCCGTTGGGACATCAGAACAGAAGGCCCACATGCCCAAGGGGATGGGAACCTGGCAGGAGTGTCCTCGCACCACTGGGCGCACATCAGAAAATTTTTGGAACCCAGGAGTTAGGGCCTGAGGCCAGAGTGCCCTCATTACCAAGGGGAGTAGACCCCCAGCAGGCACCAACTCCCAACTGAGGGCCCACGTCGCCAAGGTGACGTGTGCCAGACAGGCAGGATTTACCTCATAGCAGAGGGCACACCTCACAGAAGGGTTAGAAACCCAGCCAGGATCAGACTCTCACCAGAGTGCCCACATCACCAAGGGGATGGGAACCAGGCAGGAGTTCCTCAAACCAGTAGGGCCACATCACTAAAAGGTGAGGAGACCGGCACATGTGGCTTCAAACCAGAGTACCTACATCACCAAGGGGCTGGGAGTGACGCAGGCTGGAGGAGCCTCACAACACAGGTGTCAAAGAATAAAAAAGGTGAGGAATCCAGCAGTTGGAAACTCCCAGCAGGCAGCCCACAGCACAGAGGCAATGGGATCTAGGCCTGAGTGAACTAACACCAGAGAGCCAACATCATGAAACTGTGAGCAACCAAGGCGTTGGGACCTCAGAGCAGGAGGCCCACATCCCCTTGGGGATGAGAACCTTACAGGATTGTCCTGGCATCACTGGGCTCACATCAGAAAACGTGGGGAGCCCAGCAGTTAGAGCCTGACACCAGAGGGCCCTCATCAGGGAGGAGAGGAGGCTCCCAGCAGGCTACAACTGCCACCAGAGGGCCGACGTCACCAAAGCAATGAGAGCAAGCCAGGCAGGAGTTACCTCACAGCAGAGGGCCCACTTCACAGAAGGGTGAGGAACCCAGACAGGATCAGATTATCACCAGAGGACTCACATCAGCAAGGGGATCGGAACCAGGCAGGAGTGTCCTCACACCAGTGTGGCCACATCATAGAAAGGTGAGGATCCGGGAACATGTGGCCTAAACCAGAGGACCCACATCTCCAAGGGGCTCGGAGTGAGGCAGGCAGGAGTAGCCTCACAACACAGGGCCCATAGAATAAAAAATGTGAGGAATCCAGCAGTTGGAACCTCCCAGCAGGCGGCCCAGAGCACCGAGTCTATGTGATCCAGGCCACAGTGAACTCACAGCAGAGGACCCACATCATGAAACTCTGAGCAACCCAGGCGTTGGGGCCTCAGAGCAGAAGGCCCACATCCCCATGGGGATGGGAACTTGGCAGGAGTGTCCTCGCACCACTTAGCACGTATCATAAAATGTGGGTGCCCAGCAGTTATGGCCTGACGCCAGAGGGCCCTCATGACTGACGGGAGGAAGCTCCCAGCAGGCTCCAACTGCCACCAAAGGGCCGACGTCACCAAGGCGGGGTGTGCCAGCCAGGCAGTAGTGACCTCAGAGCAGAGTGCCCACCTCACAGAAGTTGAGGATCCCAACGAAGATCAGACTCAGCAGAGGGCCCACATCACCAAGGGGTTGGGAACCAGGCAGGAGTGTTCTCACACTAATGGACCCACATCATCAAATGGGGGGGGACCCAGCACACGTGGCCTCAAACCAGAGAACACACATCACCAAGGGGCTGGGTGTGAGGCAGGCAGGAGGAGCCTCAAAACAGAATCCCTATAGAATAAAAAAGGTAAGGAATCCCGCAGTTGGAACCTCCCAGCAGGCGGCCAGGAGCAGGGAGGCTATGGGATCCAGGCCTGAGTGAATTCACAACAGAGGGACCTCATCATGAAACTGTGAGCAACACAGGCGTTGGGACCTCAGAGCTGAAGGCCCACATTCCCATGTGGTTGGGAACCTGCCAGCAGTGTACTCGCACCACAGGGTGCACATCAGAAAATTTGGGAGCCAGGAGTTAGTGCCTGACGCCAGAGGGCCCTCATTACCGAGGGGAGGAGACTCCAAGCAGGCACCAACACCCAACTGAGGGCACACGTCACCAAGGTAACGTTTGCCAGGCAGGCAGGAGTGACCTCGCAGCAGAGGGCCTACCTCACAGAAAGGTGAGCAACCAAGCCAGGATAAGACTCTCACCAGAGGGCCCACATCACCAAGGGGATCGGAACCAGGCAGGAGTGTCCTCACACCAGTGCGGTCACATCATAGAAAGGTGAGGAACCCAGCACATGTGGCCTAAACCAGAGGACCCACATGTCCAATGGCCTCGGAGTGAGGCAGGCAGGAGTAGCCACACAACACAGGGCCCATAGAATAAAAAAGGTGAGGAAACCAGCAGTAGGAACCTGCCAGCAGGCAGCCCAGAGCACCGAGACTATGGGATCCAGACCACAGTGAACACAGAGCAGAAGGCCACATCATAAAACTGTGAACAACCCAGACGTTGGGACCTCAGAGCACAAGGCCCACATCCCAATAGGGATGGGAACCTGGCAGGAGTGTCCTCACACCACTTGGCATGTATCAGAATATGTGGGTACCCAGCAGTTAGGGCCTGACGCCAGAAGGCCCTCATCACCGAGGGAAGGAGGCTCTCAGCAGGCTCCAACTGCCACCAGAGTGCCAACGTCGCCATGGAGGTGTGTGCAAGCCAGGCAGGAATGACCTCAGAGCAGAGGGCCCACCTCACAGAAGTGTGAGGAACCCAATCAGGATCAGACTCTCACCAGAGGGCCCACATCACCAAGGGGATGGGAACCAGGCAGGAGTGTCCTCACACCAGTGGGGCCACATCACTAAAAGGTGAGGCAACCGGCACATGTGGCCTCAAACCAGAGGACCTACATCAACAAGGGGCTCGCAGTGAGGCAGGCAGGAGGAGCCTAACAACACAGGGACTGAAGTATAAAAATGGTGAGGAATCCTGCAGTTGGAACCTCCCAGCAGGCGGCCCAGAGCACAGAGGCTATGGGATCTAAGCCTGGTGAACTAACACCAGGGAGCCAACATCATGAAACTGTGAGCAACCCAGGCGTTGGGACAAGAGAACAGAAGGCACACATCCCCATGGGGATGGGAACCTTACAAGAGTGTCCTGGCATCACTGGGCTCACATCAGAAAACGTGGGGAGCCCAGCAGTTAGAGCGTGACGCCAGAGGGCCCTCATCACGGAGTAGAGGAGGTTCCCAGCAGGCTCCAACTGCCACCAGAGGGCCGAGCTCACCAAGGCAAATTGTGCCAGCCAGGCAGGAATTGCCTCAGAGAGAGGGCCCACCTCACAGAAGGGTGAGGAACCCAGCCAGGATCAGACTATCACCAGAGGACTCACATCACCAAGGGGATGGGAACCAGGCAGGAGTTCCTCAAACCAGTAGGGCCACATCACTAAAAGGTGAGGAAACCGGCACATGTGGCTTCAAACCAGAGTACCTACATCACCAAGGGGCTGGGAGTGACGCAGGCTGGAGGAGCCTCACAACACAGGTGTCAAAAAATAAAAAAGGTGAGGAATCCAGCAGTTGGAAACTCCCAGCAGGCAGCCCACAGCACAGAGGCCATGGGATCTAGGCCTGAGTGAACTAACACCAGAGAGCCAACATCATGAAACTGTGAGCAACCAAGGCGTTGGGACCTCAGAGCAGAAGGCCCACATCCCCTTGGGGATGAGAACCTTACAGGATTGTCCTGGCATCACTGGGCTCACATCAGAAAACGTGGGGAGCCCAGCAGTTAGAGCCTGACACCAGAGGGACCTCATCAGGGAGGAGAGGAGTCTCCCAGCAGGCTACAACTGCCACCAGAGGGCCGACGTCACCAAAGCAATGAGAGCAAGCCAGGCAGGAGTTACCTCACAGCAGAGGGCCCACTTCACGGAAGGGTGAGGAACCCAGACAGGATCAGATTATCACCAGAGGACTCACATCAGCAAGGGGATCGGAACCAGGCAGGAGTGTCCTCACACAAGTGTGGCCACATCATAGAAATGTGAGGATCCGGGAACATGTGTCCTAAACCAGAAGACCCACATCTCCAAGGGGCTCGGAGCGAGGCAGGCAGGAGTAGCCTCACAACACAGGGCCCATAGAATAAAAAATGTGAGGAATCCAGCAGTTGGAACCTCCCAGCAGGCGGCCCAGAGCACCGAGTCTATGTGATCCAGGCCACAGTGAACACACAGCAGAGGACCCACATCATGAAACTCTGAGCAACCCAGGCGTTGGGACCTCAGAGCAGAAGGCCCACATCCCCATGGGGATGGGAACTTGGCAGGAGTGTCCTCGCACCACTTAGCACGTATCATAAAATGTGGGTGCCCAGCAGTTATGGCCTGACGCCAGAGGGCCCTCATGACTGACGGGAGGAAGCTCCCAGCAGGCTCCAACTGCCACCAAAGGGCCGACGTCACCAAGGCGGGGTGTGCCAGCCAGGCAGTAGTGACCTCAGAGCAGAGTGCCCACCTCACAGAAGTTGAGGATCCCAACGAAGATCAGACTCAGCAGAGGGCCCACATCACCAAGGGGTTGGGAACCAGGCAGGAGTGTTCTCACACCAATGGACCCACATCATCAAAAGGGGAGGGACCCAGCACACGTGGCCTCAAACCAGAGAACACACATCACCAAGGGGCTGGGTGTGAGGCAGGCAGGAGGAGCCTCAAAACAGAGTCCCTATAGAATAAAAAAGGTAAGGAATCCCGCAGTTGGAACCTCCCAGCAGGCGGCCAGGAGCAGGGAGGCTATGGGATCCAGGCCTGAGTGAATTCACAACAGAGGGCCCTCATCATGATACTGTGAGCAACACAGGCGTTGGGACCTCAGAGCTGAAGGCCCACATTCCCATGTGGTTGGGAACCTGCCAGCAGTGTACTCGCACCACAGGGCGCACATCAGAAAATTTGGGAGCCAGGAGTTAGGGCCTGACGCCAGAGGGCCCTCATTACCGAGGGGAGGAGACTCCAAGCAGGCACCAACTCCCAACTGAGGGCACACGTCACCAAGGTAACGTTTGCCAGCCAGGCAGGAGTGACCTCGCAGCAGAGGGCCTACCTCACAGAAAGGTGAGCAACCAAGCCAGGATAAGACTCTCACCAGAGGGCCCACATCACCAAGGGGATCGGAACCAGGCAGGAGTGTCCTCACACCAGTGCGGTCACATCATAGAAAGGTGAGGAACCCAGCACATGTGGCCTAAACCAGAGGACCCACATGTCCAATGGCCTCGGAGTGAGGTAGGCAGGAGTAGCCACACAACACAGGGTCCATAGAATAAAAAAGGTGAGGAAACCAGCAGTAGGAACCTGCCAGCAGGCAGCCCAGAGCACCGAGACTATGGGATCCAGACCACAGTGAACACAGAGCAGAGGGCCACATCATGAAACTGTGAGCAACCCAGACGTTGGGACCTCAGAGCACAAGGCCCACATCCCAATAGGGATGGGAACCTGGCAGGAGTGTCCTCACACCACTTGGCATGTATCAGAATATGTGGGTACCCAGCAGTTAGGGCCTGACGCCAGAAGGCCCTCATCACCGAGGGAAGGAGGCTCTCAGCAGGCTCCAACTGCCACCAGAGTGCCAACGTCGCCATGGAGATGTGTGCAAGCCAGGCAGGAGTGACCTCAGAGCAGAGGGCCCACCTCACAGAAGTGTGAGGAACCCAATCAGGATCAGACTCTCACCAGAGGGTCCACATCACCAAGGGGATGGGAACCAGGTAGGAGTGTCCTCACACCAGTGGGACCACATCACTAAAAGGTGAGGCAACCGGCACATGTGGCCTCAAACCAGAGGACCTACATCAACAAGGGGCTCGCAGTGAGGCAGGCAGGAGGAGCCTCACAACACAGGGACCGAAGTATAAAAATGGTGAGGAATCCTGCAGTTGGAACCTCCCAGCAGGCGGCCCAGAGCACAGAGGCTATGGGATCTAAGCCTGGTGAACTAACACCAGGGAGCCAACATCATGAAACTGTGAGCAACCCAGGCGTTGGGACAAGAGAACAGAAGGCACACATCCCCATGGGGATGGGAACCTTACAAGAGTGTCCTGGCATCACTGGGCTCACATCAGAAAACGTGGGGAGCCCAGCAGTTAGAGTCTGACCCCAGAGGGCCCTCATCACGTAGGAGAGGAGGTTCCCAGCAGGCTCCAACTGCCACCAGAGGGCCGAGCTCACCAAGGCAACTTGTGCCAGCCAGGCAGGAATTGCCTCAGAGAGAGGGCCCACCTCACAGAAGGGTGAGGAACCCAGCCAGGATCAGACTATCACCAGAGGACTCACATCACCAAGGGGATCGGAACCAGGCAGGAGTGTCCTCACACCAGTGTGGCCAAATCATAGAAAGGTGAGGAACCCGGAACATGTGGCCTAAACCAGAGGACCCACATCTCCAAGGGGCTCGGAGTGAGGCAGGCAGGAGGAGCCTCACAACACAGGGCCCGTAGAATAAAAAATGTGAGGAATCCAGCATTTGGAACCTCCCAACAGGCGGCAAAGTGCAGCGAGGCTATGGGATCCCGGCCGGGGTGAACTCACAACACAGGGCCCTCATCATGAAACTGTGAGCAACCCAGGCTTTGGGACCACAGAGCAGAAGGCCCACATTCCCATGAGGTTGGGAACCTGGCAGGAGTGTACTCACACCACAGGGCACACATCAGAAAATTTTGGGAGCCCAGGAGTTAGGGCCTGACGCCAGAGGGCCCTCATTACTGAGGGGAGGAGACTCCCAGAAGGCACCAGCTCCCAACTGAGGGCACACGTCGCCAAGGTGACGTGTGCCAGCCAGGCAGGAGTGACCTCTGAGCAGAGGGCCTACGTCACAGAAGGGTGAGGAACCCAGCCAGTATAAGACTCTCCCCAGAGGGCCCATATAACCAAGGGGATCGGAACGAGGCAGGAGTGTCCTCACACCAGTGAGGCCAAATCATAGAAAGGTGAGGAACCCAGAACGTGTGGCCTAAACCAGAGGACCCACATCTCCAAGGGGCTTGGAGTGAGGCAGGAAGGAGTAGCCTCACAACACAGGGCCCATAGAATAAAAAATGTGAGGAATCCAACAGTTGGAACCTCTCAGCAGGCGGCCAAGAGCACGGAGTCTATGGGATCCAGGCCGCAGTGAACTTACAGCTGAGGGCCCACATCATGAAACTGTGAGCAACCCAGGCGTTGGGACCTCAGAACAGAAGGCCCACATGCCCATGGGGATGGGAACCTGGCAGGAGTGTCCTCAAACCACTGGGCGCACATCAGAAAATTTTTGGATCCCAGGAGTTAGGGCCTGAAGCCAGAGTGACCTCATTACCAAGGGGAGTAGACCGCCAGCAGGCACCAACTCCCAACTGAGGGCCCACGTCGCCAAGGTGACGTGTGCCAGCCAGGCAGGAGTGACCTCAGCGCAGAGATCCCACGTCACGGAAGTGTGAGGAACCCAACCAGGATCAGATTCTCACCAGAGGGCCCACATCACCAAGGGGATGGGAACCAGGCAAGAGTGTCCTCACACCAGTGGGGCCACATCAGCGAAAGTTGAGGAACCCAGCACATGTGGCCTCAAACAAGGGGACACACATCACAAAGGGTCTGGCAGTGAGGCATGCAGGAGGAGACTCAAAACAGAGGGCCCATAGAATAAAAAATGTGAGGAATCCAGCAGTTGGAACCTCCCAGCAGGCGGCCCAGAGCACCGACGCTATGGGATACAGGCTGGAGTCAACTTACATCAGAGGGCCCACATCATGAAACTGTGAGCAACCCAGCCGTTGGGACATCAGAACAGAAGGCCCACATGCCCAAGGGGATGGGAACCTGGCAGGAGTGTCCTCGCACCACTGGGCGCACATCAGAAAATTTTTGGAACCCAGGAGTTAGGGCCTGAGGCCAGAGTGCCCTCATTACCAAGGGGAGTAGACCCCCAGCAGGCACCAACTCCCAACTGAGGGCCCATCTCGCCAAGGTAACGTGTGCCAGACAGGCAGGATTTACCTCATAGCAGAGGGCACACCTCACAGAAGGGTCAGGAACCCAGCCAGGATCAGACTCTCACCAGAGTGCCCACATCACCAAGGGGATGGGAACCAGGCAGGAGTGACCTCAAACCAGTAGGGCCACATCACTAAAAGGTGAGGAGACCGGCACATGTGGCTTCAAACCAGAGTACCTACATCACCAAGGGGCTGGGAGTGACGCAGGCTGGAGGAGCCTCACAACACAGGTGTCAAAGAATAAAAAAGGTGAGGAATCCAGCAGTTGGAAACTCCCAGCAGGCAGCCCACAGCACAGAGGCCATGGGATCTAGGCCTGAGTGAACTAACACCAGAGGGCCAACATCATGAAACTGTGAGCAACCAAGGCGTTGGGACCTCAGAGCAGAAGGCCCACATCCCCTTGAGGATGAGAACCTTACAGGATTGTCCTGGCATCACTGGGCTCACATCAGAAAACGTGGGGAGCCCAGCAGTTAGAGCCTGACACCAGAGGGCCCTCATCAGGGAGGAGAGGAGGCTCCCAGCAGGCTACAACTGCCACCAGAGGGCCGACGTCACCAAAGCAATGAGAGCAAGCCAGGCAGGAGTTACCTCACAGCAGAGGGCCCACTTCACGGAAGGGTGAGGAACCCAGACAGGATCAGATTATCACCAGAGGACTCACATCAGCAAGGGGATCGGAACCAGGCAGGAGTGTCCTCACACCAGTGTGGCCACATCATAGAAAGGTGAGGATCCGGGAAAATGTGGCCTAAACCAGAGGACCAACATGTCCAAGGGGCTCAGAGTGAGGCAGGCAGGAGTAGCCTCACAACACAGGGCCCATAGAATAAAAAATGTGAGGAATCCAGCAGTTGGAACCTCCCAGCAGGCGGCCCAGAGCACCGAGTCTATGTGATCCAGGCCACAGTGAACTCACAGCAGAGGACCCACATCATGAAACTCTGAGCAACCCAGGCGTTGGGACCTCAGAGCAGAAGGCCCACATCCCCATGGGGATGGGAACTTGGCAGGAGTGTCCTCGCACCACTTAGCACGTATCATAAAATGTGGGTGCCCAGCAGTTATGGCCTGACGCCAGAGGGCCCTCATGACTGACGGGAGGAAGCTCACAGCAGGCTCCAACTGCCACCAAAGGGCCGACGTCACCAAGGCGGGGTGTGCCAGCCAGGCAGTAGTGACCTCAGAGCAGAGTGCCCACCTCACAGAAGTTGAGGATCCCAACGAAGATCAGACTCAGCAGAGGGCCCACATCACCAAGGGGTTGGGAACCAGGCAGGAGTGTTCTCACACCAATGGACCCACATCATCAAAAGGGGAGGGACCCAGCACACGTGGCCTCAAACCAGAGAACACACATCACCAAGGGGCTGGGTGTGAGGCAGGCAGGAGGAGCCTCAAAACAGAGTCCCTATAGAATAAAAAAGGTAAGGAATCCCGCAGTTGGAACCTCCCAGCAGGCGGCCAGGAGCAGGGAGGCTATGGGATCCAGGCCTGAGTGAACTCACAACAGAGGGCCCTCATCATGAAACTGTGAGCAACACAGGCGTTGGGACCTCAGAGCTGAAGGCCCACATTCCCATGTGGTTGGGAACCTGCCAGGAGTGTACTCGCACCACAGGGCGCACATCAGAAAATTTGGGAGCCAGGAGTTAGGGCCTGACGCCAGAGGGCCCTCATTACCGAGGGGAGGAGACTCCAAGCAGGCACCAACTCCCAACTGAGGGCACACGTCACCAAGGTAACGTTTGCCAGCCAGGCAGGAGTGACCTCGCAGCAGAGGGCCTACCTCACAGAAAGGTGAGCAACCAAGCCAGGATAAGACTCTCACCAGAGGGCCCACATCACCAAGGGGATCGGAACCAGGCAGGAGTGTCCTCACACCAGTGCGGTCACATCATAGAAAGGTGAGGAACCCAGCACATGTGGCCTAAACCAGAGGACCCACATGTCCAATGGCCTCGGAGTGAGGTAGGCAGGAGTAGCCACACAACACAGGGCCCATAGAATAAAAAAGGTGAGGAAACCAGCAGTAGGAACCTGCCAGCAGGCAGCCCAGAGCACCGAGACTATGGGATCCAGACCACAGTGAACACAGAGCAGAGGGCCACATCATGAAACTGTGAGCAACCCAGACGTTGGGACCTCAGAACACAAGGCCCACATCCCAATAGGGATGGGAACCTGGCAGGAGTGTCCTCACACCACTTGGCATGTCTCAGAATATGTGGGTACCCAGCAGTTAGGGCCTGACGCCAGAAGGCCCTCATCACCGAGGGAAGGAGGCTCTCAGCAGGCTCCAACTGCCACCAGAGTGCCAACGTCGCCATGGAGGTGTGTGCAAGCCAGGCAGGACTGACCTCAGAGCAGAGGGCCCACCTCACAGAAGTGTGAGGAACCCAATCAGGATCAGACTCTCACCAGAGGGCCCACATCACCAAGGGGATGGGAACCAGGCAGGAGTGTCCTCACACCAGTGGGGCCACATCACTAAAAGGTGAGGCAACCGGCACATGTGGCCTCAAACCAGAGGACCTACATCAACAAGGGGCTCGCAGTGAGGCAGGCAGGAGGAGCCTCACAACACAGGGACCGAAGTATAAAAATGGTGAGGAATCCTGCAGTTGGAACCTCCCAGCAGGCGGCCCAGAGCACAGAGGCTATGGGATCTAAGCCTGGTGAACTAAAACCAGGGAGCCAACATCATGAAACTGTGAGCAACCCAGGCGTTGGGACAAGAGAACAGAAGGCACACATCCCCATGGGGATGGGAACCTTACAAGAGTGTCCTGGCATCACTGGGCTCACATCAGAAAACGTGGGGAGCCCAGCAGTTAGAGCCTGACGCCAGAGGGCCCTCATCACGTAGGAGAGGAGGTTCCCAGCAGGCTCCAACTGCCACCAGAGGGCCGAGCTCACCAAGGCAACTTGTGCCAGCCAGGCAGGAATTGCCTCAGAGAGAGGGCCCACCTCACAGAAGGGTGAGGAACCCAGCCAGGATCAGACTATCACCAGAGGACTCACATCACCAAGGGGATCGGAACCAGGCAGGAGTGTCCTCACACCAGTGTGGCCAAATCATAGAAAGGTGAGGAACCCGGAACATGTGGCCTAAACCAGAGGACCCACATCTCCAAGGGGCTCGGAGTGAGGCAGGCAGGAGGAGCCTCACAACACAGGGCCCGTAGAATAAAAAATGTGAGGAATCCAGCATTTGGAACCTCCCAACAGGCGGCAAAGTGCAGCGAGGCTATGGGATCCCGGCCGGGGTGAACTCACAACAGAGGGCCCTCATCATGAAACTGTGAGCAACCCAGCCTTTGGGACCACAGAGCAGAAGGCCCACATTCCCATGAGGTTGGGAACCTGGCAGGAGTGTACTCACACCACAGGGCACACATCAGAAAATTTTGGGAGCCCAGGAGTTAGGGCCTGTCGCCAGAGGGCCCTCATTACTGAGGGGAGGAGACACCCAGCAGGCACCAACTCCCAACTGAGGGCACACGTCGCCAAGGTGACGTGTGCCAGCCAGGCAGGAGTGACCTCTGAGCAGAGGGCCTACGTCACAGAAGGGTGAGGAACCCAGCCAGTATAAGACTCTCCCCAGAGGGCACATATAACCAAGGGGATTGGAACGAGGCAGGAGTGTCCTCACACCAGTGAGGCCAAATCATAGAAAGGTGAGGAACCCAGAACATGTGGCCTAAGCCAGAGGACCCACATCTCCAAGGGGCTTGGAGTGAGGCAGGAAGGAGTAGCCTCACAACTCAGGGCCCATAGAATAAAAAATGTGAGGAATCCAACAGTTGGAACCTCTCAGCAGGCGGCCAAGAGCACGGAGTCTATGGGATCCAGGCCGCAGTGAACTTACAGCTGAGGGCCCACATCATGAAACTGTGAGCAACCCAGGCGTTGGGACCTCAGAACAGAAGGCCCACATGCCCATGGGGATGGGAACCTGGCAGGAGTGTCCTCAAACCACTGGGCGCACAACAGAAAATTTTTGGATCCCAGGAGTTAGGGCCTGAAGCCAGAGTGACCTCATTACCAAGGGGAGTAGACCGCCAGCAGGCACCAACTCCCAACTGAGGGCCCACGTAGCCAAGGTGACGTGTGCCAGCCAGGCAGGAGTGACCTCAGCGCAGAGATCCCACGTCACGGAAGTGTGAGGAACCCAACCAGGATCAGATTCTCACCAGAGGGCCCACATCACCAAGGGGATGGGAACCAGGCAAGAGTGTCCTCACACCAGTGGGGCCACATCAGCGAAAGTTGAGGAACCCAGCACATGTGGCCTCAAACAAGGGGACACACATCACAAAGGGTCTGGCAGTGAGGCATGCAGGAGGAGACTCAAAACAGAGGGCCCATAGAATAAAAAATGTGAGGAATCCAGCAGTTGGAACCTCCAAGCAGGCGGCCCAGAACACCGACGCTATGGGATACAGGCTGGAGTCAACTTACATCAGAGGGCCCACATCATGAAACTGTGAGCAACCAAGCCGTTGGGACATCAGAACAGAAGGCCCACATGCCCAAGGGGATGGGAACCTGGCAGGAGTGTCCTCGCACCACTGGGCGCACATCAGAAAATTTTTGGAACCCAGGAGTTAGGGCCTGAGGCCAGAGTGCCCTCATTACCAAGGGGAGTAGACCCCCAGCAGGCACCAACTCCCAACTGAGGGCCCACGTCGCCAAGGTGACGTGTGCCAGACAGGCAGGATTTACCTCATAGCAGAGGGCACACCTCACAGAAGGGTTAGAAACCCAGCCAGGATCAGACTCTCACCAGAGTGCCCACATCACCAAGGGGATGGGAACCAGGCAGGAGTTCCTCAAACCAGTAGGGCCACATCACTAAAAGGTGAGGAGACCGGCACATGTGGCTTCAAACCAGAGTACCTACATCACCAAGGGGCTGGGAGTGACGCAGGCTGGAGGAGCCTCACAACACAGGTGTCAAAGAATAAAAAAGGTGAGGAATCCAGCAGTTGGAAACTCCCAGCAGGCAGCCCACAGCACAGAGGCAATGGGATCTAGGCCTGAGTGAACTAACACCAGAGAGCCAACATCATGAAACTGTGAGCAACCAAGGCGTTGGGACCTCAGAGCAGGAGGCCCACATCCCCTTGGGGATGAGAACCTTACAGGATTGTCCTGGCATCACTGGGCTCACATCAGAAAACGTGGGGAGCCCAGCAGTTAGAGCCTGACACCAGAGGGCCCTCATCAGGGAGGAGAGGAGGCTCCCAGCAGGCTACAACTGCCACCAGAGGGCCGACGTCACCAAAGCAATGAGAGCAAGCCAGGCAGGAGTTACCTCACAGCAGAGGGCCCACTTCACAGAAGGGTGAGGAACCCAGACAGGATCAGATTATCACCAGAGGACTCACATCAGCAAGGGGATCGGAACCAGGCAGGAGTGTCCTCACACCAGTGTGGCCACATCATAGAAAGGTGAGGATCCGGGAACATGTGGCCTAAACCAGAGGACCCACATCTCCAAGGGGCTCGGAGTGAGGCAGGCAGGAGTAGCCTCACAACACAGGGCCCATAGAATAAAAAATGTGAGGAATCCAGCAGTTGGAACCTCCCAGCAGGCGGCCCAGAGCACCGAGTCTATGTGATCCAGGCCACAGTGAACTCACAGCAGAGGACCCACATCATGAAACTCTGAGCAACCCAGGCGTTGGGGCCTCAGAGCAGAAGGCCCACATCCCCATGGGGATGGGAACTTGGCAGGAGTGTCCTCGCACCACTTAGCACGTATCATAAAATGTGGGTGCCCAGCAGTTATGGCCTGACGCCAGAGGGCCCTCATGACTGACGGGAGGAAGCTCCCAGCAGGCTCCAACTGCCACCAAAGGGCCGACGTCACCAAGGCGGGGTGTGCCAGCCAGGCAGTAGTGACCTCAGAGCAGAGTGCCCACCTCACAGAAGTTGAGGATCCCAACGAAGATCAGACTCAGCAGAGGGCCCACATCACCAAGGGGTTGGGAACCAGGCAGGAGTGTTCTCACACCAATGGACCCACATCATCAAAAGGGGAGGGACCCAGCACACGTGGCCTCAAACCAGAGAACACACATCACCAAGGGGCTGGGTGTGAGGCAGGCAGGAGGAGCCTCAAAACAGAGTCCCTATAGAATAAAAAAGGTAAGGAATCCCGCAGTTGGAACCTCCCAGCAGGCGGCCAGGAGCAGGGAGTCTATGGGATCCAGGCCTGAGTGAATTCACAACAGAGGGCCCTCATCATGATACTGTGAGCAACACAGGCGTTGGGACCTCAGAGCTGAAGGCCCACATTCCCATGTGGTTGGGAACCTGCCAGCAGTGTACTCGCACCACAGGGCGCACATCAGAAAATTTGGGAGCCAGGAGTTAGGGCCTGACGCCAGAGGGCCCTCATTACCGAGGGGAGGAGACTCCAAGCAGGCACCAACACCCAACTGAGGGCACACGTCACCAAGGTAACGTTTGCCAGGCAGGCAGGAGTGACCTCGCAGCAGAGGGCCTACCTCACAGAAAGGTGAGCAACCAAGCCAGGATAAGACTCTCACCAGAGGGCCCACATCACCAAGGGGATCGGAACCAGGCAGGAGTGTCCTCACACCAGTGCGGTCACATCATAGAAAGGTGAGGAACCCAGCACATGTGGCCTAAACCAGAGGACCCACATGTCCAATGGCCTCGGAGTGAGGCAGGCAGGAGTAGCCACACAACACAGGGCCCATAGAATAAAAAAGGTGAGGAAACCAGCAGTAGGAACCTGCCAGCAGGCAGCCCAGAGCACCGAGACTATGGGATCCAGACCACAGTGAACACAGAGCAGAAGGCCACATCATAAAACTGTGAACAACCCAGACGTTGGGACCTCAGAGCACAAGGCCCACATCCCAATAGGGATGGGAACCTGGCAGGAGTGTCCTCACACCACTTGGCATGTATCAGAATATGTGGGTACCCAGCAGTTAGGGCCTGACGCCAGAAGGCCCTCATCACCGAGGGAAGGAGGCTCTCAGCAGGCTCCAACTGCCACCAGAGTGCCAACGTCGCCATGGAGGTGTGTGCAAGCCAGGCAGGAGTGACCTCAGAGCAGAGGGCCCACCTCACAGAAGTGTGAGGAACCCAATCAGGATCAGACTCTCACCAGAGGGCCCACATCACCAAGGGGATGGGAACCAGGCAGGAGTGTCCTCACACCAGTGGGGCCACATCACTAAAAGGTGAGGCAACCGGCACATGTGGCCTCAAACCAGAGGACCTACATCAACAAGGGGCTCGCAGTGAGGCAGGCAGGAGGAGCCTAACAACACAGGGACTGAAGTATAAAAATGGTGAGGAATCCTGCAGTTGGAACCTCCCAGCAGGCGGCCCAGAGCACAGAGGCTATGGGATCTAAGCCTGGTGAACTAACACCAGGTAGCCAACATCATGAAACTGTGAGCAACCCAGGCGTTGGGACAAGAGAACAGAAGGCACACATCCCCATGGGGATGGGAACCTTACAAGAGTGTCCTGGCATCACTGGGCTCACATCAGAAAACGTGGGGAGCCCAGCAGTTAGAGCGTGACGCCAGAGGGCCCTCATCACGGAGTAGAGGAGGTTCCCAGCAGGCTCCAACTGCCACCAGAGGGCCGAGCTCACCAAGGCAAATTGTGCCAGCCAGGCAGGAATTGCCTCAGAGAGAGGGCCCACCTCACAGAAGGGTGAGGAACCCAGCCAGGATCAGACTATCACCAGAGGACTCACATCACCAAGGGGATGGGAACCAGGCAGGAGTTCCTCAAACCAGTAGGGCCACATCACTAAAAGGTGAGGAAACCGGCACATGTGGCTTCAAACCAGAGTACCTACATCACCAAGGGGCTGGGAGTGACGCAGGCTGGAGGAGCCTCACAACACAGGTGTCAAAAAATAAAAAAGGTGAGGAATCCAGCAGTTGGAAACTCCCAGCAGGCAGCCCACAGCACAGAGGCCATGGGATCTAGGCCTGAGTGAACTAACACCAGAGAGCCAACATCATGAAACTGTGATCAACCAAGGCGTTGGGACCTCAGAGCAGAAGGCCCACATCCCCTTGGGGATGAGAACCTTACAGGATTGTCCTGGCATCACTGGGCTCACATCAGAAAACGTGGGGAGCCCAGCAGTTAGAGCCTGACACCAGAGGGACCTCATCAGGGAGGAGAGGAGTCTCCCAGCAGGCTACAACTGCCACCAGAGGGCCGACGTCACCAAAGCAATGAGAGCAAGCCAGGCAGGAGTTACCTCACAGCAGAGGGCCCACTTCACGGAAGGGTGAGGAACCCAGACAGGATCAGATTATCACCAGAGGACTCACATCAGCAAGGGGATCGGAACCAGGCAGGAGTGTCCTCACACAAGTGTGGCCACATCATAGAAAGGTGAGGATCCGGGAACATGTGTCCTAAACCAGAAGACCCACATCTCCAAGGGGCTCGGAGCGAGGCAGGCAGGAGTAGCCTCACAACACAGGGCCCATAGAATAAAAAATGTGAGGAATCCAGCAGTTGGAACCTCCCAGCAGGCGGCCCAGAGCACCGAGTCTATGTGATCCAGGCCACAGTGAACACACAGCAGAGGACCCACATCATGAAACTCTGAGCAACCCAGGCGTTGGGACCTCAGAGCAGAAGGCCCACATCCCCATGGGGATGGGAACTTGGCAGGAGTGTCCTCGCACCACTTAGCACGTATCATAAAATGTGGGTGCCCAGCAGTTATGGCCTGACGCCAGAGGGCCCTCATGACTGACGGGAGGAAGCTCCCAGCAGGCTCCAACTGCCACCAAAGGGCCGACGTCACCAAGGCGGGGTGTGCCAGCCAGGCAGTAGTGACCTCAGAGCAGAGTGCCCACCTCACAGAAGTTGAGGATCCCAACGAAGATCAGACTCAGCAGAGGGCCCACATCACCAAGGGGTTGGGAACCAGGCAGGAGTGTTCTCACACCAATGGACCCACATCATCAAAAGGGGAGGGACCCAGCACACGTGGCCTCAAACCAGAGAACACACATCACCAAGGGGCTGGGTGTGAGGCAGGCAGGAGGAGCCTCAAAACAGAGTCCCTATAGAATAAAAAAGGTAAGGAATCCCGCAGTTGGAACCTCCCAGCAGGCGGCCAGGAGCAGGGAGGCTATGGGATCCAGGCCTGAGTGAATTCACAACAGAGGGCCCTCATCATGATACTGTGAGCAACACAGGCGTTGGGACCTCAGAGCTGAAGGCCCACATTCCCATGTGGTTGGGAACCTGCCAGCAGTGTACTCGCACCACAGGGCGCACATCAGAAAATTTGGGAGCCAGGAGTTAGGGCCTGACGCCAGAGGGCCCTCATTACCGAGGGGAGGAGACTCCAAGCAGGCACCAACTCCCAACTGAGGGCACACGTCACCAAGGTAACGTTTGCCAGCCAGGCAGGAGTGACCTCGCAGCAGAGGGCCTACCTCACAGAAAGGTGAGCAACCAAGCCAGGATAAGACTCTCACCAGAGGGCCCACATCACCAAGGGGATCGGAACCAGGCAGGAGTGTCCTCACACCAGTGCGGTCACATCATAGAAAGGTGAGGAACCCAGCACATGTGGCCTAAACCAGAGGACCCACATGTCCAATGGCCTCGGAGTGAGGTAGGCAGGAGTAGCCACACAACACAGGGTCCATAGAATAAAAAAGGTGAGGAAACCAGCAGTAGGAACCTGCCAGCAGGCAGCCCAGAGCACCGAGACTATGGGATCCAGACCACAGTGAACACAGAGCAGAGGGCCACATCATGAAACTGTGAGCAACCCAGACGTTGGGACCTCAGAGCACAAGGCCCACATCCCAATAGGGATGGGAACCTGGCAGGAGTGTCCTCACACCACTTGGCATGTATCAGAATATGTGGGTACCCAGCAGTTAGGGCCTGACGCCAGAAGGCCCTCATCACCGAGGGAAGGAGGCTCTCAGCAGGCTCCAACTGCCACCAGAGTGCCAACGTCGCCATGGAGATGTGTGCAAGCCAGGCAGGAGTGACCTCAGAGCAGAGGGCCCACCTCACAGAAGTGTGAGGAACCCAATCAGGATCAGACTCTCACCAGAGGGTCCACATCACCAAGGGGATGGGAACCAGGTAGGAGTGTCCTCACACCAGTGGGACCACATCACTAAAAGGTGAGGCAACCGGCACATGTGGCCTCAAACCAGAGGACCTACATCAACAAGGGGCTCGCAGTGAGGCAGGCAGGAGGAGCCTCACAACACAGGGACCGAAGTATAAAAATGGTGAGGAATCCTGCAGTTGGAACCTCCCAGCAGGCGGCCCAGAGCACAGAGGCTATGGGATCTAAGCCTGGTGAACTAACACCAGGGAGCCAACATCATGAAACTGTGAGCAACCCAGGCGTTGGGACAAGAGAACAGAAGGCACACATCCCCATGGGGATGGGAACCTTACAAGAGTGTCCTGGCATCACTGGGCTCACATCAGAAAACGTGGGGAGCCCAGCAGTTAGAGTCTGACCCCAGAGGGCCCTCATCACGTAGGAGAGGAGGTTCCCAGCAGGCTCCAACTGCCACCAGAGGGCCGAGCTCACCAAGGCAACTTGTGCCAGCCAGGCAGGAATTGCCTCAGAGAGAGGGCCCACCTCACAGAAGGGTGAGGAACCCAGCCAGGATCAGACTATCACCAGAGGACTCACATCACCAAGGGGATCGGAACCAGGCAGGAGTGTCCTCACACCAGTGTGGCCAAATCATAGAAAGGTGAGGAACCCGGAACATGTGGCCTAAACCAGAGGACCCACATCTCCAAGGGGCTCGGAGTGAGGCAGGCAGGAGGAGCCTCACAACACAGGGCCCGTAGAATAAAAAATGTGAGGAATCCAGCATTTGGAACCTCCCAACAGGCGGCAAAGTGCAGCGAGGCTATGGGATCCCGGCCGGGGTGAACTCACAACAGAGGGCCCTCATCATGAAACTGTGAGCAACCCAGGCTTTGGGACCACAGAGCAGAAGGCCCACATTCCCATGAGGTTGGGAACCTGGCAGGAGTGTACTCACACCACAGGGCACACATCAGAAAATTTTGGGAGCCCAGGAGTTAGGGCCTGACGCCAGAGGGCCCTCATTACTGAGGGGAGGAGACTCCCAGAAGGCACCAGCTCCCAACTGAGGGCACACGTCGCCAAGGTGACGTGTGCCAGCCAGGCAGGAGTGACCTCTGAGCAGAGGGCCTACGTCACAGAAGGGTGAGGAACCCAGCCAGTATAAGACTCTCCCCAGAGGGCCCATATAACCAAGGGGATCGGAACGAGGCAGGAGTGTCCTCACACCAGTGAGGCCAAATCATAGAAAGGTGAGGAACCCAGAACGTGTGGCCTAAACCAGAGGACCCACATCTCCAAGGGGCTTGGAGTGAGGCAGGAAGGAGTAGCCTCACAACACAGGGCCCATAGAATAAAAAATGTGAGGAATCCAACAGTTGGAACCTCTCAGCAGGCGGCCAAGAGCACGGAGTCTATGGGATCCAGGCCGCAGTGAACTTACAGCTGAGGGCCCACATCATGAAACTGTGAGCAACCCAGGCGTTGGGACCTCAGAACAGAAGGCCCACATGCCCATGGGGATGGGAACCTGGCAGGAGTGTCCTCAAACCACTGGGCGCACATCAGAAAATTTTTGGATCCCAGGAGTTAGGGCCTGAAGCCAGAGTGACCTCATTACCAAGGGGAGTAGACCGCCAGCAGGCACCAACTCCCAACTGAGGGCCCACGTCGCCAAGGTGACGTGTGCCAGCCAGGCAGGAGTGACCTCAGCGCAGAGATCCCACGTCACGGAAGTGTGAGGAACCCAACCAGGATCAGATTCTCACCAGAGGGCCCACATCACCAAGGGGATGGGAACCAGGCAAGAGTGTCCTCACACCAGTGGGGCCACATCAGCGAAAGTTGAGGAACCCAGCACATGTGGCCTCAAACAAGGGGACACACATCACAAAGGGTCTGGCAGTGAGGCATGCAGGAGGAGACTCAAAACAGAGGGCCCATAGAATAAAAAATGTGAGGAATCCAGCAGTTGGAACCTCCCAGCAGGCGGCCCAGAGCACCGACGCTATGGGATACAGGCTGGAGTCAACTTACATCAGAGGGCCCACATCATGAAACTGTGAGCAACCCAGCCGTTGGGACATCAGAACAGAAGGCCCACATGCCCAAGGGGATGGGAACCTGGCAGGAGTGTCCTCGCACCACTGGGCGCACATCAGAAAATTTTTGGAACCCAGGAGTTAGGGCCTGAGGCCAGAGTGCCCTCATTACCAAGGGGAGTAGACCCCCAGCAGGCACCAACTCCCAACTGAGGGCCCATCTCGCCAAGGTAACGTGTGCCAGACAGGCAGGATTTACCTCATAGCAGAGGGCACACCTCACAGAAGGGTCAGGAACCCAGCCAGGATCAGACTCTCACCAGAGTGCCCACATCACCAAGGGGATGGGAACCAGGCAGGAGTGACCTCAAACCAGTAGGGCCACATCACTAAAAGGTGAGGAGACCGGCACATGTGGCTTCAAACCAGAGTACCTACATCACCAAGGGGCTGGGAGTGACGCAGGCTGGAGGAGCCTCACAACACAGGTGTCAAAGAATAAAAAAGGTGAGGAATCCAGCAGTTGGAAACTCCCAGCAGGCAGCCCACAGCACAGAGGCCATGGGATCTAGGCCTGAGTGAACTAACACCAGAGGGCCAACATCATGAAACTGTGAGCAACCAAGGCGTTGGGACCTCAGAGCAGAAGGCCCACATCCCCTTGAGGATGAGAACCTTACAGGATTGTCCTGGCATCACTGGGCTCACATCAGAAAACGTGGGGAGCCCAGCAGTTAGAGCCTGACACCAGAGGGCCCTCATCAGGGAGGAGAGGAGGCTCCCAGCAGGCTACAACTGCCACCAGAGGGCCGACGTCACCAAAGCAATGAGAGCAAGCCAGGCAGGAGTTACCTCACAGCAGAGGGCCCACTTCACGGAAGGGTGAGGAACCCAGACAGGATCAGATTATCACCAGAGGACTCACATCAGCAAGGGGATCGGAACCAGGCAGGAGTGTCCTCACACCAGTGTGGCCACATCATAGAAAGGTGAGGATCCGGGAAAATGTGGCCTAAACCAGAGGACCAACATGTCCAAGGGGCTCAGAGTGAGGCAGGCAGGAGTAGCCTCACAACACAGGGCCCATAGAATAAAAAATGTGAGGAATCCAGCAGTTGGAACCTCCCAGCAGGCGGCCCAGAGCACCGAGTCTATGTGATCCAGGCCACAGTGAACTCACAGCAGAGGACCCACATCATGAAACTCTGAGCAACCCAGGCGTTGGGACCTCAGAGCAGAAGGCCCACATCCCCATGGGGATGGGAACTTGGCAGGAGTGTCCTCGCACCACTTAGCACGTATCATAAAATGTGGGTGCCCAGCAGTTATGGCCTGACGCCAGAGGGCCCTCATGACTGACGGGAGGAAGCTCACAGCAGGCTCCAACTGCCACCAAAGGGCCGACGTCACCAAGGCGGGGTGTGCCAGCCAGGCAGTAGTGACCTCAGAGCAGAGTGCCCACCTCACAGAAGTTGAGGATCCCAACGAAGATCAGACTCAGCAGAGGGCCCACATCACCAAGGGGTTGGGAACCAGGCAGGAGTGTTCTCACACCAATGGACCCACATCATCAAAAGGGGAGGGACCCAGCACACGTGGCCTCAAACCAGAGAACACACATCACCAAGGGGCTGGGTGTGAGGCAGGCAGGAGGAGCCTCAAAACAGAGTCCCTATAGAATAAAAAAGGTAAGGAATCCCGCAGTTGGAACCTCCCAGCAGGCGGCCAGGAGCAGGGAGGCTATGGGATCCAGGCCTGAGTGAACTCACAACAGAGGGCCCTCATCATGAAACTGTGAGCAACACAGGCGTTGGGACCTCAGAGCTGAAGGCCCACATTCCCATGTGGTTGGGAACCTGCCAGGAGTGTACTCGCACCACAGGGCGCACATCAGAAAATTTGGGAGCCAGGAGTTAGGGCCTGACGCCAGAGGGCCCTCATTACCGAGGGGAGGAGACTCCAAGCAGGCACCAACTCCCAACTGAGGGCACACGTCACCAAGGTAACGTTTGCCAGCCAGGCAGGAGTGACCTCGCAGCAGAGGGCCTACCTCACAGAAAGGTGAGCAACCAAGCCAGGATAAGACTCTCACCAGAGGGCCCACATCACCAAGGGGATCGGAACCAGGCAGGAGTGTCCTCACACCAGTGCGGTCACATCATAGAAAGGTGAGGAACCCAGCACATGTGGCCTAAACCAGAGGACCCACATGTCCAATGGCCTCGGAGTGAGGTAGGCAGGAGTAGCCACACAACACAGGGCCCATAGAATAAAAAAGGTGAGGAAACCAGCAGTAGGAACCTGCCAGCAGGCAGCCCAGAGCACCGAGACTATGGGATCCAGACCACAGTGAACACAGAGCAGAGGGCCACATCATGAAACTGTGAGCAACCCAGACGTTGGGACCTCAGAACACAAGGCCCACATCCCAATAGGGATGGGAACCTGGCAGGAGTGTCCTCACACCACTTGGCATGTCTCAGAATATGTGGGTACCCAGCAGTTAGGGCCTGACGCCAGAAGGCCCTCATCACCGAGGGAAGGAGGCTCTCAGCAGGCTCCAACTGCCACCAGAGTGCCAACGTCGCCATGGAGGTGTGTGCAAGCCAGGCAGGACTGACCTCAGAGCAGAGGGCCCACCTCACAGAAGTGTGAGGAACCCAATCAGGATCAGACTCTCACCAGAGGGCCCACATCACCAAGGGGATGGGAACCAGGCAGGAGTGTCCTCACACCAGTGGGGCCACATCACTAAAAGGTGAGGCAACCGGCACATGTGGCCTCAAACCAGAGGACCTACATCAACAAGGGGCTCGCAGTGAGGCAGGCAGGAGGAGCCTCACAACACAGGGACCGAAGTATAAAAATGGTGAGGAATCCTGCAGTTGGAACCTCCCAGCAGGCGGCCCAGAGCACAGAGGCTATGGGATCTAAGCCTGGTGAACTAAAACCAGGGAGCCAACATCATGAAACTGTGAGCAACCCAGGCGTTGGGACAAGAGAACAGAAGGCACACATCCCCATGGGGATGGGAACCTTACAAGAGTGTCCTGGCATCACTGGGCTCACATCAGAAAACGTGGGGAGCCCAGCAGTTAGAGCCTGACGCCAGAGGGCCCTCATCACGTAGGAGAGGAGGTTCCCAGCAGGCTCCAACTGCCACCAGAGGGCCGAGCTCACCAAGGCAACTTGTGCCAGCCAGGCAGGAATTGCCTCAGAGAGAGGGCCCACCTCACAGAAGGGTGAGGAACCCAGCCAGGATCAGACTATCACCAGAGGACTCACATCACCAAGGGGATCGGAACCAGGCAGGAGTGTCCTCACACCAGTGTGGCCAAATCATAGAAAGGTGAGGAACCCGGAACATGTGGCCTAAACCAGAGGACCCACATCTCCAAGGGGCTCGGAGTGAGGCAGGCAGGAGGAGCCTCACAACACAGGGCCCGTAGAATAAAAAATGTGAGGAATCCAGCATTTGGAACCTCCCAACAGGCGGCAAAGTGCAGCGAGGCTATGGGATCCCGGCCGGGGTGAACTCACAACAGAGGGCCCTCATCATGAAACTGTGAGCAACCCAGCCTTTGGGACCACAGAGCAGAAGGCCCACATTCCCATGAGGTTGGGAACCTGGCAGGAGTGTACTCACACCACAGGGCACACATCAGAAAATTTTGGGAGCCCAGGAGTTAGGGCCTGTCGCCAGAGGGCCCTCATTACTGAGGGGAGGAGACACCCAGCAGGCACCAACTCCCAACTGAGGGCACACGTCGCCAAGGTGACGTGTGCCAGCCAGGCAGGAGTGACCTCTGAGCAGAGGGCCTACGTCACAGAAGGGTGAGGAACCCAGCCAGTATAAGACTCTCCCCAGAGGGCACATATAACCAAGGGGATTGGAACGAGGCAGGAGTGTCCTCACACCAGTGAGGCCAAATCATAGAAAGGTGAGGAACCCAGAACATGTGGCCTAAGCCAGAGGACCCACATCTCCAAGGGGCTTGGAGTGAGGCAGGAAGGAGTAGCCTCACAACTCAGGGCCCATAGAATAAAAAATGTGAGGAATCCAACAGTTGGAACCTCTCAGCAGGCGGCCAAGAGCACGGAGTCTATGGGATCCAGGCCGCAGTGAACTTACAGCTGAGGGCCCACATCATGAAACTGTGAGCAACCCAGGCGTTGGGACCTCAGAACAGAAGGCCCACATGCCCATGGGGATGGGAACCTGGCAGGAGTGTCCTCAAACCACTGGGCGCACAACAGAAAATTTTTGGATCCCAGGAGTTAGGGCCTGAAGCCAGAGTGACCTCATTACCAAGGGGAGTAGACCGCCAGCAGGCACCAACTCCCAACTGAGGGCCCACGTAGCCAAGGTGACGTGTGCCAGCCAGGCAGGAGTGACCTCAGCGCAGAGATCCCACGTCACGGAAGTGTGAGGAACCCAACCAGGATCAGATTCTCACCAGAGGGCCCACATCACCAAGGGGATGGGAACCAGGCAAGAGTGTCCTCACACCAGTGGGGCCACATCAGCGAAAGTTGAGGAACCCAGCACATGTGGCCTCAAACAAGGGGACACACATCACAAAGGGTCTGGCAGTGAGGCATGCAGGAGGAGACTCAAAACAGAGGGCCCATAGAATAAAAAATGTGAGGAATCCAGCAGTTGGAACCTCCAAGCAGGCGGCCCAGAACACCGACGCTATGGGATACAGGCTGGAGTCAACTTACATCAGAGGGCCCACATCATGAAACTGTGAGCAACCAAGCCGTTGGGACATCAGAACAGAAGGCCCACATGCCCAAGGGGATGGGAACCTGGCAGGAGTGTCCTCGCACCACTGGGCGCACATCAGAAAATTTTTGGAACCCAGGAGTTAGGGCCTGAGGCCAGAGTGCCCTCATTACCAAGGGGAGTAGACCCCCAGCAGGCACCAACTCCCAACTGAGGGCCCACGTCGCCAAGGTGACGTGTGCCAGACAGGCAGGATTTACCTCATAGCAGAGGGCACACCTCACAGAAGGGTTAGAAACCCAGCCAGGATCAGACTCTCACCAGAGTGCCCACATCACCAAGGGGATGGGAACCAGGCAGGAGTTCCTCAAACCAGTAGGGCCACATCACTAAAAGGTGAGGAGACCGGCACATGTGGCTTCAAACCAGAGTACCTACATCACCAAGGGGCTGGGAGTGACGCAGGCTGGAGGAGCCTCACAACACAGGTGTCAAAGAATAAAAAAGGTGAGGAATCCAGCAGTTGGAAACTCCCAGCAGGCAGCCCACAGCACAGAGGCAATGGGATCTAGGCCTGAGTGAACTAACACCAGAGAGCCAACATCATGAAACTGTGAGCAACCAAGGCGTTGGGACCTCAGAGCAGGAGGCCCACATCCCCTTGGGGATGAGAACCTTACAGGATTGTCCTGGCATCACTGGGCTCACATCAGAAAACGTGGGGAGCCCAGCAGTTAGAGCCTGACACCAGAGGGCCCTCATCAGGGAGGAGAGGAGGCTCCCAGCAGGCTACAACTGCCACCAGAGGGCCGACGTCACCAAAGCAATGAGAGCAAGCCAGGCAGGAGTTACCTCACAGCAGAGGGCCCACTTCACAGAAGGGTGAGGAACCCAGACAGGATCAGATTATCACCAGAGGACTCACATCAGCAAGGGGATCGGAACCAGGCAGGAGTGTCCTCACACCAGTGTGGCCACATCATAGAAAGGTGAGGATCCGGGAACATGTGGCCTAAACCAGAGGACCCACATCTCCAAGGGGCTCGGAGTGAGGCAGGCAGGAGTAGCCTCACAACACAGGGCCCATAGAATAAAAAATGTGAGGAATCCAGCAGTTGGAACCTCCCAGCAGGCGGCCCAGAGCACCGAGTCTATGTGATCCAGGCCACAGTGAACTCACAGCAGAGGACCCACATCATGAAACTCTGAGCAACCCAGGCGTTGGGGCCTCAGAGCAGAAGGCCCACATCCCCATGGGGATGGGAACTTGGCAGGAGTGTCCTCGCACCACTTAGCACGTATCATAAAATGTGGGTGCCCAGCAGTTATGGCCTGACGCCAGAGGGCCCTCATGACTGACGGGAGGAAGCTCCCAGCAGGCTCCAACTGCCACCAAAGGGCCGACGTCACCAAGGCGGGGTGTGCCAGCCAGGCAGTAGTGACCTCAGAGCAGAGTGCCCACCTCACAGAAGTTGAGGATCCCAACGAAGATCAGACTCAGCAGAGGGCCCACATCACCAAGGGGTTGGGAACCAGGCAGGAGTGTTCTCACACTAATGGACCCACATCATCAAATGGGGGGGGACCCAGCACACGTGGCCTCAAACCAGAGAACACACATCACCAAGGGGCTGGGTGTGAGGCAGGCAGGAGGAGCCTCAAAACAGAATCCCTATAGAATAAAAAAGGTAAGGAATCCCGCAGTTGGAACCTCCCAGCAGGCGGCCAGGAGCAGGGAGGCTATGGGATCCAGGCCTGAGTGAATTCACAACAGAGGGACCTCATCATGAAACTGTGAGCAACACAGGCGTTGGGACCTCAGAGCTGAAGGCCCACATTCCCATGTGGTTGGGAACCTGCCAGCAGTGTACTCACACCACAGGGTGCACATCAGAAAATTTGGGAGCCAGGAGTTAGTGCCTGACGCCAGAGGGCCCTCATTACCGAGGGGAGGAGACTCCAAGCAGGCACCAACACCCAACTGAGGGCACACGTCACCAAGGTAACGTTTGCCAGGCAGGCAGGAGTGACCTCGCAGCAGAGGGCCTACCTCACAGAAAGGTGAGCAACCAAGCCAGGATAAGACTCTCACCAGAGGGCCCACATCACCAAGGGGATCGGAACCAGGCAGGAGTGTCCTCACACCAGTGCGGTCACATCATAGAAAGGTGAGGAACCCAGCACATGTGGCCTAAACCAGAGGACCCACATGTCCAATGGCCTCGGAGTGAGGCAGGCAGGAGTAGCCACACAACACAGGGCCCATAGAATAAAAAAGGTGAGGAAACCAGCAGTAGGAACCTGCCAGCAGGCAGCCCAGAGCACCGAGACTATGGGATCCAGACCACAGTGAACACAGAGCAGAAGGCCACATCATAAAACTGTGAACAACCCAGACGTTGGGACCTCAGAGCACAAGGCCCACATCCCAATAGGGATGGGAACCTGGCAGGAGTGTCCTCACACCACTTGGCATGTATCAGAATATGTGGGTACCCAGCAGTTAGGGCCTGACGCCAGAAGGCCCTCATCACCGAGGGAAGGAGGCTCTCAGCAGGCTCCAACTGCCACCAGAGTGCCAACGTCGCCATGGAGGTGTGTGCAAGCCAGGCAGGAGTGACCTCAGAGCAGAGGGCCCACCTCACAGAAGTGTGAGGAACCCAATCAGGATCAGACTCTCACCAGAGGGCCCACATCACCAAGGGGATGGGAACCAGGCAGGAGTGTCCTCACACCAGTGGGGCCACATCACTAAAAGGTGAGGCAACCGGCACATGTGGCCTCAAACCAGAGGACCTACATCAACAAGGGGCTCGCAGTGAGGCAGGCAGGAGGAGCCTAACAACACAGGGACTGAAGTATAAAAATGGTGAGGAATCCTGCAGTTGGAACCTCCCAGCAGGCGGCCCAGAGCACAGAGGCTATGGGATCTAAGCCTGGTGAACTAACACCAGGTAGCCAACATCATGAAACTGTGAGCAACCCAGGCGTTGGGACAAGAGAACAGAAGGCACACATCCCCATGGGGATGGGAACCTTACAAGAGTGTCCTGGCATCACTGGGCTCACATCAGAAAACGTGGGGAGCCCAGCAGTTAGAGCGTGACGCCAGAGGGCCCTCATCACGGAGTAGAGGAGGTTCCCAGCAGGCTCCAACTGCCACCAGAGGGCCGAGCTCACCAAGGCAAATTGTGCCAGCCAGGCAGGAATTGCCTCAGAGAGAGGGCCCACCTCACAGAAGGGTGAGGAACCCAGCCAGGATCAGACTATCACCAGAGGACTCACATCACCAAGGGGATGGGAACCAGGCAGGAGTTCCTCAAACCAGTAGGGCCACATCACTAAAAGGTGAGGAAACCGGCACATGTGGCTTCAAACCAGAGTACCTACATCACCAAGGGGCTGGGAGTGACGCAGGCTGGAGGAGCCTCACAACACAGGTGTCAAAAAATAAAAAAGGTGAGGAATCCAGCAGTTGGAAACTCCCAGCAGGCAGCCCACAGCACAGAGGCCATGGGATCTAGGCCTGAGTGAACTAACACCAGAGAGCCAACATCATGAAACTGTGAGCAACCAAGGCGTTGGGACCTCAGAGCAGAAGGCCCACATCCCCTTGGGGATGAGAACCTTACAGGATTGTCCTGGCATCACTGGGCTCACATCAGAAAACGTGGGGAGCCCAGCAGTTAGAGCCTGACACCAGAGGGACCTCATCAGGGAGGAGAGGAGTCTCCCAGCAGGCTACAACTGCCACCAGAGGGCCGACGTCACCAAAGCAATGAGAGCAAGCCAGGCAGGAGTTACCTCACAGCAGAGGGCCCACTTCACGGAAGGGTGAGGAACCCAGACAGGATCAGATTATCACCAGAGGACTCACATCAGCAAGGGGATCGGAACCAGGCAGGAGTGTCCTCACACAAGTGTGGCCACATCATAGAAAGGTGAGGATCCGGGAACATGTGTCCTAAACCAGAAGACCCACATCTCCAAGGGGCTCGGAGCGAGGCAGGCAGGAGTAGCCTCACAACACAGGGCCCATAGAATAAAAAATGTGAGGAATCCAGCAGTTGGAACCTCCCAGCAGGCGGCCCAGAGCACCGAGTCTATGTGATCCAGGCCACAGTGAACACACAGCAGAGGACCCACATCATGAAACTCTGAGCAACCCAGGCGTTGGGACCTCAGAGCAGAAGGCCCACATCCCCATGGGGATGGGAACTTGGCAGGAGTGTCCTCGCACCACTTAGCACGTATCATAAAATGTGGGTGCCCAGCAGTTATGGCCTGACGCCAGAGGGCCCTCATGACTGACGGGAGGAAGCTCCCAGCAGGCTCCAACTGCCACCAAAGGGCCGACGTCACCAAGGCGGGGTGTGCCAGCCAGGCAGTAGTGACCTCAGAGCAGAGTGCCCACCTCACAGAAGTTGAGGATCCCAACGAAGATCAGACTCAGCAGAGGGCCCACATCACCAAGGGGTTGGGAACCAGGCAGGAGTGTTCTCACACCAATGGACCCACATCATCAAAAGGGGAGGGACCCAGCACACGTGGCCTCAAACCAGAGAACACACATCACCAAGGGGCTGGGTGTGAGGCAGGCAGGAGGAGCCTCAAAACAGAGTCCCTATAGAATAAAAAAGGTAAGGAATCCCGCAGTTGGAACCTCCCAGCAGGCGGCCAGGAGCAGGGAGGCTATGGGATCCAGGCCTGAGTGAATTCACAACAGAGGGCCCTCATCATGATACTGTGAGCAACACAGGCGTTGGGACCTCAGAGCTGAAGGCCCACATTCCCATGTGGTTGGGAACCTGCCAGCAGTGTACTCGCACCACAGGGCGCACATCAGAAAATTTGGGAGCCAGGAGTTAGGGCCTGACGCCAGAGGGCCCTCATTACCGAGGGGAGGAGACTCCAAGCAGGCACCAACTCCCAACTGAGGGCACACGTCACCAAGGTAACGTTTGCCAGCCAGGCAGGAGTGACCTCGCAGCAGAGGGCCTACCTCACAGAAAGGTGAGCAACCAAGCCAGGATAAGACTCTCACCAGAGGGCCCACATCACCAAGGGGATCGGAACCAGGCAGGAGTGTCCTCACACCAGTGCGGTCACATCATAGAAAGGTGAGGAACCCAGCACATGTGGCCTAAACCAGAGGACCCACATGTCCAATGGCCTCGGAGTGAGGTAGGCAGGAGTAGCCACACAACACAGGGTCCATAGAATAAAAAAGGTGAGGAAACCAGCAGTAGGAACCTGCCAGCAGGCAGCCCAGAGCACCGAGACTATGGGATCCAGACCACAGTGAACACAGAGCAGAGGGCCACATCATGAAACTGTGAGCAACCCAGACGTTGGGACCTCAGAGCACAAGGCCCACATCCCAATAGGGATGGGAACCTGGCAGGAGTGTCCTCACACCACTTGGCATGTATCAGAATATGTGGGTACCCAGCAGTTAGGGCCTGACGCCAGAAGGCCCTCATCACCGAGGGAAGGAGGCTCTCAGCAGGCTCCAACTGCCACCAGAGTGCCAACGTCGCCATGGAGATGTGTGCAAGCCAGGCAGGAGTGACCTCAGAGCAGAGGGCCCACCTCACAGAAGTGTGAGGAACCCAATCAGGATCAGACTCTCACCAGAGGGTCCACATCACCAAGGGGATGGGAACCAGGTAGGAGTGTCCTCACACCAGTGGGACCACATCACTAAAAGGTGAGGCAACCGGCACACGTGGCCTCAAACCAGAGGACCTACATCAACAAGGGGCTCGCAGTGAGGCAGGCAGGAGGAGCCTCACAACACAGGGACCGAAGTATAAAAATGGTGAGGAATCCTGCAGTTGGAACCTCCCAGCAGGCGGCCCAGAGCACAGAGGCTATGGGATCTAAGCCTGGTGAACTAACACCAGGGAGCCAACATCATGAAACTGTGAGCAACCCAGGCGTTGGGACAAGAGAACAGAAGGCACACATCCCCATGGGGATGGGAACCTTACAAGAGTGTCCTGGCATCACTGGGCTCACATCAGAAAACGTGGGGAGCCCAGCAGTTAGAGTCTGACCCCAGAGGGCCCTCATCACGTAGGAGAGGAGGTTCCCAGCAGGCTCCAACTGCCACCAGAGGGCCGAGCTCACCAAGGCAACTTGTGCCAGCCAGGCAGGAATTGCCTCAGAGAGAGGGCCCACCTCACAGAAGGGTGAGGAACCCAGCCAGGATCAGACTATCACCAGAGGACTCACATCACCAAGGGGATCGGAACCAGGCAGGAGTGTCCTCACACCAGTGTGGCCAAATCATAGAAAGGTGAGGAACCCGGAACATGTGGCCTAAACCAGAGGACCCACATCTCCAAGGGGCTCGGAGTGAGGCAGGCAGGAGGAGCCTCACAACACAGGGCCCGTAGAATAAAAAATGTGAGGAATCCAGCATTTGGAACCTCCCAACAGGCGGCAAAGTGCAGCGAGGCTATGGGATCCCGGCCGGGGTGAACTCACAACAGAGGGCCCTCATCATGAAACTGTGAGCAACCCAGGCTTTGGGACCACAGAGCAGAAGGCCCACATTCCCATGAGGTTGGGAACCTGGCAGGAGTGTACTCACACCACAGGGCACACATCAGAAAATTTTGGGAGCCCAGGAGTTAGGGCCTGACGCCAGAGGGCCCTCATTACTGAGGGGAGGAGACTCCCAGAAGGCACCAGCTCCCAACTGAGGGCACACGTCGCCAAGGTGACGTGTGCCAGCCAGGCAGGAGTGACCTCTGAGCAGAGGGCCTACGTCACAGAAGGGTGAGGAACCCAGCCAGTATAAGACTCTCCCCAGAGGGCCCATATAACCAAGGGGATCGGAACGAGGCAGGAGTGTCCTCACACCAGTGAGGCCAAATCATAGAAAGGTGAGGAACCCAGAACATGTGGCCTAAACCAGAGGACCCACATCTCCAAGGGGCTTGGAGTGAGGCAGGAAGGAGTAGCCTCACAACACAGGGCCCATAGAATAAAAAATGTGAGGAATCCAACAGTTGGAACCTCTCAGCAGGCGGCCAAGAGCACGGAGTCTATGGGATCCAGGCCGCAGTGAACTTACAGCTGAGGGCCCACATCATGAAACTGTGAGCAACCCAGGCGTTGGGACCTCAGAACAGAAGGCCCACATGCCCATGGGGATGGGAACCTGGCAGGAGTGTCCTCAAACCACTGGGCGCACATCAGAAAATTTTTGGATCCCAGGAGTTAGGGCCTGAAGCCAGAGTGACCTCATTACCAAGGGGAGTAGACCGCCAGCAGGCACCAACTCCCAACTGAGGGCCCACGTCGCCAAGGTGACGTGTGCCAGCCAGGCAGGAGTGACCTCAGCGCAGAGATCCCACGTCATGGAAGTGTGAGGAACCCAACCAGGATCAGATTCTCACCAGAGGGCCCACATCACCAAGGGGATGGGAACCAGGCAAGAGTGTCCTCACACCAGTGGGGCCACATCAGCGAAAGTTGAGGAACCCAGCACATGTGGCCTCAAACAAGGGGACACACATCACAAAGGGTCTGGCAGTGAGGCATGCAGGAGGAGACTCAAAACAGAGGGCCCATAGAATAAAAAATGTGAGGAATCCAGCAGTTGGAACCTCCCAGCAGGCGGCCCAGAGCACCGACGCTATGGGATACAGGCTGGAGTCAACTTACATCAGAGGGCCCACATCATGAAACTGTGAGCAACCAAGCCGTTGGGACATCAGAACAGAAGGCCCACATGCCCAAGGGGATGGGAACCTGGCAGGAGTGTCCTCGCACCACTGGGCGCACATCAGAAAATTTTTGGAACCCAGGAGTTAGGGCCTGAGGCCAGAGTGCCCTCATTACCAAGGGGAGTAGACCCCCAGCAGGCACCAACTCCCAACTGAGGGCCCACGTCGCCAAGGTGACGTGTGCCAGACAGGCAGGATTTACCTCATAGCAGAGGGCACACCTCACAGAAGGGTCAGGAACCCAGCCAGGATCAGACTCTCACCAGAGTGCCCACATCACCAAGGGGATGGGAACCAGGCAGGAGTGTCCTCAAACCAGTAGGGCCACATCACTAAAAGGTGAGGAGACCGGCACATGTGGCTTCAAACCAGAGTACCTACATCACCAAGGGGCTGGGAGTGACGCAGGCTGGAGGAGCCTCACAACACAGGTGTCAAAGAATAAAAAAGGTGAGGAATCCAGCAGTTGGAAACTCCCAGCAGGCAGCCCACAGCACAGAGGCCATGGGATCTAGGCCTGAGTGAACTAACACCAGAGAGCCAACATCATGAAACTGTGAGCAACCAAGGCGTTGGGACCTCAGAGCAGAAGGCCCACATCCCCTTGGGGATGAGAACCTTACAGGATTGTCCTGGCATCACTGGGCTCACATCAGAAAACGTGGGGAGCCCAGCAGTTAGAGCCTGACACCAGAGGGCCCTCATCAGGGAGGAGAGGAGGCTCCCAGCAGGCTACAACTGCCACCAGAGGGCCGACGTCACCAAAGCAATGAGAGCAAGCCAGGCAGGAGTTACCTCACAGCAGAGGGCCCACTTCACAGAAGGGTGAGGAACCCAGACAGGATCAGATTATCACCAGAGGACTCACATCAGCAAGGGGATCGGAACCAGGCAGGAGTGTCCTCACACCAGTGTGGCCACATCATAGAAAGGTGAGGATCCGGGAACATGTGGCCTAAACCAGAGGACCCACATCTCCAAGGGGCTCGGAGTGAGGCAGGCAGGAGTAGCCTCACAACACAGGGCCCATAGAATAAAAAATGTGAGGAATCCAGCAGTTGGAACCTCCCAGCAGGCGGCCCAGAGCACTGAGTCTATGTGATCCAGGCCACAGTGAACTCACAGCAGAGGGCCCACATCATGAAACTCTGAGCAACCCAGGCGTTGGGACCTCAGAGCAGAAGGCCCACATCCCCATGGGGATGGGAACTTGGCAGGAGTGTCCTCGCACCACTTAGCACGTATCATAAAATGTGGGTGCCCAGCAGTTATGGCCTGACGCCAGAGGGCCCTCATGACTGACGGGAGGAAGCTCACAGCAGGCTCCAACTGCCACCAAAGGGCCGACGTCACCAAGGCGGGGTGTGCCAGCCAGGCAGTAGTGACCTCAGAGCAGAGTGCCCACCTCACAGAAGTTGAGGATCCCAACGAAGATCAGACTCAGCAGAGGGCCCACATCACCAAGGGGTTGGGAACCAGGCAGGAGTGTTCTCACACCAATGGACCCACATCATCAAAAGGGGAGGGACCCAGCACACGTGGCCTCAAACCAGAGAACACACATCACCAAGGGGCTGGGTGTGAGGCAGGCAGGAGGAGCCTCAAAACAGAGTCCCTATAGAATAAAAAAGGTAAGGAATCCCGCAGTTGGAACCTCCCAGCAGGCGGCCAGGAGCAGGGAGTCTATGGGATCCAGGCCTGAGTGAATTCACAACAGAGGGCCCTCATCATGATACTGTGAGCAACACAGGCGTTGGGACCTCAGAGCTGAAGGCCCACATTCCCATGTGGTTGGGAACCTGCCAGCAGTGTACTCGCACCACAGGGCGCACATCAGAAAATTTGGGAGCCAGGAGTTAGGGCCTGACGCCAGAGGGCCCTCATTACCGAGGGGAGGAGACTCCAAGCAGGCACCAACTCCCAACTGAGGGCACACGTCACCAAGGTAACGTTTGCCAGCCAGGCAGGAGTGACCTCGCAGCAGAGGGCCTACCTCACAGAAAGGTGAGCAACCAAGCCAGGATAAGACTCTCACCAGAGGGCCCACATCACCAAGGGGATCGGAACCAGGCAGGAGTGTCCTCACACCAGTGCGGTCACATCATAGAAAGGTGAGGAACCCAGCACATGTGGCCTAAACCAGAGGACCCACATGTCCAATGGCCTCGGAGTGAGGTACGCAGGAGTAGCCACACAACACAGGGCCCATAGAATAAAAAAGGTGAGGAAACCAGCAGTAGGAACCTGCCAGCAGGCAGCCCAGAGCACCGAGACTATGGGATCCAGACCACAGTGAACACAGAGCAGAGGGCCACATCATGAAACTGTGAGCAACCCAGACGTTGGGACCTCAGAGCACAAGGCCCACATCCCAATAGGGATGGGAACCTGGCAGGAGTTTCCTCACACCACTTGGCATGTCTCAGAATATGTGGGTACCCAGCAGTTAGGGCCTGACGCCAGAAGGCCCTCATCACCGAGGGAAGGAGGCTCTCAGCAGGCTCCAACTGCCACCAGAGTGCCAACGTCGCCATGGAGGTGTGTGCAAGCCAGGCAGGAGTGACCTCAGAGCAGAGGGCCCACCTCACAGAAGTGTGAGGAAACCAATCAGGATCAGACTCTCACCAGAGGGCCCACATCACCAAGGGGATGGGAACCAGGCAGGAGTGTCCTCACACCAGTGGGGCCACATCACTAAAAGGTGAGGCAACCGGCACATGTGGCCTCAAACCAGAGGACCTACATCAACAAGGGGCTCGCAGTGAGGCAGGCAGGAGGAGCCTCACAACACAGGGACCGAAGTATAAAAATGGTGAGGAATCCTGCAGTTGGAACCTCCCAGCAGGCGGCCCAGAGCACAGAGGCTATGGGATCTAAGCCTGGTGATCTAACCCCAGGGAGCCAACATCATGAAACTGTGAGCAACCCAGGCGCTGGGACAAGAGAACAGAAGGCACACATCCCCATGGGGATGGGAACCTTACAAGAGTGTCCTGGCATCACTGGGCTCACATCAGAAAACGTGGGGAGCCCAGCAGTTAGAGCCTGACCCCAGAGGGCCCTCATCACGTAGGAGAGGAGGTTCCCAGCAGGCTCCAACTGCCACCAGAGGGCCGAGCTCACCAAGGCAACTTGTGCCAGCCAGGCAGGAATTGCCTCAGAGAGAGGGCCCACCTCACAGAAGGGTGAGGAACCCAGCCAGGATCAGACTATCACCAGAGGACTCACATCACCAAGGGGATCGGAACCAGGCAGGAGTGTCCTCACACCAGTGTGGCCAAATCATAGAAAGGTGAGGAACCCGGAACATGTGGCCTAAACCAGAGGACCCACATCTCCAAGGGGCTCGGAGTGAGGCAGGCAGGAGGAGCCTCACAACACAGGGCCCGTAGAATAAAAAATGTGAGGAATCCAGCATTTGGAACCTCCCAACAGGCGGCAAAGTGCAGCGAGGCTATGGGATCCCGGCCGGGGTGAACTCACAACAGAGGGCCCTCATCATGAAACTGTGAGCAACCCAGGCTTTGGGACCACAGAGCAGAAGGCCCACATTCCCATGAGGTTGGGAACCTGGCAGGAGTGTACTCACACCACAGGGCACACATCAGAAAATTTTGGGAGCCCAGGAGTTAGGGCCTGACGCCAGAGGGCCCTCATTACTGAGGGGAGGAGACTCCCAGAAGGCACCAGCTCCCAACTGAGGGCACACGTCGCCAAGGTGACGTGTGCCAGCCAGGCAGGAGTGACCTCTGAGCAGAGGGCCTACGTCACAGAAGGGTGAGGAACCCAGCCAGTATAAGACTCTCCCCAGAGGGCCCATATAACCAAGGGGATCGGAACGAGGCAGGAGTGTCCTCACACCAGTGAGGCCAAATCATAGAAAGGTGAGGAACCCAGAACATGTGGCCTAAACCAGAGGACCCACATCTCCAAGGGGCTTGGAGTGAGGCAGGAAGGAGTAGCCTCACAACACAGGGCCCATAGAATAAAAAATGTGAGGAATCCAACAGTTGGAACCTCTCAGCAGGCGGCCAAGAGCACGGAGTCTATGGGATCCAGGCCGCAGTGAACTTACAGCTGAGGGCCCACATCATGAAACTGTGAGCAACCCAGGCGTTGGGACCTCAGAACAGAAGGCCCACATGCCCATGGGGATGGGAACCTGGCAGGAGTGTCCTCAAACCACTGGGCGCACATCAGAAAATTTTTGGATCCCAGGAGTTAGGGCCTGAAGCCAGAGTGACCTCATTACCAAGGGGAGTAGACCGCCAGCAGGCACCAACTCCCAACTGAGGGCCCACGTCGCCAAGGTGACGTGTGCCAGCCAGGCAGGAGTGACCTCAGCGCAGAGATCCCACGTCACGGAAGTGTGAGGAACCCAACCAGGATCAGATTCTCACCAGAGGGCCCACATCACCAAGGGGATGGGAACCAGGCAAGAGTGTCCTCACACCAGTGGGGCCACATCAGCGAAAGTTGAGGAACCCAGCACATGTGGCCTCAAACAAGGGGACACACATCACAAAGGGTCTGGCAGTGAGGCATGCAGGAGGAGACTCAAAACAGAGGGCCCATAGAATAAAAAATGTGAGGAATCCAGCAGTTGGAACCTCCAAGCAGGCGGCCCAGAGCACCGACGCTATGGGATACAGGCTGGAGTCAACTTACATCAGAGGGCCCACATCATGAAACTGTGAGCAACCCAGCCGTTGGGACATCAGAACAGAAGGCCCACATGCCCAAGGGGATGGGAACCTGGCAGGAGTGTCCTCGCACCACTGGGCGCACATCAGAAAATTTTTGGAACCCAGGAGTTAGGGCCTGAGGCCAGAGTGCCCTCATTACCAAGGGGAGTAGACCCCCAGCAGGCACCAACTCCCAACTGAGGGCCCACGTCGCCAAGGTGACGTGTGCCAGACAGGCAGGATTTACCTCATAGCAGAGGGCACACCTCACAGAAGGGTTAGAAACCCAGCCAGGATCAGACTCTCACCAGAGTGCCCACATCACCAAGGGGATGGGAACCAGGCAGGAGTGACCTCAAACCAGTAGGGCCACATCACTAAAAGGTGAGGAGACCGGCACATGTGGCTTCAAACCAGAGTACCTACATCACCAAGGGGCTGGGAGTGACGCAGGCTGGAGGAGCCTCACAACACAGGTGTCAAAGAATAAAAAAGGTGAGGAATCCAGCAGTTGGAAACTCCCAGCAGGCAGCCCACAGCACAGAGGCCATGGGATCTAGGCCTGAGTGAACTAACACCAGAGGGCCAACATCATGAAACTGTGAGCAACCAAGGCGTTGGGACCTCAGAGCAGAAGGCCCACATCCCCTTGAGGATGAGAACCTTACAGGATTGTCCTGGCATCACTGGGCTCACATCAGAAAACGTGGGGAGCCCAGCAGTTAGAGCCTGACACCAGAGGGCCCTCATCAGGGAGGAGAGGAGGCTCCCAGCAGGCTACAACTGCCACCAGAGGGCCGACGTCACCAAAGCAATGAGAGCAAGCCAGGCAGGAGTTACCTCACAGCAGAGGGCCCACTTCACGGAAGGGTGAGGAACCCAGACAGGATCAGATTATCACCAGAGGACTCACATCAGCAAGGGGATCGGAACCAGGCAGGAGTGTCCTCACACCAGTGTGGCCACATCATAGAAAGGTGAGGATCCGGGAAAATGTGGCCTAAACCAGAGGACCAACATGTCCAAGGGGCTCAGAGTGAGGCAGGCAGGAGTAGCCTCACAACACAGGGCCCATAGAATAAAAAATGTGAGGAATCCAGCAGTTGGAACCTCCCAGCAGGCGGCCCAGAGCACCGAGTCTATGTGATCCAGGCCACAGTGAACTCACAGCAGAGGACCCACATCATGAAACTCTGAGCAACCCAGGCGTTGGGACCTCAGAGCAGAAGGCCCACATCCCCATGGGGATGGGAACTTGGCAGGAGTGTCCTCGCACCACTTAGCACGTATCATAAAATGTGGGTGCCCAGCAGTTATGGCCTGACGCCAGAGGGCCCTCATGACTGACGGGAGGAAGCTCACAGCAGGCTCCAACTGCCACCAAAGGGCCGACGTCACCAAGGCGGGGTGTGCCAGCCAGGCAGTAGTGACCTCAGAGCAGAGTGCCCACCTCACAGAAGTTGAGGATCCCAACGAAGATCAGACTCAGCAGAGGGCCCACATCACCAAGGGGTTGGGAACCAGGCAGGAGTGTTCTCACACCAATGGACCCACATCATCAAAAGGGGAGGGACCCAGCACACGTGGCCTCAAACCAGAGAACACACATCACCAAGGGGCTGGGTGTGAGGCAGGCAGGAGGAGCCTCAAAACAGAGTCCCTATAGAATAAAAAAGGTAAGGAATCCCGCAGTTGGAACCTCCCAGCAGGCGGCCAGGAGCAGGGAGGCTATGGGATCCAGGCCTGAGTGAACTCACAACAGAGGGCCCTCATCATGAAACTGTGAGCAACACAGGCGTTGGGACCTCAGAGCTGAAGGCCCACATTCCCATGTGGTTGGGAACCTGCCAGGAGTGTACTCGCACCACAGGGCGCACATCAGAAAATTTGGGAGCCAGGAGTTAGGGCCTGACGCCAGAGGGCCCTCATTACCGAGGGGAGGAGACTCCAAGCAGGCACCAACTCCCAACTGAGGGCACACGTCACCAAGGTAACGTTTGCCAGCCAGGCAGGAGTGACCTCGCAGCAGAGGGCCTACCTCACAGAAAGGTGAGCAACCAAGCCAGGATAAGACTCTCACCAGAGGGCCCACATCACCAAGGGGATCGGAACCAGGCAGGAGTGTCCTCACACCAGTGCGGTCACATCATAGAAAGGTGAGGAACCCAGCACATGTGGCCTAAACCAGAGGACCCACATGTCCAATGGCCTCGGAGTGAGGTACGCAGGAGTAGCCACACAACACAGGGCCCATAGAATAAAAAAGGTGAGGAAACCAGCAGTAGGAACCTGCCAGCAGGCAGCCCAGAGCACCGAGACTATGGGATCCAGACCACAGTGAACACAGAGCAGAGGGCCACATCATGAAACTGTGAGCAACCCAGACGTTGGGACCTCAGAACACAAGACCCACATCCCAATAGGGATGGGAACCTGGCAGGAGTGTCCTCACACCACTTGGCATGTATCAGAATATGTGGGTACCCAGCAGTTAGGGCCTGACGCCAGAAGGCCCTCATCACCGAGGGAAGGAGGCTCTCAGCAGGCTCCAACTGCCACCAGAGTGCCAACGTCGCCATGGAGGTGTGTGCAAGCCAGGCAGGAGTGACCTCAGAGCAGAGGGCCCACCTCACAGAAGTGTGAGGAACCCAATCAGGATCAGACTCTCACCAGAGGGTCCACATCACCAAGGGGATGGGAACCAGGCAGGAGTGTCCTCACACCAGTGGGGCCACATCACTAAAAGGTGAGGCAACCGGCACATGTGGCCTCAAACCAGAGGACCTACATCAACAAGGGGCTCGCAGTGAGGCAGGCAGGAGGAGCCTCACAACACAGGGACCGAAGTATAAAAATGGTGAGGAATCCTGCAGTTGGAACCTCCCAGCAGGCGGCCCAGAGCACAGAGGCTATGGGATCTAAGCCTGGTGAACTAACACCAGGGAGCCAACATCATGAAACTGTGAGCAACCCAGGCGTTGGGACAAGAGAACAGAAGGCACACATCCCCATGGGGATGGGAACCTTACAAGAGTGTCCTGGCATCACTGGGCTCACATCAGAAAACGTGGGGAGCCCAGCAGTTAGAGCCTGACGCCAGAGGGCCCTCATCACGTAGGAGAGGAGGTTCCCAGCAGGCTCCAACTGCCACCAGAGGGCCGAGCTCACCAAGGCAACTTGTGCCAGCCAGGCAGGAATTGCCTCAGAGAGAGGGCCCACCTCACAGAAGGGTGAGGAACCCAGCCAGGATCAGACTATCACCAGAGGACTCACATCACCAAGGGGATCGGAACCAGGCAGGAGTGTCCTCACACCAGTGTGGCCAAATCATAGAAAGGTGAGGAACCCGGAACATGTGGCCTAAACCAGAGGACCCACATCTCCAAGGGGCTCGGAGTGAGGCAGGCAGGAGTAGCCTCACAACACAGGGCCCGTAGAATAAAAAATGTGAGGAATCCAGCATTTGGAACCTCCCAACAGGTGGCAAAGTGCAGCGAGGCTATGGGATCCCGGCCGGGGTGAACTCACAACAGAGGGCCCTCATCATGAAACTGTGAGCAACCCAGCCTTTGGGACCACAGAGCAGAAGGCCCACATTCCCATGAGGTTGGGAACCTGGCAGGAGTGTACTCACACCACAGGGCACACATCAGAAAATTTTGGGAGCCCAGGAGTTAGGGCCTGTCGCCAGAGGGCCCTCATTACTGAGGGGAGGAGACACCCAGCAGGCACCAACTCCCAACTGAGGGCACACGTCGCCAAGGTGACGTGTGCCAGCCAGGCAGGAGTGACCTCTGAGCAGAGGGCCTACGTCACAGAAGGGTGAGGAACCCAGCCAGTATAAGACTCTCCCCAGAGGGCACATATAACCAAGGGGATTGGAACGAGGCAGGAGTGTCCTCACACCAGTGAGGCCAAATCATAGAAAGGTGAGGAACCCAGAACATGTGGCCTAAGCCAGAGGACCCACATCTCCAAGGGGCTTGGAGTGAGGCAGGAAGGAGTAGCCTCACAACACAGGGCCCATAGAATAAAAAATGTGAGGAATCCAACAGTTGGAACCTCTCAGCAGGCGGCCAAGAGCACGGAGTCTATGGGATCCAGGCCGCAGTGAACTTACAGCTGAGGGCCCACATCATGAAACTGTGAGCAACCCAGGCGTTGGGACCTCAGAACAGAAGTCCCACATGCCCATGGGGATGGGAACCTGGCAGGAGTGTCCTCAAACCACTGGGCGCACAACAGAAAATTTTTGGATCCCAGGAGTTAGGGCCTGAAGCCAGAGTGACCTCATTACCAAGGGGAGTAGACCGCCAGCAGGCACCAACTCCCAACTGAGGGCCCACGTAGCCAAGTTGACGTGTGCCAGCCAGGCAGGAGTGACCTCAGCGCAGAGATCCCACGTCACGGAAGTGTGAGGAACCCAACCAGGATCAGATTCTCACCAGAGGGCCCACATCACCAAGGGGATGGGAACCAGGCAAGAGTGTCCTCACACCAGTGGGGCCACATCAGCGAAAGTTGAGGAACCCAGCACATGTGGCCTCAAACAAGGGGACACACATCACAAAGGGTCTGGCAGTGAGGCATGCAGGAGGAGACTCAAAACAGAGGGCCCATAGAATAAAAAATGTGAGGAATCCAGCAGTTGGAACCTCCAAGCAGGCAGCCCAGAACACCGACGCTATGGGATACAGGCTGGAGTCAACTTACATCAGAGGGCCCACATCATGAAACTGTGAGCAACCAAGCCATTGGGACATCAGAACAGAAGGCCCACATGCCCAAGGGGATGGGAACCTGGCAGGAGTGTCCTCGCACCACTGGGCGCACATCAGAAAATTTTTGGAACCCAGGAGTTAGGGCCTGAGGCCAGAGTGCCCTCATTACCAAGGGGAGTAGACCCCCAGCAGGCACCAACTCCCAACTGAGGGCCCACGTCGCCAAGGTGACGTGTGCCAGACAGGCAGGATTTACCTCATAGCAGAGGGCACACCTCACAGAAGGGTCAGGAACCCAGCCAGGATCAGACTCTCACCAGAGTGCCCACATCACCAAGGGGATGGGAACCAGGCAGGAGTTCCTCAAACCAGTAGGGCCACATCACTAAAAGGTGAGGAGACCGGCACATGTGGCTTCAAACCAGAGTACCTACATCACCAAGGGGCTGGGAGTGACGCAGGCTGGAGGAGCCTCACAACACAGGTGTCAAAGAATAAAAAAGGTGAGGAATCCAGCAGTTGGAAACTCCCAGCAGGCAGCCCACAGCACAGAGGCCATGGGATCTAGGCCTGAGTGAACTAACACCAGAGAGCCAACATCATGAAACTGTGAGCAACCAAGGCGTTGGGACCTCAGAGCTGGAGGCCCACATTCCCTTGGGCATGAGAACCTTACAGGATTGTCCTGGCATCACTGGGCTCACATCAGAAAACGTGGGGAGCCCAGCAGTTAGAGCCTGACACCAGAGGGCCCTCATCAGGGAGGAGAGGAGGCTCCCAGCAGGCTACAACTGCCACCAGAGGGCCGACGTCACCAAAGCAATGAGAGCAAGCCAGGCAGGAGTTACCTCACAGCAGAGGGCCCACTTCACAGAAGGGTGAGGAACCCAGACAGGATCAGATTATCACCAGAGGACTCACATCAGCAAGGGGATCGGAACCAGGCAGGAGTGTCCTCACACCAGTGTGGCCACATCATAGAAAGGTGAGGATCCGGGAACATGTGGCCTAAACCAGAGGACCCACATCTCCAAGGGGCTCGGAGTGAGGCAGGCAGGAGTAGCCTCACAACACAGGGCCCATAGAATAAAAAATGTGAGGAATCCAGCAGTTGGAACCTCCCAGCAGGCGGCCCAGAGCACCGAGTCTATGTGATCCAGGCCACAGTGAACTCACAGCAGAGGACCCACATCATGAAACTCTGAGCAACCCAGGCGTTGGGACCTCAGAGCAGAAGGCCCACATCCCCATGGGGATGGGAACTTGGCAGGAGTGTCCTCGCACCACTTAGCACGTATCATAAAATGTGGGTGCCCAGCAGTTATGGCCTGACGCCAGAGGGCCCTCATGACTGACGGGAGGAAGCTCCCAGCAGGCTCCAACTGCCACCAAAGGGCCGACGTCACCAAGGCGGGGTGTGCCAGCCAGGCAGTAGTGACCTCAGAGCAGAGTGCCCACCTCACAGAAGTTGAGGATCCCAACGAAGATCAGACTCAGCAGAGGGCCCACATCACCAAGGGGTTGGGAACCAGGCAGGAGTGTTCTCACACCAATGGACCCACATCATCAAATGGGGGGGGACCCAGCACACGTGGCCTCAAACCAGAGAACACACATCACCAAGGGGCTGGGTGTGAGGCAGGCAGGAGGAGCCTCAAAACAGAATCCCTATAGAATAAAAAAGGTAAGGAATCCCGCAGTTGGAACCTCCCAGCAGGCGGCCAGGAGCAGGGAGGCTATGGGATCCAGGCCTGAGTGAATTCACAACAGAGGGCCCTCATCATGAAACTGTGAGCAACACAGGCGTTGGGACCTCAGAGCTGAAGGCCCACATTCCCATGTGGTTGGGAACCTGCCAGCAGTGTACTCACACCACAGGGTGCACATCAGAAAATTTGGGAGCCAGGAGTTAGTGCCTGACGCCAGAGGGCCCTCATTACCGAGGGGAGGAGACTCCAAGCAGGCACCAACACCCAACTGAGGGCACACGTCACCAAGGTAACGTTTGCCAGCCAGGCAGGAGTGACCTCGCAGCAGAGGGCCTACCTCACAGAAAGGTGAGCAACCAAGCCAGGATAAGACTCTCACCAGAGGGCCCACATCACCAAGGGGATCGGAACCAGGCAGGAGTGTCCTCACACCAGTGCGGTCACATCGTAGAAAGGTGAGGAACCCAGCACATGTGGCCTAAACCAGAGGACCCACATGTCCAATGGCCTCGGAGTGAGGCAGGCAGGAGTAGCCACACAACACAGGGCCCATAGAATAAAAAAGGTGAGGAAACCAGCAGTAGGAACCTGCCAGCAGGCAGCCCAGAGCACCGAGACTATGGGATCCAGACCACAGTGAACACAGAGCAGAAGGCCACATCATAAAACTGTGAACAACCCAGACGTTGGGACCTCAGAGCACAAGGCCCACATCCCAATAGGGATGGGAACCTGGCAGGAGTGTCCTCACACCACTTGGCATGTATCAGAATATGTGGGTACCCAGCAGTTAGGGCCTGACGCCAGAAGGCCCTCATCACCGAGGGAAGGAGGCTCTCAGCAGGCTCCAACTGCCACCAGAGTGCCAACGTCGCCATGGAGGTGTGTGCAAGCCAGGCAGGAATGACCTCAGAGCAGAGGGCCCACCTCACAGAAGTGTGAGGAACCCAATCAGGATCAGACTCTCACCAGAGGGCCCACATCACCAAGGGGATGGGAACCAGGCAGGAGTGTCCTCACACCAGTGGGGCCACATCACTAAAAGGTGAGGCAACCGGCACATGTGGCCTCAAACCAGAGGACCTACATCAACAAGGGGCTCGCAGTGAGGCAGGCAGGAGGAGCCTAACAACACAGGGACTGAAGTATAAAAATGGTGAGGAATCCTGCAGTTGGAACCTCCCAGCAGGCGGCCCAGAGCACAGAGGCTATGGGATCTAAGCCTGGTGAACTAACACCAGGGAGCCAACATCATGAAACTGTGAGCAACCCAGGCGTTGGGACAAGAGAACAGAAGGCACACATCCCCATGGGGATGGGAACCTTACAAGAGTGTCCTGGCATCACTGGGCTCACATCAGAAAACGTGGGGAGCCCAGCAGTTAGAGCGTGACGCCAGAGGGCCCTCATCACGGAGTAGAGGAGGTTCCCAGCAGGCTCCAACTGCCACCAGAGGGCCGAGCTCATCAAGGCAACTTGTGCCAGCCAGGCAGGAATTGCCTCAGAGAGAGGGCCCACCTCACAGAAGGGTGAGGAACCCAGCCAGGATCAGACTATCACCAGAGGACTCACATCACCAAGGAGATGGGAACCAGGCAGGAGTTCCTCAAACCAGTAGGGCCACATCACTAAAAGGTGAGGAAACCGGCACATGTGGCTTCAAACCAGAGTACCTACATCACCAAGGGGCTGGGAGTGACGCAGGCTGGAGGAGCCTCACAACACAGGTGTCAAAAAATAAAAAAGGTGAGGAATCCAGCAGTTGGAAACTCCCAGCAGGCAGCCCACAGCACAGAGGCCATGGGATCTAGGCCTGAGTGAACTAACACCAGAGAGCCAACATCATGAAACTGTGAGCAACCAAGGCGTTGGGACCTCAGAGCAGAAGGCCCACATCCCCTTGGGGATGAGAACCTTACAGGATTGTCCTGGCATCACTGGGCTCACATCAGAAAACGTGGGGAGCCCAGCAGTTAGAGCCTGACACCAGAGGGACCTCATCAGGGAGGAGAGGAGGCTCCCAGCAGGCTACAACTGCCACCAGAGGGCCGACGTCACCAAAGCAATGAGAGCAAGCCAGGCAGGAGTTACCTCACAGCAGAGGGCCCACTTCACGGAAGGGTGAGGAACCCAGACAGGATCAGATTATCACCAGAGGACTCACATCAGCAAGGGGATCGGAACCAGGCAGGAGTGTCCTCACACCAGTGTGGCCACATCATAGAAAGGTGAGGATCCGGGAACATGTGTCCTAAACCAGAAGACCCACATCTCCAAGGGGCTCGGAGCGAGGCAGGCAGGAGTAGCCTCACAACACAGGGCCCATAGAATAAAAAATGTGAGGAATCCAGCAGTTGGAACCTCCCAGCAGGCGGCCCAGAGCACCGAGTCTATGTGATCCAGGCCACAGTGAACACACAGCAGAGGACCCACATCATGAAACTATGAGCAACCCAGGCGTTGGGACCTCAGAGCAGAAGGCCCACATCCCCATGGGGATGGGAACTTGGCAGGAGTGTCCTCGCACCACTTAGCACGTATCATAAAATGTGGGTGCCCAGCAGTTATGGCCTGACGCCAGAGGGCCCTCATGACTGACGGGAGGAAGCTCCCAGCAGGCTCCAACTGCCACCAAAGGGCCGACGTCACCAAGGCGGGGTGTGCCAGCCAGGCAGTAGTGACCTCAGAGCAGAGTGCCCACCTCACAGAAGTTGAGGATCCCAACGAAGATCAGACTCAGCAGAGGGCCCACATCACCAAGGGGTTGGGAACCAGGCAGGAGTGTTCTCACACCAATGGACCCACATCATCAAAAGGGGAGGGACCCAGCACACGTGGCCTCAAACCAGAGAACACACATCACCAAGGGGCTGGGTGTGAGGCAGGCAGGAGGAGCCTCAAAACAGAGTCCCTATAGAATAAAAAAGGTAAGGAATCCCGCAGTTGGAACCTCCCAGCAGGCGGCCAGGAGCAGGGAGGCTATGGGATCCAGGCCTGAGTGAATTCACAACAGAGGGCCCTCATCATGATACTGTGAGCAACACAGGCGTTGGGACCTCAGAGCTGAAGGCCCACATTCCCATGTGGTTGGGAACCTGCCAGCAGTGTACTCGCACCACAGGGCGCACATCAGAAAATTTGGGAGCCAGGAGTTAGGGCCTGACGCCAGAGGGCCCTCGTTACCGAGGGGAGGAGACTCCAAGCAGGCACCAACTCCCAACTGAGGGCACACGTCACCAAGGTAACGTTTGCCAGCCAGGCAGGAGTGACCTCGCAGCAGAGGGCCTACCTCACAGAAAGGTGAGCAACCAAGCCAGGATAAGACTCTCACCAGAGGGCCCACATCACCAAGGGGATCGGAACCAGGCAGGAGTGTCCTCACACCAGTGCGGTCACATCATAGAAAGGTGAGGAACCCAGCACATGTGGCCTAAACCAGAGGACCCACATGTCCAATGGCCTCGGAGTGAGGTAGGCAGGAGTAGCCACACAACACAGGGCCCATAGAATAAAAAAGGTGAGGAAACCAGCAGTAGGAACCTGCCAGCAGGCAGCCCAGAGCACCGAGACTATGGGATCCAGACCACAGTGAACACAGAGCAGAGGGCCACATCATGAAACTGTGAGCAACCCAGACGTTGGGACCTCAGAGCACAAGGCCCACATCCCAATAGGGATGGGAACCTGGCAGGAGTGTCCTCACACCACTTGGCATGTATCAGAATATGTGGGTACCCAGCAGTTAGGGCCTGACGCCAGAAGGCCCTCATCACCGAGGGAAGGAGGCTCTCAGCAGGCTCCAACTGCCACCAGAGTGCCAACGTCGCCATGGAGATGTGTGCAAGCCAGGCAGGAGTGACCTCAGAGCAGAGGGCCCACCTCACAGAAGTGTGAGGAACCCAATCAGGATCAGACTCTCACCAGAGGATCCACATCACCAAGGGGATGGGAACCAGGTAGGAGTGTCCTCACACCAGTGGGGCCACATCACTAAAAGGTGAGGCAACCGGCACATGTGGCCTCAAACCAGAGGACCTACATCAACATGGGGCTCGCAGTGAGGCAGGCAGGAGGAGCCTCACAACACAGGGACCGAAGTATAAAAATGGTGAGGAATCCTGCAGTTGGAACCTCCCAGCAGGCGGCCCAGAGCACAGAGGCTATGGGATCTAAGCCTGGTGAACTAACACCAGGGAGCCAACATCATGAAACTGTGAGCAACCCAGGCGCTGGGACAAGAGAACAGAAGGCACACATCCCCATGGGGATGGGAACCTTACAAGAGTGTCCTGGCATCACTGGGCTCACATCAGAAAACGTGGGGAGCCCAGCAGTTAGAGCCTGACCCCAGAGGGCCCTCATCACGTAGGAGAGGAGGTTCCCAGCAGGCTCCAACTGCCACCAGAGGGCCGAGCTCACCAAGGCAACTTGTGCCAGCCAGGCAGGAATTGCCTCAGAGAGAGGGCCCACCTCACAGAAGGGTGAGGAACCCAGCCAGGATCAGACTATCACCAGAGGACTCACATCACCAAGGGGATCGGAACCAGGCAGGAGTGTCCTCACACCAGTGTGGCCAAATCATAGAAAGGTGAGGAACCCGGAACATGTGGCCTAAACCAGAGGACCCACATCTCCAAGGGGCTCGGAGTGAGGCAGGCAGGAGGAGCCTCACAACACAGAGCCCGTAGAATAAAAAATATGAGGAATCCAGCATTTGGAACCTCCCAACAGGCGGCAAAGTGCAGCGAGGTTATGGGATCCCGGCCGGGGTGAACTCACAACAGAGGGCCCTCATCATGAAACTGTGAGCAACCCAGCCTTTGGGACCACAGAGCAGAAGGCCCACATTCCCATGAGGTTGGGAACCTGGCAGGAGTGTACTCACACCACAGGGCACACATCAGAAAATTTTGGGAGCCCAGGAGTTAGGGCCTGACGCCAGAGGGCCCTCATTACTGAGGGGAGGAGACTCCCAGAAGGCACGAGCTCCCAACTGAGGGCACACGTCGCCAAGGTGACGTGTGCCAGCCAGGCAGGAGTGACCTCTGAGCAGAGGGCCTACGTCACAGAAGGGTGAGGAACCCAGCCAGTATAAGACTCTCTCCAGAGGGCCCATATAACCAAGGGGATCGGAACGAGGCAGGAGTGTCCTCACACCAGTGAGGCCAAATCATAGAAAGGTGAGGAACCCAGAACATGTGGCCTAAACCAGAGGACCCACATCTCCAAGGGGCTTGGAGTGAGGCAGGAAGGAGTAGCCTCACAACACAGGGCCCATAGAATAAAAAATGTGAGGAATCCAACAGTTGGAACCTCTCAGCAGGCGGCCAAGAGCACGGAGTCTATGGGATCCAGGCCGCAGTGAACTTACAGCTGAGGGCCCACATCATGAAACTGTGAGCAACCCAGGCGTTGGGACCTCAGAACAGAAGGCCCACATGCCCATGGGGATGGGAACCTGGCAGGAGTGTCCTCAAACCACTGGGCGCACATCAGAAAATTTTTGGATCCCAGGAGTTAGGGCCTGAAGCCAGAGTGACCTCATTACCAAGGGGAGTAGACCGCCAGCAGGCACCAACTCCCAACTGAGGGCCCACATCGCCAAGGTGACGTGTGCCAGCCAGGCAGGAGTGACCTCAGCGCAGAGATCCCACGTCACGGAAGTGTGAGGAACCCAACCAGGATCAGATTCTCACCAGAGGGCCCACATCACCAAGGGGATGGGAACCAGGCAAGAGTGTCCTCACACCAGTGGGGCCACATCAGCGAAAGTTGAGGAACCCAGCACATGTGGCCTCAAACAAGGGGACACACATCACAAAGGGTCTGGCAGTGAGGCATGCAGGAGGAGACTCAAAACAGAGGGCCCATAGAATAAAAAATGTGAGGAATCCAGCAGTTGGAACCTCCAAGCAGGCGGCCCAGAGCACCGACGCTATGGGATACAGGCTGGAGTCACCTTACATCAGAGGGCCCACATCATGGAACTGTGAGCAACCAAGCCGTTGGGACATCAGAACAGAAGGCCCACATGCCCAAGGGGATGGGAACCTGGCAGGAGTGTCCTCGCACCACTGGGCGCACATCAGAAAATTTTTGGAACCCAGGAGTTAGGGCCTGAGGCCAGAGTGCCCTCATTACCAAGGGGAGTAGACCCCCAGCAGGCACCAACTCCCAACTGAGGGCCCACGTCGCCAAGGTGACGTGTGCCAGACAGGCAGGATTTACCTCATAGCAGAGGGCACACCTCACAGAAGGGTCAGGAACCCAGCCAGGATCAGACTCTCACCAGAGTGCCCACATCACCAAGGGGATGGGAACCAGGCAGGAGTGTCCTCAAACCAGTAGGGCCACATCACTAAAAGGTGAGGAGACCGGCACATGTGGCTTCAAACCAGAGTACCTACATCACCAAGGGGCTGGGAGTGACGCAGGCTGGAGGAGCCTCACAACACAGGTGTCAAAGAATAAAAAAGGTGAGGAATCCAGCAGTTGGAAACTCCCAGCAGGCAGCCCACAGCACAGAGGCCATGGGATCTAGGCCTGAGTGAACTAACACCAGAGAGCCAACATCATGAAACTGTGAGCAACCAAGGCGTTGGGACCTCAGAGAAGAAGGCCCACATCCCCTTGGGCATGAGAACCTTACAGGATTGTCCTGGCATCACTGGGCTCACATCAGAAAACGTGGGGAGCCCAGCAGTTAGAGCCTGACACCAGAGGGACCTCATCAGGGAGGAGAGGAGGCTCCCAGCAGGCTACAACTGCCACCAGAGGGCCGACGTCACCAAAGCAATGAGAGCAAGCCAGGCAGGAGTTACCTCACAGCAGAGGGCCCACTTCACGGAAGGGTGAGGAACCCAGACAGGATCAGATTATCACCAGAGGACTCACATCAGCAAGGGGATCGGAACCAGGCAGGAGTGTCCTCACACCAGTGTGGCCACATCATAGAAAGGTGAGGATCCGGGAACATGTGGCCTAAACCAGAAGACCCACATCTCCAAGGGGCTCGGAGCGAGGCAGGCAGGAGTAGCCTCACAACACAGGGCCCATAGAATAAAAAATGTTAGGAATCCAGCAGTTGGAATCTCCCAGCAGGCGGCCCAGAGCACCGAGTCTATGTGATCCAGGCAACAGTGAACACACAGCAGAGGACCCACATCATGAAACTCTGAGCAACCCAGGCGTTGGGACCTCAGAGCAGAAGGCCCACATCCCCATGGGGATGGGAACTTGGCAGGAGTGTCCTCGCACCACTTAGCACGTATCATAAAATGTGGGTGCCCAGCAGTTATGGCCTGACGCCAGAGGGCCCTCATGACTGACGGGAGGAAGCTCCCAGCAGGCTCCAACTGCCACCAAAGGGCCGACGTCACCAAGGCGGGGTGTGCCAGCCAGGCAGTAGTGACCTCAGAGCAGAGGGCCCACCTCACAGAAGTTGAGGATCCCAACGAAGATCAGACTCAGCAGAGGGCCCACATCACCAAGGGGTTGGGAACCAGGCAGGAGTGTTCTCACACCAATGGACCCACATCATCAAAAGGGGAGGGACCCAGCACACGTGGCCTCAAACCAGAGAACACACATCACCAAGGGGCTGGGTGTGAGGTAGGCAGGAGGAGACTCAAAACAGAGTCCCTATAGAATAAAAAAGGTAAGGAATCCCGCAGTTGGAACCTCCCAGCAGGCGGCCAGGAGCAGGGAGGCTATGGGATCCAGGCCTGAGTGAATTCACAACAGAGGGCCCTCATCATGATACTGTGAGCAACACAGGCGTTGGGACCTCAGAGCTGAAGGCCCACATTCCCATGTGGTTGGGAACCTGCCAGCAGTGTACTCGCACCACAGGGCGCACATCAGAAAATTTGGGAGCCAGGAGTTAGGGCCTGACGCCAGAGGGCCCTCATTACCGAGGGGAGGAGACTCCAAGCAGGCACCAACTCCCAACTGAGGGCACACGTCACCAAGGTAACGTTTGCCAGCCAGGCAGGAGTGACCTCGCAGCAGAGGGCCTACCTCACAGAAAGGTGAGCAACCAAGCCAGGATAAGACTCTCACCAGAGGGCCCACATCACCAAGGGGTTCGGAACCAGGCAGGAGTGTCCTCACACCAGTGCGGTCACATCATAGAAAGGTGAGGAACCCAGCACATGTGGCCTAAACCAGAGGACCCACATGTCCAATGGCCTCGGAGTGAGGTAGGCAGGAGTAGCCACACAACACAGGGCCCATAGAATAAAAAAGGTGAGGAAACCAGCAGTAGGAACCTGCCAGCAGGCAGCCCAGAGCACCGAGACTATGGGATCCAGACCACAGTGAACACAGAGCAGAGGGCCACATCATGAAACTGTGAGCAACCCAGACGTTGGGACCTCAGAGCACAAGGCCCACATCCCAATAGGGATGGGAACCTGGCAGGAGTGTCCTCACACCACTTGGCATGTATCAGAATATGTGGGTACCCAGCAGTTAGGGCCTGACGCCAGAAGGCCCTCATCACCGAGGGAAGGAGGCTCTCAGCAGGCTCCAACTGCCACCAGAGTGCCAACGTCGCCATTGAGGTGTGTGCAAGCCAGGCAGGAGTGACCTCAGAGCAGAGGGCCCACCTCACAGAAGTGTGAGGAACCCAATCAGGATCAGACTCTCACCAGTGGATCCACATCACCAAGGGGATGGGAACCAGGTAGGAGTGTCCTCACACCAGTGGGGCCACATCACTAAAAGGTGAGGCAACCGGCACATGTGGCGTCAAACCAGAGGACCTACATCAACATGGGGCTCGCAGTGAGGCAGGCAGGAGGAGCCTCACAACACAGGGACCGAAGTATAAAAATGGTGAGGAATCCTGCAGTTGGAACCTCCCAGCAGGCGGCCCAGAGCACAGAGGCTATGGGATCTAAGCCTGGTGAACTAACACCAGGGAGCCAACATCATGAAACTGTGAGCAACCCAGGCGTTGGGACAAGAGAACAGAAGGCACACATCCCCATGGGGATGGGAACCTTACAAGAGTGTCCTGGCATCACTGGGCTCACATCAGAAAACGTGGGGAGCCCAGCAGTTAGAGTCTGACCCCAGAGGGCCCTCATCACGTAGGAGAGGAGGTTCCCAGCAGGCTCCAACTGCCACCAGAGGGCCGAGCTCACCAAGGCAACTTGTGCCAGCCAGGCAGGAATTGCCTCAGAGAGAGGGCCCACCTCACAGAAGGGTGAGGAACCCAGCCAGGATCAGACTATCACCAGAGGACTCACATCACCAAGGGGATCGGAACCAGGCAGGAGTGTCCTCACACCAGTGTGGCCAAATCATAGAAAGGTGAGGAACCCGGAACATGTGGCCTAAACCAGAGGACCCACATCTCCAAGGGGCTCGGAGTGAGGCAGGCAGGAGGAGCCTCACAACACAGGGCCCGTAGAATAAAAAATGTGAGGAATCCAGCATTTGGAACCTCCCAACAGGCGGCAAAGTGCAGCGAGGCTATGGGATCCCGGCCGGGGTGAACTCACAACAGAGGGCCCTCATCATGAAACTGTGAGCAACCCAGCCTTTGGGACCACAGAGCAGAAGGCCCACATTCCCATGAGGTTGGGAACCTGGCAGGAGTGTACTCACACCACAGGGCACACATCAGAAAATTTTGGGAGCCCAGGAGTTAGGGCCTGTCGCCAGAGGGCCCTCATTACTGAGGGGAGGAGACTCCCAGAAGGCACCAACTCCCAACTGAGGGCACACGTCGCCAAGGTGACGTGTGCCAGCCAGGCAGGAGTGACCTCTGAGCAGAGGGCCTACGTCACAGAAGGGTGAGGAACCCAGCCAGTATAAGACTCTCCCCAGAGGGCCCATATAACCAAGGGGATCGGAACGAGGCAGGAGTGTCCTCACACCAGTGAGGCCAAATCATAGAAAGGTGAGGAACCCAGAACATGTGGCCTAAACCAGAGGACCCACATCTCCAAGGGGCTTGGAGTGAGGCAGGAAGGAGTAGCCTCACAACACAGGGCCCATAGAATAAAAAATGTGAGGAATCCAACAGTTGGAACCTCTCAGCAGGCGGCCAAGAGCACGGAGTCTATGGGATCCAGGCCACAGTGAACTTACAGCTGAGGGCGCACATCATGAAACTGTGAGCAACCCAGGCGTTGGGACCTCAGAACAGAAGGCCCACATGCCCATGGGGATGGGAACCTGGCAGGAGTGTCCTCAAACCACTGGGCGCACATCAGAAAATTTTTGGATCCCAGGAGTTAGGGCCTGAAGCCAGAGTGACCTCATTACCAAGGGGAGTAGACCGCCAGCAGGCACCAACTCCCAACTGAGGGCCCACGTCGCCAAGGTGACGTGTGCCAGCCAGGCAGGAGTGACCTCAGCGCAGAGATCCCACGTCACGGAAGTGTGAGGAACCCAACCAGGATCAGATTCTCACCAGAGGGCCCACATCACCAAGGGGATGGGAACCAGGCAAGAGTGTCCTCACACCAGTGGGGCCACATCAGCGAAAGTTGAGGAACCCAGCACATGTGGCCTCAAACAAGGGGACACACATCACAAAGGGTCTGGCAGTGAGGCATGCAGGAGGAGACTCAAAACAGAGGGCCCATAGAATAAAAAATGTGAGGAATCCAGCAGTTGGAACCTCCAAGCAGGCGGCCCAGAGCACCGACGCTATGGGATACAGGCTGGAGTCAACTTACATCAGAGGGCCCACATCATGAAACTGTGAGCAACCAAGCCGTTGGGACATCAGAACAGAAGGCCCACATGCCCAAGGGGATGGGAACCTGGCAGGAGTGTCCTCGCACCACTGGGCGCACATCAGAAAATTTTTGGAACCCAGGAGTTAGGGCCTGAGGCCAGAGTGCCCTCATTACCAAGGGGAGTAGACCCCCAGCAGGCACCAACTCCCAACTGAGGGCCCACGTCGCCAAGGTGACGTGTGCCAGACAGGCAGGATTTACCTCATAGCAGAGGGCACACCTCACAGAAGGGTTAGAAACCCAGCCAGGATCAGACTCTCACCAGAGTGCCCACATCACCAAGGGGATGGGAACCAGGCAGGAGTTCCTCAAACCAGTAGGGCCACATCACTAAAAGGTGAGGAGACCGGCACATGTGGCTTCAAACCAGAGTACCTACATCACCAAGGGGCTGGGAGTGACGCAGGCTGGAGGAGCCTCACAACACAGGTGTCAAAGAATAAAAAAGGTGAGGAATCCAGCAGTTGGAAACTCCCAGCAGGCAGCCCACAGCACAGAGGCCATGGGATCTAGGCCTGAGTGAACTAACACCAGAGAGCCAACATCATGAAACTGTGAGCAACCAAGGCGTTGGGACCTCAGAGAAGAAGGCCCACATCCCCTTGGGCATGAGAACCTTACAGGATTGTCCTGGCATCACTGGGCTCACATCAGAAATCGTGGGGAGCCCAGCAGTTAGAGCCTGACACCAGAGGGCCCTCATCAGGGAGGAGAGGAGGCTCCCAGCAGGCTACAACTGCCACCAGAGGGCCGACGTCACCAAAGCAATGAGAGCAAGCCAGGCAGGAGTTACCTCACAGCAGAGGGCCCACTTCACAGAAGGGTGAGGAACCCAGACAGGATCAGATTATCACCAGAGGACTCACATCAGCAAGGGGATCGGAACCAGGCAGGAGTGTCCTCACACCAGTGTGGCCACATCATAGAAAGGTGAGGATCCGGGAACATGTGGCCTAAACCAGAGGACCCACATCTCCAAGGGGCTCGGAGTGAGGCAGGCAGGAGTAGCCTCACAACACAGGGCCCATAGAATAAAAAATGTGAGGAATCCAGCAGTTGGAACCTCCCAGCAGGCGGCCCAGAGCACCGAGTCTATGTGATCCAGGCCACAGTGAACTCACAGCAGAGGACCCACATCATGAAACTCTGAGCAACCCAGGAGTTGGGGCCTCAGAGCAGAAGGCCCACATCCCCATGGGGATGGGAACTTGGCAGGAGTGTCCTCGCACCACTTAGCACGTATCATAAAATGTGGGTGCCCAGCAGTTATGGCCTGACGCCAGAGGGCCCTCATGACTGACGGGAGGAAGCTCCCAGCAGGCTCCAACTGCCACCAAAGGGCCGACGTCACCAAGGCGGGGTGTGCCAGCCAGGCAGTAGTGACCTCAGAGCAGAGTGCCCACCTCACAGAAGTTGAGGATCCCAACGAAGATCAGACTCAGCAGAGGGCCCACATCACCAAGGGGTTGGGAACCAGGCAGGAGTGTTCTCACACCAATGGACCCACATCATCAAATGGGGGGGGACCCAACACACGTGGCCTCAAACCAGAGAACACACATCACCAAGGGGCTGGGTGTGAGGCAGGCAGGAGGGGCCTCAAAACAGAATCCCTATAGAATAAAAAAGGTAAGGAATCCCGCAGTTGGAACCTCCCAGCAGGCGGGCAGGAGCAGGGAGGCTATGGGATCCAGGCCTGAGTGAATTCACAACAGAGGGCCCTCATCATGAAACTGTGAGCAACACAGGCGTTGGGACCTCAGAGCTGAAGGCCCACATTCCCATGTGGTTGGGAACCTGCCAGCAGTGTACTCACACCACAGGGTGCACATCAGAAAATTTGGGAGCCAGGAGTTAGTGCCTGACGCCAGAGGGCCCTCATTACCGAGGGGAGGAGACTCCAAGCAGGCACCAACACCCAACTGAGGGCACACGTCACCAAGGTAACGTTTGCCAGCCAGGCAGGAGTGACCTCGCAGCAGAGGGCCTACCTCACAGAAAGGTGAGCAACCAAGCCAGGATAAGACTCTCACCAGAGGGCCCACATCACCAAGGGGATCGGAACCAGGCAGGAGTGTCCTCACACCAGTGCGGTCACATCATAGAAAGGTGAGGAACCCAGCACATGTGGCCTAAACCAGAGGACCCACATGTCCAATGGCCTCGGAGTGAGGCAGGCAGGAGTAGCCACACAACACAGGGCCCATAGAATAAAAAAGGTGAGGAAACCAGCAGTAGGAACCTGCCAGCAGGCAGCCCAGAGCACCGAGACTATGGGATCCAGACCACAGTGAACACAGAGCAGAAGGCCACATCATAAAACTGTGAACAACCCAGACGTTGGGACCTCAGAGCACAAGGCCCACATCCCAATAGGGATGGGAACCTGGCAGGAGTGTCCTCACACCACTTGGCATGTATCAGAATATGTGGGTACCCAGCAGTTAGGGCCTGACGCCAGAAGGCCCTCATCACCGAGGGAAGGAGGCTCTCAGCAGGCTCCAACTGCCACCAGAGTGCCAACGTCGCCATGGAGGTGTGTGCAAGCCAGGCAGGAATGACCTCAGAGCAGAGGGCCCACCTCACAGAAGTGTGAGGAACCCAATCAGGATCAGACTCTCACCAGAGGGCCCACATCACCAAGGGGATGGGAACCAGGCAGGAGTGTCCTCACACCAGTGGGGCCACATCACTAAAAGGTGAGGCAACCGGCACATGTGGCCTCAAACCAGAGGACCTACATCAACAAGGGGCTCGCAGTGAGGCAGGCAGGAGGAGCCTAACAACACAGGGACTGAAGTATAAAAATGGTGAGGAATCCTGCAGTTGGAACCTCCCAGCAGGCGGCCCAGAGCACAGAGGCTATGGGATCTAAGCCTGGTGAACTAACACCAGGGAGCCAACATCATGAAACTGTGAGCAACCCAGGCGTTGGGACAAGAGAACAGAAGGCACACATCCCCATGGGGATGGGAACCTTACAAGAGTGTCCTGGCATCACTGGGCTCACATCAGAAAACGTGGGGAGCCCAGCAGTTAGAGCGTGACGCCAGAGGGCCCTCATCACGGAGTAGAGGAGGTTCCCAGCAGGCTCCAACTGCCACCAGAGGGCCGAGCTCATCAAGGCAACTTGTGCCAGCCAGGCAGGAATTGCCTCAGAGAGAGGGCCCACCTCACAGAAGGGTGAGGAACCCAGCCAGGATCAGACTATCACCAGAGGACTCACATCACCAAGGAGATGGGAACCAGGCAGGAGTTCCTCAAACCAGTAGGGCCACATCACTAAAAGGTGAGGAAACCGGCACATGTGGCTTCAAACCAGAGTACCTACATCACCAAGGGGCTGGGAGTGACGCAGGCTGGAGGAGCCTCACAACACAGGTGTCAAAGAATAAAAAAGGTGAGGAATCCAGCAGTTGGAAACTCCCAGCAGGCAGCCCACAGCACAGAGGCCATGGGATCTAGGCCTGAGTGAACTAACACCAGAGAGCCAACATCATGAAACTGTGAGCAACCAAGGCGTTGGGACCTCAGAGCAGAAGGCCCACATCTCCTTGGGGATGAGAACCTTACAGGATTGTCCTGGCATCACTGGGCTCACATCAGAAAACGTGGGGAGCCCAGCAGTTAGAGCCTGACACCAGAGGGCCCTCATCAGGGAGGAGAGGAGGCTCCCAGCAGGCTACAACTGCCACCAGAGGGCCGACGTCACCAAAGCAATGAGAGCAAGCCAGGCAGGAGTTACCTCACAGCAGAGGGCCCACTTCACAGAAGGGTGAGGAACCCAGACAGGATCACATTATCACCAGAGGACTCACATCAGCAAGGGGATCGGAACCAGGCAGGAGTGTCCTCACACCAGTGTGGCCACATCATAGAAAGGTGAGGATCCGGGAACATGTGGCCTAAACCAGAGGACCCACATCTCCAAGGGGCTCGGAGTGAGGCAGGCAGGAGTAGCCTCACAACACAGGGCCCATAGAATAAAAAATGTGAGGAATACAGCAGTTGGAACCTCCCAGCAGGCAGCCCAGAGCACCGAGTCTATGTGATCCAGGCCACAGTGAACTCACAGCAGAGGACCCACATCATGAAACTCTGAGCAACCCAGGCGTTGGGGCCTCAGAGCAGAAGGCCCACATCCCCATGGGGATGGGAACTTGGCAGGAGTGTCCTCGCACCACTTAGCACGTATCATAAAATGTGGGTGCCCAGCAGTTATGGCCTGACGCCAGAGGGCCCTCATGACTGACGGGAGGAAGCTCCCAGCAGGCTCCAACTGCCACCAAAGGGCCGACGTCACCAAGGCGGGGTGTGCCAGCCAGGCAGTAGTGACCTCAGAGCAGAGTGCCCACCTCACAGAAGTTGAGGATCCCAACGAAGATCAGACTCAGCAGAGGGCCCACATCACCAAGGGGTTGGGAACCAGGCAGGAGTGTTCTCACACCAATGGACCCACGTCATCAAAAGGGGAGGGACCCAGCACACATGGCCTCAAACCAGAGAATACACATCACCAAGGGGCTGGGTGTGAGGCAGGCAGGAGGAGCCTCAAAACAGAGTCCCTATAGAATAAAAAAGGTAAGGAATCCCGCAGTTGGAACCTCCCAGCAGGCGGCCAGGAGCAGGGAGGCTATGGGATCCAGGCCTGAGTGAATTCACAACAGAGGGCCCTCATCATGAAACTGTGAGCAACACAGGCGTTGGGACCTCAGAGCTGAAGGCCCACATTCCCATGTGGTTGGGAACCTGCCAGCAGTGTACTCGCACCACAGGGCGCACATCAGAAAATTTGGGAGCCAGGAGTTAGGGCCTGACGCCAGAGGGCCCTCATTACCGAGGGGAGGAGACTCCAAGCAGGCACCAACTCCCAACTGAGGGCACACGTCACCAAGGTAACGTTTGCCAGCCAGGCAGGAGTGACCTCGCAGCAGAGGGCCTACCTCACAGAAAGGTGAGCAACCAAGCCAGGATAAGACTCTCACCAGAGGGCCCACATCACCAAGGGGATCGGAACCAGGCAGGAGTGTCCTCACACCAGTGCGGTCACATCATAGAAAGGTGAGGAACCCAGCACATGTGGCCTAAACCAGAGGACCCACATGTCCAATGGCCTCGGAGTGAGGTAGGCAGGAGTAGCCACACAACACAGGGCCCATAGAATAAAAAAGGTGAGGAAACCAGCAGTAGGAACCTGCCAGCAGGCAGCCCAGAGCACCGAGACTATGGGATCCAGACCACAGTGAACACAGAGCAGAGGGCCACATCATGAAACTGTGAGCAACCCAGACGTTGGGACCTCAGAGCACAAGGCCCACATCCCAATAGGGATGGGAACCTGGCAGGAGTGTCCTCACACCACTTGGCATGTATCAGAATATGTGGGTACCCAGCAGTTAGGGCCTGACGCCAGAAGGCCCTCATCACCGAGGGAAGGAGGCTCTCAGCAGGCTCCAACTGCCACCAGAGTGCCAACGTCGCCATGGTGGTGTGTGCAAGCCAGGCAGGAGTGACCTCAGAGCAGAGGGCCCACCTCACAGAAGTGTGAGGAACCCAATCAGGATCAGACTCTCACCAGAGGATCCACATCACCAAGGGGATGGGAACCAGGTAGGAGTGTCCTCACACCAGTGGGGCCACATCACTAAAAGGTGAGGCAACCGGCACATGTGGCGTCAAACCAGAGGACCTACATGAACATGGGGCTCGCAGTGAGGCAGGCAGGAGGAGCCTCACAACACAGGGACCGAAGTATAAAAATGGTGAGGAATCCTGCAGTTGGAACCTCCCAGCAGGCGGCCCAGAGCACAGAGGCTATGGGATCTAAGCCTGGTGAACTAACCCCAGGGAGCCAACATCATGAAACTGTGAGCAACCCAGGCGCTGGGACAAGAGAACAGAAGGCACACATCCCCATGGGGATGGGAACCTTACAAGAGTGTCCTGGCATCACTGGGCTCACATCAGAAAACGTGGGGAGCCCAGCAGTTAGAGCCTGACCCCAGAGGGCCCTCATCACGTAGGAGAGGAGGTTCCCAGCAGGCTCCAAATGCCACCAGAGGGCCGAGCTCACCAAGGCAACTTGTGCCAGCCAGGCAGGAATTGCCTCAGAGAGAGGGCCCACCTCACAGAAGGGTGAGGAACCCAGCCAGGATCAGACTATCACCAGAGGACTCACATCACCAAGGGGATCGGAACCAGGCAGGAGTGTCCTCACACCAGTGTGGCCAAATCATAGAAAGGTGAGGAACCCGGAACATGTGGCCTAAACCAGAGGACCCACATCTCCAAGGGGCTCGGAGTGAGGCAGGCAGGAGGAGGCTCACAACACAGAGCCCGTAGAATAAAAAATGTGAGGAATCCAGCATTTGGAACCTCCCAACAGGCGGCAAAGTGCAGCGAGGCTATGGGATCCCGGCCGGGGTGAACTCACAACAGAGGGCCCTCATCGTGAAACTGTGAGCAACCCAGCCTTTGGGACCACAGAGCAGAAGGCCCACATTCCCATGAGGTTGGGAACCTGGCAGGAGTGTACTCACACCACAGGGCACACATCAGAAAATTTTGGGAGCCCAGGAGTTAGGGCCTGACGCCAGAGGGCCCTCATTACTGAGGGGAGGAGACTCCCAGAAGGCACGAGCTCCCAACTGAGGGCACACGTCGCCAAGGTGACGTGTGCCAGCCAGGCAGGAGTGACCTCTGAGCAGAGGGCCTACGTCACAGAAGGGTGAGGAACCCAGCCAGTATAAGACTCTCCCCAGAGGGCCCATATAACCAAGGGGATCGGAACGAGGCAGGAGTGTCCTCACACCAGTGAGGCCAAATCATAGAAAGGTGAGGAACCCAGAACATGTGACCTAAACCAGAGGACCCACATCTCCAAGGGGCTTGGAGTGAGGCAGGAAGGAGTAGCCTCACAACACAGGGCCCATAGAATGAAAAATGTGAGGAATCCAACAGTTGGAACCTCTCAGCAGGCGGCCAAGAGCACGGAGTCTATGGGATCCAGGCCGCAGTGAACTTACAGCTGAGGGCCCACATCATGAAACTGTGAGCAACCCAGGCGTTGGGACCTCAGAACAGAAGGCCCACATGCCCATGGGGATGGGAACCTGGCAGGAGTGTCCTCAAACCACTGGGCGCACATCAGAAAATTTTTGGATCCCAGGAGTTAGGGCCTGAAGCCAGAGTGACCTCATTACCAAGGGGAGTAGACCGCCAGCAGGCACCAACTCCCAACTGAGGGCCCACGTCGCCAAGGTGACGTGTGCCAGCCAGGCAGGAGTGACCTCAGCGCAGAGATCCCACGTCACGGAAGTGTGAGGAACCCAACCAGGATCAGATTCTCACCAGAGGGCCCACATCACCAAGGGGATGGGAACCAGGCAAGAGTGTCCTCACACCAGTGGGGCCACATCACCGAAAGTTGAGGAACCCAGCACATGTGGCCTCAAACAAGGGGACACACATCACAAAGGGTCTGGCAGTGAGGCATGCAGGAGGAGACTCAAAACAGAGGGCCCATAGAATAAAAAATGTGAGGAATCCAGCAGTTGGAACCTCCAAGCAGGCGACCCAGAGCACCGACGCTATGGGATACAGGCTGGAGTCACCTTACATCAGAGGGCCCACATCATGAAACTGTGAGCAACCAAGCCGTTGGGACATCAGAACAGAAGGCCCACATGCCCAAGGGGATGGGAACCTGGCAGGAGTGTCCTCGCACCACTGGGCGCACATCAGAAAATTTTTGGAACCCAGGAGTTAGGGCCTGAGGCCAGAGTGCCCTCATTACCAAGGGGAGTAGACCCCCAGCAGGCACCAACTCCCAACTGAGGGCCCACGTCGCCAAGGTGACGTGTGCCAGACAGGCAGGATTTACCTCATAGCAGAGGGCACACCTCACAGAAGGGTCAGGAACCCAGCCAGGATCAGACTCTCACCAGAGTGCCCACATCACCAAGGGGATGGGAACCAGGCAGGAGTGTCCTCAAACCAGTAGGGCCACATCACTAAAAGGTGAGGAGACCGGCACATGTGGCTTCAAACCAGAGTACCTACATCACCAAGGGGCTGGGAGTGACGCAGGCTGGAGGAGCCTCACAACACAGGTGTCAAAGAATAAAAAAGGTGAGGAATCCAGCAGTTGGAAACTCCCAGCAGGCAGCCCACAGCACAGAGGCCATGGGATCTAGGCCTGAGTGAACTAACACCAGAGAGCCAACATCATGAAACTGTGAGCAACCAAGGCGTTGGGACCTCAGAGAAGAAGGCCCACATCCCCTTGGGCATGAGAACCTTACAGGATTGTCCTGGCATCACTGGGCTCACATCAGAAAACGTGGGGAGCCCAGCAGTTAGAGCCTGACACCAGAGGGCCCTCATCAGGGAGGAGAGGAGTCTCCCAGCAGGCTACAACTGCCACCAGAGGGCCGACGTCACCAAAGCAATGAGAGCAAGCCAGGCAGGAGTTACCTCACAGCAGAGGGCCCACTTCACGGAAGGGTGAGGAACCCAGACAGGATCAGATTATCACCAGAGGACTCACATCAGCAAGGGGATCGGAACCAGGCAGGAGTGTCCTCACACCAGTGTGGCCACATCATAGAAAGGTGAGGATCCGGGAACATGTGTCCTAAACCAGAAGACCCACATCTCCAAGGGGCTCGGAGCGAGGCAGGCAGGAGTAGCCTCACAACACAGGGCCCATAGAATAAAAAATGTGAGGAATCCAGCAGTTGGAACCTCCCAGCAGGCGGCCCAGAGCACCGAGTCTATGTGATCCAGGCCACAGTGAACACACAGCAGAGGACCCACATCATGAAACTCTGAGCAACCCAGGCGTTGGGACCTCAGAGCAGAAGGCCCACATCCCCATGGGGATGGGAACTTGGCAGGAGTGTCCTCGCACCACTTAGCACGTATCATAAAATGTGGGTGCCCAGCAGTTATGGCCTGACGCCAGAGGGCCCTCATGACTGACGGGAGGAAGCTCCCAGCAGGCTCCAACTGCCACCAAAGGGCCGACGTCACCAAGGCGGGGTGTGCCAGCCAGGCAGTAGTGACCTCAGAGCAGAGGGCCCACCTCACAGAAGTTGAGGATCCCAACGAAGATCAGACTCAGCAGAGGGCCCACATCACCAAGGGGTTGGGAACCAGGCAGGAGTGTTCTCACACCAATGGACCCACATCATCAAAACGGGAGGGACCCAGCACACGTGGCCTCAAACCAGAGAACACACATCACCAAGGGGCTGGGTGTGAGGCAGGCAGGAGGAGCCTCAAAACAGAGTCCCTATAGAATAAAAAAGGTAAGGAATCCCGCAGTTGGAACCTCCCAGCAGGCGGCCAGGAGCAGGGAGGCTATGGGATCCAGGCCTGAGTGAATTCACAACAGAGGGCCCTCATCATGATACTGTGAGCAACACAGGCGTTGGGACCTCAGAGCTGAAGGCCCACATTCCCATGTGGTTGGGAACCTGCCAGCAGTGTACTCGCACCACAGGGCGCACATCAGAAAATTTGGGAGCCAGGAGTTAGGGCCTGACGCCAGAGGGCCCTCATTACCGAGGGGAGGAGACTCCAAGCAGGCACCAACTCCCAACTGAGGGCACACGTCAGCAAGGTAACGTTTGCCAGCCAGGCAGGAGTGACCTCGCAGCAGAGGGCCTACCTCACAGAAAGGTGAGCAACCAAGCCAGGATAAGACTCTCACCAGAGGGCCCACATCACCAAAGGGTTCGGAACCAGGCAGGAGTGTCCTCACACCAGTGCGGTCACATCATAGAAAGGTGAGGAACCCAGCACATGTGGCCTAAACCAGAGGACCCACATGTCCAATGGCCTCGGAGTGAGGTACGCAGGAGTAGCCACACAACACAGGGCCCATAGAATAAAAAAGGTGAGGAAACCAGCAGTAGGAACCTGCCAGCAGGCAGCCCAGAGCACCGAGACTATGGGATCCAGACCACAGTGAACACAGAGCAGAGGGCCACATCATGAAACTGTGAGCAACCCAGACGTTGGGACCTCAGAGCACAAGGCCCACATCCCAATAGGGATGGGAACCTGGCAGGAGTGTCCTCACACCACTTGGCATGTATCAGAATATGTGGGTACCCAGCAGTTAGGGCCTGACGCCAGAAGGCCCTCATCACCGAGGGAAGGAGGCTCTCAGCAGGCTCCAACTGCCACCAGAGTGCCAACGTCGCCATGGAGGTGTGTGCAAGCCAGGCAGGAGTGACCTCAGAGCAGAGGGCCCACCTCACAGAAGTGTGAGGAACCCAATCAGGATCAGACTCTCACCAGAGGGTCCACATCACCAAGGGGATGGGAACCAGGTAGGAGTGTCCTCACACCAGTGGGACCACATCACTAAAAGGTGAGGCAACCGGCACATGTGGCCTCAAACCAGAGGACCTACATCAACAAGGGGCTCGCAGTGAGGCAGGCAGGAGGAGCCTCACAACACAGGGACCGAAGTATAAAAATGGTGAGGAATCCTGCAGTTGGAACCTCCCAGCAGGCGGCCCAGAGCACAGAGGCTATGGGATCTAAGCCTGGTGAACTAACACCAGGGAGCCAACATCATGAAACTGTGAGCAACCCAGGCGTTGGGACAAGAGAACAGAAGGCACACATCCCCATGGGGATGGGAACCTTACAAGAGTGTCCTGGCATCACTGGGCTCACATCAGAAAACGTGGGGAGCCCAGCAGTTAGAGTCTGACCCCAGAGGGCCCTCATCACGTAGGAGAGGAGGTTCCCAGCAGGCTCCAACTGCCACCAGAGGGCCGAGCTCACCAAGGCAACTTGTGCCAGCCAGGCAGGAATTGCCTCAGAGAGAGGGCCCACCTCACAGAAGGGTGAGGAACCCAGCCAGGATCAGACTATCACCAGAGGACTCACATCACCAAGGGGATCGGAACCAGGCAGGAGTGTCCTCACACCAGTGTGGCCAAATCATAGAAAGGTGAGGAACCCGGAACATGTGGCCTAAACCAGAGGACCCACATCTCCAAGGGGCTCGGAGTGAGGCAGGCAGGAGGAGCCTCACAACACAGGGCCCGTAGAATAAAAAATGTGAGGAATCCAGCATTTGGAACCTCCCAACAGGCGGCAAAGTGCAGCGAGGCTATGGGATCCCGGCCGGGGTGAACTCACAACAGAGGGCCCTCATCATGAAACTGTGAGCAACCCAGCCTTTGGGACCACAGAGCAGAAGGCCCACATTCCCATGAGGTTGGGAACCTGGCAGGAGTGTACTCACACCACAGGGCACACATCAGAAAATTTTGGGAGCCCAGGAGTTAGGGCCTGTCGCCAGAGGGCCCTCATTACTGAGGGGAGGAGACTCCCAGAAGGCACCAACTCCCAACTGAGGGCACACGTCGCCAAGGTGACGTGTGCCAGCCAGGCAGGAGTGACCTCTGAGCAGAGGGCCTACGTCACAGAAGGGTGAGGAACCCAGCCAGTATAAGACTCTCCCCAGAGGGCCCATATAACCAAGGGGATCGGAACGAGGCAGGAGTGTCCTCACACCAGTGAGGCCAAATCATAGAAAGGTGAGGAACCCAGAACATGTGGCCTAAACCAGAGGACCCACATCTCCAAGGGGCTTGGAGTGAGGCAGGAAGGAGTAGCCTCACAACACAGGGCCCATAGAATAAAAAATGTGAGGAATCCAACAGTTGGAACCTCTCAGCAGGTGGCCAAGAGCACGGAGTCTATGGGATCCAGGCCGCAGTGAACTTACAGCTGAGGGCCCACATCATGAAACTGTGAGCAACCCAGGCGTTGGGACCTCAGAACAGAAGGCCCACATGCCCATGGGGATGGGAACCTGGCAGGAGTGTCCTCAAACCACTGGGCGCACATCAGAAAATTTTTGGATCCCAGGAGTTAGGGCCTGAAGCCAGAGTGACCTCATTACCAAGGGGAGTAGACCGCCAGCAGGCACCAACTCCCAACTGAGGGCCCACGTCGCCAAGGTGACGTGTGCCAGCCAGGCAGGAGTGACCTCAGCGCAGAGATCCCACGTCACGGAAGTGTGAGGAACCCAACCAGGATCAGATTCTCACCAGAGGGCCCACATCACCAAGGGGATGGGAACCAGGCAAGAGTGTCCTCACACCAGTGGGGCCACATCAGCGAAAGTTGAGGAACCCAGCACATGTGGCCTCAAACAAGGGGACACACATCACAAAGGGTCTGGCAGTGAGGCATGCAGGAGGAGACTCAAAACAGAGGGCCCATAGAATAAAAAATGTGAGGAATCCAGCAGTTGGAACCTCCAAGCAGGCGGCCCAGAGCACCGACGCTATGGGATACAGGCTGGAGTCAACTTACATCAGAGGGCCCACATCATGAAACTGTGAGCAACCAAGCCGTTGGGACATCAGAACAGAAGGCCCACATGCCCAAGGGGATGGGAACCTGGCAGGAGTGTCCTCGCACCACTGGGCGCACATCAGAAAATTTTTGGAACCCAGGAGTTAGGGCCTGAGGCCAGAGTGCCCTCATTACCAAGGGGAGTAGACCCCCAGCAGGCACCAACTCCCAACTGAGGGCCCACGTCGCCAAGGTGACGTGTGCCAGACAGGCAGGATTTACCTCATAGCAGAGGGCACACCTCACAGAAGGGTTAGAAACCCAGCCAGGATCAGACTCTCACCAGAGTGCCCACATCACCAAGGGGATGGGAACCAGGCAGGAGTTCCTCAAACCAGTAGGGCCACATCACTAAAAGGTGAGGAGACCGGCACATGTGGCTTCAAACCAGAGTACCTACATCACCAAGGGGCTGGGAGTGACGCAGGCTGGAGGAGCCTCACAACACAGGTGTCAAAGAATAAAAAAGGTGAGGAATCCAGCAGTTGGAAACTCCCAGCAGGCAGCCCACAGCACAGAGGCCATGGGATCTAGGCCTGAGTGAACTAACACCAGAGAGCCAACATCATGAAACTGTGAGCAACCAAGGCGTTGGGACCTCAGAGCAGAAGGCCCACATCCCCTTGGGGATGAGAACCTTACAGGATTGTCCTGGCATCACTGGGCTCACATCAGAAAACGTGGGGAGCCCAGCAGTTAGAGCCTGACACCAGAGGGCCCTCATCAGGGAGGAGAGGAGGCTCCCAGCAGGCTACAACTGCCACCAGAGGGCCGACGTCACCAAAGCAATGAGAGCAAGCCAGGCAGGAGTTACCTCACAGCAGAGGGCCCACTTCACAGAAGGGTGAGGAACCCAGACAGGATCACATTATCACCAGAGGACTCACATCAGCAAGGGGATCGGAACCAGGCAGGAGTGTCCTCACACCAGTGTGGCCACATCATAGAAAGGTGAGGATCCGGGAACATGTGGCCTAAACCAGAGGACCCACATCTCCAATGGGCTTGGAGTGAGGCAGGCAGGAGTAGCCTCACAACACAGGGCCCATAGAATAAAAAATGTGAGGAATCCAGCAGTTGGAACCTCCCAGCAGGCGGCCCAGAGCACCGAGTCTATGTGATCCAGGCCACAGTGAACTCACAGCAGAGGACCCACATCATGAAACTCTGAGCAACCCAGGAGTTGGGGCCTCAGAGCAGAAGGCCCACATCCCCATGGGGATGGGAACTTGGCAGGAGTGTCCTCGCACCACTTAGCACGTATCATAAAATGTGGGTGCCCAGCAGTTATGGCCTGACGCCAGAGGGCCCTCATGACTGACGGGAGGAAGCTCCCAGCAGGCTCCAACTGCCACCAAAGGGCCGACGTCACCAAGGCGGGGTGTGCCAGCCAGGCAGTAGTGACCTCAGAGCAGAGTGCCCACCTCACAGAAGTTGAGGATCCCAACGAAGATCAGACTCAGCAGAGGGCCCACATCACCAAGGGGTTGGGAACCAGGCAGGAGTGTTCTCACACCAATGGACCCGCATCATCAAATGGGGGGGGACCCAACACACGTGGCCTCAAACCAGAGAACACACATCACCAAGGGGCTGGGTGTGAGGCAGGCAGGAGGGGCCTCAAAACAGAATCCCTATAGAATAAAAAAGGTAAGGAATCCCGCAGTTGGAACCTCCCAGCAGGCGGGCAGGAGCAGGGAGGCTATGGGATCCAGGCCTGAGTGAATTCACAACAGAGGGCCCTCATCATGAAACTGTGAGCAACACAGGCGTTGGGACCTCAGAGCTGAAGGCCCACATTCCCATGTGGTTGGGAACCTGCCAGCAGTGTACTCACACCACAGGGTGCACATCAGAAAATTTGGGAGCCAGGAGTTAGTGCCTGACGCCAGAGGGCCCTCATTACCGAGGGGAGGAGACTCCAAGCAGGCACCAACACCCAACTGAGGGCACACGTCACCAAGGTAACGTTTGCCAGCCAGGCAGGAGTGACCTCGCAGCAGAGGGCCTACCTCACAGAAAGGTGAGCAACCAAGCCAGGATAAGACTCTCACCAGAGGGCCCACATCACCAAGGGGATCGGAACCAGGCAGGAGTGTCCTCACACCAGTGCGGTCACATCATAGAAAGGTGAGGAACCCAGCACATGTGGCCTAAACCAGAGGACCCACATGTCCAATGGCCTCGGAGTGAGGCAGGCAGGAGTAGCCACACAACACAGGGCCCATAGAATAAAAAAGGTGAGGAAACCAGCAGTAGGAACCTGCCAGCAGGCAGCCCAGAGCACCGAGACTATGGGATCCAGACCACAGTGAACACAGAGCAGAAGGCCACATCATAAAACTGTGAACAACCCAGACGTTGGGACCTCAGAGCACAAGGCCCACATCCCAATAGGGATGGGAACCTGGCAGGAGTGTCCTCACACCACTTGGCATGTATCAGAATATGTGGGTACCCAGCAGTTAGGGCCTGACGCCAGAAGGCCCTCATCACCGAGGGAAGGAGGCTCTCAGCAGGCTCCAACTGCCACCAGAGTGCCAACGTCGCCATGGAGGTGTGTGCAAGCCAGGCAGGAATGACCTCAGAGCAGAGGGCCCACCTCACAGAAGTGTGAGGAACCCAATCAGGATCAGACTCTCACCAGAGGGCCCACATCACCAAGGGGATGGGAACCAGGCAGGAGTGTCCTCACACCAGTGGGGCCACATCACTAAAAGGTGAGGCAACCGGCACATGTGGCCTCAAACCAGAGGACCTACATCAACAAGGGGCTCGCAGTGAGGCAGGCAGGAGGAGCCTAACAACACAGGGACTGAAGTATAAAAATGGTGAGGAATCCTGCAGTTGGAACCTCCCAGCAGGCGGCCCAGAGCACAGAGGCTATGGGATCTAAGCCTGGTGAACTAACACCAGGGAGCCAACATCATGAAACTGTGAGCAACCCAGGCGTTGGGACAAGAGAACAGAAGGCACACATCCCCATGGGGATGGGAACCTTACAAGAGTGTCCTGGCATCACTGGGCTCACATCAGAAAACGTGGGGAGCCCAGCAGTTAGAGCGTGACGCCAGAGGGCCCTCATCACGGAGTAGAGGAGGTTCCCAGCAGGCTCCAACTGCCACCAGAGGGCCGAGCTCACCAAGGCAACTTGTGCCAGCCAGGCAGGAATTGCCTCAGAGAGAGGGCCCACCTCACAGAAGGGTGAGGAACCCAGCCAGGATCAGACTATCACAAGAGGACTCACATCACCAAGGGGATGGGAACCAGGCAGGAGTTCCTCAAACCAGTAGGGCCACATCACTAAAAGGTGAGGAGACCGGCACATGTGGCTTCAAACCAGAGTACCTACATCACCAAGGGGCTGGGAGTGACGCAGGCTGGAGGAGCCTCACAACACAGGTGTCAAAGAATAAAAAAGGTGAGGAATCCAGCAGTTGGAAACTCCCAGCAGGCAGCCCACAGCACAGAGGCCATGGGATCTAGGCCTGAGTGAACTAACACCAGAGAGCCAACATCATGAAACTGTGAGCAACCAAGGCGTTGGGACCTCAGAGCAGAAGGCCCACATCTCCTTGGGGATGAGAACCTTACAGGATTGTCCTGGCATCACTGGGCTCACATCAGAAAACGTGGGGAGCCCAGCAGTTAGAGCCTGACACCAGAGGGCCCTCATCAGGGAGGAGAGGAGGCTCCCAGCAGGCTACAACTGCCACCAGAGGGCCGACGTCACCAAAGCAATGAGAGCAAGCCAGGCAGGAGTTACCTCACAGCAGAGGGCCCACTTCACAGAAGGGTGAGGAACCCAGACAGGATCACATTATCACCAGAGGACTCACATCAGCAAGGGGATCGGAACCAGGCAGGAGTGTCCTCACACCAGTGTGGCCACATCATAGAAAGGTGAGGATCCGGGAACATGTGGCCTAAACCAGAGGACCCACATCTCCAAGGGGCTCGGAGTGAGGCAGGCAGGAGTAGCCTCACAACACAGGGCCCATAGAATAAAAAATGTGAGGAATACAGCAGTTGGAACCTCCCAGCAGGCAGCCCAGAGCACCGAGTCTATGTGATCCAGGCCACAGTGAACTCACAGCAGAGGACCCACATCATGAAACTCTGAGCAACCCAGGCGTTGGGGCCTCAGAGCAGAAGGCCCACATCCCCATGGGGATGGGAACTTGGCAGGAGTGTCCTCGCACCACTTAGCACGTATCATAAAATGTGGGTGCCCAGCAGTTATGGCCTGACGCCAGAGGGCCCTCATGACTGACGGGAGGAAGCTCCCAGCAGGCTCCAACTGCCACCAAAGGGCCGACGTCACCAAGGCGGGGTGTGCCAGCCAGGCAGTAGTGACCTCAGAGCAGAGTGCCCACCTCACAGAAGTTGAGGATCCCAACGAAGATCAGACTCAGCAGAGGGCCCACATCACCAAGGGGTTGGGAACCAGGCAGGAGTGTTCTCACACCAATGGACCCACGTCATCAAAAGGGGAGGGACCCAGCACACATGGCCTCAAACCAGAGAATACACATCACCAAGGGGCTGGGTGTGAGGCAGGCAGGAGGAGCCTCAAAACAGAGTCCCTATAGAATAAAAAAGGTAAGGAATCCCGCAGTTGGAACCTCCCAGCAGGCGGCCAGGAGCAGGGAGGCTATGGGATCCAGGCCTGAGTGAATTCACAACAGAGGGCCCTCATCATGAAACTGTGAGCAACACAGGCGTTGGGACCTCAGAGCTGAAGGCCCACATTCCCATGTGGTTGGGAACCTGCCAGCAGTGTACTCGCACCACAGGGCGCACATCAGAAAATTTGGGAGCCAGGAGTTAGGGCCTGACGCCAGAGGGCCCTCATTACCAAGGGGAGGAGACTCCAAGCAGGCACCAACTCCCAACTGAGGGCACACGTCACCAAGGTAACGTTTGCCAGCCAGGCAGGAGTGACCTCGCAGCAGAGGGCCTACCTCACAGAAAGGTGAGCAACCAAGCCAGGATAAGACTCTCACCAGAGGGCCCACATCACCAAGGGGATCGGAACCAGGCAGGAGTGTCCTCACACCAGTGCGGTCACATCATAGAAAGGTGAGGAACCCAGCACATGTGGCCTAAACCAGAGGACCCACATGTCCAATGGCCTCGGAGTGAGGTAGGCAGGAGTAGCCACACAACACAGGGCCCATAGAATAAAAAAGGTGAGGAAACCAGCAGTAGGAACCTGCCAGCAGGCAGCCCAGAGCACCGAGACTATGGGATCCAGACCACAGTGAACACAGAGCAGAGGGCCACATCATGAAACTGTGAGCAACCCAGACGTTGGGACCTCAGAGCACAAGGCCCACATCCCAATAGGGATGGGAACCTGGCAGGAGTGTCCTCACACCACTTGGCATGTATCAGAATATGTGGGTACCCAGCAGTTAGGGCCTGACGCCAGAAGGCCCTCATCACCGAGGGAAGGAGGCTCTCAGCAGGCTCCAACTGCCACCAGAGTGCCAACGTCGCCATGGAGATGTGTGCAAGCCAGGCAGGAGTGACCTCAGAGCAGAGGGCCCACCTCACAGAAGTGTGAGGAACCCAATCAGGATCAGACTCTCACCAGAGGGCCCACATCACCAAGGGGATGGGAACCAGGCAGGAGTGTCCTCACACCAGTGGGGCCACATCACTAAAAGGTGAGGCAACCGGCACATGTGGCCTCAAACCAGAGGACCTACATCAACAAGGGGCTCGCAGTGAGGCAGGCAGGAGGAGCCTAACAACACAGGGACTGAAGTATAAAAATGGTGAGGAACCCTGCAGTTGGAACCTCCCAGCAGGCGGCCCAGAGCACAGAGGCTATGGGATCTAAGCCTGGTGAACTAACACCAGGGAGCCAACATCATGAAACTGTGAGCAACCCAGGCGTTGGGACAAGAGAACAGAAGGCACACATCCCCATGGGGATGGGAACCTTACAAGAGTGTCCTGGCATCACTGGGCTCACATCAGAAAACGTGGGGAGCCCAGCAGTTAGAGCGTGACGCCAGAGGGCCCTCATCACGGAGTAGAGGAGGTTCCCAGCAGGCTCCAACTGCCACCAGAGGGCCGAGCTCACCAAGGCAACTTGTGCCAGCCAGGCAGGAATTGCCTCAGAGAGAGGGCCCACCTCACAGAAGGGTGAGGAACCCAGCCAGGATCAGACTATCACAAGAGGACTCACATCACCAAGGGGATGGGAACCAGGCAGGAGTTCCTCAAACCAGTAGGGCCACATCACTAAAAGGTGAGGAGACCGGCACATGTGGCTTCAAACCAGAGTACCTACATCACCAAGGGGCTGGGAGTGACGCAGGCTGGAGGAGCCTCACAACACAGGTGTCAAAGAATAAAAAATGTGAGGAATCCAGCAGTTGGAAACTCCCAGCAGGCAGCCCACAGCACAGAGGCCATGGGATCTAGGCCTGAGTGAACTAACACCAGAGAGCCAACATCATGAAACTGTGAGCAACCAAGGCGTTGGGACCTCAGAGCAGAAGGCCCACATCCCCTTGGGGATGAGAACCTTACAGGATTGTCCTGGCATCACTGGGCTCACATCAGAAAACGTGGGGAGCCCAGCAGTTAGAGCCTGACACCAGAGGGCCCTCATCAGGGAGGAGAGGAGGCTCCCAGCAGGCTACAACTGCCACCAGAGGGCCGACGTCACCAAAGCAATGAGAGCAAGCCAGGCAGGAGTTACCTCACAGCAGAGGGCCCACTTCACAGAAGGGTGAGGAACCCAGACAGGATCACATTATCACCAGAGGACTCACATCAGCAAGGGGATCGGAACCAGGCAGGAGTGTCCTCACACCAGTGTGGCCACATCATAGAAAGGTGAGGATCCGGGAACATGTGGCCTAAACCAGAGGACCCACATCTCCAAGGGGCTCGGAGTGAGGCAGGCAGGAGTAGCCTCACAACACAGGGCCCATAGAATAAAAAATGTGAGGAATACAGCAGTTGGAACCTCCCAGCAGGCAGCCCAGAGCACCGAGTCTATGTGATCCAGGCCACAGTGAACTCACAGCAGAGGACCCACATCATGAAACTCTGAGCAACCCAGGCGTTGGGGCCTCAGAGCAGAAGGCCCACATCCCCATGGGGATGGGAACTTGGCAGGAGTGTCCTCGCACCACTTAGCACGTATCATAAAATGTGGGTGCCCAGCAGTTATGGCCTGACGCCAGAGGGCCCTCATGACTGACGGGAGGAAGCTCCCAGCAGGCTCCAACTGCCACCAAAGGGCCGACGTCACCAAGGCGGGGTGTGCCAGCCAGGCAGTAGTGACCTCAGAGCAGAGTGCCCACCTCACAGAAGTTGAGGATCCCAACGAAGATCAGACTCAGCAGAGGGCCCACATCACCAAGGGGTTGGGAACCAGGCAGGAGTGTTCTCACACCAATGGACCCACGTCATCAAAAGGGGAGGGACCCAGCACACATGGCCTCAAACCAGAGAATACACATCACCAAGGGGCTGGGTGTGAGGCAGGCAGGAGGAGCCTCAAAACAGAGTCCCTATAGAATAAAAAAGGTAAGGAATCCCGCAGTTGGAACCTCCCAGCAGGCGGCCAGGAGCAGGGAGGCTATGGGATCCAGGCCTGAGTGAATTCACAACAGAGGGCCCTCATCATGAAACTGTGAGCAACACAGGCGTTGGGACCTCAGAGCTGAAGGCCCACATTCCCATGTGGTTGGGAACCTGCCAGCAGTGTACTCGCACCACAGGGCGCACATCAGAAAATTTGGGAGCCAGGAGTTAGGGCCTGACGCCAGAGGGCCCTCATTACCGAGGGGAGGAGACTCCAAGCAGGCACCAACTCCCAACTGAGGGCACACGTCACCAAGGTAACGTTTGCCAGCCAGGCAGGAGTGACCTCGCAGCAGAGGGCCTACCTCACAGAAAGGTGAGCAACCAAGCCAGGATAAGACTCTCACCAGAGGGCCCACATCACCAAGGGGATCGGAACCAGGCAGGAGTGTCCTCACACCAGTGCGGTCACATCATAGAAAGGTGAGGAACCCAGCACATGTGGCCTAAACCAGAGGACCCACATGTCCAATGGCCTCGGAGTGAGGTAGGCAGGAGTAGCCACACAACACAGGGCCCATAGAATAAAAAAGGTGAGGAAACCAGCAGTAGGAACCTGCCAGCAGGCAGCCCAGAGCACCGAGACTATGGGATCCAGACCACAGTGAACACAGAGCAGAGGGCCACATCATGAAACTGTGAGCAACCCAGACGTTGGGACCTCAGAGCACAAGGCCCACATCCCAATAGGGATGGGAACCTGGCAGGAGTGTCCTCACACCACTTGGCATGTATCAGAATATGTGGGTACCCAGCAGTTAGGGCCTGACGCCAGAAGGCCCTCATCACCGAGGGAAGGAGGCTCTCAGCAGGCTCCAACTGCCACCAGAGTGCCAACGTCGCCATGGAGATGTGTGCAAGCCAGGCAGGAGTGACCTCAGAGCAGAGGGCCCACCTCACAGAAGTGTGAGGAACCCAATCAGGATCAGACTCTCACCAGAGGGCCCACATCACCAAGGGGATGGGAACCAGGCAGGAGTGTCCTCACACCAGTGGGGCCACATCACTAAAAGGTGAGGCAACCGGCACATGTGGCCCCAAACCAGAGGACCTACATCAACAAGGGGCTCGCAGTGAGGCAGGCAGGAGGAGCCTCACAACACAGGGACCGAAGTATAAAAATGGTGAGGAATCCTGCAGTTGGAACCTCCCAGCAGGCGGCCCAGAGCACAGAGGCTATGGGATCTAAGCCTGGTGAACTAACACCAGGGAGCCAACATCATGAAACTGTGAGCAACCCAGGCGCTGGGACAAGAGAACAGAAGGCACACATCCCCATGGGGATGGGAACCTTACAAGAGTGTCCTGGCATCACTGGGCTCACATCAGAAAACATGGGGAGCCCAGCAGTTAGAGCCTGACGCCAGAGGGCCCTCATCACGTAGGAGAGGAGGTTCCCAGCAGGCTCCAACTGCCACCAGAGGGCCGAGCTCACCAAGGCAACTTGTGCCAGCCAGGCAGGAATTGCCTCAGAGAGAGGGCCCACCTCACAGAAGGGTGAGGAACCCAGCCAGGATCAGACTATCACCAGAGGACTCACATCACCAAGGGGATCGGAACCAGGCAGGAGTGTCCTCACACCAGTGTGGCCAAATCATAGAAAGGTGAGGAACCCGGAACATGTGGCCTAAACCAGAGGACCCACATCTCCAAGGGGCTCGGAGTGAGGCAGGCAGGAGTAGCCTCACAACACAGGGCCCGTAGAATAAAAATTGTGAGGAATCCAGCATTTGGAACCTCCCAACAGGCAGCAAAGTGCAGCGAGGCTATGGGATCCCGGCCGGGGTGAACTCACAACAGAGGGCCCTCATCATGAAACTGTGAGCAACCCAGCCTTTGGGACCACAGAGCAGAAGGCCCACATTCCCATGAGGTTGGGAACCTGGCAGCAGTGTACTCACACCACAGGGCACACATCAGAAAATTTTGGGAGCCCAGGAGTTAGGGCCTGACGCCAGAGGGCCCTCATTACTGAGGTGAGGAGACTCCCAGAAGGCACCAGCTCCCAACTGAGGGCACACGTCGCCAAGGTGACGTGTGCCAGCCAGGCAGGAGTGACCTCTGAGCAGAGGGCCTACGTCACAGAAGGGTGAGGAACCCAGCCAGTATAAGACTCTCCCCAGAGGGCCCATATAACCAAGGGGATCGGAACGAGGCAGGAGTGTCCTCACACCAGTGAGGCCAAATCATAGAAAGGTGAGGAACCCAGAACGTGTGGCCTAAACCAGAGGACCCACATCTCCAAGGGGCTTGGAGTGAGGCAGGAAGGAGTAGCCTCACAACACAGGGCCCATAGAATAAAAAATGTGAGGAATCCAACAGTTGGAACCTCTCAGCAGGTGGCCAAGAGCACGGAGTCTATGGGATCCAGGCCGCAGTGAACTTACAGCTGAGGGCCCACATCATGAAACTGTGAGCAACCCAGGCGTTGGGACCTCAGAACAGAAGGCCCACATGCCCATGGGGATGGGAACCTGGCAGGAGTGTCCTCAAACCACTGGGCGCACATCAGAAAATTTTTGGATCCCAGGAGTTAGGGCCTGAAGCCAGAGTGACCTCATTACCAAGGGGAGTAGACCGCCAGCAGGCACCAACTCCCAACTGAGGGCCCACGTCGCCAAGGTGACGTGTGCCAGCCAGGCAGGAGTGACCTCAGCGCAGAGATCCCACGTCACGGAAGTGTGAGGAACCCAACCAGGATCAGATTCTCACCAGAGGGCCCACATCACCAAGGGGATGGGAACCAGGCAAGAGTGTCCTCACACCAGTGGGGCCACATCAGCGAAAGTTGAGGAACCCAGCACATGTGGCCTCAAACAAGGGGACACACATCACAAAGGGTCTGGCAGTGAGGCATGCAGGAGGAGACTCAAAACAGAGGGCCCATAGAATAAAAAATGTGAGGAATCCAGCAGTTGGAACCTCCAAGCAGGCGGCCCAGAGCACCGACGCTATGGGATACAGGCTGGAGTCAACTTACATCAGAGGGCCCACATCATGAAACTGTGAGCAACCAAGCCGTTGGGACATCAGAACAGAAGGCCCACATGCCCAAGGGGATGGGAACCTGGCAGGAGTGTCCTCGCACCACTGGGCGCACATCAGAAAATTTTTGGAACCCAGGAGTTAGGGCCTGAGGCCAGAGTGCCCTCATTACCAAGGGGAGTAGACCCCCAGCAGGCACCAACTCCCAACTGAGGGCCCACGTCGCCAAGGTGACGTGTGCCAGACAGGCAGGATTTACCTCATAGCAGAGGGCACACCTCACAGAAGGGTCAGGAACCCAGCCAGGATCAGACTCTCACCAGAGTGCCCACATCACCAAGGGGATGGGAACCAGGCAGGACTGTCCTCAAACCAGTAGGGCCACATCACTAAAAGGTGAGGAGACCGGCACATGTGGCTTCAAACCAGAGTACCTACATCACCAAGGGGCTGGGAGTGACGCAGGCTGGAGGAGCCTCACAACACAGGTGTCAAAGAATAAAAAAGGTGAGGAGTCCAGCAGTTGGAAACTCCCAGCAGGCAGCCCACAGCACAGAGGCCATGGGATCTAGGCCTGAGTGAACTAACACCAGAGAGCCAACATCATGAAACTGTGAGCAACCAAGGCGTTGGGACCTCAGAGCAGAAGGCCCACATCCCCTTGGGGATGAGAACCTTACAGGATTGTCCTGGCATCACTGGGCTCACATCAGAAAACGTGGGGAGCCCAGCAGTTAGAGCCTGACACCAGAGGGCCCTCATCAGGGAGGAGAGGAGGCTCCCAGCAGGCTACAACTGCCACCAGAGGGCCGACGTCACCAAAGCAATGAGAGCAAGCCAGGCAGGAGTTACCTCACAGCAGAGGGCCCACTTCACAGAAGGGTGAGGAACCCAGACAGGATCACATTATCACCAGAGGACTCACATCAGCAAGGGGATTGGAACCAGGCAGGAGTGTCCTCACACCAGTGTGGCCACATCATAGAAAGGTGAGGATCCGGGAACATGTGGCCTAAACCAGAGGACCCACATCTCCAAGGGGCTCGGAGTGAGGCAGGCAGGAGTAGCCTCACAACACAGGGCCCATAGAATAAAAAATGTGAGGAATACAGCAGTTGGAACCTCCCAGCAGGCAGCCCAGAGCACCGAGTCTATGTGATCCAGGCCACAGTGAACTCACAGCAGAGGACCCACATCATGAAACTCTGAGCAACCCAGGCGTTGGGGCCTCAGAGCAGAAGGCCCACATCCCCATGGGGATGGGAACTTGGCAGGAGTGTCCTCGCACCACTTAGCACGTATCATAAAATGTGGGTGCCCAGCAGTTATGGCCTGACGCCAGAGGGCCCTCATGACTGACGGGAGGAAGCTCCCAGCAGGCTCCAACTGCCACCAAAGGGCCGACGTCACCAAGGCGGGGTGTGCCAGCCAGGCAGTAGTGACCTCAGAGCAGAGTGCCCACCTCACAGAAGTTGAGGATCCCAACGAAGATCAGACTCAGCAGAGGGCCCACATCACCAAGGGGTTGGGAACCAGGCAGGAGTGTTCTCACACCAATGGACCCACGTCATCAAAAGGGGAGGGACCCAGCACACATGGCCTCAAACCAGAGAATACACATCACCAAGGGGCTGGGTGTGAGGCAGGCAGGAGGAGCCTCAAAACAGAGTCCCTATAGAATAAAAAAGGTAAGGAATCCCGCAGTTGGAACCTCCCAGCAGGCGGCCAGGAGCAGGGAGGCTATGGGATCCAGGCCTGAGTGAATTCACAACAGAGGGCCCTCATCATGAAACTGTGAGCAACACAGGCGTTGGGACCTCAGAGCTGAAGGCCCACATTCCCATGTGGTTGGGAACCTGCCAGCAGTGTACTCGCACCACAGGGCGCACATCAGAAAATTTGGGAGCCAGGAGTTAGGGCCTGACGCCAGAGGGCCCCCATTACCGAGGGGAGGAGACTCCAAGCAGGCACCAACTCCCAACTGAGGGCACACGTCACCAAGGTAACGTTTGCCAGCCAGGCAGGAGTGACCTCGCAGCAGAGGGCCTACCTCACAGAAAGGTGAGCAACCAAGCCAGGATAAGACTCTCACCAGAGGGCCCACATCACCAAGGGGATCGGAACCAGGCAGGAGTGTCCTCACACCAGTGCGGTCACATCATAGAAAGGTGAGGAACCCAGCACATGTGGCCTAAACCAGAGGACCCACATGTCCAATGGCCTCGGAGTGAGGTAGGCAGGAGTAGCCACACAACACAGGGCCCATAGAATAAAAAAGGTGAGGAAACCAGCAGTAGGAACCTGCCAGCAGGCAGCCCAGAGCACCGAGACTATGGGATCCAGACCACAGTGAACACAGAGCAGAGGGCCACATCATGAAACTGTGAGCAACCCAGACGTTGGGACCTCAGAGCACAAGGCCCACATCCCAATAGGGATGGGAACCTGGCAGGAGTGTCCTCACACCACTTGGCATGTATCAGAATATGTGGGTACCCAGCAGTTAGGGCCTGACGCCAGAAGGCCCTCATCACCGAGGGAAGGAGGCTCTCAGCAGGCTCCAACTGCCACCAGAGTGCCAACGTCGCCATGGAGGTGTGTGCAAGCCAGGCAGGAGTGACCCCAGAGCAGAGGGCCCACCTCACAGAAGTGTGAGGAACCCAATCAGGATCAGACTCTCACCAGAGGGCCCACATCACCAAGGGGATGGGAACCAGGCAGGAGTGTCCTCACACCAGTGGGGCCACATCACTAAAAGGTGAGGCAACCGGCACATGTGGCCTCAAACCAGAGGACCTACATCAACAAGGGGCTCGCAGTGAGGCAGGCAGGAGGAGCCTCACAACACAGGGACCGAAGTATAAAAATGGTGAGGAATCCTGCAGTTGGAACCTCCCAGCAGGCGGCCCAGAGCACAGAGGCTATGGGATCTAAGCCTGGTGAACTAACACCAGGGAGCCAACATCATGAAACTGTGAGCAACCCAGGCGCTGGGACAAGAGAACAGAAGGCACACATCCCCATGGGGATGGGAACCTTACAAGAGTGTCCTGGCATCACTGGGCTCACATCAGAAAACATGGGGAGCCCAGCAGTTAGAGCCTGACGCCAGAGGGCCCTCATCACGTAGGAGAGGAGGTTCCCAGCAGGCTCCAACTGCCACCAGAGGGCCGAGCTCACCAAGGCAACTTGTGCCAGCCAGGCAGGAATTGCCTCAGAGAGAGGGCCCACCTCACAGAAGGGTGAGGAACCCAGCCAGGATCAGACTATCACCAGAGGACTCACATCACCAAGGGGATCGGAACCAGGCAGGAGTGTCCTCACACCAGTGTGGCCAAATCATAGAAAGGTGAGGAACCCGGAACATGTGGCCTAAACCAGAGGACCCACATCTCCAAGGGGCTCGGAGTGAGGCAGGCAGGAGGAGCCTCACAACACAGGGCCTGTAGAATAAAAATTGTGAGGAATCCAGCATTTGGAACCTCCCAACAGGCGGCAAAGTGCAGCGAGGCTATGGGATCCCGGCCGGGGTGAACTCACAACAGAGGGCCCTCATCATGAAACTGTGAGCAACCCAGCCTTTGGGACCACAGAGCAGAAGGCCCACATTCCCATGAGGTTGGGAACCTGGCAGCAGTGTACTCACACCACAGGGCACACATCAGAAAATTTTGGGAGCCCAGGAGTTAGGGCCTGACGCCAGAGGGCCCTCATTACTGAGGTGAGGAGACTCCCAGAAGGCACCAGCTCCCAACTGAGGGCACACGTCGCCAAGGTGACGTGTGCCAGCCAGGCAGGAGTGACCTCTGAGCAGAGGGCCTACGTCACAGAAGGGTGAGGAACCCAGCCAGTATAAGACTCTCCCCAGAGGGCCCATATAACCAAGGGGATCGGAACGAGGCAGGAGTGTCCTCACACCAGTGAGGCCAAATCATAGAAAGGTGAGGAACCCAGAACGTGTGGCCTAAACCAGAGGACCCACATCTCCAAGGGGCTTGGAGTGAGGCAGGAAGGAGTAGCCTCACAACACAGGGCCCATAGAATAAAAAATGTGAGGAATCCAACAGTTGGAACCTCTCAGCAGGCGGCCAAGAGCACGGAGTCTATGGGATCCAGGCCGCAGTGAACTTACAGCTGAGGGCCCACATCATGAAACTGTGAGCAACCCAGGCGTTGGGACCTCAGAACAGAAGGCCCACATGCCCATGGGGATGGGAACCTGGCAGGAGTGTCCTCAAACCACTGGGCGCACATCAGAAAATTTTTGGATCCCAGGAGTTAGGGCCTGAAGCCAGAGTGACCTCATTACCAAGGGGAGTAGACCGCCAGCAGGCACCAACTCCCAACTGAGGGCCCACGTCGCCAAGGTGACGTGTGCCAGCCAGGCAGGAGTGACCTCAGCGCAGAGATCCCACGTCACGGAAGTGTGAGGAACCCAACCAGGATCAGATTCTCACCAGAGGGCCCACATCACCAAGGGGATGGGAACCAGGCAAGAGTGTCCTCACACCAGTGGGGCCACATCAGCGAAAGTTGAGGAACCCAGCACATGTGGCCTCAAACAAGGGGACACACATCACAAAGGGTCTGGCAGTGAGGCATGCAGGAGGAGACTCAAAACAGAGGGCCCATAGAATAAAAAATGTGAGGAATCCAGCAGTTGGAACCTCCAAGCAGGCGGCCCAGAGCACCGACGCTATGGGATACAGGCTGGAGTCAACTTACATCAGAGGGCCCACATCATGAAACTGTGAGCAACCAAGCCGTTGGGACATCAGAACAGAAGGCCCACATGCCCAAGGGGATGGGAACCTGGCAGGAGTGTCCTCGCACCACTGGGCGCACATCAGAAAATTTTTGGAACCCAGGAGTTAGGGCCTGAGGCCAGAGTGCCCTCATTACCAAGGGGAGTAGACCCCCAGCAGGCACCAACTCCCAACTGAGGGCCCACGTCGCCAAGGTGACGTGTGCCAGACAGGCAGGATTTACCTCATAGCAGAGGGCACACCTCACAGAAGGGTCAGGAACCCAGCCAGGATCAGACTCTCACCAGAGTGCCCACATCACCAAGGGGATGGGAACCAGGCAGGAGTGTCCTCAAACCAGTAGGGCCACATCACTAAAAGGTGAGGAGACCGGCACATGTGGCTTCAAACCAGAGTACCTACATCACCAAGGGGCTGGGAGTGACGCAGGCTGGAGGAGCCTCACAACACAGGTGTCAAAGAATAAAAAAGTGAGGAGTCCAGCAGTTGGAAACTCCCAGCAGGCAGCCCACAGCACAGAGGCCATGGGATCTAGGCCTGAGTGAACTAACACCAGAGAGCCAACATCATGAAACTGTGAGCAACCAAGGCGTTGGGACCTCAGAGCAGAAGGCCCACATCCCCTGGGGGATGAGAACCTTACAGGATTGTCCTGGCATCACTGGGCTCACATCAGAAAACGTGGGGAGCCCAGCAGTTAGAGCCTGACACTAGAGGGCCCTCATCAGGGAGGAGAGGAGGCTCCCAGCAGGCTACAACTGCCACCAGAGGGCCGACGTCACCAAAGCAATGAGAGCAAGCCAGGCAGGAGTTACCTCACAGCAGAGGGCCCACTTCACAGAAGGGTGAGGAACCCAGACAGGATCACATTATCACCAGAGGACTCACATCAGCAAGGGGATCGGAACCAGGCAGGAGTGTCCTCACACCAGTGTGGCCACATCATAGAAAGGTGAGGATCCGGGAACATGTGGCCTAAACCAGAGGACCCACATCTCCAAGGGGCTCGGAGTGAGGCAGGCAGGAGTAGCCTCACAACACAGGGCCCATAGAATAAAAAATGTGAGGAATCCAGCAGTTGGAACCTCCCAGCAGGCAGCCCAGAGCACCGAGTCTATGTGATCCAGGCCACAGTGAACTCACAGCAGAGGACCCACATCATGAAACTCTGAGCAACCCAGGCGTTGGGGCCTCAGAGCAGAAGGCCCACATCCCCATGGGGATGGGAACTTGGCAGGAGTGTCCTCGCACCACTTAGCACGTATCATAAAATGTGGGTGCCCAGCAGTTATGGCCTGACGCCAGAGGGCCCTCATGACTGACGGGAGGAAGCTCCCAGCAGGCTCCAACTGCCACCAAAGGGCCGACGTCACCAAGGCGGGGTGTGCCAGCCAGGCAGTAGTGACCTCAGAGCAGAGTGCCCACCTCACAGAAGTTGAGGATCCCAACGATGATCAGACTCAGCAGAGGGCCCACATCACCAAGGGGTTGGGAACCAGGCAGGAGTGTTCTCACACCAATGGACCCACGTCATCAAAAGGGGAGGGACCCAGCACACATGGCCTCAAACCAGAGAATACACATCACCAAGGGGCTGGGTGTGAGGCAGGCAGGAGGAGCCTCAAAACAGAGTCCCTATAGAATAAAAAAGGTAAGGAATCCCGCAGTTGGAACCTCCCAGCAGGCGGCCAGGAGCAGGGAGGCTATGGGATCCAGGCCTGAGTGAACTCACAACAGAGGGCCCTCATCATGAAACTGTGAGCAACACAGGCGTTGGGACCTCAGAGCTGAAGGCCCACATTCCCATGTGGTTGGGAACCTGCCAGGAGTGTACTCGCACCACAGGGCGCACATCAGAAAATTTGGGAGCCAGGAGTTAGGGCCTGACGCCAGAGGGCCCTCATTACCGAGGGGAGGAGACTCCAAGCAGGCACCAACTCCCAACTGAGGGCACACGTCACCAAGGTAACGTTTGCCAGCCAGGCAGGAGTGACCTCGCAGCAGAGGGCCTACCTCACAGAAAGGTGAGCAACCAAGCCAGGATAAGACTCTCACCAGAGGGCCCACATCACCAAGGGGATCGGAACCAGGCAGGAGTGTCCTCACACCAGTGCAGTCACATCATAGAAAGGTGAGGAACCCAGCACATGTGGCCTAAACCAGAGGACCCACATGTCCAATGGCCTCGGAGTGAGGTAGGCAGGATTAGCCACACAACAAAGGGCCCATAGAATAAAAAAGGTGAGGAAACCAGCAGTAGGAACCTGCCAGCAGGCAGCCCAGAGCACCGAGACTATGGGATCCAGACCACAGTGAACACAGAGCAGAGGGCCACATCATGAAACTGTGAGCAACCCAGACGTTGGGACCTCAGAGCACAAGGCCCACATCCCAATAGGGATGGGAACCTGGCAGGAGTGTCCTCACACCACTTGGCATGTATCAGAATATGTGGGTACCCAGCAGTTAGGGCCTGACGCCAGAAGGCCCTCATCACCGAGGGAAGGAGGCTCTCAGCAGGCTCCAACTGCCACCAGAGTGCCAACGTCGCCATGGAGATGTGTGCAAGCCAGGGAGGAGTGACCTCAGAGCAGAGGGCCCACCTCACAGAAGTGTGAGGACCCCAATCAGGATCAGACTCTCACCAGAGGGCCCACATCACCAAGGGGATGGGAACCAGGCAGGAGTGTCCTCACACCAGTGGGGCCATATCACTAAAAGGTGAGGCAACCGGCACATGTGGCCTCAAACCAGAGGACCTACATCAACAAGGGGCTCGCAGTGAGGCAGGCAGGAGGAGCCTCACAACACAGGGACCGAAGTATAAAAATGGTGAGGAATCCTGCAGTTGGAACCTCCCAGCAGGCGGCCCAGAGCACAGAGGCTATGGGATCTAAGCCTGGTGAACTAACACCAGGGAGCCAACATCATGAAACTGTGAGCAACCCAGGCGCTGGGACAAGAGAACAGAAGGCACACATCCCCATGGGGATGGGAACCTTACAAGAGTGTCCTGGCATCACTGGGCTCACATCAGAAAACATGGGGAGCCCAGCAGTTAGAGCCTGACGCCAGAGGGCCCTCATCACGTAGGAGAGGAGGTTCCCAGCAGGCTCCAACTGCCACCAGAGGGCCGAGCTCACCAAGGCAACTTGTGCCAGCCAGGCAGGAATTGCCTCAGAGAGAGGGCCCACCTCACAGAAGGGTGAGGAACCCAGCCAGGATCAGACTATCACCAGAGGACTCACATCACCAAGGGGATCGGAACCAGGCAGGAGTGTCCTCACACCAGTGTGGCCAAATCATAGAAAGGTGAGGAACCCGGAACATGTGGCCTAAACCAGAGGACCCACATCTCCAAGGGGCTCGGAATGAGGCAGGCAGGAGTAGCCTCAAAACACAGGGCCCGTAGAATAAAAATTGTGAGGAATCCAGCAGTTGGAACCTCACAGCAGGCGGCCCAGAGCACGGAGTCTATGGGATCCAGGCCACAGTGAACTCACAGCAGAGGGCCCACATCATGAAACTCTGAGGAACCCAGCCTTTGGGACCTCAGAGCAGAAGGCCCACATCCCCATGGGAATGGGAACCGGGCAGGAGTGTCCGCGCACCACTGGACACACATCAGAAAATTTTTGGAACCCAGGAGTTAGGGCCTGAAGCCAGAGTGCCCTCATTACCAAGGGGAGTAGACACCAAGCAGGCACCAACTCCCAACTGAGGGCCCATGTCGCCAAGGTGACGTGTACCAGACAGGCAGCATTTACTCACAGCAGAGGACCCACCTCCCAGAAGGTTGAGGAGCCCAACCAGGATCAGACTCTCACCAGAGGGCCCACATCATCAAGGGGATGGGAACCAGGCAGGAGTGTCCTCACACCAGTGGGGCCACATCAGCCAAAGGTGAGGAATCCAGCACATGTGGCCGCATACAAGGGGACACACATCAAGTAGGGGCTGGGAGTGAGACATGCAGGAGGAGACTCACAAGCGAGGGCCTATAGAATAAAAATGTGAAGAATCCAGCTTCTGGGAGCTCCAAGCAGGTGGCCCAGAGAACCGACGCTATGGGATAAAGGCCGGAGTGAACTCACAGCCGAGGGCCCACATCATGAAACTGTGAGCAACCCAGCCATTGGGACATCAGAGCAGAAGTCCCACATCCACATGGGGATGGGAACTCGGCAGGAGTGTCCTCGCACCACTTAGTACATATCAGAAAATGTGGGTACCCAGCAGTTAGGGTCTGACGCGACAGGGCCCTCGTCACCGAGGGGAGGAGGTCCCCAGCATGCTCCAAATGCCACCAGAGGGCCGACGTCACCAAGGCGGTGTGTGCCAGCCAGGCAGGAGTGACCTCAGAGCAGAGGGCCAAGCTCACGGAAGTGTGAGAAACCCAACCAGGATCAGACTCTCACCAGAGGGCCCACATCACCAAGGGGATGGGAACCAGGCAGGAATGTTCTGAGACCAGTGGGGCCACATCATTGAAAGGTGAGGAACCCAGCACATGTGGCCTCGAACCAGAAGACCCACATCAAAAAGGGGCTCGGAGTGAGGCAGGGAGGAGGTGTCTCACAACAAAGTGCACAAAGAAGAAAAAAGGTGAGGAATCCAGCAGTTGGAAGCTCCAAGCAGTTGTCCCAGAGCACCGAGGCTATGGGATCCATGCCGGAGTGAACTCACAGCAGAGGGCCCACATCCTGACACTGTGAGCAACCCAGCCGTTGTGACCCCAGAGCAGAAGGCCCAAAATCGCATGGGGATGGGAACCTGGCAGGAGTGTGCTCTCACCACTTAGCACATATCAGAAAATATGGCTACCCAGCAGTTAGGGCCTGACACCAGAGTGTCCTCATCACCGAGAGGAGAAGCCTCCCAGCACACTAGAACTGTCGCCAGAGGGCCCACATCTCCAAGGGGATGGGAACCAGGCAGGAGTGTTCTCACTCCAGTGGGGCCACATCATTGAAAGGCGAGGAACCCACCACATGTGGCCTCAAACCAGAAGACCCACATCAACAAGAGGCTCAGAGTGAGGCAGGCAGAGTGTGTCTCACAACACACGGCCCATAGAGGAAAAAAGGTAAGGAATCCTGCAGTTGGAAGCTCCAAGCAGGTGGCCCAGATCACCGAGGCTATGGGATGCATGCCGGAGTGAACTCACATCAGAGGGCCCACATCCTGACACTGTGAGCAACCCAGCCGTTGGTACCACAGAACAGAAGGCCCAAATCCGCATGGGTATGAGAACATGGCAGGAGTGTCATCGCACCATTGGGCGCACATTAGAAAATGTGGGGAGCCCAGCAGTTATGGCCTGACGCCAGACGACCCTCATCACCGATGGGAGGAGGCTCCCAGCACGCTCCAGCTGCAACCAGACAGCCCAAGTGGCCAAGGCGACGTGTGACAGCCAGGCAGGAGTGACCTCACAGCAGAGGGCCCACCTCCCAGAAGTGTGAGAAATCAAGCCAGGATCAGACTCTCACCAGAGTGCCCACATCAACAACAGGATGGGAACCAGTCAGGAGTGTCCTCACACCAGTGGGGCCACATACCTAAAAGGTGAGGCAACCAGCACATGTGGACTCAAACCAGAGGAACTACATCACCAAGGGGCTTGGAGTGAGGCAGGCAGGAGGAACCTCACAACACAGGGCACGAAGTATAAAAATAGTGCGGAATCTAGCAGTTGGCACCTCCCAGCAGGCGGCCCAGAGCACAGAGGCTATGGGATCTAGGCCTGAGTGAATTAAAACCAGAGAACCAACATCACGAAACTGTGAGCAACCAAGGCGTTGGAACCACAGAGCAGAAGGCCCACATCCCCATGGGGATGGGAACCTTACAGGAGTGTCCTGGCATCACTGGGCTCAGTCAGAGAACGTGGGGTGCCCAGCAGTTAGAGCCTGACGCCAGAGAGCCCTCATCACCTAGGAGAGGAGTCTCCCAGCAGGCTCCAACTGCTCCCAGATGGCCGACGTCACCAAGGCAACGGGAGCAAGCCAGGCAGGAGTTACCTCACAGAAGAGGGCCCAACTCAAAGAAGAGTGAGGAACCCAGCAAGGATCAGACTCCCACCAGAGGGCCCACATCACCAAAGCGATCGGATCCAGGCAGGAGTGGCCTCACACCAGTGTGGCCAAATCATAGAAAGTTGAGGAACCCAGAACATGTGGCCTAAACCAGAGGACCCACATCTCCAAGGGGCTCGGAGTGAGGCAGGCAGGACTAGCCTAACAACACAGGGCCCATAGATTAAAAAATGTGAGGAATCCAGCAGTTGGAACCTCACAGCAGGCGGCCCAGGGCACGGAGTCTATGGGATCTAGGCCGCAGTGAACTCACAGCAGAGGGCCCACATCATGAAACTCTGAGCAACCCAGCCTTTGGGACCTCAGAGCAGAAGGCCCACATCCCCATGGGAATGGGAATCGGGCAGGAGTGTCCGCGCACCACTGGACACACATCAGAAAATTTTTGGAACCCAGGAGTTAGGGCCTGAAGCCAGAGTGCCCTCATTACCAAGGGGAGTAGACACCAAGCAGGCACCAACTTCCAACTGAGGGCCCATGTCGCCAAGGTGACGTGTGCCAGCCAGGCAGCATTTACCTCACAGCAGAGGACCCACCGCCCAGAAGGGTGAGGAGCCCAACCAGGATCAGACTCTCACCAGAGGGCCCACATCACCAAGGGGATGGGAACCAGGAAGGAGTGTCCTCACACCAGTGGGGTCACATCAGCGAAAGGTGTGGAATCCAGCACATGTGGCCGCATACAAGGGGACACACATCAAGTAGGGGCTGGGAGAGAGACATGCAGGAGGAGACTCACAAGCGAGGGCCTATAGAATAAAAATGTGAGGAATCCAGCTCCTGAGAGCTCCAAGCAGGTGGCCCAGAGAACCTACGCTATGGGATAAAGGCCGGAGTGAACACACAGCCGAGGGCCCACATCATGAAACTGTGAGCAACCCAGCCGTTTGGACATCAGAGCAGAAGTCCCACATCCCCATGGGGAGGGGAACCTGGCAGGAGTGTCCTCGCACCACTTAGTACGTATCAGAAAATGTGGGTACCCAGAAGTTAGGGTCTGACACGACAGGGCCCTCATCACAGAGGCGAAGAGGTTCCCAGCATGCTCCAAATGCCACCAGAGGGCCGGTGTCACCAAGGCGGTGTGTGCCAGCCAGGCAGGAGTGACCTCAGAGCAGAGGGCCAAGCTCACGGAAGTGTGAGAAACCCAACCAGGATCAGACTCTCACCAGAGGGCCCACATCACCAAGGGGATGGGAACCAGGCAGGAATATTCTGAGACCAGTGGGGCCACATCATTGAAAGGTGAGGAACCCAGCACATGTGGCCTCGAACCAGAAGACCCACATCAAAAAGGGGCTCGGAGTGAGGCAGGGAGGAGGTGTCTCACAACAAAGTGCACAAAGAAGAAAAAAGGTGAGGAATCCAGCAGTTGGAAGCTCCAAGCAGTTGTCCCAGAGCACCGAGGCTATGGGATCCATGCCGGAGTGAACACACAGCCGAGGGCCCACATCATGAAACTGTGAGCAACCCAGCCGTTTGGACATCAGAGCAGAAGTCCCACATCCCCATGGGGAGGGGAACCTGGCAGGAGTGTCCTCGCACCACTTAGCACGTATCAGAAAATATGGCTACCCAGCAGTTAGGGCCTGACACCAGAGTGTCCTCATCACCGAGAGGAGAAGCCTCCCAGCACGCTCCAACTGTCAGCAGAGGGCTGACGTCACCAAGGTGGGGTGTGCCAGCCAGGCAGGAGTGACCTCAGGGCAGAGGGCCAACTTTACGGAACTGTGAGGAACCCAACCAGGATGAGACTCTCACCAGAGGGCCCACATCCCCAAGGGGATGGGAACCAGGCAGGAGTGTTCTCACTCCAGTGGGGCCACATTATTGAAAGGCGAGGAACCCACCACATGTGGCCTCAAACCAGAAGACCCACATCAACAAGGGGCTCAGAGTGAGGCAAGCAGGGTGTGTCTCACAACACACGGCTCATAGAAGAAAAAAGGTAAGGAATCCTGCAGTTGGAAGCTCCAAGCAGGTGGCCCAGATCACCGAGGCTATGGGATGCATGCTGGAGTGAACTCACAGCAGAGGGCCCACATCCTGACACTGTGAGCAACCCAGCCGTTGGCACCTCAGAACAGAAGGCACATATCTGCATGGGGATGGGAACCTGGCAGGAGTGTCATCGCACCAGTGGGCGCACATCAGAAAATGTGGGGAGCCCAGCAGTTAGGGCCTGACGCCAGAGGGCCCTCATCACCGACGGGAGGAGGCTCCCAGCACGCTCCAACTGCAACCAGAGGGCCCATGTGGCCAAGGCGACATGTGCCAGCCAGGCAGGAGTGACCTCACAGCAGAAGGCCCACCTCCCAGAAGTGTGAGGAATCAAGCCAGTGTCAGACTCTCACCAGAGGGCCCACATCAACAAGAGGATGGGAACCAGTCAGGAGTGTCTTCACACCAGTGAGGTCACATACCTAAAATGTGAGGCAACCGGCACATGTGGCCTCAAACCAGAGGACCTACATCACCAAGGGGCTTGGAGTGAGGCAGGCAGGGGGAGTCTCACAACACAGGGCCCAAAGTATAAAAAAGGTGCGGAATCCAGGAGTTGGAACCTCCCAGCAGTCGGCCCAGAGCACAGAGGCTATGAGATCTAGGCCTGAGTGAACTAACACCAGAGAACCAACATCACGAAACTGTGAGCAACCCAGGCGTTGGGACCACAGAGCAGAAGGCCCACATCCCCATGGGGATGGGAAACTTACAGGAGTGTCCTGGCATCACTGGGCTCAGTCAGAAAACGTGGGGTGCCCAGCAGTTAGAGCCTGAAGCCAGAGGGCACTCATCACCTAGGAGAGGAGGCTCCCAGCAGGTTCCAACTGCCACCAGATGGCCGACATCACCAAGGCAATAGGAGCAAGCCAGGCAGGTGTTACCTCACAGAAGAGGGCCCACGTCAAAGAAGGGTCAGGAACCCAGCAAGGATCAGACTTTCACCAGAGGGCCCACAACACCAAGGGGATGTGAACCAGGCAGGAGTGTCCTCACACCATTGGGGCCATATCATCGAAAGGTGAGGGACCCAACACACGTGGCCTCAAACCAGAGGACACACATCACCCAGGGTCTGGGAGGGAGGCAGGCAGGAGTAGCCTCAAAACAGAGGGCCCATAGAATAAAAAATGTGAGGAATCCCGCAGTTGGAACGTCCCAGCAGGTTGCAAGGAGCAGCGAGGCTATGGGATCCCGGCCAGTGTGAACTCACAACAGAGGGCCCTCATCATGAAACTGTGAACAACCAAGCCGTTGTGTCCACAGAGCAGAAGGGCCACATTCCCATGGGGTTGGGAACCTGGCAGGAGTGTACTCGCACCACAGGGCACACATCAGAAAAGTTTGGGAGCCCAGGAGTTAGGGGCTGACGCCAGAGGGCCCTCATTACCAAAGTGAGGAAATGCCCAGCAGGCACCAAATCCCAACTGAGGGCCCACGTCGCCAATGTGACATGCGCCAGCCAGGCAGGAGTGACCTCAGAGCAGAGGGCATACGTCACAGAAAGGAGAGGGATGCAGTCAGGATAAGACTCTCACCAGAGGGCTCACATCACCAAGGGGATCGGAACCAGGCAGAAGTATCCTCACACCAGTGTGGCCAAATAATGGAAAGGTGAGGAACCCAGCACATGTGGCCTAAACCAGAGGACCCACATCTCCAAGGGGCTCGGAGTGAGGCAGGCAGGACTAGCCTCACAACGCAGGGCCCATAGAATAAAAAATGTGAGGAATCCAGCAGTTGGAACCTCCCAGCAGGTGGCCCAGAGCACCCAGTCTATGGGATCCAGGCCGCAGTGAACTCACAGCAGAGGGCCCACATCATGAAACTTTGAGCAACCCAGCCGTTTGGATATCAGAGCAGAAGTCCCACATCCCCATGGGGATGGGAACCTGGCAGGAGTGTCCTCGTTCCACTTAGTGCATATCAGAAAATGTGGGTACCCAGCAGTTAGGGCCTGACGCAAGAGGGAACTCATCACCGAGGGGAGGAGGCTCCCATCACGCTCCAACTGAAACCAGAGTGCCGACGTCACCAAGGCAGTGTGTACCAGCCAGGCAGGAGTGACCTCAGAGCAGGGGCCAAGCTCACGGAAGTGTGAGGAACCCAACCAGGATCAGACTCTCACCAGAGGGCCCACATCACCAAGCTGATGGGAACCAGACAGGAGTGTTCTGAGACCAGTGGGGCCACATCATTGAAAGGTGAGGAACCCAGCACATGTGGCATCGAACCAGAAGACATATATCAAAAAGGGGTTCGGAGTGAGGCAGGGAGGAGGTGTCTCACAACACAGTGCACATAGAAGAAAAAAGGTGAGGAATCCAGCAGTTGGAAGCTCCAAGCAGTTGTCCCAGAGCACCGAGGTATGAGATCCATGCCGGAGTGAACTCACAGCAGAGGGCCCACATCCTGACACTGTGAGCAACCCAGCCGTTATGACCCCAGAGCAGAAGGCCCAAAACCGCATGCGGTTGGGAACTGGGCAGGAGTGTCCTCTCACCACTTAGCACGTATCAGAAAATGTGGGTATGCAGCAGTTAGGGCCTGACAGCAGAGGGTCCTCATCACCGAGAGAAGAAGTCTCCCAGCACACTCCAACTGCTGCCAGAGGGCCGACGTCACCAAGGTGGGGTGTGCCAGCCAGGCAGGAATGACCTCAAGGCAGAGGGCCAACCTTACGGAACTGTGAGGAACCCAACCAGGATGAGACTCTCACCAGAGGGACCACATGACCAAGGGGATGGGAACCAGGCAGGAGTGTTCTCACTCCAGGTGGCCACATCATCACCGATGGGAGGAGGCTGCAAGCACGCTCCAACTGCAACCAGAGGGCTCATCTTGTCAAGGCGATGTGTGCCAGCCAGGCAGGAGTGACCTCACAGCAGAGGGCCCTCTGCCCAGAAGTGTGAGGAATCAAGCCAGGGTCAGACTCTCACCAGAGGGCCCACATCAACAAGAGGATGGGAACCAGTCAGGAGTGTCCTCACACCAATGGGGCCACATACCTAAAAGGTGAGGCAACCCGCACATGTGGCCTCAAACCAGAGGACCTACATCAACAAGGGGCTTGGAGTGAGGCAGGCAGGAGGAGCCTCACAACACAGAGCCCAAAGTATAAAAAAGGTGCGGAATCCAGCAGTTGGAACCTCCCAGCAGTCGGCCCACAGCTCAGAGGCTATGGGATCTAGGCCTGAGTGAACTAACACCAGAGAACCAACATCACGAAACTGTGAGCAACCCAGGCGTTGGGACCACAGAGCAGAAGGCCCACATCCCCATGGGGATGGGAACCTTACAGGAGTGTCCTGGCATTACTGGGCTCAGTCAGAAAACGTGGGGTGCCCAGCAGTTAGAGCCTGACGCCAGAGGGTCCTCATAACCGAGGCGAGGAGGCTCCCAGCAGGCTCCAACTGCCACCAGATGGCCGACGTCACCAAGGCAATGGGAGCAAGCCAGGCAGGAGTTACCTCACAGAAGAGGGCCCACCTCAAAGAAGGGTCAGGAACCCAGCAAGGATCAGACTCTCACCAGAGGGTCCACAACACCAAGGGGATGGGAACCAGGCAGGAGTGTCCTCACACCATTGGGGCCATATCATCAAAAGGTGAGGGACCCAACACACGTGGCCTCAAACCAGAGGACACACATCGCCAAGGGGGTGGGAGGGAGGCAGGCAGGAGTAGCCTCAAAACAGAGGGCTCATAGAATAAAAAAGCTGAGGAATCCCGCAGTTGGAACGTCCCAGCAGGCGGCAAGGAACAGCGAGGCTATGGTGTCCCGGCCGGTGTGAACTCACAACAGAGGGCCCTCATCATGAAACTGTGAACAACACAGCTGTTGGGACCACAGAACAGAAGGCCCACATTCCCATGGTGTTGAGAACCTGGCAGGAGTGCACTCGCACCACAGGGCACACATCAGAAAAGTTTGGGAGCCCAGGAGTTAGGGCCTGACGCCAGACGGCCCTAATTACCGAGGGGAGGAGACTCCCAGCAGGCACCAACTCCCAAATGAGGGCCCAAGTCGTCACGGTGACATGCGTCAGCCAGGCAGGAGTGACCTCACAGCAGAGGGCCTACCTCACAGAAGGGGGAGGAACCCAGCCAGGATAAGACTCTCACCAGAGGGTCCACATTACCAAGGGTATCAGAACCAGGCATGAGTGGCCTCACACCAGTATGGCCAAATCATAGAATGTGAGGAACCCAGAACATATGGCCTAAACCAGAGGACCCACATCAACAAGGGGCTCATAGTGAGGCAGGCAGGAGGTGTCTCAAACAGAGGGCCCATAAAATAAAAAAGGTGAGGAATCCTGCAGTTGGAACCTCCCAGCAGGCGGCAAGGAGCAGCGAGGCTATGGGATCCCGGCCGGTGTGAACTCACAACAGAGGGCCCTCATCACGAAACTGTGAACATCCCAGGGGTTGGGACCACAGAGCAGAAGGCCCACATTCCCGTGGCATTGGGAACCTGGCAGGAGTGTACTCACACCAGAGGGCACACATCAGAAAAGTATGGGAGCCCAGGAGTTAGGGCCTGACGCCAGAGGGCCCTCATTACCGAGGGGAGGAGACACCCAGCAGGCACCACCTCCCAACTGATGGCCCACGTCACCAAGGTGACGTGCGCCAGCCAGGCAGGAATGACCTCACAGCAGAGGGTCTACGTCACAGAAGGGTGAGGTACCCAGCCAGGATAATACTCTCACCAGAGGGCCCACATCACCAAGGGGATGGGAACCAGGCAGGAGTGGCCTCACAGCAGTGTGGCCAAATCATAGAAAGGTGAGGAACCCAGAACATGTGGCCTAAACCAGAGGACCCACATCTCCAAGGGGCTCGGAGGTAGGCAGGCAAGACTAGCCTCAAAACGCAGGGCCCATAGAATAAAAAATGTGATTAATCCAGCATTTGGAACCTCCCAGCAGGTAGCCCACAGAACCCAGTCTATGGGATCCAGGCCGCAGTGAACTGACAGCAGAGGTGCCACATCATGAAACTTTGAGCAACCCAGCCGTTTGGACATCAGAGCAGAAGTCCCACATCCCCATGGCGATGGGAGCCTGGCAGGAGTGTCCTCTCACCACTTAGTACGTATCAGAAAATGTGGGTACCCAGCAGTTTGGACCTGACGTGAGATGGCCCTCATCACCGAGGGGATGAGTTTCCCAACACACTCCAACTGCCACCAGAGGGCCGACGTCACCAAGGCAGTGTGTGCCAGCCAGGCAGGAGTGACCTCAGAGCAGAGGGCCGAGCTCACAGAAGTGTGAGGAACCCAACCAGGATCAGACTCTCACCAGAGGGCCCACATCCCCAAGGGGATGGGAACCAGGCAGGAATGTTCTGAGACCAGTGGGGCCACATCATTGAAAGGTGAGGAACCCAGCACATGTGGCCTCGAACCAGAAGCCCCACATAAAAGGGGGTTCGGAGTGAGGCATGGAGGAAGTGTCTCACAACACAGTGCCCATAGAAGAAAAAAGCTGAGGAATCCAGCAGTTGGAAGCTCCAAGCAGTTGTCCCAGAGCACGGAGGCTATGGGATCCATGACGGATTGAACTCACAGCAGAGGGCCCACATCCTGACACTGTGAGCAACCCAGCCATTGTGACCCCAGAGCATAAGGCCCAAAACCGCATGGGGATGGGAACCTGGCAGGAGTGTCCTCTCTCCACTTAGCACGTATCAGAAAATGTGGGTACCCAGCAGTTAGGGCCTGACACCAGAGTGTCCTCATCACCAAGAGGAGAAGACTCCCAGCACGCTCCAACTGCCGCCAGAGGGCCGATGTCACCAAGGCAGGGTGTGCCAGCCAGGCAGGAGTGACCTCAGGGCAGAGGGCCAACCTTACGTAACTGTGAGGAACCCAACCAGGATGAGACTCTCACCAGAGGGCCCACATGCCCAAGGGGATTGGAACCAGGCAGGAGTGTTCTCACTGCAGTGGGGCCACATCATTGAAAGGTCAGGAACCCACCACATGTGGCCTCAAACCAGAAGACCCACATCAACAAGGGGCTCAGAGTGAGGCAGGCAGGAAGTGTCTCAAAACACACGGCCCATAGAAGTAAAAAGGTAAGGAATCCTGCAGTTGGAAGCTCCAAGCAGGTGGCCCAGAGCACCGAGGGTATGGGATGCATGCCGGAGTGAACTCACAGCAGAGGGCCCACATCCTGACACTGTGAGCAACCCAGCCGTTGGCACCTCAGAACAGAAGGCCCAAATCCTCATGTGGATGTGAACCTGGCAGGAGTGTCATCGCACCAGTGGGCGCACATCAGAAAATGTGGGGATCCCAGCAGTTAGGGCCTGACGCCAGAGGGCCCTCATCACCGATGGGAGGAGGCTCCCAACACACTCCAACTGCAACCAGAGGGCCCATGTGACCAAGGCGACGTGTGCCAGCCAGGCAGGAGTGATCTCGCAGCAGAGGACCCACCTCCCAAAAGTGTGAGGAATCAAGCCAGGATCAGACTCTCACCAGAGGGCCCACAAAAACAAGAGGATGGGAACCAGTCAGGACTGTCCTCACACCATTGGGGCCACATCATCGAAAGGTGAGGGACCCAACACACGTGGCCTCAAGCCAGAGGACACACATCACCAAGGGGCTTGGAGTGAGGCAGGCAGGAGGAGCCACACAACACAGGGCCCAAAGTATAAAAAAGGGGCAGAATCCAGCAGTTGGAACCTCCCAGCAGTCGGCCCAGAGCACAGAAGCTATGGGATCTAGGCCTGAGTGAACTAACACCAGAGAACCAACATCACGGAACTGTGAGCAACCCAGGCGTTGGGACCGCAGAGCAGAAGGCCCACATCCCCATGTGGATGGGAATCTTACAGGAGTGTCCTGGCATCACTGGGCTCAGTCAGAAAACGTGGGGTGCCCAGCACTTAGAGCCTGACACTAGAAGGCCCTCATTACCTAGGAGTGGAGGCTCCCAGCAGGCTCCAACTGCCACCAGATGGACGAGGTCACCAAGGCAATGGGAGCAAGCCAGGCAGGAGTTACCTCACAGAAGAGGGCCCACCTCAAAGAAGGGACAGGGACCCAGCAAGTATCAGACTCTCACCAGAAGGCCCACAACACCAAGGGGATGGGAACCAGGCAGGAGTGTCCTCACACCATTGGGGCCACATCATCGAAAGGTGAGCGACCCAACACACGTGGCCTCAAGCCAGAGGACACACATCACCAAGGGTCTGGGAGGGAGGCAGGCAGGAGTAGCCACAAAACAGTGGGCCCATAGAATAAAAAATGTGAGGAATCCCGCAGTTGGAACGTCCCAGCATGCGGCAAGGAGCAGCGAGGCTATGGGATCCCGGTCGGTGTGAACTCACAAAAGAGGGCCCTCATCATGAAACTGTGAACAACCCAGCCGTTGTGTCCACAGAGCAGAAGGCCCACATTCCCATGGGGTTGGGAACCTGGCAGGAGTGTACTCGCACCACAGGGCACACATCAGAAAATTTGGGAGCCTAGGAGTTAGGGCCTGACGCCAGAGGGCCCTCATTCCCGAAGGGAGGAATCTCCCAGCAGGCACTAAATCCCAAGTGAGGGCTCACGTCACCATGGTGACGTGCGCCAGCCAGGCAGGAGTGACCTCACAGCAGAGAGCATACGTCACAGAAGGATGAGTAATGCAGCCAGGATAAGACTCTCACCAGAGGGCCCACATCACCAAGGGGATCGGAACCAGGCAGAAGTATCCTCACACCAGTGTGTCCAAATAATGGAAAGGTTAGGAACCCAGAACATGTGGCCTAAACCACAGGAACCACATCTCCAAGGTGCTCGGAGTGAGGCAGGCAGGGCTAGCCTAACAACACAGGGCCCATAGATTAAAAAATGTGAGGAATCCAGCAGTTGGAACCTTGCAGCAGGCGGCCCAGAGCACGGAGTCTATGGGATCCAGGCCAAAGTGAACTCACAGCAGAGGGCCCACATCATGAAACTGTGAGAAACCCAGCCGTTGGGACCTTAGAGCAGAAGGCCCACATCCCCATGGTGATGGGAACCTGGCAGGAGTGTCCTTGCACCACTTAGTACGTATTAGACAATGTGGGTACCCAGCAGTTAGGGCCTGACGCAAAAGGGCCCTCATCACTGAGGGGATGAGGCTCCCAGCATGCGCCAACTGCCACCAGAGGGCCGACGTCGCCAAGGTGGGGTGTACCAGCCAGGCAGGAGTGACCTCAGAGCATAGGGCCAAGCTCACAGAAGTGTGAGGAAACCAACCAGGATCAGACTCTCACCAGAAGGCCCACATCACCAAGGGGATGGGAACCAGGCAAGAGTGTGCTCACACCAGTGGGGCCACATCATTGAAAGGTGAGGAACCCAGCACATGTGGCCTCAAACCAGAAGAGCCACATCAAAAAGGGGCTCGGAGTGAGTCAGGCAGGAGATGTCTCACAACACAGGGCCCATAGAAGAAAAAAGGTGAGGTATCCAGCAGTTGGAATCTTCCAGCAGGCGGCCCAGAGCACAGAGGCTATGGGATCCCGGCCTGAGTGAACTAACACCAGAGAGCCTATGTCATGAAACTGTGAGCAACCCAGGCGTTGGAACCACAGAGCAGAAGGCCCACATCCCCATGGGAATGGGAACCTTACATGAGTGTCCTCTTATCACTGGGCTCACATCAGAACACGTGGGGAGCCAAACAGTTACGGCCTGACGCCAGAGGGCCCTCATCACCAAGGGGAGGAGGCTCCCAATACGTTCCAACTGCCCCCAGAGGGCCGACGTCACCAAGGCAATGGGAAGCCAGGCAGGAGTTACCTCACAGCAGAGGGCCCACCTCACAGAAGTGTGAGGAACCCAGCCAGGATCAGACTCTCACCAGAGGGCCCATATCACCAAGGGGATGAGAACCAGGTACAAGTATCCTCACACCAGTGGGGCCACATCATCAAAAGGTGAGGGACCCAGCACACGTGGCCTCTAATCAGAGGACACACATCAACAAGGGCCTGGGAGTGAGGCAGGCAGGAAGAGCCTCAAAGCAGAGGACCCATAGAATAAAGACGGTGAGGAATCCCGCAGTTGGAACCTCCCAGCAGGCGGCCAGGTGTAGCGAGGCTATGGGATCCAGGCCGGGTGAACTCACAACAGAGGGCCCTCATCATGAAACTGTGAGAAACCCAGACGTTGGGACCTCAGTGCAGAAGGCCCACATTCCCATGGGGTGATTCTGGCAGGAGTGTACTCGCACCACATGGCGCACATCAGAAAATTTTGAGATCCCAGGAGTTAGGGCCTGACACCAGAGGGCCCCCATTACCGAGGGAAAGAGACTCCCAGCAGACACGAACACACAACTGAGGGCCCACTTTGCCAACTTGAAGTGTGCCAGCCAGGCAGGAGTGACCTCACAGCAGAGGGCCTACCTCACAGAAGGGTGAGGAACCCAGCAAGGATAAGGCTCTCGGCAGAGGGCCCATATCACCAAGGGGATTGGAACCACGCAGGAGTGTCCTAACACCAGTGTGGTCACATCATAGAAAGGTGAGGAACCCAGCACATGTGGCCTCAAACAGAGGACCCACATCTACAAGGGGCTTGGAGTGAGGCACGCAGGAGTAACCTCACAACACAGGGCCCATAGAACAAAAAAGGTGAGGAATCCAGTAATTGGAACCTCCCATCAGGCGGCCCAGGGCACCGAGTCTATGGGATCTAGGCCACAGTGAACTCACAGCAGAGGGCCCACATCATGATACTGTGAGCAACGCAGCCGTTGGGACCTCAGAGCACAAGGCCCACATCCCCATGGGGATGGGAACCTGGCAGGAGTGTCATCGCACCAGTGGGCGCACATCAGAAAATGTTGGGAGGCCAGCAGTTAGGGCCTGACGCCAGAGCGCCCACATCACCAAGGGGAGGAGGCTCCCAGCAGGCTCCAACTGCCACCAGAGGGCCGATGTCGCCAAGGCGGGGTGTGCCACCCAGGCAGGATTGACCTCAGAGCAGAGGGCCCACCTCACAGAAGTGTGACGAACCCAACCAGGATCAGACTCTCACCAGAGGGCCCATATCACCAAGTGGATGGGAACCAGACAGGAGTGCCCTCACACCAGTGGGGCCACATCATCGAAAGGTGTGGAACCCAGGACATGTGGCCTCAAACAAGGGGACACACATCACGAAGGGGCTGAGAGTGAGGCATGCAGGAGGAGACTCACAACAGACGGTCCATAGAATAAAAATGGTGAGGAATCCAGCAGTTGGAAGCTCCAAGCAGGTGGCCCAGAGCACCAAGGCTATGGAATCCATGTCGGAGGTTACTCAAAGCAGAGGGCCCACATCCTGACACTGTGAGCAACCCACACGTTGGCACCTCAGAGCAGAAGGCCCACATCTGCATGGGGATGGGAAACTGGCAGGAGTGTCATCGCACCAGTGGGCGCACATCAGAAAATGTGGGGAGCCAGGCAGTTAGGGCCTGATGACAGAGGGCCCTCATCACCGATGGGAGGAGGCTCCCAGCCCGCTCCAACTGCAACCAAAGGGCCCACGTGGCCAAGGCGACGTGTGCCAGCCAGGCAGGAGTGACCTCACAGCAGAGGGCCCACCTCCCAGAAGTGTGAGGAATCCAGGCAGGATCAGACTCTCACCATAGGGCCCACATCACCAAGGGGATGGGAACCAGGCAGGAGTGTCCTCACACCAGTGGAGCCACATCACTAAAAGGTGAGGAAACCGGCACATGTAACCTCAAACCACAGGACCTACATCAAAAACGGGGTGGAGTGAGGCAGGCAGGAGGAGCCTCACAAAACAGGGCACAAAAAATAAAAAAGGTGAGGAATCCAGCAGTTCGAACCACACAGCAGGCTGCCCAGAACACAGAGGCTATGGGATCTAGGCCTGAGTGAACTAACACCAGAGAGCCAACACCATGAAACTGTAAGCAACCCAGGCGTTGGGACCTCAGAGCAGAAGGCCCACATGCCCATGGGGATGGGAACCTTACAGGAGTATCCTGTCATCACTGGGCTCACATCAGAAAACGTGGGGAGCACAGCAGTTAGAACCTGACGCCAGAGGGCACTCATCGCCGAGGAGAGGAGCCTCCCAGCAGGCTCCAACTGCCACCAGAGGGCTTACGTCTCCAAGGCAATGGGAGCAAGCCAGGCAGGAGTTACCGCACAGCATAGGGTCCACCTCACCGAAGGGTGAGGAACCCAGCAAGGATCAGACACTCACCAGAGGGCCTACATCATCAAGGGGATGGGAACCAGGCAGGAGTTTCCTCACACCATTGGGGCCACATCATTTAAAGGTGAGGAAGCCAGCACATATGGTTTCAAACCAGAGGACACACATCACCAAGGGGGTGGGAGTGAGGCAGGTATCTGGACAGGCACATTTAACTCTCATTTCCCACCAGGAAGAGGAATTAACCAAAGGCTCAGCGTGCCCTGCCGGAATCAGATTATGGCCTGAAGCAATCCTGCGGTTTTGCGGCCAGCTCACAAAAAAGGGAGTTGAAGAAAGGAGCTCAGGGGCACTGTCATTCACAAACCTGCAGTTATGAATGACAGCTATTGTCCAAAAATATATTAAAATAAGTCTGCGAGGCGCACTTGAAAGCGGGGCAAAATTTCAGGAAAATGATTTCAGGGAGTAGACTGGAATTGCACTTAAAGCATAGGAAAAGAGGCAGAATGTCGACAATGATGCACTTGGACAAAAAGAGCGTATGCGTTTTTTCTTGAATATATTCAGGAAAAAACGCATACGCCCTCTTTGGCCAAACAAGCAAGCGTGTAAAGGATATCTGCACTACAATGAAGTCTCACTGCCCTCCAGTCAAAAGGGCCATCTGAAAAAAGTGTAAAATCCTGAAATACAGGACCTGCCATGGAAAACAGGGAGCCTTGTTATGCTGATGTGCTGGATGTAAATTGCCAACAGCCACTCTGGGGAAGTGTATGGTGATTCCTGAAACACTGTAGGAAACAAAGCAACACAGCCTATGGAACTTCCACTTATGGTCCTATAGCTTAGGGAAACTTTGGGACGGCTCTGTTTACAAGAACCTCTTGTATGGTAAAAGTTAAATATCCCAGAAAGCGAAAAATGGATAAAGAATTTGTGGTACGTACGTACAATGGAATATCACTCAGCATTGAAATCTATGTCATCAGGCTCATAGCGGCATAATGAGTGGATTCAGGTACGATGATTCTACATGAAATAAGTCACACAGAAAAAGAAACATCATAAGATATCACTAAAACATGGAATGTAAACTTGGCTACACATGAACTGAATTATGAAAGAGAAAAGGATCTCAAATTCAGAAAACCAACTTATGCTTGCGTATGGAGAAAGGTGTGTTGGCGTGATGCATAAAACCAGAGATTGAAATTACCACACATACCGCTCCATAAGCCAAATAAATAATAGACAAGACCTACTACTTGCTCAGCGAAATGGAATCAACACCCCATATTCAACAACAAGCAATATATCTGACTAGTAAGAATCTTAAAACCCATGGATTTATATGTCTCTGTAACGGAATCAAACATGTGTAGAGCGGCCTAAATGCAGCAGTGAAAATCCGATAAATCCCATTATCAAAATAAATTTCAAAAACAAAACCCAATGACAGTGAAATAGAGAACAATTCTTAAATAATTCATTCTGGGCTTGTGATGCAACCTGGATTTACCACATCTACACCCAGAGCTGGGTGAGACATAGGGTTGCACACTTCGGGCTGATAGCATTGGTGAGGTTCAGTGAGCAAATGCAGACCCTTTGAAGACATACTGCATGGTACCCATTCCATGGGTCCCAACTGTCCAGGTTTAAGGGATTCTTCCTTCAGCTAAAACATGCATGGGAAACCCAGAGTATGGACCACCGTGTGATTGTGGAACGTTTTCAATTGCATCTCAGTTTTCGAGCCCTGATACTCGCGTTCACCATTCCAGACGCTTTACTAACACTCTTCCCACTTGGAGAGTCAGTGCCTTTAACCTCCTGTTTGGCACAGTTTGCAATTTCAGTGGAAGATGAATAGGAATAGGGAGTACCAATGAGATACTAGCTGTGGGTGTCTGCACTGGCAAATGTAATGCTCATTTCCCACCAGGAAGAGGAATTAACCAAAGGCTCAGCGTGCTCTGCTGGAAACAGATTAGGGCCTGAAGCAATCCTGCGGTGTTGCGTAGAGCTCACAAGAAAGCGAGTTGAAGAAAGGAGCTCAGGGGTACTGTAATTCACAAACTTGCAGAGCTATAAATGACAGCTATCGTCCAAAAATATATTGAAGTAAGTCTGCGAAGAGCACTTGAAAGCGGGGCAGAATTTCAGGAAAGCGATTTCAGGGGGTAGACTGGAAATGCACTTAAAGCATAGGAAAAGAGGCAGAATGTCGACAATGATGCACTTGGCGAAAAAGGGCATATGCGTTTTTTCCTGAATATATTCAAGCAAAAACGCATATGCCCTTTATGGCCAACCAAGCAAGCGTGCTAAGGAAATCTGCACTACAACGAAGTCTCACTTCTCCCCGGTCAAAGGGCCATCTGAAAAAAGTGTAAAATACAGAAAGGCAGGACAGGCCATGGAGAACAGTTGGCCTTGTTACGCTGGTGGGCAGGATGTAAATTCCCAGCAGCCACTCTAGATAAGCGTATTGTTTTTCCGGAAACTTCTAAAAGACAAAGAAACAGAGCCTAGGGCACTTCCACTTATGGTCCAATAGCATAGGGAAATTAAAATCGAAAACACTCAGCCACCCCAAAATTTGGGACGGCTCTGTTTACAAGAATCTCATCTACGGTACAAGATAAATATCCCAGAAATCGAAAAATGGATAAACAAGTAGTGGTACCTAAGTATAATGGAATATCACTCAGCAATGAAATCTATGTCATCAGGCCCGTAGCAGCATAAAGAGTGGATACAGATACGATGATTCTACGTGATATAAGTCACACAGAAAAAGAAACATGAGAAGTTATCACTAATACACAGAATGTAAACTTGGCTACACATGAACACATTTATAAAACAGAACAGGGACTCAAATTTAGAAAACCAACTTATGCTTGCTTAAGGGGAAAGTTGAGTTGGGGTGCGGCATAAAACCAGAGATTGAAATTAGCACAGATACCGTTCCATAAGCCAAATATGTAATAGACAAGACCTACTCCTTGCTTAATGAAATGGACTCAACACCACATATTCAACGCCTAGGAATATACCTAACTAGTAAGTATCTGAAAACCTATGTATTTATATGTCTCCATAAGAGAATCAAGCATGTGTACAGTGGCATAAACACAGCAGTGAAAATCAGCTAAATCCCATTATCAAAATAAATTTCAAAAACAAACACAATGACAGTGAAATAGAGAGCAATTCGTAAATAATTCATTCAAGGCTTGTGATGCAACCTGGATTTACCACATCTACACCCAGAGCTGCGTGAGACATAAGTCTGGACCCTTGGAGATGATAGAATTGGTGAGGTTTGGTGAGCAAATGCAGACCCTTTGAAGTCTTACTGCATGGTACCCATCCAAAGGTCCAAACTCTCCAGGTTTAAGGGATTCTTTGTTCAGCCACAAAATGCATGGGGAACCCAGAATATGGTCCAACGTGTGATTGGGAAACTTTTTTAATTGCATCTCAGTTTTCATCCCCTTTTACTCGGGTTCACAATTCCAGATGCTTTTCTAACACTCTCCCCACTTGGAGAGTCTGTGCATTTAACGTCCTGTTTGGCAAAGTTTGCAATTTCTGCGGAAGATAAACAGGAATACGGAGAACTAATGAGAGAGTAGCTGTAGGTGTCTGCACGGGGAAATTTAACTCTCATTTCCCACCAGGAAGAGGAATGAACCAAAGGCTCAGCATGCCATGCCGGAAACAGACTAGGGCCTGAAGCAATCATGCAGCTTTGCGGCCAGATCAAAAGAAAGCGACTTGCAAAAAGGAGCTCAGGGGCACTGTCATTCACAAACCTGCAGTTATCAATGACAGCTATCTTCCAAAAATATATTGAAGGAAGGCTGCGAAGAGGACTTGAAAGCGGGGCAGAATTGCAGGAAAACGATTTCAGGGGGTAGACAGGAATTTCATTTAAAGCATAGGAAAAGAGGCAGAACATCGACAATGACGCACTTGGCTTAATAGGGCGTATGCATTTTTTCCTGACTATGTTCAGGAAAAAACGCATACGCACTTTTTGGCCAACCAAGCAAGCATGTTAAAGGAATCTGCACTACAATGAAGTCTCACTTCCACCCGGTCAAAAGGGCAATCTGAAAAAAGTGTAAAATCCAGAAAGGTAGCACAGGCCAGGGAGAACAGGGAGCCTTGTTATGCTGATGGGTGGGATGTAAATTGCCAACAGCCACTCTGCAGAAGTGTATGGTGTTTCCTCAAACACCTAAAAAACAAAGCAATGGAGCCTACGGCACTTCAACTTATGGTCCTATAGCTTAGGGAAATTAAAATCAAAAACACACAGCCAGCCGTAAATTTCAGACGGCTCTGTTTACAAGAACCTCGTCTACGGTACAAGTTAAATATCCCAGAAAGCGAAAAATGGATAAAGAATTTGTGGTACGTACGTACAATGGAATATCACTCTCCAATGAAATCTATGTCATCAGGCCTGTCGCGGCATAATGAGTTCATTCAGGTACGATGATTCTAAGTGAAATAAGTCACACAGAAAATGAAGCATCATAAGATATCACTAATACACGGAATGTAATCTTTGCTACAGATGAACTGAATTACAAAACAGAATAGGGTCTCAAATTTAGAAAACTGACTTATGTTTGCTTAAGGGGAAAGGTGAGTTAGGGTGCTGCATAAAACCAGAGATAGAAATTAGCACAGATACCATTCCATAAGTCAAATATGTAATAGTCAAGACCTACCACTTGCTCAACGAAATGGGCTAAACACCATATATTCAACGCCTAGGAATACACTTGAATAGTATGAATATTCAGACCCATGGATTTATATGTCTCCATAAGAGAATCAAGCGTGTGTACAGCTGCATGAAGGCAGCAGAGAAAATCTGATAAATCCCATTATCAAAATGAATTACAAAAACAAAACACAATGACAGTGAAATAGAGAGCAATTCTTAAATAATACATGCAGGGCTTGTGATGCAACCTGGATTGACCTCATCTACACACAGAGCTGAGTGAGACATAAGGTTGGACACTTCGGGCTGATAGCATTGGTGAGGTTCGATGAGCAAATGCAGACCATTTGAAGTCATACTGCATGGGACCCATTCCATGGATCCCAACTCCCCAGGTTTAAGGGATTCTTCCTTCAGCTAAAACATACATGGGAATCCCACAGTATGGTGCACCGTGTGACCGGGAAACGTTTTCAAATGAATCTCAGTTTTCGTCCCCTTTTACTCGGGTTCACAATTCCAGACCCTTTACTAACACTCTCCCGACTTGGAGAGTCAGGGCCTTTAACATCCTCTTTGGCACAGTTTGCAATTTCTGCGCAAGATGAACAGGAATAGGGAGAACCAACGAGAGACCAGCTGTAGGTGTCTATACGGGCAAGTTTAACACTCATTTCCCACCAGGAACAGGAATTAACCAAAGGCTCAGCATGCCGTGCCAGAACCAGATTAGGGCCTGAAGCAATCCTGTGGGTTTGCGGCCAGCTCACAAGAAAGCGATTTGAAGAAAGGAGCTCAGGGGCACTGTAATTCACAAAACTGCAGAGTTATAAATGACAGCTATCGTCCAAAAATATATTGAAGGACGGCTGCGAAGAGGACTTGAAAGCGGGGCAGAATTGCAGGACAACGATTTCAGGGGGTAGACTGGAATTGCATTTAAAGCATAGGAAAAGAGTCAGAACGTCGACAATGATGCACTTGGCCAAAAAGGGCGTATGCGTCTTTTCCTGAATATATTCAGGAAAAAACGCATACGCCCTTTTTGGCCAACCAAGCAAGCATGTTAAAGAAATCTGCACTACAGTGAAGTCTCACTGCCCCCCGGTCAAAAGGGCCATCTGAAAAAAGTGTAAAATCCACAAAGGCAGCACATGCCATGGAGAACAGGGAGCCTTGTTATGGTGATGGGCGGGATGTAAATTGCCAAGAGCCACTCTGGAGAAGTGTATGGTGTTTCCTCAAACACCTAAAAAACAAAGCAACGGAGCCTACGGCACTTCCACTTATGGTCCTATAGCTTAGGGAAATTAAAATCAGACACACAGCCACCCCAAAGTGTCGGACGGCTCTGTTTACAAGAACCTCGTGTACGGCACAAGTTAAATATCGCAGAAAGCAAAAAATGGATAAAGAGGTTGTGGTACGTATGTACAATGGAATATCACTCTCCAATGAAATCTATGTCATCAGGCCCGTCACGGCATAATGAGTGGCTTCAGGTACGATGATTCTAAGTGAAATAAGTCACACAGAAAATGAAATATCATAAGATATCACTAATACACCGAATGTAATCTTGGCTACACATGAACTGAAATACAAAATAGAACAGGGTCTCAAATTTAGAAAACCAACTTATATTGGCTTAAGGGGAAAGGTGAGTTGGGGTGCTGCATAAAACCAGAGATAGAAGTTAGCACAGATACCATTCCATAAGTCAAATATGTAATAGTCAAGACCTACCCCTTGCTCAACGAAATGGACTAACAACCCTATATTCAACACCTAGGAATACACCTGACTAGTAAGAATCTTCAAACCCAAGGATTTATATGTCTCCATAAGAGAATCAAGCGTGTGTACAGCTGCATGAAGGCAGCAGAGAAAATCCGATAAATCCCATTATCAAAATGAATTACAAAAACTAAACACATTGACAGTGAAATAGAGAGCAATTCTTAAATAATTCATTCAAGGCTTGTGATGCAACCTGGATTTACCTCATCTACACACAGAGCTGAGTGAGACATAAGGTTGGACACTTCGGGCTGATAACATTGGTGAGGTTCGATGAGCAAATGCAGATCCTTTGAAGTCATACTGCATGGGACCCATTCCATGGATCCCAACTCTCCAGGTTTAAGGGATGCTTCCTTCAGCTAAAACATGCATGGGAAACCCACAGTAAGGTGCACCGTGTGACCTGGAAACGTTTTCAAATGCATCTCAGGTTTAGTCCTCTTTTATTCGGGTTCACAATTCCAGACTCTTTGCTAACACTCTCCCAACTTGGACAGTCAGTGCCTTTAACCTCCTGTTTGGCACAGTTTGCAATTTCTGCACAAGATGAACAGGAATAGGGAGAACCAATGAGAGACTAGCTGTAGGTGTCTGCACGGGCAATTTTAACCCTCATTTCCCAACAGGAAGACGAATTAACCAAAGGCTCAGCATGCCGTGCCGGAACAACATTAGGGCCTGAAGCAATCCTGCAGGTTTGCGGTCAGCTCACAAGAAAGCGATTTGAAGAAAGGAGCTCAGGGGCACTGTTTTTCACAAACCTGCCGAGTTATAAATGACAGCTATCGTCCAAAAATATATTGAAGGAAGGCTGCGAAGAGGTCTTGAAAGCGGAGCAAAATTGAAGGAAAACGATTTCAGGAAGTAGAGTGGATTGCATTTAAAGCATAGGAGAAGAGGCAGAATGTCGACAATGATGCACTTGGCCAAAAAGGGCGTATGCGTTTTTTCCTGAATATATTCAGGAAAAAACGCATACGCCCTTTTTGGCCAACCAGGCAAGCATGTTAAAGAAATCTGCACTACAGTGAAGTCTCACTGCCCCCCGGTCAAAAGGGCCATCTGAAAAAAGTGTAAAATACACAAAGGCAGCACAGGCCATGGAGAACAAGGAGCCTGGTTATGCTGATGGGCGGAATGTAAATTGCCAAGAGCCAATCTGGAGAAGTTTATGGTGTATCCTCAAACACCTAAAAAACAAAGCAACGGAGCCTACGGCACTTCCACTTATCGTCCTATAGCTTAGGGAAATTAAAATCAGAAACACAGCCACCCCAAAGTGTCGGACGTCTCTGTTTACAAGAACCTCGTGTATGGCACAAGTTAAATATCGCAGAAAGCAAAAAATGGATAAAGAAGTTGTGGTACGTATGTACAATGGAATATCACTCTCCAATGAAATCTATCTCATCAGGCCCATCGCGGCATAATGAGTGGATTCAGGTACGATGATTCTAAGTAAAATAAGTCACACAGAAAATGAAACATCATAAGATATCACTAATACACGGAATGTAATCTTGGCTACACATGAACTGAATTACAAAACAGAACAGGGTCTCAAATTTAGAAAACCAACTTATGTTTGCTTAAGGGGAAAGTTCAGTTGGGGTGCTGCATATAAGCAGAGATGGAAATTAGCACAGATACCATTCCATACGTCAAATATGTAATACTCAAGACCTACCCCTTGCTCAACGAAATGGACTAACAACCCTATATTCAATGCCTAGGAATACACCTGACTAGTAAGAATATTCAAACCCATGGATTTATATGTCCCCATAAGAGAACCAAGCGTGTGTACAGCTGCAAGAAGGCAGCAGAGAAAATCCGATAAATCCCCTTATCAAAATGAATTACAAAAACAAAACACAATGACAGTGAAATAGAGAGCAATTCTTAAATAATTCATTCAGGGCTTGTGATGCAACCTGGATTTACCTCATCTACACCCAGAGCTGAGTGAGACATAAGGTTGGACACTTCGGGCTGATAGCATTGGTGAGGTTCGATGAGCAAATGCAGACCCTTTGAAGTCATACTGCATGGGACCCATTCCATGGGTCCCAACTCTCCAGGTTTAAGGGATTCTTCCTTCAGCTAAAACATGCATGGGAAACCCACAGTATGGTGCACCGTGTGACCGGGAAACGTTTTCAAATGCATCACAGTTTTCGTCCCCTTTTTCTCGGCTTCACAATTCCAGACCCATTACTAACACTCTCCCCACTTGGAGAGTCAGTGCCTTTAACCTCCTGTTTGGCACAGTTTGCAATTTCTGCGCAAGATGAACAGGAATAGGGAGAAACAATGAGAGAGTAGCTGTAGGTGTCTGCACGGGCAAATTTAACGATCATTTCCCAACAGGAAGAGGATTTAACGAAACGCTCAGCATGCCGTCCCGGAACCAGATTAGGGCCTGAAGCAATCCTGCAGGTTTGCGGCCAGCTCACAAGAAAGCGATTTGAAGAAAAGAGCTCAGGGGCACTGTAATTCACAAACCTACAGAGTTATAAATGACAGCTATTGTCCAAAAATATATTGAAGGAAGGGTGCGAAGAGGACTTGAAAGCAGGGCAGAATTGCAGGAAAACGATTTCAGGGGGTAGACTGGAATTGCATTTAAAGCATAGGAAAGGAGGCAGAACGTCGAAAATGATGCACTTGGCCAAAAAGTGCGTATCCGTTTTTTCCTGAATATATTCAGGAAAAAACGCATACGCACTTTTTGGTCAACCAAGCAAGCATGTTAAAGTAATCTGCACTAGAGTGAAGTCTCACTGCCCCCCGGTCAAAAGGGCCATCTGAAAAAAGTGTAAAATCCAGAAAAGCAGCACAGGCCATGGAGAACAGGGATCCTTGTTATGCTGATGGGCGGGATGTAAATTGCCAAGAGTCACTCTGGAGAACTGTATAGTGTATCCTCAAACACCTAAAAAACAAAGCAACGGAGCCTACGGCACTTCCACTTATGGTACTATAGCTTAGGGAAATTAAAATCAGAAACACACAGCCACCCCAAAGTGTCGGACGGCTCTGTTTATAAGAACCTCGTGTACGGCACAAGTTAAATATCGCAGAAAGCAAAAAATGGATAAAGAAGTTGTGGTACGTATGTACAATGGAATATCACTCTGCAATGAAATCAATGTAATCAGTCCCGTCGTGACATAATGAGTGGATTCAGGTACGATGATTCTAAGTGAAGTAAGTCTCACAGAAAATGAAACATCATAAGATATCACTAATACACCGAATGTAATCTTGGCTACACATGAACTGAATTACAAAACAGAACAGGGTCTCAAATTTAGAAAACCAACTTATGTTTGCTTAAGGGGAAAGTTCAGTTGGGGTGCTGCATAAAAGCAGAGATGGAAATTCGCACAGATACCATTCCATACGTCAAATATGTAATACTCAAGACCTACCCCTGGCTCAACGAAATGGACTAACAACCCTATATTCAATGCCTAGGAATACACCTGACTAGTAAGAATATTCAAACCCATGGATTTATATGTCTCCATAAGAGAATCAAGCGTGTGTACAGCTGCATGAAGGAAGCAGAGAAAATCCGATAAATCCCCTTATCAAAATGAATTACAAAAACAAAACACAATGACAGTGAAATAGAGAGCAATTCTTAAATAATTCATGCAGGGCTTGTGATGCAACCTGGATTTACCTCATCTACACCCAGAGCTGAGTGAGACATAAGGTTGGACACTTCGGGCTGATAGCATTGGTGAGGTTCGATGAGCAAATGCAGACCCTTTGAAGTCATACTGCATGGGACCCATTCCATGGGTCCCAACTCTCCAGGTTTAAGGGATTCTTCCTTCAGCTAAAACATGCATGGGAAACCCACAGTATGGTGCACCGTGTGACCGGGAAACGTTTTCAAATGCATCTCAGTTTTCGTCCCCTTTTACTCGGGTTCAGCATTCCAGACCCTTTACTAACACTCTCCCTACTTGTAGAGTCAGTGCTTTAACCTCCTGTTTGGCACAGTTTGCAATTTCTGCGCAAGATGAACAGGAATAGGGAGAACCAATGAGAGACGAGCTGTAGGTGTCTGCACGGGCAAATTTAATGCTCATTTCCCACCAGGAACAGGAATTAACCAAAGGCTCAGCATGCCGTGCCAGAACCAGATTAGGGCCTGAAGCAATCCTGTGGGTTTGCGGCCAGCTCACAAGAAAGCGATTTGAAGAAAGGAGCTCAGGGGCACTGTAATTCAGAAACATGCAGAGTTATAAATGACAGCTATCGTCCAAAAATATATTGAAGGAAGGCTGCGAAGAGGACTTGAAAGCGGGGCAGAATTGCAGGAAAACGATTTCAGGGGGTAGACTGGAATTGCATTTAAAGCATAGGAAAGGAGGCAGAACGTCGAAAATGATGCACTTGGCCAAAACGGGCGTATGCGTTTTTTCCTGAATATATTCAGGAAAAAACGCATACGCACTTTTTGGTCAACCAAGCAAGCATGTTAAAGAAATCTGCACTACAGTGAAGTCTCACTGCCCCCGCTCAAAAGGGCCATCTGAAAAAAGTGTAAAATCCAGAAAAGCAGCACAGACCATGGAGAACAGGGAGCCTTGTTATGCTGATGGGCGGGATGTAAATTGCCAAGAGACACTCTGGAGAACTGTATGGTGTATCCTCAAACACCTAAAAAACAAAGCAACGGAGCCTACGGCACTTCCACTTATGGTACTGTAGCTTAGGGAAGTTAAAATCAGAGACACATAGCCACCCCAAAGTTTCAGACGGCTCTGTTTACAGGAACCTCGTCTACGGTACAAGTTAAATATCCCAGAAATCGAAAAATGGATAAAGAAGTTGTGGTACGTATGTACAATGGAATATCACTCACCAATGAAATCTATGTCATCAGGCCCGTTGTGGCATAATGAGTGGATTCAGGTATGATGATTCTAAGTGAAGTAAGTCACACAGAAAATGCAACATCATAAGATATCACTAATACACGGAATGTAATCTTGGCTACACATGAACTGAATTACAAAACAGGACAGGGTCTCAAATTTAGAAAACCAACTTATGTTTGCTTAAGGGGAAAGTTGAGTTGGGGTGCTGCATAAAACCAGAGATAGAAATTAGCACAAATACCATTCCATAAGTCAAATATGTAATAGTCAAGACCTACCCCTTGCTCAACGAAATGGGCTAAACACCCTATATTCAACGCCTAGGAATACACCTGACTAGTAAGAATCTTCAAACCCATGGATTTATATGTCTCCATAAGAGAAACAAGCGTGTGTACAGCTGCATGAAGGCAGCAGAGAAAATCCGATAAATCCCATTATCGAAATGAATTACAAAAACAAAACACAATGACAGTGAAATAGAGAGCAATTCTTAAATAATTCATGCAGGGCTTGTGATGCAACCTGGATTTACCTCATCTACACCCAGAGCTGAGTGAGACATAAGGTTGGACACTTCGGGCTGATAGCATTGCTGAGGTTCGATGAGCAAATGCAGACCCTTTGTAGTCATACTGCATGGTACCCATTCCATGGGTCCCAACTCTCCAGGTTTAAGCGATTCTTCCTTCAGCTAAATCATGCATGGGAAACCCACAGTATGGTGCACCATGTGACCGGGAATCCTTTTCAAATGCATCTCAGTTTTCGTCCCCTTTTACTCGGGTTCACAATTCCAGACCCTTTACTAACACTCTCCCCACTTGGAGAGTCAGTGCCTTTAACATCCTCTTTGACACAGTGTGCAATTTCTGCGCAAGATGAACAGGAATAGGGAGAACCAATGAGAGACTAGCTGTAGGTGTCTGCATGGGCAAATTTAATGATCATTTCCCACCAGGAAGAGGATTTAACGAAACGCTCAGCATGCCGTGCCGGAAACAGATTAGGGCCTGAAGCAATCTTGCGGGTTTGCGGCCAGCTCACAAGAAAGCGATTTGAAGAAAGGAGCTCAGGGGCACTGTAATTCACAAACCTGCAGAGTTATAAATGACAGCTATCGTCCAAAAATATATTGAAGGAAGGCTGCGAAGAAGACTTGAAAGCGGGGCAGAATTGCAGGAAAATGATTTCAGGGGGTAGACTGGAATTGCATTTAAAGCATAGGAAAGGAGACAGAACGTCGACAATGATGCACTTGGCCAAAAAGGGCGTATTCCTGAAATATTCAGGAAAAAACGCATACGCCCTTTTTGGCCAACCAAGCAAGCATGTTAAAGAAATCTGCACTACAATGAAGTCTCACTGCCCCCTGGTCAAAAGGGCCATCTGAAAAAAGTGTAAAATCTAGAAAGGCAGCACAGGCCATGGAGAACAGGGAGCCTTGTTATGCTGATGGGTGGGATGAAAATTGCCAACAGCCACTCTGGAGAAGTGTATGGTGTTTCCTGGAACACCTAAAAAACAAAGCAACGGAGCCTACGGCACTTCCAATTATGGTCGTATAGCTTAGGGAAATTAAAATCAAAAACACACAGCCACCCCAAAGTTTCGGACGGCTCTGTTTACAAGAACCTCGTCTACAGTACACGTTAAATATCCCAGAATGTGAAAAATGGATAAAGAAGTTGTGGTACGTACGTACAATCGAATACAACTCAACAATGAAATCTATGTCATCAGGCCCGTCGCGGCATAATGAGTGGATTCAGGTACGATGATTCTAAGAGAAATGTGTCACACAGAAAATGAAACATCATAAGATATCACTAATACACGGAATGTAAACTTGGCTACACATGAACTGAATTACAAAACAGAACAGGGTCTCAAATTTAGAAAACCAACTTATGCTTGCTTAAGGGGAAAGGTGATTTAGGGTGCTGTATAAAACCAGAGATAGAAATTAGCACAGATACCATTCCATTCGTCAAATATGTAATAGTCAAGACCTACCCCTTGCTCAACGAAATGGACAAAACACGCCATATTCAACGCCTAGGAATACACCTGACTAGTAAGAATCTTCAAACCCATGGATTTATATGTCTCCATAAGAGAATGAAGCCTGTGTACAGCGGCATGAATGCAACAGAGAAAATCCGATAAATCCCATTATCAAAATGAATTACAAAAACAAAACACAAGGACAGTGAAATAGAGAGCAATTCTTAAATAATTCATTCAGGGATTGTGATGCAACCTGGATTTACCACATCTACATCCAGAGCTGAGTGAGACATAAGGTTGGGCACTTCGGGCTGATAGCATTGGTGAGGTTCGATGAACAAATGCAGACCCTTTGAAGGCATACTGCATGGTACCCATTCCATGGGTCCCAACTCTCCAGGTTTAAGGGATTCTTCCTTCAGCTAATACATGCTTGGGAAACCCACAGTATGGTGCAGCGTGTGACCGGGAAACGTTTTCAAATGCATTGCAGTTTTCGTCCCCTTTTATTCGGGTTCACCATTCCAGACCCTTTACTAACACTCTCCCTACTTGGAGAGTCAGTGCCTTTAACCTCCTGTTGGGCCCAGTTTGCAATTTCTGCTCAAGAAGAACAGGAAGAGAGAGAACCAATGAGAGATTAGCTGTAGGTGTCTGCACGGGCAAATTTAACGCTCATTCCCCACCAGGAAGAGGAATTAACCACAGGCTCAGCCTGCCGTGCGGGAACCAAATTAGGGCCTGAAGCAATCCTGCCGGTTTGCGGCCAGCTCACAAGATAGCGAGTTGAAGAAAGGAGCTCAGGGGCACTGTAACTCACAAACCTGCAGAGTTATAAATGACAGCTATCGTCCAAAAATATATTGAAGGAAGGCTGCGAAGAGAACTTGTAAGCGGGGCAGAATTGCAGGAAAACGATTTCAGGGGGTAGACGGGAATTGCATTTAAAGCATAGGAAAAGAGGCAGAACGTCGACAGTGATGCTCTTGGCCAAAAAGGGCGTATGCGTTTTTTCTGAATATATTCAGGAAAAAACGCTTACGCCCTATTTGGCCAACCAAGCAAGCATGGTAAAGAAATCTGCACTACAATGAAGTCTCACTGCCCCCCGGTCAAAAGGGCCAGCTGAAAAAAGTGTAAAATCCAGAAAGGCAGCACAGGCCATGGAGAACAGGGAGCCTTGTTATGCTGATGGGCGGGATGTAAATTGCCAAGAGCCACTCTGGAGAAGTGTATGGTGTTTTCTGGAACACCTAAAAAACAAAGCAACGGAGCCTACGGCACTTCCACTTATGGTCCTATAGCTTAGGGAAGTTAAAATCAAAAACACACAGCCACCCCAAAGTTTCGGTCGGCTCTGTTTACAAGAACCTCGTCTACGGTACAAGTTTAATATCCCAGAATGTGAAAAATGGATAAAGAAGTTGTGGTACGTACGTACAATGGAATATCACTGAGTAATGAAATCTATGTCTTCAGGCCCGTCGCGGCATAATGAGTGGATTCAGGTACCATGATTCTAAGTGAAATAAGTCACACAGAAAATGAAACATCATAAGATATCACTAATACACGGAATATAAACTTGGCTACACATGAACTGAATTACAAAACAGAACAGGGCCTAAAATTTAGAAAACCAACTTATGCTTGCTTAAGGGGAAAGGTGAGTTCGGGTGCCGCATCAAACCAGAGATAGAAATTAGCACAGATAACTTTTCATAAGCCAAATATGTAATAGTCAAGACCTACCCCTTGCTCAACGAAATGGACTAAACACCCCATATTCAACGCCTAGGAATACACCTGACTAGTAAGAATCTTCAAACCCATGGATTCATATGTCTCCGTAAGAGAATGAAGCGTGTGTACAGCGGCATGAATGCAGCAGAGAAAATCCGATAAATCCCATTATCAAAATGAATTACAAAAACAAAACACAAGGACAGTGAAATAGAGAGCAATTCTTAAATAATTCATTCAGGGCTTGTGATGCAACCTGGATTTACCACATCTACATCCAGAGCTGCGTGAGACATAAGGTTGGGCACTTCGGGCTGATAGCATTGGTGAGGTTCGATGAACAAATGCAGACCCTTTGAAGGCATACTGCATGGTACCCATTCCATGGGTCCCAACTCTCCAGGTTTAAGGGATTCTTCCTTCAGCTAATACATGCATGGGAAACCCACAGTATGGTGCACCGTGTGACCGGGAAACGTTTTCAAATGCATCGCAGTTTTCGTCCCCTTTTACTCGGGTTCAGCATTCCAGACCCTTTACTAACACTCTCCCTACTTGTAGATTCAGTGCTTTAACCTCCTGTTTGGCACAGTTTGCAATTTCTGCGCAAGATGAACAGGAATAGGGAGAACCAATGAGAGACGAGCTGTAGGTGTCTGCACGGCAAATTTAACGCTCATTTCCCACCAGGAAGAGGAATTAACCAAACGCTCAGCATGCTGTGCCGGAACCTGATTAGGGCCTGAAGCAATCCTGCAGGTTTGCGGCCAGCTCACAAGAAAGCGATTTGAAGAAAGGAGCTCAGGGGCACTGTAATTCTCAAACCTGCACAGTATTATATGACAGCTATCGTCCAAAAATATATTGAAGGAAGCCTGCGAAGAGGACTTGAAAGCGGGGCAGAATTGCAGGAAAACGATTTCAGGTGGTAGACTGGAATTACATTTAAAGCATAGGAAAAGAGGCAGAACGTCGACAATGATGCACTTGGCCAAAAACGGCATATGCGTTTTTTCCAGAATATATTCAGGAAAAAACGCATAGGCCCTTTTTGGCCAACCAAGCAAGCATGTTAAAGAAATCTGCACTACAATGAAGTCTCACTGCCCCCCTGTCAAAAGGGCCATCTGAAAAAAGTGTAAAATCCAGAAAGGCAGCGCAGGCCATGGAGAACAGGGAGCCTTGTTATGCTGATCGGCGGGATGTAAATTGCCAAGAGCCACTCTGGAGAAGTGTATGGTGTTTCCTGAAACACCTAAAAAAGAAAGCAACGGAGCCTACCGCACTTCCACTTATGGTCCTATAGCTTCAGGAAATTAAAATCAAAAACACACAGCCACCCCACAATTTCAGAAGGCTCTGTTTACATGTTCCTCGTGTACGGTACAAGTTAAATATCCCAGAAAGTGAAAAATGAATAAAGAAATTGTGGTACGTACGTGCAATTGAACATCACTCAGCAATGAAATCTATGTCATCAAGCCCGTCGCAGCATAATGAGTAGATTTAGGTACGATGATTCTATGTGGAATTAGTGACACAGGGAAAGAAACATCATAAGATATCACTAATACACGGAATGTAAACTTGTCTACACATCAACTGAAATACAAAACAGAACAGGGACTCAAATTTAGAAAACCAACTTATGCTTGCTTAAGGGCAAAGGTGAGTTGGGGTGCTGCATAAAACCAAAGCTTGAAAATAGCACAGATACCGTTCCATAAGCCAAATATGTAATAGTCAAGACCTACTCCTAGCTCAACGACATGGACTCAACACCACATATTCAACGCCTAGGAATATACCTGAGTAGTAAGAATCTTTAAACCCATGGATTTATATGTCTCCATAAGAGAATCAAGCATGTGTACAGCGGCATACACGCAGCAGTGAAAATCCGATAAATCCCATTATCAAAATAATTTTCAAATACAAAACACAATGACAGTGAAATAGAGAGCAATTCTTAAATAATTCATTCAGGGCTTGTGATGCAACCTGTATTTACCACATCTACACCCAGAGCTGGGTGAGACATAAGGCTGGACACTTTGGACTGATAGCATTGGTGTGGTTCGGTGAGCAAATGCAGACCCTTTCAAGTCATACTTCATGGTACCCATTCCATGGGTCCCAACTCTCCAGGTTTAAGGGATTCTTCCTTCAGCTAAAACATGCATGGGAATCCCAGAGTATGGTCCACCGTGTGACTGGGAAATGATTTTAAATGCCTCTCAGGTTTCGTCCCCTGGTACTCGGGTTCACCATTCCAAACGCTTTACTAACTCTCTACCCACTTGGAGAGTCAGTGCCTTTAACCTCCTTTTTGGCACAGTTGGCAATTTCTGCGCAAGATGAACAGGAATAGGGAGAACCAATGAGAAACTACATGTACGTGTGTGCACGGGCAAATCGAATGCTCATTTCCCACCAGAAAGAGGAGTTTAGCAAAGACTCAGCATGCCATGCGGAAACCAGATTAGGCCCTGAAGCAATCCTGCGGTTTTGCGGCCAGCTCACAAGAAAGCAAGTTGAAGAAAGGAGCTCAAGGACACTCTAATTAAAAAACCTGCAGAGTTATAAATGACAGGTATCATACAAAAATATATTGAAGTAAGGCTGCGAAGAGGACTTGAAAGCGGGGCAGAATTCCAGGAATGTGATTTCAGAAGGTAGACGGGAAGTGCTCTGAAAGCATGGGAGAAGAGGCAGATCCTCGACAATGATGCACTTGGTCAAAAAGTGCATATGTGTTTTTTCCAGGGCCCTCATTAAAGAGGGTAGGAGGCTCCCAGCATGCTTTAGTGGCCAACAGAGGGCCCACATCTCCAAGGCGACGTGAGCCAGCCAGGCAGGAGTGACCTCACATCAGAGGGCCCACCTCGCAAAAGTGTGCGGAACCCAAAAATGATCAGACTCTCACCAGAGGGCCCACATCTCCAAGGGAATGGGAACCAGGCTGGAGGGTCCTCACACCAGTGGGGCCTCATCACCGAAATGTGAGTGACCCAGCACACGTGGCCTCAAACCAGAGGACACACATCACCAAGGGGCTGGGAGTGAGGCAGGCAGGAGGAGCCTCAAAACATAGGGCCCATAGAATAAAAATGGTGAGGAATCCCGCAGTTGGAACCTCCCAGCTGGTGGACAGGAGCAGCGAGGCTATGGGATCCAGACCTGACTGAACTCAAAACAGAGGGCCCTCATCATGAAACTGTGAGCAACCCAGGCGTTGGGACCTTAGAGCAGAAGGCTCACATTCCCATGTGGTTGGGAACATGGCCTAAGTGTACTCGCACCACAGGGCACACATCAGAGAATTTTGGGAGCCCAGAAGTTAGGGCCTGACGCCAGAGGGCCCTCATTACCAAGGGGAGGAGACTCCAAGCAGGTACCATCTCCCAACTGAGGGCCCATGTCCCAAGGTGATGTGTGACAGCCAGACAGGAGTCACCTCACAGCAGAGGGCCTACCTCACAGAAGTGTGAGGAACCCAGCCAGGATCAGACTCTCATCAGAGTGCCCACATCACCAAGGGGATGGGAACCAGGCAGGACTGTCCTCAAACAACTAGGGCCACATCACTAAAAGGTGAGGAGACCGGCATATGTGGCTTCAAACCAGAGTACCTATATCACCAAGGGGCTGGGAGTGACGCAGGCTGGAGGAGTCTCACAACACAGGTGTCAAAGAATAAAAAAGGTGAGGAATCCAGCAGTTGGAAACTCCCAGCAGGCAGCCCAGAGCACAGAGGCCATGGGATCTAGGCCTGAGTGAACTAACACCAGAGAGCCAACATCATGAAACTGTGAGCAACCAAGGCGTTGGGACCTCAGAGCAGAAGACCCACATCCCCTTGGGGATGAGAACCTTACAGGATTGTCCTGGCATCACTGGGCTCACATCAGAAAACGAGGGGAGCCCAGCAGTTAGAGCCTGACACCAGAGGGCCCTCATCAGGGAGGAGAGGAGGCTCCCAGCAGGCTACAACTGCCACCAGAGGGCCGACGTCACCAAAGCAATGAGAGCAAGCCAGGCAGGAGTTACCTCACAGCAGAGGGCCCACTTCACAGAAGGGTGAGGAACCCAGACAGGATCAGATTATCACCAGAGGACTCACATCAGCAAGGGGATCGGAACAAGGCAGGAGTGTCCTCACACCAGTGTGGCCACATCATAGAAAGGTGAGGATCCGGGAACATGTGGCCTAAACCAGAGGACTCACATCTCCAAGGGGCTCGGAGTGAGGCAGGCAGGAGTAGCCTCACAACACAGGGCCCATAGAATAAAAACTGTGAGGAATCCAGCAGTTGGAACCTCCCAGCAGGCGGCCCAGAGCACCGAGTCTATGTGATCCAGGCCACAGTGAACTCACAGCAGAGGACCCACATCATGAAACTCTGAGCAACCCAGGCGTTGGGACCTCAGAGCAGAAGGCCCACATCCCCATGGGGATGGGAACTTGGCAAGAGTGTCCTCGCACCACTTAGCACGTATCATAAAATGTGGGTGCCCAGCAGTTATGGCCTGACGCCACAGGGCCCTCATGACTGATGGGAGGAAGCTCCCAGCAGGCTCCAACTGCCACCAAAGGGCCGACGTCACCAAGGCGGGGTGTGCCAGCCAGGCAGTAGTGACTTCAGAGCAGAGCGCCCACCCCACAGAATTTGAGGATCCCAAACAAGATCAGACTCAGCAGAGGGCCCACATCACCAAGGGGTTGGGAACCAGGCAGGAGTGTTCTCACACCAATGGATCCACATCATCGAAAGGGGAGGGACCCGCACACGTGGCCTCAAACCAGAGAACACACATCACCAAGGGGCTGGGTGTGAGGCAGGCAGGAGGAGCCTCAAAACAGAGTTCCTATACAATAAAAAAGGTAAGGAATCCCGCAGTTGGAACCTCCCAGCAGGCGGCCAGGAGCAGGGAGGCTATGGGATCCACGCCTGAGTGAACTCACAACAGAGGGCCCTCATCATGAAACTGTGAGCAACACAGACGTTGGGACCTCAGAGCTGAAGGCCCACATTCCCATGTGGTTGGGAACCTGCCAGGAGTGTACTCACACCACAGGGCACACATCAGAAAATTTGGGAGCCAGGAGTTAGGGCCTGACGCCAGAGGGCCCTCATTACCGAGGGGAGGAGACTCCAAGCAGGCACCAACTCCCAACTGAGGGCACACGTCACCAAGGTAACGTTTGCCAGCCAGGCAGGAGTGACCTCACAGCAGAGGGCCTACCTCACAGACGGGTGAGGATCCCAGCCAGGATAAGTCTCTCCCCAGAGGGCCCACATCACCAAGGGGATCGGAAACAGGCAGGAGTGTCCTAACACCAGTGTGGTCACATCATAGAAAGGTGAGGAACCAAGCACATGTGGCCTAAACCAGAGGACCCACATGTCCAATGTCCTTGGAGTGAGGTAGGTAAGAGTAGCCACACAACACAGGGCCCAAAGAATAAAAAATGTCAGGAAACCAGCAGTAGGAACCTGCCAGCATGTAGCCCAGAGCACCGAGACTATGGGATCCAGACCACAGTGAACACAGAGCAGAGGGCCACATCATGAATCTGTGAGCAACCCAGACGTTGGGACCTCAGAGCACAAGGCCCACATACCAATAGGGATGGGAACCTGGCAGGAGTGTCCTCACACCACTTAGCATGTATCAGAATATGTGGGTACCCAGCAGTTAGGGCCTGACGCAAGAAGGCCTTCATCACCGAGGGAAGGAGGCTCTCAGCAGGCTCCAACTGCCACCAGAGTGCCAACGTCGCCATGGAGGTGTGTGTAAGCCAGGCAGGAGTGACCTCAGAGCAGAGGGCCCACCTCACAGAAGTGTGAGGAACCCAATCAGGATCAGACTCTCACCAGAGGGTCCACATCACCAAGGGGATTGGAAAGAGGTAGGAGTGTCCTCACACCAGTGTGGCCAAATCATAGAAAGGTGAGGAACCCGGAACATGTGGCCTAAACCAGAGGACCCACATCTCCAAGGGGCTCGGAATGAGGCAGGCAGGAGTAGCCTCACAACACAGGGCCCGTAGAATAAAAATTGTGAGGAATCCAGCATTTGGAACCTCCCAACAGGCGGCAAAGTGCAGCGAGGCTATGGGATCCCGGCCGGGGTGAACTCACAACAGAGGGCCCTCATCATGAAACTGTGAGCAACCCAGCCTTTGGGACCACAGAGCAGAAGGCCCACATTCCCATGAGGTTGGGAACCTGGCAGCAGTGTACTCACACCACAGGGCACACATCAGAAAATTTTGGGAGCCCAGGAGTTAGGGCCTGACGCCAGAGGGCCCTCATTACTGAGGTGAGGAGACTCCCAGAAGGCACCAGCTCCCAACTGAGGGCACACGTCGCCAAGGTGACGTGTGCCAGCCAGGCAGGAGTGACCTCTGAGCAGAGGGCCTACGTCACAGAAGGGTGAGGAACCCAGCCAGTATAAGACTCTCCCCAGAGGGCCCATATAACCAAGGGGATCGGAACGAGACAGGAGTGTCCTCACACCAGTGAGGCCAAATCATAGAAAGGTGAGGAACCCAGAACGTGTGGCCTAAACCAGAGGACCCACATCTCCAAGGGGCTTGGAGTGAGGCAGGAAGGAGTAGCCTCACAACACAGGGCCCATAGAATAAAAAATGTGAGGAATCCAACAGTTGGAACCTCTCAGCAGGCGGCCAAGAGCACGGAGTCTATGGGATCCAGGCCGCAGTGAACTTACAGCTGAGGGCCCACATCATGAAACTGTGAGCAACCCAGGCGTTGGGACCTCAGAACAGAAGGCCCACATGCCCATGGGGATGGGAACCTGGCAGGAGTGTCCTCAAACCACTGGGCGCACATCAGAAAATTTTTGGATCCCAGGAGTTAGGGCCTGAAGCCAGAGTGACCTCATTACCAAGGGGAGTAGACCGCCAGCAGGCACCAACTCCCAACTGAGGGCCCACGTCGCCAAGGTGACGTGTGCCAGCCAGGCAGGAGTGACCTCAGCGCAGAGATCCCACGTCACGGAAGTGTGAGGAACCCAACCAGGATCAGATTCTCACCAGAGGGCCCACATCACCAAGGGGATGGGAACCAGGCAAGAGTGTCCTCACACCAGTGGGGCCACATCAGCGAAAGTTGAGGAACCCAGCACATGTGGCCTCAAACAAGGGGACACACATCACAAAGGGTCTGGCAGTGAGGCATGCAGGAGGAGACTCAAAACAGAGGGCCCATAGAATAAAAAATGTGAGGAATCCAGCAGTTGGAACCTCCAAGCAGGCGGCCCAGAGCACCGACGCTATGGGATACAGGCTGGAGTCAACTTACATCAGAGGGCCCACATCATGAAACTGTGAGCAACCAAGCCGTTGGGACATCAGAACAGAAGGCCCACATGCCCAAGGGGATGGGAACCTGGCAGGAGTGTCCTCGCACCACTGGGCGCACATCAGAAAATTTTTGGAACCCAGGAGTTAGGGCCTGAGGTCAGAGTGCCCTCATTACCAAGGGGAGTAGACCCCCAGCAGGCACCAACTCCCAACTGAGGGCCCACGTCGCCAAGGTGACGTGTGCCAGACAGGCAGGATTTACCTCATAGCAGAGGGCACACCTCACAGAAGGGTCAGGAACCCAGCCAGGATCAGACTCTCACCAGAGTGCCCACATCACCAAGGGGATGGGAACCAGGCAGGAGTGTCCTCAAACCAGTAGGGCCACATCACTAAAAGGTGAGGAGACCGGCACATGTGGCTTCAAACCAGAGTACCTACATCACCAAGGGGCTGGGAGTGACGCAGGCTGGAGGAGCCTCACAACACAGGTGTCAAAGAATAAAAAAGGTGAGGAATCCAGCAGTTGGAAACTCCCAGCAGGCAGCCCACAGCACAGAGGCCATGGGATCTAGGCCTGAGTGAACTAACACCAGAGGGCCAACATCATGAAACTGTGAGCAACCAAGGCGTTGGGACCTCAGAGCAGAAGGCCCACATCCCCTTGGGCATGAGAACCTTACAGGATTGTCCTGGCATCACTGGGCTCACATCAGAAAACGTGGGGAGCCCAGCAGTTAGAGCCTGACACTAGAGGGCCCTCATCAGGGAGGAGAGGAGGCTCCCAGCAGGCTACAACTGCCACCAGAGGGCCGACGTCACCAAAGCAATGAGAGCAAGCCAGGCAGGAGTTACCTCACAGCAGAGGCCCCACTTCACAGAAGGGTGAGGAACCCAGACAGGATCAGATTATCACCAGAGGACTCACATCAGCAAGGGGATCGGAACCAGGCAGGAGTGTCCTCACACCAGTGTGGCCACATCATAGAAAGGTGAGGATCCGGGAACATGTGGCCTAAACCAGAGGACCAACATCTCCAAGGGGCTCAGAGTGAGGCAGGCAGGAGTAGCCTCACAACACAGGGCCCATAGAATAAAAAATGTGAGGAATCCAGCAGTTTGAACCTCCCAGCAGGCGGCACAGAGCAC